>NC_090696.1:29092500-30392500 GCF_040954835.1 Lepisosteus oculatus
GCTGAGCTGAGGGCAGGACGCCTGACAGGCCCAGGGCTGAAGAGGAAGTTGGTATACTGAATAATGGAGAGAAAAGGAACCAGATATGGGAGGACATGATGGGCAGTAAATAATGAAAGAATTTCTGGAAATAAATGTGGCAGTAAAGAACAAGTTTGAAAGTAAAGGCTGTAACACTTTGTTAGGGCACAGTCCATGAATAAGCTGAATGCGAGGAAGAGAGTCATATTATGGAATTTATAGTTTTTGGAAAACAATGACAGGAATGATTCTCAAATGTCAATTGATACAATATAGATATATAATATTCCAATAATCGTTCTGAAGTTCAACAAAACTCCACTGATGTGTCAATACCATCTAAAAAACTAAGGTGGGTTTATATAAAACAGCATACTTACTGTAGGTGCAAAAGGTGATTCCATTGCTATTCCATTATTCTGCTTTGAAAGTGTCAATCATAACTTCAGCAGAAGAACAAAGGAAACCGAAAATTAAAACGAATCTCTAAAAGCGAGTCTGCTTTTCCAACGGGAGGTGTGCCAGGAGGAGGTCCAATGGTCCAGGCAGGAGAGCACCAGGGCCTGAACGAGGACTGTGTGGCTCTGTTGGTGAGGAAGTAGCAGAGCCTGCGGAATGGTGGCAGAGGAGCAGGGAGAGAAGGTGGTGGAGTGAAGAGGGAGAGGCTGACAGAACGGAAGAAAAGGAGTTAGGTTGTAAACACTGTGAGACTGATGATGTGCAGACTAATTGGAGGTGTTAACCCTTTGCATGTTCTACAACATGGGCCAGTGGTTATCTAGAAACAGTTTACTGGTGGTTATAGCCTGCTGAAGCCAGTTTTTGTGAATATGATGCTATTTGTGGTCAGATATTTTTGGCTCTTGTATCTTTAAAATAAATTGCAAATGTTTCACAGTTCATCGTGTTCGAGTTTCCTCTCACTTCCTGGGTGAGGAAATTATGTGAATGACCATGTGGCTCAGACACAGTCTCACTCTAATGGCTAGCAAGAGAATCTGCTACTGTGACACAGTTCAAGACGGTTAAGAAAAATATTTGAAGCAGAAATCTGATTTCAATGAGCAGACTTTAAACAGTAACTGAGTATTTTTTAATTCATGTGTATATGAAAAACAATGCCCATTATTCCACAGTTAGGTGTTTTTGAAAGTAAAACACTAAAAGCAGAACAGCTCAAGTACTGCTGAATGAACTCGCTTTAATGTGATGGGTTTACTATAGAAAATGTCTTCTTTAGTTTAACCTTCTTTGTCACAGACAAAATGCACAACCGGCAGGCAAGAAACAAAATCTTTTGAGAGGAGTTGTCTATTGCAGCACCCCAGCATTGCCTCAGAAGGCTTTCCCATTTAACATTCTGCAGCAGGAGGGAGGTCAGAGGCTTTCAGCGGTGTGCAGAGATAACATCTTCAGCACGAGCCTGTGTCCAGCAGCCCCTAAAAAAACAAATGAAATCTTTGCTGATGCAGGTGACACCTTGTGGAAGGCAGCTGATGATGGGCGTCTCTCCTCCAGGGGCTGTGAAATGGCTCAGCTGCATTCAAATGAACATCACTGAATGTTTTCTTGGTAGCAATAAAAGAGCAATTTTATTCTTGTCAGATTGCTCCCCTTTTTGGATAATTTTACAGCATTAATAAAATGACTTCTTTAACCTTATGCTTAACCTTAACCTTAAAAACACAGTTATGCATTTGTACGCATTATTGCTTAACCTGATCAGTGAGCTAAGCAGTATTTCAGTATTTTATCAACTGGTATTGTTTTAACATGTTACCAGTCATACATTTGTATAGTATGCTTGGCAGCTGCAGTCTAATTCTTTTCCAGTCAAACAATGCTTTCACCTGGCTATGTTTAACCATGCACAGTATGAAGCATTGCTCATTTTCATTATGGGAGACACAAGTTTGAATAGAACCAGGGAAATTAGTCCATTTGTTCAAGTCAGTGTCTACCTGTTTATAATGTTATTAACATCGTGCACTGTGGTGTGATTAAAAGATAGAGAATCCCAGCACTCCTGTTGACTCAGAAAAGCCATGGGACTCCAGCCCAGTTCAGAAGTGGATTTTTTTCCTGGAGCTCAACAGACCTCAGGCCTCCAGCTCCAAATCTGCTATTGGTCTTATCTGGTTCCATGGTCTGGCACCTGCACCCTTCATCTTTATCTGGTCTCCAGCACAGCTCAATCGTTCGTGAGTCCACCCCCAACTTGACACCAGTCCACACACCCTTCTATCATGGCCTTTCCTGCTGATATTGTAGCTCCATTGAGCTCCAGCGCCACTGTACCCCCAATACCACCCTCAATGTCTATCCTCTCCCTGCCTCCTTCACTCTTCCTTCTCTCATCCCTTCTGCTGTCACCACCTGGTCTACTCCTTTATTCTTCTTTCGCCCCCTTTTTTCATCGGCAGAAATTCTACCCATCACTCCTTCAACCCCAGGCAACAACTTCCATATTTTGTTTTGGAATCCCAGTTGCTTGATTAGAACTGAATGTTTAGGGCCTCCGTGAATATATAAAAATGTAAAGGTTTAGTCAAGCAAAATTATGGCAACAAATTTAAGATCTAATTTTTTTTAAGTCCTATAAATACACATGCTCTATTATTAAACAGCAACGACGCAAATTCACGTGGAATTTCACATCAGAAATTGAAGAGGCTTTAATTGAGCAATTGTGACGCAACTAAATTACTTTGTTATTTACCTAAACAAGCACAGTTTCAAAGAGTAGACCTCCGCATTTTTCAAAACAGCTTAATTAAACCAGAGGATAAAGGAAGTGGAAACCGTGTGCCTGTGATAGATTAGAAGCATCTTATTAAAATTCCCCTATATAGCCCACATGGCAGCACAGCCCTGTGTCGCCCACAGCAGCAAAGAACAAAGCTAAGCCATCTGGAATTAAGTCGCATTGCCTTTCGTCCTCAGACTGCACTGAGCAGATAGAGTGTGCACTCAGCCAGGCAGCGGTGTCGTGACTTCAGTGATTTCTTCTCATCTCCTGATGAAGCTCATTTGACCAGCTGCACAACCCACCTAATCAAAGTCCCATAAAGCCATATACAGACAGGAAGGGCGTGCAGTATTTGTAACAACAGTGGAGACACACCAGCACCAGCCAGCAGAGACAGAACCAGGAAAGTCCCAAAGCTGAATAGGTTATGTATGGGTCTTCACAGATGCCATTTTTTCTGTCATAGGAAGGGAAGTCAAAAGTAAGAATATGGTGTTGAAATAACTGACAGGTGCATTTGATTACAAGTTAAGGCATAGATTTAAAGATTCAATCCTAGTTCAGCATTTCCATTTCTACAACAGGGGCAGTGAGTAAGGATTGAATGATTGTTTCAGCAGAACTACAGTAGGAGACTGAAAGAATGAGAGTTGCTACCATATTAAAAATACAGTTTGTAGCATATGGAGCCATTTTGCACATTTTTATAATTTACGTATTTTCTAAGATTACAGGTGACAGTAAAACGTCACTAGATCCATTCCAAGTGTTATGATGTGTAGGCTCTTACATACACTGAACTGATGAAGGTGAATAATATACAGTAATGTCATGTCATTTCCATTCCATTTCTGTTCAAAGCTGTTTGCAATAATTGCTTAGGTATTGTTCAGTTATTAAGTGGAATAAATTGCACTGTCAGTTGAAACTGTCCCCCATCATATCTGAGGGGGTTTTATTTGCATGATAAAATCTTTTTTGTCTGACACTTGCGCTCGGTAACACAGCCCTATCCTGGTGTGTTCTGTTATTTTCTATTAATTGTCTGTTTATTTGTTTGTCTTCGGTCCTGGTCATCATTGCAAAGGAGCATTTAAATAAAGGACAAAATCAATGTAAAAATCAATGTAAAATTATGTCAAGCTGCAACTTGTAATCTGAGATATAGTGGGTAGGAGTGTGGGTCTTGTATTTAGTTATAAAATGACTAAACTGCGGTTTTATCAGTTGAAATGATTTAAAAGCCTGGCATCCTGGCCTTTCATGAGAATTGCAGGAAAGGCAGTGTCTGTTCAGAATGAATTTGTGTGTAAATTGGCTTTTTAAACTTATGAGAGTTATGCTAGGAAAAAATGTAATAATAATACAAATGCTAGAGTAATGAAAAAAACGATTGCATCTAATAGAGATCAAATGGCACTGATTACTTCTATTTTAACTAATTTCCAAGTGCAAATCTACTGAAGGCCCTTACAAAACGTTCATTTCATAGTGGAGTAATTTCAGCTGTTATTGCAATTGTTACTGCTACCATGCATAACAAAAACGAAGAAGTGAACACTGAGGATTCATAAGTTCCACAAGTTCAGATAACTTGCCTCTGAGATCAACACTGTTATGAAGAGCAAAACCTCAATCACAGAAATACTTTCTTGGTAACTGAAAATTTTACTTCTAAAACAAAAGGATGCCAAAACAATTTGAATGAATCCCTGGATTCATTAATAATATAGGCATATAGGCATGTACATACTAACGATGTCTGTCTTTGGCTCTTTTTTAAAAGCCATAAATTTTATTTTTTAATTTAAAATTGCCCTACCTGCAATTTTCTTACTACAAGACTCTGCAGGACTCAATCGCGCAGCTCTATGGTAAAGAGTTAAATTCAGTCTAATTATTTTTTACACCCAGCTGGAATGTGAAAAAGGGACCCTCAAAAGTCAGCTTTGTCTCACCGACAAACTGATGACAGTGGTTTATAGTCTGTGTACACGTCTCACTTCAAACACCCAGGGTTGCACATACCAGTCTCCAAAAGCTAGGATTTTTCGCATCTTTATTTGGTGAAAATTGATAATTTCAAATGAAAATGCTGCATTTTGCCAGACCTTTTCAAATCCTATTAGCAATGCAACCTTGCTTTATTTAGCAGAATTTCTAGGATATGTTTGGTTGGAATAAAGTAACACCTTATTTTTAAACCTTAATTAAATCCTTTGGATACAACCTAATAAGGATAAAGTAGAGACACGCATCAGATAAATTCAACCCTGCTGCAGGTTGAAAGATTGGATGGATGGGTGAATTACAGAAATATGTACAGCAGATGTTTTATGCACAGCTATAGCACACTTCTGAGCCCAGAGGACAAAAGAAACTTAAAATTAGATCTCTGGGGACCGACCCTAAACCAGGTAGGACACCAGCGGGGAAGGGAGGCAGGGAGGCCGGAAGGGTGACTCATTGCAGCCGCTGCCCTTGGTGATGTCTGGAACTGCTGAAGGAGCAGAGACCACACTGCGGCCCCCACGTGGCTGTGGAGGCAGTCTGACGCCATGGACCCACAGGAGTGAGGGAGGAAGTGCAAGCAGCTGGATGGGTTCCTGGGGGACAGAGGGGAGTAGGAAAAGAGATGAGACACAGACCACATTGCTGCAGCGAAATGGATATTGCATTGGGCACCTGATTATGAATAAAGGGGATGGAAAGAATAGACAGAGGAAAGGTAGGAGCAGCAGGCAGAAAAAACCTTGCATTGGAAGGGGTGAGAGAAAAGAAGGTCATAGAGGAATGTTGCAATGATATCAACGCCACTCTCCAGTAGCCTCTGTCCTTGTGTGGTCATTAACTGAGAGATGTCCTCCCCCTCCTCACCCAGAAAAAGATGTGGATTCATTGGCCTTTCCCTCTACTTCAGGGGCCAATGAGGAAGATGTCATACCACTGTTCTCTCCCTCCACTTCTCCACAGAACATAGAAGCACATGACCTAGTCTTCATGACTCTCTCTGTGCTTGTTGGAGTGGACACCAGTGACCGTCCAACAGTCTCCCCACCCTTTTCAGGGTATTTAGGTCAAGTTGGCAACAGTCATTTTCCTCCTCCTATGGAGGCTCGGGCCAGGGAACATCGTTATCTGACTCTTGGGACAAAGACAGCACTTCCTTTATCTCCAGGGTCACTAGGAGCAGCTTCTTCTCCTTCAAATACTGCTTGATCGATGCTCAGCTTTTGTTTTCAGCTGAGCGGTTTTCAGTTGGTTCCAGGACTCAATTGTCCTGTTTCTCCACACCAGCGCGTCAGGGCCATAAGGGAGTGTATCTTTGAAACCTGACTTGAATTAAGGCTTGAAATGAAACTAAAAAGTTACACTGCAATTGAGAGTTGGCAATGAAAATAAATGGTTGTGTAAAGCTGTTTAATTCAGTGGTACTGTCTTCCATGTGTCATTCAGCTGAATGGAAAGTTCAAGGGCCTGACTGAAGAAGTAAGCGTGTGAATTGACACAGAATATCAGTGCTGTGAATGTATATAATAATTTGTTTTCCAAAATGAAAACTGTAAAAAAAGAATGAACTGCAGTGACTTTGCCAGTGACCAGTTTCATGGGTTCATGTGTTTTGAATATGCATTGTGCAATTGTACTCACAAGCGTTAATCCATTTGATGAGGTTCAACGTATCTACTGTATTTTGCAGAACGACGTTCTTAAAAGAAAAAAATAATTCACCTTACAGCTATTTGTGTACTGAAGTGACCCTATTATCCTAAATCCTATATTCTATATTAGCACAGAGATTCAATGCTTCAGAGCAAAAATAAAAGACTTAAAACATAATGGGATTTAAACTAATGGGTTTAGAATTTTTAAATACCTGATAGAATCTATTCACTTTTATATAAACACATTAGAGGAAAATTTAGACATAAGAAAGTTTGGTTGGGAACGATGAGTTTTTAGTGTTTTGAAAAGACACATTCTCAAAGTGAATGTATTTTTTAATGGCATCCTTGGTCATTTGTAATTTCTTATGATATGAGCTATTGATGTGGATATTTTTTAATTGGTTTAACAGTATACAGCATATTGAAACAGTTGCTTTATTTAATATCATTTTACCTTAATAAAGCATACATGCTTAAATTAATTGAAAATGTATGAAGGAATATATTTTGAAAAGAGTAACAAACCAAAACTCTGTGTTGAATTTGTATGCCTTGTTCTATGAGCAAACAGATCCATCCTCATCCCAGAGTGTGAAGCGGGTCACTCTGCAATTACACATAAGCTGCACAGTGTAGTGAAGGGAGACTTTTTCCCAGAGTGACGTGCAGATCCAGGGAGCTGGGCTGAGCTGTGCGGCCATATTCTGATTCTTGGCACAGGCAAGCCACTCAATAGTCATTTTTGTTGGTTCCAAGAAAAAAAGGTGTTAAATATTTGTTAAGTGCCAGCGGTTATTAAATCACTAAGCATCTACTTGAGTTTAAATGGCAAATAGAGAACAGTACTGGCCATCCTCATTAGTTTTATTTGCACTGGTAATAGTGACATGAACAGTCATTAGAACAGATAGAGCTTAATTCCAAGCCTAAAATTAGAACAAACAAAAAAAGACCCAAACTTGAGTTTTCTTAAGGACAGGCCATGTGTACTAGGCTAAGCTTCAACATGAAAAAACATAGAATGAACCAGGTAGCTGAACGACATACCTGTAATATACCAAAGAATATTAACGAATCAAAGGATATTCTGTGAACTGTGTATATGGTTGTTTTCGGTAGAATCTTAGCTACAGGATCATCAGAATGTAAAAAGGGTAGCTCTATGCACCAATTGTTTTTCCTGGGTGTTTTAAACAATTGAATTAAGTCATTGTCATTATAGAACACACAATGAAGTGGAAATCACAGCGCTATTAAAGCTAAATGAATGAACAAATTTACAGTACCCTAAGTAAATTTAAAGTATTTATTTAATGCAAGAAACTTAAACTGTTTATTTTTCAAAATCCATGCAAAGCATCACCTTACCTGCAAGAACTGCATTTTGATAACCAAACCATGGTTTTCTGGAGTAGCAGTTTCAAAATCTGCACTAACAAATGTTTTCAGGCTTTCATTAATTCTACATGATTTTTGTTAATTTCCTGAAAGATCTTCAGGTCTTTTTCTGATTCACCTGTGAGTTTTCCTGCCTGGCTGGAAGCAGGGAGTCTGTGGAGGAGTGGTGAGAGCAGTATTAGTTTGAAAAGCAGCTGTGTGCTGCTGCATATCCAAGCTGAGTCCCCCTGGAGCTTTTGAGAGCTTTCTGAGCTGCACATGAGCTTCAGGTTGTGAGCTGACAAACCGGCTCTGGAGTGCACACAGGCAGTGGCTTCTTAACCACTAAAAACTTGTTAAATGAGTTAGCTGCGTAGTTGCATTGAAATGTACATCTAAATATATTCACACATTGAAATAACAAAAACACATTAACATGGAGTGCACTGTATATATTTAGATGTACATTTCAATGCAACTACGCAGCTAATTCATTTTACAAGTACTGAACATCATATAACGGGAAAAACCTTAATTACGTAGCTAAGGCACTTAATCAGATTAGACCATGAGTAATAAGCGCTTCACAGACAATCTGATAGCAGTTCTGATTAATAGCTGTGAATATTGGATCCCACTACCCATTAAGTAGCTATATATATAGACACATGCACACAAATGCTGTCAATTTTAACATATCATTTATTCTCATTTACATTCATCATTCTTGTTTTTTTTCAGGAGAATAAACTTTAAATTTGTCTTTCTCTGCAGCTTCACACAAACTAGTCCTTTACCTCATTAATTCAGTGAAGGGTCACCTTCTTATCATATTGGGATACATCAGCAAGCTCTGCATTACCATACCCAAGCCTGTAAAAGACAAATGCAGGCATTAATTTTTCCACATCAGAGAAGAGAGACGTGAAGTGGTAAGAGCACAGTTCTGAAGACAGAAAAAAGACACCTTCATGGCATTACTAACAAGAATGACACCAGGAATCCAGTCATAGCAGCAAAGAGGAAACATTAAAATAAGTCCATGCTCTTCATCAGAGTGCAGATGTGTTAAGGCTCATGATTTCCACTTCATGGACAAGGCCAGAGAAATGTTTTTCTGCATAAAGAAGGAAATGCAGCATAACAAAGCATATAACACTGCACAATGCTGGATTCTTTTGGACAGCTGTATATGAAGATGTTTGCATAAAAAAAGCCCATCCTGGTCTTTGCCAGTACTGTCCGACAGAGAGATAAGTGGTTATTTGCTCATGTGGACCATCATGTCTAATTAGTTTCAGACCAGAGCCCATGATATCACACAGAAAATTCTGCCCTCATGTGGACGATGTGGGTCCCCTTCAGCGCCAGTGGAAATGCCTTTGCGTTCTAGGTGCAGTGTTGACACTGCATCTCAGTAACACTGTGCAGAGACTAAGGGAGGCCAGTGCAAAGACACTGATGAGGAGAGGAAGTAATAGATGGAGCTACAGGGGAACTTAGAAAGGTAAAACATGCACCAAAGTAGCACTTGAAGGCAGCATTTAAAACTAATAATCATAGAAGACTCTGGGACAGCACGAAGAGAATGATGGGAATGTCCTCAATCAGGAAACCGATCGTTACTGAACTTTGGATTTCAAATGAATTAAATGTTGTTGTTTTTTTACCAGGTATTATAAAGAAGATACTTCTGATAAATGTTTGAATATTCTTAACTCAATTTTACTCAACGGTCCAGACAGGGTTATCATTAATGTAGACCATGACTGTTAGTCATGTGTACTTTTCAGTGTACAAATGTTCATAAAGCAAGTGGTCTTGATGATATATGCACATTTATTATGACGTTCTTTTGCAAGAGAACATGCTATAGTGTGGCAAACAATTTTCTATGTGTCTGCAGACACACAAACTAGTCCTGTAATATAGAATACCTCCTGTATTATACACCTTCACTAGAACACACGTCCAAGAGAATTCAGTGTTTTTAAGCCAGATGCTCTTATGTCAATTTTAATGAAAGCATTAAAGATGTTGTTTTAGAATCTCAGTCAGTAAATGGTAAACTTGAACTGTGTCATTTTGCTTATGCATGAGGGTGAAGCTCCGAAGATGCAATATTTACCCTCACATACCCTACTTGAAAACATATGGACAAATGTAAAACATATTCTAAGGCACTTTTCCTTAACTATTCTTCAGCTTTTAAAACAATCTGACTGGACATTTTATTATCAAAAAGATTCAATCTTTCAATTGTGGTGCAATTGATTCCATCTAAGAAGATTGCAGCAGGTTGAAGTCAATAACACTTTCTTTCAGGTTAATAACTCACTCTGGAGCTCTCCCCAACTTTGAGGATTATTTCTGTTATGGACTTGGCCAGTAATTAACTACCCCTTCAAAGACACCGAAATGTCAGTGTCCTGAATTATCTGGAAAAAAAAACAGCTGCTGAGAGATGGTGCAAAGAGCAAGGGGAGAGGTACAGTTATCAGCCAGTTGTTAGTCTGAAGGAGAATTACAATGAGAAAAGGAATTATTGTGCTGTTTCTGCAAACCTGAACTAGAAAAAGTTCAGAAAGACGTCATTGTTTAGGGGTTGTCACACAAGGTCTAATAAATTTGTAGAGACTTTTCACAATGAAGAGAGACAAATATTTACAAAAAATCAAAAGCTGTTGTACGAAACACAGTGTAAACGACACAGACAGACCTAGCTGTCTAGAAAGGACAGGCTGTGCTTCCAACTCCAGCAGGGAGAAGAAGAGACATACATTTCCTTTTTCTTCTACACTGTGAGAAATACTCTGGAATTAAAATGAAACAAACATTCATCCCTAAAATAACACATCTGATCCCAGAATCCCCACACCTGCCAGAATTAGAACAGCTTCCTGTTCTGCTGGGGAAGGGAGAAGGAAACTCAATATCCAGCCCAGTATGCGATCTCCTGTTACAGCCTGAGGAACAGATAGTGAGCCTGTCCCACAATAAATCATACGTGATGATTTTTAAATCATGTGATGTATTTAACTGTCCAATAACATGTTTGTACCGTAAATGTCTGCAAATGTTGTATTAATTATATCTCCTTTGGCAACACTGTAATTTGTTGGTCGTGCCAATTGAGCTTGTTGAATTTGAATTTGAGAGCAACCAAGGCAAGGCAAGACAAGGCAGAAGACGTCATCATTATCCTTTTAAAAAAATCCAACCATAATATTACACGCCCTTCTGTGGTTCATTTTACATCACCTGCCTGTCACTCAAAGCACAGTTATTTCTTTATGCAATTTGATGGGGTTTCAGTGAAGGATGCCTCTTGTGTTTTGTCTCATCTCCTGGCAGTAGGCTCTCCCTCCACTTACCTGTCTCTTTCACTTTACCTAAAGGAGCTTTCATGTTCCTCATTCCCCTGCATATGAAAAAAGCTTGATATTAACTGCAAGCTGCTGGAAACTGAGCTGCAGGTCTGTCTGCCAGAAGAGGTTAATGCTCAGAGGCTGCAATGCCTGAGTGGTCTCAGACATAAGGCTGAGCTCATCATTAAAAACTAATTAAATTGAGAATTACAGTCTCTTGCAAGTTCAATTTCACAGTTTCCTTGGTGGCTCAGAGAGGAGGGATGTGCTCCTGGTGTTTAGACATGGTGGCTCAGAACCACAGGAGCAGGCACGGCTGATTTCACAAGTCAATCTGCAGCCCTCTGTGAAAGAGGTTTCTCGGGGGTTTTAACACACAGCTCTGTCAGTGTTCTTGCACATACTCTGGGGCTTAAGGGCTCAGGTTTCTCTACTGTAGAGAAACAGTCACTTACAAAATGGCCAGTTCATGAGCAGCAAAAACACCAATAAATTAGTTTCAGATACTGTAGTTTCAGCTTTTGGTTTCTTTAACACATGGTAGTGCAACATACAGAGCAGACAGTCTGCATATTAAATACAAGATTTAAAAACCAAGACATACTGTAATTAATTATTAGACATCTCTGAAAGGAAGTCAAAGTATTGGATTTAACAGATAAAAATATGCTAAAGGAGAATTTCACCTGTGAAATCAGGAATACTGGACTTTCTCCACGTTATTGGATATAGTAAAATGCAAAACTAATAAAACAATAAATATTTTTTTTGGGACAACATGACTTTAAAAGGTCTAAAAGGCTTGAATATCAATGGTGATCTACAGCTGGTGTAGGGTAAAGAGGAAATGGAAGACAAACCCAAGTGTATTGGGTGTTTAGGTTCTTCATGGAACTTATTAATGTTGAGAGGGAGTTACATTGTGTGACTTTGTCAGAGTTCCTCAGATCAAGTACAGAAAGTTAACTGTACCAAGTGAGGTGGTACTCATACTTGACATACAGGACAGGGGTAGGCAAATAACTTACTTTGCTTGGTGGGTGGTGTTTCTGTTTCAAATGCTTTAGTGAGTTAAAAAAATAACAATCGTTTAAAAATACACCAAAATGCTAACAATATGTAAACATATTCTGTATAATACATAAATAATGAAACAAGGTAGAAACAAATGCAACATGAATGTAAAAAATCCATAGTGCCCTATTGGGGTAGTTTAATTCCTTACAATACGTATCATTTGTTTTTGGTGTGCTTTAACTCATTTAATACAGTATATTTATGACAGGTGAAATAAATAATTTGTATAATTATGATGCAAAAAAGACAGAGGAACAATTGTCAAGGACTATGTTGATTGCAATTGTTAAGAAAATAAGTAAAAAGATCATGAAAGCATATGTATAGTATATATATGTTCATTTAATAGTGTGTTTTGGGGGCAGAAAATAAGTCATTCATGATTTAACAGACACTTACTCCCCTTCCCCCCTGTTGATTTGTTTAATCAATGGTTTTCTGTATTTTAATTGGTTTTCCCTTGTAGTCTTTTCTGTTTCAGACTAAAAGTATTCAGTATTTTAGCTTGACAGTGAAGAACATTTTCTCTAGCATCAAAATACAATATACTGTATCTGGTCACTTCTCTCTACAATGTTTGCAGACCAGCAATATCTTTTTTGTAAAGTGGCAACCAAAGCTATAAACTGTTGAATCAGTCCAGGGAATCATGTGATCCCCGTGAACCCAGTGATCATGTAAAATGGAATCTCTTTCAAACAGACATATTGGAATTATTTTGTAATAAATGTTAATATGTGAATACAATAGTTATACATTATCGGCTTGACGTGTTTTCATCGGAGAAAAGGACTCAGTCTCAAATGCAAGACAGTAATGAGTGTTAGGTGTACCAGCAATGAAAATGCCATCAATAAAAAAGCCAGACTACACGTCTCAGCACGACAGGAAAATTATGCTTCTTATCCTTTGACAAAGCCTTGTAACACGCTTAGAAAACAATCACATTTGTCATATCTCCCTGGAATGCCACCTTTCAGATTCACTGCAGGAAAGAAAAACACTCATTATTTTGGAAGATCTCATGCAGCTGTCGGTGAGGCTCAGGGTACCTTTCCAAATTAAACCTCTAACACAGACACTGTTTCAAAGGTCCAGGAAGTTCCTAGCTGTGTTTATAGTGGTTTATGGTCTTACAAACAAGTCCCTACATACTGTCCTTCACACAGGGGAAGTGATGTGTGAAACCAAGTAAAATCAATATGATTCTGTCAGGTGTGTAGCCCATCGGTCAAACAGTTTGTGAAGAGGAGCAATAAGTGATTCAAGCTGCATTTCAAAAGGCAGGATCTCTGTAACCACAATGAACACTGAAGCAGATTTTAGACACATGTGCTTAGGCATATTTGAAGTTGGAGATGAATGACTGTCAAACAGCTGCCTTGGTCTATGGAGGAGCCCCATTTTGACAGGAGTTATTCATATTGTTCCAAGAGTGCTACCTGATGAATACGAAGTTAACTGGACAGATGGGCTTTGCTCAGGTGTAGTTTGCAGTACAGGATGTCTATTGACATGAAAACAAAATGCAGGTAAGGTTATGGTTGTGGGTTATACAGAAAAGACTGGTTTTACCATATTGTAATTAGATTGTTACTAGAATGATACCTCCCAGAGTATTTCAAGATGAAAACTAGCCCTATACCTGTAGGTTCTGTTTTGCCAAGCTGGTAACAATCCGGTGTGAATGCATTTGAAACATTAATTTAAAACCAAGATCAGGAGGCACTTCTTTATATAATGGGATGTGGAAGTACAGTATGGAACGTCCATGGAAGAATAATGTGTAATGTAATGCCACACTACAGATATTTGACTAGGAGAATATTAGGGTCAGTAGCTGAGCAATAGCGAGCAGAGGATTCTGGGGTCAGGTTGTACAGTACATTGCAAAGTCAGGAGAACCTATCTAACACATAGTAGTACTGAAATTTATTTAGAACGCAAGCGTGGACGATATTCAATGAGATTTTTAAACTGGGCATAGTGAAAAAGTGACAATTGTTCCAGAAGAGAACATGCGTGAGTTACTCTTAGTTTTAGCCTGGTCCTAGAAGACTTTAGATGCTGTCCCCTGGCATTCCCATGCCTCTGCAGTGTTACAGTATACATAGGTCACTTTTTGTAATTACCAGATGTCCTGTGTTTGAAGGGAAGCCTAGAGTAATCTGATAGAACCAAAAGACAATACCCGACAATACCTGCAAGTAAAAAATATATGTGATTAATGATAACATCCTAAAATAAACAGTCTCTCAGAAATCCCTGGTAGCTCAATAGGTCTTTCATCTTAGCACAGACCTTGACAGGGGACAAGTGGCAGAACCTAATTTTCTGATAAGAAGGCCTCGGGGCATTATATTAATCATGAGTTCCTCATCTTCACTGCTCTTCAAAGAGGATTCTTGTTTCATTACTTTTCACTGTGGACACATGTAATAAGAGAATCTCTGGGTCTTGATCAAAAGAGAAAACAAACATTCCAATAATTCTAACTAGATATGGGTTCAAGCTCCTACACGGTCAGATAGGCAGTGCTCTGTGTAAGAGACCTGAGATCCGTCTCTGTCCAGGGGTGCCTGATGAACTTGTGCCTATTAAGAGGGAATTGTGAGTTTTTTCTCCACTGTGAGGCTAATTACTGAACCAAAGAGCCAAAGAGCTGAAATACACTTTAATAGAGACACATGGTGATTGAAATTAGCCACAATGCATACATATGCTCAAGCAGAACTGAGAGCTACAGTATATGAACAACAGAATCCAATTATAGCTCGGGACATGTGAAGTGCAAGGCGTGTTGTAGTGAGCTCACTCAATGGCATGTGTGCGTCAGTAAAACTGGCTGAAAGGCCACTGGCTCGCAGTTCGTTCCTAATTCATCTCTCCCCTAGTGTGTCTGAGGTCATAATGCAAATCTGATGTAAGAGTGCTGGTGTTGTGTGAGCTATGTAATCACTCTTCAATTTAAAAAAATCTGGTGTTCACATAGCTTTTCTTGTCTCAGTTTTTTCCAATAGTTTTTGATTATATTCATTCCCCTCTTTCATACTCAGCTATGGAAATGTACGGGTAGAACAGGATTTTTCAAAATTTCTGTATTGAAAGGTGAGTAATGGTCCTGTTAATTCTCTCTGTGGCCTTGCTGTATAGAAAAGGAGAATCTTTAGAGAGTACTCTCTATCCCTATAAAAATCTAAATAATTATACTTGAAAAAAACAAGATAAAGACTTGCATTATTCCTCCATTATTCCAAACATTATTCTCATAAAGCAAAGTGTAAATAATGATGGAGACTGTGAGAGCCCCGCTGTCTCGAGTAGCACATGTGTATATGTGAGGGTTAGTCTCAGTGTATGTCTGCAGGTGTGTGGTCTCACTGCCAACCAACTGTCAGCCATACTGTCCCTTTGACAGATGTGAGGAGCACCTGACTCTGGTGCAAAGGGTCACTGCTTCACGTCCCATCAGGGATCGAACTGATAATGAAAGTGTAATTCTGTGCAACCAATCAAGAAGAGATAACTGCAGAATAGTGTTTACAGAACACCGGTGAAGGCATATTTCATATTATTTTATTTGCCTAGCCATATTCTCAGAGGAACAAATTAAGTATGAGTATTACAATTAAGTACAATCATGTAAATATTTAAATTATAATTTCTTATGTAACGTTGCCATAGCCAAAATGTAAATGTAGTGGCTCTCTGAAGGCACCAGTTCTGTAGGGTTTGGGCATTTACTGAGACAATTATTAATTGTAGCAGTAAATCACAAAGTTGATACTTTTGATGGCTTTAGAGTCCAACCATGCGACATAACTCAAACAACGCACACACACAGGTACTAATACACGAGGATACATTTATTAATACATAGAATATGCATGTAAACCTAACAGATCTTATCGAGAGGGTTATCAGAATACAAAAGGTATATATTCAGTCAGTTACAAAGTGTTACACATATCAAGAGGACATACGTTCAGTATATCATTCATTAAGACCGTTTCATAAATGAACTTGGTTATAACTTCTACATTAGATACTCAAAACAAGTACATAACTCTTAGGAATTAAATTGATATCAACTGGTTGGGATAACAATTGAATTCTCGAGCTGTAATGCATTGAAGTTGAATACTCATCCAATCTCTGGGGATTCAGATCTCCTGCGGACACAAAGAAACAGTTGCAGGCTGTTGCTGTCCAATCCGCGCTCACTGGCTCCGTGCCAGGCTGTGCTGTGAGGCTTGCGACGGTGCGCTGCTGATGCTCACTGTTGGCATTAACTAGCAAAGTTTGTGCACAGGAGAAAAGATAACTGTGGGTCCCAGCAGGTCAGGAAGAGGACCGGTTCGTTCCTGATGAAGCGCTAATTCTGAATAGTGATGCAGCTGTCCACAGTTCCAACCTGTTCACGAGGCCTGCTGCTGGTGCCAACCTCGGGTGGATCCTCTGGTTACTCTCTGGCAACCTCCGCTCTAGACTCTTTGAACAAAGGAAAGTTCTGGCACTCGGACACACTGGCCGTTCCGTGGTTGTCCGGGCTGAGTCTCAGGATGGTCAGGAGGCGCGCTGCGAGAATGTCCTGCCCTTGGGAGCCTTCTGCTCCTGGGCCGTCCTGCCCTGGAATTCTCCTTTGAATTCCCTTTAGAAAAGTCCACAGAATTCTCCACTGAATCCCTTCTGAATCTTACTGAATCTTACTGAATCTCTGAATCTCTCAGACTCTCTGTGTTGCCTGTTTTTACCTGGAGGAACTTCAGCTCGTTGATTGGCTGAAAGTTCCATGGGCATCAGAGTTCCACGTGGGTTACTCGGCCCTACCAGTCCCTGATTGGTTGATCAAGGTGAGATATGAGTCACTTACTCCTGACACTTAGGAATGCAGTCCAGATGTCCATCTGGCACTCCCTAGACAGATAGGCGCCAATGGATGACCATTGATCATGATAGCCAGGCTTAGCTAAGTGCATCCTCCTTTGGGAGCTGTCCTTATCAAAGGAACCTTAAATCAGCCTGCATGAATAGTTTCTCTGTGGCTGCACCACAGAGATGAACAGAGAGATGAGGCCTAATTTGGGAAAGCTCAGAAACATTTAATTCTTTCTTATTAATAAGCCTCGCCGCTACACTTACTATTGGTTCTCGTCACAGTAAAGTTTTCATTTTGAAGCTGTTTATGTGAGCTAATGTATCAAAATTTAATTGTTTGATGAATGTCATAATCTCTAATAATTGTCACGAAAGTGTTCTTTCCAGACCCTATGCAGATGACACAATCCGGGGTAGAGTGAGGAAAACATGGGGAAAAAGCATGCGTGAGTTCGGAATGAAAACAGGGGGCTTGTCCATGGTGCGCTGGTGTTCAGGGGGGTGAATCCGGGGAAAACAATCCAAATCAGAGTCCAAAGTGAAATCCAAGAGGAAGGCAAAAGGTCCAATGCTGTGGTCCATCTGAGACGAGGACAAACAGGATTAAAAACCGGAGCGGGATCCGGTGGAGGGTCGGGGTGGGGGGAAAGGCGGAATGGGACCAGACTCTCAGACCCCGGACTCGCTTGGTATGGGAACCAATGCAGAGCCCGGAACAGAGTGCGCGTCTGGCTCTTATAGGGAGGCAGGAACCGGGAGCAGGTGCACAAAATCAACTCAAAATTGAAAGAGCTGGAGTTCCCTTAAGGGGGAGGCACTACAGTCGTAACACTAATAATAGGAGCTGTCATCCAATCTAAAATACTTTCAAATACTATGAGAAAAACACAATGCATTACATATTAAAGGAAAACCAAGCTGAATTAGAGATATTTCTGGCTGCAGTGTGTTAGATTTTGATATAGTATTAATTGATTATATGATCCATGTCACATCTTTTATATCAGCACTGACATTTTTGAGCAGTGAATTTCACAGACATGCAATGGAGATAAGAAATAAAGGGAGATATGTGATAAATGAGGCTGTGAAGAGCATCCTGCAGTTCAGGTGTGTGTTGCTGATGTGTGACAGCACTGAAGGTTATGGAATAAATTGTTAGAAATATTGGAAAGGGAGTGAATACTGTCCTCATGGATTGCTTTTGTGTCAAAAAAAAGAAAACCGTAAACTTCACACAATTTCTTGAAAATATTTTTTGAAGGGAGTGGGGGTTTCATTCTAAAATAAAACAATAATAAAATTAAAATCTGAAATAATAAATACCAGTACTAAATTAACAATATTCATGCTTTGAATCCCGATCTGCATTTATAATGCTAAACAATGTAATGTGGTAAGCTAAATCTTGATAAGAATTGTCTAGTGGAGTGTGAGAAAGGAGTTCTTTTAGAAGTCATGGTGAGAATGTTTCCAACTCCACTGAAGGAAGCTTGAGCCTTCTATTTTCTAAACACTCTTAGATTTTTTACTGTGAATAATCTTCATCTGACAACATTACACTTCACACTGTGCTGTGGATACCAGTTTTACTGACTGCTTTCAGTTTGTCTGAAATCCCTCATGTATTTCTGTTAGTCTTGTACATTCTCAGGGCATTGCCTCATTCCTTAGGGCAATTGTTGCTTGGGTGCTATTTAACTTAACAAGGTGTTCTGGTTGTTTCTTATTCTGCTTATTGCTTTTGTAGCCAGTTTTCTAGGATCACCTTCAAAAAGAAATGTTTTTATTGATCTACTCTTTTCAAAGAATCATGATGAAGGAGGCAAACAGAGGTGAGAGACCCATTAGGGAACTGTGCTCATAATGTGATGGCTTCAAAATAGACTTTGAAATTGTACAGATCGGGTCCAAATCAAAAGTTTACAATTTCAGGAAAGATGTCTTTGAAGGAATGAGGCAGCTGAAGAGAAGCAGAATGGAATAAGATAGACATGAAATAGTGGAGAACGAATGGCAACAGTTTAAACAGATTCTGCCTGAAGCAGACAAATAAGTGTAAGTACGTCTATGGCAAGAAAGCAGTGAAAAAATGGTTAAATAAATCAATTAAAATTTAAGGGAAATGTAGAATTGGATTGAAAAGCAGTTTTTTAGTTAAAGAAAATGACTATAATTACTTGTAAACACAGGTAAAAAGAAATAATACAAAGGCCATGAAAGGTTGAAAAAAATACTATATTTCAAGAACAGCAAAGAATGAAGATTGAAAATGTATCTGGGACAATAATGGGAAACATAAAGGGAAATAACAGATGTACTAAATGACATTTCACTCAGGTGTTTACTAAGGAAATTGCCAACAACATGCCTCAGGCACTGAAAGAATAAAGTTCTGTATAATATAGTTCTAATAGTAATATTGCTAAATAGGAAAATAAGAAATATTAAATTCTAGAAATACTAAAGTATTAAATAGAAGTGTATTAGGTAGTAAAAGCACTTAAGATTAACATTTCCTTCAACCTGTCTATGTAAGGCATATCTTTAAGCTTAAAATGTAGGAAGAACAGTGGTCCTGATACAGATCCCTGTGGTACACCACTTTATTCCATTAGCCAATCATGTGAGCATTTCCTCCCTTATCTGCACCCTCTGTTTCATGTCTACTAACCAAATATTTGGATTGCATTGAATGCATATTTCCTGTAAATTGAGAATTAATCCTTAATGATTAACTTTTTCAAATGCTGTCCTAAAATCTAAATGTACTATATTATCTTCTCTGTATGAATCTGTTGCTGCTCTTGCTTGTTCAAAGAGCTCGAACAGATTACATTAAAATTTTCTACTTAGTTCTAATTATTGTTTCCATAACCTAGTATGTAGCAGATATCAGAGTTATTGTACTATAATTACTTGAATTAATTGTATCACTCATTTTATGGATAGGCACTAAGTGAGAAGGTGACGATATCAAGTATGTCTCAAGACTGCTGAAAGTCCATGGAGTTGGGGACACGGTGGAGACTTTGAGTTCTGCTACTGGTGTGCACAAATCCTTACCACATGATGCCACATCATTGCTCTGTGACCCATATTTAGGTCTTAAGGTAGGAAACGCAGAGCAGAGTATAAATGATAAAGGGTTTTTTATTGTTTAGTTTTAATTGCATTTTTATTTGAAAAATGTAAATTTGGAAAACAGGGTCATAAAAGGATAAATGGGTCTTTTGTCACAACAGATGATACCTTCACCTAAAGCATTACTGTAGCCACATGGTAAAGTGATCCAATTGAGAAGGTCCTCTTACTAATTGAAAGCTGTTTGCTTGGGATTTATGAAGCACTTTGACAGAAAGCAGCCAAGAGGCTCAGTATTTTTGCTATCCACCCAGTGTGTCATCAAGTTAGTTAGCCATGTTTTCTGTTTTCTTCAATGTAGTGGAAACTCTCCAAGCTGTAACTCAAACAACTGTGTGCCAGTGTGAGGGCAAGAGAGATCCTCACCAGTAACCACAGTACAGTTCTTAGGGTGGTCAGCATGCCTATTGAATACCAACTGCTGGAGGTTTTCAGAAACTCCAAATGCAATTTCAGTTCATTCATTTTCATCTTAATCTGATCTGTGGCAGGGTCATGTATAGATTTGTAGAAATACACTCACACTCAGCACAATGAGTGTCTGCAATGTAGAGATCTCTTTCAGTGCAAACCAGCCATTCTGAGTGTTAAGGCATCTAAACGCTACCCCTTTTATTGCCGGGGAAAAGACATTCATGTAAAAAACATATTTATAAGCTGCAAACACAGACAATTGTAGTGTTAATTCAGTAAAATATAGTATTTTTATCCAATATTATAACAATGCTGTACATACTGTACAGTGGTGCCCTTTGGAATTTTCTGAATTTCTGCATAAATTTGACCTAAAATGTGATCAGATCTTCATCTAAGTCTGAAAAATAGATAAAGAGAACCCAATTAAACACACACACAGGGATATACTTTTTCATTTGTTTATTGATCAAAATGATCCAACATTAATGTCTCAAACACAAACAAAATTTAAAATTTCCTTACTTTATCTTACAAATTCCTTGTTTTAGTCAGTGCTATAGGGGTCATGGGACATTAGAAAAATTACTTTGCAAGGTGTGATCTGAGATGGTTTTTGTAGGTTTTTCTCAGTACCTCTAAACTTGCAAGGTCAAATAGAAAGTCACTTCTAGAACATTGCAGAGAAATCAATAAATGAAAAAAGTAGAATCTCTCAATTCAGCCTATTTATTATGTCCATGGAAGAGATTAATGGCAGTTTAAATATGACCTGAAAAAAAGCTCCAGTGTCCCAGACAGATACACACTAGGGAATTTGTTTAACAAAATATTGTTTTCTACTGTTTTCTTTAAAACTGCAACTAGATCCTTTGAATGCCTAAGATCCAACATTACCAATGTGAGAGTATGTACTAAATAGACTAGTTTGGCAATCCATTAATCATTTGTTTAATTACAGGCTTATTAGTGATCAATAAAGAGCAAAAACACAGAATAGAAACAAACCCTGTATAATAAGTGATCAATGTAGAGTAGAAACACAGAACAGAACCACATCCTGTCTGGTGTTTGACCTATAAGATCTAACCTGTATTGCAGGCTCTGGAAATGTAATGGTTGAGTGATGGAAACTCAGATATTTGCTGGATAGCAAGCTGTGACCTTCACAATTTGGTTTGTTCATCACTGTTCATCACTGTTATTATCAACAGCCCCTCATATAATGTCTTGGTTGTTGGCAGGATAGCACAGCCTACTGAAGAACAGTAACAGACCTTTTATAACACAGAAACATTTTGTTTGCATTTGGTTTTAAAGATAATTTGTTCCTGGTGTGTACTGAAGGGGCTTGAAGATAATGACAAACTCAAACAAATGTCCAGTCATCACTGGTTTTGGGTCACTCTTGGACGAGCACTGTTATGATGAAGCTGGCTTTAGTCTTTCCATGAGACTCTATTGTTTATTGGGTAGTCTGGTGCAGGCAGAGTCTTTCACATCAGCAGATGACCTTGTGTGGAGTGAGCTGTCATGCTATTTCTTTATTGTAATTGAAAATATTCTGCACAACACAACACTGAAATATAAAGCATGTCCTCTACACACATAATGTATATACTCATACATTTATACGTGTGTGTGACAAACATTTGGTATTCATAGCACAAAGCAGGAGAGTTAACCCAGAATAAAGGCCAAATCCTGTAGAGGTTGTAAAACAGATCCTGTGCAAATACACTTTCCTTGATGTGGATTACAGTTCTCCTCTGTGTGCCCCAGTGTCTGATGGAAACCAGCCTAGTAATTCAATACAAGGTTCATGCATTGTGCATAAGTGCATGGATAAGAAATGAAAGCTGCCTAGAAACAGCTGTAGCTAAAATAGAAAAGGAAGGAGAAGAAAGGCAAATGAGTCTGTTAGAATGAAATCCATTTAGAGTGGCTCGCCTTTCTGGGGGAGGAGGAGTGGAGAAGGGAGATGTGACACAGAAGATGACATCGCATCATTCTTGAGTAAGAAGCATGGAGTTCTGTAAAGTTGTACTGAAAAGTCTTTCAGCTAACTTCAGGGTCAAAACAGTAATGGAAATTTAATTCATTAGTCACCCGATTTAAAATACAGACCCTTTGTGCTGCACTCTGCTCTGTCTCCTCTCAGCTGAGAAGCTAATAGCACTGCACAAACAAGTACATTTCTAGTCACTGGCAAAGAGAATTTAACTTGATAGCCTTCAGTGTTCATGTCTTGAGAAAAGCTGCTTTTAGACTCCTGACAAGATATTTAGTAGATTTACATTCAGTAAATGATTTCAGTCGTGCCCTCAGCATTCCCAACACAAATCAATTTCTTGAGGTCAACGGATAGAGCCAGTTATTGGCAACATTGAGTTCTAAGTGCAGGAGTTGTCAGCAGCCCTTGCTGGGTACCTCATTTCATTCCTCTCGTTCTCTCAGACACACAGGTGGCATGGGAGTCAGAGGGCAGGCAGAGAAGGGCCCTGACTTCACAAACCAACTGAGTGGACAGGAAATGCAAACCTAGAAAATGGCATACTGTATGAAAACAACAAAAATGAGGCACAAAGACAGACCCCTTGAAGAAACACAATTTAGAACAGTTTAAATTCTTTTATGTTTTCAAACAATTATGCTGTCTATGGGTGTAAGAATATGTTGTGTTTTTTTGGGAAGTGTTTTAGAATGAGTACAGATTCTGTTTTATTGTACAGTAGGTTCTTGGCATTCAGAAATTCTTATAACTAATGAATAAACATTATACCTTCATCACTTTGTGATGAAGAAAAACACTGAACCGGATAACTTTTCATTTTTAAAAAATCTTTATTTTACAGCAAGGCAGAGGGTTTGGTTTTAGAACATATTGTTAATCTCCATGGAAACACTGATAGAACAGCTGACCAGAACAGATTCCTTGCAGCCTGACCAGGGTGTTATTGAGTAATATTTGAAGTGCCCAGTCCAGGCTCTTCTAGGTTGCCCTCGTTGAGTGGGCACTTGGTTTCTCACGGCTGGAGCCCATCTTTATGCGGAACATCTTATACTGTCAGTGCAGAATAATTGCACCAAACCTTCTACAGATGGCTATTTAGGTCTGCTCTCTGTGTCGGTTGTTAAACACTGCTCTGGGTAGATTTTGTCATTGCTGTTTTGGATTCTTAGTGCGTCCATCACATTGCCCTGAATGTCAAATCAGATCACTTTTGATCAATTTAGCAGAATCTTTCTGTGACAAATCCCTCTGTCACAGTATGGAACTCTAACTTCTCTAAGAGAGAACTCCAAAATGATTGAAGAATATGGAAATAATCCAAAAGACACAAATAATGACAGTAAAGTTTTTAAAATGAATATGAAGAGAAATGATCATTCTGCACATTAAACAGTGTCGCCCCGTATGATACTGCAATCTAGAATGGACACAAAAAAGCCTAGAAACTTTTCCATTGATTGAAAATAAAAAATGAAGATAACGGTTTGTCCTCTGGTAGCTGCCCATGTGTACACTTCCTAACCCACAACATCAGTGTTCTAGTTGACCATGCAACCCCAGGACAGCAGAGGGCCAGCCTTCTCACACCACAGGAAAATACAGACAGGCAATCCATGAAGTGGGCTTATAGGCAGCAATGGGAGCAGTGGTCAGGGTCCTGGACTCGTATCTGAGACATTGTAGGCTTCGATTCTGGGTGCAGCTAACAAAGCTTCATGTGGATTGCCCCAATAAAACTCCTGGCTCTGTAACTGTATTTGCTTTGCATAAAAGCAACAGACAAAAAAGCAAAATGCAGATCAATACCACTGCAACCATCAGATGAGACATTAAACTAAGGTTCTGACTGTCTGGTCATTAAGGATCCTCTGGCATAGTTTGTGAGATCGAGGTGTTCACCCCCATGTTCTGGCCTGGTACTGTAGAATTGCAAATTTGTCTGGCACCTGGGTTTTGATCCCACAACCTTCCAGTTATAAGTCCACCACATTTTCTGAATTTCAAAAGTATGTCCTAGGTGATCCTAGGTGGTGTTCAAACCCTACCCCTAACTATAGCTTGGGCACATCTGGAACACACATCAAAAACCTTGCTCAAAACGTTACCCATATTGTTCCAAACTAGTCTTAAACATTGAAAGTAAGAGTTTTAAGTGTTTTTGATGTATCTGCACTGAATCTTTTACATTTCCAGTATTTCTCTTTTTTGTAACCTGCTGCTGAAATGGTGGATTTAATATGTGCTGTTTGCAGGTCAGCATTCCAATTACCACTAAAGTTTCAAACTTTTCAAACTTTTGATTTTTGACCATTTTTGACCGACAGCTTAACAAAAACAGCAAAATTGGACCAAATTTCTTTCTCAAGGAAACAACTAAACAACACTTTTCCTGCATTTCAAACACACCCTAAAGCATAGCAAATGCATCACAAAATGTCTAGGTGTTGTTTAAACCCCTAACCCTAGCTCTGACTTATCTTCAGAAAGTGTTCAAAAAGTTACCCAGATGACTCCAAAGTAGTCTGAAGCATTTAAAGTAACCGTTTTAAGTGTTTTCAATAATGCTGACCACTACCCCACACCGATGCCTATTACTCTCCATTAGAATTACTCTCTAATCTTGTTTAATCTGTCCTCTCTAAAGTTCTCCCCTTAATTCTAATTGAGCAGCATTTTCTCTCTCCTTCACTTGATCTGCTGTGTTGTGGGTCTGATGATACAGAATGAGCACTGTGTGTAAGTACTGTACCTGAACACTGATCTCAAGAACTTGAAATCTGATTGAACTCTCCAGGAAAAAGCTTATGACACCACCTCACTGCCAGTGATATATCTCAAAGCCACAAATAAGTATAGTACGTAAATATACAGTAAATTATATTATTGGTTTCTGCAGAAAAAAACCTAAGACCTAAGCAATTAAATTATGGCACTAGCAAGGAAAGTGGATAGAAATTCCTTATTGTCCATAGAAAATATTTCATTTTCTACAGTACTTTCTGCTTTTTTTCTGTATCCTTAATCCCCAGTGAAAGATTAATGCTCAGGAAGAGAGGCTGTCTATCTAAGCTTTGATTTTAATACTCAGGTTCAGGCTGGATCGAGCCCTCAATCAGAGAGCAAACAGTGTGGAGGCCTGACAGCAATGTAAATAACAAGCGTCTCAGCACAGATCTCTAACTGCCCTCCATTTCAAATGCAAATGATGGCTCAAACTCAAGATGTTTCTGTCAGGTTGGTAGCAGACTAAAGTCTCAGGGAGACAAAAACTCAGCTGGAGACACACAAGAAAGAGGAAATCAAAATAATTACATCCAAGATCGTCAAAGGAAACAGCTGCTGCACCGTCGAGGGTTCCTCACAGTAATACTGCGAAGCTGAAGAACGTTTGTGTTTAAGGCAATCAAAGACAACAGCAGGAATTACACAAACAATACTGTAATGCATTTCTTTTAATCATAAATGTATGATTGCTAATTTATTACTGAGGCTATCTTTTCATTTTGATTGCCTTTGTTAGCAGCCTGAACACTCCCAGTGGTGTCTTCCTCTTCTATCGAAATGCCCAGAGGGGACAAATGCCCTCTCCTTTGTAACTGCTCTTATCATCTTATCCTCAGCAACCTGGATTTATAGCATTATTTTAAGAATTGTAGTATTCTTTACCTGATACTACTTTTACTACTTTTACTGATAAAAAAATCACGTTTAATTTTAAACACTTTACATGTTCTATTAAAGCGGATCTTGTCTCAGTTGCAAGATTTCTTAGAAAAAAACTCTGGATAAGTCTGAAGTCCATGGTTTGATCATAATTGATGTTTTCCTGGAGACTCGGGGTAAGATCCAGGATATAGGTTTAATTCTCTGCTTGAAACCTTCTGGGATCCAAGGCAGTGTTAGGAGAAGGGTACAAAAGAGGGGACTTTGAAAAGCTGAAAGAGAGCTGAGGAACAGCACAGAGATCAATGTGTATTTTTCAGCCATATTCAGTAGGTTGACCAAATGGGCCAAACCTGTCATTACTGGGTTGAAAAAATGGGCTAGATAGGTCAACCCTTTCATGGGTAACTTCTTTTACTCCTATCTTATCAGATACAGTGAAGAACTGAGACTCTGCCTGGGAATGAGATGGTGATTGAGAAGTGCAAGAAGCCCAATTGCAAAGCAATACAAGTAGATTGGAGAGCCATACGTTCCAACTATCAACTAGGTGGCACTAAGACTCTGCCTAGATCAGATTCTGCCATCACAGATCAGAAATGATCTATGAAAAAAAAAAAGATTTGTCATTACCTCATCTAGACTATGCAGGGAAATTGTTCGTCTGAAGACAATGCACTAGTAAGACAGTGCGCGATCTAGCTAAGAACATTGATGCCCCAGAGGCATGACCAGAATAAGTTGTGTGCTGAAAGGTTGAGCACAAGCAGTTTAAAGGAACAGAATCTCTTTACCAAGAAATAACTGCAACATAAGAAAGGTTACAAACAGAAGGAGACACTTCATTCATAATTAATGTAGCCAGTCTTGACATCTGTATGTACTTCACTGGACTCTCCCAAGAGAGCAAAAAATGTGTTTGCTAAATGTTATTCATGTCTGAAATATAATTTGACAATCAGAGTAGCACTGCATTTAACGTTTTAAAACTTATGTAAAGACATTCCAATGGAGCAAAGTACTGTCTGTTGACTAGATATGACGTAAATCAATTCAAAATGGTTCCAGAATCTCAGCCATAGATCACAATAAGATAAGAATATATTAGCTCATTGATTCATCTGTTATCCGAGACCATTCATTAAAACCACATGATCCAATGTATTGAATGGTTTCAAATAGACATGTCATTTGAAGATGCACTCAAAAGCAAATCATTTGTCACCTTGACTCGAGCTGGCTCAGGTTCTGTGATTAGAATGAAACCCTAACTGAAAATTCTCCAAAATGCCATTTCTATTTAGAAAACAATTAATCTTAATACGAACCTTTCAGGAACCTTTGTTAAAAATTGAATGTTTTAAAGGAGGGCTGACATTACTCAGAGCAGAGCAGTCCTGGTTTTATTTGTTGAGCAGGGACATTAGGGCAGCTTTCAGGCAGCTAGAAATGTCCAAGTTGGCAGAGAACTGCTAATGATAAAAATAAAAGTGTAGTAAATGTTCTTATAGTAAGAACATAATTGCACAAGTTGCTCAACATATTCTTTATAAATTTAGTAGACATTGGAGGTCAAAGATCATGAGTCAGAGTCAAGCTGTGAAAACCTATAATAGTTTTTTTTGTTTGAAAATAGTTGTGAAATGTTTTTCACAGATTCAAGAAGTCCACAATTTGAATTACAAGGGAGGATAAGGGATTAACTTGCCTATCAAGTTTGTTGAGAAAAGAACAGTTAAGATATTCTTACTGGCCTCAACATGATTAGAAGAATAAGTACATCTTTCTGACCTTAAAACTAAATTACATGTTAGTGAGTGCTGTTTCAAAATAACTATAATAGCTGCATAACTTTTCATCTTTATACCTATGTTTTGTATAGTGATGTCAGTGCTTCGGGTATCTTGGGCTTTGAAAGAGCCTTTTCTGATCAAACAGCTGCTATCACATATCAACAGCTGCTTAAATTAATCACAAACTTTCCAATAACTTGAGAGTAGACAGTTATCAGCAGTGAGCTGTGATAAGCCTGCTGCTGCTGAGAACTCTTTAACAGTCGGGGGAGAAAGAGAGCCTGAAGTGTGATCCTGCTATTGAACAGATCTATACAATGTAGAATAAAATAATGGAGTCCAATAACCTCATAAAATCAACTGTTACACTACCAATTTGCAATGATTGAAATCACCTGTCAAAACTAGCAGATAATATGAAGGTTTGCAATTTCATACCGAAAGGAGTAATTAAGTTTTGGAGAGAGAGAAAATGACAACAAGAAAGGGAAACTTCTACAGATTCAGATGAAGAGCACTCCCCCTCACTCTTTTTTATTTCTGATTATAATCTTTCTGAAATCTGAACATATGTCCACCCATTTCCAGCACTAAGTGTTCTTTTGGGAAAATGGTTTAACTCAAGGGAGAAGCCACAGGAAGATACAGTACTGTACATTATTGATATTCTAGCGTTATTATGTTTCATGTAAGAATAAAATTCCAAAATTATTATGAAGGACTGGGCATAAATAAGGCTGAATGTGGAAATTTACAGCCGGCTGGAGGGGTGATGGCTGCAATCTCTGCAAGATCGAGTCTGTCACCTGAGCAGGGACCAGGGTTTAACATCAGACAGATTATACTGAGCTGGACTAGACTAGACAGGAGGAGCCCCAGAAACTGTTCCTCTTTCAGGGCGAAGAGGGCCCTTTTTACTAATCTCTGCTGC
Source organism: Lepisosteus oculatus (assembly GCF_040954835.1). Classification (NCBI taxonomy): domain Eukaryota; kingdom Metazoa; phylum Chordata; class Actinopteri; order Semionotiformes; family Lepisosteidae; genus Lepisosteus; species Lepisosteus oculatus. The sequence continues at coordinate 29,121,598 of NC_090696.1, forward strand.
TGACGTGTTCTGCCAACAACCAAAGTTGAACAGTAAATTATTTTCTGTTCCGTGTTTGTCTCTTCCACCCAATCTCGAAGTAACAGCTGCCCAGGATAAGAGCCGAGCCCTTCTCCTGAGATTTTACAGATCAGCTCATTTTCATGTGAATGGTCTGTAGTAATTTTGTACATGACTGTAAAGATTGTAAAGAAACCTCAGGTTCAATTTCGTGAGGACAATCAGTTTTACATTGCTGTTTAAGAACTTGCCAGGATTTTCATTCCTTACTACATCTATAGGGAACAATACAGAGTGAAATGAAATCATGTGGCTGAAATATCTCTCCCCATCCGTATGTTTTCTGCTAATATGATCAAACACTTTCTACTTAGAACCCTTCCTAATGAGAAGGGGAGAGCCTGGAATTAAATATTCCTGCCAACAGTTCTGTAGCATGTCAAAGAGATTTTGGATAGTAACTGCAGAGGCATGTTTACGGTTCTCAGCTACATTTTCCATCTGTGTGGCAACACCAATACCAACTGTCAAGGGAAACACATTTAATAAATCCTGAAAACAGTGCTAATATGTGTAATATTATACTGTGTATATGATAATACCATCAGCAACCAAGAGCACATTCAGTTTCTTAACCATATACTGAATGTAAAAAGCACATATAAATTAGTTTAATGTTTTCTCGAGTCACTCAAAACATAATACTGGAGAAATTGCAGGAGAAACAGATGAAGAATCCTGGAAGTTGGACCACTATCTTACAGAAGCCCATGAGTGTGATATTATTAAAGCAACTGCCAACAATCTGTTCCAATTAATTTATTTTTGAGAATGTAGAGGTGTTCTTTTGCAGAGGCTATATTTTAACAACACCTTTTCATTGACCCATATGTATTTAAATTTAGCCAGTACTCCCAAGCAAATACCGATCAGGTCCAGATCAGCTTAGCTTCTGAGATCTGTAAACATAAATGTGAAATAGTGGTGGGACTGATTTCCAAATATGTGTGTGTGTTTACATGTCTAGCTTTAATACTTCCCACTACTCCTCTTGTCCATGTGATCACTGTAAATGGATAAGAAATGAAAATATTATAATTTTCTACGAAATGCAATATACAGTATAAAATCAATCAGTTGCAGCTAAATGAATGTACAATTCTATTTAATACCCTCAGTACATGAGTTAAAAATCAGGAATAATACAAAGACAAGAATAGAATAAAGATGTGACTGTCTTTTCAAAGTCAAGGAGAGGTACAGAAATCTCTAATTCTCAATGTGGTACCAGCGTCTGCTCATTGTGCATAATGGACTTTGATTTCATGAAAGTACATGTACTGTATAAGAAAGATAGAAGACTTCTCTAGATCTATAGCTATACTGTTGTAACATGACCAGGGGAAGGGTCATTCATAACAGGTATTTTCGGAATGACCTACTTAAAATACTAGATATGGACCTTAGCAAAATGGCTGCCAAAAAGAATCAGCTGACCGGTTAATGGAAAGGGTCTACCCTGAGAAACAATGAGACACAGCTGAGCCGCATCAGGAACCGAAATATAAAGTGCCCCGCAGGCAGTGAACAGGGCAGAAGCTGATAAGGTGAATGTGGTTTGGAGGAAAAGAGAGGAAAGAGGTATATGTTAAAGATCGGGCTAAAGAATAACGGACTACTGAAAGGAGAGAAGGTTTATGGTTTTTGGATTACGGACACTGGATAAGGATACATCGCGGATTGGCTTTATTACGGACTTTTGGAACTCGGATCGGATCAGGATTAAGGGAACGGATTACGGACTGTATTTGGAAGATAGTTGGAGGAAGAAGCGCCACGAAACTCAGGAAAGAAAAGTGTGGTGTGAGTACTACTTTCATTTACATAAACTTTCCCCCGGAGACACCACACTGTATATAGACTCCATGTAAAGATTCTTTGTCTGAGTCTGTTCAATTTGATTCAAGTTATCACATATAATGTTGGTCATTAAATAGTTGCATTTCTGAGGCCTTTCATGCTAGTTAATTCCTGGGAGCTCTACACTGATTGCTTTTCTACAAATGTTACCTTTTTCATTATCCACTGAGTCCCATCCTGGGAACAACAGTGAAGAAGTTACAGTGTCCTCCAAAAGTATTGGGATAGTGAAGTCTAAATTGGGGATTTTTCTCTATGTGCTCTAATAACTATCATTTCTCATGGAAGAAAAGAAGCCTGATTGATAAGTACAACTTCAAAATGTCTTATTAGTCATTTGATTATAATCAAAATTGGATTAGAGTTTGCTGGGAAGAACAAAGATGAGCCAGGAGAATTTTAGGAAAAAATGGACAGATGAGACCAATATAAACCTTTTCCAAAGTGATGGGAAGGTTAAAGTGTGGAGAAAGAAAGGGACTACAGATGCTAGAAAGAACAGCACCTCAACTGTGAAGCCTGGTGGAGGGAATGCCATGCACAGCCACCTCTGGAACCAGCTCACTTGTCATTATTAATGATGTAACTAATGACAGCAGCAGCAGAATGGGTTATCAAGTGTACAGAAACATTTTGTCTGTTTCTCATTTTCTGGAATGAGAATACTATAGTTATAGCTTATGTACTTTCACAAAAAGTTGTCAATTTGTTTTAAGCCCTCTGTCCAACAAGATAGCTTGTGCAGTGAGGTATTGCAGCTTGCCAGTCACACGGAAGCTCATTAGGTGCACTTTTACCCAACGAGGTCCAGGTGGAACAATGCCTGATCAGGTCACCTTTAAAAAGGCCATAATTCAAAGCTTAGGTCACCGCAAGAAAAAAGGCCACACTTCAGTCAGTTTTCTATGCATTCCATAATGCTTTGAATGTCACCAGAAGCAAGGGAGAGGGTCATTGGCATGCTGCAGGCAGACATGTCATGTGCCACTGTTGCCAAACACTATGGAGTAAGCCGCTCCACTGTGTCCCGACTGTAGAGAAGGTTTCAGCAGACTGGCAGAACAGATGACCATCCAAGATCCATTTGCCCTCAAGTGACCACACCAGAGCAGGACCGACACATTAGACTGGTCCATCTGAGAGATCGTTTCAGATCTGCCACCCGTACTGCTGCTGAAACTGCAGGCAGACACAATGCCCACATCAGTGACAGGACAGTGAGGCTCCATGCTGCTGGCCTTAGAGCAAGGCGACCTGTCAGAGGTCCTCTGCTCACACCTCCTAGATGTCACACCAGACTGGCTTGGGCGATGGACTCATCAGCAGTGGCATCAGGTCTTCTTCATGGATGAGTCACTCTTCAGCCTGTTCCATGCAGACGGGTGTGTGGAAGAGGAGGTGTTGCATTTTTTTTTCCATCAGTATGTATTCAGTTGCTAATTAGTATAAATCAAAAATTAAGCCTTAAATGTAGCACATTCTCTAACTTCTAGCATACTCCACTAGGCATCACTGGAACTTTTAATACATTCCTTTTACTTGAAAAAGCTCAAAGGAATATGGAGGAAAATGACTTTCATTGACGTATTGACAGTACATGAGCTTGATGGCATTTTAAAGATTTTAAAAATTGGAGTCTGTAATAAATTCCAGTCACTCCTCAGGGGATTTGCTTCAGTTATACAAAGCAAACAAAAAATGACAATTACAGCTTTCTCCAAGCTTACATTTTATAGGGGGACGAAAGTCATTAAGAAAATAATCACTAATACATAAATTGACTTTTTTTTTGTTTTTAAAAAACATTTTGATGCGTTTTAAACTGTGTAAAGTGTGCCTTCTGTTCTTAACAGGTTGTGTATAGAACAAACTACCCTTTCCATGTACAAACATAACTTTTATGCTCATTGCAGATATTTGTCAATAAAATCTATTTACATGAATGGTGTATGGTGTAATCTTGTCTTGTGTAGGCAGAGCTCTGAGACTGTTCTCTGGGTCTTTATCCTCCACACGGCTCCACACCTGTCCTCTGGGTCTCGATCTCCCACACGGCTGGTCTCCTGGGCTGATAGCATACTCTGTAACATGATGGGCACAGTGTGCAGGGGCTGGTTGGTCTCCTGGGCTGATAGCGTGGTCTGGAACAGTGACATAAAGGACACAGTGTCCAGGAGCTTTGGAACAGCTCAAATAAGGTTTTCAATAAATGGCAGATCAGTCTCAGAGGACTACAGATCCTCTCCTACCCAGCTGCCTGCAGATGCACTTCAGGAGAACGGAGCGAAGAATTAAAGATGATTAATAATCACCGCCAGCTGGGTCTCAATCCAGCAACCCTGTGCTCTGGATGCAGGGTTGTGACTATTTTTCTTCAGAAGAGCACATTCCCAATTGTGCTTGATGTCAGTGACTTTACGGATCCAGCTGTGCTCAAAACGTTTAACAAATAACTCCAGGTCTTCAGTTGTCCCCATCATGTGAACAGTTGTGCTGCTGTACTGCACATCCCACAAGAAACACAAGCTTTTTTTATAAAGCAAGATCATTTACTTATTGAACTGTTTGAGATGTATTTTATTACACACAACAGACCTGGGTGAAAGGGCCTCGAAGAGACACCAGGGATTTTTCACAAACTGCTCAGTCGGCAGATGAGAAGGGAGGTGTGTATTGGACTCTTGCAGATGAAAACCATCAGAATAATAATCTTCTGCATCTGACAAGCAAGCAAAATGATGCTGCAAAAATATTTTGCTCACGTATTAATGTTGCATAAGGATGGGAAAACTTTGTAGTTCTTTGTAGAAACATCTTGAAACTGAAATTCATTTTACAGAACACATTTCCTCCTGTTTCACAGGCAGATGAACACAAAACTTGCAAACAGCACTGGAGAATATCATCTCACAGAGGCACATAATAATGAAACTGACAAGAACTTTCATTATGTTTCTGCATATTCATTTATACATTACAAATCCGATAATTTTAGATGCTTGATAGCAGTCTTACCAGCTTGCACCCTGAACTCCTCAGATCTTAGAAGCTAAACAAGACAAGGCCCAGTCAGTGGTGGAAGTGGAGACGTGGTGGACCAGTAGGTGTCACTACTTCCTCTCTACCAGAACTTTTGAACCAATTCCCCAGCATGGTGAAATGGGGACAATGTGTTGTAGGAGGTATGTCCTTCGGATGAGACATTAAACATGCCCTGACATGCCATATTCCTTGGGCCTCTGAATTAGCAACAGATGTGAACAGGATCAAGCTTCCTTTCATTTGTCATCTTTCAATTTTAGTTTCCTCTCATTATGCCCAGGCAGGTGGCAGCTCACAGCCCTTGGTTGCCCCAGGAAACCCAATCCCATTTCCACGAGGGATTGCGGCTCTGCCGTGGAGCTGAGGATTCAGTGCTGTCACCTATCCTCCTCCTCCTAACAGGCATGTCCCAATTGTCCAATGAACTCCAATCTATTTATTCCCAACATACAACTCTGGGAGCGCTCTGATATTGAGCCCTCTTAGAGGACCAGTTCATGGCATGTCGGTTTGACCACAGGCCGTGACCATGAAACTCTTTTACTAGTACCTGCGTTTGCTCCACTTCCCGCCATACACTTCCCTTCCCGTACCTCAGAGGACTTCCAGACTGTCCCTGTGGCTTTTTTCAGTCTGCTTTTAGAAGCATCTTTCCTTTTGCACGACTCAGCTGTCAGTCTGCTTATCTACTTTGCTGCTTTGGATGCCCTGAGTGAGCTGCAGCTGAACCACTTGAAAACCCACCAGCACACAGCCACAGTACAGCCTATAATCTCCGGATTCTGCCCATATTCCTCTGCCACTGTCAGAAGAGTCTTGCTGTGGGGTAGCACTCCTCACAATAAATTTGTTTTCTTCTACCTAATGTCCAGACCACTGACATTGTTCTGGAATTTCTTCTGATCAAAAACATAAGAATAATTGAGATGTTTGGCAAAATAGTTTAGATCATGGAGTCAAATGATTTATGTGCATGATTTACAAACACTGCACTTAATCAAATTCAATGACCCAGAGTGCACACCGCTAATATAATGATCTGGAAAATGTCTCCCCAGGGACACAGCAGTAAGGATAAAGGTGTATAATGAAAAGGCTTGTTTTACTGATCAAACAGAAAAAATATAAACAAACTTTTATGTTTGTTTTTAAATTGGGCCCTATCAATTTGTACAATTCAGTTTTCGTCTGATCTCATATTTCATCTCTGAAACCACAGAGTAATGTACATAACAAAAACATGACTTTTTTAGTGTAATTAGCCCCTTGTCTGAAATATGTCTTTGGCACATAATGCCGTTATATCTTTATTTTTTTAATTGCACAGAAGTTCCCCTTGTTGTCTGCCTCTTGGTCATTAGTGTTTGTCAATCAAATGTGAAGAGTTTGGAATCACAATATGAGCTGACATATTGTCAGTTTCCCTTCCACTCCAAAAGGAATTCAGAATGAAACTGCAAGAATCCATTACTATAACCTATAGGATTTGCTGTAGGATTTCAATTCAAGATTTCTATTTTTTGGATTTTGCATTTTGAAATGCCACACATGTAAAAAATGATCAAATCCCATGTGTGGGTCTTACCACATACCCAAACTGGGTTTGATCCAAAGAGCACTAGAATCATTATCACACTCACAAACTGGGTCCCTGAGAACAGAGCGATGCACAAGCTAGTATAATGGAGTATACTAAGAATCCTAACTACAAATACCTACAGTTTAACAAGCAAAACCTATTGCACTTAATGAAGGAGGGGACAGCATTGTTGGAGACATGGGCATATTGAAACTACAGAAGGGTCTCGACATTTGTAAGGGCTCAGTATGAGAACAAAATAGGCAAATTCGCATACTGTATAACTAAGTCCACCCCTATACTGTTGCATAATGGTACTACAGTATATACCTATAGTATGTGTATGTATAGTATGTATGGTTAAAAGACATAAGTAACCCTCCCTCAGAGAGAAGAGAGAGTCTTTATTATCCGTTAGGGGAGCAAGTTGTTTTACAGCAGCAGTGTTGGTGTACAGATGGACAGGAAAAAAAATACAGGAACAATATACATACTGTACTGTACATATTTACAGTACATAGAAGGTCAAGTGTCAAGTAAGGATATGGCTACAGGTATGAATGAGAACTTAAATCTGTTGGTTTTGGAGTTGGGGAGTTGGTATTTGCGTTCTGATGGGAGTAACTGGAAATGATTAAACAAGGGGTGTGAAAGATCGTCACAGATGGATTTTGCTTTACGCAAAACATGTTTATGATAGGTGGAGGAGAGGCCTGGAAGATCAGCACCTCCCTTATATAATAATCAAAGTCCTAATGTATTAGCTTAAATTTAATTAACATTAAACAACAGTAATCGCAAACTTATAGCAATCACTAAAAAAACAACATTAATCCTCCCTCTGTTTCCAGCCTGAATTTCTCTATCTGCCTTCATGATTAGCATGCCCCACTGTAATGAAGAGGTCAATAAACGTCTTAGTGAGCCTGTTAAGTCGCCTCCAGCCTGACAATTCCTACACGGCTGACACACCCTGGAGTATTCATTAGGTCATGCCCTCTGCAGCCAGAGGGTGCTCCTTCTCTGTCCTGTCTCTCATTTCCAGTTCTTTGCTGTCCTTCCGGTGTTTCTCTCTCCCTGGTGCTATATATTTCCGGGTCTTTCAGTCTGCCTTGGCTCAGCATTGACGTTCGGATGTCCTGAAACCCGCCTAGCACCAGGTCGCCCCACGTCCGCTACCTGAGGGCATAGGTTTCTATACGGCATTCCCTGAACAGCTGAGCTAACCCCCGTCATAGGGTCTTTTTCCCTCTCCTGCCATTTTACGGTTCGTCCTTTCCGACATCCGTGACACATTACAATATAATAACAAGACTGCACTGAGATGTGGATGCTGGGTGTGGGCACTTGGACAGGGGGTAGGGAGAAGTTCACTCACTAGCTAGATTCGTCTCATGATCTCAGTCTGTTGCCCTGCTAATTTGAAAGTTGAAGTTAACCTGCAGCTCTGTTTCATCCCGCTCTGTTATTCTTTAATCTAAGACCACGTTAGCCATGCCAAAAGACGAATGAGCACATTTCCAATGTTAAATTTGCATATGGCAAGAGCCTACTGAATACCTTTCTCTTTTACGTTGCACTTTTATGTAGTACTGTATCTCAAGATACAAAAACTTTAAAATGTTGTGAACAGTTCTGAGAAAGCTATCTCATCCAGTCCGGATGGAGAAGACAAAGTGTCCGTGTGAGAGAGAGGGACAGAGAGAAGAAGAGAGGAGAAAAATTGTAGTTCGAGCTGTAGTTCGAAATGGCTCCAAAGTTTGACATGATATTTTTGTCTAGCCCTTCAAAACATCTATTAGAGAGAATATCTATATTCAAGCGTGTTTGTGCTTCTTGTGAGAACATGTGACCTGACATGACACCCTCAAAGCAATTCTTTCTGAAAAGGTCAAAGACGTGCATGTAGGGGTTTTAAAGAAGATTTAGAGCAGACTTTCTCTGGAAATCCATTGGTAAAGCTATTTAAAAGTTTCACAGAAAAGTGAAACTATTTTGACAGTGATTAATTAATCTTTAATCTACTAGTTGGTGTGTACAGATAAGAAGGTGTTGATGGCTTACATATAGCTATCATCTGCCATACAGTATGGCTTGTATATGTACAGTATGCATTAGATTACTGTGCTAGAAACTAGGATTTGCAAACACTGGTCACTTAACTTATTTTTATTTCTGTTTTATTGAAATGTAACCTGAACCTGTTGACATTGTGGTTAGAATTATATTCTTACTTTGCTTTCAGTCACTTCCATTAATTAAACTCGGCATAAACTTGTGTCCATGCAACAATTTACATGTGACAGGGAAAAATATTCCAGCTATGATTGTTATTATTTCCATGATTAACTTAGCTTGGTCAAGTTAAAAAGGCCTTAAGGAAGCAGTTGTGTAAAGTGAAGTCTATATTTCCTGCTTTGTAAGTCTTTGTTAGTGTCTTGGAGTTCATATTCCTTTGTGTCTTCAGACTGATGTAACCCAGCTATAGCATTATGAGAAAATCAGAATACAGAGAACTTAGATCATACAGGCTCAAATCCAAGCCTCCAGCTTCAGAAGTGGGTCTCTTTCAACCAGGTATCATCAAACCAACCCCTGCAGAGCCCCTTTTTAGCAGGTTTTAGAGGTACTGTGTATCCACTAAATAATTAATTACTAAAGAATGGGAGCTATTTATTGTGTTCCAATTGGAGGTGATCTGACAAATTAAGTACTTTAGGAGATAGACTGGGGCTAAGAGCCCAGGCTCCAGGGATGTACAGTATTGTAAGCAGACCTAGACTATGATTCCTCAGAAATGGTCTGGATTTGCAGACGTTTGTGTGGTTATGGTATTAAACGGTCCAATAGACCAACGCCATATAAGATCATCACAGAGTTATGAATTATAAATACAGCAAGGTAGCTTTAGTAACACTGTTCTGGTGATGCAGTCACTGTCCCTGTTCTCTAGGCACAAGACTGTGTTCTACTGTACCTCTGACATAATCTCACTCGTCTATCTCTGGCCATTTCATGGTTTTAAACAAAGTTAAATTTCCTAGTTTTAAGCCATTTTATTTTTTTAACTAGCTATAAATACTCTCAAAAAAGTGTAAAATACCTGTGGGTAATAATTTAATTAGTTGAGTGTCTCATACACCTCTGAGTCTGTTTCACTGAGTGATGGAGATGACACACATTCTTCAGGATCGAATTAAATGGGGGACTCAAAACCACACACAGAGAAGAAGCACTAGTCTCTTGGGAGTACCTATGCTGTCAAAAAAATCCCTTTGCACCTGTCCCTGCCTGACAACACAATCCCGACAGTTAGTGACAGTTAGTGTCCTGGGATTCCTAAAGAAACATACAGGAAATGCAGGAACGCCTCTGATGTCTCAGTCTACTGAACATGGAACATTGCAAAGTATGACTATATATTTCTTCCTATAGTATATTTAAAAATACATGCATCAAATAGTTCATTGTATATTAAAATGGTTTTCAATATAATTATGCATTATTTTCTAATATAGCAGTGCTGTACATATCTAAAAACTGTTTTGTAAAAATAGAAGTGTGATCATGGGGGACAAAGTTTAAATGCAAAAAAAAATATTGTACTGTATATATCAGTACACAGTACTTCCTGCACTATTGCAGGTGTATTAAAGTGCACCTACAGACAGCACAGGAGAGACACATGCAGCTATAGTCTGCATTTAACACTAAGCATCTCTTCATGCTTTGTTATTAATAGGGGGGGTCATAGTTCTTCTGCTGTATTAATGGTGTACATACTTGACTTCCACGTCTGCTTAAATCTGTATTTTCATATAACAAAGGAGACTGTCATGGAGAGGAAAACAAAAACCTACAAATAAACTGAGTCTTTGAGGAGAGGTGAACCCTTACTTGCAATGTTCATGCTTTGGAACATTCTGTTTCCAGCTCCTATAACACCAAGGCTGGTCAATCATCTAATTAATAGCTGAACCACCCGTTCCTGTGGCAACACCGTTATTAAATTACAATAAACATCTGCTTTTGGTGGTCTATAGGTTGTGTAGTTTGCAACTTTAATGGAAGCTGACTTGATATTTGTGAAATGCAGGCTGTGCTGTGAATGTTTATATCAGGCTTCTAATTACATCAGCCTTCAGTTAAAAAAGATAGATGTCAGATTTCCATCACCTCAGTTAAATCTACTTAGAGTGGAAGAGTTCAGTCCAGCTGAAGATGAGTTCTAGCGTTAATCCCATGTTGATATCTTAGAGAGCATCAATGACTCTGGCAGGTGGCAGGAGAGTAAGACACAATTAGAATCTGGAGAAGCAATACAGAAAACACCTGTTTTTTTAAAGAAACTCAGCCACTGAGCACTGTATGCAAGAGCCATACTGATGAGAATGTCCTCCAAGTGCATCTGATGTACCTCTTATCTAAATGGTCCCTATGGAGTAACTCAGGTCGCTGTCCAGCATAGCTGACAATGAATCTCACAATCTGGCCTTTTTGTTTAGCTTTGCGTTTGTGCTATCCTACAGTTTTGAAGCTTTGAAGTTGGATTTGACTTCAGAGGGTTAATGTTGCATTGAGTTAGCAGCTCCAGACAATTGTGAAAAGGCCCAGACAAGACAATCTGAATCCTGACATCACATTCAATCCATCCATGTCATTTGGCTGAGAAGAGGGACTTTAGAAGAGCCTTTTCAGCCTGTTGGTTGCCTGGCAGAGTATATTGGTGGAGACATACTTGAGTCTGTTGGGTCTGTTTTGTCCTGCAGGAAGTGGTTTCTTTCCAGTTACCACAGAAGACGCTAGTACTGGAAGGGGCCAGCAGCTGATGATCTGGAGAAATGCCATGTCAGATGTCAGAGCCATCTCTTTTCCAGTGGGCTTTCTGTAACAATTCTTGATAGCTTTGTCCATATTCCACCATGAGAATTGTTTGAACCCAATCACTGGGATTCCAGTGTGTGGTGATGAGGTTTCTCAATGCTCTGTCCTGGACAAGAGTACTTCTGAACATCCCTACACAAGAATTGCAGCTGTCTCATGAATCATGCCTTACAGTTTCAACTGATCTATTTTACTTGAACTTAAACTTGAACTTTGAACTTTATTGCCATATGTAACCGGTACTGGTACAATGGAATTCTTACTTACAGAAAGTCTCTCGTTTGTAAAACAAGTGTAAAAAACAAAACAAAGTGCAAACAGTGCATCAAGACAATGTACAAACAAACAATAGACAATGTGCAAGTAAACATGCAGACAGTTTGAATGTAAACAATACAGACGTGTAAACAATGACTGGAGACGTACAATAAATAAATTACAATGAGGTAGATGGTGATGGTGTAGGTGTGGTCCGAGGGGGATGGCTAAATGTGTTCGCCAGTCTCACTGCTTGTGGATAGAATCTAGTGGTAAGTGTCCGTATGCTCTTATATCTCTTGCCTGAGGGCAGTGGGGTGAAGAGCTCATGCCCCGGGTGGTGACTGTCCTCTGTGATGGCCAGAATTCTACCACGGCAGCGGTCCTCATAGAGCTGTTTAATCTCAGTGAGACCACAGCCGATGATCTTCTGGGCCATATTGACCATTCTATGCAGTGCCTTTTTTTCTCGCGAAGAGGTGTTGCCATACCACACGGTGATCCCGTTGGTGAGGACGCTCTCGATAGTGCAGAGGTAGAAGTTCACCAACACATGTATTGGCATCCCCCATCGCTTGAGGCACCTCAAGAAATAAAGGCGCTGCTGAGCCTTCTTACACCAAAAAGAAACGATATCCTTTTCTTCAATGGCAAAGTAATAAAAGTCTTTAAATGTACACATCAGCAGAGGATGACAAGTATTTTGTGTTGGAGTAACATTTACTCCACAGGAAATTAGGTATTGAACAACCCGGGCATCCGTTCATGGCCACCTGACTTTGTGTTAAGATCTTTTCTCAGTAATAAGGTGGCCCAGCCAAGTTCTCACACAGCATTATCTCTTGTCAACACTACTGGGGCTCCAGTTTTATTCTGAATTTGCACTCTTGATACTGATTTTGGAACAGCCAGTAAGTATTTGCTGTGGGTTGGAGTACATTTGCTGTCATACCTGCTGTCTCATTTCACAGACATGCTGTAGGGCTAAAGACACTTCAGTGTAAATCAGTCTAATTGTTTTCATCACCAACACCTTACCTTCAGTATCATATAGTAATGTGAAGTATTAAGTAGAGCACAAGAAAATATGGGGACCTACTGTAATAAGTGATAATTAAAATAAAGAATTAAAGTGTTTTATTTTTATCTCATGCACACAGCAGTGATTCAGGTCAGTTTGTTAAACTGACTCACAGATAAAATTAGTAACATGTGTCTCATGCTCTATGAGCACAGATGAAACTGTTATTTATTGAAAGTTAGGCAGTCATAACAAAACTAATGCATGCCATTTTGACCAAGACCAGGCAGTGGCCTGTGGAGTGTGGGTAAACAGACTCTTGTCTGGATGTTGTCAGATAACATTAGAGTCCTGAATAGCAGGCAGTACAGGTTAGGTTTTCTCTTCTATTTTGCTCTTCTATCCTGACTTCTCTTTTTCTTACACATCAGCAGCAGGGTCTTCTCATTTCTTGGTGGTTAGTTGTGAAAACGTTTTCTGAGGCCTTTATTGTGAGATTGAAGCTCTATCCACACTGACAGATAACAGCTTTGAAATGTTCAAAATACTGCATCATAATAATTCTCCAGTTCCTCTCAAGATTCCCAAATGGCTTGAAGGTGCAGCAGTGTTCTTCCAGACTCACGTCTCCACAGCAACCATGGACTGGCTGGGTTCCAGGCCCCCGTTCATTCACTCCACCCAGATGTTTATCTGAAAAATATATCTTTCCTAAATGAATTTTGTTAGTTTTCCTCAGGGACACTGACCTGGGCATCAGATAAATAGTTTTTTAATGTGTGCATTGATCTGAATCACTGAACCCCCCCTGCCCTCAGGGCCATCTATTGTGTTTTGACCTTGAAGGGTTTTGACTCTTTATAGATACAGTATAGATACTGAATATAAGTTTCAGAGACAAAAGCTCAGAGCATTTAAATATCTTAAGCTTGGCAAGAGCTTTCTGGGATGCAGATCTCCAATATACAGTATGGTCTTTCAGCTGCAACTTGACAGCTTTAGTTCTTTTCCTTTCATTTCTGAGAGTAGCCACCTAACACCCCCAAACAGAGCTCAGAGCTTATGCCAATGGGGCTAAGAGGCAAGTCCCATCTCCACCCCTCTGTCTTGTGTCTCTGCTTCTCTTTCATATTGAGTCTTGATGTGTCCATCATGGAGCTATAGTTCCTTTTAGGGTTTCTTGCTCCCTTTGAGAGCTTGTACTGTTCTGTAGATGACCCTCAGGCATTGACCAATTACTGTATTTGTCAAACTTGATTATTATGACTGGCTTAACTAGTGTGACAAAACAAGAGGCAGGTGCACATAATCAAGTAAAAAGAGGAGGGATGCCGATCGTGAAAATCTGGTCTTCCCGGGTGATATCAAACATAGAACTCCTGCCTTAGATCTTTTTCTTGTGGTCTTGCCTATTCTTGTTTCTTTCTTGTACTTCATCTTCTTATATGGTGTTTTTCTGGACTGTTGATTGACACTTACACATCTACCTAGAACTTCATTAACTAAGGTTTACCTTCAACAAGGTAAACTTCACAATTGCATAGATCAATGAATCTGAACCCCCAAAACTTCAGCAAACATCCCTTTTACTTTGAAGTTGGAAATGTTGTCACTGTCAGCTTTTACACACTTTATCTAGATTCTTAGAGACACTTCCGTAGTCACCTATAGCTGTAACAATACTTTTTGTATTAAAGAATAATTCTATCACAACTCTAAGACTGAAAATTTTAAAGAATCCCACTAACCTTAGAACACTTTTGCAAATAGTTATTATTTTCTGCAGCTGCGATGGCACAATAAACAATCCACATGGCATGCACTCTCACTCCACAGTGTCCTGAGAAAACAACACCCGATGAAGTAGAAACTTTTTCTTCACACCTCTGTTGCTTTCAGAGCATGTGCCAATTCCCCAAGCAATTCACACAGGGTGATGGAAAATTGCTAGGAGCCCCAAAGTCATCTATCCCTGACCTGCTGCTGGGTTCCAGCTTATTATTCTGAAGCTAAATTACAACCTGCGGGATCTTCAGAGCACTTTTCAAGCTCCAATTCTCCTGTCACCAGCATAACACTCACCTTCTGCAGCTTCTCTGTAGAGATGTGCTGGGTGTTTTAGAACTCCTTCATCATTAAAGTTGTGTATCTTGCTGGGCGGGTTATGCGATATCCAATTGGTTTTACAGAGTTGTGGGAGTTCCAATGGTTTTGTGTTTTGTAAGAGGAGGCACAGACTGGAGCCTATTGACTATAGGGTTCCACCACAGGAATTTAATTTTTGTTCTATTTGCAATCTAAATGCATGGTTTACCCCTTGTAGTATATTCCCATGGGCAAAGTAACACTTTATACAATCAGCCTAGAGGACATTCTATAATATGTGCAGTGAAGTACCGTGATTCTCATTTTAAGCAGATGCTTCCTCTGTCAGTAATTTGGATCGTACTGGAAACAGCACCTGGATTACAACTAAAGAAAATGTTCTGGCACCCAGTGGTACAATTTGCAGGTTGTTTACAGGTTCCCCCTCTTAAGGAAGGTGGTTTGCTGAATATTTGTCTGCTGAACAGCAGAGTCAGAGTCTGGGGAGTGTAAATACTGTAGACAGATTCTGTAGGCCAGTATTTGGATTTTCCTGTATTTGAGATAAACAATGTAGGAGTTGTATCCCAATGGAATTTGACCTTAAGTAATTTGTGTGCATATCATACGTTTAATACAGTTTTATAATGAATGATTTGAATGCAAGCACACTGTTAAAATCAAGGATGAAATTATTCCACTTAAGAAATATTCTTGTTCAGAAATATCTAAAACAGATAACAGAGTATGCCTTTGTACTCTAAGAAACAGAAAAGTCTGGAATATATTGTTAGGGGATTTAAAAAAAAAATAAATAAAAATAAAAATTCCTGTTTTAAACAGCAGTCAGTTTAAAACAGAGACTGAAATCTGTAAGTAGTTATAAAGTATACAGTGCAGCAATTAATGCAAATGTGTGCTGATGTGTTAGATATACAGATAAATTAATTTTACATTAAACTGCCTGAGCCTAGATGTTGTCTAAATTATTGAAACACAAATTACAGATTATAATAATAATTAACAATAACTTAAAAACAAATTAGATTATTTTACCTGCCCCCTGCAGTTTCTGTTGGTTGCAGTGTCTGACTGTAATGTCCTAACATTAGCATTAACACAAGGGTTTCATGTTGGGACTTAATGTTCTGTCTTAACTGTGTTTGAACCAAATTAATTGCAAAATCTAAAGCAGTGCATCTGGAAGGCCTGGGATACCTGAAATTATTGGATCTGTATTAGAATCAGATAAGATCATTACAGCAGAGACACTCTCAAGGGGAGGCTGATGATGTGAGATGGTCTTCCCCTGAGAGAGGCTGAGGGATGAAATGTGAACCTGGGTTCACATCTGGGTTTCCCTTCTGACAAACCCAGAAAGGGGAGTGTAAATACTCCTAGCAGCACTTAAAGTATTCTCCTTCTGTAATTGTTTTTCAGTGTTTTAATCTGGCAGCCTGGTAGTGATAAATAGAGCTCTCTGTTTCTTTCTTAATTCTTCCACCTGCTCCATGACATTCCCTCACATACAACACATGTGCCAGGCATTTTATTCTTCTTGTGTTACATTAGCATTTGTGACAGCTCCTTGGGTGTGCCATAAAGGGGTCTTTAAAATCATCGGATCCAGTACAACAGACACATATATTCAGCTGGAAGGTTAAAAAACACCACAAACCAAAACACCAAAACAAAAGACTAAGCTCCTTTTAGAGCTCCTGACTAACTCCTTGAAGTACCTACAGTATCTCTCATACTGGGCAGCTAAGCTGCTTAGTGACATCAAAACAAACTGCTTACTGACTTCAAAATGAACAGTTCACTTTGTCTTAAAAACAACTTTCTCAGAAACTCAGTCAGTCACTCGGTATGTGACCTATTTCCCTTTCCCACACTAGTGCAGCTTGAATAGCAGATCTACCCTCTATCCTCAGACAACAGATAATGACTGAGGCAGAAAACCTGCCTTTTAAACAGACACCTGACTAATTGTCTTTCTTCAACTGGTCAGGTGACTGGGAGCAGCAGCCCATTCCCCAAGAGATTTCTGAGGAATGTGTTCCTGACAGAGCTGTGCTCTCTCACATTCTAAAAGAGAACAACATCAACAACACTATTCCACAATACAACACCCCTTCCCACTTCTAGCCAAGAAAACTACAACATAACACACCTTTATACTTCTAGCAAAGAAATACAGTAGCAACACAACCTTCCACACAATGCTATGCACTTTTAGAAGAGGAAACACAAAAACACAACAGTAAATACCACCCCTATCCACTTCTAATAGAGAAAAACAGCAACACAACAGTATAAACCACCCTTAACAACTTCCAGCAAGTTCCTCTGGCCCTGAAGAATGAAGACTTTTCCTGTATTTTTCAGATTCCTACAATACTTGTGCCTGAGTGGCTCCAGCACTAAATAAACAAAAACAGAACATAATGGAAACAGACCTGTGGCTCCTGACTCGTCATGCATTTAAATCTGGCATTTAACAATCTGTTTCTAAAGGCACTTCAGAGCCGAACATTGACTTCCGCTACACCTACTCTCTTAATCATTCTGGTATTTAAGAATGGGAGGAACACTGAGATAATTAGCACATCGCATGCAGCAGAGCTCCATTATCCTCCAAGCTGGGCTAAAATGACTCCAGAGGATTACTGGGCCAGTTTTAGCAAAGCTTTTCTCTCACCCCGACCTTACTATGCACTGAAACAATAGAACTGGTGTTGCAGAATTTTAGTGACAGAGATGCTTCAAGTGTGTAAAAAAGAAAAAGGAAATCATGAGCATCATTATTTTGTAACTTGTTGAATGCAGAACCCGATAGCATTTTATTCAAGTATCTGAAGTTTGGTGGAAAGCAGATTAAATGTTTAACAACCTTCTCTTAATCAGATGAATGGAGGCCAAGGTGTTCTGTAATTAGACTCCCTTCCATACAAAAAGAGTAAAAAGTAATTGAGTTTGTGTCATTCAGTTAATCAGTGTTACCATGCTGCAGACATGACTTCGACACCACTGAGACCCACAGTCCAGGCCACCTTGTTATGTAGCTCTTTCTGCTTCGCAGAATCAGGTTTGAGAACTTCACCTGGACCCAAGGTGTAAATGAAGGATTTGGGAAAGTTAAAGGCAGAATTTTAAACTTCTATAAAACTGATATATGAATATTTTTTATCTGACCCCTGAGTACTGTATATCTCTGTTTCTGTGACATTAAGCAGATGGGGGACCTCTGACTTCCCATAGGGAAGGAACACCCCCAGCAATGCTCCCTCGGGATACAACAGCAGTGTCTGCAGCGGGAGCTTTAATTCACAGCCCCCAGTCCAGAGACTTACCCACTACACCACACTCATAAGCAGATCATGCAGTACTGTATATACTGAAGGATTATAGAAATGTAACATTCAGTTCGAACAGTTTTTATTCAATTTAAATTCATTTAAATTTAATTCAGCTCAGATCCTTTAAACATGGATATCAAATAAAGTCAGGAAATAATTAGCAGAAATAATAATAATAATTGCTTACACTTATATAGCACTTTTCTGGACACTCCAATCAAAGTGCTTTACAGGTAATGGGGACTCCCCTCCACCACCACCAATGTGCAGCCCCACCTGGATGATGCGATGGCAGCCATAGTGCACCAGAACACTCACCACACATCAGCTCTCAGTAATGTAGCCAATTCATAGATGGGGATTATTAGGAGGCCGTGATTGGTAAGGGCCAATCGGAAATCTGGCCAGGACGCCGGGGTTACACCCCTACTCTTTTCGAGAAGCGCCCTGGGATTTTTAATGACCACAGAGAGTCAGGACCTCAGTTTTACGTCTCATCCAAAGGACGGCGCCTGTTTACAGTATAGTGTCCTCGTCACTATACTGGGGCATTAGGACCCACATGGACTGCAGGGTGAGCGCCCCCTGCTGGCCCCACTAACACCTCTCCCAGCAGCAACCTTAGTTTTTCCCAGAAGGTCTCCCATCCAGGTACTGACCAGGCTCACACCTGCTTAGCTTGAGTGGGTTGCCAGTTGTGAGTTGCAGGGTGATATGGCTGCTGGGAATGGGAATGGGAATGGGAATGAAATGGGAGCAAAATACACATCGAAGGCCTCCCTGAGCACTTACCGTCCAGAGGGATTAGGGCTTATTCGGTCTTTGAACCCCTTGACAGTAACAGTCCATCGGGCTCCCAATGGTACTTGTGAATTCAGAGATTGCCAAAGCAGGTCAGAAAGTGAAGGCGTAGATTGCCGAAAGGACAGGCAATCTTGTCTAGCAGACAAGCTGATAAGAGACTGTAGGCCAGCACCGCTATCAAGGTTGAACATGACAGGGTGGCTACACCACTCCACGAATTAATCAGAAAGGGATTTTGGTTCCATGTCACTGGTCTGAGGCTGGGCTGGACAGATGGGGTACTGACAGACAGAGAGATACTTGGGCAGGATTCAGGATGAGTGGCCTTCAGTAAAGCAGGCTTGCTGTGCAGCAATCACTATCCTTGTCGGAAGATATCTCAATGACGGAGCATTGGAGCAGTGATCAATGAGACTGGGTTTTAAGTTTCCTGCACAAATGGAATAATTGCCTGGTAATTAGCAGCAGATGGCTGGGACAAGGAGCTTGAGAGAGTCCTCATAGCCCAGGGAGGTGGCTGGTTTCCGAGGAGACTGAGGTCTGTGAGCTCTGGATTTACCCAATCATGACAGATGCCACACACTCCCCATTTCACACTGCAGAGTATGCCCCTTGGCAAGAGGAGCTGGAAGCTGTGGAGGTGGAAGCACAGACCACATGATGTCTGAAAGTAAAGAGGTGTCTGATGCATAAGACCCAGGAGCACTAATGGCCACATCACCAAGCTGCCCTCTGGCAATTTTAACTCCAATAACAAGCACTGGGAACAGTGTTTATATGGAATTTCATGAATTAAGCTCAGTTGTTTTATTCCAAAAGCAATGCCACTCAGACATTGAACAACATTTAACATACAGTATAAGCAATATCATAAAAATGATTGCTTACACTTAGAAAGCACTTTTCTGGACACTCCACTCAAAGTGCTTTACAGGAAATGGGAACTCCCCTCCACCACCACCAATGTGCAGCTATAGTAGACCAGCACACTCACTACACATCAGCTACTGTATTAGTGGGGAGGAGAACAGAGCAATGAAGTCGGGCTTCATAGTATACTGGGGAGTTAGGACCCACATAAACTGCAGAGTGTGCGCCCCCTGCTGGGCCCACTAAGACCTGTTCCAGCAGCAACTTTGTTTTTCCCAGAAGGTCCCCCCATCCAGGTACTGACCAGGCTCACACCTGCTTAGGTTCAGGGGGTTGCCAGTTGTGAGTTGCAGGGTGATATGGCTGCTGACTATATCACCCTGAAACTCAAATATCATGCATGTACCCAATGATCTATTGATTTGAGGGGCAGACTGATTGATTTTATTTATGAAACTCTTTATGTAAAGAAAGCAGGGAATGGAGATAAAGGGTAAATTCTCCAATTGTGGTGTTGTAACTAATGGACAAGTACAGGAAAATGTGCTAGGATTTCTGCTCTTCCTGATTTTTTTAACGATTTAGATTCCAATATAGTCATTAAAATAGTCCAGCTGGTGTCTCTGGCTTCTTTCAAGATATAATGCAGGTGCTTGGATCTATTAACTACTAATTACCAAAAGATGGAGATGGGCTAAAGTGGCTCCTATAATTTGTAACATTTCTAATATGCAGATGAAATACAATAATTACAATGGGTGGCTTCAGTTTTATTTCATGAGCATCATACCTGAAATTAAGAAGATATTTGCCAGTAATTAAAAAAACAGTCATGTATCAAGATGATTGATGCATGAATTCCATATATTCCACAATTCAAAACCATTCAGCACTGCAGTTGGATGTCAATAAGCGCCCTGTTGTGAGTGACACGTGTCTGTGTTTGTGCTGATCTTCAGTGAAAACCATGGAGATGAAGGATGCGGATCACTTTGTACAGGCCCTTCAACTACCTAAGTATAAGAGCATTCCTACGTAATTAGCGTATTAATTAAAGAAGACCCCAGATGTAAATACCATAGCCCTTTATCTCTGCTATTTTGACATCAAATAGTTGAATCAGCTACATTTCTGTGGGTACCTCTGTGCACAGATAAATTAGCTCAGGTCTGGTCTTGATCCTTTTTACTCTTCCTGTTTTTGCTAATTATAATTAGAGCCCTTGTGCAACCTTCAAAGCCAGCGGCTTTTCAGCACTTCAGCCTTGAGAGCAGAGCAGCTGAAGAACTATGTTTTAGACTGAGTGAGCTGTTCACTAAAACAGATGCCTCCCATTTCTGTACAAGAAATCCAAAACCGTCTGATCAGTAATTACCACCTCTTTCTCCCTGGGTCTCCACATAGTTATGATTATTTAGGATTGGTACCTTACTGCAGCAGTGCCTGAACTAAGAGCTCACAAACAGGACAAATACTGTATTTAATTATATGGTCAACATGTTTTATGCTCCCATAACTTGAAACCACCAATTTCTAATCAGCACAATTCATTATTAACACCCCACTTCCAGGATGTGGGGATTAAGAACAGACTTGCTTTCCAACACCTGAACTGTTGAGATGTTTTTGCACATTGAGTGTAGAACATGCAGTCCAACCATAGACTGAAATTCCTGACACAGCACTGAACTCCTGATCCACATAGAACACCAAATCCTCCACGGTTAAAAAAACAGTCCCTGAAGTCTGGAGTCTGAATGATGATGAGAGACCTAGGAACTATATGAGAGACCTACAGTAGGGAGCTTTAGGATGGTCTTGCAATGCACTGTGTGACTCCCATCCTTCGCAGGGCACTGACCATCTCCTGGAGGACCCGGCTCATGTTGACAGCACTGGATGCTCACTGGAGGCCGAAATGTCACAGGGGTCCAACTCATCTCAGTGCTGTTCTCTTTAAGCCTGACAATGAAAGACATTCCTTCAAGCACAGAAACGTGTCTGGACTACTGCTGCAATGTCTTTTTTTTGCAACATGGTGACTACATTGTGCCCATGTACAATGATTGGGGTGTTGTACTGTAATTTGTGGAGTACTGGAGGAATGTGTACTGGGACCAGTGTGGTTCATCGTTAATATCAATCAGTTAATATGATCTATTCTAGACTCTGGAATAGTTCAATATAATAGTATACAGTATACTTAGTTTGTCAAGTTTGCCAAATTAAGAGGATCTGAAGAAAAGCACTGGGCTGATCTTGAATACTTGTATCGGGTCCCCTTGTAGTCATTTCTTTTCAAGACCAAAAATGTTCACTTACTTCAGCCTCTATCTCTTCTCTATCTTCTCTATCTCAGATCTATCCTTCCTGGATATGTACCCCCAAATACTTACAGTATATTGCTATAGATGGCAGTAGTAGTGGTAACAGAGAATGAAGTTAAGAAGTTTAAATATTTCTGTTAATATTAAAATTGAAATAATAATCATTTTTGACACCAGCATCAGTACAAGCAATTTATAAAAGTTAAATAATAAAAAGGGGCAGTTGACTCTGAGTGAGGTCATATGGCTTCTCTAATCTTTCCTGAACAATTTGTTGGTGAAGAAATAAAGAACTAACTTAGACAAAGATTTATTATGCACACTAACACAAACAGGAGAGTAAGAGTAAGACTCCCTTCCTAAAAGATTAACCTTGCACACGTCAGTCTGCCCCTCAAGCAGGTGCAAATAAGAGGAACAAATTATCTCTTTAAATTAGTCCACTAATATAAAAAACTGCTGCTTTAAATTTAGTTCCTTCAGTTGCTAATACCTGATTCATAGGAAATCCAAGCTCAAAAGTCTTTCAGTAGAAAATTGGTTACAAAGAAATAACTCACTTGCTCCTTTCTTGCCCCTTTGACTGGCTTCTTCTCACACTGACTGTCATTGGCTGACTGTCTTTTTAAAGACAACTTTGGTGACGTCTGGAGAATTTCCATGCCCAGTGTTACATATCTACAGGTCTCATGGAAGTCATTATTTATTCACAAACCTGCAGTTGATTTGGGCTATTGGCCATCAGCCTGAAACGGTTCCAGAAGGAGATGGTAGAATAGCACTGAAATCCCTAGCAGCAGGAGAGCCTGTCTGGGGAGTGGTACTGTGCAGCTAGGAAGGTGCCTGGCAGCTGCTGTGATCAGATCCTGGCAGAGCTGCCTATCAGCACATACAAGCCTTGTGCACTAGTGGGTATTTTGGGTCTTGTACCACCTTCACCTGTCTTTGAGATCCTAATGAAATATTAATCTTCCTTCTGGTGAATATATCCCTA
Organism: Lepisosteus oculatus; assembly: GCF_040954835.1. Classification (NCBI taxonomy): domain Eukaryota; kingdom Metazoa; phylum Chordata; class Actinopteri; order Semionotiformes; family Lepisosteidae; genus Lepisosteus; species Lepisosteus oculatus. The sequence continues at coordinate 29,144,741 of NC_090696.1, forward strand.
TTCTAAGGACCCTGATTCTATGGTGCTGCAGTGCTGGACTATGGTGTTATGCCACTGACGAAAGTCTTAATTGGTTTTGCACCTCAGTCACATGAATTTTCAAATTTTAAGCTTAAGCTTCATTTCATTTCCCAAGAGCAATAAATATGAAAGCGCGACACACAGGTCATAACTTGCTTTTTTCAAATAACCTCCGGTTTTCAAGTTTTGGCAGTCTTTGATTTTATTGTCAATTTTCAGATTAAAAACTCCTGCCTTGGAAATAACAATAATAGCCAAACCATTCAGCATGGGCTGATTCTTAAAGACTCAAGGTCTAAATATATTCAGCTCTTCACTTGCCTCTATGTGATTTAATTTTTTTATGTCCATTGTGACAACAGCCTCACTTTGAACTTCTAACTTGCTATGAGATTGAATGCCCAGAGAAAAAGCGTGTGACAGCCTGACTTACTTAATATGACAGCTGAAGGAATATTGGATTGTACTGTTGCAGGAAAAGAGTTTCAGTGTAATGCAGAGACCTTTTTCCTCTTCTTCCTTTGCTCATTTTCTATTAAGAATTTACAAAGACAGCAGGATTGATTTTGAGAATGATCCTACTATGGTGGCACAACAGAAAAAAGTACAGAATGGGAAAATGTGTTGTTATGTGATATGAGATGGAACAAGAAGGGGTTAATGAAGCACTGAAACAGAGAGTGAAACTCACCCTGGTTCAGCTGTGAACTCACTCCTGTGTGCACAAGAGAAAGACGAAGAGCAGAGAGCTAGGTTGGGACATACAAAAGAGGAGAAAGGTTGGGGCAGAGAGGCAAAAGGGACATAATTATGTGGGCATGTCAGGAACAGATTATAATGAAGGCAATGGTGAAAGATGAAAGAAATTCATCAATTTCCCTACGGGATTAATAAAGTATTATCTATCTATCAAGACATCAATCCTTAAAAGAATAGGTAGAATAGATATTAGTCCAGTTGATTGCAGGGAGAATATGTGAACCAAATTTGTGTTTGGTGTATTTTATATTTATAATTAATGTTTTTGCTACAGTACTTGCATGCAATATCCTACATTTGTCTTTATTACATTCATCTGCCAGGTGTTTTCCCAGTCCTGAATTTCATCTAAATCTTTTTGAATTTCCTTTACAGTTAATACAGTGTTGATCAATCCTCCTATTTTGATATCATCTGTGAATCTGGCTAGTTTTCTAATACCAAAATCAAGATAATTAAAATAAATTACTAAAAGCAGTGGTCCTAGTACAGATATATTTGTTAGTCCGCAAAGTACAACTGTAGTAATGAATCAGAAATTGTAACAGTAAATTGTGAGAGTATTTGAAAACTTTTTGGGAATAAATCAAACACAAGAATTTACAATCTTACACATGGATTCTAAATATCTGATATACAATGTATTAATATAATGCCAAAAACATGCATATCATACAACAGACATAACAGGATATATCTGTGAAACGCTCTGCTATGATAGGGAAGCTCATTCAGAGGATAAAAGGAGAACAATTACTAACTTCTGAGTTAAAATACTTCAACTTTAATGTGTTATGGTCAACTTTGAAGGTCTCATATACCACCTCATATTCATATTCTTTGATATAAAAAAATATGTATTTACTATCATGAACTAAACATCAAACATGTTTGAAATGATAGTTTAATTCTCAAGAATGATAATATAAATAACTAAGTTTTATAATCAAAGATCCATCGACAAAACGTCCTTCATGAGTTCAAACTCCCTGCTGAAAAGACGGACCTTTCTGGGTTGGTCTGTGGTCCAACATGGCAGCTGCTTGGTCTATGCAGGGAATGTCCCAGTGCAGAGTGAGACAAGGGGAACATTGAGCCTCAGGCAGCTTTATTATGTAAGCTGTCTTGTTATTTTGGTCCTCAAAGGTAGTGTTTAAAACAGTCTGTGCACATTTGCCTTCTTGCAGAGTCTAGCAGCAAGGTAGACAGGGGGGAGAGCTTGGTTCGATTGCTAGTTTATTCGGAGCCAGTTAACCAATTACAAATGAGTTGGGTGCTTGGTTTTATGGTACAACTTCACAGCTGGTGATTGGCTGAGATCAGGTTTACTTCTGATACTCACCGTGCAGATTTCCCATTGGTGGAAAAAGAAACAGACTATAGAATTGATGGAGCCAATCAGTGCTATATATTATTAGATGGTTCAGCATCGGATACAGCTTTACAATGTCTCTTATCAGAGGAGCATTTTAACCACATTCCACTGCATTTGCACAGAGGCACCAAGCTTGTCAAGGCAACGCAAAGATTATTAAAATTCTTTAATAACACTTAATTCTAAGCATACTAATAGACCTTGTCACTACTCTGCACTCTCATTTGAATTTTCACCCCTTATCTGTACCTTCTGTTTCTAATCCATTAACCAATTCCTAATCCAAATTTTTGTATTACATTAAAATGAGAGAAATGACAGAATTAACTTTTAAAAAGAGTATCAAAAGCTTTCTGAAAATCTAAAATTATAAACATTGCAAATATTTATAATATCCCATAGTACTTCTGGTCCTTATTTGTCGATATTATCTAGCACTTTAGTGCTTTTTCTGTACTAATCATACAGCACAATAACTCTAAGAATTATTTTTTGCTTTTTTTTAAACAGTATGCTTTTTACATACAGTATGCAGAATTCTTAGTGATTGTATATAAACAGTAATAGTAGAAAACAACATTTTATTTTAGATTTTGATTGTAAAAAATATATTATAAAAAGTGGCTTTAAAAAATCATTGAAAAAGGACTTTCAAAGGATGACTTATGGTTGCATACTGTAATTCATCCAAGTTACATTGGAGTTCGTACATATCTGCACTATATATAAGGTTTTTCTTTAAAAAAACACTTTGCTACAACAATGCCACAATAATTATAACAAAATGTTTCTGATTTATAATATGCTGTATTTAATTGGGTTTTTCAGTAATTCCATGCGTTCTTTATTCATGTTGTTTAATTTCTAAACATATCGGTTTGGTTTTACTTCTCCTATTGTTTGAAGAAAAATTGAAGCCCAAGCGCAGATTCAGGCAACTCATTGGTAGGAGAGAGACGGTGCAGGCAGTATAAAGTGAGGAGATTGGGAATAGGACAAGCTGTAGGAATACAGAGAGGGATCTGAAGGGAAAAAATAAACCCCATATGATGTTTGAGAGAAAAAGAAGGAGGCTCCCTTGTGGAAAAAAGAAAGATGTGAAAATATTGCCACTGGGCAAAAATTAATTAATTCACAGCTGGCAGTAACAGCACATGAGCTGGCAGATATATTATGCTGAGACGGTGCTCTGGAGAAAAATACAGTATTACAATGATGAGAAAATCTCTTTTAGATAAAGAAAATAATTGTACGAAGTGTTTGAGTGATCAAACGCTGTGAAGCTTAATGATGGAGTACTGACACAGCGGAGAGAATTGACTACTCTAGCTACTCTAGGCTGTTAAATAAACTAATCGGGACCTTGATTGACTGTTAGATTTGAAAAATTGCTGGTCTGGTTGACAGGCGTCCTGACCTAGTTTGCACGGCTTGAGATGATGTGTGAGACCACGTGCGAATGCTAGGGTTACCCCCGGTAATTGCAGGATGTGAGTGGATCCCAGACCATTTATAACATCAGTTGAAGTAATTATTTGTATAAATATCTTTGTATATATTAATTACTGTACAGTATGTACTGTAATGCTTATTTGCAGTGTAATGGAAAAAGCAATGCTTGTAGTTTAGGTCTTAGCTAATTTAGCTCTTCCAGACTGAGTGCTGTTTTAATACAGAACTTTGTGTTTTCCCACCCTGAGATATGTTGTCCTTTTCTTCATTGGTAAACACCTCAGTGAAATATGAATTAAATACCAGCCATTCAAATATCTTTAAACAGTTTCAATCAAGTCTCTACATATTCTATATCCATCCCTTTATACGTCTCTTTCTTCATAGTGTTAATTTCCTAAAATAGTATAGTATATCTGTATTTTTGATTCTGTGCAAAATACCTGTGCAGTTTCAAATACTACATGTTTAGATCACAGTTCACTAATGGCTCTCTCACCTCTGCTTTCCTATCTTGATTGTTTGAAAAGACAAGAATAGTAAATAAAACTAAAGTATACAACATGATATGGTATATTTATGATATATTTATTCTTCCTGAACAATTTTGATTATGACCTTCATAAAATGTTGACTTGCAAATGGAAAGCCATAGAAATATCAGGTAATTATTAAAAGCATGCATTCAGGAACTACCAGACAGAAAAAAGTACACAAGAACTATTTGACAGAAAACATTACATCACCACTAACTGGGCAAGTGTTCTCTGTGCTGTGCCATGCGGATCCATTTTAGGCTTGTCGTTCTTCCTGATCTATGATGTTTCTGTTATAGTTACATTATTGAATACATTTGTAGATGATACAGTGGCTATCAAAAGTATTCACCCTCCTTGGACTTTTTTCACATTTTACTATGTTACAATATAGAATCACGATGCATTTTATGGTATTTTTTGCCATTCATTTACACAAAACACTCTAAAATGTCAAAGTGAAAACAATATTAGACAGATCCTCCTAAATAAATTATATACAGTACATAAAACAGAAAATAAGTAATTGCATAAGTATTATTATAACACACCTAAATAGGCTCTAGTACAATAAAATGCCTTTGGAAGTCATTTATTCAATGGAACAAAAGATGTGCTCAAAGAGGGGTTTCTCAACAACTATTGCAGGAAGACATCCAAAACCAAAATTATCCTGAAACTAGGATCACACCTTCCCCCTTCTCTCAACGACGGACTCGTTTTCTTCTAATTCTCTCTTTTCATTTGCAGGTTTTGACTCCACACCTCTCCTCACCTCTCTTGACTTCACACCACCTGAGTGTCCACTGTCCACTGTCCACTGCTTTATTAAAGTAGCTGCTGATTTTCCTCTCTTTCTCACCCCTGAAGAAGGCTCCACAGCCGAAACACTGTGTTCTTGTCTTCGCTTTTCAGCATAGAATAAACCTTCCTTTGCAGCCTATGCATGCTGATGCAGCTACTGTACCTACTTGAAATAATTTGTTCAATGGAGAACACGTTTGTGCAATTAGGGTGTTTCACATGAGCTCGGGCTAAATATGCAGTACCTATTTCGCGGAGGTCCCACAGTTGATGAGTACAGCTACCAACAAAAACTACAGTACATCATGAAGACAAGGGAACTTTCAAAGTAAATCTGGTTTAGTGTTTAGTGTTATTGAAAATCACCAATCAGGAGAAGGGTATAAGAAAATTTCCAGGTGGCATTGCATATCCCTTAAAGCACAGTAAGGTCCATATAAAGAAATGTAGAAAATATGGATCAACTGGGTTTCCAGGCAAGAAGTGCACCAGTCAGGGAGGCCAGCAGGAGGCCTATGACAGCTTTTAAGGAATTATAGCCTTTCAGACAAAACTGTGTATATGACAATTGACTGGGTGCCTCACAGTTTTGGGTTTCATGGGAGAGTGACAAAAACTCACATCGAATCTCAGCTATACTTTTCCGTAAGGCATGTGGGTGACTCTTAGACCAAGTGAAAGAAGATTTTTTGGTTGGACAAGACCAACACTGACCTTTTTGGCCTCAACGGTAAGTGCTATATTTGGCACAAGCATAACAGTGAACATCTTCATGAGAACACTCTCCCTCCTGAGAACTTGGTGGTAGAAATATGCTATGGAGAATCTTCCCTGCTAAAAGAGAAGCTTTGCATCAGAGCCTGGAAGGCGTGTGAAGATCGAAGGTAAAATGGCTCCAGCAAAGTACAGAGAAATTCTGGAGGACCACCTTATGTAGTCTGCAAGACACATGGGACTTGGGGGACTTGGGACACACTAGATTGGTTTAAAAAGAAAAAAAGTCTATGTTTTGGGGTGGCCCAGTCAAAGCCCGGACAGAAATCTGTGGCAGGAGTTCAAAATTGTTGTTCCCCAACAGTTCCCATCCAACCTGAGAGATTTTGAACAATTTAATAATGTGCAAAAATTGCAATGTCCAAATTTACAAAGCTGGTAGAAACATATTCAAGAAGACATCTGCCCAACATGCATCTACCAAATACTGTGTCAAAAGGGGTGAATGCTTATGCAATCAGTTATTTTCCATTTTATATTTAGAACATTTAAGAGGATCTGTAGAATTTTTTTTTCACTTTGACATTAGAGTTTTTTTCTGTCAGTGAACAGCAAAAACTCCCAGTTAAAATACATTATGATTTAATATTGTAACACAATATGTAAAAATGTCAAGGGGGGTGAAAACTTTTGATAGCCACTGTAGGACTCTACACCTCCCCCTCTTCCATCTTTTCTATTCCTTCAGATCACTCTGTATCCATTAATATTATAGTTACCTCCATTGCTCTTTATTAATCATGTTTCAGTAATTCCAATTACATCATAATCACCTGCTAATGCTCACGTATCACCACAGATTGAGCTCCAGATTGTGGAGTTTCATTTTTTAATTACTTTGCTTCTTCTTTGTCATTCATGTCAACAGGGTCAGGAGTGATTATTCACTCCAAAGGCAGAGAATCGTGGTCATTGTTGGAGAAAGGAAAGTGAAATTGCTAAAATGTATAGTTCATGTTTTGAATAATAAACTAGACTTAGACCTAGGGCAATAGTGATTTGCTTCAAAGTTTTTATATAATGCTTGTCTTTCATTTCTTGTTCTTAATGTCAAAACGATTGTTTATGCTGCACAATGAAGCATTTTCTTCTTCATAGGCAGACGAAATGTTTCTGTAAACTTGATAATCCATTCTGCTGCTGCTGTCATTAGTTATATCATTAATAATGACAAGTGAGCGGGTTCCAGAGGTGGCTGTGCATGGCATTCCCTCCACCAGGCTTCACAGTTGAGGTGCTGTTCTTTCTAGCATCTGCAGTCCCTTTCTTTCTCCACACTTCAACCTTCCTGTCACTTTGGAAAAGGTTTATCTTCATACCAAAATTATCCCACCTCCTTTTTGTACTTCCGCACAAATTCTAATCAAGCCTTTCTGTTCTCAGTGTTTATGAAAGTTTACATTTTGCAGTGTAGCCTTGATAATTCACTGTCTCAGTCTTTTGCAAGCTGTTAATTTAGATGCCTTCACCCTTGCACTTTAAAGGATGTTGGTTACTTCAGTGACAGCTTTAGGATTTTCCTTGAAAGCTCTGGTAATGTTTCTGTCATCAACTGAAGATTATGTGCTTGACCAACTCAGTCCTGGCTTTTGGTAATTTTTCATGTGGTTATTCTTCTTTAGCTAAACATGTACTGTAGCTTGAAACTGACTTTATCACAACAAATATAATTAAAATAATTGACTCCAGATGGAATACCTGCATTGAGTTTATAAAAATAAAATACTTAGGTGTTGTACAGTACATATCAGATGTTTATTATCAAGAGAGATGAGTATGATATTCATAATTCATAGTAAAAATCCCATTTTAGACTTCACTGTACCAATCATTTTGGAGGGCACTGCCAGTTTGAAGTATAGTGTCAACAAATGAATTGTGTAAATTTAATTTACAGGGAAAAAATGGGTAAGAAAAGAGTAATTGTAAGAGCCTCATGAACTAAATAATGCACATTAACCATTGTCTTGCTGGAAGAGACAAGGCATTCTGTCAAAAGAGCAAATCATTCATCCTGTGCCCTGTTCTCCCCACACATGCTCCTATTGTATGATCTCTGCAGCTTATGCAAACGATCTCAAAGTTGATTTTTACATGTCTCACTTACCATAGCTCACTCCAACGCTATCTCTGTTTTTCTGGCTCCTTTTTATCAGCTTCAGTTTTTCTAATTCTTGTTACAAAATAAAAAAAACTAATTTCCTCTGAAATGCTGTGAGTCAAGATGACAGGTCTTGATTCACAGTCCAATTTCCATTTTGTCTGTTTATAATTCTACTTTAATTTTATTTCAGATTTGATAATCTGGTAAATGACTCTAGGAAGAGGTGTTTGTGATCCTCCTGCTGTCTCAGTCAGTGATATGATAATTGGATTTTCAGACAGAGATACAAAAGTCCCCAGGGTGGCAGTTAGACATGTCACTTCAATGTCTTACATGCTTTGTGACACTTGAAATTTTAAGGTGAGTTTTAAATGTTCCTATTTACAGAATTCTGTCACTTGGATTGTTTGTGACTTCTGCCCCCTTTTCTTTTTCTTTTCCTGCAGCACTTTATATGCAACAGGTTTGCTGATTTTGCTCTCTCTTCATTGTCTTGCTTTCTTATGTGTGATACCTCTGCATGACAAGGGCAAGGTGCAAATGTTTAACAGCTGTCTTTTAACTACCCTTGATACCTTAGCTTCTCTTACAGCTCGATCCATTTCCTATGCCTGCTGTGCGCCATGATATACTAACCACTTGCCTTCAGTGCAGGCCGTCTTCATTCATTTAATTCATTCTTGTTCATGAACTAGAAAGTAGGTGGCATCTTCCTGTCATGAATGTAAATCTACAGTCTTGGAGGGAGTACATTTTTGCATAGAAGGATGCAGTGGAGTCTGCTAGATCCAGGTATTTCTCCCATATCATTGAGAATAACCAAAAAAGTCTTAGATACCTGTTCACCACCCTCAATCGATTAATGAATCCCAACTGCCCTTCACAATACCCACCTCATCCCATCTTTGTTTTAACACTTTCTTAGATCTTTTTCCAACTAACACTGACAATGTACAGCATCATAATCTCTCTGCAATGCTTGACATTACTACACCTCCTCCCTGCTTGTCTTTTATTTCTGGTTATCCTCTTTCTTGACACTTGACACTACATTCCTTAGTAAATTGGTATTGCATATGAAACCCACCACCTGTCTGCTAGATGTGAATCCTTCTATTTTATTTCAATCCAGTCCTTGAGCACTGGAATGATACCAATGGCCTTTAAATTGGCTTTAGTTACGCCTGTGCCTATAAAACCAAACATGGCTCTGGACAACCTTAACAATATTCATTTTATATCTAACTTGCCTTGTTTGGCTTTTATCTGGTGCTTCCCAATGCTTGATACTGGGCCCTCAGTTATGTGTTAATGATACTCAAACCTGTACCCATACCAAACCTGACACAGAAGCAGCTGTTTCCACACTCTCTAACTGTAGTACATATCTGAAATAAAAATCTGATTATGCAAATTTTATTTCATTTATACTGTGACAAGATTGGGGTCATGTTACCCAGCATCTCCCATCACTTACATAAAGCCAATGCAGTAACCCTACTGCATCTTTGGACCTGTACTTGTGGATCTGTGCTTGAATTTCTATTAAAATGCAAGAATCTAGGGTTATATTTGATCCTGGCTTGACTTTTGACTCTCATGTGCAGCATATTATAAAAACATCATTATTCCATCTCAAAAATATTGCCAGACTATGTCCTATGTTGTCTTTGACTGTAGCAGAAAAGCTGGTTAACACATTTGTCTTTTCTATAATTTTTTGCTGCAACATCCTACGTACAAGTTGGATCTAAATCCGCACTGAACAAATTCCAATATGTTCAGGATTCAGGAGCCAGAATCCTGACTAAGTGCGAGTGATTACATTACGCCTATCTTGGAGACCCTGCACTTGGATATCAGATTTCCTTAAAATCCTTATGTTCACCTATAAGGCTCTACATGACATGGCACCTCAAAACCTTTGTTTGTCTGACTCAGGTCTTCAATGTGTCCACCAACCTCATTTAGATTCTAAGAGTGACAGGGCCTTCCCTTGCTATGTCTCAAAGCTCTGGAATTTATCCCCAAGGATATCAGAGAGTCACCTATCCCGAGTGCTTTTAAATCTAGACTCAAAACCTTTCCTTCTTTAGAAAGGCTTTAATTTAATTAGTGCCTGTTTCTGCTGCATCTCTGACCACTTGTGTTTCTTATATGCTAATACAGACTTCAGCCCAGAAGGTCAGCACCTTGGACAGTAGACACAGACAATCACCACAGACACCAACCGAGGCCAGGTTGTTTAATATACAGTAGCATGTCACTAAATATTCAACAAGGTCAGGAGCAGCATAATGCATGGATGTACAGTAGGCCCAATTATGTCAACTGTGGCATGCAAAACCCCGCCCCAGTGTTGAAACGTCACCTTGATCTGTACTTTTTTGCCTTAGTCAGATTTACTTCACCACTCTGTATTATGGGGATGTGGGAAGAGGGAGGGGGTCCATTCTTTCTATTTACCTCGTGTGCTTCTGTGCTTCTCCACACATCTCCATGACTAGGATACATGCCTGTAATCTTCAATAAATAAACCTGAGTAAGACTCCATCTACTTGTCTTGTCACAGCTAGGAAAATGGGGAAAATAATGTCTACATACAGTATATACAACATAAGCGAACAGAGCAATCTTGAACTTTATTCCTTTATAGTTATCAACTATAGCATTTTAAGCAATTGAGGGGAATCAGTCACCTGTAGAAATCAATGATATAAACAATAAGATAAACACCATAAATTGCTGGGGAAGACTGTATTTGGACACATGTTTCTTTCTGTATTGAATGCTTAAATCAGACTCAAGTACAATGAGCTTCCAAAGTTAATGATTTTCATTCTTTCCCTGAAATCCACAGAAACGGAGAAAACACAGGGGCAAAGGGTGAAACTTCGTGAATGCGTGTGTGGTCAATCAGCTGTACCCGCCAGTCAATACCGGAGAAAAATTTCAGAGAAAAAAGGATCAATTAAGGACCTGTATATTGAACTGTAGTTATACAAAAACTAACTGTTCAAAAAATGTTTATAAAGATGGTTGATGTATATTCAGTACATGAAGGATAATTACAATAGAAAAAATGTATCTTTTCACTCTTAAATATTCTACTTTGTAGAGCATGAATTTATATTCCTCCTCCTTCTTTTTTATTTGGAAAGGAAATTTTCATATTTTGAATTCTGTGTGGGTGTGACTGACATTACTGAATTAAGCCCCTTGCTTAACACTTTGTTAATTCTTTCTTATGGTTAAGACTATACCGTTTTCCCCAGATTTGTATTTGTGGAAGACGTGGTGGCTGTTGTTACAGAAGGTGTGGATGGTGGCAGTGAACAGTTAAGGGAATTGTGGACAAGGATTTTGTGCAGATTAGGTAGACAGTGGTATGATATGATAGGAGGGATTGTGTAAAAAGGTTCCAGTTGAGGGGGTCATCCTCTCAAATGGTAAAATGGAGAGGTTACGTTTGATTATCCTGGAAATAGAAAAGGTGGTGGGGCACAAGGAAAAAAACAATGGAATATGGATCTGGGTTTAGAAATTCCTCATAGGGGTGATATTAGGAGAACTGATGCATCTCTTTACTCAGACCGCTGTATGTAATATGCATAATATAAAGTTTAAATACTCCTTCCTTTCTGGAATCCAGTGAAAGGCAGTAAATCTCTCTGTATTAGATACAGTAAAGTACAAAAGCTTGTCAATACTAGCTGTGCAATTTTGAGATTAATTCAAAATAACTTCTATTCCAAGTTCAGGTATGTGAGTTAAGGGTTATTTTCTTTGTCCCAGTTAATTTTGTGCTTATTCAAAAACAAAAACAAAAGTTAAATTGTCACTGATTAACAAGTACCATTGGACTGTTCTATAATTGTGTTGTAGTGATGTGATAGCTTGAATTTATTGGAACAATTTGAAATTGAAACAGAAAATTAGAGTGTTTTTATGACTACTTGGAATCAGTCAGACAAAACAAAAGCAATATCTGCACTTTCAAATTATGACTTATTATTTACTAATTAAAACAACAACAGAAGATGTATAGAAAACTTACCAGAGTAATATTATACTGTATGTATTGTAAATCAATGTAGTTAAATGCAAATAGCTGATAATTCACAAAGATATTAACAACACCTGGGCTGAAATATATTGACTATAATATTCATTATCATCAGCCATTACCTTGATTTAAATCAGTCTCATTTAAAATTAATGATGATTCATATTTTTGAAGACAAATAAATGAAAGTGCAAAGTAGTCATGAACTATATTTTATCAAACATATCTTGGGATAATATAATAATTCTTGAAATTTATAATGTTAAAATGTATAAGTTAACATTGAATTTATACTCATCCAAAGCAACATACCGGCCAAACTATACTATGGAGAGTCAAAAGTCTTGCGAAGAGCGACGACCAACTGTTTTTTTGCAGGTGTGTAATCTTTTTCCACTGGCTCAGCATCAAAGGCTGTAGTGTCAATGTCATGAAAAAGAGAAGTTTCACTAAGTTAAGTGCTGATGGAGACAGCTCCACAAAGAAAAAGATTCCATTTAGGGTGTCTCTAGTGACTTCCCAACAGCTTGTTGTGCACAATGTCTGACTAGGGTCCAATCCATGAGTAAGATGAAGGTGGGAGGAACTCAGTTTGCTTGCCTGGAAAATAGCTGCACCTACTGAAAATACATCAAAATTCAGGCTCGTTTACAAAAGTCCATCTGTATTGATTTCATTGGTAAAGTGAAATAACAATTGTTATTTACTCAAGAGAAGAAAGAGTTTGGCAGCATTCTGTTTATGTACAGACACATTCTCTTCTCATCCTGGTGTTTCTCGAAGCTCAGACAAAGCTGGATTCAGTCGCATGGATGATTAGCTTGTCAAACCACCTGGTCTCAATTGAAAGGAAGATTAACTCAGAGCAAATGACCAACAATTCCATTCAAATCCCATAATCATGACTGGTGATTGGTTGTAACGTCATTGGGTGAAGTGTTCTTTCTTGCCTTGCTGGTTCCTCATTGGCTGGTCATCTTTGGATGATTGACAGGTGACCTCCAGGTAGAGTCACAGTTCAGGTTCGTAAAGTAGACTAAGAGGGACCCACAGTATGTTGGGCACTTTATCACTGGAGGTGTCAAGATGGACCCACGATGTATATCCAGATTTATTTTGGAGTCAGGACATGCTGCTTTTGTGAAAGGCCCAGCTCAGACATATTCCTAAAGGCTGAAACTAGTGGAGCTAGGCTGAGGCAGAGATATTGGCCATTTAAGGCAACAGAATGATAGTTAGAAATCCTTTTCAACACTTAATTCATAGAGCAATAATAAGCCTTGCTTCTGTAGTACTGTACTGTACCATGGTCTCAGTCTCAGTCAGACGTTTCTGTTGGATTCTGTTGGACATCATCGAAAGCTGATGGTGAGGGAGCTCAAATACAGAATTCAGGAAAAGCAACATTGTGAAAAAACATATCAGCCCTAACAGAGAGGGTTTTGAGTATTTTTATTCTTCCGATAAGAGAAGCAACACAACTGTGTTTTAGAAAGCACTCCTTTTACTTACATTCATATTAACCCTTGTCATTTGCTTACTTTTCTTTCATGGAGCATAAGAACTAACAGAGCTAATGCCTCAGTCGGCATGTTGGTATTTTGAAATACTGATTGCTTAATATTACCAGCTCCTTTTTAAGAAACAAAAATAGCATTTGTTCACCTTTTTCTGTTTAAAAAGCACTTCCTGTTGTGACATTTAACTTGTACATTAATGCTTCATGTGGAAGATTGCCACTGATGTTGTCTTGTCTGAGTTGAGGGTGGTGGCAGACAGAGAAATCTCATTCTTAGGACTGGATCCTGAGTGTGAACCACGCACACAATCAGAATGCTCAGCACACAGTTATCTGACACGATGACAGGAGGGGGCTGACAGCATGAAGTATCAGGGATAAAATGGAACTGCAAAGCTTTTATGATACAGACACAGTAAAAACATGAAAGAGGTTATAACATAACAAACAAATAAAATGGCTCACATTTAAATTGCTCCTTAATGCCTTAATGGTTACTGATGTTTCATTGGGAATTTAGGCACTGAGCTCTACCCTGTGGTGGAGCAAGAGAGCAATATCTATGATGTCTTGTGTACTCACTGCTAAGCTGAGGCATCACTCCTTTACTTGAAGATGACTGAAGGGAAGAGGTGGGGAATGAATCAGAAAAACGAATTACCTGCAGTGGTCCAGTCAGTGGTCAGTCTCATGCTGCAGTCACTGTGCAGTCAGAGGGACAGAGGCCAGTCACCGGTCAGTCTCCTGCTGCTCTCACTGTGCAGTCAGAGGGACAGAGGGACAGAGCTCACACCTGAAGAATCTCCACGACCGAAACGTCGTGTTTTCTTTCTTCTTTTTTCAGCATGGAATAGACCTATTACTTGCTCCTTTGCAGCCTACACATGCTGATACTGCTACCCACCTAAAATATTAAAATAATGTTTATGAAAAAATTATGTTCAATCCAGTGTCTGAGTTGCTTCACAAGAACAGATGAGGAAGAGCTTCATGCTCAAAATAATAGAAATAATATAAAATCACAAACATTTAAACTAATAGCTTTTACCGATTTAACAAAAAATTATAAACTTTAATTTTGCAGGTTTTAAAGCTTTTCTCAGCTTCTAAGAGCTAATGTAACATTCCACCAGCAGAGTCTTTACAATGCAGAAATATTTTAATCAGTATTTCCATCTCCAGTCTGTTTAAACCTGATCTTTTTATTTCAATTAAAATTAATTGTCTTTTTATTTTCGTGATTGGAATTTGTCTGTCCAAACAGGATATACATTGGAAGTGACATGTTGTAATTAAAGCTTCTCTTTGAAGAAGAGATTGAATTTGTGTTTACGTTCAGGTTCTGCTTTTCTGTTTTTTGTTAGCATTCCTTCCTCTCTTTCTAATTGTGTTACAATGTGTCAGATTGGAAACATAATTAGGTACCATCGAGCGTGCTTTCTGTGCTTTGGGTGGCAAACATATATTCAAAAACAAGAATATCAGGTCTGTCTATATCTAAAATGGAGGACATAACAGCAAGGGTTTTTACCATTAACTTTAACATGAAGCTCAGAACCCCCCAAGCTGCACTTTCCAGTCTAATAATTTTAAAACTCACTAAAAACTTGGTTGCATGGTTGCTGGTTTACATGCTTAAGGCTGGGGCTGATTCAAAGGTTCATAACTCACTGTCTGTTCATTTTGTTGCATTGATTGGCTATAAACATTCAGTAGCACAAGTACAATCTTCAACAGCTCACTAGGTGTTTTCCTAACAACTACTATACTTTGATGTTCGACAGTTCCCATATGCTATTATAGTACTTTCTGGTAATGCTGTACCTTGTGCACAAATCTGGAGACTAAACCTACTAATGATGAAAATTAGCTAACTGAAGTATTTTGCTAAGAACATTTACAAAAATGTCAGACTTCAGTAGAAAGAAACTCATCTCTAGATCCTCTAGATCAGGGGTCGGCAAACTTTTTAGAGCAAGGGCCACTAAAAGGTTTTTACTAACCTTGCTGGGCCACCTGAGTGAAATCCTCTACGAACCATCAGGTAGATTTGTGTTCTTGGTTCTCAGCAATTAAATATCCCAGCTTATTTTGGACACAGCAATGCGTAAACAAGCATGAAGATGATCATCAGAGAACCTGGATCTGATTCTTGACTTTGTATTCTTTATCCACAAGAATGTCTGTTCACATATGTATGTGCTACCATACATGGAGCGATGGAATAATAAATACATTTCTGGGCATTGCTTTTAAGCTGTTGCAAGAGATCATCACCCATTTCCTCCACTCGTCTAGTTCAAGCCGATAAACTCACCAACTGGAATAGGTTGTGTTTCTCTGGGCACATTTCCTCTGCGACCTCTTGCATACATTGCTTAATAAACTCACCGCCCGTGAAGGGTTTACCAGCTGCTCCCTGAAGCCGTGATACTCAATAACTAGCTTGGGTAGCCGCAACATTTCTCTTGCTGTTATTTTTGCTGCCCCTGTTGCGACTTTTTCAACTCTTCTAATTGTTCCCTCCGTCCATCTCCTGTGTTTCCCAAAAACTTGATCCTGATCTTTGTCTCAAAATGCCTTTTTATGTTGTTTTCTTTAATCATGGCAATTGTTTCCTGACAAACAAGACGAATTACCTTTTCTTTCCAAGGTACACAAAAGTACTCTTCTGACCATTTGTCTGCATCAATCTTTTTTTTCCACATGGCAGGAATAACTTAGTTAGCCTCTCGTCAGTTATAACTTTTAGAACCATTTGAAATCATTACCTGCTTTCAAACAAGATACACTAGAGTGTACACTTGACATCATTTGTGTGACTGAGCCAATCACAGTACGCAACAAAAATCCGAATGAATTTGCGGTAAGAATCAGTTGTGGGACAGGTGTTTGTAAGCTACTATAGGTTAAAGCTGACGTCTGATAGGCTAAAAGTAAAATAGGTGTTGATCTGCAATTGACCATCAGTACTGAGAGAGAGCAGCAGAACTAACAAGTAGAGGCCACTGGAGGAAGATTTTCAACATCTGATGCAAAAAGTAACACTCGAGCAGTCCCACCAGGATCTTGCAGACTTTTTTTGTGATTATTCTGCCCAAAATGACTGAATTTGCAGCGGCAGTTTTCAAAAGTTGCGATGTTGTTTGCGGTATTTTTTGTGTTATTTTGCGGAACATTGCGGGAAATAATGAGAAAACTGCATGTCAACATGAAAAAGGTGATTTTTCAAAAGATTTCACCAATAATCATTATCTGAATGTGTTCAAATGATCAAAAGGTTTTCTGAAAGCACTACCAGTTAGATTCAGTATGTGTGGGATACAGTACATGTTATGTGTATTGATTTTGGGAATAAGGTGCCGCAGTATAGGCTTTCTTTAAGTATGCTGCATTATCGGTATCAACACAATGACACACATCCTCATTGGCAATGCTATAGTCCTGAAGGCATTTTACAACAGCCATGGAAACAGTGGAGTGGTTGGAGTGCTCCAAGAAAACATTGTATTCAAGGTAGGCCAAGACCCTCCCAGACTCATCCTTCTTCAGTGGTGCCAAAAGGATGTTCAGCACACATCTCCCCTCTACATCTGGAGTCTCATCAAATATCACAGGAACAGGCTTTCTTCCAAGACGTGCCTTCAGCGATTCCTTTTCCTTCTCATAGACTGCCCTCAAGACAATATTTCTCTTGAAGCTGGTGAGCACCTGGTATGGCACCTCCATTGACAGCCCTTTCCTTTGAAAATTTCTTATTTACAGGATGATAGCTCTTTGAGAGTGGAATGTTGACAGCTGTGCAGGTGGAGACCCATTCTTCACAAATCTAAGCACAAAATAAATTACACATATGTAAAATAAGTAATTAATTTATACACAGGTGTACACATGGACATACACACACACGTCTGCCACTTAATTTTCTTTCATAGTTTAACATCTAATTAAACTATTTAATTAAATTAAATGAATAAATGAATGATTTACATGAAAAGTATTTCTCCCTCACCTTAGTTCTTTCGGTACTAGCAATGGACATCGATGCAGCAGCCTGTGTCACGGTTGTTCGTTTCTGGTTCGTTGTTTCAGTCGTCCTTCTCTTGTGTTTCACAGTAGAAAAGTAACAGTCGATAGTCAATTTTTGTTTGCGTTCCAACACAATATTGCACGGAGTGCAAAAAAGTACTCTCATTGGGGAATTGTTTTGTACGATCTTTGGCTGTTATTTTTGTTGGTAAATGGGACTGAGAGTGCATTTCTGACATGAACGTGAAATGTGAAAATGTAGCAGAAAATATGAACACATGAATGGCATGTTAATGGATTTGAATGGGCCAGGCCGTGGTTCATAAAAATGGCTCTGGTTTGTATGATATTACATTTTTTTTTGCGAGTTGACCGTTTTCTGCTGAAATATTGCGGGAATAAGACAAAAGTCCAAGCTTTCACAAATAATGTGGGGATTGATTGAACTCGCGTTACTTCTCGCGATCGCAAGGTCGCAAATCCCAAGAGGGACTGCCCTTGAGATTCCAACAATAGTGGGCCACTCAGAAAAGTTAAGCGGACCACATTCGGCCCGCGGGTTGTAGTTTGCCGACACCTGCTCTAGATCCATCCATCCCCAATGTGTTTGTCCAGACAAGAAAATAAATAAAAAGTATTGATTATTAAACAGTAGTTTGGGGAATGGTGAACTTCCCCACCCCAGCTTCTAGGGACACTTTGGATTCATAATTGATATAACAAACTGCTTCACTGAAATCATTTGTTCCCAAAGGCTGGAGATCTTGAGTTACTTATGAAACACAATTGTTAAAAGGTAACCTTCTATCATATTTAGGAATCAAAAACAATTTGCTTATTGTGATCCATCCTATTAGAATTCTATTATTCTATTATTGGATCAAAAGACATTTTATTCTGTAACTGAGAGTCCAACTGGAAAAACACCCTGTGAGTATGGGGGTCCCAAGGAGGGTGGTGAATCCCTTCTTTAGCACCATTGCTATGCACTCTGTACACTCAATTAGACTTGCATTAATTTGTAAATATGAATGCCTTTCCCACAATGCTTATTTGACCAAAATGGATTGCTTTCACACCTGACCCGCATTCAGAATAGCTCTCTCCAGCATTAGCTTGTTAATGTGAAATCAATTTATTTATTTTCAAATCTCATTGCTATTCATGTATGCTGCTACTAAGTGCTTTAGATAGTTCCCTGAATTTTAATGGCTGAACTGCACTGGCCCCTGGTGCCTCATTAGCAGGAAGGAAGACCTACATTTTATGCTTGAAAGCTGTGGGCTAATAAATAAAATATTTTCTGTTTAGTTAAGATTATTATGTTTCCATTTTGTTTAAGGTACCACTATTCACTTATTTTTTTGCTAGACTTCAGTTCACACTACTCTACAACAAGATGATCTGTATTTCTCCACCAGGAAATCAAAGACAAAATAGCTTGACCACATTTATTTTAGGAACTATTGAGCTTAAGAACATAAGGAAGAGAAGTACCCAAGACCCCTAGATACTGTCATTTTCCAGGAGACCCAGAAGAAAGTCATGATTGACAACATCGTAAGCACTGCACAACATTGTGTTTTAATTGTATCAGATATGCAGTACAGAGATATCAGCTTCAGTAGAAAGGGATTTTCAGATATTGCTGCCGAATAACATCTTTGGAGTAATACTTTCAAACGTAGTTAATGAGATCACTCAAATCCACCCGTAAAAAGTTTCACTACTGAGAGTCCTGCACATTTCTTGTGGGTGACCGACCACATGAGAAGAATTTGCTAATCAAAGCACACGCTAACAAGATGAAGAAATACCACTTTTTTGTTATAGAAACAACTTTCATGCAAGACAATTTTCCCAGCACATGTACAGTATGTATTTGAAAGATGTCAAATGAAACAGCTGATTTAACAGTGAGGAAAAAGTGGACGATAAAATGACATCATTTCAAGGGCACTTGTCACTTTAAAAACACAGAATGTAGTGGTACAATAGTAGTTGAAAAATTTTTCTGTAATTAGCTCCATCTTTACCCCCATGTTCAGCAGTGCCTAATAATTTGTGGTAATCAGCACTGATTTGCTGTCCAGTTCCAGAACAATAGGAAACAGCTGAAAGATGGGCTCCTCCAATATACATTTTACTAGCAGTGTGCAATTAGCAGTCCTGCAAATTGACTTAATTGGAGAAATGGAATTAGAAAAATACCCATGGCAGTATGCCAAAATGGCAATTCCAATTAATTTGTGAGCACTGGATTTATCAGAACTGACCTTTTCAATATCCAGCAGTTTGGGTATTTAGGTGTTTTGTACCCCCAGAAAATCATTGCTTTGGTAAATAAATGTCACATACTGTATCAGATATCCAGAACCACAACAAAAGTATAATAAAAGTCAGTTTCAGAAATACATCTCAATGTTTTTTAGATCATGTTCTATTCTGTGTTACCAGTATAGAGTATATAATTCTTTAGTTTTGCCAGAAGGTGGTGTCTCATTAAACATTCATATGAGAGAATAATATAATAACAAAGACAACAGTTTTTGCTACAATTCTGGAGAGAAAGGATATGCTGATTTGATGGTGTCAAAGAAACATTACTCCTGCATAGTACAGTGTCAGAGACACAGCAAGCCTCCTCTTCTCTTGGTACTGCACTTCCCTGTTGTGTTCTTCTTGCTTCTGTTATCAAAGGATTTTTCATCAGAGTTTTTAGATCACACTTGCATTTTGTAGTTTGTATAAGATTTATAAAAATGCATATTGACACAGAAATCCAATATAATAGATATTCAGACTGATAGAGACCACAGCAGTGTTCGATACTGAAGGCCGAAGCACCATACCAATGTCCAATACTGCAGACAGAGGAACTACAAGAATGTGCAATACTACAGACAGAGGCACCACAGCAATGTTCGATACTAAAGACAAAGGCACCACACCAATAACTGATACTACAGCCAGAGGCACCACAGCAATGTTCGATACTGCAGACAAAGGCACCACACCAATAACTGATACTACAGCCAGAGGCACCACAGCAATGTTCGATACTACAGACAGAGGCACTAAAGCAGTTTCCGATACTACAGACAGAGGCACTACGGCAATGTTCGATACTACAGACAGAGGCACCACAAAAAAATTCAATAACAGACAGAGACGGCACAGAAATTCAGTATTATCTAAAGAAATATTTCAAAGTAATTTAAGATTTGGAAACAATAGACAATTCTTGATGCATCTTGATTCATAATTATGATATTTGTAAAAACATTTCACTTGTGGACATTTCAGGACTCAATCCATAGCTCCATGACTGTGGAGATTGGAATAACCCTTGTAACCCCCCTGAATTTGTATTCATCAATATTATTTCATTTTTCTGAAATGCAATTTTTAGAAGGAATTTGTGTAAATTTCAAATATAGAGGTTAGATGGTGACTTTCATTACACCAGAGATCATTCATTACACCTTTCATTAGAGAGATCATCGTGTCTCACATCTCATTTCAGTTGGCATGTTTTTATTGGTATAGTTTGTGATGTTTTGTCTGCATTTGTTGCTAAAAATTCATTGCAATATAAAGTGGAAAACATATTGTGTGCGACCCTAAAGATTTACTCGATTCTTTGACAACAGGGACTGAGAGATAAGACCATCAAAGACTCCAGACAGCGCTCCTGTCTGCCAACAGCCTCTGTGCTCTTATTAGGTCTCATAGTACATGTACTAATCTTGTCTGCCTTGGAATTAATTACCACTGATCTCCTAATTAAGCTCTTTTTGATAGTCTCTTTTCTCTTGTTCCCTTCTGAATGCCACTCTATTTTGTTTAGGTAAGGCTGAGCATCCTGCCTTTTATTTCTGAACATAATGAACATAACGAACATAACTAAAGTTTCTTACCTGCATTCCTGTGTCGTTCTTGAAGCCTTTACTGGGCAAACAAGAATTTCTAAGGAAGCTGACTTTTCTTTTGATTTATTTATTTGAGTTTTGTGAAAGAAGATACATTTGAAACATAGAACGTCATGCATTCAGCCAGTTCACTCAGACCCTGTTGTACCCCCTTTTAAAGGTTTGCTGTAGTAAATGTTTGTGATTTTTTAAGCTTTCCCACAGTTGCACAGTTTACTTTCATTTGCCATAGTTGGGCTCATGTTAGCATTACTTCTCTGCTCTCTACCATGGCCATTGTGCTTTATTGAACTTTATTTTAAGTGCAGTGTTCCACAATACATTCTGTATATAATGTGTCTTGCAAACATATTCAGACCTTTGCACAGTTTTCGCATTTTGTTTCTTTAAAGATTGTAGCCTTGACACTTTGAAGTAGCAATTAATATTTCTGAACAAAGCCTATTCAGCTACACCACACTTCACCACACTCAAAGCAAACAAACAAAAAGAAACGATAATTTTAAAGTAAAATTGAAAACTCATAATTGCATATCTAGTCAAGCTGTTTATTGTGAACTTAAATTAGATTTAGTGCACAGTAATAACAATCCATACAATTAGCAGACTGACCTTTGTCTGAGTAATAATAGTGGTTCAGATAATTTCAGAATATATACTACTATTCCTATCTAAGTTTCAAAAACACTGAATATCCCTTTCAGCACGGACAGGTTGAAGGTGTATTATTCAACCCAGACACTACCTACAGGAGATCAAGCTGCACTGAAACTGAGCAGCACTGAATGCATCCAAGATTAAGTCCTTTATCAAGTGTATAGTTTCACATTTCAACAAACTTCACAATAACCAACTTTGCAATGGTATTAATATTTTATTTCCTCTGATCTATAACAATATTGCTCCGGAGTCTCCGATTGTGGTATTCAAAGTTGCGGCACTGTGTCCAACTGTTGTATCGAATGTTGTTGTGTTATCACTGAGTTTTTTGCATTCAACGCTCTTCATGTTGTATTCAGAAACGTTTATGCCTTATATGCAGTGTCTATTACAGTAAATTCACTGCTCACACCTGAAGAAGGCTCCCCGGCCTAAACATTGTGTTTTCTTTTTTCTCTTTTCAGCATGGAATAAACCTATTACTTATTCACTGTATATATAAATGAAGGTAATGGCTATCATATACTGTATATATATACCATACAATAGTTTTCCTAAAATCCAAGTTGCCCAAGGTCATGTTTGATTTATCTGCTGGAGTAGTACTGTACAGTACATAATAGCAAACAGAAGTCACCGTGCTAGAGGTTAAAGTCAACCACACAGTTAGTATTCACTCTGAATATGCACATCATCCCAACTTTCTTGATACAAATTGTTTTTGATTGCTCCCTCATCACACAGCATCTCCAAAGACTCTGTCTGAATATAAAATGAAAAATACAGGCAATTATACAAATCTATCTTTCATCAAAAGTACACTTTGGAGTAATTGATTAAAGTGTGTTCTGAAAAATATTTGTAATTGCATTTGCTGAGAATTGCATAAGGGAATTGAAATTATAAGCTCTTAAAATCAGGCAGTGTTTCAGAAGTTCCCTGAGGAGGACTGAATTGTAGCAGAGAATATAACATTTATTGATTTACCATCGATGACAATGCCAGATTAATTAAACCTAATTCCTTTAGTGCTAATGTTACACTATAAGTGTCTATACTACTGTGTTTCAGCAATGGTTTGGCTTCGCTAGGTATAACAACACCCAAGAATTTAGTGTACTGAAAGGATTCTGGAATGTTTAGTCAAAATTTGTCTTAACCCAGTTGGCTGAGGGCTGACCTCCTTGCCAGATGAGGAGGCTGGGACCCCATGCAGAGTGACAAGTGACCAAGGGGTAGCTGCAAAGGTGGAGATGGGGTGGAGGTGGGATGCAAAAACACTTACTGTATGCAAGGGAGAGAAGAGGATAACATACAGTACACTGTAGTATTAATAATGCTGTAGGTGAGGAAATTATGTCAGGAGTGATTGCGAATTACTGACAGCTGATTGAACTTGTTGTCATCCCTAACTTCCCAAACCTTTGTTCTAAACTCCATTTACCTGCATATAATTAATCTACTGTATAGCCAAGGGTTCATTTAAGTATTAACAAGGGTACAGAACAGTTCTTTAAAAATACCTCCTTTGGCGCAGACTGTGGAAAACCAAAAAGCGGGGACTGTGATGCAAAGACAAACCCACATCTTCTCATCCTTGTTTGTCTGGAGTTAAAGCCATACATGCATGCATAGAGGTTCAGCGCTTCTATCTCTGACAACCAGTGACTAAAGTAATGAGAAATACTGAGCCACAAGACTGGCGCAGGAGCTTCCAGCTGTTCAGCCCAGCTGTTATCCTGGCACTACATTCCTCTGCAGTCCAGATTTCTTGGGCTTCCTGAAGCTCAAAACACACTTTCCTTCATCTTATCAGAAGGTGTCAGAAGGAATGAATTGAAGTAATTAAACTTCAAACTCTTATGCAACTGCATTATCACTTATTCATTGTAAACTTATTGAAATTGTGTAGGATCTGATAGGGTGCTGCCTGAGTACCGGCAGAGCGCTTGTTATTTCTCTGTGGTGTGCCGGTGTGTAGTCGTCTGCGGGGGTTTCTGTTGTCCGGTATAGGAGAGAATCCTTTCTGAATAAGGAGAATAGATCTTCCTTTAGATCCACGCAAGTTTTGTGTAGCTGGCTTGGGAACACATTCGGTTCTAAGCTGAACACCGTCTGCGGGCGCATGGGGATCTTAAAGCGCAGCCCTGATTAGAGTCTGGTGTGGTAGCTGTGCATTCCCACATGCTGCGGGGCAGGCGTCAGATCATTTTGTCTGTTTTTGTACATGCTTGCTACCCATTATCTTTTTTTAAAAAGCAATGGGAGCTAGAGCAATTAATTTACCACCGGATTCTGCCTGCAGATTTCATACATCTCGATCCCTGTTTTACAGAAGACTTCTATAATGGTCACTGTCATGTCACAGAGTGAAACTAGCAACAGGAAAATGCAAGCAGTATGTTGTCATGTGAGGTAACTGCTTGCAGCTTCTGTTTCTGAGAAGCAACTTAAGATGAAACAACACTATGGAAACGTTTGTCAGTTAGCATCAGAACGACAGTGTCACGAACACGGACTGGAATCCATGTCAGATCTTGTAGAAGACCCTATGCGATGCGGTAAGAGCTGGAGAAAACAGGAGTCGTGGTAAAAGGGATCACACAGGGGTTTAATAGTGCACAAAATAATAGTGACAGTCTGTGAGACAGTGTACGGGGAAGACAAAACGGCATCCAAATCCAAACAGGTCCAAGGGCAGGTCAAAGCACAGTCTGAGAGTCCATCAACTAGAAATCCATCCTGGGACGCGACAAAGTTAAAATCCCTGGGAGGGGGGAGCACATGGACAAACAAAACATGGAGGTCCAAGGGTGACGGGGCGATATCCTCCAGACCCCGGGCTCAGGAAGCAGGAGGTGCCGGGGATGAGGCCTATGCCCTCAGGAGACAGACATACTGTAGGGTTTCCTGGTGCAAGGCGGGCCTCGCAACATCTTACCCTAATGATGAGCCCCGAGGACTGGAGGAGCTGGTCTTTAAATAATAACACTAAAAGGGTACAGCTGGAGAGCTTAATCACACGAACAATAATGGGAGCAGTGGAGCGCCCTCTAGGGAGGGATGTCGGGCGTGACAGACAGAAGGAAGGTTACAAAAGAGAAGAAAAGAGTCAACCGGTCCATCTAGTTTGTTAGGTTGCTAGTTTATCCAACAGTTTTAATCAGACATTTTTTGAAAGGAGCCAGGTATCAGCTTCAGCAAGTTCAGCAAGTTCATACTAGTTCATACTAGTTCAGCAAGGCTGGGCAGCTTGTTCCATACTTCCTTTGTGTAAAGAAATGCCCCCCTTTAAAGAGTTTCCTCTTGTGCCCACTGGCTCATTCTGAAAATGTTTGCTGGTTTGACTTTGACAATGCCTTTGAAGATTTTGAATACTTGGATCAATACTTCATTGTTTTTCTGTTCGTCTTTTCCATGTTTAAGACTAAAATGTTCAGTTTTTTCAGCCTGTCAGTGTAGGACATTTCTTTGAGTCCAGGAATGTATCTGGTTGCTGTTTTCTGGATGGAGTCCAGAGCAGTATTGTCTTTTCTATAACATGGTGAGCAATATTGCACACAAAATCCTAAATAAGATTGTGAGAGGCCGTCAGCTCATGGGCACCTGAAGAGGACACAGGTGGTGGCAATCACCTGAGGGTTAGGGATCTGTTTCAGGAAGTGTGTGAGGGTTAGGGATCTCCTTCAGGAAGGGAGTGAGTTAGCCAGGAAAAGGACAAAAAACCCTGTCTACCAGGGCTGTGACAGAAAGCCCAAGGGAAAGAGAGACCAGACAAATTAACCAAAAATCGGAAACAAGGAAAGAAACTGCCAAAGGGGTGATAGTGGGAAGTAGAAAACTAAGAGGTTATTTTTGTTGAACTTGATTTTCTCCTTTGTTTTTCAAAAATAGAACAGGGTGCCGTTCCATTGCCACCACTTTCCCCTTATCTTGCTCTCTCTGTTTTATACCAGCCTGCAGTGGAGATCTTGAGAGTGAATCGTGCAATTTTAACATACCATGACTAAGGTTTCATTTTTTATTGCTTCCCAACATTGCCTTAAAGATTAAGATGATTTGTCTACATAAGCACATATGTTTTTCCTACAAGTACCTTCTTTCAGCTGATTGTTTCCAATTTTGTAACTACAGTTTCTGATGTTTCTACCTGTATGTATGTAATACTCAGTACTTGTGTACATTAAATGTCATCTCCTAGGTGTTTTCTCAATCTTAAATTCAATTTTTTATTTCCTTTCTGCAGTGTTTTGCTCATCATCTAGTTTTATCATCTGTAAACTTAACTAGTTCCCTAACTATACCATACCACTGCTATAATATATATAATTTAAGAAGAGTTGTGGTCCAAGTACAGATCCCTGTGGTACCCCACTAATTATCACACGTCATCACACTTGGAACATCCAACCCTTAAACAGCTATCCGTTAACTAGTTCTACACCCAGAAATCATATATTACCTTAAATGTCCATTGCCTTCATAAACATGTTGCATGCTAAGTGAGTGATGTAGTGATAAGAATTGCTGCCTTGAAGCACTGGGGCCCCAGTTTCAATTCCTGGGATGCTGCGTAGAGCATGTTCTTCCGGTGTTCATGTGGGTTACCTCTGGGTGATCTGGTTTTCTCCCACAGCCCAAAGACATGCTGGTTTAACTAATATACCCCTGCGTATAACAGGGGTCTCCACCATCCGGGCTGTGGGAGTTCTCCTTTAGCTCAGCCGGCAAGTTCCCTGTTGCGTGACGCCGGAGACCCGGGTTCACGCCCAGGCAGTGGGGGACGAACTGGCAGGGCAGGAGCGGCAAGGGCGGAAACCCCAAGAACCCTTACACTGGCAGATTAACTGGATTCTGTCAAATTAGTCCTGTTGGGAGTGTGTTTGTATTTGTGTGTGTCCTGCTTTGGACAGGAGTCCTATCCAGGATATATCCCTAATTCAGTTCATTGTTTCCATCATTTTGCATCCAACAGAAATAAATAAGACTTATTGGTCTATAATTACCTGGTTCAGTTTTGTTACCCTTTTTATGGATGGGCACTGCTTTAGCAGTCTTTCATTCAATTTTTCACTTCTGTCTTGAGCGACACAAACTATTTATGTGCTGTAACAGTGCAGGAGTGGTAGGAGCCATGGCAAACACAGGTACGATCGATACCTCGCTTGAGGGGGCAGAGGCACCTGTGTGAGGCTAGCGAAAACCCCAAAAAAAAGGACAAAGAAAAAGCATTGTCCGTATTTAGCGGGGTCCAATATGGGGGAAAAGAAAGACCGATTGGAACAGCGGTGTCTAGTCCCTATTAAGCGGGGTCCAGACTGGAAGAATATAGCCAGACCAAAAGCATAAGAAAACTCAGCCTGCCCCAGTGAATCCTCATAGCAGGACAGGAGAAAAAGAAGATAAAAAGAAGAAAAACACGGCCTTGACACTTTCTTTGCAAACCCCTCCAGGTCTGTTGCTGGAATGTACTCGCTTTGTGGAGGGATCATGACCTGCTTGATCACCCCTCCGGAGAAGCGCTCAGTGTCAGCTGTGGTCACGCTTAATTCAGCACTCTGCCTCCACACTGAACACGCCCCACTTAATGCCACAGTTTTTCTTATAATCTTGCTCTTCTTTTAATCATGTGATTTTCAGCGAGCTATCCATTTTCTAACTGGAGGTAATGGGCACAAGGGACACAGACACTGAACGGGATGTCATTCCATCACTGGTCACACAGACACAAACACACCAGGTCCAATTTTCCCAGAAACCATTAGATCTACCTGTAGGTCTTTGGACTGTGGGAGGAAACAGGAGCACCTGGAGGAAACCCACAGTAACACCAGACAACACACATATACTCCATGCAGCTAGCACCTCAGGTCAGGAATTGAACCCAGATCCCCAGTGCTGCAAGGCAGGAATGCTAACCACCATGCCACCATACAGCTCGGCTTGTTTTCTTTCTTCATTTATTTTGATCAATTATTAAGCCAATTGGAACATTGCTTCCTAGCCTTGGTTTTTACATTCTACAGGCAAATTCCAAAAATTCCATATCCATTTTGTTCTATTCTGCACATTTTAAATTCTCTTTCTCTCATCATCTGATGTTATAAAACTCCCAACACTTCTGTCTGTACAAAATACACTTTGTAGCCACACTTTGTTATGATTGCAGGCTCCTGAAGGTTTTTCTTATTCCATCTTGATTGTTCAAAGCGACGAGATCAATTAAATCATTCCCATTCCTGGTCCCGAGTACCTCTGTGCCTTCAGATTTTCATGCAAATCAATATTGTTAGTTTGGATCATCAAGCTCTCAGATTGAACCGTGCTTGTAATTTTAATACTCTTGCAGTTCTTGAGTTATAGAGGAAGGCTGGAAATGAAACCTGATACAGACCTGGGGCTCTGGTTTTCCTCTATTCCAGGTTGACTTGCTTGAATTGAAGCGAAAGACCCATGCTGCCCTAAGAGCTCTTATAATGAGCGTGTTGGACAGTATAAGTCCCCCCTGTGTCTGGCAATTGATAAACGATTAGAGTTATTTAAAAAGATATAGGGCAGCAACAATTTTTATCCAAGTTTCTGTGCAGAAAATGTTCAATTCAATTCAATCCATTTATTTGTAGAGCGCTTTTTACAATGAACATTGTCACAAAGCAACTTTACAGATTTCTGGGCCTGAACTCCCAGTGAGCAAGCCTAAGGTGACAGTGGCAAGGAAAAACTCCCTCAGACTAAAGCAGGAAGAAACCTTGAGAGGAACCAAGATTCGAGAGGGGGAGCCTATCCTCCTATGGCCCTCACCTGGTTAAATTGAAATGAGAGTCGTCTGTATTCTATTACATGGTGGGAAAAGCACAATCATGTATGGTAATGTCCAACAGTATCCAGAATGTTCAAAGTGGTGTGTATTGGGACAGGCTTCCCAGCTAGATGGTTGAGGTCCAGACAACAGGCAATTTCAAGAATGAAAAGTGAGGTTTTTTATAATTAGTAAACTATAAAATGAACAAGACGGACCAATACTGTACGCCTCTTCTAATGCTCATCCTTTCTTGTGCTCTAAGGCTCTGCAAAGCTGTGCACTAGGTCAAGCAAGGAGCCTTTCCCTGGCTGCTAGTGGTCTGAAGGAATTTCTTTAAGAAATTCTTAATTATCCACTTTTCGTAAAGTGGCTCCACTGCCTCATTGGTCTCTGACATTTTTCTGACCTTTCAAAGCAGGCACAGCTCCACTTACCAGGGAGAGAAAGTCCATTAGGTGAACAGAATCCATTAATTGCGTGAAGAATGCTTGATAATAATAGCATCAGGTGCTGTCTGCTGTATGGTTGGCCTTTCTCAATAAATCCTATGTTATTTCTCTTCTGCTCCTGGACACTTAACTCTTTCATTGCATTGACACCCTGGGTTGAAGAGGCTGGGGAAGAAGAGCTGCTGAGCACTGGAAGCAATCTGGGTCCTTTCTTGACATAGAAGCAGAATATCTTGATACTTTGCAGAATAAATCCACACAGCCATTGCTTCTAGATGCTGACATTAGCAGTGATGGGAAATTCTTTGTTCACTCTCTGTGTCTGGAAGACAGGTTTGTGCTGTAAAGCTAACCTGGTTTCAACTCTCTTCATTCAAATTGGAGTTATATATAGAGGTTTAGTTTGACTAAAGCAATTTGGTAATTGACTTAGTTTTGATCTGCTTGCCTATGTCTGTGTGCATAACTGCTGAGCATAAAGCAGACAATAATCAGAGGAAGGTGATTAATGCTACTTTGATCTCCCATGTTCTTCCATCCAAGCTGTAGCCCTTTCCCTCACTGTGCTGAACCCCTGTCCTTCTTGAAGGGAGTGGCCAGTCTGATTTTATTTTTATAATAATTAGAGATCATTCTTTGATTTACTCTTCAAGCAGGTTGCCGTGGCTACGAATTAGTTACAGGGCAGGTAATTTATACTGAGCACTTAAGGAAAGTAATTGAACTTAATTGCATCAGAGCAAAGTTCCTTTTTTATTTCAATTTAAGCTTGTAAGTCCAGGAAGATAGAAGTCGAGCTCTTCCGTTCCTATATGTGGATTTGTACTGGTAGCAGATATTAGCAGATCATTCAGTCCAATCTCGCTTGGTTTTTCAGATCGCATTAGTTGACAGGGGATTCTGAACATGGATTTAACCCTTTAAACCACTAAACTGCCTGTTGCTTTCATAGCAAATGAGAAACGCACCTTTTGACAATATGAATTAAATTTATATTACTATCTATTGTACGCCTTTTGCATAGGCAAATTGCTAAACATGGCTTCTGTTTTGACTGTTTAAGATCAAGCTATATTCTTTTCATATGGAGCTGGAAATCTAATGCTTTTTCTGCGAGCATGAAATACTGTCTCATGGCTGCCCACGGAAAATCAGATCAGTAAAAGCTCCTTTTGCTGTCCTGAAGTGGGAGGATTCAGGCATTCTTGCTCAGGAACATTATAGCACCAGCATTAATAATAACCTGAATCTCATCTCCAACAGCTGGAGGTGAATATTGTTTTTAATCACTCGCTTCACACAAGGAGGTCAGCAAGTGCTCAAAAACCAGCCAAGTGCCAACCTTGGCTCTGGAAAGGCAAACTAACACAGTTTGACAGTCAACAGTGTATTAACTTGATTTTATCTGGATAGTTTGAATACCTGGAGAAGACCACAAGACTCTGTTGGTGGATGGAAGAGTACTGATCGCACCAAAATGGTTATTTTATGAAAGTAAATCACAGGCACTCCCTCCAATTAACAAGCTAATTATTCATTTTTTAATTTCTTTATCTTATCAAGTATCTGAATCAGAATCTTCTTAATTGTCCAGATACAGGGGAAACTTTCTTTTCATGCAGTATTCCTCTTCATGCTGGTCATTGGTACCTTTAATGGTATTGTGATAACCTCAGCTAGGGATAGGGTTAGGTTTAGAGTTCCTCTGAAACCTAAATGTCTAGTCACAATTGAGCTAAGTTTTTGGAAGCTTAACATACAGAAGACAAGTATAATCTTTGGCCTAAATTGTCAAATTTACTTTTCAGAATGAATGCTGTTTGTATTACACAAGGTTGTCCAATAGCAAAAGACTCACTCCTTGCACAGAAAAAGTTTGAAGAAAAACTTAAATGAACAGCACACCTCTTAAAATTAATTCATATCTAAAGTTAAAGCTGATCAGTTATTCTAACCCTTGCACACCACTGGGTATAACCCAATTAAATACAGTACATTCCATGAGAATCATTTACAACTTTAGTCTCAATATGGCCAAAGGTGACAACATGACATATTAAGAAAAGCTGCAGCACTGTTAGAAATACATTTAAGATGGTATTTAGGTTTTCAAAGTGTCACGCAGTATGGATTTCCTATTCACACTGATCATCCTCAGATAGGATAAGGGTTAGCATTTCTCTGAATCCTAGATATCAATTCACAGTTGGGCCATGTTTTTGGAAAGTCGAAATACAGAAGACAAGTAAAATCCTGGGCTTCATTATCATTTTTACTTTTCAAAATCAATACTGTTCATATTGCACAGGGTCGTCCATCAGCAAAAGACTCATCCTGAACACAGTAAGAAGTATGTACTGTAGGAAAACCTAATCTGCAATACAGTATATGTGTTAGTGAAGGAATACTAAGAGGCTACAAGCTGAACAAAGTTCAAAATATATTTGGGGCAGTAATGATCTAAATGGTTTTATTTAGCTTTACCAAGGCTTAATATTTTACACAGGTGTGATCTTGTCTACGAGAACTGTCCATCGGTCAACTAATCTTACTAATCTGAACTGGACACACTAGCTGCAAGGTGGGATATCATATGACTAAAGATGACTTTAAGACATGTTACCTCAAGTCTTAAGAGAACAAGAGTACTTTCTTAATCCTGTTGCAGTAAGTGAAATAGAGGGTAATACTCTGCATGTCTGCTCTCTGATGGACTGGTCCTGCCCAGGATGTATTCTCCCTTGTGCCTATTGCATGCCAGGATAGGCTCCAGGTCCTCTGAGACCTTAAATTGGAACGATCAGTTAGAAAATGGATGGAAAAACTTTGTTACAGAGGTAGAGTATGACCTCGGTCAGAAGGATGAAGTGTCTTCTTGACTGTTTATAGATACCCACTCAAAGGGCCTTGTTATTTTCCTCAGCTGAAACTCCCCGCAGAGAAGTGTGCCGGCGTCAGACCACTCCATCATCCTTTAGAGCTGGAGCGGAGTGTCATAGCAGACTACTGTTCGAAGAGCTGTTTTTTTTTCAAATCCAGTTAATTATTCATTTTGCCACATAAACTAACCCATATATATGGAGATGAAGATTTGACAATACAAACTAACCCATTAGTAGGGCCATGAGATTTTCAGTCAAAGTCTTATTTCTAAGTGGTTTTAAAGCAGGAAAATAATGTTTTGCTAAACATGTCCACAAACATGAAGTCAATCCTCTGGAGAATGTGGGGTACCTCTATAGAGTGATATTTCTGTCAATAATTTTAGAGAGTTTTTGAAGTCTTCAGCTGATGTCCAGTAACCTAGGTAACCTTGAGAGGCAGCAACAAACAGCAGCCGAAGCAGATATTGTGTGACGATTGAAAGCACCTGACTGTTGTTCTTTGTTTTTCATTGATTGTTTGGGGGTGGAGGGTGTAGGTAGGTACTTGTTAATGTTGTTGTGTTGACAGGCATGCTTGAATTCAAAACAGACTACAGACTAAAATCCTCTTTTTTGAATTGGGAGGAGGATGGAGGTGATGTATCCACAGTACACTTCTTCCATAAATCTTTTTATTTCTTTTCTTTACAATCCACAATTTTTAATCAACCTGTCTTACTGCTGCCACCCACGCATGTGTAGGGGAGCGAAACCGCATACGCTTTCTTGAAAAATGCATTTTTTCACAACAAGTCCCACAGTGCTGACAGGAATGGTACTAAAAGCACAACGAGCTTCCAGTAATCTGGCCAACGACTGAGACTCTAGTCTCCAGACTGAAACTGCCCAGTCCCAGCACACTTTGCCAGTTGTGCTGCTCTGATCAGCCTGGTTTGTTCATGAAATAGCTAATTACTTCCCTTTGTTTCTCTGAGATATCTGTGATGCTTGTTTCAAATCTAAGCTTTTAATTATTGGAGTGAACAGAATTAATTATTCAGTCCAAAGGCTACATTTCTTTACTTCAGGGGTGGAAAACTCTAATGGGCATTACTCATATCCGTAACATTTCAGTGCTTTAAACATGTCCTAATAATGTTATTATTAATATAGGAGAAATGCAGAATGCATTTCAGATGAACTTTGAATTCAAAGGTCAAAGACCAAGAGTTCCTTTTTAAAATAACACTTACAGTCTAGGCAGGATCTCTGACAGAAATAATTCTAAACGTTTTAAACACAAAATTCAAGGGTGATTTAATCCTCAATATTTTTCTGAGTCTATGGTTTCAGAGAAATTAAAATATTATATTTACTGTACAAAACAGGTGCACCAAGTAGTTCAGTTGGTGTGACAGCTGTTCTGTAAGCAAATCTCACCTCTCTCAGGTCTGATACTTCAGTATAAGTCCATCACACTCCCCTCACACAGTCCTTTGGTAAATTACTGAGGCTGTGTGTTTCTGTGCGATACAGGATAGTAAATTCAATGCATTACATTTATCTCAAACACAAATCTATACCATTGACTTTGCAGTTAGATTTTTAGTCATGGTTGTAAAGCATGATTAAACTCAATTGAACCATGTGCAAGTAGAGAGGCTGGAGAGACAGGTACAGAGAAAAAAGAGAATAAGGAAAGAGCTTGAAAGCTGACTGTCATGAAGGAGATAACACCTTGGTGATAGTGAGGATTTCTGTCTATTTGTCTATTTACCTTCCAGGCAGAGGGTAACCCAGATATTCCCCTGTCCTTTTACTGAACTGGCTAAGCAGGAATTATTGGAAGTATAACTCTGTGGATAGAAATCGAAATCCTGCTGCTCTTCTTGGTAACACCTCCAAAAGGAGGAGTTTGCTTATTTATTTTTTTCCTTTTCTGAAGAACAGTGCTTAAGAAGTGGATTGCAATGGCAGAAGACTGTGCCTCGATGCAGTGTGTTCAACAAGTGTGTGTTAGTCCTGAGGATGGTTGCAGAAGAGTATAGGAAAGGTTACAAGCAAGAGATCTTTCTCCCCCTCCTACTCGTTTGACTGCTAATTGATCCAAGGATCTTATCCAGCCTTTCCTGATAGTCTCACATGAGGACCTATGCTACTTGCTATTTATACAAAATGTTAAATTAGTTTCCATTAATTAGTGTGGTAACAATTGCAGCAGCTCATTAATACAAATGTGAGTGGGCATGGAAAATGATAATCACTGAATTGATTTGTGAATTGACGACGTCATTGCACAGCAGACTGTGAGGAAACAGCAGCAGCTGGCGATAACAGGGGACAGGGGAGCAGGCAGATGAAGTTGCTGGATGTGGTGGCAGTCAAGGTCAATAACTTACATGTGTAGTTATCTCAAAGGACATGACAACCACCGCTGCTGATCATCTCATGAATAAAACTCTGACAATGCCCATGGCTGGAGAGGTCAACAAAAGCCTCAATTAGTAGAATATTTTGCCCTAAGAACTGGTAAATCAAGAGTATAATACTGAAATTGTACTGCTGTGTCACTTAAAGAATGTTCATATTACTGTGGCTCTGGTGTGAAATTACTGCAGTGGAATTCCCATGTGGTATTTCCGAATTGAAAAGAGGGACATCAGAGAAGGCAGTGACCATAGAGGACATGGAACTGGCACTGGTCTCCATTCTCTCAAATGCCGTTCAACACATCTTTGCACACAACAAAATCTCAAGCATTTTTTAATGCATTTGAAAAGGGCACTGAGTAACCATGAATTGATGCTGAAAGGAAAAGAAAAGAGACACAACATTTTGGCTGTGGAGCCTTCTTTAGGTGTGAAAATGTTGTGTCTCTTTTCTTGTCCTTTCATCATGGAATAAACCTTTACCTTTTACTTTGCAGCCAACACATGCTGACACAGCTACCTACTGTACTTGGACTGTGAATTGATATTTAGTACACGGTGCCTTTTCAAAGAAAGGAGTAAAAAGTGAGACACTTTCTTGTCAGGATGGCCAGCTGTTGATTAAAAGAACCTGTTGAATGAAATACAGCTGCTCTGAATGAGTAATTAGACCTCAGAACTAATTACTGAGGGGCGATACAGGAGTTGGACAGGTGGCCTTGTGGTGGATAGCTTGCCAGGCTTGCAGAGGATGATGTGCAGCACTGAGGAAGTCCCTGGGCCAGCTGGACAAGAGACATTGCGGCCTTGATGAGCTTGGCATCACTTGGCAATGTAGCAGCATACTAGTAAAACCAAGGGAGACGGGCAGAGGATGACACTGCAGGAAAGTGCAGAGGTTGCTTGCAGCCCGCTCATCTGCACCTCCTGCTGTTGCTTTTCTATAGCATCTGCAGCTGCTACAGACAGCTGGTTAGTCTGTCTGCAAGTCATTATTGTTGCACAGCAGATTGACCCCAGTAACCCACAGTACAACTACAAGACACATTACAAGCTAAAGAGAAAAGAAAGGTCTTTAAACCGCTTTGAGGAATGTCAACATTTACAGAGCTCTGTATCTGGAACTGGATCGGGGCAGTGAGTTCTACAGACGTGGTGCTCTCTTGCTTGTTGTGTGGAGCTCGGTCTTTCGCAAGCTGAGAAGGTGTCAAGAATAAGAGCTGGACTATACTCATGTGAGAGACCTATGACGGGAAGCCCCAATAATCCTAGATCATTTTCCATGAGCTTTTCATTGATTCTAATTTAATTTATGACTGACATGCTAAAAAGCTGCTCTTTTTCCTGTCCAGAAGAAAAGAGTATCATTGAGCTGCCACAACCTGCTGCAGAATTTCTACAAGAAAGGAAAGTATACAAAGCAAGAACTAAGACAGGGAGACACGTTGGCGCAATAGTTAGCTTTGCTGCCTTGCAGAGCTGGGGCCCGGGTTTGGTTCCTAGGTGCTATCTGTGTGGAGTCTGTATGTTTTCCCCATGTTTGCGTGGGTTTTCTCCAGGTGCTCCAGTTTCCTCCCAAAGTGCCAAGACATCCTGGTGGGTTCATTGGGAAACTGACCCTGGTCTGGTTATGTTTGTGTCTGTGTGCCTGTTCTGTGATGGACTGGCACCCATTGCTTCCCAGGATGGGCCCTGGCTTCCCAGTGACCCTGAATTGGAAGAAGAAATGAGAAAACTGATGGATGGAAGTAAGATGGTAGAGATGCTGGTGAAATATGTAATGATACACACCCAGCTTTTTAACACAAATATGATAGCAACAGCCATCAGCCTACAAACATAAAACCAGATTGCAAGGACCTCTCAGTGACAGAAATGCAAACCTGAGAAACGAAGAAAAAAAAGCAGACTGATATTAGCAGTAGACTAGGAGAATGGAAATGTATGATTACTAGAGTACTGGGGCTCAACATGCACTAGTGCAATTACTTTAATATTAGTATTCAAACAACTCTAATCTTCCAGGAATATCGATACTGTCCAAAAAAAAAATTTACATCAGGGTATGATTCAAGACTTTATCGGAGTTATTTTGCAGTTAGAGCAGGATTACAGTGCCACCTAGCGTTATAGTAGACACACTGTACTGTCAGGGTGAAGACGGTAAAAAACTGAAAGACGTACAGTATAAGCGTAAACAATTAAAAGAGCTTAATGTCACCACCCAAAATTAAATTATATAAAAAAAAGAACAAGTGGTCACTTCCATAAATGTTTGGACCTTTACTTGTTATATACATAGATAAAAGGTTTAATTTGATTAATCTAAGGAAAATGATGATGAAAGACAAATTTGAAAAAGTACTCAATTACGAATTATTTCTTATTTTACCCATACTTTTTAATCCTCGAATCCCGTGTCCCTCAGATCTTTGTGATGAACGTATTTTTCACTGTATAGTATCATAGGTTTTCCACATTTACAGTTTTTACAGTGACATCCTTTTAAACCACAATTAGCAGTCATTGCGTCTTCACTTAGTATGATTTTAACAGAACGTATTCATTGTCTTCAGGGTATATGACGTTTTTTTAGAATTATTAACCATAATTATAGTTATTAACAATAATTATTTTAAATACTGTAGCCATAATTAATGTGTGCCTGTATTCCAGTGTGTTGAAAGGAACATTATCAGGAAAAAAACACGAAACTATGCGCATATCAATTGTGTTGCAAAATGCAGGATGAAGTAACAGTTAAAAGGGTTCTGGAATTAGTGATTGTCTGTGAAATACTTATATAAATTATAGATTTTTTTATGTATGATTGTCACTGCGAAAATATTTCCAATTATGTCAACAAATTAAAATACTCTTTACTGACGCAGTGCTCTTTACTCTTTACTGACGAAGTGCTACTAAAGATGAACACTAGAGGGAGCAAGACATTTTTTAAAAAAGGAATCTTTTTCCCCTCGCTTTGCGCGAAAATGGGATCTTTATCCTAATCAGTTGGGACCGGTGGCACGGGATGCCTACAGTATATTCTTTTCAGAATATGCTGGAGGAAACGTGTTCGTTTAGCTCCAGTTTGTCTCTTCCAACGCATTGTATATCTATATTGTTATTACATTTTGGTAGGTCACCAGTACCATTTAAAACAGTACCATTCCATTTTAGTAATAATAGCAAACTGTGATTGTTAGTTGAAGTGGGATGCTCCTCAGTCTGTGTGTGGCCCTGCTATTATAATACAGTGAAGCTCAGTGTCCAGGAGCAACCGACAATGCAGAGTGTACCACAGCAATGCTTAAATCTCCCCTTTGTATAAAAACACATCAGTTTACTTATTTGGATTCTTGCTGGCTGGTAGCTGATTGGTCCTTGTATCTCATCAAGACATTTCCTGAAGAATTCCTGCGAATCAGCTAGAGCAATGCTAGGTAGTCTAGTTATTCCAGACTCAATTGTCTCTGCGGCAGGATGTGTTTAACTTCTTTATCAGACATCTCCCATTTCACCCGCCTCTGAGCCTGGGACAGGTGTGTCCTCTGCATCCAAAGCCTGTTCCACAGTCTAACCCTACACACTGTTATAAATGTATCCTCTCTTCATTTCTATCTGTGCCTATCAAGAACGTAGCACAGAATGCTAGTTGGGGTTTTGCTAGAGCTTTGAGTAATTACGGTGTATTACGATTTCCCTCCATTAAATTCTTCCTTTTCATTATTTATAATACAATTATCTTGGCCTTTTTCACTTATCTGTAGAAAAAGGCTCTTAAATTATCTCCAATGCCACCTATCTGATACTGTAAGGCATACAGTTCATCTAACTTCATGGAACTATGTGAACCCGTCAGCACCAAATGTCACTGACCTGTCATTTATAATGTCTGATGCATTCTGAGTAAATTTTTCCTTTGCTGCTCCTTGCACATCTGTATCATTGGGCAGTGGGGTGGCTCTGTGGCTGGAAGGCTG
Source organism: Lepisosteus oculatus (assembly GCF_040954835.1). Taxonomy (NCBI): domain Eukaryota; kingdom Metazoa; phylum Chordata; class Actinopteri; order Semionotiformes; family Lepisosteidae; genus Lepisosteus; species Lepisosteus oculatus. The sequence continues at coordinate 29,183,302 of NC_090696.1, forward strand.
CCAGTTCATATTCTGTGGCCGGCAGAGAAATCCTACTCTGTTGGGCACCTGAGCGAGGCCCTTAACCCGAACTGCTCCAGGGGTGTCATATAATCTCTCCCTGTCTGTGTCTCTCATGGAGAGGAAGTTGGGGTATCTCAAAAGACAAACTCCTAATACAAGAAAATGTATATGGCCAATAAAGTGATCTTATCTTATCATCAGATTACACATGTTGATTGATTCCCAGAGTCTGGGTTATTGATATTTGTTAGGAAAAACTGGAGACCCAATGCAGTTCCTTGTGGAACTCCACTTATTTCTTTCATTTTAATTTCAGTCTTTGGACTCCTAGTTGTACCTTCTGGCCTGTGTGGTGGAAGTTCCTACATCAACCTGGTCTAGCAACCTTCATTTCTTTCATAGTGCTGTTGTGTTCTGGAGGGTGTACTGGTTATACACTTATGTGGATTAAGATACACCCATTTCAACACTTGCCATTTAACAAGGACAGCTGTGACCGTCGCGGTTCCGTTCGGGGTTGTGCCCTCTGCCACCTGTTTTGTCCCGCAACACCTGGGGCACGAATCCGGGTCTCCGGCGTAACGCAACAGGGAACCAGCCAGATTAGCTAAAGGAGACCTCCCCCAGCCCAGGCTGCCGAGGCCCCTGCAACGCGCAGGGAGGGCGGTGATGTCACCATATCTGAACTAGCTCCGCTACACAGCCAGTAATCAAGAAGGGCACACAGAGGTGTCCTCAGGCCAGCTACTGAGTGGCCCAACCATGTGCAGATAGCTTTGCAGTTTGCAGAGGCCAGCGTCAGTGAGGGTTGTTTTTAGAGTCTCTGCAACTATCCACCAACAGGAAATATGTCTCTATGTCTCACCTGGGGCATCGGGATGGTATAAGAGGTCAGTGGCAGTTGACCAAGAGACCTAATGTAGTTTCTTGTGGAACTCCACTCATTTCAGGAATGTAAAGTGTTTGTCAGCCAGCCCTGACCTCATAGGGAGAATCTCTTCCCTTGAAGGTGGAGGTGCAGTGGAGCAGAGACCTCTGTGGAGGATGACTAAACAAGGCAACAAAATTACAGGCTCAGAGGAGAGCGAGAGGAGACTAGGTTGGTATATCAATGGTCTGCCATTGATCCGTCTTCATTCCTCTGCTGCAAGACATAGTGAGTGATTTCCACCTTCTTGCTAATGAATCTCTAGCAATTTAGCTACTCTTCGTGAACCAGAACATAACGGGTGTTTCTGAGCTTTTGAACTTGGAAGACACCAGAATTAAATAAAGGTGCAAAGGATTGTTTTTTATATATTTGAGGGAATATTTATTTCCTTGTAGTATCCACCAGGAAGAGAAACTGTTCTCTTAATTGTTCACGTGAGAGCAGCATTATCTCACTAAGATGCCGTGTCTCAGTTGGTTTATCCTAAACGTGGACCATCTTTGAGTGTAGCATTAGATTGTAAAAGGCCTGGACTCCTTGTAAAACAATGTAAATAATTGCTTGTGTATTAATGCATTAGTGTTACAAATAAATGGGTGCATTTTAAGTTTGTGCTGCTCATTGCTTGACCATTTTGCTGTGGTGGGGAAACAAAGGAACTATGTGATCTGCTTGGTCAGTACTCATTCCCATTCCCACCTAAAGGGCATGTCTGGAATGATTACAGCCGTGTCAGAGCAGTTAATTTGTCACAGTATCATGGTTCACTTTTGACAGAAACTGAATGTGTAGGTGAGTAGCATTAAAGATTTACTGTACTGACCTAGTAAAAAAAAAACAGTTGCGAGTACAGCAAGGAACTCTGACAATAGCATGGTGTCTTCTGGGTTTTAAAACTATGTCCTTTCCTGTCAGAGTTACCTGCTTCTGGGGAGCTACAGAGCAAACGGGGGTCAGTGCTATTCCTCTCTGACAGTGTGGGAGCCTGCCTGAGTTTGAGTGATCATGTGTGAGACAGAATGCCCTCAGGCCTGAGACAACGACTCCATCTAGACATCTAGACTTGTCAACACACATCAGTTGGTTTCAGGTCAGTGCACTTACACCTCAGTCCTCTTTCTGTTAGTGAAACACTTTTCTTCCTATTCTATTGATGGTCCAATCAATAGTGCTAGAGATCGCAGAACAGAAAGCAATCCCTATCCACACGATCACCTTCATAAGCTTTGTCTTGTTCAAACTCTCCACAGACTGCAGAGATTCCAGTGAATCACACTTCTTCCTGCCTGCCGGAGCAGACAGACAGCTCGCAAAGCTGAGCTGCGAGAGCTTTGTAATCCCAGCATCGTGCGAGACCCCTGTCCTGGTCTAAACCTGGATCAACCACCTTCTCGCAGTTTCCTCCTGTGATGGGCTGATTTCACACAGGCTAATGGCTGTGAAAGTGTACAGCTGGATTTACTGAATACCAAATATTGAGGTTTCAAATCTTTTAACCAATAACTTGACTTTGTAACCAATTTTGACATGCATAAACTTTTGATTGCTTCTTAAATCAATTGTGTGTCTCTTATATTTCCCATGTGTCTGTTTGTACCCTAAGCTAATGTCCTGTCCAGTGTGCATCATGCCTTGCGCCTGTTGCTTGCCTGGATAGACTACAGCTCCCCTGCAAACCTGTGTTTGAAAGCGGTTAGCGGTCTACCTGATTTTGCACATTGAAGTTGTTGATTAAGAAAACTCCCTCATTAAATGAACAAAGCAGTGACAGACTAAGTACAACTCAGTGGTGTTACAAACAAGCAAGGAGTCTTTTAGAGACCGTCAGTGGTGCAGCAGTACAAATCTGTTATTTCTGTTTAAGTGCTATTCAGAAAACAGTTCACCTATTTTCGTTCATGACTCCTTGAATGGCTCTCCTCAGGCTGAAGAGTACTCGAAGTCTGTCAAACGTGTATTTATTTCCGGTCGTATTCCTACCGACTTTACTTCTTCCTCTGTGAATGTATCGTTGCTTCGGTAAAACCTGTCTAATGTTGCCATGGCAATAACAAGTATATGGTCCAGCAGCCTGTTTTCACAAAGGGGGAGGAGCTGGTGCAGCATTAGCTGGTCAGTTCCAATGAATTCAAATGATCGGTTATGGATCCACAGACCAGGAGGGTCTGAGGATGTGAAAAGGAATGGTCTGGAGTCTGTGAGGATGGGGGCCTCATGCACACAAAGGAGTAGAGCTCCTGTACATTTTCCTAGAATGATCTTTAATTCAGAAGCGTTCTATACAAGTATAGTGCATATACAGCGTTGCAAAAAAACTCACAGCTTTTCTAAGGGGTGCCCATTTTGTGAAATTACAAAATAAAACACATTCGTTTTTTTTAAAACTTTAAGATTTTATTCAAACCATGAAGGCTCAGACTGAACAATTCCAAAGGTAAGATACATTACAGTAAATCTAAGCGAAAACTAAAATTTGTTAACTGCATAAGTATTGAGAGCCATGAAGTTAATATTTGGTGCAACCATCTCTAACAGAAATACAGCCACAATTTTTTTTTGCAAAGTCTCTACTGAATTCACAGACTGACTTGATTAAATTTTTTTCTCATTTTTCTCGCAGATTTTCTCAAGCTCCCTCTAGTTTCTTGTGGATTGCTTATGGAGAATAGTTTTCATGTTTTTCATGTTCCACAGATCCCCAAGGGGATTCAAGTAAGGGCTTTGATTGGCATTATTTTCTTATTCTTAAGCCACTCCAGTGCTTTGGTCTTGTGCTTTGGTTCATTGTTGTGCTAAAAGGCAAATTTTCAGCCCAGTTTTAAGGCTTTTTTAACAAGATTTCCTCTAGCATTTTCCTGTTCTTTGCTCTGTGCATTTTTCCTTCCATCCTGACAAGCTATCCAGTCCAGTCCCTGCATCCCCATAGCATCTTAAATCATGGTTCAATCTTTGCCTCTGAGGGGCATTACAGAGACGTACAGTATAGGTAGGTTAGGTCCCCTTTTCAGGCCATAAAGGCCCATCCAACACTGGAGGTGATGTGGGCAAGATCATGCTCCAGCCAGCCTATTACCCCAAGAAGGATTAACCCCGGTACTCATTTGGAAAGCGGGCTGAGTGGACCTGGGAGCCGTCTGGAAGGAATTAAAGTAAGCGACATTGCTTGCCACTACCTGGCATTGAACCCGGGACCTTTCAGTCAGGAGCTAGACGCCCTTGACGTCTGAACTACCATGGCTCCACAGAGACATACTGTATACAGTACACTATATTTATTCTGAAATCATGTGAACCATTATAATTGCACACAGACCGATGCCACTCAACTAATTGTGCATTGAAATTAATTTAGGTTAGTCAACAGCAAAGGTTTTGAATACTTATTCAATCATGTGTTTTTCATTTTTCTTTTATGATAATTTGTTTTTTTTTTGTTTGTTTTTGCTTTGAATTTGTAGAGTACATTCTGTATATGATAAATATTGATTACTACTTCAAAATATACTGGAAGCTTTAAGCAGCAGAATGAAAACTATACAAAGGGACTGAATACATTTGCAAGGCTCTGGAAGAAACATTTGGTAGGTTAGTTTAATTAAAACTAAACTATTTAAAACCGAGAAGACAAGGCACTTCTTGACACGAAAGGTTGTGGGAGAACATAACCAATTATTCAAATATTGCTGAAGCTGATACTCTGGCTTCTTTCAAGAAATGGCTGGATGAGATCCTTCTCTTAGGTAATTAGATACATTTTCTACTTACTCCCAAACAGGCTGAATAGCAGAAATGCAGACTGGAAACGGAGGAATGGATCATTCTTTGTAAGAAGAAAAACAGAAAGGCCACCAAAAGTATGAGACTAATTTTCGGTAGTGCTCATTATAAGTGCCACATTCATTAAAAAATCCCAGGCCTTACAAACATTAAAGATAATTAAATGAAACACAATAATAAGCATTAGAGATTGTTAATGAGGGATCTGATGAAAGCAGGAAAGCAGCTCATGGAGGGCTGATATTAGATTGAGCTGGGACAGATTTACAGGGATAATTCTCTACAATGATGGGTTATGAAGTACAGTACCAGGAACCTGATTGCTGGTTGTGAGAGGGGCTGGCCGCTGTTTACCTGCATATGAGACTCGCAGCTCACTGCTACACCGTGCTCTGGAGCCCTGTAATCATGCGCACAGGTAAACAGTGATCTGGGGATGGAGGCTGGGCTCCTAGTTCATTGTTCTGATGACACTTCGCTGGCAGAACAGCTCATGGAAAGCAGTCCTCAGCCTTTGATTGCTGAACCGAATTCACCCAGAACAAACTGTGGAAATTAAAGCAAATGAACACATGGATACTTTTGAATCATTAGACTATGCAACATTAGGAAGCCAATTTAAATGAATCATCATCATTCTAGAAAAAAATTGGCCTAAAAATTCATCCGAAACTACTCAATATCAACGGTATCCTCATCTAAGCAAAGCAGACGGCAGACAGCAGCTGACTCCTCTACCTAGCAGGACATGTTCTGATCAACCACCTGTTAGTTACTGCTTATTCTCATGACAAAAGGAAATTACAGTATAAACTATGTGGGAACATACTGCTAAAACTGAAAATAGGAAGTATGTCTTTACACAAAGAGTAGTGGGGGACTGGAACAAGGTTCACAGCCTTGTTAATGGAACTGATTCCCCATCTTCTTTCAGGAAATAGCTGAATGGGAACCTCTGCTCCTGGAATTCATACCAGCTAGATATGTGCTTCAGAGTTCAGTTCAGATTACTGTCTCAATGTGACCAGTCTTCTTTAACTAATGCACATAGCTACTCTTTGTACTCTTTGTTCAAAATCCTTTTTCACTTCTGCAGTGTAATGTGTTAGTAGACTACCGTCAGCCACTGACAATGGCTTCACAACTTCAAGAACGATAAAAAATTGCTTTTAACATAATCAATTATTTTATAGAAACACTTCTACAATGTGGGTACAATACATTATGCAATTCAGTTGTAGCTGGAGAAATCTGTCTGTGGTTAATTTAAACCACATGTGGCCAGTTCTGGTACAGGAGGCCCATGTGTCTCTGTGGGTTTCCAGCTGGTTAGTGGCTTAACTAGACCAATCCGACACCTTCCTTCAGCTCTTCAGATCCAGCTTTAAAGAGACCTAGAAAGCATGCAGACAGAGCGCCACCTTCAGGACCAGGATTAGAATGACAAGAAACACTGATAAGAAATTATTGAAAATTATACTTTTCAACAAGACCATAAATAAAGATACAGTGTGGACAGGATGCCAGTCCATCACATGACACACACAGACACAGGTCTACACACGTTCTTAACCAGGGCCAATTTTCACAGAAGCCAATTAACCTCCCAGTATGTTTTTGGGCCTTCAGAAGAAACCGTAACACCCAGGGAAAACCAACATAAGCACGGGGAGAACACATAAACTCCACACAGCCTGCATCCCAGCATCACAGTCAGCACCTGAACACAGGGCCCCAGCACTGCAAGGCAGCAATGTTAACTACTGTGTCACCGTGCTGCCCGAATTGCATACCTGCAATCTTGCAATCTTCCAGTTTCTTCTGATTTTCCTAAATGTGTTTTTACTTTAACGCATCATCCAGACAATGTGGTAAAGCAATAAAAAGGTAAACAGAATTTTACGATATACAGTGAAAAGTATGGCATTCAGGTGAAGGGAAGTTAGGTTTAAATTATACAACGCTTTGGTAAGAACCTGCATATAATTGTAGTGACTGTATTAAAAAAAGAAATCTCTCTTCTTGAATCAGTTGAAAAAAGCATCTACCACAGACTAGATAAAGGAACTGAATGTCTTAAGTCTTGCACAGAGGAGACCATCAGGGGGCCTGGTATTTGTACTTGTGCTCAAGATTTTGAAAGGTGCAGCAGGTTTTTTCCAGGAGTGAACCAAGGCCCTCAGAATGCAAGTGAAAAAGTATGAAGTAGCTTGCTGAGGATTTAAAACACGAGAAACTTCTGCACGCAAAAGGATGCAACAATCTGCAATAAACTGCCTAGCCTTACTGTTGAAGCAGCCTTCCAGAAAGGACTTGATAAGATCTTCGTATTTATAAAAACAAGATGGGCTATGTAGATGACATTTGTTTGGAACCTTCATCAGGGCCTATGTGATCCTCTATGTGTGCACTTGTGTGTTTGCACATTTGTGTCTGTTTTTTTTGTACTTTTTGACATAGGGGGGTGGAGCAGGATGGAACCTAATGTAATAGTGTGTTTTTAAGCTCATTTATAATTATTTAAGTGAATTTCAGCAACAGGGTCAGTTACATAAATACCAGTTGGGTTGAACAGCATTAAGACACACACCTACAATCTCATCATGTGTCTTGTGGTTTCGCCAACAACTTGATGAAACTTCCAGTCTCGAGAGAGGCTAAGGTCTTCTGTACAAAGAGTATCCAGTGGAAATTTAGGCAGTGCTTGCCCTACAGGGCTGGAGAGCTCAAATTCACACAGATTTCTTCTGGACAAGGGAATTGATTACAACCATTGGTTTCCTAAGCTTTTAAAATCCAGGCATCTTTTCTTTCTAGAAACAGCTGGATGAGATCCTTACGTCAATTATCTACTAACTACCAAATGGACAAAATGGCTTGAATAATCTTCTCTTTTTCTTCTTAAGACAGCAGCTGTGAATGACAGAATAGTGGCAGTAAATGGGAAATCCCCACAGAGGCAGCGGCACTAACGTGTCGGAGGGAGCTGGGTGTGAGAGGAAGGAGAAATGCAGCAAAAGAAGAAAATATCCCCTTGTACAAACAGTCTGAAGGCAGAGATAGAGTGAGTGAGAGAACAAAGAGAAGATGGGGAGGCACAGAGATTTATTGATACCTTTGTATAATACTGTGCTATAATCACAGCTCCATGTACAGGTACCGTATTATCAACTCTAAACAGACATGATCAAGTTAATTTTGTCACCACTATGTGCAAAACCGTGAATGTTGCCTGAAAGTGATATGCATGTGTATATTAAATAAGAAAGTACCATAGCCAGCTACATAGATAGTTGTGCTGTCCAATCTTTTCAATTGCACCCTGAGAAAAAAAACCTACATCATCCCTCATTTTTCACAGAAACAACAACATCTCTGTGTTGCATCTTTAAACAACGGGAGTCACATAAAACTCCTTCAGCAGGCAGGTTTGATTAAAGTCCGACTGTCATCAAGAGCTGCAGGCTCTCTCTGATTCCAAAAGCTCCCAGAGCATTAGAGAGAACGACATGTCTGGGCTTTTCAGCAGGAGCCATGACTAATGAGAGAGCACCCTGGATACGTACAAACACAGCGGCACAGAGACTCCATTAGGAAGGTGTCAAGAGATTGATTACAAGCCACAGTGCCAGGGCAATCCTCTTCACTTGAAAAATCAAGAAGCTGCACAGTAAAGGGTTAAAGAACTTGCTGGGAAATTTTTTGACTCAGTAAATAGGGCACTGAGAGCAAAAAGTTGCATTCTGAAAGAAATTGTTTGGCAGAGTAAGAGTACCGGTTTCCAAACTCCTGTGAGGAAAAACAGCCTCCAGCTGTCCCTGCAGAGCCATGGCATCTCTGAGCTTCCATGCTCTCTGGAATGTGTCCAGCACACCAGGAGAAGCACAGTTTGTAAAATACCTGTGTGCCTGTTTGTTTATCTAACAATTTCCTCCGACTCATTGAAAAGCAATTTCTCATCTCCCAGTGCCCAGGGGCTCGATCCGTCAGTGCGGTGTCATCAATCGTGCCTCTCTCTGCCCGCCGGATCAGCTGAGGACACAGACTGAGATGTGCTCCGTTCCGCAGGTCTGGGCCAGGAGACTGGCAGCACTGCCAGCACCAGTTCCACTACTCCGGGGCTTATTGTTAAGGACTGGTCCTTTGACCTCTGCCAATGCATAGTGTACACTGTTGCCTTCCATGCACATGTCTTTCCCCTGTTTCAGCACCAGCCGTCCTGATGTGTGCCTGCTTCCCACAGCCACCCTGATCAGAGTCTCCATCCATGCGCCAGGGCACTGCAACACATCACAATAGGCCGTTTCAGTCTCTAAGGCTCGGGCAGCAGCTTGGCAGTGTCGCACTGTGCCAGCGTGTGGAAGCCACTACCACCATAAAGTATGTGAGCGTAGCCTGAATTATTATTAAAAAAAGACAGGGCTGTAACAATAATCATGGGTTGTGACTGCAGGAGCTAGCGTGTATTTTCTTCGGGGGTGGGCGCTGAAAGGCAGCTTTCTCCAGCGCTCTGTTCTCATAGAGTGCAGCCAAACACTCTTTGTTCACAAATTATTACTTTGCTTCTTAAATTATGACATGTGGCCAAGGCCCGTAATCGGCGTGAGTCAGACTTCAATTAGGGGTTGCAGAGCTTGTTTAAAGCTGAATAGAAACACCTTGAAGAGGGAGCTTTCATATGCAGCTCAAGAGCTTTCTCCACCCCTCCCAGAAAAAAACACATTTGTATTTCTGTACCAGTGCGGACTCCCATTGACTCTCATTCTATTGTTGCAGTTTGAATCTCTACACCAGGTGAAAGTCAACACAAACAAGCAGTTTAATCACTTTTCGATTTTACAGAAGATGTTATTTAGGTTATGAAAAAAAAAGTAATTCTCCTTCTGAGGAATGCCTCACCAAGCCTGTTTCTCAGGAGCTACAAATATAGTAACACACACATCGGGCAGTACCGTGTCATTTACAGACTTTATCATCTACTTACTGTCAATTGAAAAAATAACAAAGAGGTAATTGTAGCACGCAGGGTGTGTATACACTATAAAAGCACTTAGCGCATACATTTTCTCTCCTTTCATCTTGCAATCGGTCATACTTTTTAAAAGTGTTTGCTACTTTGTTACTAGACCTCTGTATAGAGGTGTCTGTTTGGTCAAATTTCAGAATTGAAGGATTTTGTTGATTTTACTTCAGAATTATTTTTAACTTTTAATTCTTACGACAGTTGTTGCAGTCATGAGCTCTTTTGCTTGCTCCAGCGTTCCTTTTCTGACAAAGGAAATCTGAACGTGTTTAAACAGTCTGAAGGGCTCTGTGAAGACTGATGCCCTGGGGTGTGAAAACTACAGCACTGTCTATGGCTCGTACCCGTCATGGGTATGACAGAGGTTTTTGAACACTCGGAACAAACAGGAGGCTGGTTTGGGAATGTAATGGAAGTTTTTTTGAGATGACAAACAGAGTTAAAAAATACCTGGAAAAATGGCATTGACAGAGTCAACTGACATATATTAGGAAAGGGAAAGTCTTAACCATCTTAGAATTCTTTGAACAAACAACAGTTAATAACACTAACACTAAAACTCATGACATGAAATAGACTTTAGAGAGCTTTGATTAAGGATCTCTGTAAAAAATAAATAATTTTGAAAATAAAAGCCATAGGAATCCATGGTAATGTAGCATGTACATTCACATGATATGTGATTGTCACAGTGCACATAATTCAGCTGAGGAGCACTCTGATTTTGCAGGCACACTGTTGAAACAGGCTCCGATACCCCAAACAGCAGGAGTTAGTAAGGAGACAGCAGAGTGTTGCGAGACAGTGACCTTTGTGCAGCAGACGGGGGCTGAGCTCTGTATGTACTGTATGTAGTACATTGTATTTGTCTGTTTTAGATATCAGAGTCCTTTCACGTGGAGCTCTCAATCTTACAGGAAGCCTGCTGTTTGAACAAGTGCTTCTCTTCATCCTAGGCTGCATTATTATTCTCTTTTACAATGGTGATCTGGCCAAGGAGAGAGACTTCACACCACTGCAGTACAGGAGACAAGTAGTGAGAGAAAGAAAGAAAAGAACAATGAATACAATGATATTAATACAAAAGTACACAACTGAGAACAGGAGAAACTTCCTTACATGAAGGCTTGTGGGAGTATCGAAAAAGCTACCCAGCCATGACAATACCCGGGTTTCTTTCAAGAAATGGCCACATGAGATCCTACGAAACTACAAAGTGGGCTAGATGGATTGAATGGCTTTCCCTTGTTTATAACCTTTTTTATGTTCTTACTACATATCAGATTGGAAGATAACAGCTGCAATAAATTAAGATAAAATGGTGTTTTCTCAGTTAAAAGTCTGCAAATGAACTTAAACCAGCATTCTCCCAGTTTGCAGAGGTCCAGTCAGTCCAAGAGTAATGATGACAATGAAGAGTGTGAAAGAGGACACTAGTGATCAATCAGGAAGATTAAACCTATTAAGTTTCCAAAGTACAGCTTTAGATGGGATTCAGCAAATCAAATCACCATAGTCCAGTCTCACAACTTCTTTGTTTCTTTTTCTGTGTTTAATATGTAAATATATTATCTTTTTTGCTCATTATTACCTTAAAATATAGAAAAGGGTATAACTAATACTGCATGTTGCTTTAGTAGTATTGCAGTCATTTGCTGTATATCAGATTTCACTTCCTGTATATGTATATAATTTTGAGCACGAGTGAAAACTATTAATTTTTCAATTTGATTTACAATTCATTTTTTTTAATTCACTCAGTTTAAACTAGAAAATCTTTGGATTTTCCTGATTGTATACTGAAATCATTAAGATGTCAATAAGTATTTTCACAGTAACATCTGAGTGATTTAAAAGATTGAAGTGTCATCTGCTAATATTATTGTTTGGAGGGCATCATAATATTATTTTTTTTTACATTTTGTATTGATCTATGCTTTTCTCACAGTGTTTCTTTTTCACTATGGTAAATCAAAATTTGATTGTGATTAATAGAAACTTTAGACATTTTGCTTTTAACTAGCAGTTAATCCTCTTAGATTTACATTTTGTACTACAAATAGTAGCTTTGTAGCTTCACCCCAAACCCTCATTTCCTCATTCTTTACTGCTCCTCTCTCACATGGACATCTCCAAAAACCACCATGTATTCGCCCAGCAATCTCTTTCCCCACATTTCCCTTCTCCTAATCTTAGACAGTTTCTTTTCTGCTTTATAAGAGTCCTGCATAACACCTACCTCACCATCCACCATCCGCCTCAGAACTATCGTCCTGTGTCTCTTCCTCCTGTCTTTGAGTGGGCTGTACATTACTGCTGGCCTGACTCAGCTGCTCTCCTTTTTTAGACTGATGAGCTTCTCTCTTGTGCTTGCTCTCCTCGCATGATCTCCCTGCTGCCTGTAACAACAAGGGTCTCTATTCCCCCAGATCTCCTGGCACCCCCTCACCCAGCACACATGGGTTTCACTCCTCCTCTTCCACCAGAGTCTCCTTTCTCCTACTCCCAGAGCCCCCTTGTTCTCCCCTGAATCAGAGCTGCTGTCCTTGGGCTGCCCAGTGAAAAAGGGAACATGTTGAAGTGCAGGCTGAACTTCATGATGGTGGAGTCAGCTGTCACACCTTGGTCATCTACAACTGGGATTAATCACTCAGAGATAATTTCAAAAGCAAATCCCCCACAGCAAAAAAGGATCGTGTTCTTGCCATGATATCATGATTCTGATTTCCAATATAAGTTGGAAAGGTGAAGTGGTAAGCATTGCTGCCTCGCAGTGCTGGGGCCCCTAGGTTCATTCTGGACCTGGGATGATATCTGTGTGGAGTTTTTATGTTCTCTTCATGTTCACAAGGGTTTCCTCTGGGGGCTCCTTTTTAATCCCACAGACCAAAGACATGCTGGTAAATTAATTGGCTTCTGGGAAAATTGACCCTGGAGTGAGTGTGTGTCTCTGTGTGCCCCGCAATGAACTGGGACTCTTATCCAGGGTATATGTTACCTTGCACCCCTGTTCCCCAGGGTAGGCTCTGGCTTCTTCTGGTTACTTAATCTTAGCAGAGCAGAGAAGATTGCAGACACTCACAACTGTTAGTTTGTTCAGACTGTGACACTGATGTGTTGTTTCTCTGACATGGGGCTACTGTTTAAAATGTTAAGAGCAAAGTTTTGATCTAAACAGCTGTTGCTGTTACTGAGACCCTCCCTGCTTTTTCCCCCCAGGTGCAAGCATGGACACAGTGCTTGATGTATGACAGTCCAGCAGCCACAGGTTCAATAATAATAATAATAATAATAATAATAATAATAATAATAATAATAATAATAATAATTATTATTATTATTATTATTATAATTATTTACACTTACACTTGTACTTCCTGTACACTCCACTCAAAGCACTTTACAGGTAATAGGGACTCCCCTTCACCACCTGGCAGCCATAGTGTGCCAGTACACTCACCACACACCAGCTATCAGTGGGGAGGAGAACACAGTGATGAAGCCAATTCAGAGATGGGGATTATTAGTAGGCCATGATTGGTAAAAAGCCAATGGGAAATCTGGTCAGGATGCCAGGGTTATACCCCTACTCTTTTCGAGAAACACACTGGGATATAAATACACTTCCACATAATTCCCTCTTGTGCTCTCTGTTTTTTTTTGTGATTGATTCACTGGGTTCAATATACTGTATCAATGTTTTTGAAGACAAAACAGTAGCAACGGTTATTATATCTTAATAACTGAGTAAATAAAAAAACAAACAGATGTTAATTCCAAGATGAAAAGAAGAAAGAGGCAAGACACACTTCTGAAGAAAGTTGCAAATTGTGCAAAGTGTTACTTTATTCTGCTTTTCTGTGTGAAATTGACCTCTACTTGTTCTTTTGCAGCCTCGCACAAATGCAACTCCACACTCGATCCCCTTCAAATGAGTGAATAATCTGGTTTCAAGTACAGAGTACTGATAATACATATAACTGCTGTGTGTATTTATTCAAAGGTGTGTATAGTGATAGTTCATACACAAACTTGCAAACATACAATCCATGTGTAGATATATATATACAAATACAACAAGTAACGGGAACAAGTAAGAAGTTTATTCCATGCTGCAAAGATAAGAAAGGAAACAATATTTGGGCTGTGAAGCCTTCTTTGGGTGTGAGACCCCGAAGAAGGCTCCGCAGCCAAAATATTGTTTTTCCTTCCTTCTCATTTCAGCATGGAATAAACCTATTACTTGTTCCTTTGCAGCCTACGCATGCTGACGCAGCTACCCACCTGAACTACTATACACAAATGCACCAATTTGGACTGAATCTGACCTGAGTCACCTGAGTCCTGTACATGTGGGAAATAGAGAAATGAAACTCATTGTAGGGCATTGCAGAGCTCACAACAGGAGGGTGGCTGTCCTGTGGAGGGTAGGAGAGGCTGGGCGTCGCAGAGCATGAGACCTCCCAGTGTCCCCCAGGAGGCCTGCAGCTCAAAGCAGAGGGGAGACAGGAGCTCTCCTTCCTGCAGCTCAGGAACCCGACTGAGAGGGGGCAGGGCGACCACACAGGTGTGTCTGCTCACAGGGGCTGAGCCTGTGTGGTCTGCAGCAGGAGCCACAGAACAAATGGGAATTTCTGCTCCTAAAGAAAGCGATGTTTTTTTAATCTTTTCTTTCTTTCTCCACAGAGCCGTCTCATGTTCTGATTTGGATCTTTTCCAGATCGGGGATCGCTGCTCAACTCTTCTAATCTGTGTCTTTCCCTGTTCCTCGAAGAGCAGGCTGACATGTGGGTTCCTAGAGAACCACAGCCCCACAATAACTGACGGTTTAATCTCAGCTATTAGCAGAGTTGGGGCTATAAGCTTCATGGTTTCTCTTCTTAATTCCAGACTAAAACTCTCGACAAAATATCTCATGGCAAGAAAGACATTTATGATTCATCATGTGGCAAATTAATAGATACACGCTGAGCGCAAGATATGTTGGTGTAATATTTTCAGCACCTTCAGTCTTTGTCAGCTCTCTGCAGAGGGAAGACTCCAAAGATTCTTCAGCTTCAGCCAACAAACATCGTGGGTTTGTTCCGAAACCAGTCGGGGAGATTTGTTTGGGCTGTTCGTGGTCTCAAGCGCAGTATCTCTTCTGCCCTGTAATATAGCACACAGCTGTTTCAGTCTCTGCTCTCTTGCCTGGGATCTGAACCATCCTTTCCTTTGCAGGCTGAGTGAGTTCGTCTGAGAGCACATTGCAAGCAATGATCTACAGGCTTTGCTCTTGGGATCCATTTTCACTTCTCTTTATACAGATTGCATTGGTCAAGAGATTCATCTTTTGAAGCATAAAAGCAGTTTGCATTTGGAATGATGGATTTTTAATTATTTAAAATTAATTATTATTCATTTCCCCCAAACACACTATAAAGCTCTTTCTCACTCATCTTTGCACATCAGACAAACATTTTTAATGTCACGTGAAGTGGTCCTACTGTAATGTGTTATGAATTCCATACTGGCCCTAGTTGTTTCATTCAATGGCATGTGTTAAATACAAAAGTTAATTTGATAATAATTATTTCTTGCATCTATGTAGCACGTTTTATCCTGAAGGGTCCCAATGTGGCTTCCAGCAATGCTTTCTTATAATCAAAGATTCCGTAACAGCATCTCAAATTTCCTGATGTCAAAACTATTTGTCTTGGTGTTTGAAGATAATTCATGGCGTTAAATCCAGTTCTGAATCTTCTTGACTCATTTGGTTGGACAGAGATGAGTCTTCCTTGGAGTCTGATTTAAATGTTTTAAACAGCATTTAACAGACTGTAGAATAACTAGTCAGTGCTCCTTTTATCTCTTTCCTTGCACCTATAGAGTGTATGTTATCAGTAGGGACAAACACAGCCTTGTATCAAAGAGTACCTAAAGACACGTCTCGCTGAAAAGGTAACATGATTTCAGCAGATCAGCTCAAATAATTAAAAACACTTTCTGTCTGCGACTCTTTGAAGAGGTGCCAAAACATATCAGGCCCCTGTTGCCTCAGCATCTCCCAGAAGTCTAGGGTCAACAGATAAAAAACGCCTAACAGAGCTGGGGGGGATCTCAAAAACAAATATTTACCATTCCCACAGTAACATACATTACAAAATGAATATTCTTGTGCAGCAATGTGCAGTGTTTTCACCTTGTCATCATTTTCCCTCTTGACTCTGGAGTGCAGTAATCCCTGCTCTGTGCCGAAGCGTTTCCCAGCAGTTTGCATCTGTGGTGGTCCTGGGATAAACCGTTCCCAGGTTCCCCAGACTCCCCCCATGTCAGGAAGGTGAGGTGTCACATGTCTGTGTGCTCCAGTGTGAGAGAGGGAGAAACTGAGCTTGCGAGCATGCGCACATTTTCACCTTGTAGGGGCAGCAAGGTTTCCACAAAGAAAAAAAAATCGCTTCCCATAAATCTGGTTACAGCTGAAAAAGCGAGCACTTTCACCCTGAGAAAACCCCTCTACCTAAGCTACATTTTTTTTGTTCACAATAGGGGAAAATACACAAAGGAAAGTGTAGAAGAGTATTGTACTAAATATATGGTTGCCCTCCCCCCCCCCCCCCCCCACAACAGAGCACCAAAGGGCAAGAGGACTTTTCCTGAGGGGAGGGTAGAATGGTAGAACAGCACGGTAAGTTTCAGATTTTCTCTTCGTGAATGCTTGAGAAGTAAGAGCATTACTGAAAAGCTTTTGTCTGTTTACCTGTTGACATTCCTACATGTTATTTTTTTTCCAACCCCAGGGGACTTTCTCATTTTCATCAAAATTGTTCTTGGACTTTTAAATTCAGCCATGTCTAAATATAAAATCTAATCATGTAAAAAGAACAAATCTTTTATTTTCGTTTACAGGCGGTCACGGTCTGGACTGATTGTCTCGGAAGCTTGAGTCCTTGAGAGACGATTAAGGCTTTGAGTCTGAGGTCTCGATCTGAAGTCATTGCCCTCCTTCCTGGGTCTCATGGACCCTCAAGTCCCTGCTTGGCTGGTCTCTCTGTGTCTTGATCAGCAGTGGAGGTTCTGTGCGTTGCCTCACAACAGCTGAGAGCACAGAGCACAAGGAAGCAGTGAACGTTTGCTCACTTTGCTCAGAGTACTCATGTTTGTATTCAGTTAATAGTATCTTGTCGATAAATACTGTATTTCCTAATGGTTATGAACCTGCCTGCAACATGAAAAGCAGCTGTATTAATATGCAGGTTTGTATGTTGGTGGATCACATTGCAAAGCAAACTCTTCAATACACAACGAGGTCCTGGTGATCGGCAGGAGCACTGGCAGACGAACTTTTCTCACTCAGCCTGTAACTGTAGCTGGAAGGTGAGGCTGGTGTGGAAGGTCAGGACAGGGGTGTAAGTCAGCACCTGTCCCTGCACCAGCGTAGACAGATCCCGCCCCTGTGACCAGACTGTCCGGCACGCACACTCTCCCGGCTCATCGGGGCTCCTCAAGGGCTCTCTTTGAAGTTCACTGAGCCAGGAGAAGCCATCGCTCTGACTGGCGCGGCACCATTGAAGAGCCATCTTGTGACAGACAGCGGTTAACGATGTGAGGACAGCGGGGCTCAGCTCCAGGCTTCGAGCCCTCCTTCTCTGAGACATCACCCGCCCCACATTGAGAGGGGGTCACATCCAGCACTTAACATAGAAACATAAGAAGGGTTACAAACGAGATGAGCCATTTGACCCGTCTGGCCTGTTTCTGTAGTTAGTAGCTAATTTATCCAAGAATCTCAGGCAGGGTATTAGCTTGTTTCAGACTTCCACAACCTTTTGTGTAAAGATGTACCCTCATTGTTGATTTTATATGCACTTTCTGATAGTTTCCGATTGTGATCTCAAATGCGGGGCAATAGTATTTTCTCTCACTTAAAAACAGCATCTGTACTGTAGGGGGTGGACGTGCTTCTAATGAAGTGTTATCCTGGGTTAAAATTATAATGATTAAAAATGGGTTTTAGAACAAGCACTACAGCCAAGAAGCATTCGGGTAAATTTGTGTCATTGCTGTAATATGGGGATTTGAAAACTTTGAACACTTCACTCATGAAGTTTCTGAGTTTACATTAATATTAATATAATGTAATATTTCCTACAATCAGTGACATATTTTTAATTTCTAGATCATGGTGTTTTGTCTTTAAGGCAAAGATGCTCAGATCCAGTTCTTGGGGGCAGCCCCTTTAACACAACTACCCTTCACAGATGGTGAAAGCTGCCATCCTGCTCCAATCAAGCCGTGCATCAGCTTAGATGGGCCAGTAGGAGCTCAGCAGGATTGACAGCTGCCAGATACAGAGTTCTCCAGAACCAGAACTGCACACCCCTGCTCTAAGGTGTAATTTCATCACTACATCTGGATTAGTTTTGCTTTGTAAATAAAACAAGTATTTATTAGAAATTAAAGAGAAAAATCAATTAACAGAAAATGTTTTTTACTCTTAACTAGGTCCCTGCTGTAAACCAATGTGCTTTTGTTCTGCAGTAAAAATAACATAAAACAGCTTCCTTCCAGTCAAAGGGCCACTGTCTATGAGCGTGTTATGAACATTCGTGACTCCGGCGTGAACCTGTCATTCTACCGTGATCAGCTGTAGTTCTTGGCTTCGCCGTTAGATGGCACCAGAGCTGCTTCTGTACCAGATCAGAGCGCGCAGTCTGTACGAGCACAGATAGCAGTGCACAGGATTTATTCCACAACTTCTAAACGAATGACTTCATCTCTTCATCACTTAAATGAGGAAACATTTAAAAGATTCAGCAACTCCATCGGACGATCTCTTTAAAAAAAAACATTCAAAATGAGCTGTAGCTCAGTTCTTGGATTAATTTTAGCTGAGGACCAGGAGGACCAAGAACCAGTGTCTTTGTCCGGTCCAACGCAGGCCTTTCTGGACTCTGAGGAAGCAATGACGGGTCTTCTTTGGGTCGAACTCCAGACAGAGAGGAGGTAGACAGCACCTGGGGATGTGAAGGAATACAGAGGATGTAACATAGGTGAGTGTCATCACCTGTAAAGTCAAGTGGTTGATATCCAGGTGACCCACACTAAACCCACTGGTGTAGAAATCAAACTTTTTACTATTTTATACTTACGGTAGACTTGGGTGTTTTAATTGACCCATTCAGTGCATCTTAACACTAAATAAGCAATAAAAAGGTAAACAAAATGTTAATATATATAAAAAGGTGAACAAAAGGTTAGGATATTCAAGTGTAGAATTCAATTCAAGGGATGTCATGTTAAAAATGAACAATACACTAGTTAGGTCTCATTTAGAATGTACAATTGAGATCACAACATTACAGAAAACAAGTTGCTGCTCTGGAATCAGTCTAGAGACGGAGAGAAACCACAGACTGTACATTCCTGGGCTTAAGGAGCTGAACCATTTTAGCCTTCTTTATGCAAAGTGTGGTGGGAGTGTGGAACAAACTTCCCTTGTTCTTCAACTGTTGTTGAAGCTGATACCCTGGATTCTTTCAAGACGCATCTGGATGAGATCCTGGTATCAATTAACAACTAACGATCCAACGGGCTGAGTGGGCGGAGGGGCCTCCACTCACCTGTACCCTTTCTGATGTTCTTATGTTCCTGGCCTGCTGCTCTCTGCCTGTTGCCAGTGCTGGACGCTGCTGGACACAGAGCACAACAGATGTCACCCAGGAGAATGTCCTGGCCTGCTCTACCTGAGGTCCTGGACAAGCCTCGGTCAGTCTCACCCAGAGCAATCCAGGGAGCTCTGACATTCCTGCTTGTGTCCAACACTACTCTTACAATCAACCTATGCACACAGCCTTGTCTCACCTTTTGGATCTATATGAAGTTTCTTTCTAGGAGATTGCTTCAGTCTGGGCTTGTGTCACAGAAAAGCCATAATATAATATAGTTTATATATTTTCTAAAGCAGTTCACTTGTTTGGCAGTTTTACTGGATTATTCTTACTTCTCCCTGTCTGGGTAAACACTTCCTGTCTCAGTAAGGCTTATGTCTGTGGTATCGATCAGGGAATTTTAACAATACAAACGTCTACCTTAGTCTCCAGCAAAACATCCTGGGCTGTTGGATAAAAATTACATTTATTTAATTCATAACAAATTGTTTATACCTAATTCACTAGGAGTCTTACACGCTGTTTGCCTGTTACACTTTTGTTAAGGAATTATCAGATATACTATAGTTAAAACTTTTTATTATAATTGTTTATTTTTGCATTGTGCATAAGCGATGTTACATACTAGATGAGCACCATAAAAATAATACTTTTCAAAAGAAGCATTTTCCTTTTGCTACCATTATTAAAGCATGTACCTGTATATGATGTTCCAATTAACAAAAATGAGATATAAATTAAGAGGTACTCTATGACTATATTCCCTGCACACATTTTTAAAATGTGCTTGGAGTTAAAAGGAAATATACATATAAAACTTTTTAAAATCCTTTCTCGCCTGATTAACATTCATGTATTTGGAATAAATGTTTAAATGTATATGACAGCAAGCTGTTTCAGTAATGAAATGCTGGAGCAGTAATTACTTTCTCTAATAAATAATAACAGTTTCACCTTAATAATCTTGCTTTCAACATATTTTATTGCCTGTTATGAATGCACACTGAGAGGAGTTCAGTGTCTTTACCTCATCTACTGAGTGTAGAAACAAAACAGACACCTTTGACTGTGGCAATTTTATATCACTATTCCTGACCATGGAATTGTGTCTTAATGTTCAGAAAAGACCGCTCTGTTCAGTTCAATTAGGCTGGAAACAAGGCTGTTTGTCCAATTGAAATTGTATTGTATGCTTAATTATTAAAGATGCAATCTATTTTTATTATTTGTATTAATTTTAAAACTACAAGTATCTATATTTTAAGGCAAAAAACTGCATTGTTCTTTTTTGTGAAAGACGTAATTGTAACAGAAGGATGATTATAATTATTATGAATGTTGTCCAACAAAGCTTGTAATTACAAAGGCTTGTAATTTTTTTAATTGTTTTTGAAGAGTTTAGGAGGCTCGTCTTAATGCATTATTTCAATCAGGAGATTCGTCAGGATCTGTCTCGCCACCTACACTAATTCCTGTATCCTATAGTTTAACACGTCAGATCCTTAGAAGTTGAACCTCAGACCTTTCTTTTATTTCCAGCAGCTTCAGGATAAACTATCTGTGGTCCAACTTTGTAATATATATTACATGCTTCATTTCTTCAGATGAACAATTTTTTGATTAGTCGGAATGTTGGGACACCAAAAGAGACTTATCCACACATTAGAAATGATCCTGTAAAACGTATGGAATGAAAAGCACTGTATAATTGCAATTAATTAAATCTCCTTTCCTGCTTTTCTATGATCATGCCCTAATTTCTTGTTTTCACCATCTTCCACAAAGAACACCAACAGTATGCTCTGAAGTATTCAGAGTTGAAAGACGTTCTTCCTAGTAACCTTGGAATTTGTTACTTAATTTGTGTAATTAGTTTTTTTGTGATACATTAGAATTATTTACTGACTGAATAATTACATTTGAAAAAAACCTAATGGCCTTCCATATTTGTTTCTTAAATGTATAATTTATCAGGACCTTTGTGGTTTTTATTGGTGTAGTATTGTACAGTAGTAGTGCATAAATAGGGCTCTGGGTTAATTCTGCACCTACAGTACGGTGCTATCTGCATGGAGCTTGTGTGCTCTCCGTATGTTTCCTTGTGGTGCTCTGGATTCCTCCCACCGTCCAAAGACATACTAGTAGGGTAATTGGCTCCTGGCCCTGGTGTGCGTGTCTGTGTGTGCACTGTGATGGACTGGCGTCCCATCCAGGGAGGGTGTATCCTGCCTTGCGTCCATTGTTTGCTGTGATAGCCTCTTGCTCCCCCGTGACCCTGAATTGGGTGGAGTGGTTCGAAAATTGATGGCTAAATGATTGTGATTTGGAAGATTTTCAATCGTGTGACTTCCCCTTTATGTGATTTGGCAGCACCTGTGAGGCCTCTGGCAGGGTGTATCTGAAACTCCTGGTGCCAGGTACTGCAACCAGAGCATAATTCAAATCAGAACCAGAACAGAAAGCTAGCATTTTACGCTGTGCGCTGTACTTGTGCTCTAATAACTGCGGACTCTTGATTATCAAGCGTTGTTTCTACCTTGCCGGAAGATGGCTAGGCTGAGGCACGAGGCAGCCCTGTCAGTCTGTGTCTCAGCTGCAGTTTGACGGGGCAGTTCTGCAGAGCGGCACAGAGGAGCCTGGTTTGCATTGTGGCGTGATGGGGCTGAGTGACGGTGCTTTGATCAACAGGCCAAAGAGGGGCCGTGGCCATTGCCTGGCACTGACCCCTGTCCTAGGGCAATGAGAGGCACTCAGGAAGGGGCGAGGCTCTGATCCTGCACAGTTCCACACACACACGTCTCCAACACAGCTCGTGATCTCAAACAGCACCAGGGCGCAGCAGTGGGCTCTGTCAGTGTGTGCTGCTCTTTGCTCTAAAACAAACAAATACGATTCTTATGAATTGCTGCACCTCATATCTTCGAATGCTGCTTGATCTGCTGTGCTTTGCAATTGCAAATGGACCTCAAAACGATGCGATGTACAGTAATGTACAGACAATAGAAAACTGCTTCTTTGATTAGTACAGAGGGCTCATACCTAAGTTTGATATATGCATCGGTCTGCATTTTCAATCCACTAAACAATTATGTCAGTGTACTTTAACACACATTTTCCCTACTTTAACACACAATACCAGAAAAAACAATGCCAACTAACTCTTTCCAAATTATTAAAAGCTGTCTGACAGGTTTTATACTGAAAAATAATTCATATATAATTATTGAAAAATTATGGTTCCCTGCCTTATCTTTTTTGTAACAACCTGTCACAAAAAGCTTGAACAATCGGTAAGTAATAACAAGATAATTATTTTATTATTCTTATTAATTTGTATATAATAAAATATATTATAATTATATAATAAAGAATAATAACATAATCATATTATCTTATTAGTTATCATATAACCATACTGTTGTATTATTCTATACTTATTATTATTATTATTATTATTATTATTATTATTATTATTATTATTATTAAATGCTTCATACAGAAACAACAGAATCGTCGAGATTACTCCTTCAGCAATGATTGTAAATTGATATTTGGTTCTTACCTTTTGATTAACTTTATGAAAGATCAGTTAAAAAATCTCACTCATAAGCCACAACTTGAAATGCATGAAAAATCGTTTATACTGTAGGTTATCAAGACTTGAATTCATTGCTTATTAGAAATTATTTGCATTCAAATAACGGTTTAATTTAAAAAAGAAATGTAATTCCATGAAAGTATAGCAAATGTAAAATACTGTAATAAAAAAACACAATTTCATGTTTTGCTGATACAATAACATATGTTCATCATCACAGATATGTGTAAATATTTTTTAAGATGCATTTTTTGAGTTTATGACAATTTCTGTGCATTATCTCCTTAAACTGTGTATAAGCCTTTAAAATGGAGCAGACTGTTAATGCTCTATTTAAAAAAGGATCACTTGTCTGTAATTCTTTGAACCCTTGGGTTATTGATCACTTATTTTAAATGCTCTGGCACATTTCCAGGTAATTTATTGTAGTCCCAGAGAAGTGCTTGCTCTGCACTGTTTTCATTTCCTTTCTAGTGGTGACACAGCAATCATAATAAAAAGGAAAATTGTGTATGATTATCATTAACATGAGTGTATGTTAAATTCATGGTTTGATATATTAGGGATAATATTAATGATACAAACATGAAACATTTAACATACAAGCGTAAAATGTTATCTCCAGATTTTGTATTGTATTAACAAAACACTTCTAGACACTTCACAAAGAAATTACAATCAATTCCGGATAATTAGGAATGACAACATTTATTTTCTTGAAAGAACTTTCTTTTTAGCAGCACTAACCCTATTTACAATTTGCAATTATTATTTACAATTATTTTAAATAATTAATTTAGAGCCAATTTAGTTAAAAATGCATTAATTTTTGTTTTCAAACCTTTTTCCTGATCATTAATATTTCCAAACGCGAACGTGCGAACCAATACGCTCCCAACCGCAATTAAATAATTACGCTGGAATAAGGTTGTAAATTCAAGACTCTAGGCGTTAAAGTGTCAAAAAATCAAGTTATTTTTTCGGACATTGAGATATCAATTACTGTTATGTTTGTGTTGTTTTTCACAGTAAAATAATTCAGCGATATTATCTGAACTCTGATAAAATGGTCAAAGAGCTAATCCTGACTTCTGATTGCACTCCTAGGGTTTCTCCTAAAAATAAAAGCAGTCCCCACGAGACCTGATTCGGAGAGAATAGCTGTCTGATTTTGGGATCTAAATCCGCTTTTAGATCTACAGCATTTTTTAAATGCTCTGCTCTTTTATGCGCAATAGCAAGCGCTTGGTCAAATGGAGGTTTCAGGTTAAAGAATAAACGCAAGATTTCTTAAAATGTACAGTATATGAGTTCTGCCTTTCCTGCAGTGTCTGTAGTACTAAATAACTGAGAGCTGTAATTGAAATGTTTTCAGTTTGTTGCGATTAATTGTAGAATTTTTGAAGTTCAGACTCGGCTTTTTTAAATCTTTCATTGTGTGTATTTTCACGAACTGCGAAATGGTTTTCAACAAAACAGCTACAGTATACAGTATCTGATCCCATAATTGACTGGTAGGAAACCTCTTCTTAAGAGCTGGTGGATGACAACTGTGAGCATGCAAACAAATGTTTTGTCAATTTGCTTTCTAAATAGATCAGTGGTTATAAAATCAGCACCTTCTCGCGCAGAGACTCCGAGAAGTTCAGAGCTTCAGACATGAGTTCAACGTAAAACTGGATATGGACTGTGACAGAGTAGAGAATATAAGTCCCGTAACAGTGTATTTTCCTTGACAACGCAAACTTGCAAAGATGCCATCGATAAAGAGCTTTTCATACGTCTAGAAAAAGACTGCGTTAGAGCGCAGCCCGGTTCGAGTCTCACGAATGTGTTAAGTGGTTAGATACCTTTCAGTAAGGTGTTGCTGTATACTGTTTCAACATCAAAGGGAACCAATACACTTTGCTCTAAAGCCTCATTCATTTAACAAATTAAGAACACCCACCTTTAAGATACTATAGGACCGGTAATACTAACTATATCAAGCAAAAACGGAAGACGACAGAATATCGGCAAAAGCGAATAATGTTAACAGGAAGTCTGCAGAAACTACCGGTTTGATTTTTTAATACCTAAATGCCTACAGGCTGGAATTAAGAACCGTATTTTAATGTGTTCATTAAGCTGAATGCGTATTGGTGCGTACGCGGGCGTTGGGAACTATTCACAGTCAGATTTTTGTTTAAATGAACGTGATGTTGAACGCTGCTGTCTCCCTGTGCAATGTAGTCGTCTACCCATTCGCCTAAAAAAGACAGACTAGGTCAGCCATATTTCGAGAACTGGTTGATTGTCATATTGAGCAATATGTTGGTTATATGTATAATGTGGACTTATGCATATGACATTAGACCATTCAGCACCCCCGTGTTGGACTGCCGGGTCTACTTCCTCGAATTTCCCCTTTTAGAAGAGAAGACATCTGTTCCCATCATTCATGGTGATGGCGAGTGCTACGGTCTCTCTTGTCTAAGTGACCAGCACGCACCTGTTTAACATTAAAGGCATTACACCTTTGTGAGTTTCAGCATGTTCTGGCTGCTTCCTTATCCACGCGGCTACCTGCTTTATAATATTAAATATTTACAATATTCAAAAGCATATTTCATTTCCTGAATAAAATTAATGTATGTTTTACAAAAATATGATTTAGGTGAGTCGACTTTGAATTACCTGATTAATTAGGCGAATCAGACGGTTGTTAGAAGCGGTTTTTATTTGGTCATCTTCATTGTTCTTAAAACATTTATGTGTGATGTTTGATGTGATGAGAATTACTTTTCTATCAATAGTGGACAAATATGAGACATGGAAAATGAAATATCTTTGAACAGGTCATGGGGATTCATGAAAAAAAACATTGGATGCTGTGCTTAATGACAAAAGATTTTAAATAAACTATTAAATAGTAATTTAAATAAATTATCAGCTCTTGAACACTTAAAGACTGGATTAAGACATGTTTGGACAGTTGTCCTTCAACTTCTTGGTGTTTCAATTTATTATCGAATACATATTTCCGTAAATGTTACTTGAACAATTCACAGAAATTCCATAGCAGTTTCTTTTTTTACAATCATTTTTGCCAGTAGATCAGAAGTGATCTTAAAAAATAATGTGTTTGTAGTTTTAAATCAAGTATGATTTTTTTTTCCTAAAAGATTTTCACGTGGAACATTTTTAGAATGATTTGTACACGATGTTCTCTAACATCACACATTAAAGACAGCACAGTGCCTATGATTCATCTCAAGATCCATCCTACCTGAAGGAGTAAAACAAGAAATAAAGGTGGATTAGAGTCAAAGCGGTTTGGACCTCTTTGTGTTGGCTGACAGAAAATCCACAGCCCCTCTTTATAAATAGCCCTGCTATTAAAACTTAAGACTAGAAGTTCTGCAATTAAAATAAAGTTCATGCTTGACAATAAATCTGATAGAAATGGCTGGAAAACAATACCTCACATGAGGAAAATTGTGTCGGTACAGCAGATGAAAATTGCAGAGATTATTAAATGAGGAACAGAACTGGACCACCCTTCTGCTCCATCCCAGCCAACAAGCATGATTTCATTGATCTCCTTCCAGTGCAGGAGTTTCTTCCCAGGGTGATTAATGGCCGCCTGGGCTGCTGTAACACAAGTGAACCTGTGGGTTTTTGGCCCCCTTTTTCCCTTTTCCCAGTGCACCTGTGTCCTCAGCCGACTGCAGGGAGAGATGAAACTCAGTCCCAAGGCCGGGGCTGCCCCAACACGTCTCTCGGCACGGAGGTAGGACCCCCCATTGCTGCTCTCAGCCGACTGAAGGCTTTCCAGTCCCCTTGAAAGCTAATCTTCTGCCTTTGAACTCCTCTTAGGAGAGGGAGAGACAGAGGGAACAGGGGAGAGAAAGACAGGAAGGGAAGTAGATTGCAGGACCGAGAGAGGAAAAAGATACAGCCTGGCATCTTGCCAGCTTGAGTTTAACGTCCATGAACTCCGGGGGAGACAAGTCAAGCCTCCCAACTGTTTCACAGGGAGGACTACAAATAAGAGGAGCCTTTCAGCCGATAAGACCTGTTTGGTAGTTAGCAGTCAATGGAATCGGGGATGTCATCCAGCCAAAATATCAGCTTCAACCACATGGGTGAGTCGTTTGTTCCAGACTCCCACAACCTTTTGTGTAAAGCAATGCCTCCTGTTCTTGGTTTACAGTACATGTAATACAGTTACATGCACTTTCTCTAACTCAGTGTTCTAAAGAGGTCTCACAAGTGGTTTATACAATTTCAACATAACATTAATGGATTTAAGTATGACGCATATAATTTATATGATATCATTTATATCCTAGCATTGGTTCCCCACACAGTCTAGCACATGTAAATGATGTATCAACATAAACATCTAAGTCTTTTTTAAGTAGCCTCTTTTAGCTCAGTGTTTTCCATTTTGTACTTATAATTTATTTTTTTACATCCTGCATCAAAAACCCTATACTTGTCCACATGCCATCTGTAAAGTGTTTGTCCAGCCCTAAATTCTTCTAAATCTTTTTTGAATTTCATTTGCACTCTCTGCAGTATTGGTTGATCCTCCTAATTTGGTGTCATCTACATACCTGATAGATGTACTGTGTATTTTGGAATCTAGGTCATTGATAGAAATTAGGAAGACCAGTGGTCTTAGTACAGATCTGTGCTGTGCTCCACTAATTCCAATATTCTGCGCTCCAACAGGATCCTCTTGATGCTGCACTGAGGTGCTGCTGTCCTGAGCCAAGGGAGAGGCTAGGAGAAGCTTCCTATTAACACACACAAGTGGATGAGAATTGCTGCAGTGAGCTTGCTGTTTCTGTATGCACACTTTTCTTTTCTGCTCTCCACAGTGCAAGCAGCCCGTACTGATCAAAACCCCAACACCTACCAGAACAACACAGCGAGACTGCACACTGCTGAAGGAGGGGCAAGAAGGGACTCATCTCCATCTCCCGTGAACAGCTCCACCCTCAGGGGGTGGAAATGTGTGCGAGTGTGATTTAATGAGAGGAGAGTCTAAAAAACATCATCTATACAGTATTTGTTTTTTAAAATATATCCATCCATTTTATAACCTCTTCAAACAGTTCAGGGCTGCTGGGGAGCTAGAAGGGGACATCAGTCCATCATAGGGCTGACCCACACACACACCCACACCCACCAGGGCAACATTTTCCAGAAGCCAATTAACCTACTAGTAAGTCTTTGGACTGGGATGAAACAGGAGTACCTGGAGGAATCCCATTAAAACACATGAGAACATTCAAGCTCCACACAGATAGCACCCCAGGTCTGGGGTCCCAGCGTTGAAAGGCAGCTATGTTTACCACTAAACATGTTACTCGCACTCGAAGAACACTCCACAGCTGAAACGTGTTACTTTTCCTCTCTTTCCAGTATGGAATAGACCTTTGCTTGTTCGTTTGCAGCCTACACATGCTGATGCAGCTACCTACTTGAACTACTTCATGTTTACTACTATAGTTCTGTGCACCTTTTAAATATGTATGCACACAAAGCTCTGTATGTCATAAAATAAACCATTCAGGTTAAATGTGGCCTTTTTGTCTAATCATGTATTGATTCTCTTCTCCATAAAAAAAGGGTGCAGCAGAAATGATGATGATAAACCTTATAAATGTAGTTATGTCTGTACTGCTCTAAATTTACTAAATGCTGTTTACTCCCAAAGAGGAAAAGTGGCTAAGTCTTTAATAATGATACTAAGCTGTCTTGAAACAGCCGTGTTCTGTAGGGTAAACAGCAGAAGTCATGTACCGAATCAGATGTAAACCTTGTGAGTTGTTCAAGGCTTGATTCAGATGGTTATATTGTTGTCACAGGCGTGGAAGTGATATGACCATGAAACATTGGGCTATAACATCAGAATAATTTACTGCTCGTTTTAATATGGCAGAACTTTATTTTTGGGCTAGTAGGATTTGTTTCAGTGTTTCCCAGTCCTGCTCCTGAAGTACTCCTGTGTCTTCTGATTTTCATTTCAAGTGAATTTTGCTATTTTGACTCTCAAAATTTTTACTGGCAGTTGGCAGTCAGGAAAACATTTGTTTGAACAAACGTTCGAAATGTTTATTTGAGTCAAATCAATTGAGGAAATTGAGAGCTGGTTGATAAATAGCATACAGGGGGTACAGAGTGAATGCTTAAATATGGGTGATGTAGATAATGGAGAACCACAGGGATCTCTATTAGCAACACTGCTCTTAACATTCTGGTAAAGTTACTAAATTAATCAAGACACCAAAAAAGGTGAAAATATAAGCAGAAGCATTTAAATTCAGAACAGGGAGCATCTATACACAAAGGGCTGTGGGAGTCTGGAGGAAACACACCATGTTGTTGGAAGCTGGCTATTTTCAGGAATATTCCATGCTGAAAAAAAGAAGAAAAAAACACAACGTTTTGGCCGTGGAGCCTTCTTGAGGTGTGAGCACACACCTGAAGTAAGCTCACACCTGAAGAAGGCTCCACAGCCGAAACGTTGTGTTTTCTTCTTCTTTTTTTCAGCATGGAATAAACGTATTACTTGTTCCGTTGCAGCCTACCCATGCTGATGCAGCTACCCACCTGAACTACTACTTTCAGGAATGTTTTCCAGTTGTCCTCTCATTTAGGTTTATTGTTTAAGTGACTTGTTTGAATTGAACCTCTGAAGCTTTGAATTGAAGCTCTTATAATGAGTGTGTTTGACAGTGTCACTCCCACCTGTGTCTGCACACTGATAACTGATGAATGAGAAGAGTTGTTTAAAAAGCTATAGGGCAGTAACAGTTTTAATCCAAATATAAACAGAGGTGTGCTCACTGCATTTTTCAGTGAACTATTTAAATTATTTAATGGGTTCAACTATGGGGTCAATAAGATTAATTGATTAAGGGCCCTGTTAGAATGAAAAGATGCCAGAAGATAGGGAAGTACCAGATCAGGACTGGAGTTTTGATTACACCGAAATAGGAAGAAAGGTTGTCGTTGTCAGGGCAGTGCTGGTCCCTAGAATGACCTAGTGCTGCATTAGCAGGTTCTACACAAGGCTCTCAGTGCACTGACCTGTCCAACCTGTTTCTGTGTCACAGCGATCTGGAGGTAAAGTCCATTCTAGCTGTCAAGAGGAGACTTTTTTTTACCAGAGTGCCAGAGTGTCTCAGTGCCGATCCCATTCAGAAAAATGCCTGAGCTGCTGTGAATGACAGGAATTTGCTGTTCACTCAAGCTGCAGCCACACAATTAATCACACAGCCCCCCTAATCCTGTTGCTCAGCCTTATTAAAGACTAGGCTTAGCAGCTCTTTTAAAGCGCCGTGTTTATGAGACTGTGAGGACTGTGTGTGGAGGAGGAAACATGATACCTAAATGATTTTCTGGTGGGCCTGTGACACTTTTAATCATTCTGTGTGGCCACGGCAGTCTGAGATCCCCCTCGATAATCTCACTGTTTTCTGTCTTGGATCATATTCAAACAGCACTTCCCAAGAGAGTCCGACAGCTCCTCTCCCTCCTCTCACAGGGCCCCAGTGTGTGTGATGAGCCCAGAATCCCGAGGGGCGGGGGATTTACAGAGAAGAAGGGCTCATCCTGATTGGAAGTACAGGTGTCCATCTCTAAATCCATATTTTTGAACAATTGGCGTGGAAAAACACACCGGAGGTTTAACCCCCCTCCCAGGTACACACTGGATCTAAGACAAGTTTATAGAATATATATTTTAGTTTATGCGGATATAATAAAATTTGGTATGTTATTAATCCACTAAAATGGGTATTGTATCAGGCACAAGCTAATCAACCCATCCATTAATTAATGAATTCATCAACCATTTTTCATGTTAGAGTGCCAGGTCTTTGTGAGCACCTATACAGTTCTTTCAGTTATATTAAAATACACATACAGTATATACACAAAGAAAAGGAGGAAGGAATATTCTAGTATTGCCATAAGGAATCAGCAAGCTTTGAATAAAATCATGTCCTTGTGAAGCTGCAGGATTGGCTCAGTCATGAGGCAGTGTGAAACCTTGCTAATGCCCAGGACTCTCTCACACTCACCAGTTAGCAGTGGAGAATGGAGGAAACCACACTATTGTTATTGTATCATTTTCACTTAATGAACTGTAAAATTCAATGAAACACATTTAAAAATTCAAAGAAAACATACTCACCATATGTTGCGTTTCATACTTTGATGTTTGAGTCTTCCACTAGAGCAATACGGCAGCTAGAAGCAACAGTGTTTGGGACAGAATTGGTAAGGATCTGGTTCAAATGTATTCCTTGTTTACAGTAAATACAGCTCATGTCTTCTCCAAACAAAACAAAAATACAGAAGTGTTTATTTTTCTAAATGAGAATCAAATGATTGTAGAAGAACTTAAGTCAACCTGCACAAACAAATAACTCAGATGTGTTTGCAAACATCTCTCCATGCTTAGGTTCCTTGCTGCTGTGACTCAGTTGTCATGTTGGGTTGTAGGCATTTTAGGACCAAGTGTCTCAGTGTGAACAACACACCAGCCAAACAGAATCACACAGGTTTCCCCCTCCTCCCAGACCGCATTCAGGGTAACGAGGAGCCCTGGACCCTGCTATTGCGAGCACTGAACTGCAAGGTAGAAGTAAGAGGAGCTTTCAGGACCCACAACCTTTTGTGCGTGGAAGTGCCACCTGTTCTCAATGCATGTTTACAGGTAAAAAGGCTGACTTTGATGGCAATGGCAATTGTCTTTGATTGGACTGAATGGAATGTGTGGGCTGAAATGATGAATTGACAGAGAGCTGTGAAAGTTCACCCATAAAGCAGCTCATTCTGTCCCATTTCCACACATTTCCATGGACAGACACCCATTGCAGGGCACTTAGCAGATGGCAGTACTGGCACGCCCTGCCTGGTGTCGCTCTGTCTGCTGACCACTTCAGATGGACAGAACTCCGGCTTCCTGCTGCCACCAAATCCAGAATAAAACAACACAGAGCAAAAACATTCCAGGTTCCCACTGTCACTCATTTCTTTTAATTTTATCATCCTACGGACCTGACTCTGTTTAAGTTCATTTGTTGAATAGGGATACAAAGCCATCCCTCTGTGGCAGCTACCTGCAGTTTTCAGACTCAGTTTAGTTTGGAATTCCTTTATTCTTTCGCCCTCGGCTTTATTATGGCTAGACGAGCTGTGTGTCAATAGCTGTCACCTACGGGGGGAGAAATCCATCTGCCTTCCCCTACCATGTAATTACAACTCACACTACCCAAAGTGTCTAATAGCGCAGACTTCCCCGTCTGCCAAGAGCACATCGCGCACAGAGAGGCTGACTGTGGGTGGCACACTTACATCTTTCTCTCAACTGATATGCAAATAGTGCAGTGCAATACAAAGGGACTATTAATTGCTATTTTTTTTAAAGAAAACACCCGCTCTGAAATGTCTCATTCCTGGTATTCTACGTTTTCCGAGTGCACCCGAGCCCCACCTGCTGCCCCGAGGGAATCTCTGCTTTAATAAATGGATCCCGCAGAATGGAAATCACGCTAATAATCACAACTGGCAAAAGATATATGTGAATATTAAAGCACTTAATATTATATTACATTTTCCAGAACAATAGTGTGATTGTTTTGCATTCTTTTGCGTTTCTTTGATTTTTTTTGTAGCTTAATAACAGTGGGTTCATGCATTTATGTATTTTTTTCTTCTGCTTCGAAGTGGCAGGCCCTCTGATTTGATGATAGCGACAGAACCAGACACTTTCAGACACACTAGTGTTTGAAGTCTGGGCTGGAGCAGTCGTGTGTGATCCCAGTGATGCTGTGAGGCAGTGCAGAGCAGATTGGTGGGCTCACATTAAATCAGCCCTCCCAGCATTGAGCCGGGTGGCACAGCATGGCGGCTAGCCCTGCAACCTCACAATGCCAGAGTCCCAGGTTCAAGTCCGTGTGCATGTGCCCTTTCTCAGAGAGCTCTAGTTTCCTCCAGCCTCCTGTCAACAAAAAGGTTAGGTTTCATTGTTTTCTCTGAATTGTTCCTTTCCAGAGGTGCTGTTCCTTGGCAATTGTACACCTACAGTAGGAATATTACAAGTACTGGCGCTGGGACACAGAGAAACCTTCTGATCTTGTGATTTTCATAAGAGGATTGCAAGAAGATTGTATCAGTGCTGAGTACAACTCTGCAGACTGAAAGATAGGAAAGTGCCGCCCTGACCACCTCCCACCAGCAAAGGGGGAGAAGGACTGGCAATGCTCTCCTGTAGCTCCCGGCTGAGCTGCCTGTCAGTTCCGTAGTGCCTGACAAGAGAGCTTTCATGAAGCTGTGCATCTCTCACTGCCCCAGCCATGCTGCCAGTCTCAGTCTGTGTTCAGTGCGGTCACTGCGGTCATTGTGGTTACTGTAGTCACTCAGTCATTCCTGTACCTCAATCCAAACCAGCTGGCCGCCCAGTGTCAGTGCTGCTCTGGGAGTCCTGGTGCTAGTTGGCTCATGGCACAGCTAGGAGCAGCCCTCCCAGACTGCCTCACACACAGAGGGGACTTTATCCAGGTCACCAGGGTGCACACCCCTGCTCTTGCGAAGAGTGCCCTGGGACCTGTAATGACCGAGCAATCAGGACCTTTTAACATCTCATCTGAGGGACAGCACCTCCTATAGCTATAGTGTTGCTAGATACCACACTGGGGAATTGATCCAGAAATTCTGGTCCAGAGGGAAGATCACCACCTACAGGTCTAAGACCATTAGCACCAGCAACCTGAATATGTAACGGCACAATGGCGACCAGATCCAGATACGCTCCTGAGATCTGAGGCAAACAGGCAAAGACATTTTAACATTGCTTCTAAACATAGTATTCAGTGAGCATTCAAACTCCCATTAAAGTTAAAATACACTCCTTCTTCGACAGTGGTCAATTCTTAATGTTTGAGTTTAAGTCATCTAAAAATGTGTTAAAAAGTCAAATTTATAATTGTATTTTTATTATTTATTGCAAAAGAGCAAATGGAACAATTAGAATGTATACTGTCTCACACATACTGTATTATGCGTGTGTTTATGAACTTCAATTAAAATTTTATCTTGCTGCATCATGCATGTGCTGTCTGTTTTCACGGTGCGATTGAAAAACTTTCTGGTGCTGAATTAATTAAATACTGAATCATTCATGTATTCATGAAAAACTCAATGCTCAGTGTGACCATTCATGATAAATAATTCAAATTCATGAACAATTATTGTAAATGTTTAATATGCACTGTTAAAAAATAATTTGGTCATTTGGTGGTTTGAACTCGGGAGTTTGATTTTTTTCATTTAGGACTGAAGAATACATCGTGCTGATAGAAATGATCTTTCTAAAACATCTCATTTGACTTTCAGACTTATTGCACATCTTCCATGAGCAAATCTGATTAAATGAGCATTCATCCTAGTGGTGTTTGGGATTAAAATGCCCTGTAAAGATTAAAGGAGTTTAGAAAATATGAGGTCTGTGCCTGTTCTTTGCTAGTGGCAGTAATGAGCTGTTTGTTTATCTATAATACCACAAACTAGCTTGGCTTTCTAACACACAAACCACTATAGGAGGATTCCTCATGTCATGCTTTCTGTGCAAAACCAACCTTGTCTTTCCCATGGTAGTCCTGTGCTCATAGAGAAATGCTGTTTGTCATATCTACACAAATGCTGGCTGTTGTGACGGTGTTGATTTATTTAACAAAACTTGTATCATGTAGAATCTTTTTTCAAGCGTTCAAAGTCACTGTACCTTTGCTAAAGTGCAGTTCAGCAAACTGAATCAAAGTCAATCTCTGAGTTCAAGAGCTGTTTCAGTTGTCTTAATGACCTCCTCACACTGCAGACGCAGCCCTGGGTGACCCCAGTGAGTCGAGGGGTACTGTGAATGAGCACCCCTTTGCCATTGGCATTGTTGGTATCTTTAGACAGCTGCTCACAGGAGTGTGGTGCAGTTTGTTGGCCACATCACAGGCACCCTGCCTGAGCTTCTGCAATGCAGGTGTTCCAATGAAGGCCATAAACATCAAACAATCAATGTATTTTCTCTGCTGTAATAATCACAGATGGTATGTATAAATATAAGCGCATTAAATGTATGAAAAATAAATCTCGGCAAGCAGATACTTTGTGCTCAAAGTACAATAGTAAAGCAAAGTTAATACTTCCTCCACTCTGAAGGACACACTCCTGATTTCTCCCTTCAGATCCAGACAGTGTTCTAACAGTTGTCTAATCCATCTCTTTGAACAGAGTGCTACTTTTAACGGGGGTTTATCTTCAATGTACCACTTATTGTTCTCTTCCACACAGGCTCCTGGAAGGAAAACAAGCCGTACAAA
The DNA here is from genome assembly GCF_040954835.1 of Lepisosteus oculatus. Taxonomy (NCBI): domain Eukaryota; kingdom Metazoa; phylum Chordata; class Actinopteri; order Semionotiformes; family Lepisosteidae; genus Lepisosteus; species Lepisosteus oculatus. Next base: position 29,218,661 of record NC_090696.1, read on the forward strand.
AGGATAAACTTCAAGGATTCTCGAGGAGCTGTGCCAGGTTGTGCTGGTGTACCATCAGGGAAGCAGTTTGTAAGTCCTGTAAAGTCTAGATTACCTGCAGGTTTCTAAACCTGAGCTGAAGTGTCTTTAGGTAAATCCTGGCAGGATGGATTAGGGGTGATTCACACACCATTAGCAGTGTCAAAACAGCTCTCTGCTCATCCGTGCGGATCTGAGCGCTTAGGATCGGCATTGAAGCACACCTGAGAATTTCCCTGGGCTTTCATAGGAGAGGCAGGACTGTAATTGATCTTAAGAACAGGCTCAGATTACAGACACCTCCACTATCAAAATGCTTATTGAAGGTCACCGCAGCTGACAGGGAATCTTTTGAACGAGCATAAGGTTAATTGTCTCCATCTTCTTCATTCTGATCTAAATCAAGTTGAAGGCTGTCATCTTTTCCTTTTTTTTTTCTTGCAGCCCTGTAAAATGCCATAAATGTTGTTAGAAGTTTTTAAGAACAGCCCAGTGATCAAATGCAGACCTCGGTGTCATGTTCACCTTCAGAGGAGCCCTGTGAAGACGGATGTTGTAATTGATGAGGTGACGAAGGCTCTGGCACTTACACCGTGTCTGGTAATGGGCGGCTATTCTCATTTCCAAGGCTCCTTAGAAACTTGAAAACTCCTTAAAGCCAATTCTCAGATTAAATCTTAGTTGTTTTGTGAAACTTTGCTCTGGAACTTTGGTAGAGTATTTTCAGATTTTGAAACCCGCATTGTAGCGGATGGCCATATAGTGGTATAAAAACATAGAAACACATTTTACACTTGCAGATGTATCCATAGATGTGCACATCCCCAGTGGGAAAGAGAGAGAAGTGGGCCAAGAGAGAAGAACGAGACAAAGGGTGCAGTAACAGAGAGGAGGTACCCAGAAGGCCAGGGAATAGAGAATCCAAAGATACAGTACAAGATGTGCCGCCAGCAAGAGTAACTTTGCTAACAGTGGTGATGAATTTAATTTGATTTAATTGAACAGCCTGGCCGACATCACTAATCCACTGGAGAGGTGTCTTGCATCCAGCTGTGTAGAAAATTGACTTGCCAAAGCCAGAGCATCCAAATCCTTTGGGAACAGCCCGTGAAGAATTCATGAGAAACATTTCCAGAAAACACAGCCAAGGGCTTGTTAGCATTTGTCATAAGTGAGGGCTTACTGAGTACAGAGTGTGGAGAAAGACACCCCGAATACAACAAACTTCCAAATACCGTCAGCAGGCCCATATCTTGCTCTCATGAAGACCAGTTCTGTCTCAAGGTGTCCTGTTGAACCGTGAAGACCAGTCTTGTCCCAAAGTGTCCTGCTGAACACAAAGCCATGTGGTCCTACTACCAGTGTTGGCAAAGTTGCATTTAATAAGTAATGCATTACAGTTAAAAATGTCTTGAGAAAGGAACTGCGTCTTACATCTGGCAGCAGGTTAGGGGGAAATCAATGCACAAACCCATTTGTTTCAGTGATCTGTGCAGTTTGTACAGTATATCGGCACTTTCTAAAGGATTGCATTGGCTCTAAACAAACTACCTCCAGCCCCTCATTCATTTCAAAGCACCATCTCTAACATCTACTGCTACATCTGTTCTCTTTCTTTTTCCCGTTTACAACCACTTTTGTGCAATATATGCCAGGGACCTGTGCAATACATTTATATTTATATTTATATCTATGGTTACATCTATATTTATATTCATACGTGTGAAACGATTTTCTGTGTACTGTTCTGTTCTAGTTTGATCTTGTGTGTCCGGACTGTGAGTAACTCTTGTATTGTATTGTATGTTTTGTACTTTTATTATATAATTCGTTACACTTTGGCTGTGTTGTGTGTGTTAAGCTGCTGTTGCACTGCAATTTCTCTCACGGGATCAATAAAGTATCTATCTATCTATCTATCTATCTATCTATCTATTACATAGCCTTAATAGTAGCTTTTCCAGCTCTGCCTGTTACTGACATCCCTTGCTTCAGATATCAATATTCACTGTCACTGAGGGCACTAGGCCCACAAGACACAAATGAAAACCAGGTAAATAGTAGGCACTGGCTCTTTCACAGAATTGTTGTTTTGTAAAACTACTGGAATCCGTTATGGAAGCGAATTCATTGGGATTCTTCTGGAAGCAGCTTGACAAGATTTCCTGGTCGCCATCCTATAAACAGCCAGCAAAGCATGTTGGACCAAATGATCTGCTCTAAACAATTATTTTTGATGATCATTTGGCACTTTCCAACTGCTTTAATCTTTCTGTCATGTCTGCATCATAATCTAACGTCAGAAAAATAGCTCCCAAAGGCTTATTTCAAACATTTCAAATCCCTCTCTCTCCGGCATCTGTTTTTCTGAGTGGGTTATTAAATAGGCTGGTGTCTAAAATGAGCAGGAGAGCTGTGGTGTGATTCTGGCCATGACAGAGTCCCACAGTTGTGTATGCTGTGCCCCCCTGTGACAGAACTATACCTACAGTACTTGGCCATGTATTTCTGCTCTGTCTTCCTTAAAAGAAGCCCCAGGCCTGCAGGCCCTGTTAGGACCAGTAAATTTCCCAGACAGATAAAAGGCAGCTCTTTCCTGTGATGCGGGCCAAGCACATTAATATCCTTTAAGACAGGAGCTCAGTGTGCTGATGCGAAAAACAGCGCGTTTGTTCCCAACACAACTCGCAGCCCTCCTGAGCCTGTCAGTCAGAGACACTTGCTGAATGAATGAGTCAGACTTTAAAAAGCTATTTGTTTAAGCTTCATTTATGTCTGTCATCACTCACTGCAACCCGCCAACGGGAAAATGGGCTTTTTATTGCAGTGGTACAACACCGCCAATCCACTTTAAAGGTAAATCTTGAACATTCCCTTTTTTTTCCATTGTCCTGCTAGGTTGTCCTCCAGCCCTCCTCTCAGGATGGTGTTTTTTTCTTTTGCCTTAGTGCCTTCTATATCAAATACATCACACTCTTCTAAGGGTGCCTGCACACTACCAATTCTTACTGTTAGTGGTAATAAAGATGAATCTTGTGAACTAAAGAGAATAAGCTGCGCAATTTGATGTTCTTGTTTTCCCCAAACAAAAACAAAAACCTGGTTGACAAGGTAAGGTGTGTTACCTGCTGCTGTGTTTAAACCAGCTATTTCAGAGATTACAGCTGACAGGCAGTGGGCAGGGCAGGCAAGCACTGTGTTTTTCTTTTGTGCAATGTTTAGGCGAAGTTATGGGGAGGTGGCTGTACGCTGACTGGGCACTGGGCATTATAAAGATTAAGGTGGGACTGACCTCATTTCGGCTGCACTGATGGATTGGTCTCATTGTGGGTCTTTGATGACACTTTCTGTCCTGGTCCTTGATATGTGTCTGCAGAATGTCCAGGTCACTTTAAAACAGCAGCTCAAGACGAAAGGGGAATAGTGTTCCTTTAAACCAGTATATTGAAGAGCCAAGCTGGAATGATAACCTGCAGACACACCAGCCCTTCAGGACTTCCTTTGCTCACTGTCCAGTCCTGCCCTCCCTTCTCCTTGAGCTTTCTCCAGGCACAAGTGACAGGTTAGCTACAAGCGCACCATATGTATATGTATAGTTCTGTGTGATTGACAGCATATATTGTCCTTCATAGCACTTTGTACCCTCCGCCCACCAGCCCTGCAGGCTGCTAATGTTTCATCCTTAACGTTTGACAGCTACACACAGCTACACAACCTGTAAAGGTAACAACTATTTATTCCCCAAACACTTGCACTTGTTGTCTCCTCGCTCATTCCTGCCCCATTTCTCACTCTCCGATTGTGTTTTCTTGTCCGGGTCCAAATGAATCTTTGAATCCTTTACTGCACAGCACTGTTCCCAGAGATCCTTCCTGGGAAATGTCAGAGCTGGGACTTTGAAGAAAGGAAGAGTTAGCTGTTGACAAAGAGTGAGAAAGAGGAGGAAGTGTTGTTATTACTGACAATGTTTTGAAATGTCATCGTTTTGAACCGCACTTTCACAGAGATATATATAAACAAATTTCTTTAGGGCAGTAGGAGGAGTGACAAGACCCATTAGCATCCCTTCCAGCCACATCAGTGAACGCATAGTTCCCCACAGACACTGAGCGCTGCTGTATGACGTAAATGAGGATGACTTTCGTTGGACTATCAAATATATTAAAATACAATGTGGCTGAAGCCTGCTTTCTCTTTTTACCCAAATCACACCTTAATGCTGGACTGTATCTGCAGCAGCCCTGTAGACACAGAAAGTAAAGTATTTGTTGAGCTTTTATAATTTTATGACTTTTATCTTTCATTATGATTGATTTTATTTTACATTACTAACCAAAAAATGCCTCTAATCCTACTTCCATTAACAAGAGTCAACACTACATGACATTCCATTCTGGTGATACAGTATGTTGTTTTGCTGACAAAGTCACCCAAAGAATACTTCAGCTGCTAACTAATTTCAATGATTTGGGGGCTCTGCCAGGATGTGTAATTAACTGGTCCGATTCAGCAATAATACCTGTAAAATATGTACTGGAGAAGGCTGTCTTTCTACTTCTGACTGTTGCTGGTCAAACACTTCACAGAGTCATTGAAATGTATTCTCTTTAAATGCCATTACAGTGAACAACAGGGAGACTGATTTGAACAGATGGACTCAATTCCTTGGTTCTGTACAAGCTGTGTCTGTGCCACAAAAATAAATGTGCTGCCTTGAAAAAATTCACAACTGGATCACATAAAATAAAAATAATCCCTCAAAGTTAAAGTTCAGTGTTTAAGTTAAAGTTCTCTTTTATTGATTCACAGAAAATAATAAGTTGGAGTAACCTTGGTTAAAAATCCCTTCTCACCTTTCAAGCACGTTCTCTCTCAGTAGAGTTAAGAAGACATCCCCATTCCAAGAGGTGAGCAAGTTTTAGAGCAACAACCTTCCTTAGCATTTTGTATTGAAACCAGAGGATTACATGTTTGTTTTTTGCCACAATAAAAACACTGAAATCAATTACACTGAAAGCTTGAGAAGAGAGCAATATATTTGATAGCCAGACATTCACACATCTGCACCATTAATGCTTTAGTTAAATTAGTTAAATTAATTATGAAAATGTGATTAACTGGATGGGGTTTTCTAATTCAGGTAGGTCTTTAAAGGTTCAACAATGGTTCATGAACCATCAATAATTCAAAGTCCAGCAAAGCTGTCATTTGTGTTGTGAATTGTTCATCGCTTGATTCTGAACAGGTGTTAACGGTCTGGTTTGTGAACCAAAGGTCTTGAAATGCTCTCCATCATTGATGAATTGTTCAGAAGCATAGGTGACGTCACAGCCCGGAGTGTCCAAAGAGTCATGCCGAGAGCAGGAGAGCTGTGAAGAGCAGAGAGGGAGTATGAAGTGAGAGGCAGTGTGAGAAGCAGAGGCTGAGTGGTGTTGTTTCCTGTAAACACAGCCCGCAGCTCTTTGGCTGACATCACGCTGTTTCCCTGGGCTCCATTCACAAACACAGTCGGCGGCTGGTGAGTCTGGGAAGTGTTTTGATTGGGCGTGCGGTGGGGATAGTGTGCGGCAGTGTGCCTGTGTTTGTTTGCTGAGAAGATGCGCCCTCCTCACACCCTGACAGAGATCCATAGCCTGCCTCATTCACAAAATTTGAACCTCAAGTGAGGTTCCCAGCAATTGTGAAAGTACAGGTGCCATTAATCCCATTCTCCTGGGCAAGGTAGAGACTGGTCAAAGCAGTGACCCAGCTGGCCGTGAACGATCCATGCCTTGGACATTTGGTATGACATCTAAAAGATTCAATGTAGATAAGGGAGTAGTGAAACTCATCCTTCCACATGATGCAAATGCACAAAGAGTGCATTGGTGCACTAAGTCCTCAGTGAACACCTCTAGCATAAACAGCAACTGCGCAAAATAAAAGGAAAGTAATAGACACTTATTAGGAAGTGTTAAAAAGGACTATGACAGCCTTTTGACTAGATGAAAACTATGTATGGCACATCTGTGTATTTTTTCAAGAATGAGAAGCAGTTAATAAGATATTCTGTGTAATTCTTATTAAACCACAGTCCAAAATTCATGTATCACTAAGAGCAGTCTATTTTTGATAACCAGACTTTTAATTTAATAACTGCCAGATGAGCTGAAACTTTGTTAGTTCTGGAACTGCTCTGAACTCACTGATTGACACACAATTTGTCTGCGATGTCGAAACACATTCCTCTTTATTTCCCCTTGCAGTAGAGCTGATTGAGAAGCCTTTCACCTTTCTGCTGGGCCAGAGCACGTGCCAGCGTGTCAGTGTGTCTGTGGAGGACTGGCCGTAAGTGGGAAAGTCAATGTCCAGCTGAACCAATCGTTTTTTATATGTTTTTAACATTAACAGTAAGTAACCGGCTTACAGCATTCCCATCTTTCAAAATAAAATCATAGTCCATCTATAGAAAAGGAAATAAAATACAAATTACATGTTATGGCGTGTAGGGAGACAACTGTAGTCTAGTGCCAAAGCAGTCATAAAATAAATTAAAAGGATTAAGAGGGAAGACTTTCAATGTATGTCCAGAGGGAAGGCCAGATCTTTCAGAAATGATAAGAACTCAAGTGGAGATCATGTCAGTGTTTCTAAGGGTAAAAATATATCTACCCTTAGATATATCTAGAGACATATGAATGAATTATTAATGTTCAGATTAATTGTTACATTTTGATTGCAGATGGCAAAAACTATAAATACAAAATGGGAAACACTCAGATAGAAGAGGCTATATGTGAAAAAGACTGGGCTGTTTATGTTGACACATCATTCACAATCTTCTGGACAATGTAGGAGCAATCAAAAAGCAAACAAAATGCTCGGATACAGAATTAAAAGCATATGATTTAGACACACGGAATGCAAACATTGTATAATGCACTAGTAAGGCTTCATTCAGAATATTGTGTACAATTTTGGTTATCAAATTATAGAAAAGCTATTGCATTAGTCCAGCAAAGAGCAACCAGATACATTTGAGGACTTAAGGCAATGTTCTACACTGACTGCCTAGCTGAAGGAACTGAACCTTTTTAGTATTAAACAGACAAGGCTATGAGGGAACCTGATACAAATGGTCAATGAGATCCCAATCACTGCTCAAAGTTAAAACTAAAAGAAGAACATCTCAAAGCCTGCATTGGGTTTGTAACAAAGCACATAAGAGATCATGAAAACATGTGGCATGTTACATGAGATATAATTGGAACTTTTGGTATGAATGGAAAGCATCAGGCCTATTTACACGATAAGAAAGCGGATGTTCCTGAGTGGCCCAAAGGCCTGGCTGCTCCCCCAAACAACCTGAAAGACCTTGAACAAATCTAGGAAGAAGAATGTGTAACATCTGCACCACGCCAATGTGCAAGACTGGTAGAGACTTAGCCAAAAAGATTAGGAGCTGTAATTTCTGCTAAAGGCGATACCTTTGCTCCGACCATATATTGAGTTCACGGGGTCAGAATTATCCATAGCTTCTGTTGACATTTACTGCAACTTATCTTACCTTTTAAAAGTGTTGTGTTAACCAAGAGCAAAGTTCTCATTAAAGTGATGATCTGAAGTCACATTCATACACCTGAACATCTATTGATCACTCTGAGTGAAGCATCTTGCTCAAGAGAACAAGAGCAGTAAAATAACACCTTACATTATAGCCTGCTGCAACCATGGCTGCTGGTGCTGCTGTACATGCCATTGTGTGTATCTGTGTTGGCACACCAGGTAGATACATCTATCTGACCAAACTATCCTATTCTCCTCCCCACATGTCCAGATGGCACCTGGCTGGCCACCATCTGAGTTGGATGCTACATCATTGCCATGGATCCAAGAGGGACATCGTGGATATAGCTATCGTTTAGGAGGAATTTACTGGTCTACAGAGATCTGCATGGAGTACCAACACACAGAAGACATGATGGATGGATGAATTAATACCCTCATTCATTTATTTCCTTTTTTTAATTGTACAATGTTAGCATGCCCAAAGGGGTTGGGCAACCAGTTGACCTTTGACCCCTAGAGTTTTGTTTTCTCCTTACTAAGGAGATTTTGGCTCCTCTCCACCGTTGTCATCTGTCTGTCTGTCTTCTGTGCTGTATTCACAAGATGTTTGGTCACTTGCATTGTTAAGCGCCTTGGGGCAACCTTGTTGTGAAAGGCACTATATAAAAATAAATTGAATTAAATTGAATTGAACAGCAGCAGTCCATTCAGGACTTGGACCCACAACCCTCCACACCAGAGGCCAGAGGCCAGAGCCCTGAGCACACTGCTGTCTCCACTTCTAATGCTTCTGCACTCACTTCACTTGTTAAACTACACCTGCGGTGTTGCCCAAAATGCTGTATTTGAGGGCTGTGCTTTAAAGATAATACATTAGTTTCTCTCTTGTGTATTTTAAAATCTGTTTCCTTTTTACTTTTAATATTGATGGAATATCAATAAGAACCTATTTAATAAGCTGTAAATGAAATTACAGCCCAGTTTACAATATTGAAGAAAAAAAAGTTAAATGGTAAAAACTCAGTATGCTGAGTAATAAAACCTTTCCATCTTATTTTTCAAGTGTATGATTTTTTATAATGAGGAAAATGCAACTCTTTGCTCTATCCTTCTTCAGGGAGGATTAAGCTTTTATGTTTTTTTAAAACCTAACCTTCACCTAACCTTTTGAAGTATTGTACTCACTTTCTATCCATCCATTTTCTGTCTGCTTTAACCAGTTCAGGGTAACTGGAGGAGCTGGAGCCAATCCTGGCTGGCAAGCAATGAATGCAGTACCCTGGACTGGACACCAGTCCATCGCAGGGCACACAAAGACATACAGTGCCTTGCGAAAGTATTCGGCCCCCTTGAACTTTTCAACCTTTTGCCACATTTCAGGTTGCAAACATAAAGATATAAATTTTTTATTTTATGTGAAGAATCACCAACAAGTGGGACACAATTGTGAAGTGGAAGAAATCTATTGGATTTTTGAAACTTTTTTAACTAATAAAAAAATGAAAAGTGGGGCGTGCAAAATTATTCGGCCCCCTTGCGTTAATACTTTGTAGAGCCACCTTTTGCTGCGATTACAGCTGCAAGTCGCTTGGGGTATGTCTCTATCAGTTTTGCACATCGAGAGACTGAAATTCTTGCCCATTCTTCCTTGCAAAACAGCTCGAGCTCAGTGAGGTTGGATGGAGAGCGTTTGTGAACAGCAGTTTTCAGCTCTTTCCACAGATTCTCGATTGGATTCAGGTCTGGACTTTGACTTGGCCATTCAAACACCTGGATACGTTTATTTGTGAACCATTCCTTTGTAGATTTTGCTGTATGTTTGGGATCATTGTCTTGTTGGAAGATAAATCTCCGTCCCAGTTTCAGGTCTTTTGCAGACTCCAACAGGTTTTCATCCAGAATGGTCCTGTATTTGGCTGCATCCATCTTCCCCTCAATTTTAACCATCTTCCCTGTCCCTGCTGAAGAAAAGCAGGCCCAAACCATGATGCTGCCACCACAATGTTTGACAGTGGGGATGGTGTGTTGAGGGTGATGAGCTGTGTTGCTTTTACGCCAAACATATCGTTTTGCATTGTGGCCAAAAAGTTCGATTTTGGTTTCATCTGACCAGAGCACCTTCTTCCACATGTTTGGGGTGTCTCCCAGGTGGCTTGTGGCAAACTTTAGACGAGACTTTTTATGGATATCTTTGAGAAATGGCTTTCTTCTTGCCACTCTTCCATAAAGGCCAGATTTGTGCAGTGTAAGACTGATTGTTGTCCTATGGACAGACTCTCCCACCTCAGCTGTAGTTCTCTGCAGTTCATCCAGAGTGATCATGGGCCTCTTGGCTGCACCTCTGATCAGTCTTCTCCTTGTCTGAGCTGAAAGTTTAGAGGGACGGCCAGGTCTTGGTAGATTTGCAGTGGTCTGATACTCCTTCCATTTCAAGATGATCGCTTGCACAGTGCTCCTTGGGATGTTTGAAGCTTGGGAAATCTTTTTGTATCCAAATCCGGCTTTAAACTTCTCCACAACAGTATTACGGACCTGCCTGGTGTGTTCCTTGGTCTTCATGATGCTCTCTGCGCTTTCAACAGAACCTTGAGACTATCACAGAGCAGGTGCATTTATACAGAGACTTGATTACACACAGGTGGATTCTATTTATGACCATCAGTCATTTAGGACAACATTGGATCATTCAGAGATCCTCGCTGAACTTCTGGAGTGAGTTTGCTGCACTGAAAGTAAAGGGGCCGAATAATTTTGCACGCCCCACTTTTCATTTTTTTATTAGTTAAAAAAGTTTCAAAAATCCAATAGATTTCGTTCCACTTCACAATTGTGTCCCACTTGTTGGTGATTCTTCACATAAAATAAAAAATTTATATCTTTATGTTTGAAGCCTGAAATGTGGCAAAAGGTTGAAAAGTTCAAGGGGGCCGAATACTTTCGCAAGGCACTGTACACACATTCACACCAGGGCCAATTAACCTACCAAGTCTTTGGACTGTGGAAAGGAACTGGAAACAGAAGCACAGGGAGAAAACATATGAACTTCATGCAGACATTACCCCAGGAATTGAACCCTGGGCCCAAACACTGCAAGACAACCATCATGCCTCCATGATGATCTGGGTTCACATTCTGAATCTAAAATGGATATTAGTGGGTATATCAAATGCAATTTATCTATTTTTTTATTTTAATTAATAATCAAAGAACGTCTGAGCAATTACCTGATCATCACCATCTGACAGAATATAACTATTTTTCCAATGAAATCGTTAATTTAATTTGTGGGCATTCAGGTGCGCATGTCTTTGTTGTTTCCAGATGAGAATGAGAAATCTGTGCTGTGTGCTGCTACTGTATAAAAGTGGCCCTGTGGGTCGCACACAGTATGTTCAATTCACACCTAGCACACACGTTTATGGTTGTCCAAGAACAGGTGGAATGGGGGAGAGTGGAGAAAGACCACGGAGATCAGATCCACACAAGAGGGCCGTCAGGCTGGAGATTCGGAGAGACTGCTGGGGAGGCTGTAGTTGTGATTTCTGTATGACTGCGGGCTGTTCCCTGTCCCGACCATCAGCCAGCCCCCAGCTGGCAAAAACAGGTGTACGACGTTCAACGCAGTCCGGCACTCACCTCTCGTGACCCTGTGCCCCAGGATACTGGCTGCTCCTTCTGCTCTATGTGTCTGGCAGACAGGTCCCTGCCTGGCAAGCTGGATGTGGGCCACACTCACTCAGTAATTTACAGCTGCATTAGCGGCGTTTAAATCCAAGCCATTATCAAGTCATATTGTCAGCAGTGCTTGTAAAAACGTCTTCTTCTTCTTCCTCTTCGTCTTTTTTCATTTTTTTTTTCCTTTTTGTCTTTTATTTGTTCTAATTCTGGGCCCGCTGAGTCTTGCCTGGATTTGAAGGGGAGTTGGTTTCAAAGGGTAATTGACACCTTACCTGTAATTTTGTGGTTTTTCTCCATCTGTCTTTGATGTCTGAGACTTGGAGCTTGGATGTGGAAATGAGGACTGTGTGTGTGTGTGCTTGCGCATGTGTGTGTCTGCGCTGTGTGTGTCTGTTTATGTGTGTGGGGGGGCTGCATCATTTCTTAAAAAGAAAATCTTTTGTGCTGTCTTTCATCGGGATTATTTTTATGTATTTTTTTTCACTGACTGTAATTTGAAACTAATTGAGCACAAATACTGATTCAAGTTTACTTTCCTTGTACACCTTGGAGAGAGGGTTTGGCACAGTCAGATACATAATGTAGCTGTGCCATAAGGGCAGCAGGGAAACACATCTCCATATATAAGCGTCAGTGTTTCTATCTCTGCCTGTATGTGGGGGGACTGCAACTTTGGGTGTCTTAATGCTTTTTCTTTATGCACATCTCTGTCTTTGCACAGGTCTCATGTCACCCCGGTAGAGGTCATGGGGTTTTCAATATTTTGAGAGAAACGTCCAAATGGCTGCCTTTTCAATGGGATGTCTTTTTGTTACTTCTATTCTCATCAATGAATACAGAAAGCGAACTAGCTTTGTTTATTATTCGATTTCTTCCTGAAATTGATGATGAAGTTGTTACAGTGACAAGCCTCCATTCTGCTGAGGTAGCAGGGCTTTTAGGGTTAGATAGTTACTGTCAGCTTGAATACTTCATCCTCCACTCATTGTGAATGGTGACACATGCCATTCTACACCAGAAATCCCACTTGGGTGACACATAAAGCCCATTCTACACCAGCAGCCCCACCTGGGAGACACACAGAGGCCATTCTGCAACCAGAAATCCCACCTGAGAGACACACAGCAGTCATTCTGCACCAGCGGCCCCACCTAGTGGTAACACAGTCACCATTTATACAGTACCCGTTCCACTGCACAGCAATGAAAAATTGCTGAAACAACTGAATTAAGAGGGAACTTTAGCGAAGTCAGATTCTATAAACCCAGAGAGGACTTAAGCTAGGACACCATTGTTAACACTCCTACTGTTCCTGGCAGTGCCATGAGCTGTTCAATTGTCCCATCCTTCGGATGAGACGTAAAACTGAGGTCCTGACTCTCTGTGGTCATTAAAAATCCTAGGGCGTTTCTCGAAAAGAGTAGGGGTGTACCCCGGCGTCCTGGCCAAATTTCCCATCGGCCTTTATTAATCATGGCCTCCTAACAATCCCCCTCTATGAATTGGCTTCTTTTCTCTGCTCTCCTCACCACTGAGAGCTGATGTGTGTTGAGCGTTCTGGCACACTATGGCTGCCGTCGCATCATCCAGGTGGATGCTGCACATTGGTGGTGGTGGAGGGGAGACCCCATTACCTGTAAAGCACTTTGAGTGGAGTGTCCAGAAAAGCGCTATATAAGTGTAAGCAATGATGATGATGATTATTATTATTATTATTATTATTATTATTATTATTATTAATGAAGGATGGGACCTCCTACAAAAGTGTCCCTGGTCACTACACTGGAGAATTGGTTTGGAAAGTCGGATGCAATGGGGATGATCCACCAGCTATCGTGACCGCCAGGCAGCGGAGATCTACCCAAAAGAGAACTAATCAGCACGAGCAGCGGGTTAATAATAACCGTGTCGCACATGTTAATCCACCAGCACACGCAGCGCTGTTTAAACCATCCAGACCCGCTTCCCGCTGCTCGGTATTGAGTCTTCTCATAGAGAGCTCTACCTCGCGTTTTCTGAAGCCTACTCTGGATACTGAACTCCATTTAGCCTCTTGACCTTGGACCTCGCCTTTCGATTCGGATCGTTCGCCTCAATTAGTATTTCCTGGATTTAGAAACACCTTTCGCCTTTCCACCATGATCTTGCCTGACGTTTCAGATTGTACCCCTGACTCGACATCTACTTACTCCTACGTCTGCACAGGATCCGCACACCTCTTCATTGGGGATTCCTTACACCCCCCACCGGTCCACCAACACTACTTACAACTGCACCCTGGCTTTTCTTGTAGGTCTCCCATCCCATTACTGACCAGGGCCAATCTTGCTGAGCTTCTGAGATCTGAGGAGATTGGGCCACATAGTATTAACACTGCTGCCTAGTTCATGAATTCAGATACTTTCTCATGAGTGTGCCACCCACTGAGACAGCTAAGCATGTCTTATTAATACTTACGAATGGGTATGGTACATTGTATTCTTCAATTTACCTAATGTGTGTATAAAATGTGCTATGAACAGTTTATATAAAGTTCTCAAACTGACATGGCATTAGATAAAACTGACATGGCATCAAATAAAATTGTGCATCTCTCACAAGAAGTAAAAAGGCTAAGGAATAAATTAAACCTGGACGGCTGTCTTTTGTTTCTGTGTCAAAAATGTCAGGACTTACTTTATATATTAATTGCAGCAACTTTGGATAAAAATAATGAATAAAGTGTCTTATATTTATCTTTTATTGTGATTGTAATACACATAAGATGTATTTCAAGCTGGTTAATTAAAACAAGCATTCAGCAAATAAAATCACACTGTTGCAATCCTTTCGCCTTGCTTTCAATGGAAAATAACAGGATCTCCAGCACAAAGTCAGCAGCACTTGAATAAGAATATGACATGTCTTAACTATGTGCATGTCATAATCTTCTCATGTCTCTGTATGGGAATGACTGGAATCCATTTGATTCAAACTGCTAAAAGCACAGAGCTGAATCAATGTGTGGTTATAGTGGTAGACCAGTTAAAAGCTTCTTTTTCTCTTCTAAACTTGAATTGAACTGGAGTGAAAAAACGATGGAGAGGTCAGTTTATTGAGAGAAGCAAACAGTTCTGGATTCAGTTACTTCTGCTTGTGTTAGTCCTTCCTTTGAAGATGTCAATCTGCTTCTGACCAACAAGACAGAAGCTTCTGTTTAACCACAAGGCTGCTGAAGTTTCACACTTTCCTGCTTGCATGGGATTGGCAACATTTTGAATCATTCAGTTTGCAAATGATTAGATATCACAAGAAGTTTCTTCTTTTGTCTTAAACTACAGGTCTTGTACTGAAATATTTTAATTGACATAATATCAGTTACAGAGAAATAAACTGTATAATAGTTCAGGTGAGTAGCTGCATCAGCATGCGTAGTCTGCAAAGGAACAAGTAAAAGGTTTATTGCATTCTGAAAAGAGAGGAGAGAAAACACAACGTTTCGAATCAGGTATCTGGTTTCTAGATAGACGTTACTGAAGTTCAGTTGGTGACACAAGAACACCCACATTTAGGAATGCCTAACAGCAGAAGGTCGTGATTCCACGCTGCCCAGCATATGGTCTTGTTTCACCATAATAACACCAGCCTGAGCAGTTAGACTCAGCCAAGGGACAAATATTATTTTACAATGTTTTAGATGGACTTGAGCACTTTCAATTCTTTTTCAAGTTTTCGAACCATAATTCCTTGTTTGGAACTCACCAGGCTTTTGGGGGAAGAGGGAAGGAAAACTACAAAAAAATGTATTTGATGTATTCCCTTTATTGCATAAGAAACAATAACAGTTATAGTACAGTATATAATACCTTATATAGTATGTAATACCTTTCATGATGCATCAGTTCAGTGCACTCTATAATAAATCATACAAAATGTCTCTCATCCATAAATGAAAGGAAGTCATTTGCCCCACCTGGCCCATTTGGTAGTTAGTAGTTAATTGACCTGAGGATCTCATCCTCCTGTTTCTTGAGAGAAACTAGGGTACTAGCTTCAACAGCATGATTGAGTAACTTATCTGCTACCAAGTTCAAGTTCCAAATACAAAAATGTCAAACACCAATTTCAACTTTCAATCAAAGAGGAAATTCTCTCAGCTAGCCACATCTGTCCTGTTTGGAGTCTCTGCACTGGCTTCCTGTCAGGTTTCAGGTTGATTTTAAAATCATTCTATTTATGTTCAAGACTCAACATGACTTTTCTCCCCAGTATTTAGCTCACTGGATCTGTATCTTCTTTTCCATGTGACTTTCATGTCCTCCACTCAGCTGATTCTGGTTTAATGTTTGAATCCAATGTCTCCACTCTGGGTGTGACAGGGTCTTGTGTTGCCAAGCCCCAGAGCACTAGAGCAACATCACAAAATAAATCAGAAATTGGTTGCTTTTAAGCCTGTAAACGGGCGTCTTCAGAAAAATATATTTTGTGAATGTTTCCTCTTACATATCTGGTTTGATTCTGACACTGTAATTTCTATTTTTTTTATAAAATACATTGCACCTACAGCTCCCTAGCCTAAATATGTTTTCTTTCTTACTCTCTCCCACTCTACCCCAAGGCTGTGAGCACCAGGTCCATACTTCCTCAATCACTCCCACGCTGTCCCTAGTGCTCTGCCTTGGTTGCTAGAGCGATGGGTTCTGCCACCATTAACCCCCCTTTTGGGCTGGCTTCCAGCTTTCGACTCTTCCCTATTCCAAGCTTCCAACCTCATACAGAAATGTAGCTGACATTCCTTCTTTTGTTCTGGGATTTTGCCTGAAATATTTTTTTTTATGTAGTTTAAGTCAGCAAACGGCATCTCTCTTCCACATCAGTCTCCTCTTCTGGGCCATTAGCTCTTTGAGTGCCGATCTCGGATTTTCCAATCTCAAATGGACATGTTCAGCTATCTGCTGGGCTGTAGTTCTCTTCCTGCTTCTGTTCAAGCGACACTTTCCGCTGGCCACCGCACAGTTCCCATCCAAGCTACCCTGTCCTGCCTCTGATGCCACCTATTCTATGACTCGCATTTTGTCAGCCACAGCATAGGTAACCCTCAGGCACGGCATCCAAACTCATTAGCTCGAAGAAGCACAATCCTGCATCATACGGATTTTTTCATTTGTTACACACATGTATTTTCAGCTAAAAATGTGCTCAGTTCCAGAGAAACTACCCATGAACTGATTTGCTCTTTGTTCAGTGTTTTAAACTTTGTTTGGGGGGGATTTTTCTGGGGAAGTCTAGGCAGCCTTGCCCTTCTGGTTAAGTTGCCATTCTCTCAGCCAGGCAAGTTACGCCAAACACATATTTGCCATTTTTTGTCTCTGTCTCTCATTTATTAGGATCCAGCTGAACTACCTAAATATAGGTTTCTTTCATGAAATATGTAAAACACTTTGAAATGACCGCTTTTCTACAGTAGGTACAATTTAAAATTAAATTTAAACTTAAAATGTATTATTAACAGGTGTCTGTGTTCACTGTTACAAAAACAAGAGTGCCTGTTATGAAATGCTGCCGTAAAGAGTTTAACAGCTGGGTAATTGTCATGTATTACTTAGTGGCTTGCCAATTTCAATCTTGATTGGTTACACAATGTTCAACCGATCTGTGGTATCGGCCCAATTTCACCAAGAAGGTGATGACTTTGTGTGGGTGTAAAAATGATCGCAGAAACTTGTGAGGAGCAAGGATGAATCATCTTTGGTTGCCAGTGAAACCTGCCAACTTTCATTTCAAATGGAGCAGAGGTTCTTAAGTAAATTTTGAAAGGGTTTTGAAAGCCTGCCATTTTGGTTGATTTAGAGCACATTTTTATCGATTTCCTTATTTATCCTGGTATACCATCCTCCTTTGTAGGTAATTGGCAGCAGGCTGTAATATTTAGAAAGGGAAAATGAACAGAGTGAAATCTTTCCTATTGATACAGGCATCCAGCTGTATCCTAATTATACAGTAGTGCTTATTTTCAAACAAATATGGCCGTCAACCCACCATTGATGATCTGTGCCAATGAATCATGAACGTTGACTGCTGGTAGTGGAACACTGCAAACAGGTAGAGAAAGTAGAAGCTGCAAACAAACAAGTACTGCAAACAAGTAGAAATTAAAAAAGATCAACACAGCCACTTAATTGCTACATTATTCTGAAATTACAGGATTCAGGAAATTTTTCAGACATGATATGTGCATATGTTTTCAAACATTCAAAACTTGGGCCCCTGAGAAACAAAATAGGCACAGTGAAAAGGATTAAAAATATGTATGCTTCAAACTGATAGGATATAAAACCTGATACAAAATTACTCCAAACCTGCAAAACAAAATCATGGAAAAATGGTATTTAAATACTGTATGTTAAATACTGTATATTTCTGATCTTCCTTTATTGCAGTGTTCAGACTGATTACTTAGATATTGATTATTATCGGAGCAGTTATTTGCATAAGTCTTTGCTGCCCTCTTATGGTTTTTATTAAATTATTATTGTTAAATAATCTGTCTTTAGATCACTAGCAGACATTTGATCCCCTCTCAACAGATACTGTATGTCTGTTTATACAATTACAGCAAAACTATTTCTTATACAGATGTAGGTGTTACAGTATTTTGAGTTTTTTCATTGAATGAATACTGAGTGATTAAGACTTTATCATCACAGTTATATATCAGTACAATACACGATTGTATTTTTGTAAGGGCCCAGCTGGTGTCCTTGGCACCTTGGCATAGTGGGAAAGGCACTAAAAGTCCTACAAGTCATTTATGTTCCGAGGATGAAGCCAATTTGATTAGAAGAACAAATACATCAAATACCAATGATTATATTACTAAGGGCAAAAATAATTCTTATATATTGTATCTTTATGGCTATGTTACTGCATTTCATAAAAGGAGCTTTTGTTGTACGTCATGGGTTTCATTTTAATGAATACACAAATTATTCTTATTCGTTTTTCTTTTCCTCGTAACACATTCTCCAAAACAAGCTTGCTGTCCCATTGCCTGACTATAGTGTTTCACAACAATAAGTCTTTCTTGGAAGCAATCAAAACTTCTTGCGGTTCTAGTTTTATGCCTCTGCATTGCATGTGTGCAACAATGCGGGGTCAGCTTCCTTTCTCCTTGCTTGAAGACATCTCTTCCACAGTTCTGTTTGTTCTTTGGTCTGGAAAAGTGGTTGAAAGATGAAGATCCCTGTCAAATAATCCAAAACTACCCTTTCGAGTGATGGGGGCTTCTGAGGTATGTTGTGCATTAACCCTGCTGCTGGAATCTTGACTTCCAACTATAAACTAACTAAACTGCTGTGGGGACAGTGCTTCACACCCAATGCCCTAGGGTGATCTAAAGTGAAAGTACTCTTAAAAAACTATAAAATACTTGACCCTTCTTCACGATTTCACTAGTCAGTCCAGTAATCCAAGGAATCTAGTATTTGGCTGTTTTTTTCCAAGTTTGAGTGTGTTCAGGAGGTATATATCTACTGTATAGTTTTCAATGATAAAAATATACTGAACCTGTCATTAGTTCCCATCTCAGAAATCCGAGTTTCACATTTATAAATAATATACAAAGGTCTGTAGTAAGTGTATAGGTGCATTTTTTAAATAATACTATTCCTTATGTGTTCCAGTTTGTGGAGCCATTTGCAATTAAAACATCAAAGTGCAAATAATTAGGTTTGTTCTTCGGTGGGTCACGATCGACTATTATATACATTATACATTTCTAAATTAAAATTTTAAGGTATATCATGAGTCAATGAGTTTAAAAGATTTAAAAAAATAATTAAACACTATAACTGTTCAGATGTCAGATGACACTGTGTCAGTATTATTATCAATTATTATCAATAAAATAATTGATAAACATTCCTATTCTAAGTTTTTCTAAATTGCCAGAAAGAGTGATTTTATTCTGTTATCAGAATACAAAGTACTTGGTGCAGAATTAACAGCATCTCTTCCTGATGCACTGATGATATTGGTGCAAGATGAAGGTGAAATAGACTGTGTAAGTTTGGAGCTGTGTTACTCATTCCGGACGCGCCCCAGACCTGTCTCACATTCCCACGCGCACCATGTTTAATAAACGCTCACACTGCAACTAATGTACCTATCACCATTCACTCCTGTCACTATTTCAGTTCCCCTCTTTCCTCACTTCCCCGCTCACTATTGCGGATTCTCCTTGAGCTCCCTAGTGCACATTATATAAAGCACATATAAATGTGAGACCTGTCTGAGGAGCGTGGGGTACGCGTAACAGTACCCCCCACACCCTCTCAGGGGTGGCTCCTGACGCCCTACAAGCCAAACTTGGATGGGTGCGAAAAAAGTCTTCAATGAGGTATCGGTCCAGGATGTCAACCTCTGAAACCCAAGATCGTTCTTCTGGACCGTAACCCTCCCAGTCTATCAGGAATTGGAGGGAGCCTCTACGCCTTCGGGTGCTCAAGATCTTATTCACCGTATAGGTGAGGGGGCCATCCATGAGTCAGGGGGAAGGTGGATGTGGTTGCATCCAGACAGTGGGGATTTGTGGTAAGGCTTCAGGAGGGACACATGGAAGGTGGGGTGAATCCTGAGGGTGGGAGGGAGAGGCAGTACGAGACGTGTGTAACTAGAGAGAGTACTCGGAAGGGCCCTACGAAGCGAGGACTCAACTTACTGGAGGGTTGCGGGAGGGGAAGAAAGCCAGACAAATTGTCCTCGTCTTAGTTGGGGGAATGGTCATCAGTGCCTATCAGCAGAGATCTTCCATCTATGGGATGATCTTTGTTATGTTGCCCTGGCTTTCCTCCACAGTTCCAGGAGAAGGGGGGGACTATTTCCGAACTGCAGGGACATCGGTGTTGGGAATGTTCCTGATGAATCAGCAGTAAAAGTTAGCAAAGCCCAGGAACTGCTGCACTTGTTTCAAGCTCTTGGGGGTGGGCCAGTCCCGGATTAGATAGCCCAAAAAGTGGATCCATGTTGAACACTCACTATTCTGTAACAAGGTGGCGGGAAAGGGAATATCCTCTTGCTGTCCAATCATTAGCAGACCTTCTTGCCTGCCCCCTCGTTTATGATTTAGTCTTGTGATTCGGATTGTTACTCTCCTGCTGTCTAACTGTTATCGAACCTTCTTGCTTGTTTCTTGGTTTACATCTTAGCCGAGCCTTAGATTTGGATTGGAGCACTCAGTGTTCTCTCTCTCTGCTGAGTCCTGCACAGGATCCATACTCCTTCCTGCCTCCTCGTTACATCTCAGGGGAAAGGATGACAGTGAAATTTTGCAAACAGCAAGACAAAAGAGAGCAGGTGATGCACCCTGCTTGTTTGTTAGAATATTTGTGATCTCCAAATATCATTTAGTTTTGTCTTGGGCCTGAAGAGTCTGCGGGGATTTGCTTCTGTAGTGTTTTGGAATAGTCTGTTGCGGACACAGGCTATGTGTCAGTTGAGAATCTGGGAACCAAGAGGCGCAGTGATCTGTCTCTGACCTCCAGTGAGGGCTGCCAGGCTGGGTGTTAATAAAAACACTGCACAGTGTCATGAAATGCCCCGCCCACACCCACAGCCCCGCCTCTGCACACAGCTCAGCCAATGAGAGAACACTTTTAACACCTTATACATATAATTGGGGTTTAATAGAGGAAGACAAGAAAATTATGGCTCTATTGACATGAATATTTTTATATAGCCTTATTAAATGTGATTCACTGTAATTATCATGTTTTTGATGTTATATCACAATACAGTATTTCACATTTATTATGTGTGCCAACTTTTGCAGTATCACCATAATTAACGCCATACCCAGCCTGTAGAAGGAAAATGTATTCTGTTCAGTTTGGTTTGTGGTGTCCTGCCAAGCTGGGGGTTGCTGAAGAACTATGACATGATTGGGGAGAAAGAGCAAGAAAGGGGCATTAGCTAAAAATGACATCAGATGGCAATTTACGGAAGACCCAAGAATCAAATCAGTCCGTTGTGCAGGAGCCCTTCTCAAAAAGTTCAGAGATCTAGGAGGTGGCTCAAACCTTTTAAGTAGGAGTGAATCCTGCAGGATAACCTGCATTAACATGTCACCCCTGACCTACGGCTTCCTGATGTCACCTACAGGAAACCTGTGTTTTGTTGTGTTACCTTTGTCAGCAGCTCAGCAGAACCCAAAGACACTGACAATCATCAGACTAATAGTGCAAATAAACGGATACATTTTCTTGGCACTAAATCCTTCTGTGTGTTACAAGGAAAAGGCTTCCTGTCCCTGAAACAGTACTGAGTGCATCAGGGCGTGACTCCTGAATCAGACCTATCAGACCCATCTAAGCATCTCTGTCCCTTGACTCTGACGCACGCTGCAGGGGAGAGGCAAGGCCGCGCGGCCCCAGAGCAGGAGGGAGGCTGTCACCCTCCGCAGACGGGGTCAATGGCGGGGGAGGGCCGGGAGGCAGGGAAGGGGCCTTTCAGAACGAAGCAGAACTTAATTGGTCGTCACAAGTTCCAGCTCCCCCAGCTGCTGCCATGCCAGTCATGGCCTCATCCCCAGCAGCTGGGAGAGGAGGCCAAATACCTGTCGGGATTAAGCGCTCAGCGGGAGATGGGCTGACAAGAGCATCTCGTGCCAGGGAAAGAGCGGACTGGGTTGAGGGGACCCATAACTCCAGGACTGGGGGTTCCCCTGCACGCTTGGGGACTGTCACTGAAACAGTACTATCACAACATCCAGATATCCAGTACAGGGGATCTGTTGCATGTTTGTATGAGGGAGAGTGACAGAGTCAGTCTGCCTAGGAGTGTGCACTGTTTCTGCTCTAGGACTTGCGCCTGATCAGAGTCATCTTCAATAAGCTGAATGTGGTGTTTGCAACACCTTCACTATGAACCTGAGTAAATCAGGCTTCCAATCTGTATAACAACCTGACCTGCAACCCAAAGTCAGCCAAGCATCTCTATATAAAAGGATCTGCACACACTACACAGCAAAATAGGCACTGTAGTGTCTCTCTAAACTCTCGTCATGGAGGATGAAAGGCAGCCTTGTCTCCCTCCCCACTGAGTACACAGAGTTCTGGGAGCTGCCTGCAGTCTGCAGTCTGAGGGAGACTGAGGAGTAGGAGCTGTGTTCATGTTGCAGGTCTGCGGCTGGGAGCTTGCCGACGATGTGGACACATCGTCCCGGCTCTGCTGCCTCCACAGTTGTCACGGGGCTGAGAAGGGACCCTGATCACTCTCATGTAGCCATGGCTGTAATTTTCGGTCTCGATCCTACAGAAGCTGGAAATTGCAGGCTGGCGTGTTTTAATTTGGAAGGTTCGCCCCCTCAATTACATGACAGCGGAAAGCAGGAGGATTTACAAAATTGATAGTGGGCAATTTGTGAGCAGGGGGCTGGGTGCAGCAGAAACACACACAGGCCCAGGTATACAGACTAAGGCACTGTACACCGCCAGGTAGGAAAACAGAGGTGGGTTCAATCTCCTACACGGCCTGCCTCCTAAAATGCGGATCGGAAGAGCTTGTGCTTGATGACAGGTAGGGAAAATTCTGTTCCTTAGAAAACGTACAAAATTCACAAACAAATCTTGCAAAACAATCCCAAACACAAAAGATTATTTTGTCAAGCAGCTGTGAAAGCTCCATCTACACTGAAAGACCCCTGCATGTTCTCCCTCTGTGCCGCAGTGAAGACGCAGAGGAACACAGCAAGACGGACCGAGAGATCAGAGAACGAGCAAGAAGAACAAACCCAGTTAAGGGAAAACAGAATTGCCAGGTGAAAATAAGCAGTTCTACTAGTCTGCAACACGGTAAAGACGTTTCTTCTTTCCATGTCTAGGGGCTGCAGACTGTGCCTGGAAGCGTGTGCGGTGCAGCCGTGCGTGGGTGTCAGTCCCTCGCCTGCTGCCCCTGTGCCCCTGTGCCCCAGTGCTATGGAGGCTGAGCCGCCCTCCGTTTGAACCTGCTCTGGGAAGCCGCTAACGATGCAGTCAGACTAATGAAGGATGGAAAATGTGCTCAGGGCCTGACTTTTGTCTTAATGAGTGTGTTCCCAGGGCTGGATCAGGGTGAAGCCAGCAGGAGTGTTGAGGCCTAGAGAGAACAGGGCACCTCACTGCCTATGTTCAGAACCTGCTCCAGCTCCACCCTGAAAATAAAATAGTTAGGATTTGGTGCTTCTGCCAAAGTCCTGGGCCATTCACTTCAAAACAAAATGCCTTATATCCCTTATTTCATTTAGAAAGCCTCAGTGTTTGTTCCAGAATGAGCAGTAAAACATGAAACAAAGGCACAATGTGGAAACTAGGTGAAAGTGTAATGAAAACCAACCCTAGAGAAGCTTTTTTATACATGGGAGTCTTGAACAAGCTACCCAGCCCCGTTGTTAAAACAGATACCCCACTTTCTTTCAAGAAGCAACTGGATGAAACCATTGGATCAATTACAGTTCATTTCAAATTCGAAGAGCTTTATCGGCATGGCCAATG
The DNA here is from genome assembly GCF_040954835.1 of Lepisosteus oculatus. Taxonomy (NCBI): domain Eukaryota; kingdom Metazoa; phylum Chordata; class Actinopteri; order Semionotiformes; family Lepisosteidae; genus Lepisosteus; species Lepisosteus oculatus. The sequence continues at coordinate 29,242,411 of NC_090696.1, forward strand.
CATTACAGTGTTGTCAAAACAATAGTAGCTACCGACTTCCAAACAGGGTAGATGGGTCAAACAGCCTCCTCTTGTTTGTATCCAGTCTTAAGATCATTAAATAACCGGGGTGAACTCTCCGGCATGCTCACACTCAGTCACTAGGCACAGGTGTGCGGCCTGTGTAATTGTGCTGGAGGTGTTGGCAGGGCTGTTCTCAGGCAGGGAGCCAAACAGCTCTGCCTCTGGCTGCCCCCTCCCCGCCCCTCCCCACACAGCTCTGCTGCAGACAGTCCCACCCCGACCCCCCAGCCGATGCACCTGTTCCCCTCCCTGTTTCAGCTTGCTGCCTGGCTGCTCTCCCTCCCATGGAGCATTCCTGCTCCCAGCCCCTCTCCTTAATCACGCAGCTATTACTCAATTAGCGCAGAGGCAGATCTCTCTAATTTGGGGAAAACATTCTGAGGCAAATGATCGACTTTTCAAATTAACAAACTGTACATGCACTAATAGATGTGTTAATAGATTCTTCTGAATGTTGGCAATTTGAAAGTGAAGCAGGCTGGGCAGTGTCATCACAGAGCCAGAGGTCCAGCCTCACACTCAGCGCCACAAGATATTTAAAACTTTGAAAACACGGATGACGGCTTGGCCTACCTGCTCACAGACACAACATTGCCCAATAATTCTAAGCAGTAATAATCGTATTATTTTTTTTTCCACTTTAATAAACCCCACTGAAAGTGTGGTGAATTTTTATGAAATGGTACAGGAAATCCAAAAATCTCACTCACCCCTCCATTTTCAGAAAGTGGAGCAAGTGGGAATCCATCTCAGAAGTACCAAGTGTACGGACGAACTAATAGACATCAAACTAGCCAGCATTCCTGGGGTTGAGGGCAGAAACTGGGGCAGTTTAAGAAAACCCATGTAAACATAGGGAGCCCATGCAAACTCCACACAGACAGCACTCCAATCCAGCCCCAAACGCTGGTCCTGAGAGCTGTGAGGCAGCAGTGCTAACATGTCTGCTGGGCGAACATGGGCCTCACTGTAGATGCAGCCTGCAGCCGCCATAACGCAGTGCAGGCACAGTGCACCTGGCTGAGTTCACCTGCAGGTTGAATAGTACTCTTTGACACAAACTGCCCCTGGGCATTAGACTGGAGCTCCGAGGTGTGTGTGTGTCTGTTTTACCCACTTACACATCCACCAAAACAAAGTGTCAGGTTCCACCCCCATGCTGACTGACACAGCCAAACTGTGCCCTGTAATATTCACGCCATAAAACCCAGATCTCTCTCATTCATTGCCAGCTCCTCTCCGAGAGTGTGCCCCTCACCGTGCCGAAACCTGCTCTCCCCGCGCTCGTGCCTCCCTGCTCCCTGTGCCACCACGTGCACTACAGGGGCTTTCTGTAAAAACACAGAAAAGAGAAATAACTGAGACTCTCCCAGCCGAGGAATGAAAAGAGCTGAAAGGGAGAAGAAGGGTGAGATACTATGTCTTGTGCACAAAGATGATATGAACCAGCCTGCTGACTCAGAGTCCTCAAACCCATTTACATCTTTTATTTAGTTTGGAGTCTGAAAATCATTCAGTAATGTATTTTGTCTGATTTCTACCTTCAGTAAAAATGTGGACTGTTCTCCTTCTGAATGACATCCCCTCATGTCTGCCTGCAGCTACGACTACCACTGAGAGCTGATGTGTTCAGGTAGGATCATGTTGGGATAAGCCCAGGCTTATCCCACAGATCCACGGGACAGGCTAAACATTCATGTACGTTTATGTCAGCTTTACTTTCCAATTGCGTACAATACACTTTCTGAAAACAATTGAACCATTCTGTCCCTCTAAGCGTCACTCTCGATTCTTTGTCACTTTCTCATTCAGCTTGTAAGAAAACTGTTTTTCAGTATTTCCAGCTCAGAGGTCCATGGAATTGCTAACCCTGTCCCCAACCATTGAGCACACCACTTCACCAGGATACCTGAACAGAAGAGAGAAAATCAGGATGTCAGAAAGAAGGAGAAAATTCAATCTGTAATGAAAGTACTTGAGGCTCTGAGTGCTGTTCCTTTCACTGTCTCTCACTGGACAATGGTCGGACTGTGCTCAGCCCCTCCCCCAGCCCCAATGACCTGTCCATGGTCATTAGCAGAGAGCCTGCAGATTGAGCTTCTGCCTGTGCTAATAGCTTATTATACAGCGCAAGTGACAGTGTGATCTGGATAGCGGCCCACGTCAACCAGCAAGAGCTGTGTGCCCAATTAAGGCAGAGAGCGTTGTGCATTCCTGAGGGAGATGCGCTGGGAGACCTGCCTGAACTCTGGCTGGCTCTTCTGGTCTTGCTGAGCTACAGTCTCCTTCCTCTTGCAGCTCTGCCTCAGCCCTCTCCCAGCCAGCACTATCCGATCAAACAGTGCTGCATGGATAGGCTCTACAGAGGCCTAGGATGAACTGACATAGCTGTAATACAACATTGTGGGATTGAAAATGTTAAATGAATTTTCCCCCAATAATAAATTAATACATCAGTCAAAACGAAACGTTTACAAATGCGAGGCTTTTTGCTTGGCTCATCTGGTTAGGGCACGTGCCTGAGTGGGGGTTTATGATCATGGGTTCAAGCCTGAGTCATGTAGCTGACACAATTCCACAAATGATTATGCATTGTTATTTGAGTGCTGAGGACACTGGGCACTCAGGCAGAGGGTCCTCAGCCCTGTGTTCCCTCAGTTCTCAGCAGCACAGGGATTCCTGTGGCCTCCAAGGCATTTGCGAAGTTGTAGTGCTGTTGGTGAGGAACCTCCAGCATAGGGCTGAGTTGCCTGTCATGTGTCAAGAGATGACTGGCTGGAAGGTGGGTGGGAGGAGTCTGTGTACACTTCCTCATTTTCCCCTGTGTACCTTCACAGGGTAAGTAGCTGCAGGATGAGATGTGAAAAACACCCAATAAGTATTCCACCCTGGATGGCTAGACCAAAAATAATTAAAGATTTTATATTTTAACTCTTTACAAGTGAAATGTAGGCTATATTGCTATGAAAAAAACTTTGGATTCACAATGCAAAAAAAGTGCAGTTTTTAATTTAGCTCTATCAGAAAGACTCTTTACACAATTCTGCCTTTTAAGTTGGATAAAAATCATCAATTCTTCTAGAATTTATCAGATGCAGAAGTCAGAAATATACATGGGTCTGTTATTGGCAACTACAGTGCAGAACAGGCCTGAAAAATATTTTGGCTCCTCAGTCTTTTCCACTGTAGGTGAATATATTACGTTAATGAAGAAACTCTGTAGAGTTAACTCTGTTAATTTCTGTAGAGTTGAAGAAAGAGTTAAAACCACACTGGCTCATCTGCGGGCCCCTTTACCATGTGCACAGGAGAGAGAAAGAGAGCAGAGCTCTTTCTTTTGAGAGAAAGATATGGGGTGAGGCAAACAGAAGACAGGAGGGGTGATTGGGGGCAGAGGGGGAATAATTGAGTGCAACATTTCATATGTTCTTAATGTATGAACCAAGTGCAATAATTATTTTGACTTTATGTGTCTTTCTAGCACGGGTGTCTTTGAATCCCTGTTAAAGGACAAGGACAAAAAAGTCAGTGTGATCCCGATCGGAAGACGTAAACAGGTGAACTATAGGCTTGAACAGATCTGTTGTCCTCATTTCTCTGACATGTTTCCTGAAACACTTAGCCGTTTTTCTCCCATTTCTCCTATGAGAATGAGAGGGTGCTTTCTACGAGAAATAAACTCAGTGAAATAAGCATGACGAGCATGATACCCGGTGGGTAATCTTAAGTGGTTACTGGGGACATATACTGCATGCCCTCTGTGCTGCTTTGATTGGAGTCCAGCAGCTCAGGTCAGGACCAGGTTTTGCTAATGATGTCAATTAAACAGTTGTGCTCAGCTGTTGAGTGCGCTGTAAGAAATATCCCATTGTAAAAACCCAGTCTGAACCTGTGGAGTGTTTACTGTGTCAAAATTGGCACACAAAACCGGAGCAGAGGACTGTTGTTGCTAAAAGAAGATGCAAGTGTTCTCTCAGGCTAATTCTGTGGGAAAAGGTTTTGGACCTAACTGGAAAATCAGTTCTGCCCTCATGATTGTCTGATCACATCCACCCCTACTCCTGCTGAGAAGGAAAGCCCACAGTGGCCTGTCAGTGGTTACAACATTCATAGTGTGTTGTTTCAGGACAGTCCTCTAAGGCTCTCTGTACAAACCAAAATTGTCACATTTAGACATGAAAAATACCTTACAATATGTGTCCTCTTTTTCTTTTGTTTTACTGTTGTTTTGTCACTAGCAGTAACCAATCTAGAGAGACTGTGTCTCGGTTGAACTTTTGTTTCTTTTAAGACAACCTTGATGACCTTACATCAGCAGCCAAAGAGCTTCCTTCTACTGAAAATGCTCTTCATTACCACCATTGCACAGTGGTGTTACACAACAACAAGCATGTACGAACACTGCCAGACAATTGTGAAACTGTTTCCTTGAGTCTTTCTCTGGGGAACTTGATCCAAGTAAGTGACGTAAGGCAGCTTTGCTTTATTAATTTTTAGTGCCGTCTGCCCCAGAGAAGACCTGTTCTCAGAGAAGGCGGACAGTTTGGTGGTTTAACCACTATGAAGAAATCAATGAAATTAGATGCTTGTTTTGGGGTTTTCCTGTAATTTTGTAGGGAAATGCAGACGCAACTGACAGGAATCATTCCCAGTTAATGGAAATTTGAATACACAATCCCATACTCCCCAGGATGAAGAGTCACCTCCAATGACCAGTCGCAGTGCAGTGGAAGACTAGGAGCAGAGTGAAAAGTTTCTGAGAGAAGCTGCCCTCCAAACATGACTTCTTCAAACAGAGTGTGCTCATGCTCAGAGGGTAAGAGAGGCAGAACCAGCTCACAGCCCGCAAGTGCAATGGTTAGTGCTTGAGAAAAGCTGGTGTTACTGACTGCACTTGTCCTTTTGATGCTGAGGATCTAGAGTTCAGGGGGAGTTTAAGCTTTTTTTAAGATCCCTTTATTGGCCAAATACAATTTCTTGTATTAGGAATTTGTCTTTTTGCATACCCCATCTTGCTCTCCATGAAACACACGGATGCTGGAGAAGCTGGTGTTAAGGGCCTTGCTTAGGGTCCTAACAGAAAAGGATTCCTCTGCCGGCCGCAAGATATGAACCGGCAACCTTCCAGCCACAGGTGCAGATCCTTAACCACAGAGCCATCGCACACCCCATGGGGACCTAGCTAAACTGTGAATGTTAAATACACCGTGGTTGCCAAGCCCTCTGCAGCCAGAGGGCGCTCCTTCTCTGTCCTGTCTCTCATTTCCGGTTCTTGGCTGTCCTTCCGGTGTTTCTCTCTCTCTGGGGCTATATATTTCCGGGTCTTTCATTCTGCCTTCGCTCAGCATTGACGTCCTGAAACCCACCTAGCACCAGGTAGCCCCACGTCTGCTACCTGAGGGCATAGGTTTCTATATAGCATTTCCTGAACAGCTGAGCCCGGACTAACCCCCATCTCGCCGCTACGCATAGGGTCTTTTTCGCTCTCCTGTCACTCCACGGTCCGTCCTTTCCGACATCCGTGACAGTGGTGCTCTTAGAAGAAGCAAAGGGAAGGGGAACAAAGCTGTTCTGCTCAGATTTCTCCTCAGTCTGTCCTCCACACACATTCTGGGTTTTATTATTGTTCCATTGGTGCCTCTTTGGCTTACCTTAAACAAGAGGATGTCCTAATTGCAAGGACCTCTGGTCACATTCCACAGGTCACACGGCATACATCCCGTGAGAATTACCCTGTCCATGCCAACTGACAGAACTGATCTCAGACAATGATTAACAATGATTTACATTTAAGTATCTCTTTTAGCCTTTTTATACTGTATGTGTTTCTACCACTGTGGGATTCCCTGGGCACAAGCATACCTGTCTTGAACACGCACAAGGCACGAGCATGCCTCTCCATGAGCTCATTGTGAGCTCCTGCACAGCAGTACAGGTCTTCTGCAATCAGAAATAGGATAAAGAGTCTCAGGCCTGCTAGGATGAGCAGCAGATTAATGGGTTAATAGAAGACAAGATCACTAAACATACTGAATATGAGATGCTATAGTCAGACAGAAGTCATTCCAGGAAATAAACTATATCTTTGCCTGAGTGTGGACATTGGCTAACCATACTGAATGGCGAGGAGGCAGACAAGCCTGAGATGGTGTAAATGGCATCTGTGTACCCTTCACCATGACACACATTTATCAATCTAGTTATCACGTATACTGCAGGCAGAAAATGGCACTATGCTATCCAGTAAGATATACAGTAAGTGCTCCGACCTTGCTCAGACCCAGATGAATTAAGGTCTTTAGATCCTCCTAACCTGAAAATCTATGAACTGTATAAGCATGGCAAACACATGGCCCTTTTGGTTTTCAGTGGGATTCAACCAGCCCTCAAATGTCAAAGTCCTGCTAGTATTATAAGTTTTATAAGTGCATTTTAAAGCAATTATTTCAAAGTGCTTCTTGTACATAAAAACCACAAACACCTAGAAAACTAAGCATAAACAACTTGTTAAACAATCTGAAAATAAAGTTTAAAGAAAAACACTAAAGCCTAGAAAACTAAGCATATGCAACAGAATCACTGCAATCACTTAAGGTCTTTCTGAAAAAAATAATAAATCCAAATCACCTAGTAAACAGATAAAATACTGACTAGATAAAGAAGAGCTAAACCATGCAGAGCCTTGAACATAAACACAAGGATTGTAAAATTGGCTCACATCCTGGACAGGAAGCCAGTGTAGGGACTCCAGGACAGGAGTGATGTGATCCCTTGCATGTTACCTATGAAGCTGTTGAACTGATAAACATTACAGTACCCTGTCAGCTCTTACAGTCTCCAGAAACTTTCATGTGGCAAGTGGAGAAGTAAAAGACAGAGCTGTTCCATCACTATCATCATTCTCTCTCTGTATGTTTGTCATTAGATGAGATTCTGCCCACAAGCACTGTGACTTTACTTTGCAGTTTATTCGGGGTTGAGTTTTTCCTATGCTGGCTCTCTCCTGAAGAATGGGTTAATGAAATCCATTTCATCGCACCAAAGTCCTTGTCACACGCTCCGGTCCTTCTCCCTGTGTCTCCTCTGGCCCGCACAGTTTCCATTGTGAGTGGGTTGCAGGTGTGGGACATGCTTTGCTGATCATAATCCCTTTCCAGGCGGAGACTTTGAATGTGTTTGACATAACCAGCCTGCAGCCCCTGCCCGGCCCTTCCCCGCATTGGCTGTCTTCACGGCCCTTTCATGAGATCCGACAGGCGGAAAAATAATTAATAATACCTCAACCTAGCGGTGACCTGGCTCCGATTCACAAGCGCTGCATGGAGCATAAACTGACCACTTAATTGAGCCCCACAAGGGAAAATAATGTATCGGTTCCCCCCCGTGAGGAAAAGATTGCCAAGTGCCTGCTCTTTTTTCCTCCTCTTCTTCATTCTGTCTTTCTTTCCTGTTTCAATTTGACATTCTCAATACACACATGATTGCTACAAAAATATGAACTCAATCACGATGGGCAAAGACGGCATTATTCCCACCCCAGTGCCTGTTTCTGTTCTTCTGTTCATTCAGATTTGATTTCAAGGTCTCAAAAGTCCAAATCATGTATTTCAAAATGCCTAAAGGCCAATTATAACCCGTGTGGAGTTTCAGACAGCACTGAGGCTTTAGTTATAAGGCGAAAAGAAGAAATAACAAGAATTGTGGAACATTGGAAAATGTTACAAATCCCAAAAGGTTCAGGAGCCCCAGCCTCTGGACCCCTGAATGTTGTTCCTCCTTCTCCTGTTGGGACAGCAGCACACGGGGACAGCATAAGCAGAAGGACAGAGGACAGGGAGAGGAGGCCGATCATCCTGGCTGGTTCACTGGGCTGTGGATAGATGGCTTGCTAGTCTGAGAGATTTATTAGAACCTCTTCCTTAAAATCTCTCACCTGAATCAATTCAGCTGCCATTTCACAGAGCAAGAGCTGAGAATTAGACATTCAGATTTTCCTGTGCAAGACAGTTACACTTCGGCATGTATTACCCACTGAACTGCCGCCTGTGCAGTGGTGCTCCAGATAACGTTTGCTCTCTGAACCCCCAGTGGGCTTGATTCTTGTGATTTCCATTCTGGATTTTAACACACGTCCCCACCATGCCACACAAGCATTATGGTCTCTCCCTCCACACCCAGCCTGAATGGTAGAGGAATGTTTCGGGGGCTCGGGCAGAGCAGGGGTCACGGCTGGGACGTGGGATCTGATGGGGGTATTTTTACCCTGGGAGCACTGCCTGTGGCCTGTGGGCCGGGGGCCAGCTCAGCCCAGCAGACAGTCCTAGATGTTGTGCTGGGGCGCACTATAATGTGCTCCTCTAAATAGCAAAGGCCCGGACTGCCACCTCTCTCAGCTGCAGCCCATTGAGGCACAACAAAGACGCTTTTTCAGTCACAATGTTTTCTACGGCACAAAATTAGAACGGGATGTTCCATGTTCCAGGGGCAAATGAAGCATGCCGAACTCATCTAACACTGAGGGTCTGGCCTGGCAGGGTTGGGGCCCTTAATTGAAATGCTAGCTCTTGGCAGGGGAGGCACACTGATAAATTATTGAGCTCAGGGCTGCAGGGAGAAGATTCTCCAGGTCCAAGTCAGAGGTCTGCATCAGAAACACCAGCACTTTCCGCAAAGTCGATAACAGTGACTGTGACTTGTACTTTTTACCCATGTCTGTGTTTCTGCCACAAATGTGTTTCATTTTGCTTTGTTCTCACTCAGCTACTTCTTGAAAAAGTCAGAATACAGGCTTCAACAACATGGCTCAGTAGCTTGTTCCAGACTCCCACAACCTCCAGGGTAAATAAATGATTCTTGTTATCCATTTTAAAGGCACTTGTAAGTTTCCACTTGTATCTTCTTGTCCATATTTCATTGTTGAGTCTGAAGAAGGTCACTGGGTTGACTGACTTTGTCAGTGCCTTTGAGGATTTTGAGAACTCAGATCAGATCCCCCTGTAGTCTCTATGTGCTCTATTACAGTTTTATTACACTTTATTCTGCTCTTTCCATTTTTAGCAGGCAAGACTGCGGGCACAGCACTCCTGTCATAAAGTTAATTTAATGAAGCCATTTAAAAACTGTTAGAATAGAAGGAGATGCTGGCAAACCCAATGAAGAGCTTAAAATCCTGTTTACATTATTTTGCTTCTGTCTTCCCTTTCTGATTTAATTTTTAGGTTCACTTGAAACTAACAAAAAGGGTGACGGTTGGCTAATTGGAGATTGTCCCTGCATGGGGAGCATCCCATGGTCAGAAAGGGGACCTGTCTTGGATGGGCGCTAACAAATAATTCCAGCCGCTTCTGTCTCATTATCTGTTTGTATACTGTCCCTAAGAATAACTGTCGCTGTTAGCTGCCTCTTGATCACTGATGCTGAATTGCTTTGTGTTTTTTAGGGCCCAAGCAGTGAAGTGTGAGTCTGTGAAGCCTGTGTCTCTCACCTAACTTCTGAATCTATGTTTTCTTGCTCTTAGGAGCTCACCTGAACAGAGATGTTTATGTGCTCTCCCACATAATGACCAGGAATTCGGGTCTTACCAGTGAAGAGGGTTGAAGGGTGTACTGTAAATAAACCAAAATTGCTTTATTTGTTTGATAGAGATTCTCTGGCTTAAAGTCAACTATCATACTTGGCCTGGACCCTTAGTGCTAGAGCCTTTACTGGTCAATAAAGTCAAAAGTTTGTATTTTGGAAACACAGTACTGTGGAAAAAAAATAAAGCCCTGTAAAACCTGTGTATCACCACTGAAAGTTTTTTATATTTATTGCAGAAGAAGTCCAGTTTTTGTTTTTCGGTGAATTCAAAGCTTTGATGATGATGCTGTCCAGATACCAGTCTGGAGCAAGTTGAAAAAGTTATCTCCAGCTCAGTGCCCAGAGGTGGGAACTACTAGTCAACATACCATCATGTTTAAATATTTTTCTTGTTGAAACAAAAGGATGGTCTATTTCTGTTCTTGTTCTCTATCTGGTAGTCTGATTCCACACTTACTTAAAGGTATAGATGATTATATACAGATAATTTGAAAATAAAAGGCTGACAGCAGGGTCATTCAGTGGCTGTCTCTCACAGCTGAGATGGCTGTCTTCCGTGAACACAAAGGTGACTGAAAAGGTCAAATTCTCTGGCAGGTTGAATAGATGTTGTCTCAGGAAATATATGTGGTCATGCGTTGTGCAATCAGGTACTACAGAGCTTTCTCTTTACCACTCTTTTTGCTTCCTCTTTCTGTCTTTAGGTCTAAATGCTGGGCTCCTACCCAGATATTCTTCCTCCATATGGTTTGATCAAGATGCATGACTTAGCATGGGGTATATTTTTCATTTCTTTTTTATGTTTGTTTTCTATCACATCTTTGAAAAGCATTTGCGTTAGCTATGTACGCTGGGAGAAGAGAACCTTCTTTGAGAGCCAGGTGTCTGGTATCCAGATGAAATGACCAACCCATCTCCTGTCCATTTATGTATCTCCTACTGTATCTCCATGTTTCTGTGGCATTATATTACATGGCAGATTGTCAGTTTGGTGTCGGTTTTTGGTGTCAAACACACTCTTCCTCAGATGGGCAAAAACTACACCAATAGGTTTCAGGTGATGCTGGATGTTATGTTAATATTAGCCTTCTATGAAAGATAACTCCCATTGTAAGGAAAGTGTTGTGCATTCTTCAGACATTCACCAACGATCCAGATTGATGGAGCTAGGGTATATAGGGTTTGTTAGTGGAGAATTTTTATTCTGTGAATGTTGATTGTAATTTAACAGTTAACAGTTACAGTTACATACTACACATATTGCCTCCTCCAGTGATGTGCTTTCTTTAGATGTAGATAAAAAACGGAATTAATTTGAATGGGAATACTGATTGCTGATTCTGTTACTGGATTATACGGGCCTGAGATCAAGGTTTATTAATATTTTATAGAAATGTAGTGCACTAGCCCTTCAACAACACCACCAGGGATGTCCAGTTTCATCATTTCATCAAGACCTGGCATTTGATAAAAAAGAATCTCAAACTCATGGAGGATATAACATGCCCATTCTTCTATTTTTCACAGAAACTACTTACAGGTAATTCTATTTTTTGTATTGCAGTGACAAAGGAATTTGTGTTCTAGAAGACATTTGGGAATATATGGGAATATTCTTGCTTGCTCCAGCTCTACAAGCGTCCAGGCTCTTCTTTCTTTTCATACTTACTGTACATCTCATGTGTGTCTGCAGCTGCACCTAGGGTTGAAGCAGTCTATAGACCCAATACATAATCTGTTTGACTGCAAGGACAAAACAAAAGGATTGGCCTCCTGAATGTCTTTATTTTGCTGGCTTCTTTAGGAACAGAGACTAAAGTCTATCAGAGACTAAAGGGACCAGAGTTTTACAGATGAACATGGATCCTCCCTGTTTGTAGCTGGAGGTTCTGTCACTGTGACAGAAATGCCCCTGACTAGCAGGTGTGACTGCAGAGTGATCATGTTGGTTTCACTGTGCTGCGTGTTTCGTGGCATCACTGGGCCTGTACAGCCTGTATAGGCATCCATAGTGCTCGTGTGGGAGTCAGTGGAGTCTTGGATTGCTGCTGCTGACAAAGCCTTGATGTCTGGGCATTATAGCTGTTTGACCATATTTCAGGTTCTCAAATTCCTCCAACTTTGTAAGTTAAAGAACTTCAACAAGGTCATCCTTAAGGTTGTGAGCTCTGACTTCCAGGTACTCAGATCCTTCCAGGGTGTCTTTATCTAAAAATGTATGCCACACTTGTTTGTACATTTGAGTACAATATTGTGATAGCAACTGTTTTTAGATCTGTAAGTTTGAAAATGAGAGAAAAACATCATTCCAACATTGACACTAAGGCCTTTGATGATAAAAATGGAGCTCTGCTTCATCTAAAGCAGACCAGCTCTAATTCTCAATGTTCACCAGCCTTGAGACAAAAGGCAATAAGAACCACACAACCCCAAGCCAGTTTACTCTCTGCTTTGCCACCTTTCTGACTGCATGAGATCAGCTGCAGTGTTCCCTGTGGCTCCATCTGTGTGCTTCTGCATTTCACATTTTGCCACACTGTTGTTTGAATAAAAGCTAAGTAAATTTAGAAGATCCCCACACGTCTGTTAAGTTGAAACATATGTATATCTTTAATTAGCATGAAAAGAGAGTACCTTATTTGCACATGTTTATTGGCCTGTATATATATATGTGTGATGGAATGCTTATACAGTGTATATACATGTGTACCATTTTCAGACAAAGAGTACACAGATTTCTATGTGTCATTACTTTTCTGTTCACGATGGATCTGGCATGCGATTTTTTGCAGTGCCTTTCCCCCAAACCAACAAGAAATAATGGTACATGATGGCAGGGAAGAAATACAGTATCTCCATTGCACACTAGTGTTGTGCAGCACTTACACAGCCAGTTCTTCAATTTCTTAAGGCAAGAATATATGTGCTGAAATTTAGCATTTTGCTCTGTAAAAATGGTATTACCAGTGAATATTGCTGAGAATAACAGTAATGATTTTACTTATTAAAGGAATATTGGTTGAATTTACGCTTAATTAAGGAGATGAAAAAACAAAACCTGAAACAGCTCGAGCTGTTAAAACACAAGAGTCCTGCTGTGCATTGATGCCAGTCAGTGTGAACACCCTTGGTCCGCAGAGAGGGTGCACCCAGTTGCTCATGGTGGATACAGAGGTGATGAGTGACAAATTGATCCCAGCTCAGACCACCAAGCACTCCCCAGCTTGTAGTAGGTCTCTGTCACACACACCCCTCTCTGCCTGAACAGAATGTCAGCCTGACATCTGACTGCTTCTTTCTGCCTTCTTACCCCTGACTGGACAGCCATGTGGTAGAACTGGAATTTGTCTTTTATTCTTTGTGTAGTGCACAGTTCTAGCACTCAAAACAAGTGATTCACTCACATAAGAATGAAAGTGATTTCTAAACCCCTCTTGTCTAACTGGTTTCTGGGTCCTGGGGGCAAGTGTTCCTGGCCAGCTACTTGCTGTGCCTTGACCTGTCCACTAACACTGACTGAGTCAGGACAGCTGCAGCTCCGATGGGTGAGATCGGTTGATCGGTTATCCTGCACTCCGATAAGAGAGTGACAGAGAGAAGTGATGAGAGAAAAGGAGTTGAGTGATCTTTCCTATAAATTCTCTGGAAATTGTTTTTTTTTTACTATTTGCTGATTAATCTTCATGCAAAAAGCTAAATATTATAAATAAGATTTTGTTTAAATGTTGCTTATAAGGGCCATGATTTAAACTTATAGGGAATCCAGACAGTGTTTAACTTAATTTGGGATTGTTAGTGATGTCTGTGCAGCATCATTCCTTACAAGAGATCTTAGATGAGGTCTCAGGTTTCATACGAGGTACCGGGGATCCTCACACATCACTCCTGTCGTATCCATCGGAACTTGTTGGGACTTGTGGCCGATATTTGAAAGTGCAATTTCCTTTTGTTTGCGTAGAGCCAGATGGCGCAACATGGCCGACGAGGCCCCGAATGAACGTTCTCGTGATGCTTAGGATTGGATTTTGCACATAAAGCACCTTTGAGTTTGAACTTGAGAAAGACAGACACAGGGAGAGATCATGAAAGGGAGGGACAGAGAGGCTGCCCAGACTTGAAACAGACTCTCTCAGGGAAATTTCCAGAGGACAATTGAGTTTTTGTGCGAAACAATAGAGAGAATAAAGTCTGATGAAGGGAAAGCATGCCTTTGTCCTCCTGGCACAGAGCTGTGGCAATGATTATCCAATAAAAGATAGCACACCTAAACTCTGCTAATCTACATCTTGGGTGGCTATGTGATTTGTCATGGGCATTTTTCTTTGGATGAACAGTGTCGTCAAACAATCGCAGTGCTTTAAAATCAACATTTGCCAGGACATCTGCTGTACTTATAGGTTTTGGGCAAACAATCACAAAAGAATAAGGGGAAAAATGTTTAAGCCTTTCAAAATAACAGAGTATCCATCCTCACATTAACAGAATGATCTGTTATGATATACGATGCGTGGCTTTCGGAGAAGAGCACAACAGTGCTATTGTTACCTTCTTGTGTACTGGGAAGATGGGAGGATGTGATGTCACTATAAAATAAATTAGAAATCCTATTTTGAGATGTAAAAGAAGCATCATACTTTTCTCAAATCTCGATTTATGTTTTTTGGCTGCAAGAACACTGTTGTGCCAGCCCAGGAATAATGATGATTTACAAGTGTTCTCCAGAGAATTAGCTATCTTTAATGTGAAGCACTCTGAGATCATAAAAAAACACAAGTCTGAGCATCGGTTAGGTTTTCTAAGACTGGTTGCACAAGAGTCAAAGACCTTGTAACAGTCTAATCCTGGAGTGCGTCATTATCCAGGTGGAAATCGAGTAGCTCAGGTCACACCTTTGCCCCACCATGCAGTCCAGTTAATCTTTCTCTGACCGATCTCAGGTGCAGCTGCTCTCTACAGAATGCTGACTTCATTCCACTGTGTCCTCTTAGGTGTCACATGTGCCCGCCGTCTTTGAATCACTGAAGAGGTCTAGACCATGCTGTTGTGTACCCTAACCAAGATCTGACAGGACAAGCTGTCTGATTGACTCTATACACATTGTGAGCCACTTAACCCTCCAGAATGTGCAAGAGGAATTACACAGAAAGATGCACACTGTGTGGACCAGCCTGAGTCCTGACAGTGACCACACTGTACTACCCCTGTAAACCTGTACTGTTGTCTCCTGTGGTGAAAGCCCAAGGAAGGCATGCAAAAGCATGATCGACACTGCCAGAAACCAGGGAATAGCAAGTCAGAGCATGGTAGACTTAAAGCAATGCAATATTGTGAAAATCCATTGTGATTAACTTTCATAAGAAAGTATCCTAGTCCACATTGCTCACTGTCATTGCTGCTCTGTCATTGCAGATGTCAGATGAGTGGATGTGGGTGGGTGGCTTCAGTGAAAGGAAACTGTTTACTACCTCCCCGGTAGCTTTCTGCAATTAAACACTGTGCATACTCATTAAGGAGCACTCAGACTGAGCCTCTTCACACAGACCCTCTCATTGTCAATAGCTGCCTTTATCCTCTTTTCCTCGAAGAGGCTGTCATTATATATAACTGCAAATTAGAAGTGTTGCGAGAGGAAACCAGGCTGGCACAGGAACAAGTGCTTGTCTGCAGCAAAGAAAGCACAATTAAAACAGCGTAAGTGCTGCAAATTAATTAATTTGTTAAATGCAAACCCAGTTAATCTGGGTAGGTGCTGAGTGCACATCTGAGGTGCCAGGACTGATACAAGTCTTTGCTCTTGTGAGAAGTAGGCTGTACTCAGACCTGGGAGAAGGTTAGGAGTTCCTGTCCAGCACACAGTTTGTTGTGTAAACAGAGAGCACCAGCTGCGTGTATTTACTCTTGACATTGACTTTTATTGGTTAATTAGATTAGTCAGGTTCACTTGCCTCTGCAGAGTTTTTTAAAGAAAGGATCTGTTTCAACAAGCAGCTACAGTTCTACTCAGTTAAAGAGCACATATTGCATATGTATACTGTACATGCATTCATCCATCAATTCATTTTTTAACTGCTTCCTCCAATACAGGGTTACAGGGGACTATCCCAGCAAGCAACAGGCACCCTATTCCTGGATGGGACACCAGTCCATTGCAGGGCACACAAAAACACAGCTACTAGGACCACATTTCCCAGAAACCAACTTAACTACCTAGCATTACTTCTTTGGACTGTGGGGGAAATCAGAGATATTGGAGGAAAACCACACAAACTTAGAAACTCTACAGACAGCATGCCAGGTCCAGAGCTGAACTCTGGTCTCCTGCATTGAAAGGCAGTAATGCTAACAACTGCACCACTGTGCTGCTCATACTGTATGTGAATGTGTAATTTCTAATTAATTGATTGTTGTGTTCAGTGTATTTGTACAGTGCATGTAGAAAGTACAGCAGAATAAAACTTAAAAGGCTGTTGCAAGTATACTTTGGCAAAAACAAATTCTTTATTTTGCAGATTTCCTCTGGGTTCAATAGGTCTGTGTTGTTTTCTGCCTTTATTTTTTTAAAAAACATGCAGCTTCCAGGCCTGTGGTTCATCATTTCAGAAAGTCTATTAAATACAGAAATGTGAATCAGTGGTCATGGGTGTCTCCAGCAGACACCCCGCTCCTGGACAGACAGACTTACAAGCATCACAGCTCTCTCCTGATCCCTGCACTATCTGCAACTGCAATTGACACATTTAGACACACCAGTATAACCTACCTGGTCTATGAATGTTATACAGTAGGTGACGCATGTGTTGAAATTATTAGAACAGGGTATCTCAGATTTTGTTTCTTTACTATTATTGTATAACGCAGATGGATTTATGTCTTGAAAGAAGGCACAGATGGTTGTATTTTCTGGGTGAGATGGGGTGTTTCAAAGCGTGTGCCTGATGTTTAATAACACCCTATTAAAACAACAGCTGTCAGAAGAACCTCCACTAACCAGCAGTTTGTACACAGGGAGTGATTACAGGGAGGTGCAGGGAGGTGTAAGGCCCATTGCAGTTTGTATACTGGCTGTGATTACAGCTGTGAGCTCTATGCCTGGGTGCCAGTGCTTAGATACTCCTGTTTGTCAGCTCAATCCACCAATCAGGTGATCAAACCTGGCTGGAAAATGGAAGATCACGTGAGCACGCTCACTGACAGTGGATAAACGATTACAAAACATCAACCGTACATTACAATACAAACACATACTGCAATTACCTTGGATAGAGATCTAGTTGAGACAGAAGATATTCTGAAACAGAATTGAATGAATATGTATGTTGCTCCAGTAGCCCACTCTGTGATAAAGGTCACAGAAGGCTATTTTCACAACACATTCCCTTTATCAATCTGCCAAAGAGTCAAAGCTCTCTGGGTGAAGATGTGCTTTCTCAGAGGATTATTTTCTTGTGTGATGTTTGGCCCTTGTCTCCCTGTAGAATTTGAAATGAGTGCTTGGAATGACCTTCTCCATAGCATTTAAGACATTCCTCTATGTTCCTGCTGCAGGACAGTCAGTTATTTTCTTTTCTAAGAAATGAGATCGCATGCTGTAGGATGACTCAAGCCAATAAAGCATTTTGAATTTGCACGTAGCAATGCCTTCAGCTCTCCTTCGGCATTCCGCCCTCCAGCTCCCGCCCTTGAACCCCCGCCTTTACACGATATATTCCCACACGCGCGGCCACGTATTTAAAACGGAATAATCACTGTTGTTAAAGGCATGATCGCTATCTTCAATCGGCCTCTGGTAGTCCTAACGGCCTGGGAGACAAGGACATCTCTCTTTAATCACTGAAGCAGCCCATGGCACCGGAGGAGAGTCGGGTTCCTCCCGCGGGCCCGCTTCCTGGGGATTTAAAACGCTTCTGCGAACGCGTGACGGGGGAGAAACTACTGTTTTGCGCTTTCTACTCCACTTTCCAATTAATGTCTTTGCCCCTCTGCTGCTCGCTCGTTACGTTTTGGACATGGAGACCTATCGATGCTAGATTCTCTCAGTCGAGTGTGTAGTCATCCAGGGGAAGTGATGAAGATGCTGTATTGTGTGAGTCCAAACACACCCTACTCTCACGTACACCTCGCTACTCTTCAGTATTTTTTTTTCTTTTTTTTCAATGAAATACAAGTCTTCTAATTGCGCATATTTTATTCTTCTTTAGATGAAAAAGGTTACATTCTGAAAAAAAACATTATAATTTATTTCAATCAAAAATTACAATTTTAACAAGAATGGAATAATGGTTTTAATTAACGAAATTATTTTAGACCGAAATACTACGTAAACAATCTATAGAAAATTCTTAATAGTTTGTAATAAAATATCCCCTGTCAAACTCTGTGATAATGATTTGGACAGTGAAGACCTTAACGCATATGTCGGAAAAAAACTGTATTATTTATTCATTTGCTTTTTGGATTATTAGTCTGGAAATCGAAATTAATTAGTCTAAAACAGGAATTCATAACAAAATAAAATGTATGAATTTTATGAGCACTCAACTTTTAAACAGCAGTATAGATTTGTATTTTTTAATGCAGAACAAATTAAATATACACGTCTTTTTTAATTTATATATATTCTTATAAATTATGTATTTCTTAACTTTATTTGTTCATACAAAAAGGGAGGGTCGTAACTGTGGATTAAAAACGGATCAAAAAACTGCTTAAAACGGTGAAAATCATAACCCCCTAGGAGACTGGATGAGATCCTAAAATCAATTAGCTGGATCATTTATTGTCCTCGCGTTTGTAACTTCGTCGGTTCGTAGGATTTGTGATCTACGACTTCGACGACGTTCGCCGTTGTCTACACAGGCCTGGCTGAAGACACATTAGTGTCTAACAGACCCTGGCTCTTACAGTCCACACGCTCCCGGTGGCCTGTGTCCTGCTCCAGGCCCAGGTGTGCACCGCACTGCCCGAGTGAGGCGAAAGCGCTCTCTCGCTCCCCTTATCACATGCTATTGGAAGACGTCATTGGAACAGCAGAATGAAGCGTGTTTTGTTTTCTGTATCAGGGTCTACATATTGAAATAAAAACGAAATCAGAATTTAGACATAAATAAATACATTGCTTTAATCCGCGTATTGATGAGTCTTATCCCAGCTGTTCCAAATCTTATTGAATGTCTGCCATTATAGTTTGGCACGGCGACTGTCTTTAGTTTATTGACCAATGTGAATTGTTTTATGTATAAGGGCCTCATTTTTTCCCTCTGGGTTTGTATTTATTTTATGTTTCTGCAGATTAAACCCCACAGCCCACAGGAGCTGCTCGGTGTTCGGCAGACAGGCCCAGCTGTCTCCCACGTATACTGTATGTCTGGTCAGAAATGGATTTCCACACTTCATATGTACTGTACTAGACCACGACTCTGCAATCACCGTTGTACTTTACCCAAGAAGCTTTTTCGAATTCTACTCAAATACTTCATGAGGAAGCAAACAAATAATTGGAAAGCGCTTCGTAACCGCTTTATAAATATAAGAGATTAGAACAACTATCATAACATTCCCATTATTTTATCTCTTTTAACATTTAGATTAACTTTCTTTTAGCCGTGTTCTTTATAACCGCTTATTTTTCTACAAATTGTCTTGAATGAACAGCCTTTGATCCACGTTCCTTAGAGGCGTTTCAGTGACGCCTCCTCCCCCCCCTTGGAGGTGGCGGATTTCTTCCATTATTGTGACGGATTTGTTTCCCGTTGAAACGTGCTCTGCCTTCACGCGTGTGCGGCGTTTTAGTGCAGCAAGTGCACCTCGCTTGAGGGCACAGCAGCAGCGCTCCACTGGGCTCCGAACCTGCAAACCCACAGCCGCCCAGGTTTGCCGCCTTTGCAAAACGTGCATGTAAGTGGAATATGGAACAAACTATGATATCATATGAAAATGATTAAATTCTCTCTTTTATACTACATGTTGTCATTTTATGTAATGCTTCTCATGTCTTCACTTGACTGGCATTGTTCTCAATACCGGTTAGAGTGCCTGTTGCGTGAAATTATAGCGATCGTGCTTGTTATCTCTTCTTTTCTCCGTTATGTTATCCAGAGCCCACTGAAATGAACAGCACAGCCGTAAGAATCCCCTATTGTCTCTGTAAGGTTGTTCACTGTAAATTATTTTTAATTAAAAAAATACAACATGCACAGACATCCTTTGACTTGGCTTTTCTCATTCTGTTTACTAACCTCTTCAATTAGTCTGAGCAACCATAGATGACATTTATTTGGCTGAGACAATAAAAGATTTTATAATGAAGAGGTTTCAAGCAAACAGGCGTGCGCCGCTAGTTCAGGCTTCCTAAAGCTGTCAAGACGTCACCGCCGGTAAATCTCCGCCAGTTCTGGCGCCAGATCTGATCAGCAGCTCGGCTTTCACACTGCAACGCGTTGGGTCTAGTTCAGCAACACTTCTCGGATACACTTTGTCACACAATTTGAGATGCTTGGCTACACAATTGAAAAAACAGTGCAATCGAGTTTCACGCTCTGTTCTTCCTTTATTACTACATCTTTAGATACGGAACTTTTTAAAACCATTTTGCCTATAAAACTACTTAGGAAAACCTTACATTTGTACACCGCTATACATTTTATATAAATAATACAAATTTAGAAGCATAATTTACAAAAATAAAAAATACAAAATATATATTTATATTTACACGAGTATCAAACTAGAAACAGGTGTAAAACGTGATATAAAACCCGTTTGCTGTACTACAAATACTTTAAAAAATACGTTGCAGGAAGACGGTGACGGGCTACTGTGTGTTTTGCTTTGGCAGACTGGAATTCTAGACTTGTCCACAGAAGTCAGAATTTAAAAGACAAGGCTTGAAAGGCACATCTTCCCCAGAACAGCCGTCCTATCCGGGTCCCGCTAAGGGCACAGATCCCTCGGCCGACTGGAACACCGAAGTCCACCAAGCAGGCAGGACAGTTCACGTCTATGTGCATCAAGGTTTAATATTCCTTTACAATGTAAGGGCACGGACGCTACAAGTGCACCGTTTCCGACTGTTTTGCCTTGGTTCATCCATGTTGTAGGTCACAACACGACGGCTGAAGTAAAGGAGGTGCGGGGAAGTGGGGGAGGTGTGTGTGTGTGTGGGGGGGATCGCTGCTTCACGGAATCGCGTCGAGTTCCTTGGAAGAGCTAACGCAAAAGAGCGGTTTTGGTGCACAGTTAGTACAGTCACGGTTCCACTCGTGCATGTTCTCTTTAAAGAAGGTAAAAGGGCGCTTAGGTCTCGCCTGTCAGTGCCTGATGATAGAGGAACCCGAACTCAGTCCCCGGCCCTGGTCCACTAGCGAACATCCCTGTCCAGGGGAGAACAACATTTTTGTAAGACACTCCACTCCGGCTTCAGCTGCCCTTACACCTCAGTGCCCTCCCTGGGGTATATGAGACTGTTCACGCTGAAACTGTTGTAGAAGTGGCCATTGAACTGGTTGCCCTGGCCGCTGCTGAATGAGTTGTAGTAGACGCTGCGGCCAAGCTGCAGGCTGTCTGTCAGCTCAGCGCTGCCGCTTTCCTGCTGGGAGTTGGCAGGGTACGGACTCAGAGCCGAGATGTTCCTGGCGGACAACTCGTTCACCAGTCCAAGGGACCCCTGCCTGTTCACAGAGCCGGAGCCGAGGCCCGTCATGCTACTGAAGAAGCTGTTGAAGCAGGGGGCAGAGGGCAGGCCGGGAGGAGAGGAGCTCTTGTGATCCTCTGTGGCGGTGTCTAGCTCCGGGGAGGAAGGCTCCAGGAGCGTCGGGCTGTCGGCTGGCTTGACGGTTGGGTTCGATCGGCTCTCGTCAGGTTTGGCGTTAGCAGGAGCCCCACTACTCGAGTCCGACCTGCGCTTCCTCTTCCTGCGGAAGTTCCCGTTATCAAACATCTTTTCACAGTTGGGATCCAAGGTCCAGTAGTTACCCTTTCCTGTAAAGACACAGAAACATCGTAATTCGACGTTTACATTTACATCTACAGTATACCAATTTCCATACGCAATTTCATTGTAATACACTGCTAAGCTCCATCTGACAGTTCGTAACAACTCACTTTCTAAATGGGCACATTAAAATAACACTAAGATATACACTAGTTACATAAACATCACATTCCAAAATGCACAGTTTTCCAAACCAAGGTACTGTAACATAAAAGAGTAACCATTTAAATCCAAACAATTATCATCCCAGATGTTAAACCACCAAAAACATTCAGATTTAAACTAGAGAATAATTGCCCCATTTTCGCCTCTTCAGAAAATCTCACAAAAGTATGTATTAAGTAAATGTTTAGTCAAGGGAGTGACAATGTGGAAGCCTTAATGACAAAATCTCCAGCGCTAAATAAAAAGTGCTGCTTCAGCACGGGTGGAGTGATTTAGTTCCGACGCTCAAAGAAGTTCGGCAACAACGGCAATTACGTTTTAAGTTTTAGATACGCACTATTAGATATGTTATCAATTAATCTACAAAATAGATTGTTACTGAAATCACAAAAACTCCCAAAATAAGACCCCTTCTGATTGTGCGGTGTGGTGTAAGACTGTCAAAGAAGCCCACATCAGAAGTCTGACATCAGGAAGAATTTGATCGCGAAACGCGATTTGAAATGACAAAACCTGTAAATACTATATAGAGTGCGCGTGATTAGGCCCGAGCTGCTCCTGATCGGGCCAGGAACAGAACTGAACGCAGAATGGGTCTCTTGATGAATTTCTCTCCATGAGTTTTCCAGAGCCCGCAGTGCTTAGGCTATTTATTACACCTCTTGAAGGTCGGTGCTCTGACCCCTCGCGCTTTTCATTCTCACGCGTCAAGTGCGCAAACGGGGCGAGGAATCCAACTGTCTAAGACAGCAGTTTCTATCTCACCGCCGCTTCCCCGCCTGCTCGCAGAAAACTGGTTTTCTTCGTTTCTGTGCAGGTCTGAAGTCACCGTTTGTCTTTTAGAAGGCTGATCAAAGGGTTGGGTTAGCACTTCAGTGAAGCTGTGTTTGGCTTTGGTTTAAGATATTGTAAAGAAGTAAAGGAAAGCAGTACTCTTTTTAGTTGAACAAAATCAGCTCGTCGTCCTTGGACAAGCCAGTCCAAGCATTTTAAAGACAATGAAGTGAAGTAAAGTGAATGGAGCTTTCTCAGCTGATATGGCGTGTGAATAATATTGAGCCACGCGAGGTGAATTGACATAGTATTTGTAAGAAACATACTAGGGATGCAATACGTAAGTATTGGGATCAATACCATTTATTCGGTTGTTAGTTTTGTCTCACTCTGTGTATTTTAATGGTGATTACGTGTGTATTAATATTTAGAAGAATAATACATAAGTGGAGCCTGTAGTTGAGGTACCTTCGCATCTTTATATACTGCATATCTCTTCTTTATTTAAACACGTCGACGTTTTCTTGTTATGCTTAACACCTGATGTTTACAAAAAGTGTTGCTAATATTGTTTAATGTTGTACATAGTTTTATTTCTAGAAAGGAAGTTTAAGACCTATTATGTAAAGTACACGGCATGTTTATTTGTATTGTATCAGATTGGGTTTTCTGGTTTGAATCTGTAGTCCTGAATATTCCACGGCGTGTCTTATGCGTTTATCAGTTGCGGCTTGTGGCTGTACAAAAATGTTTTTTTGCCCTGATAAAATTAATTGTGATTAGTTGATATCGCTGGTTAATAAACGTTATGCATCATGTAGCTGTCTATTGAAGGCCACTGTAAGGCGTGAGATTCTGTCTGAGATGACTCTTTTTTCACCTGTTGGATTGATATTTAATGTTAGGCTATGTATGTTTGAAAAAAGGTGTGAACTGAAGATTGTTGACTCTGACTGACAATAATATGGGCCTATAATAATATGATATACATAACATGGACATATAATAATATGACACGACTGACAATAATATGGGCCATTCTCAGAACCGAACGTGTGTAAGTGGACCGGACTTTGACCCACCTGGATCGTCCTCGTCGCGGGGGACCTTCTTGAAGCAGTCGTTCAGCGAGAGGTTGTGGCGGATGGAGTTCTGCCAGCCCGCTTTACTCTTCTTGTAGAAGGGGAAGTTGTCCGCCACGTACTGGTAGATCTGGCTAAGAGTCAACTTCTTCTCCGGAGCGTTCTGTATGGCCATCGCGATCAGGGCCGAGTAGGAGTAAGGGGGTCTCACCAGCTTCAGCAGCTCCTCCTGGCTGGCTATGGACAGCCAACCCAGATCGGCTCCCCCGAATCCCGACGAGTTCGGCAGGAACTGTCGCTGGGAGCCGTACGAAGGCGGCATGAAGGAAGCTGAGTTGTTCCCATGGAGGTATGAAGTGGACGAGTTCACCCCAGGCCCGTTGAGCCAGAGGTAGGGGTTGGAAGACGGCGCGTAGTCCCCCAGTCCGTAGCCACCGGGTCTCTGCGTGCTGTGCAAGCTCTGCTGGTGGTACATGCTGAAATTGTCGCAGTACACAGCCATTTCAGGGGCTTCCTGGGTGCTCTTGAGGTGAGGATTGTGCGGGCTTGGTGCTGGTGAACTGTGGTGGGCTTGCGAGTCAATGGAGTTCATAATCCCCACAGGCAGCCCTGCTATGGCACAAAATGAACGTTTCCTCTCGGGCTGTGTTTACTCTTCAAGTTAGCAACAGCAGCAATAAATTCCAAGCGGACCGCGCAGGAATCCGGTTTTTATATCCCCTGCGAGCGCAGGAGGCTGACGGCCGGGTGCAAATAGTACGAAGCTGAGAGTCAACCAATCCGAAATTCGCATCCCCAGGACTGGGCGTGCTCAAAGATGCCTCACCACCAATGACAGACAAGGCAGGGGCGCTTCGTTTCATTCATGATTCGGCACAGGGAGAGCGCAGGGGAGACTGAGGGCGGGACGCAGTAACAGAGAAGTCGCCAGGCACAGAGCAACACCTTGCGCGGTCTCACTCAGGGATCCTTCTGATGAGTAACTTTAGCCGCACAGCTTTAGCTTTTCTGTCAGTGTGTCGAGTCGAGCGTATCAAGCGCTCCACAGGTATCCTCTTTCTATTTTTAAAGACATATTTTCGAAAAGGTGAATTGAAACGAGAATAACAACGAGATCACCCTGAGATTAATATTCAAATGGTCATTTTTTTTCAAATATTCGGTTCTAAAATCCCCAAGGTTGACATTAGATATAATGTTACAATATCAAACGCAACGAACACACATTTAAAGTATAATGGGAACTTTTTATTCATCAGAGTTTTCCTCAGAGTTTCCATCAGATCCATAATTGTGAGCGTATGAATTTAAATACGCTCAGGTATTTTTCAATTCGAAAAATTTGAAAATTTGTCATTTGAAGTTAGAGACTTCGACGGCGATGATGATGATGATGATGATTATTGCTGGAGGTTTTGTTCGGAGTAAGCAGCGCCTACTTGTATTTTGAGAGGAAATGTCGTCTCAGGTTGTCCCAGTTGTGCCGAACCTTCATGCTCACAAATTCAGATTCAAAGAGTTTTAATACTACGACCGACAAATTATAGTAAAAACATAGTGGACACCCGGCGTCTCGCGCCTGTTGCTTGCCGGGATAGGCCCCGGCTCCCTGTGACCCCGAATTGGACGATGAATGGACATACTGGAAATTTACAGTACGGACATCGCATACAACATTGGCTATAACGAACTTCAGGTTGTCGGCGCTGTGGGCTCCCGCATCTGCCCCCGAACGAGTGAAGGAGATCGCACTGAGCAGTTTTTCTTTTCCATCACAATCCCAAAAAATCTAAAAATACAAAACTATTACTTCGTTAACCACAATTATCCTGTGCGCAGTTAAAAAGCGCAGCTAAAACAAAAATATTATAGAGAAAAATGATCTGCAAACCCTTGCCAAGAGCAATAATAAAATATTAATGTTTTTATTAGTGAATAGTTAATAGTTAAATGTATATGCTGCTTTTTAGACACACCTGTTACACATAATGAAAAAAAAACGTTAACATTTAAACGCGAGTGTAAATTGCTACACAAAATTTTATATTGAACTTCATTCTGCAATTTCATTTTTAAAATACATTGTAAGACGGTTTTAAAAGTAATGTTTAACACGAAAATGAAATAGTTTATTTTAATTAAGGTGTATAAGTTTGATTGTGCTTAAGGTCGCTATTTTGCTGTCATTATTTTCATTATTAATAGTGATAGATTTGTCTAAACAGCGAAAGGGAGTAACTATAAAGGTTGTCTGAAAGAGCATTTTAAAAAAGATTTTAGATTAAAGATTTAAAGATTAAAGATTTTAAAACCGATTAAATGTATCGATTTCTTGTGTGATTTTATTAAATGTACATTATTCAGATAATTTTAAACTATCAAAACGAATCTTCATTAATCTCAGCAACAATTCTTTCACATTGAGAAATATCCAAAATGAGTGGTTTCTTGTTAATTTGTGTTCTTTTCCTTCTTGTCCTGTGATTAATTAAATGTATGTAACGTTAGAAAATAATGAAGCAAAGAATGTTTTCTTTAATAACTAACACTAAACCACCAAGCGATTTTTGTCACACAGTCTTAAAAACATTTATTATTGTTTTTCAGCTAGCTGCGTCCCTGTACACCAGTCATGTGTGGCTTTTTTAAAGATAAAAATATTATTTACGGAAAACCTTTACTCTTCTAATTCTGCACCACCCTTGGTTTAATTCGCAACAGGAAATGAATTTTCTTTCGCTTAGCAAAGAGCGGGCAAAAGTCTGCACCTTAAATTACTTGATGGATAGATTTATATGAAAAATAATGTTTATTAAAAAGTTTAACCACTCTGAAAAAAAACAGTAATGAAGAAAATACATTACATGTAACAATACTTCAAAAATCAAGATAAAAATATCAGAAATTAATTTCAATTCTACCAGCAAGAAATACATTATTTTAAATAAAAATAAACTCAGTTAAAGATTAACACCAGCTGCATCAGCTGCACAGAGAACATTTAAAAATAAATATCACATTGATAAACGTAATTTTCTAAAAATTAAAATCCACTTTATATATACAGCACAGTATATAAAGCATTTTAAGAATAGGAAATACACATTTAGAATCAGCATAGTGATAGACTAGTCATTAATCATTTTAACACTTTAACATAATTTAAACATTTTTACAAATTAGTCTTGGTCATTAGGTTGTAGATGTCAAAGTATGAATTATAATTGTAAATAAAACATGATTAATGCCACGCAATGTCAGGTGTGATGAGTTATTATAATGTTAACCTTGATAAGAAATATTTACTTCTTTTCATACAGAAACAACAAAAGAATTTCATTTCAGTACCACCTCCCCAGTAAGGACATCAAGCTGAGTGTGTGTCTGAGCAGGTATGATGAAGATATTTTGTCTTTAGATCGGCATATGTTTGTTTGGGAGAAAGGACTGGTCTCTGTTGGAGAAGAGAGATGAGGCTGGTGTCCTGGAAGGGCTCTGCGGGGGGACAATTTTACCCTCTTACCCCGGGGAAGGAACAGTGTCCTTAAAGGGTACTTCTGGGGCACTTTTACACTCTTACCCCAGGAGGACTGTTGTCCCAGGACCAGAGCAGCAGTGTGTTCACAGAAATCTTGTCCATTCAGGAATTCTTGTCCTTGTCTTTTTCTTACTGCCCACTGTATCATTTGTTTTAGAATGTTTTCATTCAGTTTCACCATGTTTTCTAAACGTAAAGAAAAAAAAAACTCAGAGCGAGCGACTTACTTCTGCACACTGCTGTGAGATCCACAGTGGTAAACTGTGCAGCACTGGGTTCTGTCCCTACTTGTGTCGAGCCTCTGTCTTTCAGAAACACGTCTGGCTTGACAGGTTTCCTGTGAATCTGTACGATAAACCTGAAATTAACGCCTTTCTGTGAACTGTAAAAACTTAAGAGTTTCACTAAAATGCAAGCCAGCGGACACAAGGGTGAAACATCCAGAGTATATGGACTGGCTGGGGTGGCTACAGTGTCCAGCTCAGAGGAGGAGTGCACTGTGAGCTGCAGAGATAGAGGAATAGAGAGATGGAGAGATAGATGGCCTGGTGCTGGAGTGAGGAAGTGCACTGAGAGCTGGAGAGCTGGAGGGATGGAGAGATAGAGAGATGGCCTGGTGCTGGAGTGAGGCAGTGCACTGTGAGATGGAGAGATGAGAGATAGAGAGATGGCCTGGTGCTGGAAAGAGGGTGTGCTAGTGTTTCTGCAGAGTGAGTGACAAGCCTTTGATGTGAAGCTCTCATCTCCCAGGCAGATCCAGCAGGTGCACTCACCCAGACATCCAGACACCCAGCCTCAGCCGCCACCCACCCCTGTCTCGGACTCGTCTCAGACCCCCCTCCTCTGCCTGCTCCCTCCCAGGACCCAGGTCCTCTGAAACCTCAGAACGTCAATACCTGGCCATGTACAGATGTGAAACAGATGTATATTTTAATTGAAAATGAAATACAAATACAAATTCTCATTTTAATTAAACATTGAAAGAGGTAGAGGAATCTGAAGTGGAGCTCCATGGTCTGTAACAGCCAATCTGGTGGGTTCAGTGCTATTCCTGGACCTCTGCAAGGACATCTGAGCCCAGACAAACAAACTGGGCAGCCTTGGTGTTTTAAATCACTGCAGATCTAAAGAGCTTCTTGGAGTGTCCAGAGTATCAATTTCGTCTGTGGGGATGGAGAGGGTCTTTCAGACACCCACAAGCCATTGTATGAAGAAGTCCTTCCTATTGTCAGTTTGAAATGTGCATCCCTGTAGTGTCCACTTGTGTTTTCTGGCTCTTATTTCACTGATGATCCTTATCTGATCCTTATCCACAGAATGTAGAGAAGCAGACAGGATATGAGTATATACACTTAAAGGAGAAGCATGCATATCATGAGATATGTTAAAAGTTAAATGTTAAAACGATATTAAGAATATAGTGCTGAGAATTTCAGTCACCATGTTACAAAAAAAGGCACTGCTGTTCTGGAATCAGTCCAGAGAAGAGAGAGGGACTGGAGGAAATTACATTGTTCAGTCTTGAACAGAGAAGACTACGAGGGACCTGATACAAGAATTTACAATCCTCAAAGGCACCGACAAAGTAAGCCCAGCAGTCTTCAGAAGGAAAAGTGTTTCATGAACTAAAGGACACATGTGGGGATGATGGATGATGGAAAGTGGATTCAGTGCTGAGTACGGGAGGCACTTCTTTACACAAAGATTTGTAGGGGTATATAACAACTTGACCAGCCATTTAGTTGAATGTTGTTGATGTTCTTTTTCAAAACACAGCAGGTGAGATCCTGAGATCAACTAGCTACTAAGAACCAAAGGAGCTACTGTAAATGTGCCAAATTACCTTCTTTTGTTTATAATCTGATTTATTTTGTGAAGAATACCTCCGGATGATTTTGTAGCAGATTTTTAAAATCAATTTATGCCTGTTTTATATCCACACAATTTCCTGTTTTCAGCGGGAAATTGTGTGGATATAAATGACTGCAATCTAAATTGATCTGGGTGCACTGTAATTACAGTTAGTGATATGGTTAGTATGTGGGGTGTTAATGTATTCAGAAGAGTGTTACAAGGGATTCATCAATTTTCTTCTTATATATTTTCTTATTCTGTGCATGTGAACAGATTTACTAGAAACGTCTAGGATTGTAGAAGAACTTCTTTACTGGGTACTGATGTGACTGTCTCCTTGTGCTTGGCCTTCTCACAAAGTGCTGGTGCTCTGGTTTCCTCCCCCAGTCCAGAGAGTGGGTTTGTGTCTGTGTGTGCCCTGCCATAGACTGGCATCATGGGTGCATCCTGCCTTGCCAGCTCCCTCATGAACCTCAAATGGACAAAGTGGTAAACAATGGCTAAGAAGGAAAGGAAAAACGAGCATCATCATCTTCCAATTAGAGTTTATGAAAAGTACTTGTCTAGAAGAGGGGGCCCTCTTCATTCTACAGTCAGGTGTAGTCCTCATCGGGGAAATACACAGTGGCCACTCTGCAGCAGCAATCCCCTGCACACAGATCTGGGGGAGGAGAGGGAAACTGCTTCCCCTACTGAGTTCAGGGGGACTTTTTTGGGGGGTCCAGCCAGGACGAGGATCATGCCAGTGCCTTTTACAAACCATGTCAGGGGGTTTTTACTTACCAGGCAGACAGCATCTGGGTTTTACAGCTCAACTGACTGATTAAAAAAAAAAACAACTGAAAATGAAATTTGATGCTATGTTTACCCCTTGAAAATTTGCATTATAAAGCAGTTAGAAAATTCATGCTGGCCTGTGAAGTGTACTAGCAACCCAGAAGAGTCTCTGCGTGAGTCCCTGACTCTTGCCTAGGTTGCAGATGACCTCCTGATGTCCGTCAACCGTAAGTTCCACCAACAAAACGAGACATTAAGTTTTCGTCTGAGCAATACATTTGAAATAATATGCTTTAAAGAGAATAAATGTAAGTCAGTTAGTTTCCTGAATTATGTTGGGGGACTGGAGGCTTCTGACAAAGAGAGGTATTCAGGTGTTAAAAGGCTGATGATCTCAGGGTGGTTGTGAAACAGCTCTTCACTGACCTCAGCTCCAACCGTCTCTCAAGTTACTGTTGCAGCACTGCTGCCACCCTGTGGTTATGCTTTAGAGTTCCATGCAAGCCTTAAAGGAAGATGTGCTATACACTAGTTTCCTATTTCCTTTTTTAGTCTTTATTGACCAGGAAAGAAGGCAGCATAGTGGTGCAATGGCTAGCCTTGCTACCTTGCAGAGCTGGGGTCCTGGGTTCAATTCTGGACCTTGCACCCGTTGCTTGCTGGGATAGACGTCTGCTGCCTTGTGACCCCTTGAATTGGATAAAGTGGTAAGAAAATGAATATATGACTAGAAAAGTAAACGTCCATTACCATTGCTACGGCTTCATATTAGGTGTTGTGCAAAAAGAGCTAACATATTAATATAATGGCTGATCTCAAAAACTGTCATAATCCTTAATTGAACCAGAAGAATGACTTAATGACGAGCTGGTTAAGATCAGTCCTGCAATGGACAGGCGTCCCATCCAGCATGCACCCTGCCTCTGGCTCCCTGACACCCAGAACTGGAAGAAGGTTTTTAGATTTAAGGTTAGAAGATGGATGGATGGACCTGGCCAAGAGGCTTCGTACCGCAGTAGCGCAGTGAGACGAGCAGTGAGATAAAGAAAAGATCAATCAATACAAGGTTAATAACAGACAAGGACAAAATACAGCAGGACGGGGCTGGGTTAACAAGCGCAGGGGTCAGGTGGAAAATATTTAACCACACAACTGAAACTCCCTCAGATACACAAGTGGTACCGGCTTGTTCTCAAGGTTGCTCTAGTCATACGTGGACGGAAATTACTTGCACCCAGAGTTTGTGGTCACACGTAGAACTGGGAATTATTCTTAATTATTATAATCAACACCTCTGCTATTCTATCCTGGTCTTTGTCAATTCTTGTTCAAAGGATGGTATCTTTTTTTACGACATAGTGTCCCCATCACTATACTGGGGCATTAGGACCCACACAGATCACAGGGGTGAGCACCCCCTGGTGGTCCCACCTACTAACACCAACCTTAGCTTTCCCTGGAGGTCTCGCATTCCAATACTGCCCAGCCTCACACCTCCTTAGTTTCAGGGTGTTGCCAGTTGTCAGTTGCAAGTTGCAGGATGATATAGCTGTTGGCACCATGTACTACGTGGACATTGTCACATTGGCTGGAATAGAACCCTAATGCATGGCAGGTGAGAATTATGTGTGGTGACCTTTCTGGTGCATTATGCCTGCCATCGCATCATCCAGGTGGATGCTGCACATTGGTGGTGGTGGAGGGGAGTCCCCATTACCTGTAAAGCACTTTGAGTGGAGAGTCCAGAAAAGCGCTAAATAAGTGTAAACAATTATTATCATTATTATTATTATTCTACCACTGAACCACTAATACTTATAATTCTTAATATTACCAAGGCATTTTTGCAGTTAAAGATGCACATAAAACCAGTTTTTAGTCTTTAGAGAGGATCATATCAGTGATCAGTAACAGCCTTGTGCCGGTTGCTTACCTAGATAACCTCTGGCTTTCCACTGATGGGTGGATCAGTGATGTGGAGGGTGGCTGTGCTCCATCTCGCAGCAGAGCTATTTTATACATTATGTTTTTTGTAAACATCACTACACTCCAAGATGGGGAATACAGACATTTGAAATGACATGACCTAAAGGAACAGGTAAATCACAATTTGGGTTGATAAAGGACACTCAGACATGACTTTAGCTTTAGCTTTCCTCCTAGGAATTGCAAATATTAAAACACTGTTCAAGCAGATCCTTAGATATTTCTAAAGCATTTCTTGTTCCAAGTTTAGCTTAAAGTAAAAAAAAAAAACAGTGATAGTTACTAAATGAGCTCAATTTAGTTTTCATTGAAAAGCAAACATTTAGTTTTATAAGTGTTTAGTAGAAAACAGTTCACAAGCCAGCAGAATGGTATTGGAACTGAAGGTACCGATGATATAGTCAGTGCAGTGGAGTATAAAATGTTATTGGAGTTGTTGGAGTGGAGGTGGATGTGCGAGTTGCCTGTAGTTGGAACAGTGGAGAAAAAGGAGGATTTGGTTTTGCTGCTAATTTTTGGAATCATGCTAGCTTTAATTCAGAGTTAACATCTTAAATTACATTTAAATAATCAATCTTCGTGAACTGCTTAGGGTCCCTAGGGAAGGAATAAAAACATCTGAACCTCACGATGTGTGTACTCTTGAAGGAAATATCATTAAGCAATCTTTAAAACGGGTATTCGAGAGGTTACAAATATTTTGCAGCACTTCATTAGGTTATTTTGACAAAAAAACATAAACTTTAAAAACATTTATAATAAGATAATTTAAGGAAGATTAAAGCAGCTTCTAATATATGCTATGAAATAGTGATCGCTATGATCCTTTCTGAATACAGCTGGATAATATGGTTGATATTTTTTGGAGTGCTGTAACTATACTGTCAAGAGAGGCTGAGTTAAAATATTTTATGACTTTGGGTTAATAATAATTGGGTTGATTATAATCTCAAAAGTTCTGCTTAGTAGGAGATTGCACATCCTTTTGCTTTATTTTAAAATTAATAATTTAACCTCCTTTGATCACCCATGTACTTGCACTCCGAACTCTTCATGTATTATATAGGCCTATTTAGCTCCTCTAATGAGGCAAAGCCGACGTCCATTCCTTGACTGTGACTTTAAGACCAAGAACGGCAGGAAATTAAAAACCGCCCCTTTGCTTCCTTCAACCAATCAAACAGTTCAGCAGACAGGAAACAGGGACTCAGTCCAGGAATGATGAAACAATAGCAGAACATTAGGATCTATCTGTATATCCACGACACTGGATGGGCTCGGCAATGATTATGTTTGTCTTCGAGTGATTGTTATTTTTCCTTTTTTGTTTTCAGAAGTGATAATTACAACATGGCTGTAGGGACGCAGAGCGTTTCCTCTGAATAGGATTGCCACGAAGAAGCGGGGGTTTGTAGAGCACACAAACAGTACCGCACGCTAAAAGAGAGACGGTCCAGAAGGACCGACTGTTGCGGTAGTTTCGGTGCTAACAAACCGCTGCTTTAGTAAATACAGCGGGAGTCTTACATCGGGTGCTGGGTGCTTTACGAGAAACTGAAGACCCAGCCATGTCGGAAACTGACAAATTTAACTACGTGTACAGCTGCGATCTTGACATCAACGTGCAGCTAAAAATGTAAGTGTTTTTGCTGTTATTACGGGATAAAGTTTATCTTTCGTATTGCAGTTCGTATTAATTAATGATGAGGATATTATTAGTTCCGGCAGACTCGCTTGTAATATTAATGAAGATGTTGTCTTTCACAAACAATAATAACCTCGCAGGGCTGGCGGTCACGCTCTCTCCTGTATAGAACTTCTATTAGAAGGAAAGCAAATCCAAATCCAAAACAAGGCATTTATCGGCCCTTTAAAGATGCAAGAAAAGTAAGGTAGATGTAACTTGCACAACACTGTGAGTTCTCCAAAGGTTTTTTTTACACAAGACGCAACTGCTTGATTTCCATACTCAATGAGAAATTCAATTAGCTTTTCCCATAATATTGTTAAGGTCAAAAAAGTTATAAACATGATACTGCAAAGTGATTGTATTTCTTTTCTTTTCTGTGGCTGTGTGTGTGAGAGGAGTATTGCAGTATTGACCCCACAGTCCCTGTCTCGGTTCACTGTGTCAGTATTGACCCCACAGTCCCTGTCTCGGTGCACTGTGTCAGTATTGACCCCACAGTCCCCGTCTCGGTGCAGTGTGTCACTATTGACCCCACAGTCCCTGTCTCGTTGCACTGTGTCAGTATTGACCCCACAGTCCCCGTCTCGATGCAGTGTGTCAGTATTGACCCCACAGTCCCTGTCTCGGTGCAGTGTGTCAGTATTGACCCCACAGTCCCCGTCTCGATGCAGTGTGTCAGTATTGAGCCCACAATCCCCGTCTCGGTGCGCTGTGTCAGTATTGACCCCACAGTCCCCGTCTCGATGCAGTGTGTCAGTATTGACCCCACAGTCCCTGTCTTGGTGCACTGTGTCTGTATACAGTGTTAATAAGGTTTTATTTCTGTACAGTAAATATACCTTGGTTATCTCTCCGTCAGAGGCAGTCTTGAGGGGAAGAGGGAGCAAAAGAGCTACAAGGCTCTGCTGCAGGACCCCATGCTGCGTTTCTCGGGGCTGTACCAGGAGAGCTGCTCTGATCTGTATGTCACCTGCCAGGTGTTTGCTGAGGGCAAGCCCTTGGCCCTGCCTGTCCGCACGGCTTACAAGGCCTTCAGCACGCGGTGGAAGTGAGTATGCACTGGTAGGAAGGGGTGTGCGTTGGGCTTTCAGATCCTGACTTGCCCCGGTGGGCACAGGAATCCCATGAGACTGAAGAGCAGAGGTTTTCAGCAGCTCTGAGCGTGCTGCGTGCGGTACCCAGCCCAGGCTGGGCCGTGGGTGAGCGTGAGTGAGTCCCTGTGTGTCTCTGCAGCTGGAACGAGTGGCTGCGCCTGCCGGTGAAGTACCCCGACCTCCCCCAGAGCGCGCAGGTGGCCCTGACCGTGTGGGACGTCTACGGGCCGGGTCGAGCCGTGCCTGTGGGGGGCACCACCGTCGCCCTGTTCGGGAAGTACGGGTGAGTGCTCCGGAACCCCTGGGCCCGCTGTACGGCGCCCTGCACGGCGAGGAATAAAACACGCCTCCTCACGTCACAGACAAGGCCGTTTTTATCCTGTGTCTTTCACTGTCTGAAAAGGCAGGTGGCATTTTTCTGCTGAAGCTGTAGTAATTTAAAGCCAAAACTAGAGCTGGTCAGTGAAGAGCTATCTAATAATATAATAATAATAATCATCATCATCATCATCATCATAATTTAATAATAATAAAATAATATTTTCCATTAATAATAATTCAAGAATAATAATATTAAAAATACTAATAATATTTGCTGTTTAATGGCATTGTGAGAATAATTTGGTAGATTTTAACCAAAGTTGAAAAGCTCCCAATCTATATGGTTTATTTTATTTTTAATTAACAAAATAAACTTGATTCCACAATGTATATCAATCTTACAGTGAGTACACTCTCTAACACTGCATAGGATTATTACTTAAAGTTGTAAAAAGTTCTTTAATAGTTATAAAATATTCACAATTCACATGTGGGCTGGATTTGCATTCTGATAAACAGCTACCAATTGCTTTCGTCCATG
Organism: Lepisosteus oculatus; assembly: GCF_040954835.1. Classification (NCBI taxonomy): domain Eukaryota; kingdom Metazoa; phylum Chordata; class Actinopteri; order Semionotiformes; family Lepisosteidae; genus Lepisosteus; species Lepisosteus oculatus. The sequence continues at coordinate 29,277,864 of NC_090696.1, forward strand.
CCTTTTCCCTGTCCCAGCTCTGAAACTGTGGTCATCCAGTCCTCTGCATGAGCTCAAAAGAACAGGTTTTCCCTCCCTGGTCCCTGTACAGGGCCCACAGTCCTTTCCAGTGCTCCCTCATTGTGGACAAGCCCCATTTGGCGACGTCGCCCTGAGGTTTGCAGGAATCCTCTCCTCCAGGTCCTTCACTCCCTGCTCTGTACTGCAGTTTGTGCAAATACGGGTTTTGTGTGTTTGGTTGCTGCTACACTTGTGACGTAGATGCTCAGTGCTTTTTCACAGGATGGGCAATCATGGTTTCGAGGATAGTTTTGTGTGGCTATCAGAGCACAAAAGTTTAAACTGTTTAGCAGTAGCGGTATGAAGGAAACATGTTTGGTGCATGTTTAGTGAAATTAGAACCACTGATTTTAATCTTTTATTAATCGGATGTTTTTCTTCCCTCTCCCTTTCCCTTAGGATGTTTCGTCAGGGGATGCACGATTTGAAAGTGTGGCCAGGAGTCGAGGGGGACGGCTCTGACCCCACAACGACCCCGGGGCGCACTAGTAGCAGTCTCTCTGAGGACCAGATGGGACGATTGGCCAAGGTGGGGCCCATACATAGTGATTGATGGCATGGGAGGTAGTTATTCATAACGTCAGAGTGAGTTGTGCCTGACTGAAGCAAATTGATGGGTTTAAAAGAGTTAAGGGGCAGGACTGTGTGGTGGGTGGGGCCAGTTCATCTACAGGCTGGGTGGTGGGTGGGGCCAGTTCATCTACAGGCTGCGTGGTGGGTGGGGCCAGTTCATTTTAAAAGGCTAAGATGTGAGTGGGGCTATTTCATTGACAAAGGATGTGTGGTGCGTATGGTAGTTCCAAAAGGTGTATGGATGAATAAAACTAAAATTGAATTGAATATGAATGAGTTCATATTTCTAGGTCCCAGTACAATCACAAAACCCGTGTGTTTTAAATGTGATGTATAAACTTTAAACCTTTTGTCTTTAGGATTAGTGTTTTGGAAAGGGCATGTAGACTTTATATCAGCAATGTACCTGTAAAGTAATTGGAACTGTTTTTGGTTTCTAAATTTATGAACCATTCAAGCATTTCAGTCCTGCAGTAGCATTCAGCCAGTCCTCCTCTCCCTGGCCCGTGTGTAGTGGGGCAGGTGCCTCTCAGTGGGGGGTGTTTGTGTTTAGCCCCCATCAGGCTAAAGTGAGGGTGTTCTGGAGACTGACTAGCTTCTCTTCTCACAGCTCCCTGATCTGGAGGTGCTCAGTGATGTGAGTAAGAGCAGGGGAGGTCTCTAGGCTAAGCCCTTTCCTTGCTGTGCATGGGCTCTTTGTGACGGGGTGTGGATGGATAGTGTGTGTATAACAGCAGTCTTCACGTAGCTTCTTTGAAAACACTGCACAGAAACGCAAAAAGATTTATAGAAAAAATGTATGTAAACTAAAGCAGGAAACAGTAACAATAAGAAAAGAGGGAACAGAAATTACATTTGACCTGGCATGTCTGTGCATTGCAACCTGAATGTCCTAACACCCACAGAGCATGGGCGTACAGAGCTAACCAGAGCCCATAGCAGAGCAGACGTGTCAAGTACCTCCATCAGAGAAGCTGGGACATTTTGATGGATGCTCGGCATTTATGTTATCAGAACATAACAGAGGTTTCGCAAACAGGAAAGTCTGAAAGTCACGAAAGAAAGGTAGTTGACTTGACTGGCAACACATCTTTTGCAGGAGTACACAGGTCTCTTGCAAATGCATGAACATAGTCCTGAGGGACAGTCAAACAAATCTGTCATACACCAGATGTTAAGTTACCCTCATGACCTTAACAGGTTTTGATATAAGCTGGGACTGTTCTTGAGGTGCCTGTACAACACTCCAGGCACTTCACCCTTGCCTGGCTGAGGCAGCAGGAGAAATGTGCTCACATAGGTCATCTCCCACATGCTGCTCTGAGGAACAGGAAAGAGATGGGCGAGGAACACCTACCAGTGTTTACCTCACTTTCCGCTTCTTGTTAAATTTTAAAAGGTTGTTAGCGCTCGTTTGAAAGCTAAAACTGGGTTAGTTTCTAACAAGAAAAAATGTCAATAATTTAACCAAAGACAAAAAAGAGATTATACCCATAAGTGTATTGGATCTTGAAAATTATGGGTCTGTAAACAAAATTGACACTGTAACAGCTGACCGTTTGTGTCTTAAATTTGCATCCAATGTTAATTTTGATTTACTACTACTGTAGCGTAAATGACCTAATCAGAATTAATGCAAATGACCGCCCTTACTGGGAGAAAGGGGGAATGTTGCCAAGGTAGGAAAAGAGATAAAGAATCTACACTGTGTTAGAGATGAAGGGGATAATTTACTTTGAGCTGTTAAATTCTAGTCCATTTCACTCCTTTTAATTCAGATATATCATTGTTGATCTAGCCTGGGTAATTTTGCCTTTGGCTAGCCTAATTCAAACCTGACCAGTTCAGTCTAATCTAATCACATCTGATCAGTCCCATTCCAGTAGGTGAGCCAGGATATGAAATACCTCCATCTGAGTTACACAATCAGATCGGTTTGTACATCCTCAGCTAATAGTCTGTTAGAAACCCAGCAAGCCAGTTTAGCTGAGTGGCTGCTTTTCATCTGTGACTTTCTCAGAGTTATTGTAATCCAGCACAGGGGTTCAATGCTTTAGATGAGTTATTACTTGGGGATGTGTGTATTAACACTGTGGCGTTTAAAGATATGTTTGTCCTTCCTGGTAGAGCAGATCTGAGGGTAGGGCTTTGCTCATCAGTGCTGTGCAGGGGGAACCTAACACACCCATCGAACAGCAGTTTGATCAATTTCAGGTTTTACCAACCACAAGCTCTTTCCTAGTCAAAACCGGGTACTGGCTATGCAGACTTATTTTATTTTGACAACATTTTTGAATATTGATGTTGATTTAGAAAGTTTGAAATAAACTGATATGTGGGTGTACTATATTAGTATATTATGTTAAAGGGTGCACAGCTGGTAAAGCTGAGATGGATCAGACTGCTGTGTTTATAGGAGTCTTGTGTCAGGCCCTGCGGTGCTGGTTTGCTGCCGTGGCATGCTCAGAGTAAGTACTGGGACAGCTGTGCTGCACAACCTGCTCTTGCACACGTCAACCACCACTCGCGCTCTCTTTCCTGCCGTCCTGCCCTTGCCCGAACCTCCTCTGCCTCTACCCTTTATAACCTCTGTCCTGCTCTGCCCCTCTCCAGCTGACGAAGGCTCACCGGCAGGGTCACATGGTGAAGGTGGACTGGCTGGACCGCTTGACCTTCCGGGAGATTGAGATGATCAATGAGGTGAGCTGCCCATTGGTGCTGTCTGTCCATATGTCCCTCTGTGGGAATGGGAATCCTCCTCACTACCCCCCAGTAACTCCCCGTTGGAAGTATTTCGGTTAGTATTGGCGTATCGCATGTTACTACAGCTTAGTTACTAAATTGTTCAACTGAACTTCTTCAAGAGATGATCCATTCCTCAAGGTGCTGGAGTGCAGGTGTGATCTCGGACACATGTCCTTCCCTTTGCAGCAGTGTCATTCACTGGTTGAAGAGTAAAATATGTTGTAGAAGTCTAAACTGGGATTATCACTTTGAACTTAACAATAATCATGATAAAAATATATTTTATTTCTGTAAAAACAGTATTTTATTTGTCAATACAGTTTTCCCCCCTTGGGACACTTGAACAAACCGAGAGAGTAGAACCTCTATTTTGAAAGAGCAAAAGCATTGGGACAGGTGTCTCTTGTTAGTTCAGGTGTTTGTTGTTGGACAACACACTTTGACTTCAGTGTCACAATGGAAACCAAAGAACTTTCTGTTTAAGAAATTACCAGCATTTAAGTGAGAATATTTGAAAAACTCGTTACAACTACAGAATAGAAACCAGGCAGAAGAAACATCGGCAATATACTGAAGAAGAAAGACACCACAGGTATAATTCCCCGAACAGTTTACAGAAGACAGAGGCAGCAGGATTACAAACACAGCACCACAAGATAAGCACCAAGAACACAAGATATTAATTTTATTCTAATAAAACTTATGATTATTCTAATTTTATTCAGCAATACAAAGATGGGGCAGTGCAGTTTTGGGCCAGTGACACCAAGATAAACCTTTTCCAAAGTGATGGGAAGGTAAAGTGTGGAGAAAGAAAGGGACTGCAGAATGATGGTGACCCAAAACATACAGCCGCAACCAAGGAGTTAATGAGGAGAAAAAAGTGGAAAATCGTAGACTGACCATGTTAGTTTCCAGATTTAAATAAAATTGATAATGCCTTTTACAATCTGAGGAAAACACTGATGTCCCAGCAGCCCTGTTATTGTCTCAAAGGGAAAAGCAGCCAAATATTACATTTTACAAATCAGCTTGAAGTGAATGTGCCCCAGTACTTATGGTCACCTGGAATTACTGGGTAGAACACAAAGTTTTTTTGTTTTAATGTGATCAAATGTATACAACAGATTACCCAAAACCAAATATGTATTGTGTTTTTTAATTTTTGTTTTAATTTCATGATAACAAATAGAAATTACTTGACTGGGAAGCAGACATAAGTTTTGATTTTGCTCTCCCAATGCCTTTAACACTTATAGCTCTTTTAAATTCTGTAGTTTTGTGCCCTTTACAAACAAGACACACTTAACTTGAGCAACTTGAGAAATAGGGTGCTGTTGGTGGTCATGTGTTACCAGAATTATATCCTCATAAAACAGTGATGATTGCAAAATAACGCAATGTTATCTTGTAACAGCACAATAATAATTATGAAATAATCAGGCACACCAATTGCATGAACACCGACGAAAAGTACACAAGAATCCATGTTGAAATACTGTTTAATATGGTGTACCTCAAGATCAGTTGCCAGCCAGCAGCCATGATGCTACACAATCACATAGCATGTATTGGGACCACATGTCGCGGTCTCACTGTTTGGTCTGGAAATCTCACCTATTTGTAGTCTAGGTTGATTTTCAAAAACTTAAGTAATGAACATAAAAATTGAAATTGTTGTATAAACTTGCAATTCCATTAATTAACCAACGTACATGAATAAAAGTAACCATCAGTACAGATAGTATGCAATCACAGTTCTTGACGGAAAATCTCTTGCATTAGGATTTGGACCCTTGAGAGCTGTTATACAGGGTTTCCTTACAGCTGAATGTCGTCTCCTTACGTCACTTGCCACTTAAATTTCAAAGTGGAAAAAAGACTTATTGCCTCAATGAGCACAAAATAATAAACGGCACGTCAATAGCAAAAGGAACACTCTGATGGCTTGATACTGACAGAAAAGAGAATATAGCAACGTGTTTCAAGCACAAAGCTCTTCCTCCATATTCTTCTTTCTTGGTTGGCATCATGTGTAGCCTACATCTTTGATGAATCCTATGTAATCAAACTAGTTCTTGTGGTCAGATAATGTCCTGTTCAGGATAGTATTGTGTAGTTACAATAATAAGATTGCTTGTTAGTTCGTAAACTAGTACATTAATCTTGCCTTTGTAGCTAGATAGTAGGTAGCTACTGTAGATGGGGAGTGGAATTCACCACCTGGCCTTAGTTTTTTCCCCATGACATTGAAAAACTTCTGTAGTAATGAATAGAGGAAGTGTGAATAATTATCAAGTCAAAATCAGGTCGTGACACCCACTTGCGAATAAGCTAATTATAAAGATGAATAGTTGCACCCTCTACTGATGGGGAATAAAACACAGTGTGTGCTTGTCATAGTTTACGATTTCTTTATTCACTGGGACAGCTTGGAAAAAGGCCCTTTCTTAAAAGTTCATTACTCTTCCAGTGCTCAGATTACTGGGGCAGTTTCTGGCTCTCTCTGCCACATGAGGGAGGTGTCTTATGGTCCAATCAAAGCTGCTCATCTGAGATCTCTTCTCCTTTTCATTGTGTCCTGTTTATTATGACTTGAGGCCACCTTTATCCTACTTGTCTCTGTCTGCAGAGCGAGAAGAGGAGTTCCAACTTCATGTACCTGATGGTGGAGTTTCCCCGTGTGAAGAACGGAGAGAGAGAGTACAGCATCGTCTACTACGAGAAGGTCAGGGCTCTACAGCATTGCCTACTGCTCTGCTTGTCTGTGTCACATGAGCTTGTTGATTGGTTTATGCCTTCTGACGTGCTGCTTACCACTTAATACACTGTTACTCCATCAGGCCTCACTGTTACTTATCTCGCTGTTATTTATTTTATTACTGCCGTGTGTTTAGGATGTCTTTATGGCTGTACGTTGTATATTTTTATTGTATATCTTTAATTGAAAGAGCTAACCAAAGCAAATTCCATGTAACTAGTTGTTATGGTAATAATGTATTGAATTGAATTATGTGCTGTAAAGTTTCTAGATTGTTTCATTCTGTTAGCCATTTTGAGCAATCTGCCCAAACACTCTGTATAGAGCAACATGTAGGCATTTGGAAGGGTCCTTCAACTGGAAAAAAAAAATATTATGGATAACACCGGCTTCAGTGATGCTAATAATGCTTTCAGTGCTCTGTTGTGGAAAAGATAACTCTCAGGACACAGGGTTAACGGAACTCATCTCCTGTTTTGAAACTTCTGTTTTCTTGTCATGTTGTTTTTAGTTGGTGGTGGTTTAAGAATATTACACAGTGAAAGCGCTGCTCGGTATGCAGTATGGCTTTGACTAGAGCTAACAGATTGTGATTGAGATGGCTGAGACTCTGTGTGTAGGATGATAATGAGGCCCTGTGACCTACTGTGTTAAAAAGCAGTTTTATTTGGATGACCTGTGTGTGCTCTTGTGTGGTTTTTTTGCAGTTTTGGACAAGTAGTTTGTTTTGATGTGATTCTTCTATCTGTGTGTGTCTGCTCACAATGATACGGTTATACAGTTGAATGCAGAAGTTTGGGGACCCCTGGTCAAGTGTCATGTTTCACTGACTCTCTAAGTGAAAAGAAGTTAACACAACCTCTGCCGGGTACAAACTTAAACATTACGTATTTTTTTGCATTTTGATGCACAATTACTGTTTATTTACTTAATTTTAACAGATTTTAAAAAATAAAGCAGTGAATGTGGCATGTGCAAAAATTTGATTTATTAATACTTTTTTTTAAGGCCTCAAAACTTGATTGAGTCCTTAGGCCTTAAGTTAAGCCTGGTGAAGACAATTCTAGAGTTGAATAAATACTCTGACCCTTCTAACCTCTCGGGATGTTGAGATATCATTAAGAAATGGAAGTTAACTAGAAGTCAAGGCAAGATCTGGAAGACCCAGAGAAATCTCTGATAGAACTGCTTGTAGACTGGTCAGGAATGCAAAGAAGAACCCCCATATCACAGCAAAGGACCTGCAGAAAGGATTAGCTGACAACACAGTAGTGGTCCACAGCCTGTTGCACAAAAATTATCTGCATTATAGAGTCATCAGAAGGAAACCTTTCCTGCGACTTCATCACAAAAGCCAATGTCTTAAGCCAGAAACATTTTGGAACAAAGTGCTGTGGACTGATGAAACAAAAAATGAACTTTTTAGCCACAAGTACAAAAGATACATTTGGAGAAAAACAGGTGAACCTTTTGAAGAAAACAACACCTTGCAAACGGTTTAAGCATTTTTTTAGATTATTATATTTTGGTGTTGTGTGGCAGCCATTGGCACAGGAAATATTGTGCAGGTGGAAGAAAGAATTGATTCAACCAAATAGAAAAAAAATCCTAGATGATAATGTCCCAGAACCAGTGAGAAATTGCAGCTGAAAAGAGTTTGGATATTTCAGCAAGACAATGATCCAAAACTTACCTCAAAATCAACCATGAAGTATAAACAGGAGGGAAAGATTACGGTTTTGGAATGGCCGTGACAGTCCCCAGACTTTAATATTATTGAAAGTCTGTGGGGAAACCTCCAATATGCAGTGTGTGCAAGCAAGAACATTTCTGAGGTAGAGGAGTTCTGCAGGGAAGAGTGCGGAAACAAATCCTAAATCAAGAGTAGAGACTTAACTAGCTACAAGAAATATTTAGACGCTATGATTTCTACCAAAGGATGTGTTCTTCAGTACTGAGTGGCAGGGCACCTGAACTTTTGCACATACCACATTCACTGTTTTATTTTTTCAATCTGTAAAATTCAGTAAATAGGAGTTGTGCATTAAAATGTGCAGAAATATGTCATGTTTAGGTTTGTGCCCTGCAGAGCTTGTGTTAGCGTCCTTTCATTTAGATAGTCAATGAAACTTGCAGTTTGACCAGGATTGCCCGAGCTTTTACTTACAATTGTAAGCGCTGAATGGTCAGTTATGGTACAAACTTGATGGCTCTCTTCCAACAGGACGGCGATGAGTCTGCTCCTCTCCTCACCAGCTCTGAAATTGTTAAGGTGCCTGACCCTCAGATGTCCATGGTAAGTGTTTATGCATCTCATGTGACATCTTATGTCACTCTGTGTCACTCTTTTAGTTCATTTTCCACTTCCTTTTATATTTTGCTCTTTTCAGGAGTGGAAGCAGTTTGAAAGGTCTTGTAAAGTTTGGTCGTCATTTTCGAACAGCAATGCACAGGGTCTTGCTGTGTGTGAATTTCTTTAGTGGGAGCTAATATAGATGCCCACTGTTTCTGTCATCAGTCTGTGGCTGTGGTGCTCAGTCTAGGCCCTGCTGTTGCACTTCTCTGTTCGCAAGCAGCACACTACAAAGTACAAATGACAAAAATTGGTGATGGTTGTACCAAGTTGTACTTACAGTGTATGTCTGGGCCTGTGGCAGAATACTTCAAAATCTGTAGCTACTCCCTTCCTACTGTCTTTCTGCAAACCTGCAGTTTCTCCATCAGGAGCCAAAAGCTTTTCTCAAGTGTTGAATATAGAGTAAAAAGTGTGGGATTTAAAACCAGGGCAGTTATGCTCAAGCTTTGAAATCGACTAGTCAGATCTTAAAATACCATGTTCAGTTTTGGTCACTGCACCACAGAAAGTATATTATAGCCTTGGAATAAAAAAAGCAATAAGAATGATTCCTGATCTCAGGGGACTGTCATATGCAAACAGTTTAATGGAGGTAAAACTCTTCTGTGTAGAATAAAGGAGATTGAGAGGAGATTTGATCCAAGTATATAAGATCCTAAAGGGTGTAGATAAAGTTAACTCAAGTAATGATTTCTCATTCAATAGTGAAACATAGACCTGGGCTTGCAAATGCAAATTCATTTAGGAGAGAGTAAGATACGCCAGATGGTGGAGGACCAGCCGTTGAGCTCTTTTTAGAACTTGCTGGATAAAGTATTACTTCCACTTGTCTGTGAAACAGTCAAACAGCCAGTGACGGGTTGAATATCCTCCTTTTGTTTGCATACTCTCTTACATTCTTATGCATCAGAGTGCCAGATTTGTGTTTTTAGTAGAAAGAAACCAGGTGTGAGTTATCAAAGATCTTATAAGCACCGTGAGGTAAATGTAACTCTTTGTTCATTCATTTATACTGTATGTCTGTTTCCAGCCTGTAAAAATCAGCAACTCATTGATGCTGGAATGAAAAAGTAACACAATGCTAGAAGGTTCGTGTATTCATGTTGTTCTCATGATTCTGGCACTATGAGATCTGTCGTGGTTGGGTTTTTCTCCGACATGCTGTCACTTTCTTTCACCTTGTCTCTCTAATTTTGCTTTCTTCCAATCGCCAACTTGCTGTCGCTCTCTTCTTTCTGCTCCTCCCTGCTCACTCCCTCTCCCCGGCTGTCTGCAGGAGAACCTGGTGGAGAGTAAGCACCACAAGCTGGCTCGCAGTCTGCGCAGTGGCCCGTCTGACCATGACCTGAAGCCCAACGCTGCCACCCGCGACCAGCTCAATGTGAGTCTGTGCAGCGTATCTGAGGGAGAGGTCCCTCTGGGTGTGGACCTTCGGAGACAGTGTGTGCCTGTGACGCTGCAGAGTGAGTTGTGTGTTTGTGTCTATGGTGTCTCCCATCATCAATGTGTCTCTGGTTTTAGATCATCGTCAGCTACCCCCCCACCAAGCAGCTGAGCTCGGAGGAGCAGGACCTGGTCTGGAAGTTCCGATACTACCTCACCACTCAGGAGAAGGTCAGGACCTGGAGACAGACTTGACTATCCCTGTCTGTCTCGCAGTGGACATACTCGCACCTGTCCTCTCCTCATCTCCCAGTGGACGTACTCGCACCTGTCCTCTCCCTGTCTGTCTCTCAGTGGACAAACTCACGCTTGTCCTCTCCTTGTCTCTCAGTGGACAAACTCACGCTTGTCCTCTCCTTGTCTCTCAGTGGACAAACTCACGCTTGTCCTCTCCTTGTCTCTCAGTGGACATACTCACGCTTGTCCTCTCCTTGTCTCCCAGTGAACACACTTGCTCTTGTCTTCTCTCTGTCTTTCAGTGGATATACTCACTCTTGTCCTCTCTCTGTCTCTCTCTTAGTGGACATAATCTCTGGACTCTGGCGCTCTTTGTTAATATCCCGTCTCGGCTCTCTTCCCCCAGGCTCTGACGAAGTTCCTGAAGTGTGTGAATTGGGCACTGCCTCAGGAAGCCAAGCAGGCTCTGGAGCTGCTGGGCAAGTGGAAGCCCATGGATGTGGAGGACTCCCTGGAGCTGCTGTCCTCGCAGTTCACCAATCCGACTGTCCGCAGATACGCTGTGGCCCGGCTGCAGCAGGCTGACGACGAGGTCAGGGGTGGGGCCAGGCTGTCGAGGTTCAAGTCTCAGCCAACAAGCATGCGAGCGAATGAGTGTGTCTCTATATATATCTACAACCTTTGCAAGTGGCAGTAAGCAGAAAGTCTCCTGAGCTCTCCTGGGATCATCAGAAATAAACCAGTTGTGTGGCAGGGGTGATGCTTTCTGGTATCCAGATTTAATTGCCTGATATTTTTAGAAATATTTACAAACTATTATATTTCAGAGTTTTGAATCGGATCCCAGCAGCAATAGGGAGCCAGGTGGGAGGAAGAAAAATGTTGGTGAACTACTGAATTTTATATTTGGATTTGGAAATTACATCTCTTGGTCTTCTTCTCCCAGGATCTGCTGATGTACCTGCTGCAGCTTGTCCAGGCCCTGAAGTACGAGAACTTCAATGACATCCTCAGCGGGCTGGAGCCTGGGAGCAGGAAAGACAGCCAAGGGGGCCTGGAGGAGAGTGGGACACTAGGAAACATCGACAGGTAAGCCTGGCAACAGGAGAATCAACCATGGGGGCTCAGGAGAGCGGGACACTGGGAGATATGAACAGGTGATAATATTGACCCAGCAGTGAGGGCATTGAAGAAGGTACACAGGGATTTCTACACCATGAGAGGAATGCTCTGCATTATCAACCCCACTGATATTGTAACTCCATCGAAAACGAAAACGATCACTTTTGTCACTTTTGAGAAGGAATTAGACAGCAGACAAGCTGCTGTCAGGAATGCCAAACAATGTGTATAGGGCTGTGCTCATTATACCCTTACCATTGCTAATTAATATACAGAAGAGAATAATATAATATTGGGTTCAACTGAAAAGCAGAACTCCTACTACCACAAGGATCTGCTGAAAAAAGCTGAAGACAGAGGAGAGCCCCCTCAGCCTTTTGGGTTTGAAGCTCTCTGGCCTGAGCCAGGTGGAGACCTGCACATAGAAACTGAACAACACAGGCAGATTTGGCTGCTCGGAGAGGCAAGCTGTGTTCCCACTCCCAGGAGGGAGAAGCAGAGACACAGATGCACTGCAGGAAGTGCAGAAAAGAACTCATGGATTTGAGAACCCTTTTTCCTTATAGCAAGTCAAATCCCTGAGTTCACACACTTGCCAAAATCAGAAAGCTATAAATTACTGGGGAAGGGAGAAGGAAACACAGCTGGCAGCCCACTATGTGATCTCCTGTCACAGCCTGAGGAACAGTGAGCGATCCTCTGTGATAAACATATGTCACTGTTCTAAATGTTTACTAATTGCTACTGCTGCAATTCACCAGTTATGCCAGTAAAGCTCTTTAAATTTGAGAGAGAGTGGAGCAGAGGGGTAGAGTCCCCAGTGCAAGGTGAGCCCGGAGAGAAGGAGAGAGAGGAAGGAGAGTTGATGGAATAGACGAGGATCCTAGGGGAGTATAGGACATGGGGCAATTATCTGCCAGGCCGAACAAGATGTTAAGCAAGAACACGGTAATGCAGTTCTACATGTTTATTATTTCATTTTGTGTCTTTAATATTTTTCTGCTACTTGTCAGTATCTTCCAGCTGTATGGCAGGATCACCATACACCTTTCCCTGACTTGTCACCTCAAGAAGTATTTTTGAGTATTTTATTTCTGCTACTCGAGATGTAGCAGGCACAGGGCTGCATACTGTACGTCCTGAGTTCTTGGCTCATGTCTTTTTCTATGTTGGAGATCCTTTATCCACGGCTTCTGTTTCTCAGCTCTCAGATCCTGTCTGGTCCTGCCCCCATTGGCACTAGCGCTCCCACCCAGAAAGGAAAGGAGGCTCAGGACAGTGAGAGTCTGGAGGTGAGGAGGGTGAGGGTGACTTCCAACAACAGCTTCTGTGTCTCTGTTTGACAGGGACTGTTTAAACAGCCATATGTACTGTATCTCATAGATATTAAGCGTCCAGTGTTGGCCTAATGCAGGGATCTCTAACCCTGGTCCTGGAGAGCCCCAGTCCAGTGAGTCTTACAGGTCACCCTAAATCTGGGATCTCCAACCCTGATACAAGAGAGGCCCATTCTGTGGAGTTTTATAGCTCACCCTAAATCGGGGTTCTCCAATCCTGGTTACGGAAAGCCCCAATCTAGCGAGTCTTGCAGGTCACCCTAAATCTGGGATCTCCAACCGTGGAGAGCCTCTGTAGGTCACCTATAAGCTATTGATCAGTCAGTCAAGACATTCAAGAGAATGCTGGTCCTTGAGGGTTGAAGAGTACTTAGATTTTAGTTCTAAATAATCTTGACTTAATAGAGTTGTTCCATATCTTTAGAAATTGGATATCTGATGGTATTCAGACCCTGCTATATTGGCGCTGTCTGGGAACAGGGCTGGAAATGCATGTTTTAAAATGCAGATATGGGATCTCGGGTCTGAACTCCTCAGCACTGAAAGCAAGCTGGATTTTTTATTTTTCTCAGATTTAGACAATACAGTATCAAAGTTGTATATTAGGTATGAAAGACTTGATATAAGCATTAACAAATGAAGTACATGTACGAAATGAATGAGAATAATATTTTCACATCCCTCCCTGTATAATGATACTGAATTTTTTTGTCAATCTGTTTCTTGATGTTGCATTTGGTTGCACTGCAGACCTTATACAGTGGTGTGAAAAATTGATTTCTTATTTTTTTGCATGTTTGTCACACTGAAATGTTTCAGATCATCAAACAAATTGAAATATTAGACAAAGATAACACAAGTAAACACAAAATGCATTTTTTAAATGAAGGTTTTTATTATTAAGGGAAAAAAAAATCCAAACCTACATGGCCCTGTGTGAAAAAGTGATTGACCCCTAAACCTAATAACTGGTTGGGCCACTCTTAGCAGCAACAACTGCAATCAAGTGTTTGCGATAACTGGCAATGAGTCTTTTACAGCGCTGTGGAGGAATTTTGGCCCACTCATCTTTGCAGAATTGTTGTAATTCAGCCACATTGGAGGGTTTTCGAACCTTAACTGCTTTTTTAAGGTCATGCCACAACATCTCAATCAGATTCAAGTCAGGACTTTGACTAGGCCACTCCAAAGTCTTCATTTTGTTTTTCTAAGCCATTCAAAGGTGGACTTGCTGGTGTGTTTTGGATCATTGTCCTGCTGCAGAACCCAAGTGCGCTTCAGCTTGAGGTCATGAACAGATGGCCGGACATTCTCCTTCAGGATTTTTTGGTAGACGGCAGAATTCATGGTTCCATTTACCACAGCAAGTCTTCCAGGTCCTGAAGCAGCAAAACAGCCCCAGACCATCACACTACCACCACCATATTTTAGTGTTGGTATGATGTTCCTTTTCTGAAATGCTGTGTTACTTTACGCCAGATGTAATGGGACACACACCTTCCAAAAAGTTCAACTTTTGTCTCGGCAGTCCACAGAGTATTTTCCGAAAAGTCTTGGGGATCATCAAGATGTTTTCTGGCAAAACTGAGACGAGCCTTTATGTTCTTTTTGCTCCGCAGTGGTTTTTGTCTTGGAACTCTGCCATGCAGGCCATTTTTGCCCAGTCTCTTTCTTATGGTGGAGTCATGAACACTGACCTTAACTGAGGCAAGTGAAGCCTGCAGTTCTTTGGATGTTGTTGTGGGGTTTTTTGTGACCTCTTGGATGAGTCGTCGCTGCGCTCTTGGGTAATTTTGGTCGGCCGGCCACTTCTGGGAAGGTTCACCACTGTTCCATGTTTTCGCCATTTGTGGATAACAGCTCTCACTGTGGTTCACTGGAGTCCCAAAGCTTAAGGCTTTATAACCTTTTCCAGACTGATAAATCTCAATTACTCTGTTTCTCATTTGTTCCTGAATTTGTTTGGATCGCAGCATGATGTCTAGCTTTTGAGGATCTTTTGGTCTACTTCACTTTGTCAGGCAGGTCCTATTTTAGTGATTTCTTGATTGAGAACAGGTGTGGCAGTAATCAGGCCTGGGTTTGGCTAGAGCAATTGAACTCGCTTTCCAAAGATGTGATCAACCACAGATGATTTATGTTTTAACAGGGGGGGCAATCACTTTTTCACACAGGGCCATGTAGGTTTGGATTTTTTTTTTCCTAATAATAAAAACCTGAAACATTTCAGTGTGACAAACATGCAAAAAAATAAGAAATCAGGAAGGGGGCAAACACTTTTTCACACCACTGTATGTATCACAGAGTTAAAGGACTCAAGCGTTACTTCTGTTTCTTATTGTCTAAGATCTGATTATATCATTTAGCAGCTGATTGTAGAAGAGGTAGAGTAACTCGTGCAGTTTCTGTTTTTAGGTGGAACAATGATGTAATTAATACTCTGAGAGTGTTTAATTGATGCATAGTGTCTAACAAACATTACGTTGTGTGTTACAGCAGGATCTGTGTACTTTCCTCATCTCCCGTGCCTGCAAGAATTCCACATTGGCCAACTACCTGTACTGGTGAGAGCAGAGCACTGTGCTGTGTGGTGTTGCAGTGCGTGTTACAGTGACAGCAGTGCACTTTGCTGTGTGGTGTTGCAATGTGTGTTTCAGTGACAGCAGCGCACTGTGCTATGTGATGTTACAGTGACAGAAGAGCACTGTGCTGTCTGATGTTGTAGTGTGTGTGTATTATAGTGATAGCAGTGCACTGTGCTGTGTGGTGTTCCAGTGCAGGGAAGTGTGTGTGTGTGTTGGTGAGGGCAGCAGTATCAGGTGGCATCAGGAGAGCTGTGTGAACCAGTTTGCATGAAATTGCATTCTGGGTAGGCTGCAATATGCTAACTGTCTGTGTCCACAGGTATGTAATTGTGGAGTGTGAGGACCAGGACACTCAGCAGAGGGACCCCAAGACCCACGAAATGTACATCAACGTCATGAGGCGCTTCAGCCAGGCACTTCTCAAGGTCTGTCTCTCCTTGGTCCCTGTCTCTCTGTGCAGACGTGTCTGCAGCTCAGACTGAACCCCAGACATTACAGTAATACCATCACAGCACACTCATGCTTTTCTTTCTCTGTCCCTCTCTGGTGCTCTTGCCTTCCTCTTCTCCGTCTGCCTGACCCACTTGCCTCTTCTCTCTCAGGGTGATAAGAGTGTCAGAGTGATGCGGTCACTCCTGGCAGCCCAGCAGACATTTGTGGACCGGCTCGTTCAGCTGATGAAAGCCGTGCAGAGGGAGAGTGGCAACAGGAAGAAGAAGGTGAGCGTGATGGTGCCCTTCGGTGCCCATGTGGATGGTTGGTGTTGCACACTGGGAATGGTTGGGCAAGGAATCATCTTGACAACTTGGAACAGGTTCATAGTTGAAGAGTGAGGACACATGGTAAAAATCACAGTCATTGTGATGTACTTTCCCAGTGGCACAATGATAATTACTTTTGCACCCCAGCTTGTGTATTGAATCTGTGTCTAAGTGAGAGTCGTGTATTCCAGACGGAGCGTCTGCAGGCCCTGCTGGCAGATAATGAGAAGGTCAACTTGTCTGAAATTGAACCCATCCCTCTCCCTTTGGAGCCGGGGGTGCGCATCCGGGGCATCATCCCTGACACCGCCACGCTCTTCAAGGTACGAACAGTGAGCCCGTTTCCCGTGGCCTGCCTGTCTCGGGCAGTGTCGTGCTCGTGAGAATCATTTGCTTCCTCTCTGGTGTTGTCGCGGTGGCAGTCCCAGGCTGTCCTGACTCTCTTTCTGCTTGTCCACGCTCAGAGCGCCTTGATGCCAGCCAAGCTGATTTTCAAAACGGAAGACGGGGGTCGCTATCCCGTCATCTTCAAACATGGCGACGACCTGCGTCAGGACCAGCTCATCCTGCAGATCATCTCGCTCATGGACAAGGTCAGGACAGGACAGAGCCTGCTGCTGGAGCGGAGAGTATAGTTAAGGGGGGCATTCTCCAGCTGCGATGATGTAATTAGTGAAATACAACAGGGATAGTATTAGGACCACAACTCTTCTAATTTCTAGAAATGATCTAGGTTCTGCATTCCCCCCCCCCACAATAAAGTGCATATTAATACCCAACTGCTGAATTTGCAAACCTAACCTTATCCATCTCTCATGTGTTTGAGCTATTTTTGTACTGCTGCTGATGCTGCCTTTGTGAGTTGGTAGCTAAAATGAAATCTATTGCTTGTATCTTGTACCCCATCCCTTCATCCGTGCTCAAAGCTCATAGCTTCCCAATTGTTGATCTGTTAATTAATCTCATCACTGAGTTGCTGAACTTTACCCTTGTTCCTGTAGGTTTAAAACTTGATGTTATCATCTCATTTTTTAAAAAGCACACATAAACCACACCAAGCCTCAAATACTCAACTACTGTCTCAATTACAGTTTATAGTTTCTTTTATTGAACAAATTCTGGAACAAAAAATTGGCAGCTCAATTACATGTCAATGGCTTTTTTGAACCTTTGCAGTCAGGGTTTAGCCAGAGAGACAGCACTAAAACAGACCTTGTTAGCTGTTGACTTCTGACTCCAGGACACCAAATATCCTTCATGCAGCTTTCTAAACAGTCAGTCATGCCATCTTACTGGAGCTCATGGAAGAAATCACTGAGATTTCTCTTCACTGGGTGTGTATTTTTTAACTGCCAAGAACCAGTTTATTAGTCTTGGGTGTTATAAATCTGATGTTGCACCAGGGGCTCTCTGCACAGATCTTTAATAAAAATATTTACATTTAGCTTTTTGGCCAGATTATTCTCCATTATGGGCTTGGGTTCTTGAGTTTCACTCGGGAAAAGTGTAGAAACTGCATTTTCTCTGCAAATAAATCTCTCTGAAGTTAAGATCGGCAGCACTTTCCTAACTAAAACTTCTGACACCTGAAGAAGGCTCCATGGCCGAAACCTTGTGTTTTCTTTCTTCTCTTTTCAGCATGGAATAAACCTATTACCTGTTCCTTTGCTAACTAAAACTGCTCTGCGTAGCATGTTCCTCCTGTCCTGGGTAGTTTTCACTGATTCCCTTTCCTCCTTTAAGGTTTTCATGTTCACATCTATGGCACTGAACAGTATAGTTTGCAATAAAGGTGCAATAAAATAATCAAAGCAAATCAAATTGTAGTCCTCAACCTCACCCTTCTCTCTTCTAGCTGCTGAGGAAGGAGAATCTGGACTTGAAGCTGACACCATACAAGGTCCTAGCCACCAGCACCAAACATGGTGAGACCCGTGACACACCATGCGGTTCAAAGTGTTATCAGACTTGCAGTCCAGGACCACCCTTTGATTTAGCTCCTAGTCTACAGCTGAAGCCATATTGTTGAAGTCTATACCCTGTCTTCTCTGAAGGAACCATAGATACTAAGTGTATCAAATGGGCTAGATGGGCCAAATGGTTGCTACTCATTTGTAACCTTTCATATGTGCTCCTTTAAATTGATATTCCCAGCCTGTGACCCTCCAGAGACGTTTATGAATTTCTGGAAAATTAAACTTAATCCTCTTACAGCATGCATGCTTTTAGGAACAGTGCTGCAAACATAGTTTAACATGAGAAGAGTACCTCCCTTTGGTCACTGTGGGTTTTTATTGGGAATTACCTTTAGAACTAAAGGCTCCCGAGATAAACGGAGACTATAAGTAGCCAGTGCTTCCAATGTCTGTTTCAAGAGAAGAGCATCAGGATGTCAGGGTTGTTTTGGGCTTGACTGATCTAAGTTCAGTTTCTCATCCAGAGAATTGCACAGTATTCGATTGGTGCTGTTTCCTCTTTGTGAGTTGGTGTTTTTGCTCCTGTTCCCAGGGTTCATGCAGTTTATTCAGTCAGTCCCTGTTGCTGAGGTCCTGGCTACTGAAGGAAGCATACAGGTACAGTTACAAACTATCTGTATGGCTCTTTGTCAGTTCCTGCTTTTCCTCACTGCTTGCTGACCCCTGCTGTTACCTACAGTCTTCCACTCTCTGCTCCTGCCTAACCTGCCAGCCCTCATGTTAATACATCTTCTACCAGTTTAATCATTTTCTAATGCCTCCAGTCTAACCAGTCACAGCCTGTCTCTCGTCCCCCCTCTGATCTCTGCAGAATTTCTTCCGGAAGCATGCTCCTAGTGACAAGGGGCCATATGGAATCAGTGCAGAGGTCATGGACACTTACGTCAAGAGCTGTGGTGAGTCTCCCTAGTGAGCCTGCACTCACACATCCCTCCTCTTTATCCCTCTTGAGACCAGCCTGCCACAGCCTGGGCCCAGAGGCATGTTATTTATCACCTCTGTTCTCAACGACACATTTGTGCACGTGCAGAGAGACCAGTATTCACATTGTCCCCACCTGTACAGTTGAGCCACTGTTTCCCCTGTTAATGTGTCTCTGGTGTTTTATCTGTGCCTCAGTATAGCATGACTGAGCTTGTCAACATCTATTCTTGAAGTCAGAAGTGTCTCTTGTCCCATCTCTGTTGTGAGCCTTGCTGGTGCCCAAGCACAGTGTTGCCACCCTGTAACCTGGTCTCACCTGAACACTGGGCCTGGATAGGGATCCGCTAAGGAAAAATTGGTCGCTCCTGTAAATTATGTTTTTGGACTCACAGGTGGTGCTCTGTCCAGAATCTGGACTAAACTTTCTAAAACAAAGCCCCCAGTATGATGACCAGGACCAGTGTGCTGTAGGAGGTACAGTTGCTTTGATGAGCCAAGGTCCAGACTACTTGGTCATTAAAGATCCCATCACACTTTTTGAAAGAGTGGAGTGGTAACAGTGGTGTCCTAGTGGAATTCTGCTCTGGGTTTATTCAATCTGGTCTTTGTAAAGTTCCCTTTTAGTTGAACAGTTTATCACTCCTCCCCATAATCTTCTGTGCGGTGCGGCTACTGGTGAAGAATGACCTTTGTCTGTTGCTCAGGTAGGACTGCTGGTGCAGAATTGCTGCTGTGTTTTGTCCAGGTGGAGCTGCTGTATTTTGCCCAAGTGGGTCTGCACTTCAGTACTGGATAGTGGGTCCCCTGGTATAAGTAATGTTTTTTGAGATCCTTTGGGTTTTAAACAGCTATATAAATACAAGGCATCAGTATTTTTATATTATTATATGAGGACATACATAATATATTAGGTATGTATTTGATATTTGAACTGCTCTGTCTCTAACTCTCCTGCTAATCCACTTTGTCCTACAGCTGGATATTGTGTAATCACCTACATCCTAGGAGTGGGAGACAGGCATCTTGACAACCTACTGCTCACCAAGACAGGTTTGTCCATGATCGTCTTCACACAGCATCACACTAGTACATTCGTAGACAACCTCCTCACACTGACAGACCTATATAATCACTGACACACCTATCCCCACACAGACAGACCTGTGATAGTTACTGATAGTTGATCAATGATAGTTACTGAAAGACCTGCACACATGTTCATACCTGTCCTCACACTGACAGACCTGTACATCATCACACTTGTGTACTCACTGACAGTCCTCTATACAAACTGTCAAACCTGAATGCATGTTGATGCTATATTGAGTGTAGAGGGACAGAGTTGAGTTTGTTTATTGCTTAGGAATTATGTTTGACAGATGCTGTCTCACTGTTCAGAGGAACAAAGTCAGTAATTAGAGTAGTACAGAACCAATTTGTGAGGAAGAGTTTATCAGTTCTGGAGAACAAAGATCATGACCCACCTAATCTCTCTCTCTTTCTGTGTTTTTGTTTTGTTTTCTTAATATTCAGGCAAGCTGTTCCACATTGATTTCGGATACATCCTGGGACGGGACCCCAAGCCGCTACCGCCCCCCATGAAGCTGAGTAAGGAGATGGTGGAAGGGATGGGTGGCATGCAGAGTGAGCAGTACCAGGAGTTCAGGAAACAGTGCTACACTGCCTTCCTGCACCTGCGCAGGTACACACACAGCCATCTGCTGACAAGGAAGGAGCTGTCTTACAGCAAACTCTACCGTACCTCTACAGTAAATGCACACAGAAGGTCACAGACACTGCTTCACACACACCGCCCTGACAATACTGGCCTTATAGTCAGACTCCGTATGATTCAGAGGTGGTGTCCAGGTGTGATTGAGCTCGATTCCCTCCCCTGTGTCTCTCAGGTACTCCAATCTCATCCTCAATCTCTTCTCTCTCATGGTGGACGCCAACATCCCTGACATCGCCCTCGAGCCCGACAAGACTGTTAAAAAGGTGAGCTGGCAAGAAACTCTCCTGTTTTAAGATCATAAGAACGGTTCCAAAAGTGAGGAGGCCAATAAGCCCTTATACTCATTTTTGTCATTAGTTGCTGATTGATCCAAGGATCTCATCATGCTGTTTCTTGAAAGAAGCCAAGATATTAACGTCATGGCTGGGTAGCATGTTTCCAACTCCCACAATCCCACCCACATTCATGGATGGGTTTTATAATACAAATTTGCAACTGTTTGAATTGGGGTGAGGGGTGGTTTTATTGGCAGATGCCAATGGTGAGTGATCTATGTTATTGGAGGATATGAATGAGAAATGAGCTAATCTAACTGATTTGTGCTTTTGGCCTTACACAGGTGCAGGATAAGTTCCGACTGGACCTGTCCGATGAGGAGGCGGTGCACTACATGCAGAGCCTAATAGACGAGAGTGTGGGGGCGCTGTTTGCTGCCGTGGTGGAACAGATCCACAAATTCGCCCAGGTCAGCACTCTGCGTCTCTCTCCTGCAGTTGTGTTCCACTGTCTGCATCTCTGTGTGGGCCTGCATGTACCCGAGGGTCTGCGTGGGTACTGCTGTGTATTTCTGCGTTAATAACTTTGATCTAGGCAAAACGAAAGCTTCCGCCCAGCCGCCAGTCTTGAAATCCAGAAGCATCATTGGATGGTCCTGCCAGTGTCTGTTATTAGGGGGTGCTATCGGTTATCCATTAGCATCTGTTAATTAACACAGGAACATAATTAAAATGTAAGGCTTTTCCAGAAGATAGAAATGTATCAAATTTAAAGTTGCTTGTTCTTGAGTAGCGTGAACACACTAATTGCTAGTACAGTGCTTATCAGGGAATCATCTTCTCACCATTTGTCTGTCTGTTGAGTTTTCTTTTCATAGTGTCACCTTTCCACACATGTTGTTCAAAATGCCATTAGAGGTGCCCAGCGTCTTTCACTATAGCATATTAATTGAAGCATTCAGACAGGTACAAAGGAACTGGGATTGTGAAAATGTGCTATTCAATACTCTGCCTCAAGCTGATAACAGATGCTTTTCCCTGCTGCTACTCTTCTCCCCTTGGCCTGACCTGCTCACAGACTGCAGATGTCCACCCAGCTTATGTGCTGCAGAGCTCAACCAAACCCCAGTGGCCAGTTTTCAGATGAGTAGCTGCTAAGTAGAAATTTCAAGCTGAAAAGTAAACAGAAAATAAACCATTTTAGCTGCAGAAGCCCTTGTGGTGACAGGTGTGTTAACTGTAATAATATTTGTGAGCAGGTCATCCTGGGTTTACATCCCTGGGTTAAACGCACGTCATTTTCACCATTTCTGTGAAAAGCCAAAAAGACGCCTTCACAAACATTTATTCCTGTTGTGAAACTGCAGAAACATGTAGGCAGGCTGTTTCCTTGTCTTTAACTGTTGAAGAGAATACATTTATGATGACTTAGCAGTAAGTATACATATTGTTGGTTTGCTTTTACTGTTGGTTGATCTCTGAATATTTAAACATTAAAACCCCAAATGCTTTCAGCCTATGCTTACGTTTGAATTTGAATTTACACAGTAATTACTCAGTTATGTGTTTCTTGTTCCTATTTCTTATGTGATATTAATTCATTTTGACCTGACAGTGTTTACTGAGTGACATCCAAATACAATCCATTGGACCCAATGCCATTTATTGTATTTTTAATGCCTCTCAGTATAGCTAGACTTCTGGCCCTTTAAGAGCAATCCGTATTCTGCCAATTACTATTAGATTGTAATCTTGCTTGGTTTCAATGCAATAATTCGCAGTTTGGAAAATAGAAAATTATAGTCAGTTTTAACTGATTTTTCATTAAGCGTTTGTTCTGGCCAAACTCCAAAAAACAATTATAATTTAAAATACTGCATTTTTCAATAAGTGTTCCCCACATCTTTGATATGAGAATATTTGGTTTCTTGGGGGTGGAATTTCCACTTTCCTCTACAATAGCAGGCCATGTACTGTATGAAGTACACATGATATATAAAATGACATCAACAGAGTCAGAAATCATGGCAATATTTGTGTGTATATTTCTGATCTGGACAGCATTGTACAGTATAAAAAAAACTGAGACTCAATGGTTTTAAGCAGCAAAGGCAAATGTCCAGAATCCAGAATTATCAAGATCCTTACTCATTCAAACCCCAATAACTTACCTGTTCCCAAATGTGTGGGGGAAGGCTGTCTCATCCTCCCCCTGGAGGTGACTGATGGCACTGCATTACTTTTTTGTTGCAGTACTGGCGCAGGTGATGAGTTGCTTCAAGAAACAGACTACACTGAGGGACAGAAAGCTTTGCTGGACTGGCTGAGACTGCCCAAGATGACCAAGATTCTCACCTGGTTGTCTGGGATGATCAGAGAGGAGCACAGAGGCATCCCCTTAAACTCTTATAGGGAGGACAGATGAGCACAGCATCCTCTCCAGACATTCGCTGTCCTGCTCTGAAGAGTTCTAGTGCTATCGTGTGCAAAATACTGCACTGTTATTATAGGCATGATTGTATCATTATGTACCTATTTTTTAACAGGAGGGTTCGAGTGTTTACTTCGCCACATTGCCAAATAAATCAAAGGTGATTCACTAGCCTCTTTACTAGCAGGTGGGTCTTTTGTTTAAATGTCAGTGTGTTTTGTCAGAGATGTTAATCGACGGAGCTGTGAAGCTGATATCCTGGTTTCTTTCAAGAAATGGCTGGATCGTGCGATCATCCAATGCTAACTACCCAATGGGCTAGATCGGGCAAATGGCCTCCTCTTGTTTGTAACTGTTATGATGTTCTGCATCAGCAACCACACTACAGAGCAGGTCAAGTGGAGAAGTGAGAATGAAAGGAGAACTTTTGATAGGCCAGACTGGATGAATCCAGATCAAGAGTTTTGCCAGGACACCAGGCTTCACACCCATATTCTTACGCGCTATGTCCCTGGTCATCATAGCAATACAGAACAGTGCCCTTACTGGTCTGACAATGCCACTTACAATATCATCCTGATTATTATTTGGAGATCCCCATCCAAGTATTGACCAGTCTCAGCCTAGCTCAGCTTCTGAGATCTGAGGAGATCAGGCTCCAGGGTAGTAAATGATTCATGATTAGGGGTCGTGCAGTGAGCCTTGCACATCAAATTCCTGTTTAAAGAAACGGGTCATGAAATATGCACAGTTCTACTCACAGGAGATGAAACACTAAAAAAGATGCAAATAAATATTATGAATATTAAGAAAATTGCCTTTGTATTTTGGGTTCCTAGTGACTCTGTCAGACTGAACTAAGTCTGATATACACTTCAGTAATAGTGACAGTGTTCATCATTCACACTGGTGCTCAGTCTTCAAATGCCAATGTTTGCCTTGGCAAAGGTTTAATAATTAATGTGTTAATTACTTTCAGTTACATGGAAAATTAAAAATGAGGAACCATTCCATCTCAAGCTGTGCTGGGAGTCATGTGACCATCACTCAGTGGAATTTTACAGTTTTTTAGACTGGCAGGTGAGGCACGTGTTTGATTTCATTTGGGGCTTAATCTGCAGGCTTTTCTCATTTTAAAGTATTGGCATGTTTACAGATGGACACAGTCTGGTTCTTTTTAACGTTCATTCACAGACTTAAAACCCAGTTAAACCAGTTCTTACAGTACATTGCAGCTCACTCTCAGCTCTTACTCCAGCACTCTGGACAGGGCTGCTCAGTCGGCAGTATACGACTCACATGCATCTTCAATGCTGGACAGGAAGGGCACTGGTGACCAGAGTACTGATTCAGGTGGGCTGAGTTTATCATTTATCTGGGTCCTGGTCAGTAACGTCCCTACACAAGCAATTCACCCCAAACCAACACTCAGAAATCGAGGCTTTACACCCACTTTCTATGTTCATTATTTGATTGTCTTATCCAGGATGGCAGATATTTAATTTTATTAGCATCAGAATATGCATTTAAAAAATATATGTATGTGTGTCTTTATGTTTTCTGATTGACATGAATGTATCTTTTTTAACCTTATTATTGTGATGTATTGTATGGTTCAAAGTCAGCTCAATGTCATGGATGGTACTTCCAGGGGGTTAGACAAGGTCTACGGTATGTGCGCTGCTGTGTCTTCAGACTGAGTAGCCTCTGACCCACACTTCCACTTTCACAGGGCACTTTCCTGTGAAAGACCTTGGTTGTTTCAGAGCTGGAGTTCCACAGGTCCTCAGTTCTGTAGGCTTTTCAAACCATCACCAATTTCCAAAGACTCGGCAAGCCTTTTGAGACCAATTCTGCAGACGTATTTTAATAAAAATATTTAATTTAGACAATGATGTCTGTCAGCCCTTCAGTCTTCAATCAGATCAATAGTTTATAGGTTTTTTCCAATATTTAGAAGCAGGTGACCCCAAAGAATAACTGATTTGGGGTCCTACAGGAACCATGTTGGGGATTCCTGCTCCCCCTTCATATCTTATCTCAGTGCCTTTAGCGTCTTGTTGCTTCAGTTACCAGACTGATCATTGATCTGTCTGTTGCAAGAGAGATTCGTCTTATTGGGATGGATTCTGAACAACTGCATACTTGTTCTTACATAAATTATGTAACTTATACAGAATTGAAGAAGACAGGCACAGATAGACAAAGAGAAACGCACACAGAATCACGGAGAACCTCATAGACATAAAAACAAGGACGCATCTTTGGAGAAAAAAATGTTTGCTTAAAGAAAAAATAGGTGAAGAGAAATTGTGGTAATTTAACAAATCAAGATCAATTTTAAAGAAGAAGAACAAATTGAAAAGGTGTCGTGTTTATATGAATTTTAATTAAAATAAAACCATTCAATCTTACCATTGGTTCATGACAATAATTGCTTAATTTTTTTTTCTTTTCCGTTATAATATGCTATCTTCTAATAATTGATGTTCTTTGCTGAGCTGGTATTTGCTTTTTTAGATTGCAGGATCTAAGAATAGAAGAAGTCATTGTTATAGACAGTTCCTGATGAATGCAAGCAAGGATAGGGCCATTTGATGGTCTAGCCCATTTCATATTTAGCTTATTGATCTAGAGATCTAATCCAGCCATTCCTTGGAAGAAACCAGGATATCAGTTTTAACAACACTGCTGTATAGCTTTTTCCAGACTCTCACAACCCAGTTGAATTATTCATGGAAATATTCTTCTATGTAAATGGTGTAATAGCTGAGACAGGCTTTACTAATTGTTGAGTTTAGAGCATTAAATAATTATAATATCCGTTCCTTTCCTGATTTTGAGTGCCCATGTTTCCTTTCTCAATAGAACATGTGACAAACATGGCAAGTTTGTGTCATTTCCGGCCTAATTGTTAATTCCAACAGCTGTGAACTCATAAAGGAGAAACACGTCTGAAGAGTCATCTAGTCATCTTTTTGCTTAAAATTCAGCTGAAGTGCTAAAGAAAGAGTAATAAAGTTTCCAAATAAATGATTGTATTCCATTTAATCATGAGGCAAACACTTTAATCCAGCGTGACACCAACGCTGGCTCAGCAGCTGCAGTACACAAGCTTCTGAGCAAGCATTGTACTGAAACCCCCCAGGAGCTCTTGGCTGAGTGCCTCAATGTGCTGTTCTGGGTCTAAGTCTCTACACTTCAGTGCTGTTGGTGTCGCTGGTGGTCCAGTGGCTAGGTGTGCGCAGGGTCTGCTCTGGGGATGAGACATGAACCAGAGGGAGGTGGTAGGAGCATCAGTGTCGTCGTCAGGGTGGCACCCCAACTGCAGGCACTGAAACCCAGCACACCATGGGCAGACTCTGTTACAGAGGGCAGCCTCGTGCACAGGCACAGAGACACACTGAACCAGAAGAGGATACAGGGACACAGAAACACAGGGACACAAAGGCTCAGAACAGGACACAGGGACACAGAGATGCACAGTCCCAGAACAATACTCAGGGGCACAGAGACTCATTCTCAGAACAGGACACAGGGACACAGAGAAACAGAGACACACAGACTCATAACAGGACAAGGGGAAACAGAGACACACACAGAGACACAGGCCCATAAAAGTACACAGTGATACACAGACACAAAGATACACAGACACAAATAGGATGAGTGATTGGACAGTGTGGCGTATACTCACTTTTCCCAGAAGGTTGCTCAGGGCGATGTCGCTGTAGGCTGAGAGGAAAACTGTCAAGCAGAAGACGATAAGAATGCTGCTGAGGCTTTGGACAAAGGGCAAGTCCAAGTAAGCTGATATAGTCTATGTCTCCAGCGCCCTGAACTAAACAGCATAGTCCTTTCAGCATAGGGCACCTGTTGAAATTGGGCCAGAACCCCTCTGAAGTGAATTCATTCATGTTCAAATGGAAGACTGTCACTTCATGTACAGTAACTTTTTGTCAGAGACATGCAGAGCTTAGGGTGCACAACACTAAACAAACTTTATTAGCCTGCAACAAGTTCAAGAGCAACCTCCTCTTGTGTTATTCCAACAGCGTTTAACAAGACCGGGGCTCCGGGGAGGATGTTTCAACACGAAATAAAGATTTACAAGGCTGACGGAACGCGCTCAGCATAATCTATTTTAAACTGGTGTAAATCACAGCAGAGCCTCCCAGAAGCTCTGTTAGCAGCAGCCCAGAAGCTCAGGGGAGGCTGCCGGTTCAGGGAGGTCTCTTCTGCTCTGACAGGCTCTACGTCTCCCACCACACCCACAGCGAGCATCTCTCTGACTCACAGCCTCCCCCGGGCCGTCGCTGCAGTGACTAATGCCCTTTCAAAAAGTTGCTCTAATGAGTTCTGAAACTTGTACAAGCATGAAAACAAATTAAAGGACGATAAATAATGCATTTTACTGCCGTATTAATGGGACTTGCTCACAAATCACTGGCCCCATCTATCCCAGAGACACACAAGCGCTATGAGTGTCTAGCTGTGGTCCCAGAGCTCCTCAGCCCTCAGATTTAGACTAAAAGTCTTCACTAACCTACCTGTCAACAATAAATGTAATGAATGCACACAGAGTAGTGTATTTTACATTTTAGATTTCAGTTCTCCATAAAATCTTCTTATATTGCAGGCAGTAGCAATTCCAGGTAATACAGTACAGGTACTGAGGCTTGAAGAGTCTGCTTGCAAGAAATACTTATGTACTCGATGTAGACACATCATTTTTACCTTCGAGGAAATGTGGAAAGGCAAACAGAATGTTCGGACATTAATATAGAATAGCTGCCTTCTCAGACTAAGCTGTTGGTAGGACAGTTCAGAGAGAGGTTGAAACGATGTGCGTTCTAACTGCACCTAGTTACAATATCTAAAAATAGGTAGTGAAAGCATGGAAATGTATCTTTTGGCCATTGATAAGGGGAGAAGAGTTCAGTTCAACAAAGAATGAGAAAATTTACAAAAGATGTCCCATCCTGGTTTGCAAGTTTGGTAGAGACTTGCAGCTAGAATTGTTGCCAAATGTGCTTCCACTGAGTACTGACCCGGAGGTGAATAATTAGCAATCAATCAATGGTAGTTTTTGCTGACATTTCATTTCTTCCCTCCATAAATGTGTTCAGTTTGGACATTCAAGTTATGTTTAAAACTATTCCCTTAAAAATGAGTATTTAATATTTTATCATTCAAGAACATGGGGCATCATTGGAGGGAATTTATATTTTTCCAAGCACTGAATGGAGTTTTGAAGCAGAATGATCTTTTATGCCTTTGACTGCCCCCCTTAAAATGTGCGGTTTGTGATCAAAACATGGTTAAGTCAAGGTGCTTCTCCAATTTAGCTTGAAGCTGTCTCCAGAACATGTCGTTGTGTGGGTTTGTAATGCTGTGTGAAAAGATCTTACCACTGGCGATGGTGAAGAGGTGTGTGCTCCAGCTGAAGGTGAAGGACAGCCCCCCCACTACCATGCCACACCCAGAGCCCTGACAAGCTTAATACAGCGAGGTGTGATGCACTGCCAAGGACAGACACGAAACACATTGACAGTGTCCATGTCAGCCCTTGCACTTTACTGATCTGTTTCCACCTTATTCTATGCTCCCCTCTGCCTGCCAGTGTCCGGGTCAGCCCAGGGAACTGCAGCCCTCATTGTCTACTGATCTGTGCTCTCTGCTTATCAATGTCCAGAGCAGACTAGAGGATTCTACAGCCTTGGTTCTCCAGCACTCTGTCTCCAGCCTGGGCTCTGTGCTCTCTGTCAGTGTGCAATGCAGCCCAGGGGACTTTTCAGCCTTGGAGCCCTGTTGATCTTTCTCCAACCCGTGTTCTATGATCTGGCTGTCAGGATCCAACAGCACAAGGGACTCTCTAGGCCTGGAGACTGATTAGCCTCCAGCCTGTGCTCTACGCCCTGTTCTCTGTGGTCTCTGTTCTCTGCTCATCAATGTCCAGAGCAGCCTAGGGGATTCTACAGCCCTGGTTCTCCAGCAGTCTGTCTCCAGCCTGGGCTCTGTGCTCTCTGCAGTCTGTGGCTGTCAGTGTGCAATGCAGCCCAGGGGACTTTTCAGCCTTGAAGCCCTGTTGATCTTTCTCCAACCCGTGTTCTATGATCTGGCTGTCAGGGTCCAGCACAGCACAAGGGACTCACTAGGCCTGGAGACTGATTAGCCTGTATTCTCTGTGGTCTCTGCTCTCTGCTCATCAATGTCCAGAGCAGCCCTCTACAGCTCTCTTGCGTTACTGATCTGTCTCCAGCTAGTGCTCTATCTTTCCTGTCAGTGACCTGCAAGTGGTTTTTCTGCAGCTTTGATTTTACTCTTAAAACATCAGAGGGTTCCTGGGTAATTCCTAGGATCTAGCCTGCACGTCTGCTTCAAATGACCTGAAAGCTCAAACCCTTTTCTTTGGAGGCAGATTCCCTTCAGTGTTTGTAGCATCTGGACAGCAGGGGGCACTATTAGATAGTTTTTTTTTAATTTGAATTTCAGCATAACAGGAGCTGTGGTGTAACAGAAATATACAGGTGCAAGATACAAGGGGAGACATTTTTGTCAAAGAGCAAGTGGGTTTCAGGCATTAACCCTACAATGAATTGCTCATTTTCAGTTGTGGCCTCATGTCTTTCTTTTGGTGCTGAGTCGTTTTTTGATCTACCCTATCAACACCTGTTAAGATAGCAGGTCCCCTGATTAAATCTTTTAATCTCCATGTTTAAGACTGAAGAGATGTATCTCTCCTAATTTCCACAATCCATTCTTGTTCAGGAGCTCTTCTTGGAATTCGTTCTAAGGATGTCACCATTTTTCTGTGGTATGGTGAGAAAAGCTGAAGCTGCAATTTTCTAGATGCATAGTTTTCCTGGATTTAATTTCTACACCCTTTGCAATGCAACGAAGAATTTTTTTTGCTTTTTTATTGCTTCCCCATGTTGTCTTAATGAGGAGAGAGACAAATCTATATAAACCCAGATTCCCTTTTTGTGCAGTTTCCTGCAGCAAACTATCACCTGTGTCATGTGTACAGTGATGTTCCTACTATCTCTGCACTTATCAACAGTAATTTTCAATTTGCCAGGTGTCTGACCCTTCCATGGTTATATCAAAGGCATAATTAGTTATTGACACTGTTTCTGTATTTGCCACTGTCCCTGTTTTTGTGTGAGCTGCAGGTTTAACTACAGTAGGACCTATGAGCAAACCTTACAGCCCTTCACAAACAAGAACTGAGCCGTGTGTCAGAGCAGGTGACAGAGCAGTGGGCACTGTGCTTCTCAGCATCCTCCGGCAGCATGGCTGGTTGAGTGTGTTCTTGTTTATTCTGTAGAAGGTGGTGCTGTACAGGCTGTAACAATGTTGCTGTTGACCCCTGCAGTGAAGGGCACTCAGCAAGATCAGCGTTACTGTGGCTCTTAGCAATGTCATGT
Source organism: Lepisosteus oculatus (assembly GCF_040954835.1). Classification (NCBI taxonomy): domain Eukaryota; kingdom Metazoa; phylum Chordata; class Actinopteri; order Semionotiformes; family Lepisosteidae; genus Lepisosteus; species Lepisosteus oculatus. The sequence continues at coordinate 29,308,555 of NC_090696.1, forward strand.
GCTGCAGAGAGAAAACACTTGAGAGAGTTTGAGAGTCAATTTGAATGAACCATTCCTGTTACAAAGGGAAGGTCTCACAAATGCTTTTATCCCATCACTGTAAATGTTGTTGCTGTGTTTCCTACTCATCACAGTTTGGGTATCATCACACTTGAGTATCTTCCTCTAAAAGTCCTATTGAAGGCGTGACAACTGTTTTCATAACACCCACATAGATGGGCAGGTGCTTGTGAATTTAAATTAATCAGAATTGAATGGATATACTACTTCCTGAGTGGGCTCGGTTTCTGGGGCTGTGTTGACTACATCAATAAAAGAAAGAAAATAATGGCTGTTTTTTTTAAGTTTATTCCCATTTACACACAAAATAATTGTGAAGTTTTGTGAAATTGTTGTGTTCCCCCAAACCGTAACATTAGCTGTGACCTGAGCGACACATGAACATCCAACATGTCCTACTTACTTTGTGTTATTTCCAGCTACAGTACTTCCCTTTTTTAATTGAAATAAGAGCTCTCTATGAGATATTCAGGAAGCACATCCAGCTAACCTGTAGGATTTTCTTTTTTGAAAATGTTGTAGAAGCTCCAGTTATTTTTTGGAAGTGTTTTTGTCAGGAGTCGTGCCTGAATCATTCCTTCCGTTGTCCACTCAGTTCAATGGGATGGTTTCCTGGAGACAGTGAACTGAGCACTGCTGCCGTTTTACCTAGCCTGCCTACGCATCAGACACCCACACACAGACAGGCTGCCGTGGAGCAACAGAGTGCACTGATTGGCACTCAGCTCTGTCTGGGCTTTCTCCAGCAGCCACAGCATGCTCTCTCTCACACTGAGGACTTCTGGGATTGCTGGGCTTTCCATATGCCAGTCTCTTGCTGAGATTGAGGACTTCTGGGGCTGGTGGGCTGCCCCTCCACCAGTCTCCACCTGAGACTGATGATGCCTGAGATTCCTGGGATGTCCTGGCTTTTTGCTGTAGTACGACCCTGACCCAAGTCACATCAAGACACAGACTACGATTCAAAGGCCTGAATCATACTGCAGACTAATGTCCCAAAGAAACACATTTTTGGGGGTGTTGAAGTAATGCACAAGAGGTTAGCTTTTACATTTTTCTCAGACCTTCTGTCTTGGTTTTTTAATTTGAGACATCGGCTGCTTCTAGCACTTGTACAGTATGTGGCACATTAATGGAGGAAATCAAATGACCAAATACTATTTTGATAAATAATTGTACAATCCTTTTTTTGTTTCCTTTTTTAAACTTAGGCCAATGAAAATAAATTAGGTCAATTAAAATCAAAATGCATGATTGTCCAATCTATCCATCGCAAATTCTGAACCCGAACAAAAAATAAGATAGTGGTTCTTTTAGAACACAAAATAAGCTTTGACAGAAAGATGACACCGGGTAAATTGGTTTGTAATATGCTCTTGGTGTACAGGGTAAAACTGTAATGAACACCTTTGCCTCCATTTCATTTTCAGATAGAGCCTTGAATGCAGAGATTTTTTACTCTGATCCTGGAGGCCCACCATCCATCAGGATTTCTGAGCATCTTTAATTCACACTTTAGGCACCCAAAGAAAGGAGCAATAATTACCTTAATTAGCTGAAGACCCTGCTGGCCCAAGGGCAGGACCTTGCTCTGTGAAACCCTGCCCTCACATCCCCATGTCTTTCACAATGAAGAATCACTGACTGAGAGGCCAGAGGAATTCAGACAGGTGAGCTGGGTTTCAAAGCTTTTTTCTCCAGGACTACATGTTCAACCATTTCCTAAAAATTAATGTAGATGTCAACAGGTGTGATTTTAAATAACAATTCCTACACTAATATAGCGCTTTTCTGGACAGAGATTTAGAGAAGGTCCTGTTTCACTAACATGTTTAAGTTCTTATCACATATGTTATCAAAGGATATCTATAACAAACACTGTAGAAACTGTTGAGGAAATTCAGAAATATTTAAATACATTTCAAGCTAGGGCAAGCACCTGGCAAATGATGTTTAATATGGCCATGTGCAGGGTTTTGCATGCAGGTAGTTAAAACATAAAACTAAAATACAAAATTCGAAATGTTGAAACAGGAGAGCCTACTCATGAGCAAGACTTAGCGTTTCTATTGTCTCATCATTTTCACCTTCTGGGCACCTACAGTTAAAAGAGTAGAGTTTAAAACAAGAGATGTTATGTTAAAAATTCATAACACTTTAGTTTGGCCTTATTTAGAATACTGTGTACAAGTTTGGTCATCAAGTTTTGGTTATGAATCAGTGCAGAGAAAAGCATCCAGATGCATTCCTCAATTTAAAAGAATGTCCTACACTGACAAGCTGAAGGAACTGAACCTTTTTAGTCTTGAACAGAGCAGATTATGAGACCTAATCCAAACATTCATTATTCTCAATGATCCTCACAAAGTCAACACAGCTGATTTCTACAGAATAAAGAGTGAAATTGTCTGCTGTCAATTTAGGAAGTTACCACAAATAATGGAATGCTATAGAGGACTATACATTGTGTGCTCTGTGCAATAGACAGTGGTTCTCAAAATTCTATGGTCCGTGGACCACTTACACCAAGTGTAACTTTATAAAAGGTTTGGACCCGCTTTGCGTCAGTACTTTTATCATTTTAAATCGGGTTGGGTGGGTGCGGGTAAAAAAAAAGCCGACCCGTGCATCACTAATGGCAATAGACTGCTGCACGGCAGCAAAGACATCGCCACCAAACTGACTGTCTCGTTTTCAATGTGTGACATCATTTCATTCGTGGTGCATAAAACGGAAACACTGAAGCGACAGGCGCTAATGGGGAGAATGAAGAGGCGAGGTGGTCCGCCATAACTCAAGCTTCATTAAAACACAAAGGCAACAGAATGTCCCTACATCAAAATACTGTATGCTCAAAGATTTGGGAATTTTTGACAAGACGCAACTTTATTCAGTATCAGAAAATGGAATGAATAGATTCCAGATGCCATTCTCCTGCCCCAAAGCTTGTCTTCCATCCCTCTTGAGCAGAGTATGAGCAGAGAGTTAGAAAGTCCCTGTCTCACACTGTCTGAGAGGCTTGATTTCCAGGGCCTTCCAGTGAAAACACAAGAGAAGCTACAGTTGAGAGGAGGCCATTAGGCCCCGTGCTTCTGATGTACTACAAGCACAAAAGTGCACAAGAATCAAAGTACTGTCAGTCTAATGCAGAAGATATTTTAGGAGACTGACATTTTGCTCTGGCCTTCCTCCTTTAGAAACTACAAATCTATCCTAAAATTAGTCACTGTGCAGCTTGTTTAAACCTATTTGTCACCTCAGTCTGTGAACAACGTCAGTTTAAAGAGCTGGGATGTCACAGCTGTAGCTTTGTAGCAGCTTGTATTTATTTATTTAATACTCATGCTAAGGCATGACATTGTGGTTAGCATTGCTGCCACACAACTCCTGAATCCGGGCTTGACTTTGGTCTGAGGCACCTGTCTGTGTGGAGATTGCAGTTTTCACTGGATTCTCATGCTTTTTACTGCATTGGATTCCTCCTAGCAGTAGTAATAATAGTAGTAACAGTCCCAGCAGCAGTACTATCTGTACAAATAGTAGAAGTATTAATATTACTAGCAGTAGTAGTAATAGTACCAGGAGCAGTATCAGAAACAATACCAGCCGTAGTTGGTACTAGCAGTATCATTAGTACTAGTAATAGGTACTTTTGTAACAATTTGTTGCTGATGCTGGAACATTTCGGATATAGTATTTTCTCAGCTGGAGGTGCCCAGATCTAGTGGTTTCTGAGCTAGAAGTGCCAGCCTCTACTGGTTTCAGAGCTGGCCGTGCCAGAATCTAGGGTTTCTGAGCTGGCAGTTACTGGAAGCTCTCCAACCGGAAAATAGTGCAAAGAGTGATGTGATATTACTGCTTTCTTGGTGATATTACATTGAAAAACATTACACAGAAGCTTTTGATACAAAATAAATACATAAGAAATTCTTTTGCACTCCTGGCCTTCCATGAATTTTCGGAGCTCAGCCATATCCCCATGTGTAGTACAGGAATCGGAAGCAGATGAACTGGGTCAGGGGTTTGTCTGGTGCGTACATCCTTTGGGGACTCTTGTCCTGCAGGTGTCTGTCTGTCTTTCTCTCTGTCCTGGAGACTCTGGTCCTGCAGGTGTCTGTCTGTCCTTCACTCTGTCCTGGAGACTCTAGTTCTGCAGGTGTCTGTCTCTCTTGTGTAGCTGCCTATGCATAGCTGTCTGAGTAGGGGAATTGAGGTATTGGGAGTGAGAGGTCTATGCAGATGGCTAAACAAGAGTCTGGAAGATTTGAGATAATCTGAATTCAGTGCAAACAATGCAGACTGTATAAGTGAAAATCAATTAGATGATGATTCATAATACTAATACTAATTAATGTATAATTAGTAACTAATACTAATAATGTAAGAAATTACAGTGCAGTTTGGCAAAGGTTTGATATTTGTTCTAAAATGTAATGAAAAAAGCCATTTTCTGGAGAACACCCAAGAAGAGACACACAAGGTGTTTCTTCTGTGGTCTCTGAGGTCTGGCATTTTTAGAAAAGTTATTATGCATTTCCAGTTGCTCTTGTGCCCAGGGGTCACAGACTCTGCTGTCTATTTTCAAGGGCCACAGTCTCCCCTGTGCACATATACTGTAGTTGCTATAGGAACAAGTAATAGGTTTATTCCATGCTGGAAAGAGAAGAAAGAAAACACAATGTTTTGGCTGTGGAGCCTTCTTCGGGTGTGAACAACCCTCAGACTCCATTGTACATTTCTAGGAGCACAGTCTCCTCTGTAATTTTCCAGGGGTCACAGTCTCTCCAATGCACATCCTAGGGCCACAGACTCCCTTGTGCATTTCTAGGGGCTGCAATTTCTCTTGTGCATCTCCGACAGGGGCCACAGACTGCCCTGTGCACATCCTGGGGCCAAAGAAGCTCAAGTGGCCCTTGGGCCCTGCATGGCTATATGTGTCACAAACTCAGAGCAGCAGTGAGTGCCCTCGATCAGGAGAACATTTGTTCTGCTGCCAGACAATGTGTCCCTTCTGTCCTTCATGTCTGTATTCACTTATATAACACCATGGGCTGTAGCGCTTTCAAGGAATTTGCACCATTATAAAAGACTTAATTCAGCAGGTAAAAATATATAATCCTTACTGGTGAATAAAATGAAGCAATACCTGTATTTCTAAGACATCTACATTATCTTCCTCCTCTAAGCCTTTTCCCAACCATGTCAGGGGGGGAGAGGTGATCAGATTAGTGGCAATGGGCCCCACTGCAGTCCTCGAGAATCTGGCAATGAAACCTCGCTGCAAGTCTCTTTGGTGGGAGGAAATTAGAGCACCTGGAGAAAACCCATGCAAGCTATTGATAGAACATGCACACTCCACACAGGATCCTGAAGCCGTGAGGCAACAGTTCTAACATTGTGTCATTGTCAAGTCAGCTCCTTTCATCAATCTAATAAAAATAACAGTAATATGTCTTGCACTGACTCACCTAGACTGTGATTCATCCTCTCATTACATCTGACGGAAGCTTCTATCTGTTCATCGGCCTTCTAATGCTATGAAGTAAAACAGTTATGACTTCTCTCTGCTTCTCCTATTCAAATTTAAATTCTATTTATGGCACTGCCAAAGCAATCATGGGATTTTATGAACCATTCCAGTAATGCAGTAATAATATGATAATACAATTCAAACATGAATGTTAAGTTGAGAAAGGAAATTAAAATTCAATTGACAAAAGAGAGGGAAAAAAGACTTTCTTACGATACAAGAAAAGCAGCAATAATGATGACAATTACAACGCAGAACATAAGAATGATTATGAATTAATTCATCTTGACCATTAAGTAGCTAATTGTTTAACTGATCTGTGTATTGCATCCAGCCATATCCTGAATTTAACTACAGTATTATCTTTCAGAACAATGGCCTAGATAGTTTGTTAAATACTCCAACAACCCTTTGCATAAAGTGCCTCCTGTTCTCAGCTTAAATTGCCCTTCAACATAAAGTAATCTTCACCTGTCTTTTCTGGTTCATGTTTCTGTGTTGATGCTGAAGAAGTTAATTGGGTTAACTTTGTCAGTGCCTTTTAGGATTTTGAATACTTGAATTAGGTCTCCTCATAGTCTTCTCTGTTCAAAACAAATAAGGTTCATTTCTTTAAGCCTGTCAGTCTTGGAAACTCCTTTGCAGCCAATGTCTGGATTGATTCTACGTCAGCAATATCTTTTCTATATTTTTTCTGTAAATGTCTGTAAAATGGTGACCAAAATTGAATACAATATTCTAAATGAGGGTTTACTAATTTCTTATCATAAAAAAACATCCATATATTTTTTAATAGATATGATATATATATATATTATACAGGTATAACTGCAATAGGATGGCAGGGTCAGACAAGATGACCCGCCATCCTTGGTCACCTGACTAAGTGCTGGAGGCCAATTATATGCTGGAGGCATATAAAACCAGGAAGCTGAGGCTATTGTAGCTATTGTAGTCATAGCTATTGTAGTCATGTGACCTATAGAACTTGTGAGTGTTGTTGAGAAGAGCTTTGATGTCTGGAGAAAAGTGCTTTGTGCCAGTAAATACACTACAACACTGCAACACTCTGGTAAAACATGCTTCAACACCCTCTAATTCAACCCCCCTCTAACACAACACATTGCAGCTCTCTGTTGCCTCACCCACTGTGTTTGGCTGAGACTACATGTAATGTTTTTGCCTTTGTTCTTACAGCACTGTTACTCAGAAACTCATTGGGTTACTCATTTTGTGAACTCCTTGAAGATTATGTTGCCTCACCCCTGCAGGATATAACAGTTTAAGGATGAAATACACGCACTGTGTGGAAACCATATGGAAATATAAGCGCTGTTTGGAGCCAGTGGCTCCAGCCCCTGAGCTGTGGTCAGTAAAGGGCTCGCACGCCTGACACAACAACTAATCTGTCTACAGGCCAGGACAGTGCAGTGAAGCATGTAAAGCAGACTAGAAAAAAGGTAATCATTCCTAATTAGCTCACTGTTAACAACAAAGCGCCAGCTTCTCTTTGCAGCTAAAGGGATGTGTGGGATAATTGCCATGTACATTTTCAAAGCAAAAATTATAGAAAAAATTAGATGCAGTAATTACTGCTATTTCTGGATGATGAGCTGTGAAGCAGGAGCTGTGCAGAAATGAGAGCCATGGGGCATCAGCTAACTGGGCTTCGATGAGCCTGGAAGCAGGAATCGTGCTTGTCCAAGTGCTCTCTGGGGAGCCAGGTCAGCTTGTGACACACTGTTTTTATGGCCAGGCTTTGGTCTCTGAGCCTGTACTTCATCAGGGTCTGTTTCTCCTTGCTGTCTTTTACTCTGGTCAGATACTCAGGCAGTTTTTAGGCATCACTTGTACTCCAGTTTGTGGTCTTCTTACATTGAGTGAGGTAGTGTTGGTCTGGTGCTGTGATTTGGTTGACTTTGGTTTGTGTTGATTTGTGGTGTTTTAGTTGTACTGTCCTGAGGCTGGCTGGTGTCAGTGAGCTTCAAGACCAGCTGGCTGTGTAGGCTTTTCTCCGGGCTCATCTCTTGGCTCTGCAGAGCCTTGTGGTATTAATTGTTTGGTGTTTTTCTCTGCATATGAAGAAGGTTTTACTAAAATCTGCATGTAGGACTTCTTTGAGCTGTTTCACCATAGGGCAATGGGTTGGATTATTCATTCATATATCTGCAGCTGAGTTTTGGTGAGGGGGTTGGTATTGTGCAGCTGTCACAGACATTCAAAGGGACTAACCATGGAGAGGAGGAGAGCGGAAAAAGACCCATATGCGTAGCGGCGGAACGGGAAAAAGGCCCGGGCTCGTTCGTGCAAAGAGGGTGAATCTGGGTGAATCTGAACTGCAGGAGAGTGCACATGAAAGGGACTTGAGTGTTTATATAGATCCACCCTCATCAGGATAATGTGGAGAAATATTAAAAACGCAAGCAAAATGCTTGTGTATGGAGCAAAAAGCTTGAAATACAATTCCGGGGAAATTATACTCAAAGTTTACAATACATTCAAAAACCTCACATAGAATATAATAGAAGTGTTTAGTTTCGGTCAACACACCATACAAAGTATATTGTAGTCTTATAAAGTAAAAAGAAGTGCAAGGTCTCAGAGGATTGTCCTATCAAATTAAGAGATGTGATGTGATGATGTGGAGGAGGAGGATTATAAAATGATTAAATTTGGTCTTGCATGATTCCCTTCCAAGTATACAGTAGTTGTACTTAGACGATAGGGCAGTGAAAATGAGCGCTGGTAAGAAAGCCACAAACAAAGGGGCTCATCTGAGTCACACTGAGCACTTCTGACTTTGCTGTGCTGGCTCACTCCCTGTCACATTCCTGAAGAACATTGTGCTTCCTGTCTAGATCAAAGACCCTTGGCTGTACATATTCCATGACATGAGCATCTCTCCAGCAACATAAAGGTTACAGAGAAGAGGGCACAGGGGCCTTTTTACCCATCTAGCCCATTTAGAAGTAGTAATCGATTCAAGAACTCACCCAGTTGCTGTTCCTTTTGCAGTTTTTTCAAGTTGAAAGTAGTGCAGCAGTGTTTAAGGAAAACAAGCGTTCGATGGAGGGAAAATAGGAGTTCAGCTTTCAAACATTAGAACTCAACCAAGAGTCCAGGGTGTAATCTCACAGCTGGGCCCCATCTGATTTTCACCAACACAAAGGGGAGAGAACTTAACTGTGCTGAAATGTTCTGTAATTGTAATTCAGTGGTGATATTGCACTGGCATTTTCTTTTAGGAAAGTCGTTGTTATTCTTTAAAACTCATTTAGAATTTGTGTTTTAAGTTGTCTAACAATGCAAAAACAACCAGCAATATAGCCATGGACGTTTTTTTATTATCAGCTTGTAGTGAACATGATGGAAGTACACTCCTGATATTTGTTATTTTAGCAGACGTCTTGTATTCTCTATGCCTTCCTTCATAACTTATTCAAACATTGGTTTCCGCTGCAGAAAACACAATGTAAAATGCCATCAAATTATCAAAGTATTTTCTGTCTTGTGTAGAAATATTCTCTTCCCTGTCTGTCTAATCTTTATTCATGAAAGGGAGTCTAGGAAAAATACCCTTGAACAAGTCAGTGATGCTTTGAGAAGTGTGTGCCAATGATTCTGCTGCACATTTTCATTCCATTTATAGTCAGCGGATACCTTTCGGGAGAGTGTAGTCAGTACCATACAAGACCTGTGAGTGAGCTTGGGCCCAGGGCCAGCCCTTAGCATAGTGCACTAGGCGACTGTTTAGAGCCCTGAGGCCACCAGGGGGCCCCCTCAATGTGCAGCACAACATTTCTAAAAAAAAAATTGACAAGTTTATCAATGTGACACAAAAAATTCCCTCCAGTAGCTCTTTCTGTCGCTGCTGTGCTAATCTAGGCTGTTGAAGTTTGTTAGTTATAAATTAATAATATGATTAGTTGTGAATGTAAGTGTAGTAATTTATTTCACTGCTGACACATCTTCACCGTAAGATGACAGTATCAGTGAGCTTTCAGTTGCTGCTACACTGAATGCTATTCATTCAATTTAGGAAAGTAGTAAATATTGTTAATGATCAGTTTTATTAATCTTTCATTACATCTACTTACTGTACTTGTAATGAAACATTACAAGTGACCTTTTACTCGCGTTGCAAACAATGTTGTAATGGTTAAAAATTAAAATCATGTTGTTGCTACTGGTAAAGCACATAGGTATCAGCTACCCAGTGCAGAAGGTTAGGGGCAGGGGCTTACTGGGAAAGACACTGGGTAGCAATACCCACTCAGACACCTCCAGGAAAATACATTGGCACTTGACATGTCTTTCTGGAAGGCTTCTTGGAAAACATGAACAACAATCCATTGCACAATGCACAAAGTAAAGGTTTGGTGCACCATAGTGCTTTTCCTTGGTAAACTAGTATAATACGCTACACATAGTAAAATGTTACAACTATCTGAAGTTAATACACCTTTAAGTAAAACTCTGCTGCATTTCATAGTTTTGTCTATTAATAATTTAATAGTGTTGTTAGAATGGCAGTAACCATGCAATGCATTGTTCCTTGAGTTCCTGTGTGTTATAACAACATTGTTGTTTTGTGTTCTATGCAAAACGTGAACCTGTGTCACCAGCTTTCAACCACACAGGTGCTAATGCTACACCTGGAGATGACACAACTTTGATAGTTCTCAGTGCAGAGTAAGTGCCTCAGGATATAAGAGGGAGTCCAGCAGTTTCTCTCAATGCTTTGCTAGAGGCTCAATGTTTTGTTTGAAGTTAGTAACAGTGTGTAAAAAAGCATTAGTTGGTGTGGCCTCGCTTCATGAGTGTGAGGCACCTGTCCGCTGTACTGCAGACATGAGGACACTGATCTGCCTCATGCGCTTCCCAGAGTTTCACCTCCGCACAACGAACGTGTTGTGTTTCCTGGTACAGCTTATTTTGGAGCACAACTGTGAGAGCTGCAGACGTGAGAAGGCATACATGCTATTTTTCAGTTTCAAATGAAATACCAGTTTCCTCCTTAAGCAACACTTAAGCAACATCCTTTTTAAAACACATCTTGTTGTACATGACCACCTGACAGAATATTTTCTAAGATTTCCCACTTGTCAGAAAGCCCATATCAGTCCAGTGTCTTGGAATTCCTTAAAAGACCCCAGCAAATAGAACCATCTTTGGCTTCAGTCATTATTCAAAGCACTGCCTTTCTTCCCAACAGCACAACCCCACCTCCAGGATTATAAAAGTTATACTGTAATGTTGTTGTACTGAATCCTTCTTTCTTTGAGTTTTATCCCATCAAGAATACAAACCTGTGGAGCTAATTCTGTGAGGCTGTGTGTATCTTGATTGTGCATGTGGCAGATGTCTCTCTCAGCAGGGGCAGATCTGACTGCTCAGTGGAGAGAAGCCAGCAGGAGAAGGCCTTCCAAGATGAAGCAAGATGAAGAGCTGGAGCTGGGAACAGAAGAAGGGATCACCAGTGAGTGTGAATGAACTGCACAAGCAGTGTGGCAAAAGCCTGAGGAGAAGCTGCTAAACAGCACATCGATGTGCTCACCCTGGGCCCGTCAGTGTCTCACTGTTATGGACAGGAGTGACACTTTCATTCTCTGCAGCATTTACAGAGCAGAAAGACCAGCTGGGTAGAAGAGATCTGAGTTTTTCCTTTCACCATTCTGAGCTCCCAGAGAATAAGACGCACTACCACATAAAGAGACACGAATGGATGTAGCTAGCAGAGTGCCGACAGCGGTAGACTTCCCGTACTTTGTAGTTTCATCACATGACTATCCTACTCAGTCAAGTGCAGGCCTGCATTGTGAAAACTGTTTAGCTGTTCCAAATTTTAACATATTAGATTTCTGGCACTCAAAATGTTTTCCTTGTTCACAGGGTATTGAATTTTAAATAATAATGCACAACACATTCTTTTCAGAATGGATTACGTTATCAGGTATGTGACGTTTTTCTTCACAGCAACAACAATAGTGCTAATAATAATCACCAGCAGAATGACCACCTTGTTCTTGTCATGCACCAGAGGTTAAGCAAGGCTGCTCTTATTAGGACTGTGATAGGAGACCTCTGGGGAACAAGGTTTCCATTGTTGGTGGAAAAGTAGGCAGAGCTTTTCCCTGTGGACCACAATGTCTATGCCAAGGTTCCATTATGGTAATTGGGGACACTACTCTGTAGGAGGTGTCATCCATTTGGATGAATCATTACTGACTAAATAGTCATTAAAGATCTCAGATCATTCAAAAGTGTACTTCTGGCTGAAATTCAAACTGAGTTTGCATAGTCTAGCCTCCCTAAAGGTCCCTCTTAATTTAAATGGTGATCTTCACCTGTGCAGTGGGGCTACTGGCAAAGAATGTACTTCACTGGTGGATGAGGTGGATTGGATTCCCTGCTAGGTAAAGTGCTTTGGGATCCTTTTTGATCAAATTCTATATACATATACTGTACATGCAAGGAATTATTATTTTATTATTGATACAAATGGGGGGTTACGAAAATAGAGAATACCAAAAATAGACTGAGCAAGTTAATCAATGATTAAAGAAAACAAGTAAAAGAGTAATAAATCAGCCACACTTTGTTAAACAAGTATTTATTAATAAGGACATAACACACATCATAAACATACAACATACAAGTTACTCTATTTACAAACATGACATCTAGGAAAACCTACATGCTCAACAACCAACAAGAAAACCCCAGACTGCTGCCAAGCATTCAAATCTTATATAACACCTTACAGGCCCAGAAATAGAGATTCACCTGCTTTCTGCAGAAAACAGAATTCAAAGTAAAGTTAAATCTCTCTCTATTTGTTACAAAATAAATGAGAATCTTTGTCCCTGTTCTAAAAATGCATTCACTAACGTGGAGAGACAGCTTTTAACCTAGAAATTCATTAACAGGAAATCAGAGTTTCCTTAACAAGTTAACCTCTTAACAAGGTTTAAATTCTTAACTCAGATCTGGTCTTGAAGGCTGATTGGAACAAGGAACTCCCCCCTGGCACTGTCTCTTCTCTTGTGTTTTGCTGTACATTCCTCCTTCTCTTTCTGCTGCTTCTCCCCTCTGTCTTTTCGCGTCTGTTTTCATCCTCTTTTCCTCAGCTGTTGGTGACTCTTAATCATTTACCCAGAACTTAATTAACCAAGAAATCTTGGTTTGATCAGTGTGTCTCATACTCAAGTAAACAATATGGCTCATTTTTGTTGTTTTGAAGCTCCTACTACCAATGTTGACACTGCCTAGATGTTTGACTATTGTCCCTAGATTTTTGAGACACCTCAATAGTCACTTCCAATAATCATAACATAAATAATAATAATACAACCAACATGTACAGTAACTGCACTGCAATAGTGTATCTGCTGTAGAAGCAAAGCTAATTGGACAGATGAAGACATGCACTGACAGCATTAATTTCCCAGGGGGACAAGGCCTACAATGCAAGCTGTTGCCATTAATTTGCTACTACAATGCAAGAATGGATTATTGGTCCTGAGCTGAGCAGGGGAGCTGGCTGTGTGCACACTGACAGACTGACACAGTCTACTTTACCACCATTTTCTGCAAAAAGCCTGTCGACCTGCATAGCACAGCTCATCTTGTCAATGTTTCCTCATTTCCGTTCATTTTATGTAAGCGGACATTTCACATCAGCACTAAGTTACGCAATTTAAAAGACACATTTTTAAAATGTTTTAAAGCTTACTGATGCCTTTGTGTCTGGGGAATAAAGAGCACCGGGGAGTTTTTCAAATCACCAACACTATTTGGGGAAGATTTTACACATGAACTGGACAGAGGCGCACAAATGTAATGTTTCAGCACTGAACCTTCATCATCTGCCATCAACTCCTTTGGGTTGGTCATCTCATCTGATTGTCACATGTCTTTTCAACCATCTTAGTCAAGGCAACTAGATCAGAAGAGGACAGATAAAAGCATTTAAAAAAAGATGTGATCAAATCAATCTTGAAGAAATTTAAATTCAAGTCCAACCCCAGTGGAGACTGTGACAGCGGGTAACTCCTCCAAGCCAAAAGACCGGTTCTCTGCTGGAGCAGAGTGTTATACTGTCTAGATTGCAGTGGGGGTGATGTCACTTGTGTATGTGGCTCAGGTGTGAGCCCTTGTGCATGCGTTTTAGGTCTGTTCAGGTTGTTGTAACATGATGTGTATCCTGGACTCCAGAGTGGCTTAGCTGGGGCAGGTTTCAGGTTGAGCTCTGTGATCCAAGCAAGATTCCCTGGGCCCCTGCTGTTGGTCAGGGATGAGCCTAATTGGCACTGAATGTCCTGTACATGACAGCATAAGAGAAGAATGGCTCAAAGAAGTCTGCCTGAACAACCTCATTAATTATAAGAAGTTATTAAAAGGGACTAGGTTCTGCTGTGATTTTTTTAAAAGCACCATACAAATCTTCAGCAGCTGTTACTGTTTGGAACAGAGATTTGAATGTTTGAAATATCCTCACTTCAATTATCTACAGAGAGTGTATCTGGCTCTTGTAGAGTTTCATGTGAAGCCTATCCTTAGTGCCCTATGCTCACCCTGTCCATTGGGGATCTTTCTACACATGTTTTGAGACAATACAAATGTGGAATGTTTTGGAAACCTTTCCGCTGCTTTGCCCACTGCTCCAAACAATAGAAGCAAAAGCTCTCTTTTCCCTAATGAGATAAATATTTTGGATGTAATTATCGATATACAGTAAACAAACAGGAAACTTTCTTTTGCTGGTTAATAAAACTGCATAGTCAGTGCACAGAACACATCGACTTGTTCAGCCTCTGCAGTATATCCTTCTTGCCATAATTTGGGTCTGAGATCAAATAGTGAGAATACTGTTCAGTACTACGGTCTTCAGAGTCCTTCTCACTAAACTTTTACCATCATGGTAAAGGAAGTCTGTGCAAGTTCATATACGGAACAGATACTGGACTGAGCTCCAATCAAGTGCTTTCTGTTCCCCTGGAAAGGCCTTTTGCACTATTGTTGTCTTAATGTACAGTATAACTGCATAATGTTTGGAATTATGAGCTGTATACTGTTTGAAATTTAGACAAGACCAGAGTCTTGAAAGCTGCTTCAAGATGTTTTGAACTATTTGACTTTCAGCCAGACATTGTGATCAGTGGGAAACATGCAGCAAATGGCCTGAGATCTAGGAGAGCGGACTGAGCTGCTCTTCACAGGCAGTTATGGAACATTTCTGGACCAGCTTGCATCAGGACATTAATTACTATCAGGAAACCCGTCAGCCTGAAATATTAAGTAGCAATTTCTTTATTACATCATTGTGTTTTTGTACTGTTATTATGCCAGCGATGCTGTTAGCAAGCAAGGCCCTATGCAGAGTGTTTTAGATTGATACAAGAAGGCAAACTATCCAATAGACACAAAGCAAGAGGCAAATTCCAATAATCGAGACAAAGGTCGAGAATCCAAAGTGTCTAAAGAAAGAGAATAGCGTGGTGCGAGTAAACTGAGCGAGCAGCAAGCTGACAGGTTAGTGACTATAATATCAAGCTTGGAAATGCGGAACGTGAAGGTTTAACATAGTGGAGAAAATGGGACGTGATAGGAAAATGAGGTAATGAGGTGTGGACAGGTGCGGTGTGTGGACATAACAGCTGTTGGTCTTGGGTTTCCCAGGGATAATTCCCAAATAGCCACAACAGTTTAACGATCACCAATACGTCCCCCTCCCCCCCAGCCTGATGGCAGACTTTGTAAAGAGATTATCTTTTGACCTTCACAAGTGGTGCAAAGGGATGTGATCAGAAAACAGCAAAATGTCATCGGTGCTCTTCTGACACTACGTCCCGGCAGCCAAGAACTTCAATTCATCAAGCCCGTCTCGTTAATACCTGTGCAGCTCTGTGCTGATTACAAATTAAAGGGGATCGATAGTCCCAGTAGGCACCCACAGGTTGCGCTTGCTTCAGCCCCATTAGGCTGACAATACCAGCAGCCCTGGAAATGCAGGCTGGCAACAGGCGGCTGCTTGACATTTAAAGAGCCATAGCAGAGAAGATGTTGCTCATCCTAGCAGTGCCCAATTAGAGATGCATAGAGAGTAAGTGCTCTCCTAGCTGCAGCATTGCTAGTGACACCACTGTCATCCTGTAATTGTTCCGTTCAGGTGAGGCACGCACTGATTAGCAATGAGCTTGTTAGGTACCCAAAAGGTCTCTGTCTTTTGAATCTTCAGCCCAGGGGACACAAACCATTCCTCAACCAATTTCAGAGATAATAGGAGCTTTCTGTCCTCGACAATGAGAAGAACAGAGGTTCAAAGGGTGTTCATGCAAGTCCAATTTTCTTGCTTTGCAAGTTAAATAAAAATTCAGTCATGGGAAAGCAAGCAGTTTAGCTGTTTGACCCTTCAGCTCTCCACAGAATATGATCAAGGGCATTTGTGCTCCTCCTGTATGAAGTTACCTGGTTGTGGGATTTTGAAAGATTGGGGAGAGGAATCTGCCAGTCTACTATTTTACCATGAAGCTACTGTCTGCTTTGGAATGGGTGAAAGTGTGCATAAATTCTAGGATTTCACATGAATAATCACATGGGTATAGATTAGAGAATAAATAAAGATCATGATGGTGTCTTGAGTGCTACAAAACTGTGAACTCTGGCCTATTTAATTTTTTTCTTAAGGCTTCCAGTGCTCTCCCTTTTGATTCTTCTATCCTGTTTGCCTTTACTGACCTTGTGTCACAATAACCAATAAGCTGCGCTGAGCCACACAGAGACCCCATTTCTCTGGCATCTTCAAGCTCATCCAGCACTTCCAGGCCAGGCTAGAGGCAGACAAGTGCTTTATTGGCGTGACTGAGAAAGTACTGCACTGCTAAAGCACAATACCAATTAACAATTAATTACAATCATAATAAGTAATTAAGAATTACAGCTTATAACTAAAACGCACAGGCAGCAGGAGAGTGAAAAGATTAATTTTCACCACGCAGCTGAAAGAGCTCAGTTGGGGGAGTGTTAAATTGAGGAGCTAAAGGTTGCTGGTTCACTTTTGGGTTTTTGAATTTTGGACATTTTTTAATCATGGTTTCGTTCAAGACAGGATTGCGTGAAATCCTTGGATCAATTAACACTAACTACTAAATGGGCTAAATGGGCTGAGTGGCTCATTTCATCTGTAACCTTTTTGATGTTCTTAAATTTGAATTCACATGCTTCAGATATACATCATGATTGTACATTGGTGGTTCCGCACTGATTCTGTCACCATGATGGCCTGCTGTTTGCAAAATTTGCTGGTTACAACAGGCTGAACCAATTTATATTTATACGTTATTCACAAAGAATGACTGAGGGCAAGACAAGGTGGGGAGGTCAATTCTCCAGCACATCCAATTTCCTGCTGTATGTTTCAATCTGTCTGAGACACACAGAGCAGAGTGATGAACACAGCTGAAGTCCCAGCAGAGAGGACTTGACATCCCTACTCAATACGGCAGTAAGGCTTGTCACCCTCAGCCTCTATACTGCACAGTCTAGCAGACCTGGGCTGCAGACAATGCTTTCACATAAATATACATGTGCAGCATGATGGGAACAAAGTACACATGTTGAACTCCTACTTTAAATTATTTCATTATGATGTTGTTATCCTTTTTGAGTAAATTGAAGACAAAAACAAAGTCTGCCCCAATCTGTCTAACCCCTCTGCAATCCAGTACAGGATCTCAGGAAGACGGAGCCTCACCTTACAGATATTCAGACCTATGGCAGGACACACATTCACACACTGATCCTTCTCAGGACGCACACACACACAGAGGGAACACTCAGAGACGTCTTTGGATTGAAAGAGGAAACCAGTGCCCCCAGTGAAAATCCATGTGGCTACAGGGGAACATGCAAACTCCTCACAGAAAACACTCCAGGACAGAATCGAATCTAGGATTGGCAGTGTTACAGTCACACCAGCCACACCCGAGCCTAATGCTGAGAAGTAAAGAAAAGTGATCAGAAAACACCAAGAAAGATGAAAAAGGAGAAGGAGAAGGAGAGGAGGGGGAGCTGTAGTCCCATTTCTTTAAGCTGAAGCCACTCGGTCCTTCACCGTGTCATTGTTATGACCTTTTTTTTTAAAACCAGCAGGAAAAAAATGAAGCAGAGGATGGAGAAACCTGCAGATTAGATCTTGAGAAGAAATCAATACAAATATTTGTGTTAGATGACTCTGTGGGGCAAGATGAATGTCCGCAGGGCTGGTGTGTGCAGAGATGGATGGTCCATGTGAAAGATGGCCAGGGGGGCTCACGTGCACACAGGGGGTGTGTGGGGGGTTGATTGCTTCATCCCCGGAGGGGTGGCAGGAAGACACACCCAGGTCCAGACTCACAGAAATGCTGGCTGATTGCTGCTCCAATACAAAACATGCTCGCTATTTTCTGAAATGCAGCTGCAGAAATGTCAAAGAGACAATGGAGGTGAAAGCTTTTGAGAGGAACTCGGCTGGTATTGATCTGAGTTTGAAAACCTGCTTTGAAAGTCTTCCCATCAGTGTTTTGAGCAGCTTTCAGTCTAGTGCGCTATGTCAGATCTTTGCCTCTCTTGCGGTGTGTTGCTGGTGCACAATGTGTATGTCTGTGTATGGCAAAAATATGTATGATAGGCTAGGTCAGAATGTTTGAGATATGTCACATACTGTATATTTTCTAACTCCAGTTAGTGTGGGGGAGCTGGAGATTATCCAGCCAAGCAACAGGTACAAAATGAATACAGCCTGGATGGGATGCCGGTCCATCACATAAATACAGTTTTTTTAATTAAGACTGATCAAGTAATTTTTTTAATTAATACAAAAAGCTGTTTTGAAATGCTGATAAAGATTTTTGAGTGTCTGGTCGGAATCAATGCTATTATAAGTACAGTTCTCTATACTCAATTGGGTTGCTACACATGAAGCATAATGTTACCTTACCTTACAGACCCTATCGTTGCAGTATTCCAGGGGTTCTTACACAACAACATTCCTATGGTCCCTGTCGCCTTTGTTTTACACTATTCTTATGGCGAAACATCTCCCACACGAATCTTTTTGCTATAAGTATCCCCTTTCTTTTATGTAATGCCAATACAGTTAGCTGAAAATATATCAGAGTTTCCATGCATATGAAATAAACTGGCTGCATAGTCCGGGTGTTAGTGACATCCCCATGCTCTGTACAGATCGCAAAAACATGTCTGATGTTCCTGTTCCAGCCAGCGCACTGCCGCTGATCACAAGAACACACCCATCTGCATGCTTTGTTAGAGAGGAGCCCTGCTACTGCCCCAGGAACTGCAGCCTGCATACCATTTCCCACAGCCTCTGGGATTTGATGCAGATCTGTCTGTGAGATTTTCCCCCTTGCAATGAAAGAGAAAGAGATCAAGCGGTGGATGAGAACCTGCAGTTCTTTGACATATTCAGTGATCAGTGCTGTTTTACACTGGCTCTCTGTAGGGGTTATGTTTTAATTCCTACTGACACTGCTGCTGGGATTCAGAGCGCTTCAGTCATCTCTGGGTCAGAGTTCACAGGGCCAGTCATTGAGTGGTGGAGTTAATCGAATACAGATTTGTATTTGTGAGAAAAGACAGATATCATGCCTTTCCTATTATTTCTTTTGTCTCTATGTTCCCTGCAACTATGGCCCATGGAGAATTATTCAGAGAGATAGCAACAGTGGCACCAGTGAATTCAGTCGTATGAAGTGATAAGTTTAATTTGACTGCTTTTGGAAAAGCCTGGAGGAACAGCGGGGCAGCGTGTCAGCATATTCTCCCATGTGTGTCTGAAACAGTGGCATGGAGTGGGCGGAGCTACACGTGTCTCCCATCACAGAGCCCTGATGCTGGAGGAGATCCCACACATTGAAGACAGGGGGCAGTAGAGCACGCCTTAACCATTGTATACTTAGTCACTGAGGTAATGTACAAAGCGCACCTTATTAATAATGGAAAATAAAACACAAGAAGTGCATCTTTCCACAGCTCCCACAGGAGGGTGAAAAACAAACACAAAATGAATAATGAACAACCAGAAAACACAGCCACGCTTCGCCTGCCACACAAATCAGAGCATCTCAGGACAGGCACCCTGAGACAGGAGCAGGCAGCACATTATGTCATCCTGGCCAGGCTGGGAACACCTGCGAACAGAGATGCTGCTGTTCCCACCTCCCTACCGTAACCAAGGCAGAACAGCAACAACAGAAACTGGGGAACCACTGGGGAGCAGTCATATTGTCATGCAATCTCTTTGAATCTCATCTGAACTCTATTTCAAAAGACAAGAAGATACTTCCTAACACCTTAGTTTAGAGCTAAGTTACTGTGAGAAAGGGGAAAGCTATGAGCTGTGGGAGATGGATGGGTAAATTCTAGCTGTGCAGGTCCAGTTCTCATCAATGAATTTCAGTGTCAGATTGGAAGATAGAAGACAGTGCAGTTTAGCAGAACATCAAAAATGCTGGTTAAGGACTGATCAGCTGGCCCAGTGCAGCTCAATGGATTGATTAGTGGTCGTTCTAGAGAGAGTCAAGAAAGCTAGATCCTCCATTAGATGAATGAAGAAAGATGTACTGCAGAGGAGTCAGTAGCTGAATTCCAGCTGGACTTGCAGCAGCTTGTCTCATAGAGGAGAGAGAACACAGCAGCTTGCTTCTCAGAGGAGAAGTAAGAAAGATACCAGGCTTTCTCACAGAGGAGAGGTAAGAAAGACAGCAGCATGTTTCCCAGAGGAAAGGTAAAAAGACAGCACCCTGTATCTCAGAGGAGAGGTAAGAAAGACAGCGGCCTGTCTCACAAAGGGGAGATAAGAAAGACAGCAGCCTGTCTCTCAGAGGGGCATGCTACAAAGCTAAGCAAAATTTCAGTAATCAAACCCTGCATGCAGTATATACAGCACTTAACAAATGTATCACACATACTGTAGTTTCCTTCTACCATGTAGTTGGCTGCTTCTTGACCTTCACACTGGCACTCAGGCTTTCTCCTTCCTCTTGCTCAGCCTATTTAAGGGAGGGGGAGTTTCCTCTCTTCCTTTTTTGCGTTTGTGGTATAAGCCTCTGTCTCTTTCCTTTAGTCTTGGCACCTCACCCTCTCCATGATCAGCAGCCCCAGCTGCACTGCTGAAGGGCAATAAACCTGAACCTGAAGCTGAATGTGGCACATGCTGAAATGCCTAGGGAAAGGAGAGAGTCACTGCAATAAAACTTAATAAAGACAGTTTGTCCATAAGCTGAATTGGTGCTTGATAACTAACAGGAATGGGACTTGATTTTTTCTAACTGCTCGGCAGAGATGTATGAGATGAGGCAATTTGACAGATCTAGAGTTTGTAGGACAAACAAAGCTGTAAGGCTGTAAACTATATCTTTATAAAATAAAAGAACACACAAACCTACTTGTGTTTTCCCAAAAGTCATATTTAATAACATTTGCCTTGGCATTTGAAGGAGGATATCAAGTGAAGACTCTGCCTGGAGACTAATTCTCAGCAAAGATCCTTCTTTATGATGTATGACAGCTCTCCTCTCTCCCGGACAATTCTTCATGCAGGTTTCCTCATCCTGTGTGTTTGTTATTGTTTATACGCTAGCATGTATATACTGTATGTATTATAGGTGTGTGCTCTTACACAAAAAAAGACAGTTTCTTATTTTAAATACTCTTCACATTAATTTCAGAATCAATGTATTGATTACTGCTGTCTGTCACTGAACCTGTAGGGAGCGTGTGTTTTTTTTCAGGTTTTTTTCTCCCTCTTGATCTTGCTATGTGTTCTTTATTTTTGTTCGTTTCATATATTGTTTTAGCATTTATTGTAGTTTACCTGGAGGGGACCTTTTCCTGTCTTTCTGATCGCTTGGTTTAGGTGGTATAATGACATGTCTGTGCTCTTGAAAGGAAGAGTGTGCAGAGAAAACCCCTGCACTGTCTATGTACTGTTGCAGGCCAGGGGGTGTATAAGCCTGGCTTGATCTGGAAAGTGGTTGAGGTTGGTCAGTTCCTCACAACAGAATAAATGAAGAAATGGAGCCCGATGGTTCCTGGGAGATCTACCCGAAGTTCCTGAAGAGGAAAAGCAGTGGCTTGAAGAACTATTGACATTAAAGGGACTGTCTGAGGCAGTAGTTGACTGAATGTTGAAAAGCCCTAGGCACTGATGGCCCATCTGTATAATTATACAACACCGATGACCTTAGAAGGGAGGAAATCCACTGCCTGTCTTCAGGGAGTACCTAAGGGACATAGATGGCACTGGGAAATATTGACCATACAGTGTTGCTGACTATACTGTGTAACATCAAGAACTGCTGTCCTGTCTTTCTTCTATGATCAGACTATAAGTTTCTGTTCAAAGCCTTGAGTCAAATGAGATTTGTGATTATTATTTTTTGTGCAGACAGAGCAATCATACTGTGTGCCAGATCCATTTCTGATTGCATTTTTTTCCTTTAGGACAATTTATCATCCACTGAGCTCTTTGGTTTTGAAGCAAGGCTCATACAAATTGATCAAATAAAAGCTTTTGGTGGGGTTAGCCCATTTTGGTGTTTTAGGGCGTTGGGCTTTGGTCCAAGTTTTCTGGGGAAAAGTTTATTATTTGAGAGTAATGTTTTTAGTGTTTTGAAGTTCATGATACACTTGGTTCTTTTCACTTTGAGAGGAGATTTTAACAAGAATTCATTCTTTCTGGAATGTTATCTTGTTTATTTGTTGAAGTACTGACAAATAAATTGCATATGTTGCTATCTTTTGGCCTATGAGAGAGTGGAGAAGTCCTGAATTTTCGATTAGGAATTAAATCTGTCAGGGTCATTAATATGTTTGTTATGAAGACACAAAGGTGCTTTTAAAAGTTAGAATCTAGTCAGAATGCTATCACATATTGCTATCACAGTTTGTATTGCTCTGACACAGAAGAGTGAGATTCATAGGAAACTCTTGTGGTTTGGAAATAGGTATTTTCTACAAGTTAGAGCCTTAAGAATAAATATTTCTGTATACTTTGTATAACGAAAGTATTATAATATTATATATTAAAATGTTTCCAATGCACACAGTTTGAACATTTAGGTGCTGAAGTCTCTGTAACTGTATTAATCACTGCAGAAGAGAGTGGTTGATCTAAAGTGGAGGGTCTACATACTATTCTGGCTGGCAGCTAGCTCTTTCTGTGCATCATTCAGCCTGAGACATCTGCATGTCTGTTCGGTTTGGCTAGAGAGATTGTCTTTCAATGTTTTAATACTGTCCAAGATTGTAACGTCTCCTCTCCATCGTAAAAGAGAAGTCTGGGTTGTGTACTGTTTAAGCTTGGTGTTTTGTACTGTAAGTAAGTAAGGAATTCTTACAGGAGAAGTTATAGCAGTTTGTGCTCATGTAAACATGGGTCCATTTTAAATGTCCTTATTAGAAATTGTTTCACCGACTAAAGGCATTTCAAAATCTTTTGGCCCTGGTGTGAGTTTATGTGTGTTGGCGTATCTGTCTGTTGTGCGATGGATTGAAGGCCTATCCAGGATGTATCCTGCCTTGCTCATGTTGCTGCCAGGTTAGGCTCTGGTTCCCCTCTGACCATATACTGGATAATACAAGTTAGAAAATGGATGGATGAATGTAATCTTATAAAGTTGCATATGTTATTGTTCAACATACATAAAAATCAAATACTTCTCTTTCTGTCTACCTGTCTTGTAGTAGTCATTCTCAACCCAATGTAGAGAGCCTGTAGAGACCAATACCTGCTGTGTATCCCAGAGAGCTGCAAGCCAGACCATATCTGCCCAGCATCTGCCTGTGCACAGTCTGTTGTGGGAATCTACTGGCTAGCCCAAATGGGTGATCTTGGAATTTTTTTTAAAGCAACCTCCTTTAATTACTAGATCTCTACCTCTATCTCCCACCAAGGCAGTGCTGGGTTTCATCAGCCCCAGCCAACACCTGTGGCCTACATATGGTAACCATAGCAACCACACTCAACCTCCTAGAGCAGCATCAACAGTTAGGCATACCATTTGCTGATTGGCTGCCCCCCTTCCTGTCTCCAATTCGATTGGTTGTGTGAAACAGAGCACTGTGAGATGTGCTGCCATAAGAACATAAAGGTGATTCATCTGAGGTCCCTGACTGTGTTCTTCTAAACACTGATACCTTCTAAGAGGATGCTAAGGGCACAGGATGCACAGGCTGGCTGCAGTGTAATTGGCTTTGCTATTGGCTGTATTGCGGTAGCATTTTTCTCTCAGCTCTGCACCTCTCTCTATTGTCTTATTTCTAACTGTCTGGAGTGATCTAATACTCTAGTAGAAAAGTTGGCTTCAGTGTCTTCATGATGTCCTACTATAGGAGTGTGTCAAGTCAGCACCAGGTCAGGCTGCAGTTACCTGACTTTATTCTGTGTATTCAAACTACCCAGAGATGTTAATGGTTTCTTTCAAGATATAGCTGAATGAGATTCTTGGATCAATTAACTACTAACTGTGAAATGGGTCAAATGTCCTCTTCTCATTTGTAAAATTTCTTATGTGATTATATTCAGTCACAGAGACAGTGATTAAGTGGGTCTCAGTAATAAAATAAATGCATAATAACCTAATAATGTCTCATTTCGCACTTGTTCACTTGCATAAAGCTTTGCTTTCACCTCCTAAATGGGTTTCTCAAACCTGTGCCTTTGACTTTATAATATTGTGTGATGAATTGCTAGCTTTCTCACAGAAATTGTATTAATATTATGCTGAGTAACTGTCCTAGGCAATGAAGTCTAATATATTTATTTTACTCTGAGTCAGCAACGCCTGCTTGTTCCTGTGCAGCTCAGACCCCAGTCTGAGTTTTTATAACCATGCTGCACGCCGGTTCCCATTTCTTTGGGATCAGTCAGGAGGTGTCATCTGTGAATTAATTGACTGGGAGACTAGTTTCCCTCCAGACCACAAGAGGGCACTGTGGATGCAGGCCGGAAGCCATCTGGTAACTAGACTAAACTCTGGCCCTATCCCAGAGCTCAGTTTTGGCCTGTAGTGTAACTGGATGGAATTTAACAGAAACTTAAGTGTGCCAAAAGATAAACAAGCAAACATTTACAGTTATTTCTAATTCAGTTTCTATTGATCCTTTTCTCTTCTTTGTCTACTGACGCCATGAATTTTGCTGAAACATGGATCTTTCACTGCAAGTAAGTACACAGCTTTATTTTTCTCTTTAGATTTTTAAGTACCATCCTCCCATCCATCCATCACAGGAGTGCGTTCAGAAGGGGAGGCATTCCTTTACCCAAATATCCCACAAGAGTTGTGAGAGTCTCTAATGACCCGCCCATCTATGATGTCGAAGACATGATGGGACAGGAGCCACTGGATCAGTTCGCTCCTGAAAAGATGAATGAGGCACGTGGGAGCACAGTAGTTCAGGAAGAGAAGTGAGACTGTTTTGCCATTTGAATTAACAGGGGCTTTAGAGAGCCTAGATTGTACAAGTCAAGCCTGCGCTTCACTACTTTCACCAGCTGGGCCATGTTCATTGACCAGGATCTCAGAGCTTCAGTTAAACATCTCATCTGAAAGCAACACTTCTAACACCTGGGTGTCCCTGTTCAACACACAGATTTGGAATTATTAGTGGTCCACTGTTTTATGATGAGCTGCAGTTATTACAGTTTAAAAGATGAAAGCTTGATAAATTTCCCATTCCCAAGTTGAATATAAAAATTGCGAAGTGACAGATGTAGGCCATTACAAAGCAGATTTGTTTTTTCTGAATGGCCCAGTGCTGTTCCACTGCAGGCTGCTTCTCTCCTTTGTGCCTCATGCAGACAGAACTCCACTGCTGAACGGAAAGCCTTGCCCCACTTGGGTTTCTATAGCAACAGTGCAGCCTTTTAGTTAAAGCATTTCTGCTTCGAGGTTTGGAAACATAACTGAGAAGAAGTACGGTTTTCATTTTGTTATATTGATAAATTCATAGATTTACAGTGATATAGGCCAATCAGATTGCATATGTGTTCTTGTAGAAATGTTTGAATACATTGATTGTGTGACCACCAGCTCTAGTGATTTACATACCATAATTAAGGTTTTTGTGATAACAAAGCTCTCCAGATCTCCTCTCCAGTACAGCCAACACACACAGAAACCTGCAACAATTTCTCAGGAAGGTTGTGAACGTCACGGGAACATTCATTCCATCTAACTCATTTTGATAATAATAGTTTATACTTATATAGCACTTTTCTGGACACTCCACTCAAAGCGCTTTACAGGTAATGGGGACTCCCCTCCACCACCACCAATGTGCAGCATCCACCTGGATGATGCGACGGCAGCCATAGTGCGCCAGAACGCTCACCACACATCAGCTATCAGTGGGGAGGAGAACAGAATAATGAAGCCAATTCATAGATGAGGAATATTAGGAGGCCATGATTGATAAAGGCCAATGGGAAATTTGGCCAGGGCGCTGGGGTTACACCCCTACTCTTTTCAAGAAACACCCTGGGATTTTTAATAACCACAGAGAGTCAGGACCTCAGTTTTACGTCTCACCTGAAGGACAGTGCCTTTTTACAGTATAGTGTCCCCATCACTATACTGGGACATTAGGACTCACATGGACCGCAGGGTGAGCGCCCCCTGCTGGCCTCACTAACACCTCTTCCAGCAGCAAGCTTAGTTTTTCCCAGGAGGTCTCGCATCCAGGTACTGACCAGGCTCATACGTGCTGAGCTTCAGTGGGCTGCCAGTTGTGAGTTGCAGAGTGATATGGCTGCTGGCAATATTTTATCGATTCCATTATGTCAAAGACCCATCTCTAGCAAATGACTCTTGTCGGACTCAGATTCCAGGGTTTCCTTGGTCCTCCCACTTCTTTGTGAAGTGTTATGTGATAAATGCCACTGTACAAATTTGTACACGAATATGTAGCTAAAATATTACTATAATTTAAATCAAATATAAAGGTTACAATGCCTAAAACTATCTGTAACTCCAAAGCTACAAATTGGGTTATCCTTTAGAAAGATTGTATAAACTGCATAGAAATACTGTATCTGCTGTATTAGAGCAGGTTCACATCACTACATACAAATATTAGTAAACAAAGTGTATGATTTGTTAAATGTGCACATTAGTGTGAACATATTGCCAAATACTTTAAGTAAAAAGGCATTTAAATCTGGAAGTTTGATAATATTTATATTTTCATCAGTATAATACTTATACAATGACTTTTGCTGGTGCTGGTAAGGTTACGTTTAACAGCTGTAAGCACATCTGGAAATGTCAAAGGGGAGTGTGGGAGTGTGTGATTCAGTAGGAGGAATTAGATCTTTTCCTGACAGTCCAAAGCACATTGTACAGAGAAACCTGAATATCTGCTGTAATGGAGCATATTGATTTCTAAAGCCCACTGACAGGGCTGATGCTTCTCTATAAGCATCTGTACCACAGTATAAGCTTTTCATTACTAATAAAAATGCACTAAGTAGCCTTAGTAAATATTTAATGGGAACAGTGGAAGCTCTTCACTTAGTGCCTTCCCAAAGCACGGAGATTTACAGTCCTCCGTTTGCTCTGAAAGGCTGCTGTGGCACTCAGGGTTAGGTCAGAGGCCTGCTGAGCTCTAGGACAGAAGGCCATAGCTGAACATTCCCTGCATGCACCAGATTTTAACCCAAAAATCCACAGAGCACGCCACTTGAACGTGAATATTTGGCCACTCTGTCTACAACACTTTTATTTGTTTTCGGCAAATCCCAGTTTACACTTTGTGCTTCAGTTAAAACTATTTCATCGAAAGTATCCTTCACAAAGTGGTTTATATAAAAAAATTAAACACTATAGAATATAATGTATGAAATCAAGATTTTACAATAAACAATTATGACAACGGTAGGGTGAAATTTTTACAAACAGCCTGGAGTATAATGTGAACAACTATATACCTGACTCTTGTTCATTATCCAATTTGAAATCCAGGGAATTCAAGGTCATTTTGGAAACTGAAACTACAACCAAACTAGAGGATCATCATTCTAGTGAGCCATCGCAATGTACATTTGTACACAATCCCCGACAGAAACAAAGAACTTCCAGACTACTTCACCTTCAGACCCTACCCTCCATGAAGCACAGCTTGTCAGCATACCACTCCCTCATTTCTTCTGTTGATCTACCACCAGCTTGAACTCAGACCTGTAGACTAATTGCTATAAAAAGGTGCCAGCTGTAGCAGCTTTTAATAAAGCCAGTTATTGATCACTGTCACATCATATACTTGTTAGTCAACCAAAGTAACAGATACCAATTATTCAGTTCAGGCAGTGCAGCATCTATGAAATTAATTTGGATATTTATATAGGTAGCAATTTCTATAATCTTGTTAGAAATCATGTTAGAATCACCAATAATACTAATGGATATACAAAGCACATGATATAGTGTATGTAGCTTTTCATAAGACTTTTGATAAAGTTATGCATAAACGTTTTGTTGTCAGATCGCAGGTAGTAGACATTCAAGGTAATGGACAATAATTCATGACATTGATGTATTTGCTTTAGGGCAGCATGGTGGCACAGTGATTAGCATTGCTACCTGGCAGTGCTGGGGTCCTGGATTAAATTCAGCAACTGGGGTGCTATCTGCATAAAGTTTGTATGTTCTCCCTGTGGCTTTCCTCTGGGTACTCCAGTTTCTTCCCATTGCCTAAAGACATACTGGTTTGTTAATTGGCTTCTGGGAAAACTACTCCTGGGGTGAATATGTCTGTGTGTCTGTGTTTGTGTCTGTCTGACCTGGGCTGTTATTTTTTCTTTTTTTCAATGACATAGATTCTCATACAATAAATAAACTTGTCAGGTTTACAGATGAAGGGCAGAAAACACTGTAGAGTCTTCATTACTTTTACTGACATTATTTTTCATCCTTTGGAGCAGTGTGGTCAGTTCTAATGTGCTGCAAGACCAGAGTGACTACAAGTTGCATTCCACCTCAGATCTTAATTACTTAAACTAGTTCATTATGTTAATTACGCAGATATATAATCTTCTACCAGCTCTTCTGTTCCTGCTTTAAAGAAGAAACTGCAGAAACACAGGCCCAGGGTTTGATAATCTTGTTCTTAACAATAAAAGTGACAGGAAGAGAAAGACAATATTAAGATATATACAGTAGTATAAATCCAGAGATGGTATGCTAAAGTTACACATGTACTAGTAACAACTTATTTAGAGTATTGTGTCCAGTTTTGGTCATTTCACTTCAAAACAGACATTTTGGGACTCAGAAACCTTGAGAACTAAAATAATTGAAATCTCTTTTAGTTTTGAACAGTGAAAGCCATGAAGAGAGGTGATTCAGGTATTCAAAATCCCTAAAGGCTCCAACAGTACAGTCAAAGCAGTGGACATTTTTAGAATGAACATTGAAACTCACAAAGCAATTCACTGAATGGCCTCCTCGTGTTTGTAATCTTTTGTAATTGTTTCAAAAGCAGCAGCAACTTAAACAAAGATAAACCAGGGAAGTGAACTCATTATAAGAACATAAGAAAATTGTGAAAATGAGAGGAGGCTACTTGGCCCATCTAGTCTGTGTGGCTGTAATTAATTGATGGTCTATAGTAGTTGATCTCAGTTTCAGCATTCAGAAGGAGGTTGTTCTTAAATGGGCAGTTTCTGTATGGCGATAAGACTGAAATTCAGATTAAAAAGATCCAAGCAGGTTATTCGGTAGTTAGTCAACAGCTGATTGGCAACAGCCCTCCCAAGAATGCTGGACAAGAATGGAGACTTAGACCTTAGGCACAAAAGAAAGAAAACAGCAGAATGAATTGTAAGCTTCTTGAATACAGATAAGGCTCTGGTGTACTAGAGAGCAGTTGGCACAGTACTTGAATGAAGAGATAAATGAATAGTATCTGTAAGGATATTGCTACTTAAAAGACCAAGATTTGTAGGCCAACAATCAAGAGTAAAAGTAAAGGAGTGTGATTTCAGGAGATGACAAGAGACATCAGGGGAATCAAGGTATGGAAATACATTAGCAAGGTGGAGGTAAGTTCAGTAGAATCATTTTTTTTGACAAAGTCAGAATGTTCATTTAAAGCCAAGGTTAGGAGGCACTTCTTCACCCAATGTTGTGTGGGAAACTAGCTTCAAGTAAAGGATGAATCAAATTAAAAAGCTTTTAATTGGCAAACAGGATAAATGAACTGAATGGCATCCGCTCAATTGCAACTTTTGTGACATATGGTTAGGAAACTCAAGGGGCATCTCTTTGTCACTGGACTGGGTTGATATACAGTATTTGGACCGTAGTTTAATATTTCCTTGCTTTAAAGCTTCCAGTCATGACACTTTGAAGTAACAATTAATATCTGTTGTATCCACAACCTGCTGCACACATTCAAAACAAAATACAAAACCAAAGTATACACAGTAGATAATATATGATGAAAGAAAAACAGAATATTCCTGATGGCATAATTATTAATACGCTTTCCTGTGGCAAACCTATATGAATTTGGTGCACATAATTACCTTAACAAGCCACACAATAAGCTGTTGGTCTCTACCTGTGTGTCACGGACGTCCAAAGGGACAAACCGTGGGGAGCAGGAGAGCAGAAAAAGACCCATATGCGTAGCGGCGAGACGGGAAAAAGGCCCGGGCTCATTAGTGCAAAGAGTTCAGGAATGCCGTATAGAAACCTATGCCCTCAGGGAGCGGACGTGGGGCGCCCTGGTGCTAGGCGGGTCTCAGGACATCCGAACCTCAATGCTGAGCGAGGACAGAGTGCAAGACCCGGAAATATATAGCCCAAGGGAAAGAGAGGGACAGGAAGGACAGCAGACCAGAAACTAGGGACAGGACAGAGAAGGAGCGCCCCCTGGCTGCAGAGGGCGTGACAGTACCCCCCCCCCTTCATGGGCGGCTCCCGACGCCCATACAAATAAATAAGCTGCACAGCACTGGGGGGAGGAAAAACCTCATTTAACTGAAAGGAAACCTCCGGGAATCCACGGCTGAGAGCTACCCCTTCCTCCGGGGTATAAACCTTTATTGGGTGGAGGAAGGGGGGGTAGAGAAGAGCTCCGGAGACTTAAAACAAAAAAGTACACAAGCACAAACACAACAGACAAAAACCTGGGATAGACCAGGGAGACGAACCACAAAAAAAAATAGGAACCAAAAACAGGTAGGAACCAAGGTTCCGAGACACAGAGAGCAGGGGGGGGACCAAAAAGGAGGGGAAACCAGGAAGAAAAAAATCAAAACAAGGGAAAAAAACCACAAAAACCCCGGGGAAAAATACCGCAGACTGGGCAAATGGGCACGTTCGCATACTAACGCCGATATCGGAGTGGACAACCTGAGGAAAGCCAGACCGAAGCCCGCTCACAGACACAGATGCCCGGAGTGATATCCAGCGAAAGGCATGGAGGAACGGCAGAAAGTTTACCATTCTATTACCGATATCGGAGAGAGCCAGACCAGGAAGAGCCAGGCACGAGAACCCGCTCCAGACACAGAAGCTCGGAGTGATATCCAGTAATAAGAATAGGCAAGCCAGCTCAACATTCAATCACTGATATCGGAGTGATCTACCCGAGGAAAGCCAGGTGCAGGACCCGCTCACAGGCACGGAAGATCGGAGTGATATCCAGTGTTTAGAATAGAGGAACTGAAAAAAAAAAAAACAGCCCAGAGAAAAAAAAACTGCGGCAAGACAAAAAAAAGCGCCGCTCGCGGGGTCAGTAGGTGGCTCAGCATTCTGTCACGGACGTCCAAAGGGACAAACCGTGGGGAGCAGGAGAGCAGAAAAAGACCCATATGCGTAGCGGCGAGACGGGAAAAAGGCCCGGGCTCATTAGTGCAAAGAGTTCAGGAATGCCGTATAGAAACCTATGCCCTCAGGGAGCGGACGTGGGGCACCCTGGTGCTAGGCAGGTCTCAGGACATCCGAACCTCAATGCTGAGCGAGGACAGAGTGCAAGACCCGGAAATATATAGCCCAAGGGAAAGAGAGGGACAGGAAGGACAGCAGACCAGAAACTAGGGACAGGACAGAGAGGAGCGCCCCCTGGCTGCAGAGGGCGTGACACTGTGTGTACTAATATTCTATTATCAGCTTTATATTGCATATTTGTATTGTATGTCTTTAATTGTATGAGCGCTCAATGAACCAAATTCCATTAGTTGTATTAAGCTTGATTCTAGAATAAAATTACCTGTTCATTGGTTAGATTAATTCGTTGAACCTAATTGGTTAGGTAGTGAATTTCAACCAAATACTCAACCATAAAGTCCGAGGTGGTTTCAAAGCAAGTCAGGGATAATGTAATTGAAAAGCACAGGTCAGGAGAAGGGTAGAAAATGAAATGCCTGAATATCTCTGTGAGACCAGCCTACTCAATCATCAAGAAATGGAAACAGCTTCATACCACACAACTGGGGTGACAATTCACCTTTCTGCAATACAATGATCTAAAGCACAAGGTCAAAGCTCCTCTGGAGTGGCATAAGAATAAAAAAGTTAATGTCCTTGAGTGGCCCAGGCAAAGTCCTGACTTGAATCTTAATGAGTAGCTGTGGAAAGACTTGAAGCTGCTGTCCATAAACGATACCCAAGCAACTAGAGAGAGTTTGAACAAATCTGTCAAGAAGAATGGGCAAAAATTGCACCAAGCCAGTGGGCAAATATGGTAGAGACTGACCCAGAAAGGCCTGTGGCTATAACTGCTTCCAAAAGTGCTTCCACCAAGTATTGTGTTCAAAAGTCTCAATACTTATACCATCAAGACATTTAATTTGTTCCCTTTAGTTTTTGCCAACATTTACTGTAACTTAACTTGTGTTTGGAAGTTTTCGGTTTGAGCATTCAGGCTTTGAATAAAATATTTAATGTGTCTGCATCATTTTGTAAAAAATATTTCTGTCCTATGTTCTCCACAGCCTGTCTGGTAAGGCCCTAAGGATCTGCCTTCCTCAGATAGCGATTCCAGTGGTTAAAAAGAATTCCAAATTCACTCTTTCTCACACTCGGGAGACAGGGGGACATATTTAATGTATCCTGATGACTCAAAAAATTTGCCCAGCAGGATCAAAGCACCCAGCTGTGTAGGACCTACTGCCTCGTGTACAGTGTGCGCTATTGATCAGGAATATAGAAGAGGGTCTACCATCTTCAAATAGGTTTGAATGACTGGTACCTTACCTTTACCAGTCCCCCACTGCTTTGGAAAATATACATTTTCTCTATGGAGGTTTCAAGGAGTTCTGAGTTCTTGTCAATGGCAAAAATGAGCCCTGACTAGCAATGTTTGTTCACTTCAAGAAAATGTATTATTCCAATAGTTGTAATATAGTTTAATACAACAGAGACGCTGGTGTTGCAGGGCTGTTTAACATCTTGCAGACAGAAGTGGAGGCAGTTATCTCTTTTTTCTTCCTCTGCAGCATCGCTCTGTGGGCTCTTAAACAGACGTGCAGGTCCCCTGCTTGAGAGATGCCTAAATTTCCCAGCTATTATTAACGTTTTGAATTTACAAGCCCTGTCTCTGTTTAGCCCTGGCGGATCTCAAAGCTGCTGCTGTCTGGCAATCGGGCTGCGCTTCATGCACAATTTATCACATTCCCTCATCTTCCTGTCCCAGCTCAATTACACAGCAACTGTAAAAGTCCAACAAGATTGACGCAACTGTAACACAGGCTTTATAGAGCTGAGTTAATATGTTCCAGCAGGGGAGAGATTGGAGGAAGACATTGGATTTTATAATAAAGCGCACAGTAACAAGACACAAATAGTAAAACCACAGTATTGATGCATTATGAGAGCACAGAATCAAATTAGTTCACTAGCTCACCTGGCAGTAAAAATAGACTAGTCACAGGCAATATCATCAGAGGAAATGTGGTTTAGTGTCACAGTCTTTGCTGCGGGAAGGAACTGTCTTCCTGCCCCCAGGGATCTCTCTGAGTGCCCAGCAGAGCATGAGGTAGTGACATTTCTGTTGGGGCCGGTCTAGGAACCTGTGCTTTTTGTGGCTGATCCACCCACGCAGAGCTGGCAGTGCAGAGAAATCTCATTTTGGCATTTGCAAGCACACATGCCCATAGCACAAGACATTAACAGTTTAGAAAAGGGAAAGTAGTAGGTCATTACTAAGTTAAGGCATAGGAATTGAAAAAAAGTAATAATAAAAGTAAATACGTAATAATAAAGTAAGATAATAGTAAAAAAGTATAGTATACTTGGACACCTAGTGTTATATTTGTTTCAACAGTGGCTTTTATAGTATACTCCCCCAAGGCCTTCTTTGTCCTCTCCAGTTCAGGGACTGATCTTAGGTCACAGCTGAAAGAAAAATAGCACTCACTTGCACAGGATGAAATATTCCTCAGGTTTGAAAGGGAAAGGCAGAACATGAACAGGGTTTTCCATCTTCTTTCTCCAATGTTATTTCCTAATTAAACCATCATTGAAACACAGCAGAGGCCAGTCACATAGGTTCAGTGGCCCAAAAGAGCCTTGCCAGTGATGGTCATTGTGACTGTTTTGAGAGATTCATTGACTGTACCTGACCCACCTGTAAAGTTTTGAGCAGACAACTGTAAAACACCTTGAGTAGAATCCTGTAAATGTATGAAACAATTGATGCTGTTCATAGATCCAGTTGGAAAAAAAATTGCAGACACTAGGCAGACACTTTCACCCTAAGATTCTGATACATGCCTAATTTATGATTTTTCTAACACAAAAATATAACATGGAATGTGCACTGTTAAGACAACAGAACCAAAAAAAACTTGATTGTGTAATCCAATATATTTGATTTTTATTATTGAAACAACACTTTAAACAGCTGGGCCTCCACTTTTCTTTACAGTTGTTCTGCATTTTAAAAGTAAATTTTAGTTTCAGACTGAAATACAATAAATATCAGGAATGAAAGGTGAAATGACATGCCTCCTGTCCTGACCCCTGCAGTCAGTGCTGGCTGTGTGGGCGAGGCAGGGCTTGTCAGAATGCCCTTGCTCTGTGCACAGACATCAGGCCCCTGGTCAATTTTTAATGAGAGCTAATCCTTGAATACAATGTCTGGAAAACCATTTCCATATAGAAATAGAAACCCAGAAACACCAGGGACAACCCCGCCACTCTACTCCCAGGAAGCTAGCCACTCTTATTGACAGCTTTCAAAGGGTGTTATATTGTACTCTCAGAAGGAGCAGGACTGATAAAAGACCACAGAGAGCTCCCAGTGTTTTTTTTTAATGTATATGGGGTTAAATGTATTAATAGTAGTCAGAGTAGGTGAATATGCCTTGAACAAAACATTTGTCCTGCATTTCGTCACAATCAATCTGTGCATTCTTGAGTCTTCAGAAATGATTAGAGCAGCAGCTGTATCAGTAGTGTGCAGCAGTAGTAACCCTTAACAGCTCCAATAGCAACTGCAACTGTGATAGTAGCCAACTTAGCAGCAGTCATTAGCAGTTTTACTAAATACCAAATGGGTTTGATGGACTGAATGGCTTTCTCTCATTTGTAACCTTTTTAGTGCTTACACTTAGTCGCAGGAGTAGTATCTGCAGCAGAATGCTAACTGCAATCCTAGCAGTATCATCAAGCAGTTACTATTGCGGTAGATGTCGTCATAGTGTCTAATGGAAGTAAATAAATCTGTGGCAGCTAATGTTCTAACCATCTTTTAATAATAAAATGGTAACATTCTATTCTCAGGCAGAGGGTGGTTTGGTGTGAACTGGAAGCAGAGAAGTGATGTCTCATGTCAAAACGAATAGTTTCCATCTTTTCTGTTTAGCCTTGATTTGATGCAATCACAGCAAAATCAATACAGCTTCTCAAGACAGGGTAACATTGAAAATGATCTTATCTAATGCACTTTAAATGATTCACATTAAGAAAAGAAGACCAGTGATACCCTTGTATCTCTGGCCAGTTTTCCCAACAATGCAGATGCGGAACTGCTCCTCCCAACCTGTTTGTACGGTTGTGGAAGATCATTGATCCACAGAGCTCATCACAGCATTCAGTCACCATCAGAACAACAGCAAAGTGAGAAATCAGAGGAGCAGTGAGACTCATAAAATGTAATTGCTTACGTTTTAGTGGCCCATTGATCTGAGAGCATTATCCTGTAGCTTCTGGAAGGATTTCAGTCATGCTTTTCCAATGAGGGCTCGGTGGTGAAGTAATACAGTATTATCAATAAAATCCTCCTGTCAGCTTTGAAGGCATGTCCGCCTGACTTGTCTAACTTCTCCAGTACTGAATTTGTGAAAAATAACCTGAGTGAAACTGTGCTTCTCATATATGACTCTACCTGTGATTGAATTCCCCTTGTCTCTGAATGAGCATAGAAACAGAAGCCAGTAAGCTTGTCTCTCCCAAGTATTGTGTGGGTGTGTGTTTCTCAGCTGCCTTATTACCTACACACAGATCCAGCCTGCAGGTGGGCACAGCACAATTTGTAACTCTGAGAAGGGAGGAAGCATATCTACAGACTGAAACAGTGACTGGTTGTAAACACATGGCATTCCCAGTGACCGACTAGAGAATGAAGAAGAGGGAGAGACGGACAAAAGTGTTGGGCTGTTAATGGATGTGTTTGGCATTGTAATGCTGAGACTAATCCAGTTCTTGGATTGTAATGCACCCTTATATCCTGTCTAAAGGCAGTGGTGATATTAGTGCTGAGTGGCTCTTTAAATAAAGCACATCCGGAAGAGCTCTTCAGATCTAGCAGTGTTCTGGCTTGCTGTTACTGCCATTGAGCCTCTTTTCTCTAGGAACACAAGTCTGTTGTATATTTGAAGGTCCAGAGCCAATTCAACATCACCATACTGGGGCCTTGGTTGACACATTCTGGTCCATATCAATCAGATAAGATCATGCTCCAAGATGGTATGCTGCTGTACAGGTGCAAGGTGCTCTATGTGAGCTAGTACAGTCATCCCTGTAGGTGTTGTTATCCCCATGGACCTGTGGAGAAACAAAGCTACAGTACTGTACCTTCACACACACCCCTTGTGCTCACTGTGATACACATGTAAATCATCTGTCACAAGGGAAAGCAGCAGGAGGAGTCCTGTGGAATTTATAGACATCTTTATTTATATCTGTTGCTGTTTACTTCATTAAAACACCCCCTAGATACCATAATGATGCATAATTTCCCAGTATCTTTTCCTTTAATTGCTACTGTAAATAGCTGAACAAATGGAACTATTATACAGCACATCAGTGCAGACTTCCAGTTGGACAGCTGTTGCCATTTATTTTGAACCAGATAGAATAAAACATATAATTAAATATGACATTTACAGCACAGTACAACAGGTCATAATGCAGACTGGTA
This sequence comes from Lepisosteus oculatus, assembly GCF_040954835.1. NCBI lineage: Eukaryota > Metazoa > Chordata > Actinopteri > Semionotiformes > Lepisosteidae > Lepisosteus > Lepisosteus oculatus. Next base: position 29,345,579 of record NC_090696.1, read on the forward strand.
ATAAAACGGAGTGGATGTTGGAGATCAGATGTTCAGTTCCAGAGTTAGGGTCCCTGATAGTCTTCTGCTCATTAAGTCGATAGTAGGTTCAAACTGGAAATTATGGTGTTCTTGTATATTTCAGATTAAACTTTGATTTGTACCTCTGGCTTCTTTCACTTATTTTAACATGCATTCTAAATCCTGGTTTTCTAGAACTGTGGTACAGGTGAGCTGCATGCATGTGAATGTTTCCCAAACTGCTCTGTTGCTTTTCTGTACTCTGTACACTCCAGGACAAAGTCAGCAAGGATTCTCAATCAGTCCTAAAGTGGCTTGAAAAGGAAGGTGCTTTCTATTTACTGAGCAGTGGGTGTCACAGAAGACATTCTCTCAAACGTTTGTGATATGTTTTCTTCCAACTAGACTGATGCCAATGGTGGTACTTGCTGTGGCATGAAGTCTGTCTTTCAGCTGTGCACTTATCCCTGACAGTGGAGCAGGCTTTTCTACAATTACTGTACATGGCTATTCTTTGCTTGGCTTTTGTGATTTTCTGTTCACCACATACTGAAAGGCTACAACCCATGGCATTATTGGTATAACTATTAATGTATCCATTGTTACGTCCTAAATGTTTTGTGCAAAATAATAATAACATGCTTGCAGGCCTGTAGCTCAGCCCTAGTCTTATTACATAACAGGAATAACGCTCAGGGCCTCTTTATAATATCTCACCTTACATTAAGCACACTTCCAATAAAACAATGTTTCTTCCAGCAACATTAAAGGAGAGGCCTTTTCCCAGGATGGGGCCTAAGTCAGCAAACATTTCAGAGGCAATTAAAAAAATATATCAATACTTTAGATCCTTGAAAGGCCAGTACATTATGATTCAACTTAATAGATCTGCATTATGAAACGCTAACTTCTTTGTAATAAACCAGCACTGCCTTATGTTGACTGTATACTGAAGGACCTGTAGTTTCTTTCTATTGACTGGCAGAGAAAGCAGGTAAGGGGACCAGATGTCCTGATAGAAGCAGGAATAGGAGACATGACCTGTTTGTTCTGAAAGGGCACCATTTTTCTTGGTTTTTAAATGTTGAAAACCTTAGGGTAAAATATGAATTTTTAGTTTTGTGGTTTGTCCACATGCCCTTCCCTGCAGCCAGACGTTCTTAACTGTTGAGATTGTCTGATGCTGCATCAAGGACATGCAGAATTATTTTCAATAAAGTTCTTCAGTGCAAACCAAATTTCTTTCAGTAGTAGGGTCAAATTCTAATTAGTGTGATGAGATTGATATGAAGGGATAACATAATTCATATTTGAATATTTTACATTAACTTACCTATCTAAGGATAACTTATCCATAAGGTCAAGGCTGTCACAATTCCCCAAAAATTAGAGGAACCCCAAAACACTGCTGCAGATTTCCTCAACGATGGAGCTATTAGAGGGGGGAAGCACCATGGCTACCAGGCAAGCCTCCACTAAGCTTGTTAAGTCATCAGTTACCGTGACAGCAAGATCAAGATGAAGAATAATTCCACCTGTGGATAATTAACCACTACTTACCTTTTCACCATGTTAAGACCACAGATCCATCCCCAGATCAGTGACCACAGTACCTAGCTTTATATTCTCTCGTTAGTTTTCTCCAGCTTGTTACTCACATCCTTTGACCACATCTCTGGATTTCCCCACAGCCTTTGTTGGCTCTTGCTCGTGCTTCATTTTGGACTGTTTCTACCTGGCTTTCTTCCTTGGAGTGCTCCCACTGCTCATCCTTTGTGGCTTTGCTCTGTGATTTTTCGGCTTGGACCCCTGCTTGCTTGGCTACGGCTTGTGGACTACTATTTTGGATCACACTCTGTGCATTTGCCCTGTGAACTATCGGCTTTGAACCCTCCATACTTGACTAAAGCCTGAGATAAGTAGTTTAACTTTAATCTGCCTGCTTTCATGACTGCACCTGCATTTTGGATTCAGTCTCCTCTCAAGGCCTTTGCATTCATGTGGTTAGTGCAGTGGTGTCATGAAGAAAGCATGAAATTAGAATATGTTCCAAAATAATTCAAACCAACTGCATTTGACAGTTAAAATGATTTTAAATATTAAACACATCTAAACATGAAAATGATGCCTGACAGCATTCTCTAGGTAACTCTAGGCATTAGGCATTGAGTGCCATTACGAAAATAAATGGGGAAACAATATCACTACAAATCTTAAATAACCCTGTCCTTAGATAATTGTGAAAGACATTTGAATAAAACCACACGCTGTATTTAGAAATTCCCTTGTGTGGTGTTGTAACAAAAACAAAAAAATATATATTTTAAAGATGAAATGTTCTTTTTTAATAACAAGCAAAAACACATTGCAACAGAGCTTCAGGTTTTTTTTAGATAAAAATATCACAAGGATCCGATCACTCTTCCTTACAAATCCCTCCGGAAATAATGCATATTTCAAACACATTTAAATCCCTGGCGAATGAAACAATCAGTAAAAAAAATAATCCATTTTAGTCAAACCTAAATAATAAAAAATACCTGTAGAAATCCAAACCTGAAAGTAGGAGAATTTCTCAACCAAGCTGTCTGTGCAGATGTGGCACGCTCACTTTGATTAAGAAAAGCCGATTACATGGTTCTCTGGATGAGAATTGAATTGTGTCTCTAGAAATAAGACAGCAGAAAAATTGGATTTAAACATGCTTTCAAGACTTTTTGTCACAGCTTTATCATGGGTGCACTGATCCACCCACAGTAATTAGAACTGCTCAGTCCCTGACCACCTGCTCAAGACTCAGGTGTTTAACTAGCCTCTGTGATCCTACACTAGTCCTTATCTGTATTGCACTCATGAAAATTCTTGAATTTAACATCCGTAAAGAACAAGTTCTGCCATTCAGTATGCTCCCACCTCCCGTGATCACATCAAGATCCACTCAGCCTTATCCCACTGTTTCTCTTTAGATTCACAGTCTTTCTCTGTTGTTCTGCTATTTGTTTACTATCCCAGCTGTTGCTGCTCCCTCTTGTTTATCTCATTCTCCTGCTCATTAATTTAATATCTTTCTATCTTTCTCCTGCGTTCTGTTCTGCTTCTTTCCCCAGTATCCAATGTGGCCCAATGTAATGTGTCTGGAGCCTTCGGCCCCAGTTTCCATACCTACATAGTATTAACACCACTGCTCTGTGTCTGCACTGTACAGTATGTACAGGTCTCCTTTTTTTTGACCCGCACCTGCCCGCTGTTGTGAGAATCTAACCCGAGACCGTCCGACCCATGGGTAAACCCACGTCCTCCCACTGGTCTAAGTCAACCCACACATCACTACTGTACAGTCTGTTATACTTCTTACAATCTGATTTTGCCAAGATGTGATTGTTCCTTGTTCCCCCTATTGGAAGTTTCATGCACAGTATGCTCTATATACTGTATATTGGATAAGTCCTTGAGGAGATTATGAATTTTTTGCAGTTGGCAATGTGGAAGTGTAGATTTGGCGTGTAAACATTATGTATATTGGATAAATGTATCACTACACATTTAATTACTTAATGTGTCCTCCACCTTTGAAGTGACATTCTCCAGACTCTTGTGATCTTGTCACCATAAACACATATAGAGCAGCATTTATATTACTAACCCCCGGAGCTACAATGTGCGCAGTAGTCCTAATTATTATTTAGTTAATTTTTAGGTACATATTTTTGGGGTAAACTACAATATAGTCCTCCAGCCTAATTGTGCATTAATATGATTCTGACAACAAGTTAGATAATTGGCCTTTGAAATGAAGTTGAAGATGTTATTGATTATCAGTGAAGGTAGTTTAAGCATTATCTCACCCAATGGGGTTGAGCACAGGTTTTATAAACATTCCACATTTTGTTGAAACAAATAAGCAGAATTATCAATTAGGGGGGCTCCTTCATTCTGAATGCACTTACTGTATATCTTTTGGAGAATTATTTTCACTTGTTATATAAAACTGTTAACTGTTTTTGTGTGAGAGTGGTCATGGGTTGAAACAGAATTAAGGTTTTCAGAAAGATTACTAAAAATTTGAATTATATCTAATAACAGGCACTGTGGAGGATAGTATGTCCATTTCTGTAGAAAGCCCAGCTTGTTTCAGCATTCAGTCTCCATCCTTTCCCACCTCCTTGGTTATTTTTCTGCAGCAATTAAAAAATTTGAATGAGAACTTTTATAGTGCTTCGTCAGTCTATCCACACGGCAGCTCTGTGTGTCCTCCTACCCCAGAGACTTCACAGACCCCCCCTGTGTGTGTTTCATTAAGGACAGGTTTGTATTGTGAAAGGCCTTCTGCGTGTTTTGCTGCCAAAAACCTGGAGTTTGCTTTGGATTTTGTACTGTCTTGCTGTGAAAAAAGTGACTGTGAACTGGTCTGTGCTCTTTGACAAAGGGCTGCATGTGAAGCTTTGCGCTGCCTCAGTCATTTGCACAGTCCCTTGGGCTGACTGAAGGAAACTGCACCATCAGCATGATCATTTAGCTCCTCTTGTTTGTTTAATTCCATGGTACAGTATGTTACTGACAAAAGGGCCCTGTTTCAAGGAATCATACAAAATCAGCTTTGTAGGAATATGTGCCAAGCTGCCCAGCCATTTTGTTGAAACTGATACCCTGGATTCTTTTGAGAAATCAACCTCAATTTATTGGGCAAAGCAACCAAAGGGACAAATTACAAATCTTTCTTATTTTTCATATGTTCTTAACTTCATTGCTGCTTTGGTTTATTTTAAACCTCGAAAGGTAAATCTATTTTATCGTTTTACATATTTTTTGTTTGGCGAAAAGAAGGAGAGATGTTTTTGTAACTAGAACCTGGGTCTAGCCTGTGTCAATGTATCTTTTTCATAGTTATCATCTGTAGTTTTTTTTATGCTTCTTCATAAAAAGCTGTTCTCCTTCCTAAGCCCTCATGGCTTACAACAAAAAGCAAAACCTCTTCCTGTACACACTAATCAGCTAGCTAGTCTCTCAGAGCCAGCGTTAAGACGAGTTTGAATGTATTATATGAGTATAATTCTGTCGGGACAAACAGTACCCATTCAGACATGACTGGAGCCTGAATGGGAGACATTTAGAAGGTCTGACTGCTGTACTGACTGTGTCACAGCAGTGGGTAGCGATGAAGGGTCTGTGTGGGGTGTCAGGGGTATCTGTTCAGGCGTGCTTCTCTGTAATGCTCTGAATCCCACACTGTTGCCTCATCCTGTGAATATGTGAAAATCCTGCTGAGTCACAGCAACAGCAAATGCAAAGGGATAGATGTGCTGTCAAATTCAAAAGCATTTGCTCACGAACATGAAAAACTTTCCAAAATGTTCAAACGCAAATGACTGTAACCAGTATAATGCCATATTGATGTTCCCTTCTACATTTTTTTACTTCTAATGAAATACAAATTATTTTGGTTAAAGTTCTATTGGTTTGCTTTACACATAAAAACTCACAGAGACTTCAGTTAACATAATTGGCTTGGTCTGTATTGTGTTCAATTGCCACAATTAAGGAACCAGACATTTCTGACAGCAGAAATAAAAGGGATGATTTTTACATTCATTTTGTAAGTGATTTTTACAGTCATTAAATTAGGCTCAGTTTCTGCAAAGCCTTCCAGGTTCTTGGTGACTGCTGAAGGAAATCTTCTGGAAGACAGCAAGAATCCATGTGGCTGTTTATACTCAAATTCTTGCAAAGCTATGGTGCTGGTTGTGCCCTTCAAGATTGAAGTCCTCTCTTCCCCCATTTGCTAATGTACAGGAAGTGATGACAAATGGCGTGACAGGAAGTGACCTGCAGGCAGCCAATCAGATAGCAGTAACAGGAGAGATGACAGCTGCTGTGATTGTCTCTGCGCGAGGGCCGGATGCAGTTCTGACCTTGAGAGGTAGCATCTTGGTTATTATTTTAAAAAGAATATCATTATAGCGCCCTGTGCTGCTACACACTCTTGAAAATCTCGGCGCAATTAAAAAAGATGAGTTACTGGCTGGAGTGAGTTTTGACACATTCCATAAAATCGGTTTAGATTCGTATTTTAAGATAAAATTCACTCATTTCATTAACAAAATTACATAAGCAGAAAATGCAATACACTTGCAAATAATAGGTTCTCAAAAGTCTCTTAATGTGTAAAAAGGGTTAGAAATCAAAGGGGGATTGCTGACATTTTGCTTAATGAAGTTAGAAAGCTGTGCCTTTCGAAATTGTTTATTCTATTTCTTTCTGGGATTTGGACTGTATTTCTAATTGACAATTGTGGATTATTGCAGAAAAATTGAAAGTGGTTTTCCCTCCAGAGTGCACTTCACACATACTGTAGGTAAAAATGGAAATGCTTTAATTTGTAGATTGCTTTCTTCCCCTCTGGGGCATGAGCAGCAGTCAGTAAATAATGTGAGTTTTCTTTTAATTCTCGTTTAGATTAAAAAATAGTTGGCATTTAACAACAAGTCAGCCCTTCTTCAGTAGTAGATTGTTAGAAATGTCTTTCAGACCATATGTTGCAGAGAAAGTTTTGGATTTCTTGTTTTGTTGTCTAAATTATGTGAAAAACTCAGCTTTTCTGCTTTCCCACAGTTAGAATTGAAGGGTCCCTGAAGCTGGAATGTCAAGAAACATTCTTCCTAGAATACATTGTCCCTTTGGAAGCTTTGTGGCACCAGTGTACAGTGAGGCAACTGTGTTTGCATGAAAAGACTTAGCTCAGACTCAAACAAAGGTTTTATCCCCAACTGGCTGCCTGCATTTCTCAAATAATTTCCTTTACTTTCCTTTACAGGAAAAGTCATAACCCAAAGATTTTTATCCTTGTGACTCAAGGTACAGAATGTGTTTTGGACAGAGCATTAGTGTGCATTGTGCAGGTCGGGGCTTTTGTTAATTTAATGAGGACTGTGACTTTTCACTGCAATTGAGATATCCAGTCCAGATGGAAAAGATGCAGTGATCTGCTCTTGATTTTCTGAGCTATCACTCTTGATTATCACTCTTGAGAGAGAGGGAGTTACTGTAACTGTCATGGATATCGGAAGGGACGAACTGTGGAGAGGCAGGAGAGCAGAAAAAAACCCAAATGCATAGCGGCGGAATGGGGAATTAGCCTGGGCTCAGCAGTTCAGGAGTCGTATAGAAACCAATACCCTCAGGCAGCGGACCTGGGGTGACCTGGTGCTAGGCGGATCTCAGGACATCCGAATGTCAATGCTAAGCGAAGGTGAATGAGAGACCCGGAAATATATATCCCCAGAGAGAGAGAGGCACCAGAAGGACAGGAAAGCACAGGAAACTAGGGACAGGACAGAGTAGGAGCGCCCTCTGGCTGCAGAGGGCGTGACAGTAAGTCTGCATATAACCCGGAGTGTTGCTGATATCTCTCTACTCTTAGACTTTCCCCACCCCATCTAGTCCTCATGAGCCACTGCTGAGTCAGCAATGTTTTTTCTTCAGTTCTTGCTGTTTAAGTGTGCCATGGCATTTCTCGAGTGATGTCCGCAGTGTACCTTCAGGATCTTTGGAGATGTCTATGGTATCCCTGTCAGAGCTTTGTCATTTGTTTTATTTTTGAACAATCAGATTTAAATGTGAAAATTAAACCCACAGCATTTCTGCGTATTGAGAGACGTCTTAGCAGCTGGGGCAGTGAGATAATCAAGGACATCACAGAATCAGATAGAATACAGTACACAGAGGTGAAAGATAGACAGAGAAAACAGAGGTAAGAGATGAGATCCGAGTGTGATTATAGAGTGCACTGTACCGGCCTTCAGATAGATGGGCTCAGGGGCAGGCGTCAGTACAGCAGGCATGTCCAAGGTCTGATGTTTATTGTATCAGGACTTGAATAAAATGGGCCCATGAAACTGCCACAGCTACAGACAACTAGAAAAATAAAACTATTAATAGAAATACCTCCATAAACCTCTCAGCCTGGGCTCTGTGACCATGAAGGAATCCATTGCAGCCCAGTATTCAATGGCAGAGATAATGTTATCACAGAAAGCTCTGTCTTTCAATGGCAGATTTAAGAGAGACAAGATAAATAACTCTCTGAGACACATAAGACAAAGCCAGACTCCCATCTATCCTTGAAGACTGAGAGAGTCACACACTTATGTAACCACCTCTCTTTCCCTCTGTGCTCTGAATTGCAGTAAAGGAAAACAATGCAATTATCATTAACAGAGACATAGAAAAAAAGCAATCCAAGGATTTGAAAATATGTTTTTTAATTCAACTTTAGTTTTGATGGAGATTGGTCTCAGTTTCAGTGATTTGATATTTTAGGTATGGCTTCATCATGTCTCAACAGTGTCTAATTATCAGCTACCTGGAAACTCCATCAGTGCACAGACATTCATATATAAAGAAAAATGTAAATCAACAATAATTGATGCCAGTGCTAGAATTATTCTGTGGGTTCCTCACTGAGGACAGGGATTTCCTTCTGAATAAACATACTGACATATCTCAGTGAGAGATGTACCAGGCCCTTCCTGATATCTGGATCAGGGCAGAAAGCAATGGGACTCATTTCTGGATGAAGAAACTGCTGGGTAGAGCACTTTCAGTTCCCTTCTCTTCAAATAAGGTGTCCACACTCCAGTTCATGATTCACTATACTATATGAATGGTGTACGTACTGTATATCTACAGCTAAGAGCCAGTTACATATTTAATTAATCACATGTACTGTAATATAATTTACATTGATGTTGGAACTGTTAGTTACCCATGTTTGAAAGTGTTGCTCCTAATAAAAATTATGCAGTATTGGTTTTAAATAAAACATGGTGTTCCTGTGCTCTGTGCATAAGTGCCAGCTGAACAGATGTTTTGTAATAAAGGTGTGAGATCTATGAGGAAGTGTCAGTTCTACAGTACCTACAGTATTACTGCCTCATCACTTGGGCATTCTAGCTCTTTTGTTGGCTCTGTTATACTCAACAGAAAACCAAGTACCATCATTTCCTTTTTTTCCTCCCCTTCTGTGCCAGTTTCACAGGTGAGTCTCCATAAGCCCCTTGTTGACAGGTAACCAGAGCATGCTCCCTACTTTATCTGAGCAAACTGCTGACCATGCTGCTGTTAGACTCTGGTCGTGTCCCAGTATGCACACTTACGTTCTTGTGCCCTTCATGCGCAGTCCCGTTCAAGCCTGCAAGGCCCAAGGGTGTCCCATTTCTAAATTTGTGTTTCACAAGGGTGCTCAGGAGTGCCCCCAATGCAGAGAGAGAGACAACTCACTCTGCATTGCCCAGTCACTTTCTGCAAGTGTTTCTACCCTGATCAGTTTGGAACATGTGGTGCTTTTCACCTGGTCACCAGACCTGGAGTTACAATTGTAGAGGATCTGCTGCACAACATCCTTTTCCAAGAAATGCGATCTCCATCTCAGATATAGTGCTCCGAACAGCAAAATACCTTGTTGTTATTGGAGCCCTGTATTCATTCACGGTGTTGGTTTTTGACTTATTTTTCATAATCTTCAGACAGCAGAAACCATGAGAAAACAGACATTTATTAAAGCCATGTCCCAGCATGCTCACACTCAGCACTCCCCCAGCCCTGTTAAGCCCTGCTAAGAGTTAAGCATAGGTATAATTCACTGTCAGGAAATTCAGAACAGCTCACAAAGTTCAGTATAATTAATGGGTTCTGTATAATTTGCAGCCTCGGGGAAGTTCAGTTTTAGAGGTAGTTTGTGCTGGCAGACAGGAGGTTGTCGTGGTGATATAATGAAAAATGACAACGGTCTTGTATACTTCAGGGTGACTGACAGCTCACAGCTGCAGACTCTTCCTCCGAATACACACCCAGACTTTTCAGACAACTCACAGTGTATCTTTGCAAATCTTGGACACTACTATTGACAGCCTGTTTTACATGGGCGCATTTTCTCTCAAAAGAAAGCCTTTTTAAAGTTGAACAGATTAGACTACAAGGGGACTTGATGCAAGAGATTACGATCCTCAAAGACACTGACACAGTCAACCCAGCAGGATTTCTTCCGAACAGTGAACCACAGACCGGAGGACACATGTAGAAACTACATGGTAGTGCATCTAACACTGAGAACAAGAGGAACTTCTTCACACAAAGGGTTGTGGGAGTCTGGAACATACTAACACGTCATGGTGATGAAGCCTCACACATATATAACATCAGCACAGGTACTTTTTATTGGACTTAACTTAAAAAGCAACAAAATATGAACAAAGCAACACTCCGTGAACTCTCACCATCAATAGTACTTCCCTCCATGTTTCCATACAGGGACTCCCAGGGCAGAGTCAGACAATTCTGACAGCAGTGCTGAGAGATAAGGGTTTGATCAGCTTCTGCACCCCAAGACCCCTTGTCCCCCAACTCAGCACCTCGGTTCACAGATGCAGAGAGCTCACTACATCTTAAGTCTATCTCATGTACTGTACAAAAGGAAAAACAAAATTAATTTTTGGTTGTAGAGTGTTCTGTAGCTGAGAAACTCCACCAGCTGAGAAATACAGTATGTTTCAATACAGACGAGGGTCAGTTTTGTGAGGTGGAACAAATATAGATTATATTAACTGCAGGTCCTGCTCTCTGAAGCAGGACTCCTGCTATCACACGCCATCTGTCAGTACAGAGACTAAGGGAAGATCCCCTCCACCCACAGCTACTGCCAATCATTGCAATAATATACAATAATACACAAGAAAAAATACTGCTGTATATTAAACTAGAACTGCAAGGCATGGAGTTACATGAATCATGTGATTGCAGCAGGTTACCATATGTACTTTGATTATTCTGAAAGTGTAAGGGTTTTCTCCTATTCATCTTAATTGGCAGTTCTTCCAGAGAATGGTGAGACAGAATGTTTAGTACTCCTTTCACAGTGGCAGGAACCTGTGATTTTCACTAAAGCATCACATAGAAGAATGAAGAAGAACAGAAATAAAAGATGGGAAAGAGACTGAAGGGGGCAGATCTGAGAATCAAGCCTCATCCCTGAACACTAGAGAAAGGTTAGCCTCATTTCATGAGAGTCCTGGTACACAGATTGGGGACGTCTGGAACACATATTTTGAAGACGAAATACAGTATAAAGCAAGGTATAGCCATCTGGAAGCTGGTGATGTTATGCAAAGGCAGCTTTCATACACACATTGCACAAGGCACACTTGCAGATCTGGTCTTCAAAGTAAACAGTCTGTCCCATGTATTCATACAGTAAATATCCAAATATCTGGTCCACACCTTGTGTATGAAGCTAGATAGAGGACAAAGAGCAAGAAGCTCTTGTCATCCCAGACTCCACATCTCCTGTCTCTTAAAGCATCATCAGGGAAGACAACAGTAATGCCATATTTTAATGCAATGCCTTTCATTTAATGAGCTGCAAAAAAGTTCAAATTCAAAGGACACAAAGTTGTAATTGCTAAAGGGTGTTGCCGTGACAACACAGTGATACTTTGTGGGTTCAGTGCAGCGAGTGGGAGCTGTCAGGGGACCAGTGCAGGGCTCAGAGGCTGGCAGCACTGCTGCTGATGGTGTTACCATAACAACAGTGTGTGCGAATGTCCCTGCACACAGAATTGGCTCCTCTCCTAAAATCAACACTAGCTTGCAACTTACCTGTAGCTAAATTTGAAGTTAGAGTTCCTCTACCTCCAACTTAGTCTTGATTCATAGTCCTAAGTGAGTAAGTGAGCTAAGTGTTCTGACTCTCTGCTCTGATCAGAGTGGTGTTGAGGCCACAGAACCATTTGCTTCTGGTTGATTCTGGTAGCAGCTGGCTACTAGGGATGGATTATTACATGGGCCAGGACCCCACCATTTATACTTAAATACCAAAGTGACCTACGCCATACTGAGCAGGATGTATTAATGTTTGTTCTCATTCACTACTAATTATATGACAGGAAATTATATCATACAGTATATGCATTTTCCCTGTGGTGGGTATGTCACCATTTGGTTCATTACAGAGCAAACACATTTGATACAAACATTTAGTACATCACTTTGAATTTCTGTTTCACAACACAGAAGTGAGCTTCAAATTTTAATACTTGTGCCCTGTCACAATATTAAACTTTCCACAAATCAATGTGCTTAAATCATCAGATCAGTCAATAAATGGGCAACCTGCCTCTGGCTTCTACCCACCTGGAGAGTGGCTGATGTAGGGTAAAATCTGAAGACAAAACTCAAGTTGATCTGAAATTCACAGTGCACCAAAGGAGTGTTGATTCACTGTCACACATGGCCATTAAGTCAATCCTAGAGAATGTGATGGACCTCAATAATAGAATTGCATTCTCCAAGGGAAAGTAGAAGATTGCCTTAGGCAAGATAAAGTGATCTTATGTCATACCGTTTTGATAAGCAAGAGCATATAGTGTTGCTCTTTAAAGTTTGAGATGTACTTACTATCAATTAGGAAAAACATTACTTCAGATGCTGACTGTAGTATAGCACAGGTGGAAAAGATAAAGAAGCAGCTCTTCAGTTCAGGTCTGCCCTCCTCGTGTCACACAGTCTTACCACCTGTAGCCTTGATTCTGTTTCAAACATCACACAGTGAACATACATGAGATTGCTTTCATAATGTTACATTAAACTCAAGTGGAAGCATTTCTAAGTACTTTTTCTCAGTATTGTGCTTACATTCATGGTACACCCAGTGACTTTTGCTTTTATATAACTGTGACACTGAAAAACCAAGCTTATATGGTATCAAAATCAGTTTGACTCTGTACTGCTTTCTAAAACACATATTCTCAGTCACAGCAATCATGTATGGAGACTAGTTTACACGAGCCAGAAAAGTCACCACATCCCATAATAATTCCCATAATTATTGTGATGATATAGCTAGCAGTGAAATGATGTGTGATTTATGGTTTCACAATCATTAGTGTCAGCTCTGTTTTTTATAAATGATGTTACCATGCGTTTCTTTGTGCGAGGTTTGTAACGTCACTTTGTTGTTGTACATTGTGATTGTTGTGCCATGGTGGCTGTGCTGTATATCAGAGGTATTGCTATTTGTGCTATTGTGTCATTGTGTTTATGATGGCAGTGTGTGTGTGAGGAGGTAGGGAACCTTGTGGATTTTGTGCCCAGTGTCTCTGGTTTACTTAATCTGCCTCTGCTGGTCACACAACTCTGCTCAGTCACAGCTCTGCTCTACATGTCCTGCAGCCCTGTGTGAGTCAGAGACGGAAGACAGCACCTTATCGTCCATTTCTCAATCAGGTTCTCCATTACCATGAAAACACTTCAAAAGCAGCACGTTTCTACCTCCTTATTTACAGCTCTCACCTACTCATCCTTTGCATGACTAAAACACATTAACAACCAGAAATATATGTTTGCACTGAAAAAGGATTGGAACATCAGGCAATTTAAATGTCGCCTGCATTGTTTTCCAATATGAAAAAATGCTCTTCAGGCAAAATTTAATTTGTGTGAAATTACAGTTTCATGTAGAAATCAGTTCTATCGTGACAGCAATACTTCAGTGATGTATGATACCTGAATATTAAAAATTGATGAATTCAGTTCTGTCTCTTCTCCAAGCAAATTAAATGTCTGGCACAGGTTCTTTGAATGCTCAGCTCATCCAGAGACTGTCTGAGTGCCAGTACAAACTGCAAACTACACGAACTGGTCCCTGTCCAATTGCTTCACAATCTAGAACTAACCAATTCAACTATTAACAGCAGCACTGTGGGTGTGGATAACAGGCAGTTTGGTCACACTGTTGACACTGATGCAATGGGGTCCTTCAGGAAACCGTGGGGTGAGCTAAGAGATCAATTAGTTTATAGCAGCTGTACAAGATGGGATAAGCAGCCTTTTTGCAACGTTCCTTGAATTCTTAGTGAGATAGACCTCCCTCAGCATTACTCAATGAACATGACATGTCTGGCTTAGTTTATCAAGACAGGTGGATTTAAGTGATGAGAGGGTTTTAATCACAGTAGATATTCAAAATAGTTTACTTCTTACACAACATACGGCAGGCCACTATATTGTAGGTGACCGAAATCTTTATTGGAGATTTTTCAAAGGCAAATAAGACATATACAAGAGTTGCAAAGGAACAAGTAATAGGTTTATTCCATCCTGAAAAAAGGAAGAAAGAGAACACAACGTTTCTGCCGTGGAGACTTCTTCAGGTGTGTTCTTCAGGCCGTGGAGCCTTCTTCACACCTGAAGAAGGCTCCACGGCCGAAACGTTTTTTTCAGCATGGAATAAACCTATTACTTGTTCCTTTGCAGCCTACGCATGCTGACACAGCTACCCACCTGAAATACAAGAGTTTGCTGACATCCCTTTAAGCTTGCTTTGGAATGCATTCTTCACTGCTCAGAGTGTCAATGCTTTTAGCATTCAAGCTAAATCATGCACTAAATTCAACTTTTTAAAGTATATTGCATATGCTGTTGTGCCTGTACTCTGTTCCCATGGTGTCCTGTGCTTTTCACATGCCTTCACTGAACATTACTACATTAAAATATGGAATATCATAATACGCAATCAGATATTTTCAAGTGATGCACATTTCACATGGTTTCAACAGTGAGGAAACCATTATTATGGAAGCCAGATTATCTGAAACTATAGTAAATTCACTGCTACAAATCTATTAATCTATTACCCTTTGTCAAGGACAGTAGATTTTCTTTTCTATTGAAAGCCTTCCATAACCTGAAGCTTTGGGTACACAACTGTGAAAATGACTGGACTAAACCAGCTGGATTGCTTGTTTGCTTTTAACAAGCTAGTTTGCTTGAAAGAGAGAAGAGGGAAATGCAGGGTAAGAGAATTAGCTGTGGTTCTAAGGATACTTCCCTATCATTCACACAAAGCAGCGTTCTGTGAGAGACAGCAGTCAAGGTAGAGAAGTCAGACAGGATGATTATTTTTTTTCCTCAAATGTTTTTTTAATTAAATGACAAGACACACAAATATACATACAAATAGAGGAAAAAAGACATCCACTGACACAGAAAAAAAAGTATTTTTTTATGTTTCTTTATTAGCCCTATACAATTTCTTGCATTAGGAATTCGTCTTTTCGCATACCCCAGCTTTTCTCCATGGAGACACAGACACACAGACAGGGAGAGAAGCTTGGGGTCAGAGTGCAGGGTCAGCCTATGTACGGCGCCCCTGGAGCAGTTAGGGTTAAGGGCCTTGCTCAGGGGCCCAACGGAGTAGGATTCCTCTGCCAGCCGCAGGTTTTGAACCGGCAACCTTCCAACTACAGGCGCAGATCCTTAGCCACTGCTCCTAAAATACTAATATTTAAATATTGTACCTTTAGAAGGCCTATAAATGAAACCAAGGTAAAAAAAATAGAACATAAAAATGTGTCTTAAATGTTTACGACATAAGTACAGATAATCATATATAGAAAAAGCTCTCTTGTTTAAAATAACATCACTCCTTTAACAGAAATAAAATTTTTACTCAGTCCCACTTGATTGCTGTCAGGACATGGGACAGGACAGTGCTTTTCTAAAACATAACATAGACTGCTTTCTACCAGCCTCAAAAGACTAGATGATTATTTAAAAGCCTCAGGCAAATAATTTAATGATCAGCCCTCCTGATATCAATTCATATCAAATCTCTTCCAGTGGAAACAGGAAACATCTGTCAGACAGAAAAGGGCAACATCCCTGAGACGGAGCTATATTGGGGAGAGTAGCAACTGTTCTGGTTGTGCTCGTTGAGTTTGTACCATCATAAAAATACATCACAATATCATCTGACTATTCAGCAGCACATTTAATTTTAGGAAGGCAAGCAGCAGGGCTTGTGAAGGTCTTGTGTTGTCTCATGTAATTAACCTAAATAAAACTAAATTAAACTCAGCTTACACAGAAAGAACATTTTGATATTGGTATTTTTGCTTCTATATTAATCTGTGCTTAATCATATTGAAATCCAATTAAATTATTTTGATACAAGAATGAAAAAAACACTGGTGATTAATATAAGGATAGTCTGGGGGTGGTATGTACAGTATGTGCCAGCTGAAAGTGTGATGTGACACTATTGACAGAATGCTGGAAACTGTGCCTCAATGATAACAGGGTGATGCAATGACATTGGCAGTGGAATAATTCCTTCATGGTACTTTGTGACTGTAGATCACTTAGTGCAGTAGCTGGAGGGAGACAGATCGTTAAACCAGGTGTTAAATTTTGGACCCTGAGATATTTATTTTTCTATCTTGTGAATTTTGTTTTGCTCTCCTCCGTGCCTAATAGCTATTCTGTCTACTCGAATGTAGTTATTCTGATTAATGATTTGAGGAAGCGCTCTGTAGCAGTTCGTTGCGAAGGGCGCTATACCAAAGAAGAATTTAATTAAATCAGTGGATCATTCTGTACGTTTCTGTACTGTACTACATTCTGTACACTACTGATTGCTATCACATGCAGCTCGGTATGTATAGAGCTTCTCAGGCAAGAATGCAATTCACTGGGCTTGTTTTCTGTCCGTCATCTCCCCCCCGCTGAGTACAGCTCTACTGGGGTGGATTTAAAATCTTTATTCCCATGCCTTAACCACAGACTCCACAAGTCAGAACAAAGGAATAGTTAGTCTCCACAGAGAATGAATGGGTTTATAAGAAGGAGTCTGATCCCATAAAACAAACAATTCTACTAAGTGTGAAAATGGACACACTTAGGCTAATAGCACAGCAAACAGACAATCCAGATCTCAATAAACCAAAAGACAGCAGGAGAATAAAGATAATGGAACAAAATGTAGCCCAAAACAATTGTCCCAATGTTTCTGGTGGAATGAAGAGGAAGTAGGGGAAAGCAGTCATGAGCAAAGAGGTGAGGATGGAAGGAATTCGCTCAGTCTTTGCTGAAAGGGGCAAAACCTTCCCTGGAGCTGAAGGGGGTCCAGATTAGTATATCAGAGCACAGAGGTGCCACTTAAAAAGCCAAATAGTCATGTGACGTCAGCCATGAGTAGTACAAGTCAGAAAAGAAGAGTGGAAAGGCTGGCTTTGTCACAGTAACCCTTCAGATATTTTCCAAATAAGATCCTTTAACTTTGAAAAGACAAGAGGCTTGTTTCCTTACTGGAAAGGATCTCCCCTAGAACGTCATATCACCCCCACAATGGGACAGTGGGGAAAACACACTTCCGATCATTTTCTGAATCTTTGAAGTGGAAAGAACTGGGATGTGTGGCAAAGATTCATTGTGGGTGAACTATGTCCTTCCCTGGTATTTCAGTACTGGCCACCCTTATAATTTGCCGCCGCTGAGTTTGTCCTTTGCTATTGTGTCAAGTTTGTGTGGAAGAGAAATGGCCCACATGAACTTCACACATCATGAGCCCTTCCAGCTGTGACACACAACGTCTCAAACTTGGAGTCACAGTGGCAATAAATCGAGTTCCTCAAGGCTGCTTCAGGACTTTTCTCTGACAGGTTGTGAAGTAAAATATTTTGTGAAAAGAATCAATAAAAATATGATTTGTCACATCAAGGACTCAGCAGCAGCTGGTTTTCTCAGTCACATGACACACAGCACAAGCAGTAAACAGGGTGAGAAAATGCTGAAAGGGCTCTGGGAAAAAGGCAACATCTAACACCCCACTGTCTAAAATTCTGAGGGGTCAAAACTAATTTATTTTTCTACAGAGAGGATAATACCTTTTTCCATAAAAATGCTGTAGTGTGTGAGAATGCATCAAAGCTGTGCAGTGAAACACACAGCTATGATTTTTTTTTCCAAGGGATTATCTTGAAACAAAAAATATGTTCTGCTCTAGTTTCTTTGAAAATAAATTGAACAATTAAACACAAAATGAAAGCAAAATCAAATTTTACATTTAAGGACTGAGAGTCATGAACAAGCTAGCAAGCCATCTTGATGAAGCCGATCCCCTGATTTCTTTAATGAAACACCTGAGATCTTCAGATCAATAAGCTACTATCTACCAAACAGGCTAGATGTGCCAAATGACCTCCTGTCATTTGTAACCTTTATTATGTTCTTTATGATGCTACAGTATAACACAACCTCACACACAAAAACAAACAGAACTAAACCCCCACAGGATCAGTGATACCTTACACTGCAGTGCCAGGACTGGACTCACAGAAGCTGGTCTATCGATGACTTGTGTCAGAGTGTCACTGTAAAGAGGCACCGATTCCTCAAGTTGAGTAGGCTGAGCTGCACTCAGTAGAGGTCTGTGATGCCCTTCACCACACCAAGTGGATTCACTAAACTCAGTCTGGCTACAGAGAATCCACATATTTATTGAAAACACCGACAAGTGGATTACTTGTGGCAGCTGGAGAAAGCAGAGTAACTGTAGTTGCTCTGAAAGCTCAGGCAGAAGAGTCAAAGGCATAGGGGGATGGTAAATATGAATGTCAAGAGAGACTGAGATTCTTTCGCAGTAAAAATCCAATACTCAAAGCATGCAATTTAATAATCTGCACAGGGATTATTATTATTATTTAGACAGGTGTGTTAAAAATAAACATGAAACGTAACCCTCCCCCCAACCCAACACACACACAATCAATGCACTGTAAGCAGGACATCCCCCTTCAGGGCAACACGCTCCATGATGAGGGCTTGTGACAGCATCAGCCCATGATCTGGACACGAATGAATGCAGGACACAGTACAGATGGCTGAGCTAGGAAAGAAGTGTCAGGAGCTAACAGCGCACATCACAGAGAAAGTCTCAGCCTGCTACAGAGTGGGACTTGAACACCAAGAAAGGAGTAGTAGCAGCAGGGCAGCAAAGAACACGAGCCAGTGCAGAATTACAGAGCTCAACAAGAACAAACTGAAAAAGCAGACTAGTGCAAGACAATTGAATTGAACACTGACTTTCACACAGCCTTCTATGATAGGTAGTCCTGCAAAGATCTGCCACCTTGTCTGAACCTATTTCCATCCTGCTAAGGAGAAATTGTAGAAATATATTTGATATAATGTATTACTCTTTAATCATTGACTATCAAATTGGATGGGCTGCATGAGGCAGAGATCAGACGTAGCCTACTGTACATCTCAGAAAGGCTCCATGTGTTCAGAGGCTTTGGGGCAGGAAGCCAGAGTCAGTACAGGAATAGAAGACTGTGATGTCCAGGGACAGGGAGACATTGAGCTCTGGAAAGAAAGCGAAACACACAAAGTATCACAGAATGACACACTACCAGCTGCCTGGAAATAACAACTGTTCATTTACATCCTAAACAACACTCACTTAAGAGGATAAATTGATTAATTAGTGAATGCAGGATGGCAGTGCTATGTTCTTGTCAACGTTCTTTATCTTGTATGCACAACTTCCTTAAGTATGTAGCCATAAAACCCACCCTGATAATAATAATAATAATCATAATAATGAAAGTCTGGCTTTTCAAATCTCCCCATCAGTCCTTCCTCATCCTGCTGTCTCTGTCTGCATCTCTCCAAGCTCCACCTTGTTCTCTCCCTCAGGCCTGTCTCACTCCTGCTGCCTCCATCTATTTACTGTTCCTCTCTCCTCTCTATGTCTATATAGTCCTGGTTTGCAATGTGAAATTGCACTTCCACCTTTACCATCCTCATTTTCTTGATAAGCTTCATTCCTTCTGTTTGTCACTCCTCCTTTGCTGTCTTTCTCTGAGGAGACTTCTACCCAGGTCATCTAATCATAATGAGGATAACATTACTTCTTACTTTGAGCAAATAGGCGTGATTGAATGTGAACTCCATATCTAGCAGCGATAATGAAACATTGATTTAATTAAATAAGCAATTACTATATATGCATGCAGAAGCTGCCTGACAAGAGAGTAAAGCCAGACAAAGAAGGGTCGCTGTTTGGGGCCTAACAGCACAGTGGGGCTGAGCCTGACAGAGCCTAACAGCGCAGTGGAGCTGAGCCTGACAGAGCCAAACAGTGCAGAGGTCTCTTCTTTTTGTCTGGGATTGGCAGTGTAGAGGGTCAGAGCCTGGCAGTGTGGGGTCTCTTCTTTTTGCCTGTCACAGACAAACACACTTTTCACATTCATACTAGGTAATAAAAGTCCACACAGTGTGAAAGTAAAGCAAATGCAAATAGCTTTGGTAGAATTAAAAGAGAACGCATTTGCTTTATTTCATTATTATTTCATCATTATTCCTGTGAGGACATTTTAAGTTAAACATTGATGGTAATAGCTATTAAACAGAAAATAGGGAAGTTTACACAGCAGAGCGGGTCATCTGGAATAACAAACTCAATTGTTTTTTTAGTAGCTAAGGGTCTCAACCAGGCATTTCTTGAAGGAAGCTGGAGGATCAGCCTCAATAATGTGGCTGGGCAGCTTGTTCCACTCGAACTACTGTATAAATCTGACTCACATGGTTTCTGAGGATCTATAGCTCTGCTTTGATGTATAGCTCTGCTCCTCCCTCATTTTTCCAGTCTCTCCAGAATACTGTGTTAGTCAGCTTCACTCCCTGTTATCCAAGTTTCTGAAATCCGAGTTACATCACAATCGTCAATTGTCTGCTACTGTGTAAGCTTCTATCTCATTTTGTTTCTAATGAATACTCCTGACATTTACTGTAGGTATAAACACTAATCACCTGATCCTTTGAAGATTTGGTTTTCCTTAAGATTCTCTTTTGAGAAAGACCAAGCTAACTATCAAGCAATCTACAGTAGATGGGCTGAATGGCCATCTATTGTTTGTTACCATTCTTATACTCTAACATTTATTATCCTGAAAGACTTTAAATCTGTTCTTGTTATAGGAAGGGATCCAAGTCATTCAGCACTGAAGTGCTACTACAGCAGCCATTCTGCACCAGCAGCCCCACTGCACAGCGAATTGGGAAAGGGTTTGTGGGAACTATAGGGAAGCTAGATTACACAAGCTCAAGTGTAAATTCACCAAAATACAACAACACCCCTATTCTTATATACAGAGGCACTGTTTGTAAATCATAATATTAATAACATTTCATATTCAAATGATAAAAAACAGTGCTACTGTACGTCTTCTACTACTACAGTACATCATTACTAATGCTACGGATAATACATGACTATTTCTATGAATATAACACACAGCACTGTGTAACAAATAAAAACAAAATGTGATTTGGAATTTTTGTGATTTTAGAAGTCTTCTGCAGTATTAGATCACAGAACCTTACACAAATATTTCTGCAATATTCAGTTAGCACTATATACTGCTCTGCAGTAAATAATAATAATAATAATAATAATAATAATAATAATTGCTTACACTTATATAGCACTTTTCTGGACACTCCAATCAAAGTGCTTGAGTACACATGGAAGTACTGTACATGCAACTAGTAGCATCCTTGCAGCTGCTACTGAGGCTGTATCAGGAGTCAGCTCAGGGTAAGCCCAGATGAGCTCCACATCCTGCTGAGCTATGACATTTGGCAGACAGAAGCACCTCTAGAGGCCCAGCACTGAGATCTAGTAAAGAGCTGTAGAAAAAGAGAAGGACAGATTTTAGATTGTGTCATTTCTCTGAATAAAAGCTACAGACGCTGTTTCAATTTGCATTTGATAACCATTTTACAAAGAATGTTTGTTTTTAGTCTTAATCGATCAATGCCCTTTACTGAACTCTGCTCCGGCTGTTCAATGGGGATCAGCTTGTTCCTCCCAGCCCACACAAAAAGACCTGTGATCTGATCAGTGATGCTGTTACCTTCTGATCTCCACATTTAAAAAGGGCTGCCCCTTCAAACCCATTCAAAGTCTATGTATTTAACCTATTGAGCTTGGAAACAATAATAATAATTTCTTATACTTATATAGCACTTTTCTGGTAACTCCACTCAAAGCCCTTTACAGGTAATGGGGACTCTCCATTGTGCAGCATGTGCAGCATTCACCTGGATGATGCGACGGCAGTCATAGTGCACCACTACGCTCACCACACACCAGCTATTAGTGGGGGGGTGAGCAGAGTAATGAAGCCAATTCATACATGAGGATTATTAGGAAGCCATGATTGGTAAAGGCCAATGGGAAATGTGGCCAGGATGCCAGGGTTACACCCCTACTCTTTTCAAGAAGTGCCCTAGAATTTTTAATGATCACAGAGAATCAGGACTTCATTTTAACATCTCATCGAAAGGATGGCGCCTTTTTATAATGTAGTGTCCCCGTCACTATACTGGGGCATTAGGACCCACACAAAGTGCAGGGTGAGAGTCCCCTACTGGTCCCTCTAATACTTCTTCCAGCAGCAACCTTAGCTTTTCCAAGAGGTTTCTCATCCAGGAACTGAAAGGCTCACACTTGCTTAGCTTCAGTGGGTTGCTAGCTGTGAGTTACAGGGTGATACAGTATGGCTGCTGGGAGAGCAAGAGGGCTTTGTGCCTTTACAATTTGATTTGAATTCAATATCACATGTTGTATCTGTTAAAAATATCATTTTTATTATGTTTAACCTAAATAAATGTGCTATTAGAATTGAAAGCAAAGAAACAGTTCTCAGTTTATGATCAATTCCCAGGGTCTAAAGCAATATGTCATCTGCACTGCCTCTGTCTTATGTGCCTCTCCTAATGAATACTAACTCCATTCATCCTCTTGCCTGAAAAGAAAACACTCTCTGTAGCTCCAAGTGACATTTATGTAGTCGTCAATAAATCATATTACCAGGATATTAAAACTGTAAATGTTTCCAATCTATTCCTGGACAAGATGAAAGGCTCATTCTTTGAATCAATAGAAAGAAAAACATACATATCGTATATCAAAGAGAAATTTCAGCTGAAGAATTTGTCTTTTGTTTCATGCAGGCGTTCTGACATCAGAGTGAATCGATGGATATTCGTCAAAGATATGACATATGCAGTTGTGCTTAAAGCACTTAATCCTTTTAGCTTGTGACACAGTGGACATGGTTGTGAAGATCAGATTGATATCTCTGAAGCTCTGAAAGTGACTGACAGCGATAACCCTGCTTCTCCATCAGAGTCAGTGCGAAAGCAGCCTGGCTGAGCTGCCTGGAGGAGAGGATGTATCACTTTCTGCCTTGATAGGGCTGATTGCACTCAGCATATTAAAGATGTAACACAGCTGCCTCAAACCCAAGACACTGCCAGAACTCATAGGTAGACCTGTGTAGACCAGGTCATCAACCTGCTTGTCCTGGATGGTCCTCTATCCCTATGATGACCAGGCCCGGCCTTGCTGAGCATCTAAGACCTCATGAGTTCAGCCTTCAGGGTGGAAACACTGCTGTCAATAACAATAGGTACAATCCAATAGACAGCAGTCTTTTTCTTGGCTTAACGGTAGTTCTGGTCCTCTGTCAGTGCACACAGCACTTACACAATGACTACTATCAGGATGCAGGGAGCCAATCAGAATCATATGCAAAGGGGAAGTCTGGCTGAGCAGTACAGCATCAACTCTCCTGCCATGCCTGGTGAGGGATGCCTGTACAGCAGAGTTTTAATTAACAGATGTGTCACTGGAGTGTGGGTGTGGGATTGATTAGTGGAACCCTGCTGGTGTAAAAGGTATCAGGCCAGCCGATCAATCAGCTCTCTTTCTCTCTCTCACCTCTTGCTTGACTGACCTAAAGGGCAGCCAGAGCGAGGAGAGCTAGCCACTGCACAGCGGCCCCACTCCCCACGCCACCCCCCAGAGTGTCATGGATGTTGGAAGGGCAAGCCGTGGAATGACAAGGAGAGCAATAAAGACCCTATGTGTAGCGGTAAAAAGGGGCAACATGGGGTTTAGCCCAGGCTCAGGGGTCAGACGATGTTTGGAAAGTGACCTATGTCCTCAGGCCACGGACAGGAGCGACCTGGTGCTAGGTGGGTCTCAGGACATCCATACCCTCAATGCTGAGCCAGGAGCAGAGCAGACACAGGAACTAAATAAGCTACCCAACAAGACACACTGGAAAGACATGAATAATCACAGAGAACTAGGCACAGGAGAGAAGTAGAGCACCCTCTAGGTGTACTGGGCGTGACACAGAGTGAGGCTCCGGAACAGCCCGGGGCCCTTGCGGAGAGAACCAGCATGGCTGCGTCTTCAGCCATGACACCAGTCAACAGACAAATGCACTGCAAAAGCAATGATCACCATCGCAATAGGAAACATTAAGAGATAGAATTCAATTTGTCTCCAGACAAATGAGCCACTGCTTTCTAGTCTGCAAGTTGGCTGTCCTGATCCAAAATCAAAACTGACCGAAAGCGAATCATGTGCCCTTTCAAAGAAATTGATGACAGTTTCATTCAACGCAGCAAAGTCAATTCAATCGATTTGTGTTTTAGCTCCAGTTTCTGTTTGCTCTTGCATTTTGAAATCTTAAAGGTCCTGTGTGCAAGTATTGATTTATTGTTTATTGTGTGTTCGCCTGTCAGTTTACTTACCAAGCACACTGCTTCCTGTATAGCAGATGACATACTGTAACTTCTCTGCTGCTGGGCTGGGTCATGATCTACTGCACTTTGTACTCCTTGGAGACCTTGGAGACCGGACAGCTTCAAATGTGTGATTTAACTCGGATTGATGTGGGTATGTCCATTTAAGGATCAATAAACAACCTGGGACATTGAGCTTTTCACCCTTTCCTGTTGTCCACTGTCATGTTATTATTGGTGTCTGTATGGAAAGTAAAACAGAAAGCTTTTAAAACAGAAAATCAAATAAGTGCTAAATGTTCCTTGACTCTACATGTCCAGCATCTGTCTTCCATAACTGGGCCCATCACCGAAGGGTTGTAGGTTTTTCCGATCTCTTAGAAGTTACTGTCAGAATGAGAACAAGGAAACAAATCTGTCGCTGTAAAGATGCACCCTTCTGTCACTTCTACTTCTCAGGTTTGCCTTTTCTTGATTCACTGTAGTGCAACCACCAGTTCACTGTCACCTGATGCTTTGAAGATTTCGTTGCACCAAACTTTTTCATCATGAAAAGTTAGATAGTGTGGCTAAGAACAAGCAATGAAATAAGAGGAAGAGGAAAACAGATCACATAGTCTGAGACAAAAATGAATTGGAAAGTAATGGGAAAACTGGTAAAAAAGCCCATTTACACCCTTTGCTCATTAGTAACTAATTGATCCAAGGATCCTGCACAGCCATTTCTTCAGGGTCATGGCTTCAGCCATCACAATAGTAGTTTGTTCCAAATCCTTACAAATATTTGGGTTAATAAGTCCCTGCCATTCTCAGTTTAAATGCACTTCCCCATAGTTTCCATAGACTGTAATTCAAAATATAATTTGAACTCAAGCTGCTGTTCCGGTAGGTCATTTCCAAAATTCCAATCCTCAGGCTCCTAATTACCAATTTACTTTGCCAATGCTTTTATTTGCCATCATTTATGCAGGTGTTTTAAAGGAACAGTTCAGGTGAAACACCTGTCTCAGAACTGAGATTTGAGCCCATAACCTTCTAGTTGTGAGTCCAGAACCACAGCTCCCCTAAATCTTATTCAGTACTGTTCAAAGCACATTTGCGCGCCCCCTTCACCAACCACTACTGTATGTCCTTTGGTTGTTGTTCCACCCAAGGTCTTAATCACAAGCTAATTATTATTATTTGTTCATTTCATGCATGTTGGAAAGACAACCAGCAGACACAGGGGTCCCTCAGGACAAGGGTTGCAAACCCCTGCTCTAGAAATAAGGCAGTTTGCTGTTAAAACACAGGAGACTGAAAATGGATAGATTGAACCATTGAAACAGAACACCCTTTCAAGCTGTACAAAATGCTATAAGTGCGAGCATGCTCTTTTTCTCTGTGGCAGAATAATGAGATTTAAAGGTTGAGAATTCAGTTTTTATCTTGTTTTAGGGCTATTTGTCTTCAGGTAATATACACAGATAGTGCTCATGAATATATGCATCAGTCCTGCTTACTGAGTTGTAATTTAAGGTCATTTTCAAAGGTTACTCTTCCAGATCAGCAAGAAGCCAGATAACCCGATTTGAACCTCGTCTGCAAATATGTTCTGACATCAGAGATGGATGTTTTAGATGCACGCTAATGCGATTTAAAGATGTAAAGCCATAGGTTAATCAGTGTAGTAAATTATAATCACAGAGTGAAGGCATTCAACTAAACAGAGCTAAGGGAGTTGTTATTAAAGGTGTTCTGAAGGTCACGATATCTGTACACTTCCTCCATGGTGTATTAATTGGCGGTTGCACTCAAACTTCTGATGAAAGTTACATTAGACTGTATATTTTCATAATGCAGGAAGAAAAAACAAATTCTGTAAGCTCTGTTATATTAAATAAATCCCCGTGATTGAAAGTTTAAGAACACAGAGACTCGGGCTCCTTCAGCCCAGACATTGTGAGCTCAAGCCAGGGTCAAGCTGGGGTCATGCTGGGGTCATCCAGTGTCCCTCTCAGCCTTCTGCTCCTGCAGGCTTGTGGAGGCCTCAGTGAGGGACACATCCCCAGTCCAGGTGAGGCTGTGAACCCTACGGGGGTCAAGGGATGAGCAACTCTGACAAGTGGCTGTGTTAGAGAAGGAACCCTCGCTCATCCCTTGCGGCCTGGGTACTGCAGCCATAAACCTAGTCTTACTGGCAGCTTCATATAGGGTGAATATATAAAGAACTATGCAGAGGGCAAAGGCAGAAATTGTTGGCTTCTCTAGGGTGGCACTAACTAAAATGTATGTTTCACTTACTGTAATTCACAACATATTGGGATATAGAGTCCTGCATACATACAGCAGGAACAAAAGAGAGCAGAGCTTCTGGATGTTTTTGACTGGGTTTATCTGATCCAGGGGACAGTAATCATTAATCATTCTGCTGCTAGCCCCAGGTCAAGGAGGCTAGGTGTCTGGGTCACTATATAATAACACTACAGAGCTGAATGACTAGGCTGATAGGAGTGCTGTTAACGTACCTGACTCCTGGCTTGCTAACAATGCCTTAATCTTAGATTTGTTTGTAGGAATAGGAATAAGAATAAGAATGATCTTTTTCTTTAACAAGGCATGTCCACACCTGCATTAACCACTTTGTGTTTTTTTTCATTCACTGCAGACATAGAAAAAGTGGCACAGAGATCTCATCTGAGGAAATGCACAGGGCTAATGGCCTAATGCATCCACAGCCATGTCTCTCTATCTCGAACACAATAAAAACTGGATGACACCATCCCCCTCATGTGGGAACAGGGGAGGTGAAGATAGTGGTGGATTGCTGTCCCCATCAGAGCTCAGTGGGCACCCTGGGTAATACAATACACTACACTATAGTCGCATAGTGTCTTTCATGCCAATGTGTAAAAAGAACATCAAATGAAAATTATCACACAGTTAAATAACAGGACAATGATAATTGATGCACATCAAAATAAAAAAAATGTATTAACAGACAAAACACCCTAAGAAATCTCAAGTGTAAAAATAGTATGTTTTTTTGTTCTTAAAACTGTGGGTGAAGATCTAACTCCTTAATTTTACCTCTAATCTTCATTCTCAGAAGAGAAAGAGAGATCAATCAACATCAAAGCACCCTGAGGATGACTGACAGACAGCTGACATCCACTGTGGTGCCAGTCAGTTCTGTGCTTTTACATAACTAAAACTACAGTAACTAGAAGGTAATGCAGAGATGCCAGCTCAGGAGTTAGACATGCTGTCTTTTCTGTTGTAGCAAGGATCCTAATAGCTGATTTTTGTCCATGCTGTAGTAATAAGGATTGTATGTTGAAATTACAAAGACTACTTTCTCAGCATCATATGAGAGATTTACAGATTAGTAAAAACTTACTTTTGCATTTTTTGTGTGACTTAAAACAACTAGACTTCTCAATTTCAAATTTGTCACCAAAGTGTATTTTTGAGAAGTAAAGTTGTTACTGAGAACTACAGACATGTTTTCTGCCTTATCAGAGTTTAGTTTCAGAAAAGTGTGGGACATCTAAGATGTAACAGTAACGCATTCACAGATCAAAACATATCATAGCAGCGAAGGACAGCATTGAAACACTGTAAACAATGCTTACAAGTAATGTACAGTAAACAAAAAGAGAATAACATTGGACCATGAATAGAGCCCTGAGGGACACCACAAATAATATTTGTAATACTCTATCTAGACTTCACTAATGAAAAAAAAATGTTTCAATTACAGTTTAATAAATTAACCACCATGTCAATTAAGATGGATCAATTTCACTGTAACGAAAACAGCTTAAGATCCAGCAGAATCAGAAAGGAAGTACTATGTGGCTCAGCACTCAATGATGAATTGCCTGTTAATCTATCCAGGAATATTTCTGTCCTGGAACTGAACTGAAATCCAGACAGAGACCTTTTCAAAATATTGCTTGAAATTAAAATAATTTAACTAAATAAATGCAACCTTTTCAAAGACTTTCTGCTGAAAAAAATCATAATTAATAATTCCTTCCAGTTCTGAAAACCACTCAAAGTGCTTTTCAGATAATGGGGACTCTCCTCCACCACCACCACTGTGCAGTTCCCACCTGGATGATGCGATGCCAGCCAAAACGTACACAGTAAGCTCCCCACACACCAGCTATCAGTGGGGAGGAGAACAGAGCGATGAAACAAATTCCTAGATGAGGATTATTAGGAGGCCATGATTGTCAAAGGCCAGGGGAAATTTGGCCAAGACACCAGGGTTAACACCCATACTGTTTTGGACAAATGCTCCAGGATTTTAAATTACTAAGGAGAGTCAGGACCTTGGTTGTGTGTCACAATCAAAGGACAGAGCCTTTTTTACATTTTTTACATTACAGTATATACACTATACTGGGGCGTTAGACTACAAACCACAGGGTAAGCGCCCCCTACTAGTACCGTTAACACTTCTTTCACCAGAAACCTTAGTTTTCCCTCCAGGTCTCCTATTTAGGTACTGCCAGGCTCACACCTGCTTAGCTTCAGTGGCTTGCCAGTTGTGAGTTACAGGGTGATATACAGTAGTTGTTGGCTATATGTGTAGAATATACTGTATATATAAATGAGACACAGAGATTAAGAGATATAGAATGACTGGAAGAAGTACTGAAGCTTCTCAGAACTGAAAAAAATTATGTTTAGTAAGAAAGGTTAGGGCAATTTAAGAGAGAATGTGTGTGCTTGCTCTGTTCTGTGCAGTGCTATCATCTCTATACTGAGTACGATCCAGACGTGAGCCACAGCTTGTCAGAGATATACTATAGTGCAGAATAACATGATATGTAATAGGAGTTGCTTCTCTAAATACAGAATATTCACATCTGTCCTGCTGTGTGTTACAGAATGTTGTTCAGAACTGTGTTGGGATTTCAAACTCACCTCCCTCTTCTTAAGACACTGTGCTGGTTTCCAAGGACAGCCATTAAGATTACTGCACACTCTAAATTTAGACTAGAACTAATGGCTCTATTTTTAAATTCTATACCAAAAAGCCCTTTTGTCAATAATAGTTGCTATCATGATATGGTACAGAAAGCCTTTTATATGAATAATACATACACTTAACATGCACCTTTAAAAGCTTCTTGTGTTTGTGAGCTCTGACGAAATTATCTGACGATTTCTTTTTCAGTATCTGCTATATTTTTCAATAGATAGCAATGCCATCTGCAGAGCACACTAGGGATTTGGGGAGTGAGCATTAAAGAGGAAACAGCTTGCTCACTGTCAGGCATCCCAATGAGTGGAATATAGCCAGCTAACACTCTGCAGTCTGGCCAGAGCTGAAATCAGGTACTGTGTCTGAGGTCCTGCACACAGACAGACTGCAGGAGCGCAGTGAGATGGAGGGTGTTTGTTTGGCTCTGCAAGCAGTGGGACACCTGTCACTGTGATAGACAAGCCTATAGACTGTTTACATGTGCTGCTCTCTCAAAGCCAGGCTTATTAAGCTTAGCTTTCCAAATTACAGTATTGATCTTATTGGTACGGTACATGACAAATTGGAGATGCAAAGAAGCAATATTTAAAAAACAAAAATAAAGATAGATCCACGTGAAATCCTATTATTTGCAAGGAATTATGCTCCAAATCAAAAGCTTAAAACTTCATGTCCACTGTCCACCAGCACCTTGACTTCTGCATGCTCTCCCACATCCAGAAGGGCTCAGCACTCGCCCCAGAGAGACACAGAGCTGTGGCACTCACACTCTGTGGCTCACTTCCAGGGACAGATGTCTGAAATGACACCTTCTGGTGCAACATGCAGCTCCAGTGTGGGGAAGGAACATGTGTTAAAGTCTTATTTGCATTTTGTTTTCTGAGCCAGTGGCTTTGTATGACGTAGAGTGTCTCTGCCTCTGTTCTTTATAAATACGGTGCAGGAGACAGCATGACCAGGAGCAAGCCAGCATTGTAAGAGATACTGTATTATTTTCATTCTTTAACAGGGGGCTCTCTGTAGTGACAGGCCCTCTCTGCTAGGCATTTATTGCAGTGTCATTAAAGCCTGCAGGGTGTCTCTGGAGAACGGAGAGGGATAAACAGTGTGTGTGAGCAAGCACTGAGGCTCTTCTCACTCCACAACAGCTCTCTTAAAAAAGATCTGACAGAGACCCTAAAGAAACAACTGATGATCATGATCTCTGACACTCCCTGATCAAGAGAATTGAGAGCTATTTGATGTAGAAATCTGTAAAACTGCAGGTTAAGATTCTTTTGAATGGGCAGGGTGATGGATAAGAAAAAAGAGAATACAGACACTCCAGCAGACAGTCATTAGGAGCTACATGCTGTCTTTTAGATCAAATCTTCAGTCAAAGTTTTAACCCATTAGTTCCAGAATATATTCGTCTGTAAGATACAAGTGTGGCAATAAGGGAAACACATAGAGAGATACGGGACATTATCAGACCTGTCTAGGATGCTTTCCTATTCAAACTATATGACCTTTTCCTTTTCATGATCTTAACAATATGTTCTGCTAGTTGTGCTTCTCCATCAGTGTGACAGAAAGCTGAAGCATACAGTCCCTGTGTCAAATGTGCCCACTCCAGACACACAGAAGCAAGTGCTTTTGTAGTTCAGGCTCACACTAGAACTGAAACATGTTCTCTTCGTTCCTCAAAAGGGTGTATCAGGAGGCCCCAGTCTGTCAATAAAGTCAATAGAGTGTCTCTGTCACTTTCTCCAGTCCTGCAGCACCACATTGAAATCCGAGGATCAGATACTGTATA
This sequence comes from Lepisosteus oculatus, assembly GCF_040954835.1. Lineage (NCBI taxonomy): Eukaryota > Metazoa > Chordata > Actinopteri > Semionotiformes > Lepisosteidae > Lepisosteus > Lepisosteus oculatus. The sequence goes on from NC_090696.1 coordinate 29,376,787, forward strand.
TGCCTGTCGATATAGTGGTAGACAGAGTGAAACTCCATCTGAAAACCTTTCAACTGTCAGGCCTCAGTTGGAAACCTCTCCCTGACATTGATACCCTCTCTAATCCTCAAGACTGGAATATTTTGGGGGAGCCCCAAATGTATCAGAAACCACTGGAATCTCGTTCACTGCAATAAAACATACTGTATTCAGCTTTCTTTCTGCAATGAGATAAGCGAACGTCAGCAAGGATGAGCACAGAGAGAGGTCACCCATCTCCTGTTCAGGCTTCATGTGTGGCGATGGGGGTGGCTGTGCTTCCTGTGCAGATTGCATATTTATATCTGTGATAAAAGTGGTTCGACAGACAAAGCAGGAATGACATAAGGAGATGGACTGAATATGTAATAGCGGACAGAGACAAACAGAGAAAAAAAAGGAGAAGAGAGATGGACTGGGAAGGAGAAAGACACAGAAAGGAGTTGTGGGACAGGCAGTGTCTGTAAACAGATGGCGGTGATAGTTTATGGCTCTTGTCTGCTTGCCCGAGGTGGTTATAGAGTGTTCTCAAAAGAGATTCCTTACTCTCAGAGGAGAAGATCGCTGGGAAAGCAAATGCACATTTTTATAGCGACCTTTTCTTCCAAAGTCTAGCTGAAACACCTTTTTATTCTTGGTTTTTATTCCATTTAATATTACTGTATGTATGGAGTGACAGTGCTTAGAATTGCTACCTCGCAGCGGTGGGGCCCTAGATGCAGTTCCTGGGGTGCTATCTACTGTATGTGGAGTAACCCATGTTTGAGTGGCTTTCCTCTGGCTGCTCTTGTGGCCCCTCACAGTCCAAGGACAGGCTAGTAGGTTAATTGGCCCTAGGGTGAATAGTGTATACTATTCATTATACTCAGGAGTGTAAAGAAATTAGGGTTATCGAATATTATTAAAACAGAAGCTGTACCATCTGAATAGAAAACTGCACATAAAGTCCCCCAGCTCAGTTCACTGAGGAGAGAAATGTGTTATACCAGACGTATACTCTCTGCTCTCCACAGGATGTGCAACGGGATTCACATGCCCTCTGTTTTATTGCAAAACTCCAGCTGCTTAGTCATCAACAAAAATACGAGTTTAAAAACAGTGAATAAGTTTCAAGTTACCAGTTCTGTCCTTAAATAATCCCTCAACAACCGACCAACATCAATCTGGCTGTATTGACACCACTGAGCCTCTCCACGTTGAGTTATGGACTCATCTAACATTTCAAATTGAACCATTGCAAAAAAAACATAGTAATGATAAAAAAGTATCAAATTTGTACCCAATTTAGGAATGTGCCTCTTTAATATTCTGTGTCTGCAGTCACTCCAAACAGTTGGCTGTCATCAGCGTTTGAGATCTCTATGATAAACTGTTGCTAGGAGTTCAATTGCCATGGCAACCACAGGAGATATTAAAAAGCAAGAGAAGAGGCTTTTTAATGTCCTGTTGATTCACACAGCAATAGAGTAGTGCGTGATGGTACACAAGGCTTGGTGAGCTATTTACTGGCCTTGGGCTGCCCCTCTGCAGAAAGCCGAAGGGCATGCAGGAGCATGGTGTGCAAAAATCTGCGTCAGTAAACACACTTAAAACTGTTAAAGATTGAGGTGGTGCAGACATCATCAAATAACCTGAAGCCTGCAAGTGGTTCATTGAGAGGCTCACAAATTGCAGGCAAATTCTATGGAAAAAATATGTGACAATATGGTCTCCCAATACTGTGTCAATTGTTGGGGAAAAAACAACTGCTTTAATTTCTGAATTTAAAACTCCAAAAATAAATGTTTTCTTGACAGTTCAGTATCCTGCTTTTGGTGTACAGTAAAAGCAAAGTGTGTTATGCAGTGATCCTTCTGAAACTACAAATTGCCACAGAAGGCCTGTGTATACATTTTCACACACTGAGGGGAGGATGTGCAGTGAAGATAACCTTTCTACTTACAAAACTCAAAGCTGTTCAAAAGAAGACAAATGAGACCTTACTGCAGCTCTAATAGCAAACACTACAGTCCTAATTTAGATTATGCAGCTAAGCTGCTCGGAAGTTCAGAGAGAAATAAAACAATATTCTTATTTTTCAGAACTGATATGCTCTTTTTAGCTCCTTGGTGCTCAGTTCAAGTTCATCAATCTCCTCGCTCCATTGTGTAGGCTGGTCACTATCTCCAGGTGCTCCAGCTCACACCTGTCTATAGCTCGCTTCTTTTTAATTGCTCCCTTCCTTTGATTCTCTATTACCACCATCTTTCTTCTCTACAGTTTACTGAATGTACCAGGTGATTAAAATTGCATTAATTCGGTTGAACCCTGGCCTTCTGTTTTCAAGCATTCTTGAGATTTTAGACTCTAGTGGTTTGCTAATCATTGTATTGTGTTATCAGCTGCTAATCTGAGTAGTTTGTTAACTTTATCAGAATCTAGATCACTAATTCCTAAACTAGGAAGGAAGAGCACTACTTGTCCCTGTGGTACTACACTAATTACATCACCTCAGTTTGAACATTCACTCCTTATCTGTACTTATTGTTTTCCATTTAATCCTATTTCCATGTAGTTATAGTTATTATTTCAAGAATGTTACAAGTAATGAATTCAGATTCACTGATCTACCTGTATAATTACATGGTTGGGGTTTCTCACTCTTCTTAAAGGTGGGGACTACATTAGCTATTCTCCAGTCTCTGGTACTAATCCTGTGTTGTGAGACTTAAACAAGTTGCATCAATGGCTTCTGGATAATATCTTTTGTTTCCTTAAGGTTATTTGGTAAAACACTGTCAGGCCCTGGAGACTGTGTTATCTTAAGTGATTCTAGTACCTGAATTACTGCTCACTGTTTCTGCTTCCTCTGTGCTGCTCCTGTTTAATACAAACTTTGTTCTTCCTCAGCCCGAGGCAAGTCGTCAGTTCCTTCCTTAGTGAAGACATAAAAGAAATTTCATTCTATACACCAGATATGTCACTTTTGTCATCTAAAACTTTCCAGTTGTATTTATGAGATACTTTATTTCATCCTTTACCACTCCTTTTCTGTTCTAATACTGAAGAAAACATCCTATTTCAGCCTCCATTGCAATATCACTTTGTAACTCTCTGTCTTTCTAGTATATTTTATTACACTCCCTGGGACTGAAAATAATAAAAAGAGCTATTTTCTGTCCAATATTCTGTTTCCAATATTTAGAAATCCCCAATATGATTTTCCCGTAGGGAATGCACACTTGAATCACTTGGGACTGCAGTATCACAGCATGCCCTATGTGATAATTGAACCTTACATGAGTGAAAGGTAGTAGTAATAATTACATTATTGTCGACGTTTCCATGCAGCAGAATAAACCATTGTTGCTGAAGCTGCTGTGAGCTTATGAGCTCAACAACAGTGAATAATGTGGAGCCCAGGGCTGAGCTGGTCTTCCCACAATCCAAGCTCACTCAACGCAGGGGCCAGAGACACAGGGAATCTGAGCAACAAGAGAGGTATACGGAAAGACTGGAGGTAGCACCCCGTTTCTGACAAGAATTGTGTCAGGCACATGCTGTATAACAACATTTTCAGACTAATAATCATTTAATTCCAATGAGGCTATTGACGTGCACTGTTTATAACATCTGTCAATCTCTCAGGAGTTGCTGGAGACTGATGCTGGGGAGAAGGTGGTGTGGTCCGCCCTGCTCACCCTGTTACAACTTGACCCTCACCAGAAGTCAGCAGTTAGAAAATGGGTGACATGTCTATTAACTCTTCTAGATCTTTCATAAAGGCCACCGATAGATATGATAAAAAACAGATGTCTTTGAATTAATTCCTGTAGTTCCTACTAGCAACTTAATGGTATGTTTTGGTATGTTATTATCCAGTTCTTGTGTACACAATAACTGAATTTTAAGTCTGGGTTATAAGTCTTTCATTAGTAAAGCTTTCTCACAGTCCCAGTATAACATCCTGCATAGTGCTTACTTGCTCAAAGACACCTAATTGCACCTACAGCTGTTAGTGCAATCTGCCTCTTCCTGTGAAGAATAAAGGCTGCACAAACTTGAGAGCAGAGGAGAACTAGGATGACATTTCACACAGTGTAGGGCAGCTCAGCATGTTTTTTACTCCTGAGAAAAGCATCCAACTGATGAGTATAATACATTCATTACAGTTTTGTTCTATCCTCCTCCCTCTCCTCTCCCCTAGTTCACATTTTGCTGAGTCACAGGTTACCTCACTCCACATCCCCCATCCTCTCCCTGGACACAGTCCACATACTGTACACTTTCCACACACACTGGAACTGCACACTCCTAATTCTTCCTAAAGAAAGAAAAAACAGTTCACAAGACATAACAACACCCAACAAGAACAAGCATTGAGGAATGTGTACTGAGGAGTCAGGTGTAACAAACGTTGGCTTAACTCGTCCGCGCTGGCCGCAGGACAAGGAAGTCAGGAGCCCCTGTAGAGAGAGGAGTGAACCAGGGGGCAGCTCCACAGGGGGAGAGGGGCTGGAGGGGGGCAGCAGACAGAGGAGCACAGGGAAGAGACAGGAGCTCACTGGGTGTTTCCAGCTCTACGGGAAGTGCTGTCATGGAGAATCATGAGTTTCAGGAGCAGGGATGAGGGAGACCAAGCTTGCTATTGTCCCTTCTGAGCATTTGTTAAAAACTCTTTTTATCCCAGCTGTGTAATGATGAGTAATATTTGGACTATGTGAGAAAACCCATGTGAACGCAGGGAGAGCATACAAAGTCCAAAGAAGACAGCACCCTAGGAATTGAACCCAGGGCCCCAGCCGCTGAAGCACTGTGCTGCCCATTTGTATTTGCTTACCATGTCCATGTATAGAGCATGAAAAGAAACAGATGACTTATAACTACAACAAATTCTCTAAGTTATTAATAGCAAAATGTCAAAAAAAAACTACAGGAGCTGTACTGATGTGTTATAGAACAAACAAGAGACAGCTCAATTCATTAGGCTGATTACCATTTGTCTCCGACAGGGCCGATGAACAAGAGGTCCACGTTGAACGTAGGGGGCTAAGCCGTGAGTGGCCACTCACACAATCTGTGCGTGTCTGACGCAAGCTTTGCACCAGGTTGCAGATTCTGTCTTGTGACATACTGTTCCTTTCATAGAGCCTGGACAAGCACGTGCCTGTTCACTGGTCTCTGAGCCCTTGGTGTCCCACTGAGGGTCCTGACTACATAAGTACTCCTTTACGTCTACCCCAGTTTGTGTGGATGATGATGACTGCTACGGCATCTCATCTGGAACATTCCGGCGCTCTCTGTGTACCTGCCTCAGACTCCTGTCCTTTCTGTAAACTATAGAAAACCCTTCCTTCCACTATCCAGCTCCAGCCTCAGACCCCCCTTCCCGTCTCCTTTCATCTCACTGCATGGTTGGCATGGAAACCGCTGCTGCCACAGTGTGTCTTAATGTGTTAATGAAGGGGGAAATGATTCTGCAGAGTTTCAGAGCTCGAAAAAGATCGGATTACATGCTCTGAAAGAGTGCAATGGGCTGTGTGCTTGAGAGCAGCCAGTCCCGGGTGACGCGAGTGTTTTGAGGGTTAGACTGGTCCCTTGCAGGCACTGATGCTCCTTTAACTTTCCAACAGCTGTTTCACTCGTGTATCTAGGGGCCCCAGTGCTACCAGCCTGTGACATGGTGACCGTGAGAAGGCACGATTCCAAATGCTTTTGGTTCAAACTATTAAACAGGGTGACACAAAAAGCAAATTAATAGTAGATGCACAAAAATGCAAAAAAGAAAATAAGGAAGAAAATAATTCCACTGAGGAGTGAATCACTTGACCATGCTATTATAGTATTTTAACAAAGGGCAGCCTGTCTGTAGGACAATAAATGCAAATGCAGTAGAGTGGTTTAAGTCAATTTAAGTCTCCACCCAACCTTGTAAAAGAGATTTTATTTCCAGACTTTGACCAGTAATCATCAAGCCTGAAGACCTACAACAGCAGGAGATCCACCCCTAAGTACAAGCAGACAAGGTCAATGGTTGTTCTCTAGGCCAAATGGTGGATTCAAGGCCCAGGTGGGATGACACCCTCAATCAAGGTATTTCACCTAAATTGCTCTGGTAAGGCCCAGTTGTGTCAAGGTGTCTCCAGGTCATCATTGTAAATGAGATTGAGTTCTCACTAGACTTATCATATCAAAAAAAACATTAGCAGACCCCTTCACCCAGCACCATTCACAAGAAAATCTTGCTGTATCCTTTTCTATAGATTTCTCAGTGAGTCAGTCCCACTTACTGTAGGTCCTGACACGTGCACTGTTGTCATCAAAGATGTCATCAAGATGTAGACCAAAGTGAGGAAAAATAGACTCAGCAGTTAGTGTAAAATGTCACCAGGCAGTGGGTTGACTTTCCTCCAGATTTCTAGAGAGTTGATGATAGCCAGAATGATTTGATGGGAGAAAGTCCTGCCCTTGGGAGCAGCAAATAAAGTCTAATTGGCTGAATTAAAGATTCCTCAGTCACCATAAAACCATGGCCTCCCAATCTAATCATGTCTTAGACATGATTAGATTTGTTTATCTAGTAATTAGTAATAGTTTAAACATCCTCAAGTCAAAACCCCAATAACAGGATTTAAAATGAGGTATAACCAGATCCCAAGAAGCTTCTGTAAAGAAGTGAGAACTGTCACATAATCTAGTCAAATTTGCTTTAATTTCATTTAGGGTCTCCTTACAAAAATGCTAAACATTAAGGGAGATCTAAATACTTTTAGAAATAAACCCTGGGGAGTGCCACCCAATAGGAATATGCAGTGGTGGAGATGTCCTGCCAGTGGTACTGAGAGGCATAAGAAGAGTTTTGAGGTTGTCTACGCCCTTCAAATTCAACTAGTAATAATTCAGATTTCCGTGCATAGGTACGTCAGTGTGCGTAGGCCGCAAAGGAACAAGTAATAGGTTCATTCCATATTGAAAAGAGGAGAAAAAAAGAAAACACAACATTTGGGCTGTGAAGCCTTCTTCGGGTGTTGGAATGCTGGTTAAGTAACAGAAGGGAGAAAGTAGCCCAGGGAGGAAGAGAAGGAACGATAAAGAGATCTAGAAAAAGATTAAAAGAAAGCCATAGTGGGCCGCAGCAGAAGTAGTTCAGGTGGGTAGCTGCGACAGCATGTGTAGGCTGCAAAGGAACAAGTAATAGGTTTATTCCATGCTGAAAAGAGAAGAAAGAAAACACAACGTTTTGGCTGTGGAGCCTTCTCCGGGTGTCTATAACAGGATGTGTAGTGGGCATATGTATCTATATTCATTTTTATAATGAGTATCCTACCAAGGAGCACAGTCTTTTAAAGTAAAAAAGAACTAAAGAAGAAAACAAAAGGAATACTAGAACACAAACTCTTGAGATAGAGACTAGTACATCAGTAGGGGATTATTGTGTAATTGAATCCCTGCAACATGGCTAATGGAAAGCAATGGAGATGAATACTGCATTAGTGGTCACAGTGTTCTGGAGAGACAGAAAAGTTGCAAAAGGGAGTGATGTGTCACTTTACTTCAAATGGTGCATTCAGGCAGAAGAAATTATCTTAACTGAATCATGGGTCTCACAATCTAAAGGGGTCAAAAGGCACAGCAAATGAAATGAAATGGCAGACGTCTAATAGCTGATTTCCTACACAGTATGTCAGAGCACCTACGAGAGGGAATGGCTATATTGATCCCATCAACAATCAAGACAGATGAAACAAACAGACGTGAGTAATCCAATAGAGAATAACAATCATAACATGGTGTATATTGAAACTATACAAGTGGAGTGCAATTCAAAGGTTTATAATACCAGCAAAGCAGAGTGTGACAGAGCTTAATAAAGAAAGGTAGAATGGGATAGGATGGATATTGAAGCTGTGGAGTAAAGAGTGTGCCAGGTTCTTAGTGCACAGAACAAGCCTAATCGCAAATGTGAAACATATTAAGAGAAGCACTTTATTAATTGATTAATAAAAGAAAGGTTTGATGAACTGTAAACTCAGGTGAAAAGTGTATTGGAAAGGCCAAGACAGAGATTGAAGAGAGTATTACAATAGTAATTCAAAAAAGTAAAGCATGGAGTGTTTAAAAATAAACTTGGGAAACTTTTGGATGATGAAAGGGAACTGTCTGATGTAATAAATGAATATTTCACTCAAGTATGCACCATGGAAAAATGCAATACCTTACCCCAGGCATCGAAAGAACAAAGTTCAATATTAAATAGTATCAACATAAAAGAGGCAGAAATGTTTCAGGTACTACAAACACTTAAAATAAATGTCTTACTTAACTACATAAGGAAACAAGAGATATTAACAGGCCTTTAAGAAAACACTTCCAGTGACCTCTCAAGACAGGCATAATAACAATGGCCTAGAGTGTTTCTGATGTAGCACCCATCCATGAACATAGAAAATGAAACTGAGTCAAGTAATTACTAACCAGCAACCCAACTACATATAAAGTGAGAAAAACAATATTGAGGAATAAACTAGAAAATCTTCCATATGTTAGGATTCTAGGAGCTTGTCAACATGGACTTAGATTTAGAAAAAGAAATGTTAGGCTTAGCTAACTTGCTAGAGATCTTTGAATAAGCACCAGCAGTAGTGCATCATATCCTATGATGTATTTACAATTTCAAAAGGTGTTTGGGTAACATTCTTCACATTAGTTAAAATCTCAATATACATAAAGCAGAAATAAAAGGAGATTCATGTTCTTGCATTTAGAACTAGAAAATGGACATTAAACAGAGAGTACAGATAAGGAGTGATGTAATTAGCAAAATACCACAGGGATCTACATGTATATTAGGATCACTGCTCTTCCAGATTTATATCAATGCTCTAGATTCTAGATTGAATTGAAAACAATACAGTTGTTCCCATTGTGCCTGTATTACGCTGACAGGCTAAATGAGGAGATAAGACTATGATTCAAGAATTCAAAATTCTCCAAGTCATCGGAGGCAACTGTGGGCTACTTCAAAATCAACAGTGAAAGACAAACCAGAGGACTCAAGTGTAAACTAGGGGAAAGTGCATTCAAAAAAAAAACAGGAAGTAGTTATTTACCCAAAGCTACAGTATATGGAAGTCTGGAAAGCTTCACAGCCTTCAGGATCCTAGCTTTGTTTAAGAAACTAGGATGACCAGTCAATTGGCTACTGAAAAAATTAATTAGCTAGATGGGTCTAATGGCTTCCTCATTTAAAGACTGTTCTTATTTATCTAAGACAACAATTTCATTTTCTGCAGAGATTGAGTGGCTACTAACTAAATTACATAATCTTGGTCAGGTCTGTACTGACTTCAGAATTATAGAGATGAGAAGAAAAGCCCTGGAAAGCTTTATGAACATGCTCAAATAGTATAATGGTTCAGGTGACACACCTGAAGAAGGCTCCACGGCTGAAACGTTGTGCTTTCTTTCTTCTTTTTTTCAGCATGGAATAAACCCAAATTTTAATTTATTTATTACTTGTCCCAAATAGTATAATACTGTTATTTCCATTTTGTGCAAGTAACCTGCTAGGGTCTTAAGCAGGTTTGTAGTAGATCTGCTTGTGTACTTTTGCTTTTCAGACTGGATGAATTTCCAGCCTTAATCTTCACGTTATGATGTTGTTCTGCTTCTAACTGCAGGACTTTAGTTTTTATCTAAGAAATCCATTTCACTGTGTTTCTTCAAGTTAGAAATAAAAACAATACAGCAACGCTATAAAGCATCTGATAGGTTCCCATGAAAATTGAGGGCTAATTTAAGGATTATTGTTTTTAATCTCTTAAAGATCAGACTGTTAGAGGGATGTTTTAAGGGATAGTTTCATCACACGGAATAAAGAGTTAAAACACCAGCATGTATTACAGGTATTTCTGGAAGTAAATGCATGTGAAAAGAGACAGAGCTTGAGGAGTGGCTACATGCTAGGAGTGGAAATGTACTGCTGCAAAGATGAAGAAACCTGACAACTAGTTCTTAAGACAAGTATTTCTCAAACCTGAGGCATCATTGCTTTGACATCTTCCTCAAAGGTTTGGAAGCATTCAGAGGCACAAGAGGAAAGTGGAGGCACAGGAAGACAAGGGATAAAAGGACAGAGAAGACACGGGGAAGACATGAAGGATAACATGGGATAAAAGGAGAGGGAAGGGACATAACATAATAAGTGATAAACAGGCATTTAGTCATGGATTTTGAATTACTTTAGGGAGTATTTCCCCATAGAGTCCAAAGTCTAGTGAGGTAAAAAAGAAAACTGTGGATCAAAGTTTTTCAAGTGCTTTAAGTGTTTGTCTTCCCTCTATGCAGATAGGTAGAAGATCAATCCAGTTTAATACTATTAAGCATCACTATCGCATGACAAAAACGACCTTCAGTATCACTGCTAAAACCAATGACAGTAATATTTATCTTCCCATGCAGGAATGAGCAATGACTTCATAATGCTTAATTTGAAATCTGTGAACATCAGCAGACTTGAGATGGGTCCCCTGAAGTGAAGCAAATTGAACATTCTAGCGATGTAAATCTAAACATCGGCACTGAAGGAGATTTAAAGAGCACACAGTACTGAAGGACAAGCCACTCCCTGGGAGCTGCACCAGACGTAAAAATGACTTTCAATTTATATGAATGATCATTACATCACCTAACAATAAAAATAATAAAACAGTGAACATCTATGTGCTTAAACAGTAAATTCAAATTTATTCTAATTAACATGAACATGCACAAAATTAATTCCTCCAAACCTGGTTAGATGAGAGTGCTGGCAGCCCACTCTTCTGTCAATCTACTGTTCTGTTGTTATTGGAAAGACTCTGACATGCCAACCCATGTGCAACATAGTTCTCAGGCCAAGGCAGGGACATACTGTAGATATGGGCAGAGTGATCTTGATAAGTTAGCATAAACTTACACTTTCTTGCAAAAAGTCTAGAATGTGCTGTCAATTTTCAGTTACATAACCCCCTCATTGCAAAAAACCTTTTCGAACCCCACCAATCTGGCTTCCGACAGCTTCACAGCACAGAAACTGCACTGGTCAAAGTCACTAATGACTCTATAGCTTCTGGTTCTCTTTCTGTCCTCATTCTTCTTGATCCCAGTGCTGCTTTCGACACTATGAACCGTGATATCTTACTTTCTCGTCCTGAAACTGTTTTTGGAGTTTCTGACACTGCTCTCAAATGGTTCAAATCTTACCTTACACTCTCTCACTTTGTCTCTCTTGGCGGATAGAGGTCTGAAATGGGTCTCGTTAAATTTGGTGTGTCTCAGGGCTCAATACTAGGCCCCTTACTTTTCAGCATTTACATGTTTCCACTTGGTCAGCTTTTAAGATCAAATGGCCTCAACTACCATTTCTATGCTGATGAAACTGAAATATACATCCATACCAAACCTGACACTGATGTGGCTGTCTCTATTCTATCTTATTTAATCTCTGACATAAAAACTTGGATGTCTCAAAATGTCCTTCATCTTAACTTTGACAAGACTGAAGTCATGCTTATTGGCACCCCCCAATACCCCCCATCAACTTTGTAAAGCCAGTCCTGTAAACCTGTCTGTGGATGGCACTGTGCTTAAGCTTCAGTCTAAATTGAAAAACATTGGTGTGATATTTCAGGCTTGACATAGCCTTTACTTAACTGGTTCCGTTCTTTACCCCTCTGCTCCTACTGTATTTAGTACCACCATCTACACATTCTCATCGTGTTTATCTTGTGTATTTCTTATTGTTGTTGTTTTTATAATTGTTGTTGTTGCAGTGGTCTTTATGTGTCCAGTTCTGTCTACATTTTATTATCTGAACTGGTGTTGTTGGTCTAGTTGCACTATCAATTGGAGTATTCTCGGTGTGGTGACCAGTTTGATCTGAAAGAGGTGGCGACTCTTTCCATTTTTTTCCATTTATCGACCCCAACTTGTTCGGTATTCAGTGGGAGACACGCTTCCTGTTTATCCATGTGATGAGCAATGTGGCATGAGAAAACCTTATTATCAGTAATCATAATTTATTAAAGTGGATCGCACTTAGTCTGGCCTCTACTCGTCGACCTTTTGACGTGGGTGACCCTACCAGGAGACTATGCTTCCCCTGGTATAGCTCCATTATTATTATTATTATTATTATTATTATTATTATTATTATTATTATTATTATTTTCTCAAATAGTAAATATTTTATTTGTTTGTAGTCCATTTCTGCAGTTCATTGGGTTGGATTACCATGTTCTACTGTTATTAAATATCTTGCATATTTGCAAAGTCTGTAAACAAAGTCTGTGACCATGGTGGACAGTACTGAACAGGACTGACTCTGGAATCAGGTACTCTGCACACAGTATTGAACCAGACGGACTCTGAAATCAAGCACTCGGCACATGGTGTTGAACCAGTCAGACTCTGGAATCAGACATTCTGCCCACAATATTGAACCAGAATGACTCTTGAAATTGGCTCTCTGCACAGTATTGAACCAGTCTGACTCTTGAATCAGGAACTCTGCTTTCAGTATTGAATAAAACTAAACATTTTTATAGAATACTGTAGGTCTTTCATTTGTAAAAAATCTTATGTCCATATGATACGTGAAGTCAGACACTTGAGCTGTTGTTTCTTAATGACCATTTGCTGTCAGTGGCTCTGTGTTTTTACTGTGTGTAGAGTGCAGTGAGCCTGCTGTGATAGCAGTGATCTCACAACAGGTGCAGCGCATTGCTAATGTAGCTCTTCACTCAGTGCATCATTCACAGAGAGACCACATGCTGCCCTGCACTAGTGCAGCAGTTGTTATTCTGGGCAGCTTGCGCACACTCCTCCTGTTCTTATTGAAAGGGCATGCGTACCTAATAGAAAAAGCACGCTGCAGCCAGGGTGCCAGCTAAGCCTTTAGGTTTCCCTGTGTGGGCATCAAAGAGGGCTTGAACAGCACTGCCTGCAAAGAGGAGGATTCTTAAAGACTCCTTTTTTACAACTAGAGATCTGCGATTCTGTGATTGAAAAATATTGCTCTTCTGATACAAACCATCAGTTGTGTTGTACTTCACAGTGGCCCTTTTTTTCTGTTGGGATTATGGTGTCTTCAGAGAGCATTTCCTCTATCTTTTTCAACTATACTTTCTCCCTCTCTCTTTCTCTGTGAGCCCTGTTTCAGGGAAGAAAGTTGTCCACAGAACTAGAGATGATAGAAGATGTCAGTTTACTACAGGGAGAAGCTTTGCAGAGTAACCTGCTGATTACATTAAGACCGCAGGAACAGAATGTCATGTCATTGCTCTTGAGCCACATTAAGAATAGAAAATGATGTCAGAATTGGAATGACAGGGCTCCGGAGCCCCTGGAGGGAGGAGGGGTGATGTGCTGGTTCTGCAAGCAAACACTCACTCTGTCTGCACTTATTCAGAAAGCTGACGGAGGAGGATGGGGTTGATGGGGGTGGAGAACTGTACATTAAAGCAGCATTGTAATTCTGAGTGGCATTTTGGCTGTCGTTAATGTAGGTAATGTAGGATGTACCATTATTCTTCTAATTATCTACTCCTCTGACTATGCCTTTTCTGTGCTATTGTCATGGTGAGCACAAACACAAAGATGTGAATGTGTCTGGAACAAAAATACACAGCCGTGTAGCTCAAATGGACTTCAACTGAGAATTTAATTCAGTCCTGAGGGATTAATTAGTCACTGAGTAACTAAATGAGCAAGGCAGGATGAAAATTGTTTTCCTCATCTGTAACTCTTTTTATATCCTTAAATTTTAGGGTGGATAACACTCTGTGCACCTTCTAATTCATAAGCCTCAACTCAGGCTGTATGGACCTCAGCCAGCTGAAGGGGCAGCCGGATCCTATCCTGGCAAGCAACAGGAGCAAGGCAGGATATACCCTGGACAGGATGTCCGTCCACCACAGGGCACACAGACACAAACAGACACACACATCCACCAGGACAATTAACCTACCAGAATGTTCCTGGATTCTGTAAGAAAACTAAGCCCTGCTAACCCCTGCGTCACCAGGCCATAATCTAAACCCTCTAGGCACCATAATCTTGATAAAATTGGCATGAGAGAAAATAATCCATTTATTGGTGCAGTTTATTGGGTATGTATTTACATGTTTTAAAGCAGCAGGAAAGTATTGAGTTAACAGAAATAATGACTGAATCCTATATATATATATGTGGGAAATCCTGTCCTTTTCCTGTGCTTGCCTGTTTTTTTTATCATTCACCGTGCATACAATCACTAGACTATGGGGAGATACTGGATTTTACAACAAAAAGAATTTCCAATTGTCCTAATGGAAAGAGGCTATGAGAAACTGCGTTATGCTCACTGTCTTGTGCAATTACCCTAAATGAAACATGGTTTAATCAGAAGAAAAAATACTGAAAGCACATTATGTGAGTTTACCAAATTGAATACTGTACTGGAAAAAAACAGTTTTCCATTCAAATTTACCATAGTTAACTTTCTTCATTTGAGTTTCCAAAAAAGGCTGTAAGGAAGTAAACAAAGTTCACAAGCAGCTGTGAGAGACCCTGCTTGAATCTCCCACTCTCCTTACAGCTGCATTGTGCTACAGGCCCTATTCTACCCTGTACAATAAGTTTTTCCTTTCACTACCACTTACTGCATGAGAGCAGCAGTATGTAGGCAGGAAATAGGTCTGTGCCATGTCAGTCACGATTACTCTCAAGTCATTGTGCTGTAGAGAGAATCATTTCTAAATGCTTCTGTACAGGACCCTGTGGCAATATATTTCCAGAACCACATGCCTCCCCAGAAAACTGAGGCCCAGGTGCGAGAACAGCAAAGGTGAGTGATATTACAGCCAAAAGGGCTTTTTTTGTGGAGAATAAATGCAGGTTATTCTCAGGGCAGAATTAACTGTTAGTGAGGGGAACTGTAAATGAAACCTGGTTGTGCAAGAATACCTGTGCAAGAATGTACGTCCTGTACGTGATGTGTGAGAAACACACCGGGGAATCAGTTTGTACTGACCCCACACCACTCAGACAAGTGAAACGACAGCACTAGTAATTCACACGACTTGCGACAGCTGTGTTCTCAGAATTGGACATGGTTTATATTCAGGTACATGTACATTCTCAACCTGCCTCTGTGCTCACAGTTTAGAGGACCGAACAGTTCAGTTTCGCAGCCTCTCCTTCACAGCTGCTGCTCATCCCGTTTCTCTCTCTCTCTCTCTCTCTCTCTCTCTCTCTCACTCCGGGTATCTCAGGGACCAACGGCAGCCTAATTTAGGCTGCTTTCCAATTGGCATGAAATGTGAAATACCACTTGTACTTACAAAACAATCATAAAAATACAAAAAACGAGAAATCAATACATAAATTAACAAACGAAAGATTGCTTTGATAAAAAAATAACAAACACGGTATAGTCGAAGATGCTTTTTGCTTGTTGTTTCCTGCTAAGAACAGTTCACAATAATAATCAGACAATCAGCTGTACAAGGTCAGGATGTATTGAGTGAAGATGAAGCGGCATTATTGAGAATTCAGTGACTGTCTTTGGATCGTTGATGGCCAGGTGTGCTGACACTTCTTTGAGGAGCTGAACCCAATAATGTGGATAATTCATGAGCCGATTATTAATTAACTCCCTCTGGCATACGTGAGTGACCTGGGCTGGCTGGTCAGCAGCGGTCGCAATGGGGGCGGGCGTGGTCGGTGGCTCTAGCCTTCGGAGAGCGTGTGCCACTTGGCGATCTGTCTCCGAGGGTGGTCGCAGATCTCGCGCCAGTGCTCGCCCACTGTCCCCTCGGCGTTGGCGCCCAGCAGCAGCCGGCCGATCACCTGGTTGCGGGCCAGCCGGTCGGAGTCGAGCAGGAGGAGCTCCACGCTGGTGTCGCCGAGCCCCGTCTCCGGGGGGATGTCGAACACGAAGAGCTCGTTGAAGACGGGGTTGGGGGAGCTCTTCTTCACGTGGGTCTTCTTCTTGCACACCCGCTTCCTGCCCTGGTAGAGGTTCACCTTGACGTACGGGTCTGTGGGGGAGGGCAGAGGGGGCGTCAGTCATGGATCAGAGGAAGAAACCACACCAGATGCGCTTTTACCAGTCACATGCGCTTGTTCTACTGATACCGATGGATCGCGAAAGCACTGTATTGAATTTTAACCTCCTATGCCTGTCAATACTAATGTATTCAAATGAAGGCAGGGTGCTTGAGCTCAGCAGCACCTGATACCGGCTGATACTCAATGCTCTGCTGCTTGTAAAGCTTGGAATGATTCCACTCGCTGTGCAATGCAGTCTGA
Organism: Lepisosteus oculatus; assembly: GCF_040954835.1. Taxonomy (NCBI): domain Eukaryota; kingdom Metazoa; phylum Chordata; class Actinopteri; order Semionotiformes; family Lepisosteidae; genus Lepisosteus; species Lepisosteus oculatus. Next base: position 29,393,116 of record NC_090696.1, read on the forward strand.
GCAGTTTCCCTGCTGATTGATTGGCAGGGCATCACATGTTCAATAACCCCCCCTCAGGAGGAGAGAGAATGATAAATAATGAGACAATCTTTGTACTCCAGGCCTGCACTTCCCCCATGGTCTTGAATACAGTCAGGCAGTGACTGTGCCCTGGGGCAGCAGAGCTTGCCGATTGTGCCCCTGGCTCAGCTCTTTCTTTATGAATCGCACTGCTTCCTGGGCCCTGCTGTGCTAGGAAATTATGTGCAGTTTTCCATTGTCAGTGCCAGGGCTCTCTGCCCTTAGTCTCTGCTTTCAAGAAGAGGGGAGAGTACAGATACTGTGTTTAGATTCCAAATTCACTAGTCTGTGACGCCACCTGACAGCTGGTATGAAAATAATTATGAATAACTGTTCTAGCCTCTCACTGATTTTCTTTTTTTATTGAAATGATCTATACAAAAAGTAAATTCATCCAATACTGTCTTAAATAATTGATCATCTGTTGTATGGTTCTTCAATAACAAAGAAAAAAGCATACAGTAGTCTCACTGCTTGTTATAGTGTTGCTACAGGCCTTTCTAGCTGGCCGTCTTATCTACAGGCAAGGATGGAACTGAGCAAGAGAGGTGGAAATCATTAACACAGAGCCCTGAGACCCTGCAGAGTGAAGGTGAACACTAACTCTAAATACTAAAGAAAGGAACCGTATCTTCTTTTAAATTCAAATCTACAAAAGATGCCTTTGAGAGGAATTAATTTACTGGAGTTCTTTGGTAGCCTGAATTTATCTGATATTTTTTGCCTCAGTCTGTACAGGTGAGGCGGAACAGCTGTATAGCTCCTACATCTTCTAATGGAAGGTTCCAGGTTCTTGAAATTGCTATATAACTATATCATTTATTCTGCATTTCCTCTAGAGAATCTGCTGCTCTTCCTGGTTTACTGCAGCACACCCTGACCTTGGCAAAGCGACATGCACACTCCTGACCCAGATCTACGCAAGAAAACAGCTGAGTCTGAGCACTGTGTCAAAATACTGAAAAGAAGGGTGGACCAGCCACTCTGGCACATGAAGGCCAGACATTTGTCTCGATAACCATGAATGCAGAAATGAGCAGCCTGAACCACTGAAACAATAAATCTTCTTCCTACCACAGACATATCATATAAATCAGAAATTTTGCTATTGTTTGACAAAGATGGTTAAAGTACGTCTCTGAGGTCTGGTTCTGTAGGGTTTTCTGATCTTCAGTCCACCTGGGTGCTTTCACCTAGTTTTATTTACTGTCTCAACTGTGGTCATTTCCCCCTTTCCTTGCCTCCCAGCTGTTGATGGTTTAAAAGGCAGAAGGCCTCGAGGGACCCCATATCCTGAGCTGTACCTGAAAGGCTGGAGGCTTCAGTCTTGGGCAGGTGGCGTGCCTTCAGCACCACAACGGTCAGAGTGCTGGTGGTCGACTGGTAGCACAGAGACAGCAGGAGCTCCCCTCTGCCCACACACCTCTGCAGAGACACAGAGAGAGGGAATGAAAACCAGAGCTCATCACCTTCGATACCAGTATTGCTCATGTCTATGTGCAGTGTGATATTGCTGCCTTTCTCCAGAGCTATTTATCTTTTTCATTTCTTCACCAATCACTTCACGGAGAGTCTCCGAACATGTGTTCACCCTCGCTTATATTTTACCTTGATCCAACGTAAAAGAAAACAGAGGAGGAAAAGGTTGATTTCATTTTATAATTTCCATATTGCTGTCTGTTCTGAAATGGTTAGAAAAAAATATACACACAGCTGTAAAAAAAATCAAACACTTTACACTGTTCTTTTGATTTCTGTATTAGTCCTTCTTGAAACCAAAACATTCCTGTAATAATACTTTACTGTTGTAGTATCTGTTTTGTTTTAATCCAACAGTTGATCTTGATACGTATTTTGTAGTATACAAAATAGCCATTTAACTGTATGGACATATTGAAAAGAAGACCTGACAATGAGTCAATTAGATTTGATTGGTAAATGTGATGGATTAGCTACCACAGCCCTTCATATTGACTGCTCTTCTTTAGCTGACCTTGTGTTATGGATATCAGATTTTTAAAGGTTCAGATCAATGTGAATTGAAGATCACTTAATTCTGTTAGTTGTGTAATGCTTTTGCACAACTGTATACATATATGGCATCTTGAATAGCGAAATAGCGAATAAGGTACATACAGTATGAGAGTAGGCCATTCTGTCGATCTTTTCTATTTAGGAAATTGCAATTAAAAACGTCTCCAAGCAGAAAATAGCTTTAAAATTATTTGGTAATTGGTTCCAGGCACCCATGATTCATTCTGTAAAAAGGTGTGTTCTAATGTCATAGGTTCTATTTAATACTCTTTTAATATTTAATATTTATTACTCATTTAATATTCATTTAGTATTTAATACTCTGAATTCTCAGGTATTTGTTATGCTAAAATACATGCACTGGGATGATGTTTTCTTTGCATCTAAGGTTTCTGAATACTGAGACTTAAATAAACTGCAAAACCTCCTCTGCTTATCTTGTCTCTGTTTCATTACAGCGCACAAGCTCTGTTTCTGAAATGTGTTTGATCGCTGCGTGTTTTCTGTCCCTGTGTGACAGTGTTGTGTGGACTCCCCCTCCCTCCCGAGAATCGCTATTTACCCTGACGTTGCGTTTGATGATCTCGCGGGTCATGAGGACACGCCCCTCCGAGAGGTCAACCCCCGCCAGGGGCACCAGAGCCTCGCCGATGACGTCATCCCGCGAGAAGCGGTCGAAGCTCAACACCATGAAGTGCAGAGCCAGCTCGGGCACCCGGCTGTAGGGGATCCCGTAGAAGCTGAACGTCTCATCGAAGGCGGGATCGAGGGTCTTCCTCAGCACGCGGGTCTTCACCTTGTACTTCTTGTCAGGCAAGATGGTCATCTTGACGTAGGGGTCGGAGGTCAGAGACTGCTCGTCCATGGCGGACAGCCCGTGCGCCTCCTTGATGTTGACGATGAAGGCCTTCTTGTCGAAGTTGTACTCGAGCGAGAAGAAAAGGGTCCCCAGCCCCGCTTCTCGGTCGGGGGGCTTGTCCGCCGGCGTTAGCGCCTTGCTGGAGGGCACGCTCTCCGGGGAGGCTGGCTCCTTGCCTTCCTCTGGGAAGCAGCCATGCGGGGAGGGCATGTCCAGCTCGGGCGAGCTCCGCACACGGGGGTGCGGCTTGGCGAAGTTGCCGTTGAGGTCTCGCTTCTCCAGGTCCAGGTGGAGGGCGGTCTTGGCGCTGGCAGGGCTGGGCGTGGACTTGGCCAGCTCTGTTTTCTCATCAGCCCCGAACTTCTTCTTGTTGGTGAGGCTCTCAGGATAGATGTCCACCCCCTTCAGCATGTGCACAAACTTGTAGGGAGGAGTTTTGTTGGATTTAGCTGACTTGCGCTGGCAGCATATCCATGCGAACAGAGAGACGGTGAAGACCAGTCCAAAGGCACTGATGATTCCCACTGCGGCCGGGACCTCGGCTACAATACAGGAGAGAACAGACATGAGAAATCTGCACGGCTGCAGCTGCAAACTGGGACTACAGAGCCAGTGTGGCGTTCGAGTGCTCAAGAAACTGAGTTTAAGTGTCATTTTGTATGTTTGTGTGTGTAAGAATCGGCTTGTGTGTAAGCATCAGTTTGTGTGTGTGGAAGCACTGGGTTATGTGTGCGTGCAAGTGACAGTTTCTGTGTGCAAGCATAGGTTTGTGTGTGTGTGTGCAAGTATCTGTGCGTAAGCATCCATTCGTGCATGTGTAAGCGCTGGTTTGTGTACGTGTTTGTATGTGCAAGCATCAGTTTCTGTGTGTGTCTGTGTGTATTCCTGTGTGCACAATCTGTCTTGTTTTCCCCTATCATGACTTCAACTAGTATTAAGCCCTTTCTTAGAGAGGTTCATAGAAATGTTTGAATATTATTGTAAATTTTATTGATTTAAATTAATATTAATACATTGATTTGAGTTCTGTACCTCTTGTTTGTTGAGGTACAGAATGATACATGTCAGGTAACCTGAAACTGCGCCGTTCCCTGTTGCGCCCTGAATTTGAAAATCCGTATGAGATGGAGTATACTATGAAATGGCACTCTGAAGTGAAAATGATTCATCATTTGATTGTGTCCGTCTGTCTATATGTATCAGAAGATATTAACCATTTTCGTCAGCGCAGTGCGTGGTTCATGTTGCCTGCAGCTTGTGTTAATGCAGCTGAGAAATCAACACATCAGTAGAACACAACTGGTCTGAAACAGGTCCCCCGAGTCTTCTGTGTGTTGTGTGTGTGTGTGTGTGTGTGTGTGTGTGTGTGTGTGTTTAACCCTTGTTTACACTCTTCCTCACTGATTCTATCTTTTCTGCTTTCCCCTATCAACTTCTATGTGTCTAGCCCTCACCACCCAGGCTGGGGCAGCAGCATTGTCAGACATCGTGATGTGCTACTCTGTCTTTCCACCCCCCTCACACACCTCCCCCTCCCAGAAGATTCTCTGCAGAAGCAGACAGTGTGTCCACTGGTCTAAGTAACACAGTAGGGCAGGAATCTACAGTGACTCAGAATTGCACAATCCTGGGGATTCAGCAGCCACACCAGAATCCACATCCTACTTGCTGCAGGTCTTTCCGTAACAGACAAAAAAACATCATTCTTTTATTCCAATCGTGCTTTCCAAGAGTAGAAAAGCGGCGAATGTTTCTACAAACCAAAATCGCAGCAAAACAAATCTACCAATTACCTTGGTTTTCATCCAAACACATGTCATCTGCCTATCTTTGTCCTCAGCATGAAATAACTGAATATGTCTCATTTACTTACGGGGGATTTCTTTTAATGACAAATACAGAAAATAAAGGCAATAGCTGATACGATTATTACGCCGTGAAAAATAAATATAAAAATGCTGGAATTTGCAATTAGAACTAAATTCAATGGTATTATTTTTCATTCAATGTGGCCTCTCTACAGACACAATGAAGCGATCCTTTTTCTTTCGCTGAAAACTGTTATTGTAAACTGCAATCTCTATCCAGACAGCCTGTTACGTTCCGTCGGAGGGCATAACGCGTGAAGAAAATCAAAGGTCTTACCGAACTGCGCTCCCTCTGCAATCACTGGCGCCATGACGCGTGGTGCTCTGTCCGAGGTGCTGAAAGCACACTCCTGTGTTCCAGCGCTTGAGTGTACCCTCGACAGCTCCGGCTTTCACTGCGACTCAGCCCTCGAATGCCTGCCTTTCAGTTGAAAATTGATTCGTATTTTAATTTGTCGATCAAAAAGAAATGTGAAAATCTACATATAAAGGTACCGAAATGTTTTGTTATTATTCTTTTTTTAATAATATTAAAAACTTGGTGGTTTTTTTCCCCGTGTTCTCCCCGAAGCACTTCTGTCGTACTTTCTTTCACGGTCACTCGTTGAGCTCTGAGCGCCTCTGAGGCGTCGGCTCGGCTCTGTGCTCCCCACGGCTGCTCTGCTTCTGACGCAGTTCTGACGAAGCTGTGTGAAATCACCGCCTTTTCTCCAAGGAATGGCAGGGCAGGCTAACAGGCTCATCAATTATTGTAACCGCCTGCCTGCGGGAAGTTAATCCTTGCTGCATTTCACAGCAAAAATATATACATCATACCAGCCAGAGGAAAATTACTCTGAACTGGGCAAAGGAAAGAAATTCAAGACAAGAAGTACATGTCATTAGAAACATGTAAGTTAGAGCGTTTGTGCATGGGAAGGATAGGACAAAGACAGAGATTAAAGACAAGGCATCAATCCATCCTTACCTCCCATGACCCCAGGCTGATTTTACTGCCAAAAGCGTTCTCTGCTTTGGCTCAGCAGGCTGTCTCTGACTGTTTCTGAGCTACAGCCAGAGACCCCACCCTTAAACTGTGCCCGATCATCACATCTATTCTCAGAGAAGCTAACATTTCTTAATTTGGATGCTGTTTCAACATTGGTGAATTAATATTAATTGATTAGCCTCTATGCAGAATTAAGCAGTCACAATCTCTATGGTCTTTCCTTTTTCATGCATTCCAGACCAGATACTCAGATTGCCTTGGCTGTTAGGAATTTGATAGTACCTCAGTTATTCCAATGCATGTGGATTCTGAAGCTCTGTTAATGAAGCAGAAAATGTATACACAGAAGCTCTCTGAAGCTGTTCATAGCCAAGTTTAAATTTATCTCTATCAACTTATCTGGGCATTTTCTTACTAATGGAAGTCCTGGTTACTCAAAGGGTAAGATGAGCCTTGCCTTCTCTGCTGTGATTGTCATCATGAGCTTTGAACCTCCCCCCATCCCCCCTCAACCTCACTCGCCCTCAGTCAGCCTCGTAGTGGAGACCACTGAAACACTACTCGCGCCTGTGCTGGTGAAGCAGGGTTTCAGTGCCTTGGTCGTGTGTTCACTGGATCTTCATCTTCACCTCTGTATACCGACTGTGAAAAGGGGGACATTTGTAGCATTACTCGAAATCTTCAGACATATACAGTATCAACAGTGAAAACCAGCCAGGAGAGGCAAATAGAACCTATGAGGAAATGCACAAAAACCTCAGAACAGAAATAACTTTGTTTGACATACAGGGCTATAGCAGTCCTGAGCCAAGTACCTAGACATGTTGTTGAACAACATACCCTGGATTATTTCAGGAAAAAGCTGGATGAGATTCATGGATTGATTAGCTAATACCTACCAAACAGGTGAATTGACTAAATGGCCTCCTTACATTTATAATGTTTATTCTTTAATATCTTGAGTATACATAATCTGTGTGTCACTGTGTAATAAATCGACAATGAGAGCTGCCCATAGCCAGCAGCCATATCACCATGCAACTTATAACTGGCAACCCACTGAAGCTCAGCAGGTGTGAGCCTGGTCAGTACCTGGATGGGAGACCTCCTGGGAAAAACTAAGGTTGCTGCTGGAGGATGTGTTAGTGGGGCCAGCATGGGGCAGTCACCTTGCAGTCTGTGTGGGTTCTAATGCCCCAGTATAGTGAGGGGGACACTATACTCTAGGTCCTGAGTCTCTGTGGTCATTAAAAATCCCAGGGCGTTTCTTGAAAAGAGTAGGGGCGTAACCCCGGCGTCCTGACCAAATTTCCCATTGGCCCTTACCAATCATGGCCTCCCCATCTATGAATCGACTTCATCACTCTGTTCTTCTCCTTATCATAGCTGAAGTGTACTAGTGCACTATGGCTGCTGTTGCATCATCCTGGGGTTGCACATTGGTGGTGGTACAGGGGAGTCTCCATTACCTGTAAAGAGCTATGCCTGGAGTGTCCAGAAAAGTACTATATAAGTGTCAGTAATGGTGGAGACACAGGAAGAAACACCTTAATGCTATCCGTTCTCATCTGATCTGGAACTCTAGCCTGCATTACAGCAGCTTCTCTCCAGGCCTGTGCTTTACAGAAAATGTGGGATAGATCTGTTTTATAAACATGAAAACTCAACATCTCTCTCAGACGCTTGGAGGAATTCAGTAGACAGAGAAAAACAGTTACTTCAGGTAATGAAATGCTTGAATGTTTTTTTTCAACAATGAAGATCGCATTAGCTTGTGTGAAGGGGGAATCAGGCTTTGTCATCTTGACCTCACACAGTGAGCCAGGCAGGTCTTCATGCTGAGGTCAAGAGCCAGTAGGGCAGGAAAGTAAATGACGGACACTAAAGGCTTCTTCAATCCTGGATCCTGGACACCCAGGAGGAACGTGTGCAGGGGGAGCTGAGACGCCTCCCACATTATTCATGATGATTTGCACGCAGTAGCCTGGGGGAGACTGCAAAAGAAACAGCGCACCAAACATAAATGTTTAAAAACCCACTGACATGCTCAACTTCAGCAGCTTCTGGATATGTGTTTGGCTGACAGTATTACCCTTCTGCTCCACTGCCCCTTCACTTCATTGCAAACATTTCTGCTCTGCAGATGAGTTGACTTTCTTTGACAAAACGGTTCAGCCAAGCAAAAGCATTCAACGAAGAAAAAAAATGAAATTACTGCGGCTTGTGACTAAGCTGTGAGCCCCTGGTAAATGGAGTGGAGTAATGTATTGACTCTGGGCGCTGTATGAGGAGTCATTAGGCTGAGCATTTGGTGTGTCTTGAGGAAATGAATGTGCCACGTTTAGAGAATAAATGTCCCTTATGCTGGATTTTCTGTTTTTATGACTTCTCAGTACTTTTGCTCAGGTCTTAGTTGAATTGCACATACTGTTAAGAGTTTTTGGAAGATAAATCAAAGATCTGCCTGGCATTCTGATGGGTGCTCACCCTCTCTCTTTCTGAGCCCTTGTTCTGCCAAATCCCAGGTCAGCTGTGCAAGTGCCAAAAGATCGATCCTTCCCAGGTCGTCCCTGGCTTCCCTCAGTCAGGGAGGCATGGTCAGGAGTGAGAGCTCCTGCACGCTGGAGGACAGAGGAAGAGAGCAGCAGGAAACAAGAACAGCTCCAACAACTGTCCTCATCACAGCTGCCGTAGTATGACGAATGCCTGACTAGGAGGCAGGGGATCAATCTAAGACATGCTGCTGCTGTTGCTCTTCATGCTTTGCACATGTCTGTGTTTTGCACAAGCGGACAGAGTGCCTGGTGTGTCTCATTTCCTAGTCCCAGCGATGGAGATCTGGTCTGCATAGATAAGGAACTACTGTACATAGGAGAAACAATTAGCATATTGCATTAATGAAACAACTGATGAAAACAGAAGAGTTGTTCGTGGTGTGATGAACAATCCTCCTATGTCTTAGGCTGGACGAACAGTCCCTGTCCTCGGAGAACTTCAGCTGTCACTGTGTTGGGGAGCTGTTTGTTTCTTTTCTCTTAATTTAGTTTGAAGTGTCTGGGCTGAGACATTGTCAAGGGCAGGCCCACAGTGGCAGTGACCTGGGGGTTAATTAAAAACGACAAGCTGTTTGAGATCCCTCTCCTTTTCACTGCTTGAAAAAATCTGCTTAGATGTCTTCTTTGCTGTGGGCACCTGTGTGTCACTGAATACCAATTTCAGCTCCATTTTACAGACACACGCACTCCCTTCAAAGAGCAAGGAAGCTGGTGGAGTGTCGTTATCAGAAATAAGAGACCAGCTAAAATGAAATGTCTTTCTACCACTTTGCATGACCATTCCTAACACTACAATAACATGCGATCAGTGAAGAATGAAGTAAAGTGTATCTGAGATAATACAAACAATCATCATCATCACCACTGAGCAGGAGAGGTTAAGTCACAATACAATTATATCACATAACTATTCCCTTCCTCCACAGCAGCAGTCCATGCACAGCCAGTACTGAAAATCTAGACTTTCATACAAGGTTGCACAGATCATATCAGAGATGTTTTGTTTTTATTCCAATGTCCTATCTTACCAAACTGTGCATGACCACAACTCTACAGATACAATGAAGAGAGAAGTTATTAAAGTAGAAGTAAGGGCAGGCTTTGTATTTTGAAATGGGTGTTAATAACACAAGAGACAGACCCAAATCTGTAACGAAATTCCATGAGCATGGAAAACCTGTCCTGAAGGGAGGAGTTTTGTATTTGTGTGTCACCTGGAATTTGAATCCACAACCTTCCAGGCATGAGTCTAGAAACTCCACACTGCTGCACCCATAAGCAAAAATATATGGTTTAAAAGAACTGCTAAATAGTTATATTTGCCCAGTCTCCACTAGGTAATATAAAAATACAATATCCATCCAAACATTCATTTTCTTACCATTTCTTGCAATTATGGCTGCCCCTGGCAAGCAACGGGCACAAGCTGGGTGCACTCTGGGTGGGACACCAACCCACCCCAGGGAACAAAATACAATATCCAAAGGATCTGGGGGCTGATTAGTGTTATTGTGGTCTAAATCATTCCCTCACAGAAAGATTCATAAACTCTGAAACACACAGACACAAATAAACACAGAGAGACACAACCACACACACATACACATTCACATACAGGAAAACAGACAGGGACAGACCCAGACACAGAGAAACACACTCAGACACACAAAACACACATTCAACGACACAGAGCTGCACAAGTGCTCATTAAGTGATGGACGATAACTATAGGAAGACTGTTCTATGGACAGGAGGGTCCTCTGCTGGTGATGAGAAAATATTACAGTTTTAACTACTGAAATTATTATTATTATTATTATTATTATTATTATTATTATTATTACACCATTTCACCAGTAGAAATAAGGAGAGAGTCTCGATTGTTCAAACCCAGAGTGGAATCTTGGTGTCACACTTGGGTTAACAGCCCTACTCTTAAGAACAGCAAAAGGATCTTTGATGACCAATTAATCAGGACCTTTGTTTTATATCTCACTTGAAAGATGGTACTTCTTACAGCATTGTGTCCCCCGTTAAGTTACTGGGGCATGGGTTTGGATATGCCTGATCCAGAGGAAGGTGTGCCACCTACCGTTCCACCGACACCACTTATAGCAGCAGCCTGGTTTTCCCTGTCCCAGTACTGACCAGGCCCAGTCTGTCTTAGCTTCTGTGATGATAATAATAATAATAATCATTGCTTACACTTATATAGCACTTTTCTGGACACTCCACTCAAAGCGCTTTACAGGTATTGGGGACTCCCCTCCACCACCACCAATGTGCAGCATCCACCTGGATGATGTGACGGCAGCCATAGTGCTCCAGAACACTCACCACACATCAGCGATCAGTGAGGAGGAGAGCAGAGTAATGAAGCCAATTCATAGATGAGGAATATTAGGAGGCCATGATTGATAAAGGCCAATGGGAAATTTGGCCAGGATGCTGGGGTTACACCCCTACTCTTTTCAAGAAACGCCCTGGGATTTTTAATGACCATAGAGAGTCAGGACCTCAGTTTTAGGTCTCATCCGAAAGACAGGACCTTTTTACAGTAGAGTGTCCCCATCACTGTACTGGGGAATTAGGACCCACATAGACTGCAGGGTGAGCACCCCCTGCTTTCCCTACAAACACCTCTTCCAGCAGCAACCTTAGTTTTTCCCAGGAGGTCTCCCATCCAGGTACTGACCAGGCTCACTCCTGCTTAGCTTTAGTGGGTTGCCAGTTGTGACTTGCAGGGTGATATGGCTGCTGGAGATCTGATGAGATCAGGCTTATTGGTGATAATGCTGCTCTCGATGAAAACACAATTTATGCATTACATTGAACTACTTTCGTTCCCTTTTTTTGTTTTAAAGGTGAATCCTGGTGTACACAGAATTGAATGAGCAAAGAGAAGATAAGAACACAAGAATGTTTATAGATGAGAAAATGCCATTTTCCCCATCTATCTTGATTGGGTGCTAGAACTAACTGATCCAAGGATCTCATCCAGAGATCACAGATCTGCCAGGTGTGAAGGAATCTAAGACTATGAACTCTCAAATAATACATTACATATACCAGTATACCAGTTGGGCCAAGAAGAAACTCATGATGAGTACAGGTGCATTAAAGACCTGCAGACCCTTCAATTCTACAGGACCAGAGAGAGCAGAACTACTCTGACCTGTATTTTCACACTAGTTTACTTGTGTGGATATTTTACATTACTTCTGCTATAAGGTGTTGACTGGGAATGAACTGTAGTGCACTACTATATTACTTACACACATCAGCTCTAGGATCCCAGGGTGTCTCATGGCCCTGTATGGAAAAGCACAAAGCATGTTAAACCACAGCAACCAGTGCAAATGACTGATAATCCCATAGCAGTCATGTGAAAATGCTGTGATAGTTTACTGTGGTGAACATCCATAATGTGAAGTTTGTTAGTTATAAAGTAATGATATTATTAGTTATGAATGTAAGTGTAGTAATTTATTTCACTGTTGATGCAGTAAATAAATGACTCTCATCTTCACCGTAAGATGGCAGTATCAATGAGCTTGCTACACTGAATGCTGTTCATTTAATATAGGAAAGAAGTGAATGTTACAGTATGATGATCAGATTATTTATATTTCATTACATCTAACCTGAAACATTACAAGTGACCTTTTACATGTGTTGTAAATGATGTTGTTATGGTTTTAAATTAAAATAATTCAGTTGCAACTGGTAAACACACATCGTCCTCCAGAAGCACGTACAGTACCTATCATTCTTCCCACCTACCTACCTAGAAAAGGAAGTGCAGAGAAGAGCAGGATAAGCAATCTCCAAACAGAGCTACACCAGATCAAGTCACTGTACTAATTCATTTTTATTTCATTAGGTTTCCAGTCTATCTGATCCATGTAACTGGCAAATGGTAGACAAGTCATATTTTGTAGCTAGACATGTAGACTACTTGAGGTGTTTTACTAGACGTTAACAGATTCACATTTCATGTTATTACTTTCAATGTTAAAATAAGTTTGGGGTGGGCCTAGGGGTCCCCGAAAAGAAGGGCTAGGCCAGCCCTGCCCTTACAACAGGAGTCCCATATTTCCATAGCTTCCAGTGTCTCCACTGCTATTCAGCTCCTTAGCATAGAATGTATTGCTCCTGTATGACTGGAGAAAATGTGATCTCAGAATGGGACCAGTTATTTGTATGTTATGTTTCGATGTTCAATCTGGGGTGCTGTCTGCATGGAATTTGCATGTTCTCCCTTTGTTCATAAGGGTTTCTTCCATGTGTCCCAGTTTCCTCCCATGGTAAAAAAATACTGGTAAACTAATTTTCTACTGGGAACATTGGCCCTAAGTGTGAGTGTTTTTATGCCTCTGTGTGCCTTGCAAAGGACTGGTGTCCAGTCCAGGGTGTACCCTGCCTTGTGTGTGTTGTTTGCTGGGATAGACTCCGGCTTCCCTGCAACTCTGAATCAGAAGAAGTGGTTTGACGATGGATGGATACAACAGTCTACTCTCGAGAGGAAGCCATTCTGTCATTCTAGCTCATTTGGTAACTAATTGGGTCAATGATCTCATCCAGCTGTTTCTTCAAAGAAGCCAGGGCATCTGCTTCAACAACATGGCTGGGTAACTTGTTCCACACTCCCACAATCCAGGATGGCAATTCCAGTACTTCAAAGTTGATCCCAGTACGTAAAGCTACCATCCATGGATTCTTTCACATGCTGCCGGTGGTGATTTAGGATTCAGTCAAACCAGAGGTCAACTGTATACCATTCTCTGTCTAGTCTTTCTAACATTCTGATACTCAGGCTGGTGATCTAAAAATCAGCACTTCATGGTATATTTTCAGCCCAAATATACAGCTAATTCCTGCCCATTCTGTCAGTTTCAGACAGCACTATGGCACAGACAGAGCAACAGCACTCCATTTCCAGATCACCTGTCACTCAGGACAATACTGGGACATCCAGTGTGAGAATATGAGTCTATCACTAAGGTAAATATCCAGGAAACAGCTTTCATTGTGTCGGGGCTGTTATTCCCTGGCAGTTCTGAGAAGTATTAGAGTGATCCCATAAATCCGCCCACATGTTTGCTGAGTGTCTTTGCTATTAGCATATAGATGTGCTCAGCCCTTATAAGTCCCCATTTCACTGGCACTGTAAATAATGCAGTACTTGAGAAGCAATTCCGTTGGGAGCATCTCTGCTTCAGAGTCAACATTTCCAGTTTCCACTAATTTCAGGAAAAAGCAGCAGTTTCATGGCAATTAATTACCTTTGCCTGGACATGCACAGAATGCTAATGTCTCTGCTATTGTTAATGATTCATAATAATTCATCAACACCTACAGGCAGAACTAAGAATCTCCACAGTAAGTTTAAAGAGCAGGTGCAATCAAAATCTGATATTCTACAAACTAGCCCCTCACAGCACCTCCCTCTCCTGTCCTGAAGGGGGCAGTGCTCAGATACGGAGGGGTGAAGTCATGCTCTAGATCAGGGATATCCAGCCCGACTCACGGGGTGGAGATAATCAATCAAATTAATCTTATAGATCACATACCTTTAAAGATCAGGCACACTTGTAAGCTCAAGTTCAAGACAAACACATATCCATTTTGCCAACTGCTCTTTCAGCAGTTCAGTTAGAACCTAATAAATGCATGAATTAAGACATGCAGAGTATATTTGGCGTAGTTCGTCTGGTTGAGGGAATTTGGCAGCCTCAATGCAAGGATGTGACTGCCCAGACCCCCCCTTGGTAGTGCCAGGATTGAGCCAGCGGGTTGCTGCAGGGATGTTGACGGAGGAGGAGAGGGGACGAGAGACAGCATGAGGCTGCCAGACCCCTGAAAAGAATCCTGAAAAACACTAATGCGGAATTAAAAACACTGAGCTAAGAGCAAGTCAGTTCCGCTGGGGATTTTTTGGAACTGAGATTATTTTTAGCTGAAATAAGTGTGTATGACAAATGGCCAAACCAGAAAGACACAGAGTAGGTGAGTTTGGATGTGGTGCTTGAGAAGCACCAGAACATGTGTCAGTGAACAGGTGGAATAGGAATCAGTGGTTGACGTGTGCCGGTTAGCAGGATGTTATTTTCTTGGTTTTTCAGTTTCCAGCTGTGCTGTATGAGTAAGTGACGACAATGTCATAATAGAGTTTGTTCCGGTTGCCATAGGGACTAGTGAAGAGGAAGTGGTGAGCAGCAGAAGGCACTGGGTATCAGAAGAGTAGCTAGATGGGCAGAAGGAGGCTAGCCGGTTACAGGTTAGCAGGTAGCTGTATGAGCTACTATAGTTTGAAATTGGAAATCTGTTCTGGCAGCAGAAGGTGCTGTCAACAGTGTGGCACTACATAGGGGGGCATGTTCAGGTGGAGGCTGAGCCCTGGATGAAGGCCAACGCATTGCCTTTGTAACAGCTGTACTGACTGTTCAAGGAAGAGCCACAGCCGTGAGGGCTCTTTAAAGACACACTGAACACCACACTGAACACGAGCAGGGCACCCCCGGAAGGGGAGGAACTTCTACCAGTAGTCCCAGAGGGGATTACAACTGTGCATAAGGCCGTTCTTCTTCTTTTTATTTTCTTTTTGCCTGTCCAATCGTGCATCTCTACTGGGAAAGAAAGACTGACCCTGTTTATCTTGTTTAGTTTTTTGTTTGGCCTTGCGCTCCCTGCCTGCTCTCCCAGACTGGACCCCATTAAGTGGGGTTAATCCTGTCTGGTCCCCATGTTACACAGCAGCACATTTTTCTATTTTTCTTTTTGTTTGATTTGGGGGGGGGGGGGGGGGGTTTCACTAACTTCACACTGGTGCCCTCACAGACGGGACATCGACTTTCACCGGTGCTCAACGCGGCTCCTCCCACTCCCACACTGCCACAACAGAAAGAGATACCGGAAGTGTAGTCTAATGCTGAAGATAGAAGAGAGCTCATACTTGTAGAATTTAGCTGAATTAGAGCAAATTGTGAGCTGTATCCTACAAAAGGCGACATACATTATGAGGTTGGAGGCTTGGGAGGGGAAGAGGCGAAGGCCAGTATCAACCACCAGTTGGACACCAGAGAAGGAAAGGTGAATGGTGGAGGGAAGCCATTTCTGTAGCTGCCTAGGCCCAGGTGCTGGGTGTGAAGTGAGAGGGACTCTGCTCCTGGATGAATGTGATAAAAGTATGGTCTTGAGAATGTCGAATGCAAGACAGGCCTGTTTTTAACAAAGCGAGATGCAGAATTCTGAGCAGAGGTGCTCCATATGAGAGAGCTGGACTACAGGAAGTTCCAGGTGCGAGATACATGTACTGTACGAAGGCTGGCAGAAGTGTGCAGGTTTAGGATCTACCCAATCTTGCATACTTCCGACCATCTGCTCCCAATCTTCCTCCCAAATTTCTATTATAATTTTGTTAGAATTCCATTACGGAAACAAGTGATGTTATCTGCTCAACCTGTTTAGGTTGATTACAAAATACAGTTATAACCCAATTATGACAGACCCTCAAGAGAGGGTTTAACAGCCAATGACTGGAGAATAATGTAGCTCCAACAGTAGTTGCATGGCACTAAGCACTGCTGACAATCTGTTATAGACAGGATTTTATTCCTTCCGTAACAGGCAGGTTAAGCCAATATAGCAACTAATCTGTATTACACCTGGACAGATCCTTATCGTTCATTTATGTCGCAGGATGTGGGCCATTGAGGCAGTCACAGGCGGGGATTGATTGGGTTGTGTTGATTAGTGTTGCAGGATGCAGACCATTGAGGCAGTAAAAGGCTGGGAGTGATTAGGTTATGTTGATTTCCAGGGTGGTGTCAATGTTGCCCCTTACTCAAGGGGGGGGCGACTGCAGTTGTCCCAGTGAATACCGTCTAGCAGGAACAGTTAGGTATCGAGACTTGGAGGTGTGAGGAGTCACTGAGCCAGTTTTAGCCAGACCAAGGGAGGAAGAGGGAGAACCGGAGAGTGAATAATGAACTGATAAGGTCCCATGACACCTAGCTCGGCACCCCCACAGCGACCATACAGTACAGTACTTTCACAAGTAACTTTTTTCTATAACATTAATAAATGTATTTTGTTACTGAGATTTAATAACCAGTCTGAGAAATTGGGACTGCAGTTACTCTTTAATTAACACCTTCATCTTCTGTGAGCTCCTTTTTTGCCTAGTATTAATGCTCTGCAGTTTAATTATTGCAAGGTCTAGACAGTCTTTGTCTTTCAAAGTCTTTTCACAAAACGATAATGTAAAAATGTGTAAAGAATCAACCCAATAACCTAAATAATTACTGTAGATTAATTAAGTACTCCAGCTGGAATCAAAAAAAAATATACTGTTAACACTCCCACAGCCCAGACTATGAATAGTAGCTTTGAATCTGGAGCAAAGATCTGGCAATCTCTCTTCGGATTTTGAACACTCGACTCAATTATCTTAGAACAAAAAGATGAGCTGTGCTTTACATTCTCGATTTGTGTTACATTTGTGTTGAATTCTAACCTACCTAAAGATTGATCTATTTATTGTGCTACATGAGCAGCACCTGTGCTATCTCAGGCAAGGGAGGAAATGCAGTACAACCATTTATCCACAAGAGGTCACTGTTGTTTAGATTTAGTTTCTGCTCCAAGCAGAAGAGAGCAGGGACTTGTCCAGACACTCCTGTTCTCTCTCATCTCATGTCTGCCTTCACTCCTGAATGCAGCAATTGTTCACCATCGGGATGAGCTGCCTTGTGTTTAATTCTTTGTCTATTCAAAGAGCTTTTCAAAGTAGCGACACTCATTAGGGTTCCTAAAGAAGTCCTTGAATGTCTATGTACCCCATGGTTCAACTACAGACGTGGCTCTGGGGCATAAACCAGTGCTGCTTTTGAGTGTTAAACTCTGGCCTCAATCAGGCTGCAGTGCACACAGGCTTCTGTCATTCAGTGCCCTGGCCCTCATCTAGTTAGCACCTGGAACTGGGAAACAGAACTCCATTTTTGTAAGGCCTAAGATCTCTACAACCAAAGAATGACAATAGACCAGTAGTTGACCTATTAAACTCCTTCAGGAACACTTGGATATGCACTTCATACACAGACTGCAGCTCTGAGTTAGGGTTAGGTGTGTTTTTGAAAGCCGTATTTTCAAGAGTTTCATTCAGCTAGTCTGCAGTCTTACTGATATGTTCTAGTCTTCATCACAGTATTAACTATTTTCCAGTGTGTACTGCCTACAGTGGACCGTGAAGCTCATCAGAAATAAGCAGCCTTCTGATCTTGGACCTGAGTATATTACCATTTGATGTAAAGCGCTTTGAGTGGAGTGTCCAGAAAAGGGCTATATAAGTGTAAGCTATTATTATTATTATTATTATTATTATTATTATTATTATTATTATTATTATTATTATTATTATTATTATTACTCACCAACAGAGTGCACTGTGGGCTCTCCCTCAGGAGGGTGAAAACATAACATGACTCATAATCCTAATTTTAATTTTACATAACATTTCAAATAAAATTCTGTATTTCAAATATCTGAGCCTTTAAAGAGTGTAAAACCACATAGGTCGCATCTTCACCAGTCTGAGAGCTTGAAATAATTCTAGCCCAAAACATCTGATTTGAAACTATGAAATGCACCATATATTTTAATAGATATCAATATGTTTTAAAAGGCACCAAGAGAGCATGAAATTGGCTGCAAGAAAATGCTCTTTGAAGAGTCATTGAAAATGGCCAATGTGCAGAGTGACTCACTAATGGCCTTTAATCGCTCCTGCCTGAGGGAGGCAAATGGATATTGAAGAGGGAAAATAGGCAGAGAAAGAAGGGAAACTGGGACAATTTCAGAAGAGATGAGTGAGCTGGACCATCTCAAATGTTTTTTTACTTGTTTCCCAATACAGAACAAGAATCCTGAGGCATACGGAGCGTGGTGTGACGAGCTGCCTGGACCCAGCTGCTGCTCGAGTGCCCCAGCCCACACTGGTTGTGGTTCTTTACAGCGCTTCATCTGCACCCTGGAATATAGCCCATCAAATGTATGCCATGTGGGAATAAGAACATTGAAATAGTTACTAATGAGATGAGGCCATTTGGTCTATCTTCTGTAGCCTGTTAGGTAGTTCGAAGTTAATTGAACCAGGAATCTCATTCAGCTGTTTCTTGAAAGAAGCCAGTACATCAGTTTCAATAACATGGGTGGGCAGCTTGTCCCACACTCCCACAACCCTTAGTGTACACCTTCCATTCTCAGTTAGAAAGGTACTTCCACAAGTTGTTTCTACTGGTGTCCTCTGGATCGTGTTCTGCATTCAGAAGAAATTTGCAGAGCTGACTTTGTCAGTGCTGGTAATGATTTTAAATACTTGTATCACGTCCTCTTGTTATCTTTTCTGTTCCTGAATAAAAAGCAGCAGGTCCTCCAGCCTGTCAATGTAGGACATTCCTTTAAAATAAGAATGTATCTGGATGCTCTTCTCTGGTCTCATGCTGGAAATTATGTCCAGAAGTCTATCTGTATGGTTTAGTACCTCTGTCGACTGATGCCTCATGTCGGGACTCTGCCTTTAGCGTGGACTAAAGGCACACCCACAAGAGGCTTGCTTTCAAAGGCATACATGTTCACACAGCTGACTGTACACATGGTGTACTGAACAGTTTACTGCACAGCTGAAGTAAAGTTACCTTCACAGTTTACTATATAGGTATAGTATTACTGTATATAACTGCACAGTTGAAGACTAAGCTACATTATAGTTTACTACACAATTTCCTACACAGCTGCAGTACAGTTTACTGCACAGCTACATTAGAGTTTCCTACACTGATTACTAACAGCTAGAGTTTACTACACAATACACAACAGTTAATTTATAATTTACTGCACAGCTACAGTAGATTTTACTTCTCTTTACCTCACAACTATGACAAGTTTACTGCACAGTTAACTACGCAGCTACAGTACAGTTTGCTACCCGTTTTTCTGCACAGTTATAGTACAATTTAATTATTTCAATAATTTCAATATACTGTAGTTCGGATATACTGTAGTTATTATTATGAGGTACTGTACAGTAGGAGAAAAACACCGTCGGTAACGCTTTTTTGATAACGATGGTCGTGTTTTGACAGCGAAACCCTTATTTGAAGCGTCAGATCTGATTTTCATTTAAACAGCCTCTCGCAGCCTTTCTCCCTCCCTCACTTTTCTCTTTTTCTCCGGCTCTGCTTGACTTTCTCCATTCGCCCTCATTTCCTCTCTTTTCCCAAATGTTCTTTGTTCCTGTCTGGGTACCTGTGTGTCTCATGGAGAGCAAACTGGGGTATGCGAAAAGACAAATTCCTAATGCAAGAAATTGTATATGGCCAATAAAGTGATCTTATCTCATCTTAAATCTTTCTCTCCTCTTTTCCTGTTCCTTTTGCAGTGGACACACTGGGCGCTGTCTGCCGGGGCTTGGTGCTGAAACACGCCAGAAGAACTCCCCAAAGAACAGGAAGCGATCTGCATAACACAGTGTATTAGTAAACACGGCACACATATAAAGTGCTCATATTCCTCGCTATCAACTAACTTTTCAAAAAGGAAAAAGCGCGTAGATGAGTCGAGCTGTGGATAATTTTATAACACTCGGTGCAGCGAATCCGCAGGCAGCCCGCAGTTCCCGCCTGTGGCAGTGATGTCATTCTCTCGGGGCGGCTCTGGCCCCGGGGGCTCGCTATAAGAATCCCAGGAAGCCCCTCTGCCGCAGACGGAGAGAGCAGCTCAGCATGCTGTCCGCCAGCTCCAGCCTTTCTCTGCGCACTGCGCTCGACAATGTGCTCACCTGGACCAACCTCAAGCCCAGCAAGAGCTCCACCCAGGACAGACCGCTGGCCCGCAACAGAGACATCTTCAGCGTCATGGTCACGCCGGACCGCATCCCCCAGTTCTTCATCCCTTCGCTGGAGGTGGATCACATCTTTGTACACGTTAATCCCGGGGATGGAGGGCAGCCCGGGTGCGCGCAAGAACTGCAGGTCACCAGTGGCGCTAAACCCAGCTGTGCCTCGCCTGAGCCCTGTAGCAGCCGGAGAGAGGCAGTGGCCCGCAGAGAAGCTCTGTGCAAGAAAGCCTTCCTCCCGTCTACTGACGGGTCTCTCTTCACACAGGATCTGGAAAGAGCTGCCGACCACTCCGACCCGGCGACCCGCGCCGCCCTCTCTCTACCGCACCTCGCCAAGATCACCACCCCCTACGGCTTCCTAGCTCTGGGTGAGAGCCCGAACATCCGCAGAAAGGAGTCCCTCTTCTTCGAACAAGACCCCCAGGACATCCGCTCGCTGCTGTCCCACCGAAAAAAGAGCAACTCGCTTTCCCGGAGCCGCTCCTCCCCTGTTGGCGGCTCTGAGCAGCCTCCAACCGGGCAGCAGGAACCCACTTTACAACCCATTCGGTCCAGCCGCTCGGTGTCCTGGGACGCCATCTGCAAAGCCACTTCTTCTACCCCTCCAACTCCCTCTAACTCTCTTTCGCTCACTCCTTGCAACAAGCCGGAGAAAACACGATTCCAAAGCCTGATAAAGAAGCACCTCGCCAGTATCAAGCGCATGCGGTCGGGTAGTTCCACAGGCGAAAAAGCGCCCGCTTCGTTTCGACGGACACGGAGCCAAACTGTGCAGTGAGGCGCTTCCTGCTGCACGGACTGAGACGCACAAAGGGACAAGAACATCACCGACACAGAGAGCAACGAACGCTGCAGTGAAACAGGCCAGAGACTGTACTTCAGCACCGGTCTTTCCCTCCCTGTGGCGGTAAGGGATTTAACCGCGTGCGGCGTGCCCCTCTTACTCACTCACAGCATTTCTACCGCTGCTATTTTAAATTATGTACAGTGAAAATATCTTTCTAAGCTATTTGTTCCAGTGAAACTATTCTCCACACTTTTTAAAAATGATTGTAAAAGTTAAAAGCAGAAATTGGGCTTAGTGTAGTCTCTAATGTTGCTGGTGTGGTAGGTGTAACACATTGCTCCATTAAAAAAGCAACCACACACTTTTTCACATCTGTGATATCTCTTTCTGGATTCATACCTTCAGACTTTTAGAATTACTTTCACAAAAAAGCAAATTGTGCTATGAAAGAAAAGCTTTAAAAGTCTCCATAGGAGACTAACACTAACTCTAATACGTATTAATGAATCAAAAATGTTTTGCATTCAAATGCTTAGTAATTTAAGCCAACCATTCCAAGCCATTTTAGACCAAGAATGTTGGGACATTATGAAGCATGATGACAAAGCTGGTGATGGCTGTCATGGAAACAGAAGAAGACCTTCCCTCTGCCCATGTGTCAGTGTGTGCTGTGTTCTGTTACTGCGCAGGTGCTGCAGGAATCCCAGAATCTCCACGGCTGGGCAGGGCTGGCACAGGGACTCCACCTTTCCTCTGCTCCAGGAGAGCCTTTGACTGCTTCCCAGACACCTGCTGCACCTGTTTGTCTTGTGATAAACACTTTATTAAAGAAACGCCAACATCCTGCCCCCTTGTCTGTTTCTGTGACAATCTGGTGCGAGGACGTGTTTGCTTGGTTGCGGAGGGCAAGTGTGGGTGCCACAGGTTCCTCAGACACAGGCGAGCAGCCGCAGTCGTTGACAGGGCTGCGCTTCTCAGTAAGAGTACACAGGCTGTGTTTCATTGTAAGCATTGTAACTATGAGAACAGCCATACAATACAATTCAGTCTGATTCTGATAGTAAACATTCCCCTGGCAAAGCCTGTTCAGTTAAAATCAGTCTATATTCAGTCATTACAAAGCTTTGCAACATGAACGTGTTTTGCATTCAACTTTCCAGGCTTTCAAATATAGTATAAAGTTAAAAAAAACAGTCCTCTTACACACCGCACCACATTGCAAAAATAATTAGCAGTGAATAATGGCGTAAAAAACATATGAACACAAAAAGCTTCGATGTTTGTAACTGCCGGAAACATTAGAATAAACTGTTGCCCCACACTGAGTGACAGCCCTGGGCTCGTGACACAGCTCCTACAGCTTTTAGCAATAAACAATAAATTATGGCTACATACACACTGTATGTAGTGTGGAAGGTGTACGTCCCAGGTTTGAATTGGGGAATCATTGAACAATGGCCCCAAAGGCCCAAGCCATACAATGCACTTCTAGAGAAAGTCACACAGAGCAGCTGAAGAAACCTCCTTAGATCCGTTGTCTCCTAATTTACTGGAGGAGGTTGAGGCTTCCACCAGCTCACAGAGGCACAGTCCCTGAAATGGCGTGCAGGGGGTTAAAAGTGAGAGCTGTGCACACTGTGACTGAGGAGAAGGGTGTTGACAGCTGTTCATCCTGATTGAGGAGAAGGGTTTGTTGTTTCTGTGCTTATGTACAGCTGTTGCTCCAGGTGTGTTTTTCTTCTGCTTATCTCAGCCTTTGAGAATTTCTCCCCGTAACATTTCAGTTGCTAGGCTTTATTTTCTATAAAGTGGAGAAGTGGGCGTTATAGCATAAATAACTGAACTCTTGAAATACAAGTATTAAACACCTTGTAGAAAATAGTTAGAAGGAAATTGACAGCAAAGAAGAAAACATGTCGTGAGGTATGTGAGTAACAAGTTCAGGGACACTGAAGGACCAGTGTAGGGTGTTCCCCCAGCAGCCTTATTTACTGCTGTCCTCTCCTTTCCTGGAGCATCTGCTATGCGCTCACATGGGGCTGCCCTCTTGTTCTGGGCAATCATTTTACCCCCGGTGTACTCCACTGTTCTGAAATGATCCCCTGCCTTTCTCCACTTCATCATAATGAGACAAAAACACAAGCACTGGCTGGTGCACAAGGACGCATTAAAATGGGAATACTTGTATCTGTACAGCAAATCTTTTACTGTACTGCAACTGATCAAACAATGAAGATCATACCAAATACCAAAAAGCCTAATAGTCACCTAACTGGTCACAATTTCAGTGCTCAAAATCAATTTAAAAAGCAGGTTACAAAGTGTTTGTACTACTAAGCAATAAAGAGTGACCCACTACAATGGAATGTTCTGTCTTGATCTTGTCCTTGTAAAGTCTTAGGTAACTTTCTCAGAAAGTCCTTTTCTTTGGACTTGAATGCCGGGCAGCTCCTAGGGACCATCACTTAATTCCTTTTGAGCCCTTAGGAGAGAATGACTGTTCTTCAGAGATGTGAGTGTACGTGAAAGAAGAGTTCACATGCAAACCTTTGGAAACATGCAAATCACAGGGTCATGTAAAATGAGATGAAGGTACCTGTAGTTAACACTTGTCTTTTTCTTTTTCTGTATGACTCTACAGCTCAATGTGTTGTGCTGATGATCTCCACAAACCGCGAGACCAGGACTTTTTGTTAACTTCGGAGTCAGTGAATGTTTGGTTTTTGTTGTTGTTTTGTTGTTTCACATGGATCCATAAAATCATCTCAGTATAGAAAACACATCTGGACTAATTCCACTTTATTTCCTTACTCTGCAATGAAATTATGGGTGGATTGTGATGGTATTGACTGTTAGGGTTCTTCTAGTGAAGTGTGTTTGTTGTATATTGCCTGTTCTGTGGGGACAGAATGTTTCTTTCAGCAACAGAGAGAGAGAGATGGCAGATGAGCACTGAACTAATGGACTGGGTTGATTCTGGAACTATTAAGACTCTCTGCCCTGCCTGTGACGTGGGTTGTGACTGAAGCAGCTGCTTCTTGGCACCTCTGCACTCAGAACACATTCATTAGAGCTGCTATGGCTTATTAAGCCCTAATTCCTTCCAGCAGCCCAATTAGATATAGCCTTTATATAGCCTCACAAAGCCTGGCATCATGGTGTACTGCACCATGTGGGTACGCTGCTCACAAATGACTTCAATTAAGTTGGAAGCATTTGTATAAGCTTAATGGACTGTTTTCTCATTCATCTTGCCTTTGAAACATTCTCCCTGCAGGGCTACTTGATATTATGTCAGATCTGTGTTTATGTACAGAGACAATCAGCATCTCTGCATCTCTTCAGTGTGTGATTTCTATGTATGTCCAGCTAGGGGTGTTTACTGTATTCCAGCTGCTCTGCCTGGCTAAAGAAAGAAGGCCTGTCCAGCTCTTCACAGCACACACAGCAGTTCTGTGCATGTTGCAGAAGAGCGGCAGAGTTACAAAGTTAGTGACAGCAAACAAGCTTGAAAGGTCAAATGTTATTAACTATGAGGTCTCAGTGAGGCAGCCTGACAGCCCCATTCCTCCTCATGAGAGACTGTCCTGGAGCTGTGTGTCTCTATGGATGGACAGAGACAGAGACAGATGTGAGGGACTGCCTGGAGCTGTGTGTCTCTGTGAAAGTATAGAGACAGAGACAGAGGTGAAGGATTGTCCTGGAAGTGTGGGTTAGCATAC
Organism: Lepisosteus oculatus; assembly: GCF_040954835.1. Taxonomy (NCBI): domain Eukaryota; kingdom Metazoa; phylum Chordata; class Actinopteri; order Semionotiformes; family Lepisosteidae; genus Lepisosteus; species Lepisosteus oculatus. Next base: position 29,417,888 of record NC_090696.1, read on the forward strand.
TGGTAAGTTAATTGGCTAGTGGGAAAATTGGCCGTGGGGTGAGTGGGGAGTGTGTTTTTGTTCCAGGTGTGCCCTGTATATGCCCTGCGATGGACTGGCATTACATCCAGGGTGTATCCTGCCTTGAACCTGATGGAACAGGGTGTGGCTCCTCTGTGGCCCTGAATTGGAAGAAACAGTTATGAAATGGATGGCTGGATAAATATGAACTTTATATAGATTGTGACCAAGTTGGAGAAACAAATTCTTTATGGTTTCTTACAAGAAACAGCTGGATAAGAAGCAGCCTGTCTTTGGTAAATGTTCTTAATGGTTACAAACGAGAGGACGACATTCAGCCTGTCCAGCCTGTAATGTTGCTCTGTCACAGGAACTGAAGTGAAACAGAGGACTGTCACTCAATACTGTGCACTGACACACTGTGCTGTTTAGACACCCTTTCCAGAGGTTAACTAATCACTGGGGCTCCTGTGGTCTGTGGAGCCAGTCCAGACTTGATAGTAGGCCACTGCTAAAAATGGGGCAGTGGGCTGAAAAAATTCACAGAGAAATGAAGGTTTTGCAATCAGGGCCTGGTTATTACGGGGGCATGTCCTTTTCGCCCGGAAAAAGAGAAGTATTCATAAAACACACACAGCTCCATCGGAGATAAAAAGCCCGTGGGCTCGTGTCTCAACCTGTGGGACTTTGATGTGCTTTGTGTGCAGGCCTCAAGGAGCCTGAATAAGTGGAGAGCCTGCAGCCCAAACAAGGATTTCCAGAAATGACGTGCTGAGCAAGATGTGCACTGGCTCCGTGCACTGGTGATCCTCCCAGAAGAAGGGAACACTTGGATCATCACGACCGGAAAGTTATAACACTGGTATACCAGAAATGGCGCGTTAAAAATGATCAGAACCACTGTCGCCGATGTTTGTTTCTGTTCAAAAAGGGCTAAATTTGTAATACAATTTTCCAAAATTGTGGAAAAGGGAAAGAAAATAACGCAAAATGGGAATCATTCTTCCCTTACATGTGCTGTCACTGTAGATTTCAAACTGGATAAAAGACAGAGAGTAGAAATAAAAACAGAATGATTACAACCACTCAGCCCTTCTAGTCATCTGTGTAGTCAAAGCTAATACTTTGACTTTCTTTAAAAAAACAGCTGCATGAGATCCTTAGTTCATTTAACTACTAAATTCCAAATCAGCCACATGCACTGATGTCCCCCTATCATTTCTAACTGTTCTTTTTCAATGTTTTTATGCATTGGAGCAAGATTAAGAAATATAATTTTTAAGTGTTAGACAGCACAGGACTCTGTTTGACTTGAGGTCATATTCATCAGGAAAGCTCTATTAAACAGAAACTGCATGTTTGTAGTGTTTTTGTGACTCACAAGCACACAGTCACCCTCACAAGCACACCCTCCCTTCCAACAGGCTAATGAAACAGGAATCACATTAGCAAAAATAGGAGAAGCAAAGTGCAATGGAGCTACAAAAAGACATCTTTGAACTCCCACAAGGATCCTTGAATTATCATCTAGGAACATATATCAGACTCAAATGGCTTCACTGGGCTGATGTACTATTAGTTGCAAACACTGGAATAAGAATAGTGGGAAATGTTTTCTGAATGAGTCCTGAGTGGCCTGCAAACGCTCACCTTTGCAATTCAGATTGACAGCTTTTGTTGTTTCTAAGTAAACAGTGGTGTGACTCACATTTGGGATGAATATGATTAAATGAGGGCTTGAGTGAAGACCCAGTGGTGACAGCTCTCGTGAGTGTGGTGAGAGAGCTGTGGCATAGCTGTGACAGGTAAGGGCCGAACAGCTGGGTTCTGGGAGTTGTGCCCACTCTGAGAGACAGGGAGGTCAGCACAGGGAACACAGACACCTCACAGCAAATACACAGTGCAACGTGGCAAACACACACCGACTCCTGATCAAAGGAGTATTCTCCCAGGGATCCCCTCTTCCTTTGTCCCTACATGTGGAGAGTGTCCAAGTGGGCCTGAATGTTTGTCTCGCCTGTGGGACCAGGCAGTTCTGTTGCCTCAGAGAAATGGAGATGACCTGGGTGAAGATACTGAGGTATGAAAGAACATCTCAGCCTCAGAGAGATGGAGACTAAGTGAGGAGTCAGAGGTGGGAAAGAGTGTCTGAGCCACAGAGATGGTGATGAACCTGAGGGAGGAGTCAGAGGGGGTAGAAAGAAGGTTTCTGCTGAAGGTTTGAATTATGTCCAAGAGAGGTTTGATCTGCTTTGTACAGTATGCAGGCCTTGAGGATGTGCGCTGTCTTGCTGAAGATGGGTGATAGGTGATAGTTTGTGAACTGAAAACTGAAGAGGGGTCTTGATGGAGCTTTGGTGGGGTGCAGTGTGCGCTCAAACATCTTAATGTCCAGCTGGAAAGGCCCTTAAACTCCATGCTTCAGAGATGCAGTAATCATGAGATGTATTGAGGTGCTATCAGTGGAACAAGAGCACAGGCCATCGAAAAAACACTACATGTGCTGCATTTACACAGATCTCAGAGCACTTTACACACCACAGAGGAACTCAATACATCCGTCACTGAAGTGCAGCACACACCTTGGTGAGAAGTAGTATCCGTTCTACAGCAGCTTACTACTCAGCAGATCGTGTGGAAACATTTTTATTTCACTATTTAAATTACAGGGGAGATTTAATTAAAAGATTGAAAAGACCAGATTGCCAGACAGGACTTTAGCCAGGATATCCCAAATTTTCTGACCAGTTTCATGGGGTCTTTAATGACCACAGATTAACCAGACCATCATCAGAAGGATGAAACCCCCTACAATACCACAGTGAGCCATGGTTTTGAAAATCCTAGTCCAAAGAAGATAGTACCTCTTACTGGTCTAACGCGACCTATAGCAGGACTACCTTTCTTGTAAGATGGTGACCAAATCTGAACACAATACATACTGTGTATAGAATACACTGGATACTGAATAATTCTACATTATAAGCAGTATAGTCAAGCATTCTTCTGGCCATGTTTATTAGTCCCATGTAGTAACTGAGGTAATTGAACTTCTAGATCTGGTGTATTGTTGTCAGAATGATCCATCTGACATTTGAAATGCAAGATCTTGCTTCCTGTATATAAGTCCTGTGTTTATCAATTTGCAAGGTGTCCACCTTCTCAGATTTTAACTCCTTTTGTATTGCTTGTACTGTTGTTATGCTATTTGTAGCTCCACATGTTTTTGCATAATCTGTCAGTTTGATTGGTATTCCCTTTGCCGGTATCTGCGTTCATCAATGATACACTATGGATGAGCAAGGTCAAGAGTTATAGAACTGTGTTAGCCCACTACTGTCCTCAGTGTTACTTCAGTTCCCTTACCAGTACCCTCTGTTTACTGCTCTTCAGTTTATTTTTCACCACACATTGACTTAAATTGGCCTGTCATTTTCCAGCTCAGTCTGGCATCCGGTATCTTATTAAAAGCTTTCTAGAAGTCTCAGTATATTAAGTCAATTATGTCATATGAATAAAGATATACAGTATATCACTTCTAGTTATTTAGATATCTATTTTCTCCAAGAAATGTAATCTTTAGGCATGACCCACCTCTTCTTAATCCGTGCTGTGAAAAGAGTTTTAATTTATATGTTCTCCTGATCGGAATATTAGAATTGATTCTATAACGGTAGAAGTAATTGAGGTGAGGGAAAATGGTCTGTAATTCTCTTATTCTGAATTTCCAATTTTCCTCTCAGCAATTTGAAAGTTCTCCGAGTGACTTCTAACACCTCCATCTGTGATATGTTAAAATGGTTTAGAACTAAGTTTGATGATCATTTGACCTGTAATAAATAATGAATTTCCTCCTTTGTGAACACCTATGGAATCATTGAACTACTACCTGCTGGTCTTCCAAAAATATTCATTTTGTTTTACTTATGAATCTTTTGTGGTTGTGAAATTCTATGCTGAATGTTCTGTAAGAAAGCAGATGATCATCAGTTTCTATATATGAATTTAAACATTCATACTTCCAATCAACTAGGTCCAGCCCTTATGAAGAAGATTGAAATCCCCAAGGAATATATTCTCACCCTTGCAGCATGTGAGTAAATGAATGAATGCAAATGTGCAAGAAAAAAACTTCAGTCTCTTCACAGACATGTGCCACAAATGTAGCCACCAGTAACATCACCTATGGTTTAGAATAAAAGGCTCCATTAGCGAGAGTGGGCTAGGTTTTCCTTTAGAGAAGATGGCCAGGATTACTGCTTTGTGAATAAAGAAGAGGTGTTGTTGGTGTCTAGACTGCATTTACTCAAGGCTGGTGAATAAGACTGGCCAGAGAGGATGCATGTATCCTGCAAATCCTCTTAAGACTTGAACTGGCACTGAACCCAGAGCCTGGATTAGTCTTGAGCCCACTGTCTGGGAGCTGCATTGGAAAATTCCTCCCAGGGCTTTCCAGTCCCAGCACCCAGATTGTGTTACAGTGGGTCAGGCGGAGGAGTGCCTCCAATTTACAGAGGAGACAAGAAGAAAAAGAAATCAAGAGATTTAATGTCCTGTGTTTTCCATCTGAATGCATCAACAGAGAAAAGGTGATCATATATTAACTATATATTAATCCACTATTATTTGGATCTTGATACTTTTGTAAAGCATATGTGTAAAAATATATTTATTAATATAAATGCAGAGCCAGTCAGATGCTGTGAACTGATAAACCAAGCCCCCAGAACTCTGGTATGATACCAGTTACGTGAGTGTCATACACCCCAGTCTCTGGAACCAGTGAAGTGTGTCTGACACAGAGCAGCAGCCCTGCCAGCAGCTGACCAGGGTGAAACACAAGACAAGTAAGGTTACGAACAAGAGGACGCCCTTCTGCCCCACATGTACCCCACTCTCCCTAGCAGGGGTTGCATACCTGCTTTTCCTCCAGCGTTTCAATGTACAGTCCATGCTCATACTAGACTGGGGCTCCCTGGTGTGATCACTGCCTTCCTGCAACTGTGAGAGTCTGGAAAGAAATTAAAAATCTAGAATACTTTGATTACATTAGTTTTCATCCTTATAATTTACTGAAACAGGGACATCATTGGAAGGGAAAGAATAACAAGGAATTGAAGAGAGAGATTTTCATGTTTATATAGACATTTACATTTCAAAAATGTTCTGTAGGCTTTTTGTAGGTTGGGTCTGTAATTGCCACTTGAGACCTGAAGACATTCTATCCCAGAACAAATGGATTGACTCACTCTCACTTTTTATTAATCCTCTCTTCCGCCTCTGAAATGTCAAGAGGATAAACAAACACACATAGCCTCCACCTAAGATTTTAACTCATCAGAGGCAGGAGATCCCTTTCCTTCAAACACAACATAAACCACTCTACTACCCAACATTCTCTGAGCCCCACATGTACCCCACTCTCCCTGAGACATCTGCTATCTCACAGGCACCACAGATCCCCAGTCCCCCCCATTCTCTGACTCTCACACCTACCCCATTCACCTTGAGACCTCCCCACTCTCACACACACCACACATCATACGGTCAGGTCCTGGAAAGACAGCCACTGCTGGTAAATGGACAACAGTCTTGAATTTTCTCCAATTGTAGATCATCTTTCTTATCATGGCATGATGAACTTTGAAATGATGTTTCGAAATGATTTTGTAAACCTTCCCAGACAAATAAACAGCAGCAATTCTTTCTCTAGGACTGTCACAGATTTCCTTTTGATCTGGGCATGATGTGTTACAGCAAACCTGTTTAAGACCAAACTGACGAGGTTTCTGATTTTACATACAGGTGGAATCACTTCCTGATGATCAACTAATCATTTGCGTTTGTTTAGTGCACCTGATACTACATACTGTATACTCTTAACTGAGATGAAGACAGAAAAACTTAATAGTAGCAGATTTTATGTCAAAATGTGTTGAACCATAAAATCCTAAGAGGATATACTTTTTCCTACACTGCATGTTTTTAACTACAGTATTTATCCTACACTCTGTTTCATTTTCTATTGGTTTCCCCCAATGTCTAGTTGATAAAAAATATGCATCTATATAAAATCCTGAGTCTTTTTCATGAGTATCTTAAGTTCAGTGTTTCCCATGCATTTTGTATCTTTATACAGTACATTACCTGTATATAGTAATAATACTATTAATAGTAAAATAATAACAGTGATAACAGTTACTTGTGTCTCAATCTGTCAGGTGTAGGTTCATTCCATGGATGTTGTCTAGGTCTTGGATGTTCTTTGCAGCTTCTCCAATGTTTGCTAATAGCATTTTGTTACCATCTGTGAAACTGTCTACTAAAGTATATACACCGGTTTAGCTCATTGATCTCAGTAAGAATTATTGACTAGTGCTCTTAATATTGATTCTAACAAGTCCTGCAAGGAACACAACATTTACTCTCCTTTCTTTTGCTGCCACAGGTTGTCTACAAGATGTCAATATTAGAATCTAAGTCTTTATCATAAGTAGCCACTTCTATCTCAGTTGTCCCTATTTTGTATTTGTAGTTTGTTTCTACTCTACATATGACACTCTACACTTATCTATATTATACTGCCAGGTGCGTGCTCAGTCTTGTATTTTACCTAAATCTTTTTTAAATTGTATTGACTGTTTTTACAGTGTTAGCTAATCCTCCTATTTTGATACTGTCTCAAGACAATTCACTTTCCAAGTACTGAACATGTCATTTCCAGAGGGTAACAATAAATTAAGAGTCTTGTACTGGTCTGACAGGAGTGTTGGATGCTTAAAAACAGACCAGAAGGAAACATTTGAGGAAATAAAACAGCAGTGTTTTTAAAAGTATGTTTAATAAATAGCAGCGATGGAAACCCACAGAGCGTGCAGTATGGCAAATCTGAATTTCTGGAACAATTTTGCTACAGTTCCACATGAAAGATTAATTTTCACTCTGCAGCCAAAGGCTCCTGTTGTAGCCAGAGGAAAAAGCCTAAAAGTGTTTGGTCAACACAAGAAAAAAAAAGCTCAGGAGCCAGTGCAGGTGCCAAAACTGCTACTCTTTCCAGGACAGTGAGCGTGTTCATTCACAGACAGTGCACAGGCAGCAAGAAGGTATTTCAAGATGCTGATGCTATTTAGGACTTGGCAGAAACCAGACAAAGAACATTTAAGCCTAGACAACAATTGTAAAGTAATGAATGCAGGAAGCAGCAGTTCACATTATAAATATCAAACCTGTCTGGAATAAACAAGCCTACTTGATTAAACAACATGAGAAGGAGATATCAGTTAGGGAATGAAAAAGATTAACGAAATCCTGGGATGTATAGTGAATCACCATTCATTTAAAAAGAAAGAAATATTGTTAAAATTAGACAAAAACTACCACAAATTCCTTTACCATGTTACAACACAGTATATCCCTGGAGAAAGGATTAAGACTGACTTCAGAATAATCCTTCACTATCTGAGCCCCTTTTCTCTTCTCTTGAAAACTTCGAGCAATTTTCGCATAGGTGTTCAAATTCCTGAAAGATATTTGCCAAGTCCTTCTAAAGGACTGCTAATGAAACTAGGAAATAAGATAGAAGTGAACAATTGTGAGCAGATTCATAGGGCATAAGGAAGAAGAGGTTTTTCTTTATATTAAAAGTGGAAAGGCTTAGCAACAGAAAAGGCAAGTATGCTGGTGTCTATCTTCCTCAAGAAATGGCTCGATGAGATTCTACAACCAATCAGTTACGTACTTACAGCACTATGAGCAGGAATCAATCCATGCAACCTTTCATTTAACAATTCTTAAAACCTCAAAACTTGCATACAGACAAAATAGTCACAAAGAGACACACAAATGTGCATAGGCTCAGACGCACAGCCAGGCTGACACACACAGATGTAGAGGCATTTATCATCACCCTGCAGACACCTTACTCTGCTCGGACCAGTGGTGTGTTTGTGTGTTTGCTCCGGTGATACTGACAGACAGGAGAGCTGGATTCACAAACAAGCAAACCCACTGTTGCTCCTGGCTGTGCACTCAGACTCGGTCACCATGGAGATAGCTGGCATCCTGGCAAGTGAAAAACATGCTTCTAAGGCTGTGAGGCATCTTTCACAGCTGTTTACCTGATCCTCAGGCTTGTTGCCACAGAAGAATAAGGCAAAGTTCGAAAAGGGAATTTGCAGGGTGTTTGACAGTTGGTGACTTTCCCCTCACACTCTGCATCCAATATACTCCATGTCCCCCTTGAATCCCTTCACAGGTAAACCCCACTCATGTCCTGCTTGCAGTCACAGCCCCGTCCTGTCTCATACCACAGCCATGTGCAGAGAATGAGAGAACTTGCTCAATGCTCTACAATGCTCTCCTACAGTGTAGCTTAAGGGAACAGCTTTCAGGTAATTGCAGGAAGCAGAATCATTTGTACTTTGTTACTTGTAGGTGCTGTTCTGTGCTAGTAAGGTTTCATTTAGAATACTGTGTACAGTTCAATTCACCTTGTGACACAAAAGATATTGCTACTCTGGAATCGACGAAGACCCATGAGATGCATTCTGGGCCTTAAGGGAATGTCTTACACTCACAGGCTGAAGGAAGAGAGCCTTTTTAGTCCTGAACAGAGAAGACTCTTAGGGAACCTGATCGAAAAACTACATACAGCATCTCAAGGGCAAAGCCAACCCAGCAGAGGTCTTAGAATGAGCAGAGACACTTGAACCAAAGGGGCTGTGGAAAACTGCTAGAAGCAACCATGTGGTTGAAGCCTATCCCACTCAAAGACATGGCTGAATGAGATGCTGACATCAATGAAATTCTAACAACACAATAGGCTCGATAGACTGAATACCTCTTCTTTATGTTCTAGGAGTCGTATGTTCTGTAGCTTCATCTCACTGGAACCTTAACTTGCCTGAAGTGGCACTTCTCTCATCTTGGTCAATTTCTGTCCTGGAGAGTCATTCAGAAATATTTTTGCATGTTTGCTGTGGATGTTTTGATCTGTCCTTTGCCATTTTTGCACGTGATTACTTGTTTTTTCCTTGGAATGAAATTAGACAGAAAGGCATTCCAGTAATCATCCAGCGAGCACGCTGATTGTAACCTGGTAAGAGTGATGACGCACAGAAAGCCGATCTATGAGTTAATACACCCTGCAGACACACAACCCCACCAGGACTACTGCTCATAACACAAGAGCTCCTGCCACTCTGCTGGTAACTCTCATATAGGGAGTCTGCGCTCGAGTCCATGAGAGACTCGTTACCTTTCACCTCTGGCTTGCCAACACCCATACCATTATGACATCCTGCCACCCTAGGGTGCTTCGACCCACGCAGGCTGGCAGTATGAAGAGCTCATCTGCACTCCAGTTATAGAAACCAGATAGCTGGTGTGAAATAAAACAAACTCGGCATTTGGGGTAAAAATATTTTTGGCAGAGAGGAAGTAGCATAGCTGGGGCTCAGGTTTTGCACCAGTTACAGACAGTGTTTGAATTCATCGGGACCCAATAAAGAGAGAGATCCCATGGGCATCACCTGAGGTACCACAGCTCATTGACCCTTTCCTGGCAAAAGTGCTTATGTGAGAGGTACGGAACAGCAATTGTTCAAGACTGTGAGGTAAATTCTTTTTGGGATCAGCCTTTTAAAAGCCACCTCTAAGCCGTGTATCAGTGTTTTTTTTAACTTTAAAAACAGCTTAGAGAGTACTCGTAATTGAGTACTGGATGGCTAAGACAGGCCTTTGAGACAGCTTTTATACAGGGCCACATTAAAAACTAACATTACTACATAATTATTATCAGAGTGGTTACTGTCTGTTCTGTAGTTTCCCATCACACCACAATTTCAAAAATCAGGAATGTTTCTTCCCATAAACATGCTAAAAAGCTTTCCTGGAAATTAAGAGCGGAGTTGTTGTAAATTCTGCTCAGTGACTCCATCTGCCCACGAGTCATCAGTTTCTCTGAGGCTCTGAATGAGGGCTGGCCTCTGAGTGGACTGCTTCATTAATGACAGCCATTCACAAATTATAACACCACAATTACCAGCAGTAATAAGAGGCACATTTCCCAGAAGGAGACATAAATACTATAGATGAGCCCTATTATCACACAGAGGCAGAGCAGAGCATTTCCTCAGCCACATTCAGCTCATTAGGGGCGTTAACCCCCAGCCTGCTGGGCTAGTCTCACTTGGACCTCAGTGTCTGGAGTTGATAAATGCAAAAGAACTGTTGAGAAGCAAAAAACAAGGAATCTGAAGCATAAAGAAGAGAAAATAACAATCAGTCACACAGCACAGAAATCAGGCATACCAACAACCACAATGTGGGATACACTAAAGAACAAAGACACCCAGGTAAATTTCCAAGCAGACAAGACCAAGTCAGGCAAGAAAATCATCTTCAGCTAATGACCAAACATTATTGGAGATTTCAAGGTAAACCTTAAATTAATTAAGTTTTATCACCAATCACCTCTGGAGCGCAGGAGTGAGAGTATAAAAATATACAACTTGCAGAACACAGAGACATCAGAATTACAAAGATTAGAGATTAGAAAAAATAACAGAAAAGTCTGATTAGAGTTTGCTTGTAAATACAAAGACAAGGTAAGAGAGTTTCGGAACAAGGTTTTCTGGAAAAAAGGGACTGCAGATGCTCACAAGATCATCACCTCATCTGTGAAGCCTGGTGGAGGTAATGTCATGCACAGCTCAGATTTATATGCAACTAACCAAGGATTTTACAAACTGAAGAAAACATTGAAGTTGGTTAGGCAAGACAGGGTGGCTGCAGCAAAACTTTGGCGAAGCATGTTGATGATCACAAAGTTGTGTGAGCTCAGCTCAATGGATGGCAGACATCATTCAGTTAAAGGCTCAAAGAAATAAGAAACCAATTGTTTCTACACACTGAAATCCAAATGAATGTGTACCAATACTTAGTCACTTGAAATCATAGGTTGAACACAAAGCATGATTTTGTTCTCTTATGATCAGATGAATGTATGGAAAGCTTCAAAATAAAATGCATACTCATCTAATGATTAAAAATGCGAATGACTTGAAAGTAAACATGTATAGCAGTTTAGAGTTTGCTGTCCCAGCGCATTCTCATGCTGTTAACATACAACAGCCCTGTACCACTCCAGAAGGGACGGAGAAAGACCATCCTCCACTTCTCACATGAAGTCATACAAAGCTGCCATTAGCATCACTAGCTGAAGTGACTGGCTCTGACTGCCATTAGTGGTCAGGGCTTTGGAGTTGTATCTGGAAGATTGTGTTCAAATCCCATTTGGAGCACTGTTGCTCTACTCCGGAGCAGGATACTTCATGGCAGGTATATTCCCAGCTGTGAAAATGGGTGCAAAAGTAAATTGCACTGGTGTGATGGTGCAATGGGTAAGGAGGTTGTCAAATAAATATACGATAAGGCAGCAAGTCCCATCGGTCACAGCCAATTCATAGAGGGGGATTATTAGGAGGCCATGATTGATAAGGGCCAATGGGAAATTTGGGCAGGACGCCGGGGTTACACCCCTACTCTTTTCGAGAAACGCCCTGAGATTTTTTAATGACCACAGAGAGTCAGGACCTCGGTCATACGTCTCACCCGAAGGACGGCGCCTGTTTACAGTATACAGTGCCTTGCGAAAGTATTCGGCCCCCTTGAACTTTTCAACCTTTTGCCACATTTCAGGCTTCAAACATAAAGATATAAATTTTTTATTTTATTTGAAGAATCACCAACAAGTGGGACACAATTGTGAAGTGGAACGAAATCTATTGGATTTTTGAAACTTTTTTAACTAATAAAAAAATGAAAAGTGGGGCGTGCAAAATTATTCGGCCCCTTGCGTTAATACTTTGTAGAGCCACCTTTTGCTGCGATTACAGCTGCAAGTCGCTTGGGGTATGTCTCTATCAGTTTTGCACATCGAGAGACTGAAATTCTTGCCCATTCTTCCTTGCAAAACAGCTCGAGCTCAGTGAGGTTGGATGGAGAGCGTTTGTGAACAGCAGTTTTCAGCTCTTTCCACAGATTCTCGATTGGATTCAGGTCTGGACTTTGACTTGGCCATTCAAACACCTGGATACGTTTATTTGTGAACCATTCCTTTGTAGATTTTGCTGTATGTTTGGGATCATTGTCTTGTTGGAAGATAAATCTCCGTCCCAGTTTCAGATCTTTTGCAGACTCCAACAGGTTTTCATCCAGAATGGTCCTGTATTTGGCTGCATCCATCTTCCCCTCAATTTTAACCATCTTCCCTGTCCCTGCTGAAGAAAAGCAGGCCCAAACCATGATGCTGCCACCACCATGTTTGACAGTGGGGATGGTGTGTTGAGGGTGATGAGCTGTGTTGCTTTTACGCCAAACATATCGTTTTGCATTGTGGCCAAAAAGTTCGATTTTGGTTTCATCTGACCAGAGCACCTTCTTCCACATGTTTGGGGTGTCTCCCAGGTGGCTTGTGGCAAACTTTAGACAAGACTTTTTATGGATATCTTTGAGAAATGGCTTTCTTCTTGCCACTCTTCCATAAAGGCCAGATTTGTGCAGTGTAAGACTGATTGTTGTCCTATGGACAGACTCTCCCACCTCAGCTGTAGTTCTCTGCAGTTCATCCAGAGTGATCATGGGCCTCTTGGCTGCATCTCTGATCAGTCTTCTCCTTGTCTGAGCTGAAAGTTTAGAGGGACGGCCAGGTCTTGGTAGATTTGCAGTGGTCTGATACTCCTTCCATTTCAAGATGATCGCTTGCACAGTGCTCCTTGGGATGTTTGAAGCTTGGGAAATCTTTTTGTATCCAAATCCGGCTTTAAACTTCTCCACAACAGTATTACGGACCTGCCTGGTGTGTTCCTTGGTCTTCATGATGCTCTCTGCGCTTTCAACAGAACCTTGAGACTATCACAGAGCAGGTGCATTTATACAGAGACTTGATTACACACAGGTGGATTCTATTTATCACCATCAGTCATTTAGGACAACATTGGATCATTCAGAGATCCTCGCTGAACTTCTGGAGTGAGTTTGCTGCACTGAAAGTAAAGGGGCCGAATAATTTTGCACGCCCCACTTTTCATTTTTTTATTAGTTAAAAAAGTTTCAAAAATCCAATAGATTTCGTTCCACTTCACAATTGTGTCCCACTTGTTGGTGATTCTTCACATAAAATAAAAAATTTATATCTTTATGTTTGAAGCCTGAAATGTGGCAAAAGGTTGAAAAGTTCAAGGGGGCCGAATACTTTTGCAAGGCACTGTAGTGTCCCCGTCACTATACTGGGGCATTAGGACCCACAAAGACCACAGGGTGAGTGCCCCCTGCTGGTCCCACTAACACCTCTTCCAGCAGCAACCTTAGTTTTTCCCAGGAGGTCTCCCATCCCGGTACTGACCAGGCTCACACCTGCTTAGCTTTAGTGGGTTGCCAGTTGTGAGTTGCAGGGTGATATGGCTGCTGGCATTAATTCAAGTCACTAGTCAGCTATAATAGTGCTATAGAAACGCAGCATTACCCCATCTACAAACCACAAACACCTGGACGATCAGGCTTGACCACACTGTCCGTTCTCTTTCAGATTCTTGATAGTTTCAGATTTGAGAATTGATATACAACTGATCATCTCAGGACTAACTGTGGCGCTGAGCCTTGAATCAGGAGGTCGTGTTAGCGAGAGGGTGAGGCCCCAGGAGGTCTGGGAGGTTGGGAGTCGGCAGGAGTCTGAGGCCCCAGGTCGGGGGGGCTGCGAGTTGTCGACATCCCAGGAGGTGGGGGAGGCTGTGAGTCGGCGCAAGCGTGAGGCCTCAGGAGACTAAAGAAGGAACACAGGAGTTGAACATGCTGCTCACACCAGCAAGGAACTTTACTTAACTTCTTTTTAACTTCAGTGCGACAACTGAAGTGGACAAATTTCCTGAAAAGATCTGGCACTGAAACATCATGAAGGTATTCATTCATTTTTATTTGCTTGGAAAGCTCTGGATTGATATACAACATTTCATATATTACCTGCCAGATTATCTAAAAACATAATGTCTACAAACACACAAAAAAACTTCCAACCAGTCCATAACCCACACTGTACAGCAGAACTGGAAACAGCAGAGTTCACCTAAAACTTCAAGTGTTCATTCATAGTCATAAAACCATAGAGAGTACCAAATGTAGCTCATCCACATCCCTGTGAGGGGTTTCCTCAGGGCTGGAGGGGAGATATTAACACAGCCTCACCCTGTGGTGCACAGTGTGTGACTTTAAAGTCATCCAGGTTCCTGACACTTCCAGTGATCTGAATAAAAACATGCTGTCTTGGAGTCAGTGACTATGGATGAGGTGCACTGGGATTAAGGATTGTGCATTTTCACTCATTCTGCAGCCACACCTGGCGCCAGCAGTCATTCTGAGAACAGCAGTCAGGTGATCACCAGGCATGCAGCCTGCTCTTGCACTGCCAGGGGCAGAAGCTGGTTGTGCCTGTGAGACACGGACAGCTGCTGACACAGAGCTTGACTCCAGCCCTTGTGCACAGAGTCATCAACCACACCACACACAGGGAGAGCAGAGAGCAAAGGCAGGGAGAGGATGACTGACAAGGAGAGGAGATCTGAAAGGAGCTTGTGAGTGAGCAGGGAGAAGGACAGAAAGAGATCAAGAGAGGTAGACCGATGAGCTCTGTGAGGGAGCAGAGAGGTCAAAACAAGATCAGCAGAGGTAGACTGATGAGCCCTGTGAGGGAGCAGAGAGGACAAGGAGATCAGGAGAGGCGGACTGATGAGCTCTGTGAAGTAATGCTGGCAGAGGTAGAGACAGAGGGCCATGGGGGTGTCCAGATATGTCACTGTGCCATACTGTGGCTCTACCCCTTCCTGGTTCATGGGTCCTGCTCACTGGCCCTCTGACACTGGACAACTTGTGCAGTGTCAATAACAGTCTCAGGAGAGAAAGCTTGTGTGCGTGGGACAGCCTGTACGGCCTCGCCCTCTGTCCTGGCTGCAGGCTCTGCAGCGTCCTGACCAGCTGCCTGGCTCTCCGAGTCCCTGGGCTGGCCCGCTCTCTGGTCCAGGGCCAGCTGCATGGCCCAGATGCTGAGAGGCCGCATGTAGGCAAGCGAGCGGAAGATGCCCTTCTCACAGTAGGCCTCTGGCGTCTGAAACGCCATGCCCAGGCGTTCCCACACTGTGCGGTAACATCCCTCTGCTGTCTTCAGCCCCTCCTCCAACATCCCCTGAGACAGAGGAACAGGGAAGAGGGAGTCAGGAGACTATTACACACCCTAGCCACCATGAACAGAACAGATAGCCTAAAGAACACGAACCTTTGCACCCACAGGGAAAAAACAAAAGATAAATGTGAAAGCAAAAATGTTTTTACAAATATCCTTAAACTATTAAGAGATTTGAAAATGGATAATGTACAAAAAAGTAGCGAAGGACACTTTCACATATATGTGAATCTGTAATCAAAGACCCAGATATTTTAGAGACTATCTGGCTGTCCTCTGATGTGATGTGATTTCCACCTTTAGTTGTGCATCATCCCCCTCTAGTGGTGTAAATAATAATCCAAACTCTGCAAAAGCTCTGTGAAGTTGGCTCTCTTACAAACAGCACAAACAATTAAACCCACCGCGTTACAGCGCCTTATTTCTTTGACATCACTCAGCCCCCCTACACAAAGAAGAATCGAACCCGTCTCATTTGTTTGAGCTGCCTTTGGAATACATTCCTGGCGTTCTATGTGTGGAGTTTGCATGTTCTCCCCATGTAGGCGTGTGTGGTTTTCCTCCATGTTTTCCTGTCTCCTCCCACAGTCCAAAAACTCATACTGGTAGGTTCATTGCCTTCTGGGAAAACTGGCCTTGGTGTGAGTGTGTGCATGTCTGTTTATGTCAGAAGAGTTGAATCTTTAAATACTTTGAAAAGCCTATTGATGATGATGCCTATTTATTTAAAAAGGACTCTTGAGAAACTTTCTTCTGCTGCTTCTTCAGTTTAAAAAAATACTGACACAGCTGCAAAGTATTATGTCATGGCAGCTAAACCCTTGATAAAGAAAATGCAACTGTTTGCTAGTTTTTGCTTTTTAAGGCAGAAACTGCAACTCTTGTGATTACAGTACAATATTGGAGACACATTTAATTTTACTGTTCACACAAACACACAGAAAATACAAGTATTAAATGCAAAATCTCCACCTTGCCCCCAGGACAAACAGAAAAACAAAATTTCAAACAATGTTATTTTCACAGGAAGTTATTCAGTGCCTGAACTGCCCAGACTGTGCTACTACTGGTCAAGTTCACTGTACATAGTGACCCGAAAATTATGGTGCTGTATCTCGGAAACAAAAGCATCTCGGAAGGTGCTTTTAATAGGACAAATGCAGCACTAACGATTCTGAGCGGTTCAGTTCTCCTGTGCTCAAGAGGGGCTGAGTGTAGAGGGGCTGAGTTACGATACACCACAAAACAGAAGAAGCTCTATCTCAGGAAGGAAAGCAGCACAAACGCTACTTTCAACAGCACAAACCGGTACAAAGGCAGCAGTAACGATTCACACCAGTTCGGTTCACCTGGGGTTGTAGGGACATTGAGTGATGTCACACCCCACAAAAAATAAGGTACTAAGGAAATGAAAGCAGCACAAACACTCCTTTCAATGGCACACACCAGCACAAATAAAGCACTAAGGAATGTGATGGGTTTAATCATTTGTGCTGTTTAGAGGGCAGCCATCTTCACAGCTCTGTGCAATGCGCACAAGTGCCTAAGACTCACCAGCCATTCCTGCACTTTTCACATTGTGCGCCAGCACCTTCAAATCTGTCACCCTCACAGCAGCAGCATTTTAATAGATGGGCAAACTTATCAAATGCTCTCTTCTGAGAAACCTTTCAGCCTGCTGATAAGTACGTGATCAGTGCTGTGTTTGTAGTCTGACTCGATCTCTAGCCCAGCCCTCTAGTTGTCAGTTCTCTTATTTCTCACAGGGAGTCATTTGCCGGCCTTCTTACCTCATGGATCATGGTAGCCGCCAGCCCGTAGACTACGCCCACCCACACCTCGTCCGACTGGACGCTGGAGCTGTCTGGCACGCCCTCTGGGCGCATCCCATTGACGGCTCCCATCTGGCCCCCGGCGAACTGCATCACGTTCAGCTCATAGATGGTCTTCAAAGCCCGGCGCACCTTCTCCACGGGAAACGCCTGGGAGATGGACATATGGGGAAAACAAACCTGAGCTCACACAAAAAAACTGAGCAATCACGAGGAAAGAGGAGGAAGGAAAGTGAGAGGGTTGGGCTTGTTTGATATCCATTTATTAATGTCTATCTCATTTACTTTACATTCTCAAATGACATGCCAGTGGTTCACTGTATTTGTTCTGGCAGCCTTTCAGGTGCTCAGGCATCACTGGATCAACTGCCCTGGACCAAGAGGCCCCCAACCCAGAGGCCCTGGAGGAGTAAGAGGGTCGGCGATGGAGAGGGAAAGGTGGCACAGCGCTAGAGGAATGAGACTTGCAAAGCCAGGGAAGAACATGCCAGGGGTGAGGCATCGCGAGGGACTGACTGACCTGGAACTCATCTTCACCCAGTCCAGATGCCCGCAGGAACCACTGTCCTGCGCACTGATCTGACATCACGCTGTTGGAGAACACCCGGCCACTGCTGTCATAGTTATAGTACTGACCTACAGGGTGAGAGACAGGGAAAGAGTGTCATCCTGGCAACTAATCTATTCCTAGCCTGTCCCCTCACTGATATTGCCCCACTGCTCAGTCTGCTCCACCTTCCTCCTAACCAGACCTAATTAACCCAGTAAGAACCACAGTAGAAACTCACAACCCTAACTCAGGAACCAGCACACTAGCCAACTAGTCACCCAAACTTATCTGGTGACCACAAAACTAGCCACAGAGTGTCCGAACAAACTCACTAACCACTACACTAAAAACTAGCCACCCTAACTAACAAGTGACCACCACACAAGTCACTAACCAGCTAGTCACAAAAGCTAACTCACTAACCAGCAAACTAGTCACTCACACTGACCTAGTCACCACATAACCGCACTACTTGTATATGTTGTATACACCACATATAGCAGCTCTACTCATATTGAGTTTATTTCCGTATCTATTACATCTATTATTATGTAACCTTATTTTCATAACCTCAATTTTGTGATTTTTGTGATTTCTGTTATTCTTGTGATTTTTGTGAGCTCGCAGAAAAGACATTTCATTGCCAGCAACTACTGCTGCACGCTGTATTGTTGTGCATTTGATAAATAAACTTTGATTTGATTTGAAAGCTGAATGTAGTAGCACCAGTATAACTGTGTATAAGAATGCTCTTGTATAGGTGTCTCTTGAGCTTCCCTGAGGTCTTTCTGTTGGTCTATATATTGCACAGTCCGCACTGCTGTTTTAAGTTTCAGTCTTACTGTTGTCCGTAGCAAGATGGCCTAAGTAGCTAATGTAACTCTGTCACCTTTAGGTGTAAGTCCCAAGGAGGAGGTCTGAGATTGGACTGATCAAGTAGCCTCAGAGCATCTTCAGAATTGCACCCACTTAACTACCTACTTGGCCACTCCCTAACCAAAAAGCCTCCTATTCATTTATCAGCCAAAGTGGCTAATTACACTTATTTACAATTACCCCAAATACCCACCCGTCTTCACTGCCCCCTTACCATTCCACAGCAGTCTGTCAAAGGAGGAGCTGCCCCTGTCCAGCAGGTCTCTGTAGCGATTGTACACCGGCTCCTTGTCCAGCAGCCTGGCCATCTTATACATCACACATACTGCTGCCAGCCACAGGCCCCCACAGTACGCACTGCAAGAAAGAAAGAGTGAATACATCACACTACAGTCCCCGCAGTACACACAGAAAGAGCTTTAACACACTACCACCCCCACAGTACAAAAAGAGAGAGCTTTAACACACTACCGCCCCCACAGTACACACAGAGAGAGCTCTAACACACTACCACCACCCCAGCACACACAGAGAGAGCTTTTACACACTATAGACCCCACAGTACACACTAAGAAAGCTTTACTACTCTAGTGTCCCCACAGTACTCACAGAGAGACCGAATGCTTTCTTTTAACAAAACTTGAGCATCAGAATCACAGAGCATGTCTTATAATATTTTGTTATGTGATATCTATAAATAATGTTTTTTTTATAAGTGTTCTGTTAAGTGTTTCTGCTTACTCAAAACTGTAATTCATTGGTAATGCCAAAAAGCTCTAGAGTCCCCAGGGCTAATTCACCCCTGTCCTCCTCACCTGGGTCCCCCAGTTAAAACACTGCACAGCCCCCAGAATACCTCACGCCCTGTCCTCCTCACCTGGGTCCCCCAGTTAAAACTCTGCACAGCCCCCAGAATACCTCACGCCCTGTCCTCCTCACCTGGGTCCAGTCACGGTCCAGCCATCATAAGTCTGGTCAGCGTAGCCTGAGTTTTCGATGAGACCGTCGGAATCCTTGTCAAAGCGCATCATTGACTCCATCACAGCCTGAGTAAGTTAATTAGGAAAATAAAATACCACGTCATGAAAGATACAGCATACAGACACTATATAATGATCTCCGATTGGGGGAGAAATACCACATCATGAGAGAAACAGCACACTGTACACTGATCTCAGACAGGGCTGAAACACCACATCATGAGAGATACAACACGGACACTGAGCTTAGACTGGGCAAAATATCACATCAGACACAATACGGCACAGATGAACCACACACTGAGCTCAGACAGGGCCCCAATACCACAGCAGCAACAATACAGCACACAGACAGGAGCTCTGTCATGTCTCCCAGCTCACAGAAATATTGAGTCACAATTTTTGCCATTTTATGTTGTGCTGATTTGACCCTGACACTTCCATCCTCACTGCTATTACATGGAAAAAGCGTATTCCTACACACAGAAGGTATCTGTGCACGATACCTCTCTTTTAAAGTATCTTGTGGAGGTGGCAGGGTCAGGTGAGGGGGCGTTAGTTACTGCTGCATTCCCACCATTGCTAGTTTACTCTCATTTACTTTTACTCTCTCCACCTCGACGTGACTTTACTGGCAGCGAAAGAGCGATGTGGGGGGCTGAGGCGACCGGCGAGCAGAGCTGACCTGGCAGATAGGCCACATGTCCTGCAGGTACTGCTGGTCCTGAGTAAGATGGAAGTCTCTGTAGACGTGGAGCACAAACTTCAGGTTGAGGTCTTTCCAGTCCGCTGTGTCGTGGATCAGATAGGCATTGACCCGCTGCCAGGGCTCATCATCTGAGGAGCAACCGAGACAGCCACATTAACACAGGTGTGTCCTGCCTCCAACGAAACACTCCCCAGAGACAACTACAAATTGAAACTGAAAACACAAACTCAAGATGTAATTAGAAAGGAAACCAAACAAGATGGTGAAGTAAGAGAAGTCAAGATGGAGCAGCGCTGTTCTTCCATCCTGTTTCAAATACACAAGAGAAGACACACTTTTCAAATTCCTCCAGAGAGATGGTTCAGTGTTGAAACTTTTTTTTCACTCTAACTGGCAAACCTGGTGGGAGTGAAAAAGCAGACAGCTGTCATTTGGGTAGATACTACATGAGCACCAGTCAGCACCATCACCATGGAACTGGCCTGCACTGGCTGGCAGGAACTGCAGTTCACTGAAAAAGTCCACATGGTTCTCAACTGGTATAAAGGGGAAGTATCTGTAATATTAATTTTAAACCATAACAAAATAAAGGTCACGGATCAGAAGAAGCGATTTCAATTTCAAACACATCTTGCACCTCTGGTTATTCCACTTGTTTCTTGAAAGGATTCCAGGATGTCAGCTTCAACAGACTGTGTGAATGAGAACACTAAGGCATCCAAAAAAAACCCTCACTTCATTTCATAAGCCACATCCTCAAGATCAATTTCCTATCTTTGTATTAAAGATATACAACTGAAGTATTTATGCATGTACCTACATTAAATGTCATGTCTGCACAAGCCCAGATGATGGATTTATTTTATCTCTGCCACCCTCCTTTTCAAAAGATTTCACAAGTGTGCTTATTAAATTAGAATCAAGATCAGTTCTGGAAGAATAGAAGACCTTGATATTCAAAACTAAAGAGGTGTTTCTTCAGCTCACATTTAGAATGGGAGGTTTAAATGTTAGATATCAATCATGTACATGTTGGTGACTATTGCTGGAGACAGAGAGGTCCAAGAACATTTGTGGAGACCAAGACAGGCAAAGAGAAGGAGTCGGAGACAGAGACTAAAAGTGGTGAGGGAGCGACAGAGGGACAGGCCTGACCTGGGTCTCCAATATCATGTGGGACGACATTCCTGGTCTTGGCAGGAGACACAAGTCCGCTCATCAGGTGCAGCCTCTGAGTGCTGTCTTCCTGCACCACCCAGCCCGCTGGAGACAGGGAGAGATGCAAACAAACTCACTACACAACTCACTGACACACAACACATGGATACACAACAGCCTCCACACCGAGTACTGTCCCTCACCAGCCACTATCTCCACACAACTGTACACAACAAACACCCTCCCGAGCACTCTGTGAGCCTGCTTGGCCCAGACTCACCCATGTCGTACTGCAGACTGAGGGCCAGTTTGGGCCACAGCATGATGAGCGCGAAGGAAGCATAGAAGTGAACATCATAGGTGTTGTACATCCGGTACTCCTGACCTGCACGGCACAGCAAACAGACGGTCTGCTCAGCACAGAACACACTGTACACAATGATACAGACTACTTGATACCTGCTCCTGCAAGAGATGTGAGCTGTGAGCTGTGTAGTTCTTTACAGGGTCCTTCTGAAGGCCTGAAATAGCCTAAAGCCTGAAGAGAACGTATTTAAGTCTATCTTAATGAAGGATATTGGTTCTGCTGCAGAAGAGGAGGAATTCTGCCCTCCCTGACTGGAACCATTTAACACTGGATTAATGTGACACATTCTGCCCTTTTAAAACTAACATAGCCACCTGGAAATAAAGGCAGAGTTCATAAAGGATCTAAACGCTTCTCCCTTTAAACAGATGCTCACTAACAGGCAGAGTTTTATCCCCAGTGTTTTTTCAGGTTGTGCCCTTGGAGGAGGGGAGTTCCTGGGGTATTTTCAGAGGAAGGGGGTCAGAAATCCTGTGACAGTAAAACAGAACAATGAAAACAAAAACGCAGATACACACGACCCTCCTGTACTGAAGCCCCACTTACAGGCCTTACAGACACACTCCAACCATTTACTGACAGCATAACAAATCACTGCTAGATCTGTCCCGACCCACCCTTTCTCAAAAAGGTAAATCATCATATACTCAGATTAGCTAATTCAGATTAGCTTTCTGAAAAAGAAATATATATATATTTTATATTTTTATTTATTAGAATGTTATTTAAATTATGCTGTCGTCTCATTACACGAAAACGAATGTGTGACTCAGTTTAGTTGAGAATGCGGGGTGGTATAATAGATCATTTGACAGGCAGCCCCAGCAGTGTCAGAAGACAGCAGGCAGCCCCCTCAGTGACTCAGGCAGGTTCTGCTTGAGAATCCCTCAGGGTGACACAGAAGTCAAGACGCCACACAAACAGAACAATCAACCCCGAGGGGTTAGTGGAGACGTTCACAGGTTCCTGAAAGTGTGATTGCAAGAGCTGTAACACAACACACAGTGTGCCGGCCTCACCCTCCAGGTAGGCGAAGCGCCCGTACTCTCGGATGATGTTCGGCTGTGCAGGCAGCCCCCCCTCTTCGCTGCGCAGCCCCCCGCTAATGTCACAGTCTGGGCGCAGCTCCACCCACACTGTGCCCCCATCAGCCAAGAAGTACAGCTCATTGAACAGAGCGGACTTATACCAGCTGGGCAGGGACCTGGAGAGTGCAGGACACAGAGAGAGGTGTACTTAGACAAGCACGGGCCTGTGTGTGAATTGTTAACTCAAATCGAGGGAAAAGACATGGAGAGCAGATGAGAAAATAACCTTTTTTTGCTTAGATGGGTCAGCATAGACCTGTTCAGTTTGGTTAATCCAGTCTAAACCTTGCAGTTCAATCTCCCAGTTTAATCTTGCCTAATGACAGAAAGCAGCCCAGTCCAGACTCAAAATGTCCAGTTCAGTAATCTGTGGTACCTGTCCTGTAGGATGGGTCTCTGCCAGTCCTCAATGCGCCTCTCCCAGTCTCGGTACCGGGTCAGAGCATATAGGCTGAGTGCCGGTGCTGCGTCTCCACTACCGCCAAAAAAACGTGTGTACCGCCTGGAATGCAGAACATTACAGGCTAAGACACCCACTGTCACCGGCTACAAGCCCATGTAAGAACAAAACTGCATCACAGTCAAGTAGGCACATCAGAGATCACCAGTTTCCTTTAAAATGAGCTGTTCCGTTGTCTCATTTCTGCCTCTGTACCTGATCTCTCCAATTCAAATTTCAAATTTAGAGAGCAGTATTTGCCTGCCCGATGATTTACAGTGTTGCCAAAGCCATAACAATTAGCAAAACATTCTACATTTAGAACAACAGCATCATTTGACAGGCTCACTCTTAGACTGTGACTGGAGATCACGTACTGGACTGCCAGTTCTATTTAGTTTTTTCACCTCAGCATGGGATTGGAAGCTGTTCGGATTCCGGCAAGTGTGGGTATTGTGGGATATTGTTTATTCTGAGATTCCATACAGTAGTTCCATTTTGTGGGTATACCAGTGGGTAAGGTAGTGCTGTCTGGTTTGTGTGGTAATTTAGTTCACGTTTGTTTGTGCTGTTTCAGCTGTGCTGTCCCAAAATTGGTTGATGTCAGTAAGGTTTTAAGTGGAGCCAATATTTTAATTATTTTCTGCATAATGATTAGCAGCACAAACCAGAGTTGGACTCCGTCTCAAAAAACGATTAAAGGTATCAGCAAAACATTTTGAATTTGCTATCAAATCTATGCTTCTCTCTGTACCTGAGGTGCTCTCTCTCTCCAGCACCGAAGGTCACCTTGGGCATGTCCCAGGCAAGACTGAACTCCAGGCTGTTTTGGCCCATTGCAGCCACCGTACACCGAGCCGCTAGAGCTGCCGCCACCTTTTCTCCTTTCTGAGTGGGAGGACTAGGGCCTGAGAGGTGCAGAGACATGGAAAGCAAGAGAAAAGTTAGTCAGACAGATTTGGACAGAATGTAGTAAAGACCTACAGTGTTAGTACAGCCTGGGTACCAAGACACTGTGCAGACCATCCACAGAAAAGCCAAGACACTTTTCTTTCGAATCTCATTAATCAAAATGCTCTACACTGCAGTACCTGTTTCTCCACAATGTCACTGATTTCTAACATACAGCAGCAGCATGGCGATTTCATTTTTCCAGTTGGAGAGATCGCTGGTGAAAGTAATGGCTGAACAAAGTGGTCTGACAGCAATAAACATCTATGAGTTCCTATTCAAGGAGGCTCCTCAGAGTCTCCCATTTCCCATTTAGACATTTCCTCTAGCCATTGTCGCATCATGCAAAGCGCTATTTGAAGTTTAACGTCTAGTGTGTGACCTCATCACACACGACCAATCCTTCCTTAGATGAAGAACACTACTAATGAAGCATCACCTTCGTACCTCTGATAAATTTATCGTGTTTCTGTGTATTATTGGATTCTGACTGCTAACCATCAGCTTAACACCAGCTGTGAGAGGATCTAGGGGTACTTGCTGACTGTGATGTATTGCTTGAATGTTCTCGGGTGTGCAGTCTGACAGGCTCAGAACTCACAAGCTGCTGACACCTGCCCCACTCTGCCTCCCGAGACCTGTATAGAAGCACTGAGCTGTCTTTAAGACCCAGCTGGAGCAGAACCAGCAGAAAGACATGTTTTAGAAGGACAGAGGGCAGTGCTGTACCATCAGGGGAGCCCAGCTGCCCGTCAGTGATGAGGTCACTCCACAGCGCACTGCACGTCCCCTGAGGACTGAAGGACGTCTGGTGGCTGATCTCTCTGCCCGGCTGGGGACAGACAAGGAGAATTGGACAGGGAATTAGTGGAATTAATAACATGGTGAGGCTATGGCACTACTGTGTTGAGCCGAACAATAACAACATAAACCTGGACAGCAACCATACAGGAACTGACTATTAATTAAGAGCAAATAGCAAGTGAAATTTAATCTACCATATAGATAGATAGATAATACTTTATTAATCCAGTAGGGAAATTGATGTGTTACAGCAGTGCAGCCCAAGACAAGCAAAACAGACATCAGAATAGTTATAAAACAAAAGAATAAATAAATACATAGGTGTGTGCAAAGTGTGCTGATCATAGTCACTGTAAAAACAATAAAATATGTGCAAAACGTGCATAGGTTTATACAGACTGATTGTCCAAAAAGTACAATGGAGTAAACATGCTGTCCATAGAGGAGCAAATGAAGGGCTGACAGTCCTAGCCTAGGGCAGCGTTATACACCCTGACAGCTGCCGGGAGGAAAGACCTGCGGAAACGTTCCCCTGAACACCGTAGCTGGAGCAGTCTATTGCTAAAAGTGCTCCGCTGCCCAGTAACAGTCCCATGAAGCGGAGGAGAGGTGTTGTTCATGATGGCTGTGAGTTTGGTCAGCATCCTCCTCTCAGCCACCACCTCCATGGGGTCAAGGCTCATCCCCAACACAGTGCCAGCCTTCTTGATGAGTTTATTGAGCCTATAAATAAACTATATAGGAAGGGAAGTGTGCAACAGCACAATAATGTAGTTATTATTAATGACCCAAGTATTTTCAGGGCGATAATGTTGCCATGGTTACTTGCCATTACAAGCAGTACTGCTACAGTGCCTAAGGTGTCCTGTTGTCATGGCAACCTTCCTGCCCTATTGACCCTGTGGAGAATGACTTTCCTATCATCGCTATTAGAACACACCTTCTCCAAGGTTCTCCACCCTTGCTCTGTCCAGGGCTATGGTTTCCCACCCACCCACTCCACAGCGGCTATGGCCACTGCTTTCATGGTCCCCTACCTGCTCTCGTGCTGCGATGGCCAGGGTGTAGGGGTTCACAGAGGTGCAGTGGTGAAGCAGGACCCCAGACACAGCCTCCCCGTCCTTTTCCAGGTGGAACGGCTCATTCCAGTGGCCCTCTATCTTGTCATCCTTGTGGCCTGTCCCGTTGGTCATGGTGAACATGATGGTGACCTCCAGGGCAAAGTCGTTCCTGTTCTCCACATCCCAAACCAGCACGGCAGCTGGGAGACTTGAGTCCTGAGGGAGAGATTACTGGGAGAATAAACCCACCATCACTGCGAGCACATGGCGGTGCCAGTATCCTATGTCATTTGTTTGCTTTGTCCCATTTCAGATTGCAATTCTGAGCTTTTCAAAAACAAACATGGTGATATCAAAGAGTGGCATCACTCTCTATATGTCGCTGGTCACGTTCTCCATAGAGTTAATATTTAGTACTGTGATCAAATGCTCAGTAACTCAGCAACAAACAAATATATACCAACGGGAAAAAGAAACGCAACATTTTCTGGAATAAGAATACTATAATTATAGATTATGTACTTCCACAAAAAGTTGCCAATTTAATTTAAGTCCTCTGGCCACCAATACAGCTTGTGCAGTGAGGCATTGCAACTTTCCAATCACACGAAAGCTCATTAGGTGCACTTTTACCTAACGAGGTCCAGGCGGAACAATGTCTGATCAGGTCACATTTAAGAAGGCCGTAATTCAAAGCTTAGGTCACTGCAAGAAAAAAGGCCACACACAGTCAGTTTTCTGTGCATTTCTGTGAATGACTCAAATGTCACCAGAAGCAAGGGAGAGGGCCATTGACATGCTGCAGGCAGACATGTCATGTGCCAGCGCTGCCAGACACTATGGAGTAAGCCGCTCCACTGTGTCCCGACTGTAGAGAAGGTTTCAGCAGACCGGCAGAACAGATGACCGTCCAAGATCCGGTTGCCCTCAAGTGACCACACCAGAGCAGGACCGACTGGTCCATCTGAGAGATCGTTTCAGATCTGCCACCCGTACTGCTGCTGAAACTGCAGGCAGACACAATGCCCGCACCAGTGACAGGACAGTGAGGCTCCATGCTGCTGGCCTTAGAGCAAGGCGACCTGTCAGAGGCTCTCTGCTCACACCTCCTAGACGTCACACCTGACTGGCTTGGGCCAGACAGAGGCTGTGATGGACTCGTCAGCATTGGCATCAGGTCCTCTTGACAGATGAGTCACTCTTCAGCCTGTTCCACGCAGACGGCAGGGCCAGAGTTAGGAGGAGGAGGAGTTGCATTTCTTTTTTCCCCATCAGTATATATACACAGAGAGAAACTAAAGTTCAATAAAGGGGCAGAAAAACAGCAGATGAGACATCCAACCCATCATGCTCCTTTGACAGTTCAGCTGAGTGAAAATAAAATGTCATCCAGCTGTTTGTTAATGGCCAAGAGCTTTGACCTCAACCTGACTAGGAGGCCCATCCCATTTACCCGCTACTCTTTGCAGAAAGAGGCATGGATTATTCTCTGTCTTAAATTAATCAGTTTGGGACCCTGTGCCCTTATTTCCCTAATAAGAGTAAAATAGTCCTCTGGGCTGACCCTGTCTGTACCCCTTAAAATCTTCTAGTATTTACCTTATATATAAATTTCTTCTCAATCTCCGTTCTCGACTGAAGAGATTTATCTACCTTAATATGCATATACAGTACACTTCTGAGACCAGATATCAGTTTTGCAAATTCTAATTTCTAGTTTCCCCAAGACTTCCCTGATGAGGATAGAGAAAAATCTATGAAAAAAACATCCAAATCCCTTTCATGTGTTCACGCAGCTCAGAATCATACATGTGATATGTACAGTGTGTTCAATCTTCTTCACTTTTCAATGTTAAATTTCATTAGACAAGTGTCTGCCCCACCCATCTGCTTTTCTGTATTTCCTTTGCCACCTTTTCCCTCTATGATCAATAAGTTTAACTAGTTTGTCAGCAACATCAGAATCTAAATTGTTGATATAGATCAACAATTTACTGAGGGCAAGAAGGGCAATGGGCCTAAAACAGATTTCTGTGGTACACCACTACTTACATCTACAGAGTTAGAAGCTGTCCCTTAAGATGACACACTGTCAGCTTTCAAGCAGTTAACGATCCAGGAGCTATATTACCTTTCCCAGTTAAAGTTTTTGAGTACAATTTGAAAATATTAATTAAAAAAATATTATATAATGTAAAATATAATTCTAGAAATATACTGTGTGGATGGGATCTAGTGCTATTATCAACTGATCTTGCTTCTTCTTCCATGAAGTCGAGCAAATGAATTAACACTTTCTCTAAATGACTGTTCGCCATGCCCTTAAAGGTGAGCTGCAGTCCCGACTACTTATGACACTTCGGTAACAAAATACAATGACAGTATTGTGAAATTTTAGAAATTCTAAATTAAGTACAAAATCGTGAACTTTGTGAAAGTACTTGATAGTAGCCTTGTTGTCAAAAACCACTGGTCTCGCCACAGAGGAGAGTAAGAGTTTGTGAGAATTGTGACGTGAAGCAGCCCTTTCTGCTCACTAGTCACTGTAATGACTAATGTAATGGACGAGCGAATAAGTACAGGATGTGCAGCAGACATTTTACTGCATGTTCCAACGTCATCTGCATGCAGAGTTAACAAGTTGTATCCATCTGAAAATACTTCTATTGGATTAAAAAGAGATGAATTCACAAGCCTGCTTATTAACAATGTAATAAGGCCGCTTCACATCACAAAGTTTGTTGCCTCAACCTAAATCGCAGAATATGGCGCTGCACACACCTGGAAATTACCTCTATTTTATTATGTAAATTGGAGGTTTTACAAGTTAAAATTCAAGATTCAAGATTTCTTTATTTGCTATATACAACAAGTGTATTGGAATGCTTACTCGTTACCCAGTAACATTAGAGGAAAAAAAAATAGGCACGAATGACAAACGGACATGGACAATAAATTTAGACAATAGACATTAGAATACAGCCAAAACAGGACATAGTGCAAACGTGCAGTACCTTAAAGTACAGGTGCTAATATGTGCAGGTGCTAATTAATTTGAGCTGTTTAAGATGCGGACTGCTTGGGGGAAGAAACTGTTTTTGAACCTATTTGTCAGTGTTCTGATACCGTGATACCTCCTACCAGAACCCAGGGGTGAAATCAGATCGTGGCCAGGGTGAATTGGGTCCCGAAGTATAGCTCAAGCCCGGTTGTGGCAACGGTTGAGATATATCCGGTCGATGGACGGTAGTGATTTTCTACGCGGACCTCACAACCCTTTGTATGGCTTTTCTGTCCTGTACCTTGGCTCCACCATACCACCTGTCAGGACACTCTCAATCGTATTACTGTAAAAATTGGTGAGTGTTGTCTTGCTCATCCCCCACTTCCTTAACTGTCTCAGGAAGTGAAGGTCGCTGACCAACACTGTTACTGTGACAGACGCTGTTATTGTGTACATTTTACTTTCATTGTAGTTCAAAATGCACTCATCATTGCCAATTCTTTCTAACCCCAAAACATAAAGATAGGCTTGCAGTTCCCCTTTTAAATGCCAAGTTTTCAGTATTTAGCTCTATAGCTTCTAGAGCTTTAGCTGTAAGAGATGTAAAACTGATTGGTTGGTAGTTTCCTGGTTCTGTATCGTGCCGACTTTTAGGAATTAGTGCTACAATACAGTTCTCCACTTGGTGGGTACAGCCCCAGTCTAAGCGAGAGGTGAAGTACCCTAGCTGTCAACAGCCAGAGGACCTCCTCTCATTTGCCATCGCCTGCTTGTGTGACAGAGTGCGGATACCTGGTAGTCGTGTGGTATGATGGGAGACACCTGCCGGCAGGTGAGCGTGACGTTCTGCCCCGGCAGGTCGTAGACAGTCCAGGCACGGGGATACAGGGCGTGGTAGAAGGCGTAGCTGCCACAGTACCCCCAGTTCCAACCCTGCAGCGTGGGGGGGCGCTCTACCGAGAGCACCTGCTGGTACACTGTCTGTCCTCCGCGCCGCAGGCACACTGTGAACTGAGATGAAACGGGATGGAGGACAGTGAGGAACTGCCTGAGACCCCCCCCCCCCCCCCCAACGCGCCACAAAGCACAGACGGCCTTCCTGAGGGCAGGCCTGTATCCCAATACCCTCATCAAACCACTGTTCAGCTCCTGTTAATGTCCAGCCCTGTGCAGATTACAATAAAACAACGAAACAAGAGTCGGTGTGATGCAGCATCCTCACATTACACCCCAAGTATCATTCTTGTTAAGGTCCTCACCTTCTACACTTGATTCTTTATCCTTCCCCTCTGCTTAAAGCCAGCT
Source organism: Lepisosteus oculatus (assembly GCF_040954835.1). Lineage (NCBI taxonomy): Eukaryota > Metazoa > Chordata > Actinopteri > Semionotiformes > Lepisosteidae > Lepisosteus > Lepisosteus oculatus. The sequence goes on from NC_090696.1 coordinate 29,448,244, forward strand.
CCAATGGCCGTAGTACAGAGAGCAGATGACTGCACTATTTTATAAATGGCACTGCCATGGCAACCACTTTATAATCAGACTAAGACACAGCAGCTAAAATATTGATAAGAGATGAATAATTGAACATGCCCCCTTTGCTTAGACTCCCTCACTCTGTCTCCAACATGCCTCCCAACATCGCCTGGCAGTGAGGGGAGAATGCAGCCTTCCTGAGCCCCTCCACTCCCCATGCTCTCAGACTTACCTGGTTAGCAATAACTGTTTTGTAGTGGTACATTCCAGGGTTCAGCTGCCACCTGCAGAACTCCCCCCTCCAACCTCGAGTGATGGTACCTCCTCCAAACCCTCCCATAGGGGCACCTGAAAGACCGAGAACAATGTGCTGAGAAACTAAAGCACATTCAACAAAACTGCACCTCATACCTTTGAGCACTTTGATGGAGTAGAGCTCATACCATAGATCTGTCTCAGGGGGAGGGCGTTAAACATGTCAATGAAAGGAGCCTTCTTCTCCACTTGAGTCTTCCTGTACCACCACCTCAGGTACCTGCAGGCAAGCAGAGACATCATAATAATAATAATAATAATAATAATAATAATTGCTTATACTTATATAGCACTTTTCTGGACACTCCACTCAAAGCGCTTTACAGGTAATGGGGACTCCCCTCCACCACCACCAATGTGCAGCATCCACCTGGATGATGCGACGGCAGCCATAGTGCGCCAGAACGCTCACCACACAGCGCCCCCTGCTGGCCCCACTAACACCTCTTCCAGCAGCAACCTGGTCTCCCATCCAGGTACTGACCAGGCTCACACCTGCTGAGCTTCAGTGGGTTGCCAGTTGTGAGTTGCAGGGTGATATGGGTGCTGGCTGGCTATAACATCGTGGCCCCTGTCAGCCTCTGGCCACAGTCAGTCGGTTACAAGCCCTCTGTCTGTGTCAGCATCGTGACTGCAACCACTGTCACACGACCGCCGTCATCTGACCACTTTACATTTTCCCACAGCTCAGAGGTCCATTGCCACTCCCACTCCATGAAAGCTCTCAGCAGACTGTTTTTTAATGAAAATGGATGGATGCACTCCAGGTTATAATTTGCAGTCAATTGATCTGCGGTTGCATTTTGAATCGCACTTCGAATGAATACACAGATATCACGATTCTGGAATACGTGTTTCTGCTCAATAATGCCCTTTGCTGATGATATCTTTAATTCGCATTTCAATGTCGGCACCACTGCTTGTGACACATAAAATCATTAGGAGATTCCACTCCCTTGGCCTGTCCTAGTATGCAATCCTCCTAGCCTTCCCTTCCCTCAGACTGGAGGGAGTCTAGGTGGCTCTCCTTTACTGTGGCTCTGGAGCAGCACTTTGTTGTAAAAATTGAACACAATATTCCAAAGAGAGGTCTAACGATTTTCTTGAATGCTTTTAACATGACTTCTTTCGTATAGTCTAGTGTTTATGTGCATACTGTTAGTTATGCACTCAGATGTATATAAACATTAGTTGGCCTCTTTGTTGCATTCCCGCAGTATTTAGTGTGGGCTGAGTCGATGTAAACTCCTAGATTTTCTTCCTACATTCTTCCTTTCAGCTCCATACCACCCTTCTGATACTGGGATTTCCTCTCCCTGCTCCCCGTGTCTATAGCTTTACATTCAATCCACTTCAAATTTCATTTGCCAGGCCTTGTCCATTCCTGTGTTTTGTCAGTCTCCTGATACGGCTTGCACCGGTTGCTAGACTGTTTGCACCTAGTTTTACAGCACCTGTGGATCTGACCTTTACTCACTTTTGCAGAGTCCAGATGAGAAAACCAGATTGGCAAGAACAGCATTCTCACAACTAAGCCCTGTGTTGCTTCACTGAAGGCCTCAATCTGAGGGAACAGCTATTATTACTACTCCCCTCTCTTTTATGTTTTTGTTGTGGTTTTTTTTTCCATGCGTACTTTTGTTTACATTGAAATCTTGGAACTGTAAGCTCGTAGGCAGAGCTTCATGTGGTATCAATCAAAATCTTTCTGAAAGTATCCTATATTGTGCCCGACTCCCGAAAGCTGTCTAGTGCACTAGATTCTTGCTAAAGTAACCCGCTAGATTTATTTAGGTACAGCCTACTCTTATAAACCAATGCCAATTATCTCTTAGAACACATTTTCATTTCAATAATCTTCTTATTTAGTTCTTTGATTTTTCCTCCCCTTAACTGCAGGAACACTAATGCTTCGTAGACCAGTTTTATTGCCCTAGCTCTGGAACTGTTTATCTCCCTGTCACTCATTAATCCACACTGACAAAACTCCCACACATGTGCTGTGGACGTTGCCCGGACAACCACAGCACTCTGCCCTCTCACACACTCTTAACTTCACACACCACCAGACACACAACCCACACCTTCTCTCTTCAAGGTGCAGCTGCTGTACACGGAGATCCTCCTGAACACACCACTTCTGCACACTACCCACAGGCTGCCTGTTTGTCATTGTCTCAGTCACATAATTTCATTTCTAGAACAAGCCTCTGCTTTAAATCAGCAGAATATATTTCATCTACCCCCATGTGAGTGAAGCTCAGCAGTCCCACTGTGTGGCAGACCAGGACCAGAAGTCAGATAGTGTTTCACCAATTACATTTATAACACATTTCTGTGTCTGGAGATATATGAAATAATAATCAAGTGTCTAAGAGCATATTTAATCGTGCCACAGGCATGCAGGCCACTGAATTGAGAGGAATGCAAGTTTTACCGAGAGGTATTTTAACCCGTCTTTCTTGTGGTTCTCTGCATTCAAAGCCTCACTGAGCTACACTGTTGCTTCAGCCACTGGCTAGGCAGCCTGTACCAGAGTCCCCAACACTCCTGCACAAAGGAGTGCCTTGTCAGACTGGAATGCACTAATTTCCTAATCAGTTCATCCTAATCTTTGGGTTGCTGGCCTCACCCTGTGTCCCCAGTCTGGTGACTCTGCCCAGGCCACTCTGGGTCCACACCTCTCCCCCGAACACACCAGGCTGACAGCCATCAGCTCGTCCACCCGCTCCAGTTCCACAGCACATGTGCTCTCAATTGCTTTGTGTAACCAGTTTCTGTAGCAGACCACATTGCCTGGCAGAGTCAAGGAATATATCCCTTTTACTCCTGTTGACTGTTCACGCAGATTTAATCAGAATAGCAGCCAGCACCTATGGAGCAGCAAGGCTCGGGCACCTGCTGTGCAGACAGACGGAGAGAAGAATAGTGACAGACGGACCAGCCCCCTCACCTGACCCCCAGCCCCAGGTGCTCCACTATGTTGGCCAGCGACACGTCTCGCGCCTGGAAGGGCTTCCTCTTCTCCTTGAACTCGTGCGCCAGGCAGATCCGCCAGCCTTCCTCCGGCACCCCGGTCCCCCGGGCCGAACCCTGGTACCGGCTCATGAGCCCGGCCGTGGAGCCGCTGTCCCCCGCCTCCATCACTGCGGAACGCGCTCGAAACCCCGGCCGCCGAACAGGCAATGGATACGGCAGTGGGAATTCCCGTCAACCGCAGGCGTTCACTGTGTAAACAACTCTCTGTCCCTCTCTGTTCCCACTGTCACACGCCTCTCCCGGGCGAACAGCGACAGAGCCCAGCAGTTTAGCTATACGGGACCGCAGCGCCTTCAGCCACAGGCGTGGTGACACGTCTGTGATGCATTGCAGCTACCGATAACAAGGAAACTGAACTATAAAAAACAACGAAACCTTGAACCTCGGCTGTAGGCGCCGGTTTTATGTAGCGAGGCCTCCGTGTCGATTGTCCTGCTGCACCCAGAGAGAGCGACACGCTGCGCACTTCATCACAACCAGCGCCGACTGCGCAAATCCGAATTAATGATAATTGATCATCGATAAAGCCGACTACAGTGCACTGCCGGACAGACACAGAGGAGCCCAGCTCACTCCTGCGCCTAACAACTGCTGCTCTAATTAAGAGTCAGCCAGCACCGGTCCGACCTGTTGTCGGTGTGTACAGTGGGCGTGGATCACGCACACGCCTGCCGCGCTAGCACATGCAGTCAGTCCCCGTGTCACTCTCTGCAAGTAAATTGAAATATCATGACATGAAACGGTCCTGTATTTGCATGGCCGCACCGGGCAGCACCGCCACGGCAATTTCAAGCTCAACACATCATGTGACGCAATGCAACACAGCGTTGTCCATCCTCTCCGCCTCGGCCCCGGCCCCGGCTCGGCACTCTGTGCGGATGGTGCTCGACACTGCGGCGACGGCCGCGGGAGACCCCGCACTGCAGCGGTGGCTGAGCTGTTGTTGTTTCAGCCGCTTCTCTGGCGCCGAGCGCTGGCAGCTCAAGGGCCCGGACGCTGCCGTCTGTGGGAGCCTGTGTCCCTGGCCCTGCGTCCACGGCTGCGTGTCATTACTCTTTAAAATTAAATTCAACTTGGCTTTAATATCCCCAGCCGTATTGCTCAGGCTGAAGACAATGCCCTCTGCGCCAAACCCCCCGGCAAGCCTTCCCGCAGGAACAGCTGTCTCTGGGGTCAAGCTGAACTGCAGGGATCGCGGCACAGGCTATCCCAGATAACTGGGGAGGACATGGAGGAGCATAAAGGCCTGACCCACAGTCTCCGACAGCGCCACACACTGAATCATATGGTTACTAATTTTAATCACGGTAATCGAATGTGTGTGACCACGTAAGCCCGTTCTGTTTAGGATGTCGGTGTTATCAAGCCAGGCTGAACCGGCGACCACCCCTCAGACCCGCAGCTCTGTCTGCTCGTCCTACCTGTATGGAAGAGCGCAACTCACCTAGAACGCAGGGATTTTATGTTAACAGTATATTTGATCTCATTTAATTATGTGTGCAAATAAAATAGTTATTTTTTTTAGTTATAATTAATTTATTAGTTCAAGGAAATTTACCGTCGATTGTGCTTATACTTAAACTGTAACTCTAGTACTTCTTGTGCTCTTAGCACCCCCTGTAACGTGAAGTTGATTTTCACAGCCCATGACGTTAAGATGCCACGGAGCCATGTCTGTTGGCCGACTGGAGAGTTTCCCTGAAATTGGACGCGATCACCCTTGTGACAGGATAAATCATTATAATTAGCCTTGCTACTGTATCTCTCTCCAGCAGCAGATCTCAGATCCGAGGGTATCAGAACTGCGATAAACAAATTAAAAGAGTTATATTGCGGTACTAACAAAGGATTAGCAATCAGTAAAAAACATTAACAGACATTTACCATACAAAACAGCTTAGCTTATTAGAAACCCCTGTGACAGAAACTGAGAAACCGTTATTTCTTAAAGCAAGTGCAATATGTTTTAGTTGTGCACACACAAAATTGGTCAATTCATTCAGTACTCTTAATTTACGTATATACATTATCCCCGCCTTACTCACTATGCAAGGGAATGTTTGTAATGTTCGGAAATGGTGGATTCTTAATTTTTGTTTTGTAACTGTTTCTCTGCTTTGGCGACATGAGGACTGGAAAAATCCAGGGAAGGTTTGTGGTAGTTCAGCAGAGTGGAGCTGTTGTTATTGTCTGCACAGGGTCTATGTCGTCCGGTTGAACCTGGAGCCCAAAATGGCAAAGAACTACTTCGAACTGTAATGACACCGGACTGGACCGAGCCAGCAAAGTGAAGCAGACTGAGCTGGACACTGCGAGGTGACACCAGACCACTTGACGCTGATTGCTAAGGTACCGCGGTACTCATTCCGCGGATTGTTTACAACTGGCTCCATTGGCCGATATTGCAGACAGCGCAAGGCTACTAGGTGTCCTCGCAACTGGCATCCGCTTTGAGCCATACAAATAAATAGCACAGCACAGGAAGGCAACTCAAACCAACACACAAATAGCCTCACAGAGGTGTTTGAGGGAAGAGTCGATTGCCCGGAGACCTGTTCTGCTTCTTAGTACTGTACCCGAGGAATGTGCTACACCCCAGGCTGGGATAAATGCAATCTTTAAGATTAATGCTTTTGTTGGGGATAATGTGAGTTGTGGGCTCAGATAAAGGGGTAGGGTTAAAACAACGGCAGCGATGAGACTTGATTGTGTAAGATACATTCCGCACACTGTCTACAATGTGTGTGTGGTGCAGTGTCTTTGGTACGTATAACAAAATGTCACGTCTGTCAGTGTTGTTGTGTCTAAGTACAAGTTGTTATTGTATTTGCAGCGTCAATACAGAGTTGTGTTTATTTACAGTGCATAATATTCAGACTCTTTCTACGGTGTTTCGTGTTTACAAAATGATGCATACCAGTTTTTACCTTAAGTGGTTTTTATTAAAAAACTGAACTAGTGCTGAAAGTCTAAGAGTAGGAGGCGTTACAGTAAATATCAACGAAATATCAAAGAGAAACAAATGAAATATGTTGATTGCATAAATATTCAGACCAATACTCGATATTTTGTAGAAGCACCTTTGACTGCAGTTAAAGCCACAGGTCTTTCTGTTTCTTCTCAGATTTGGTCAAACTGTCTCAGGTTGCTTAAGGATTGTTTATGGACAGCAGTTTGCAAATCTTTCCATAGATTCTCAGAATTCAAGACTTTGACTGGGCCACTCTGGCTCTGCGCCACTCATTTCTCTGAGTGAAAAAGCACTAGAGCATTCACTTCCTTATCCTTAAAATACTCTAGCGTAGCTCTGGCCTTTTGCTTTGGAGCGTTGTCCTCCTCAGAGGTGAATTTTCATCCCAATTTTAAATATCTTGTTTAATTAATTAAAAAAATAATTGAGCTCTGTAGCTTTTTTAGTCTCTCTTGGCCTCACAGTGACATCCTTAACCAGCTTCCCCCTTGCTCCTGATCTGTGCATTTCCACAACTTTATCCCTGTTTTTTTTTAAAGCTCCTTAGTTTTTATGTTTGAATCTTTACATGAAATTCACTGCCTGGCTAAAGGACATTACAAAGACAGGTGTATTTATTCTGAAGTCATGTGATCCACTTTAATAGCGCACAGAGAAAGGCCACTCAGTTAATTGTGTGTTTCATAGTAATTTTATGCACCAAAATTAATTTATGCATGGCAAATCTTATGCAATCATGCATTTTCCATGAGAATATTTTCTTTTATAGTATCCATTTACTTCTTGTTTTTCGCTGTGAATGTGTGGCATGGGTTGTGTAGATAAAAATTTAAATTGCTACTTCAAGGAGTCATGGCTTTAAAGCAACAGTGTGAAAGCTGTGCAAGAGCCTGAGTATATGCCCGGTGGTGTCCGGCGTTGCTGTGTGTAACTGGCTCACAGTGCTGCTGTGTTTCAGATGATTGAAGTGGTGGCTTCTCTGTCCCGGGGGCCAGTCTTCCTGGCTGGAGAGATGCTGGAGTGTCTGATCACCTTCACCAACCCCATGTCTCACCTGTCTACCTCCGCCAGCAGGTAACCTCCCTCCTCGTTTTCTTCTGCTCTTCAGCTCTTTCTTTCTCTAGAACTCACAAGGGTCTTATCAGCATCGGCTCGATCACACCTGTTTCTCACTTCATTTGCAGTGACGACCACACATTGAAGAATGCAGTGGAGTATTATTTTGTACAACTCATCTGGAGACCAAAACTCTTAACCTCCTGTCCCACCTCTTGCCATGCTTTCCTCTACACTTCCCTCTGTCTGTTTCTCTGGATGTGATGATTGTATTCGCCATCTTCAGGAGAAACTGTGTTTCTGCTCCAGCACAGACCTGTGAGCTTCTTTAATGCTCTCTGAGTGGTGTCCTAGCAGCAGGGCTTTCCAGAATGCCGCTGCCCATAGTGAAGGAGGCAGGAGTGGCTGAACTGCGGGGGGGTTTGGAGAGGAAGGGGAGTGGTGCCCAGAACTGAGTTGCTCTAGTTTCTACATTCTCCTCGAATCTCTTCCCTTCTCTCGTCCTCTCAGTGAGATGCTGGCATGGGCCAGTGCCCAGATCCACTGTCAGTTTCATGCCAGTGAGAGCCGGGTGGCACTCCCCAGCCAGGGCGCCAAGCAGGATGTGCAGGCAGAGAGCGACACTGTGCTCATCTCCAGCCGAGGTGAGAGGACGGAGAGTTGCTGTTTGCATGGGCTGTAAGGAGGTGGTCTGTGATCATAAATCTCTGTGCGGAAAAAAAAACTTCCCATTATTTCCATTAGTTTCATTTCATTTCCCGGCATTAGAGCCCCTAGCACGTGCAGTATCATACCAACATCACTCTAATTTACATTCATAGACCAAACATCACTTTCACTCTGTGCTGATGATATTCTCCTGCTTTCTCTTAGGTAACACAGCCAAGTCTTATTACCAAGTTAATCTTAGTCCCCCATGTTTTAAAGCTATTCGCTATCTTTAATAATCTCTGTGTATATAAAATGATATGTTCATTATAGGTCCCTATGCCTTTGAGTACCATTGCTAAGAAATCTGTTTCACCCATATATTCCTATTCAGCAGGAGTTCTCAGGTGTTATATATTAAGATATTTAGTTCTCTCTTGTCTTTCTGCATGTTTGTAAGGATGTCTTGAATGAACTTGAAGCAGATTTGACTTGATGGTGTTCTCTATAGGCCACACTGTGTGATAGGATTCTCATTGTAAAGATAAATATGCGGGACAAAGAGAAGCCGTCATTGAAGCAGACATTGTTTAAGGAATTAGTGTATAGTTAGGCTGCATGTCAGTACTGTAGAAACTCTGTCATTGTGATCAGAAAATTTCCTACTTCCCATCTTCCAGGCTAGTCGAGAATCAGAAATTCCTGATTAGATTCTGTTACCTTCTTCCTTTCTTGAGAAATCCTGTTTATAGCTTTTTACTTGTTGTTTTATTCTCGTCTTTTTTTTAATTGAACATACATGGTCATTGCCTTTTATGTGCTTGATGAACATGGTTTCTCTATTGATAACTCGTAGCACTCTTACTGAGCAGCTTAAGTGCAAAGACAACATTTAATTCTTATCTCTGTCGCATTCCCTCTCAGGTGAGCGGGGGCAGTGCATGCTGGACACTCCCCCAAAGATTCTGTTCTGTGACCTGCGACTGGACCCAGGGGAGTCCAGAACATGTGAGTCACAAATCTGTGTGTCTGCCTCTCTATGTTCGGTCAACTTAAAAAAAGTGCTTTATGGGTGTGATTGAGCCAAAAAGTACAGCAAATACTGAACATGTTTATTTTCTTATTAGCTGTGATTGTGATTTCAACTGAAGTTTGTACGAAGAAAAGCATCAGTTTTATATCACATTATTATATCAGATTAAAGTGTTGTATTATATTGTACAGTGCATAAATTGAAAAGAAAACTCTGCCAAACTATGCAAATGATCAGAGCACAGAAGAGAAAATGGAACTCTGTCCTGTATAAGCCAGACATGAATAAACGCTCCCTAATTAAAGAGTTCCAGTTTACTCTGGAGCCTCACACAGTCCTGCCAGACCTGCAGTGGGCTCAATCCAGTCTGTAATGGGAGTCCCTGGCAGATATTTGGATAGTTGAGGATAGCCCACAGCTGCTCCATGCAGTTATTATCCTCTCTCGAAATTAATTTCAGAAAAAGCTTTATTGGCATGACTGATGAATTACAGTGTTACCAAAGCAGAATCAATTAACAGAACATTTACAGACCTCTAGAATAAAGACACGTTTCCTGTCCCAGACTCGTACTGTGAGACTGTGCCAGTGGATGGACCCCCGACCTTCAGAGGTCAGTCAGTGAAGTATGTCTACAAGCTGACCATCGGCTGCCAGCGTGTCAACTCTCCAATCAAACTGCTGAGGGTGCCCTTCAGAGTGCTGGTGCTGCACGGTCCGTACTTCCATACCACCTGCTGCCTGTCACCTCCTGTCTGTCTGATTTTGTGTGTATGTCTGTTCTTCAGTATGCCCTGCTGTCTTCCTGTGTGTCTGCTGCTCGTTCTCTCACTCTGGTGTGATCTGATGAAGGTGAGGTGAGATATCTCCAGTGTTGTGCGCACATGGCATGTTAGTGATGGAGCACGTGAATGACATAAGCTGTACCCTCCACTTCAGGTATTCCTGAGCCCCCGTTCCCACAAGATGAGGAGGTGGCCCCTTCAAACCCCTTCTTGGAGGAGGAGGAGTCAGGGCGTCGTGACTCTCGGCTGTTGGAAAGAGCCATGGACCTGCTGATGAACAACACCTCCCGCCGCTCTCCCCGTAAATCAGTTTCACTGCCTACCTGGGTATCTGTGCGACTCTGTCTGACCACCAGAACAGCTCTCTGTCTGACCATCAGACTGGCCGACTTCTTGTCCAACTGTACATCAGACTGGCTGACATTCTGTCTAACTGTTTGACCATCAGACTTAATGGCTCTCTGTCTAACTAACTGTCTTTTTGGTCATTAGACTGGCCATTTCTCTGTCCCACTGTCTGTCCATCAGACTGACTGTCGCTGTGTTTGACTGTCAGAATGTCCGCTCTTTCTGACTGTGTTTCTGTCTGATTGTATGTCTGTTGACTGGTCTGCCTGTGTTGGGCTGTTTGTGTGTACCTCTGACCCTGCCTTGTGCCACCCAGACCTATTCAACATCACAAATGCCCGGGGGAAGGTGGGCAAGTTCTGCATCTTCAAGACAGTGTACCGGCTGGGAGAGGACATCATTGGCACCTTCACCTTCTCTGAGGGGGACATTCCCTGTCTGCAGGTGAGTCGCAGTCTGTCCATCAGGACAGGGTGCTCATTTAACAGACACAATACAAAACTGGTTCAGTTACTCAGTAACGGTTACTTCAGCAGCGCTTATTGTTTGAGAAACACATGCGAGCAAAAGGTATCATTGTTTTTTTTCCCCTAAGGGTGTCAACGTTTTTTTCGGTGTCAAGGAGTACCTCCTGTTCCCAGTTTTAAATGCAATTGCACATAGTTTCCACTTGTGTTCTTGTGTGTCACTGTTGATTCAGAAGTAGTCCACTGGGTTCACGTCAGTCCTTTCGGGATTTTCAATACTTGTCATGGGTCCCCTGGTAGTCTGCTCTGTTCCAGACTACAAAGGTTCAGTTTCTTCAGTTTGTCAGTGTATGCAGTTCTTATTAGTCCCAGAATATATCTGGTTGCTCTTCTCAGGACTGATTTCAGAGAAACAATATATTTTCCATAATGTGATAACTGCAATTGTAAACAACATTCTAAATGAGCCCTTACAAGTTCATTATACAATTTTAGCCTAAATTTAAATTATGCATTTTAACTGCATTGCCTAACATTTTGTTTGTGTTGTTGATTGCTTTCCCACAAATTCCCCAGTATACATATCCCTGCACGGTGTGATGTCAGAAGCTCAGAAGGGTCAATCCTGATTAGTAATTGGATGGCAGACTGTCGGGGATGTAGTCTAGAGTTTAAACCATGTCAAGACCATTTTCTACCATTTCTATAAATATTTGAAACTTTTGTGTCTTTAATGTTATAAATTGCCCGACATTTTTGGTGGTTACGCTGGTATCTAAGTAGATGTCAGTGAGGTCACCTGTGTTTGTGGTGGAGCACAAGGGTGCACGTGTGTAGAGAAAGTGACAGTGTCTGTGTGTGTGTTTCAGTACTCCGTGACCCTGCAGAGCGAGGAGGAGGTACAGCCTCAGTACCAGCGCCGGCCCGGCCAGCCGGCCAGTGTGACTGGACACGCCCGGCACCAGGAGGCCTGTCTGCACACCGCAGCCAGCCACTTCTCCCTGCCTGTCCCACTCAATGCCACCCCAGGCTTCAGCACAGACATCGGTCAGCCGATTCATATTTAATAATGCTGAGCAGGTCTGAAACAAATACATGCATCCCTAGAGTTGTGGACGACTGATTAAGGAATACCCATTTTGTGAAATACTATCAAAGTTTTCACTATAAAAAACAAAATACACATCGGTGCAAAGCATCCTTTGTCATCCACTACATTCGTATTATGAGTTTTTACCTCAAGGAAGTGTGCTAAGTTATTCATATTTTATTAAATTTGGACTGATTTTGCTATAAGGAGTATGTTCCTTCTATCACAACTCCCGCTTTCCGATTGTCACCTTTCTGGTGAGTGTTCATTTTCACCTTTCTTTAATCAGACCTTGATTTTAGCACTTAAAAGCTCTGGGGCTTTAATTTATTCTTTCATTTTAATTTATTTTTTAACTTTTTTACATTAATAATGAAGGTTTTACTAAAGAAAGCTGTTGCATGTATTGCTTGTTTAGTAAGTCGTTTACTACTTTAAATACCAAAACTACTGTACAACGTACACATCATTGAACAATATGGAAAGTGCTCTGTTAGGTTACTTGTAACTCGGCTTTAACACTCGGTTATCAACAAAAAAGGCATTTAAAAAAGTGATGGTTTAACTACACATAAATAAGTTTGAAAATTTGTGATTTTTCTGGGATTTGAGAATCAGTCCGAAGGACTTACGTATAATCGTATGGGAATTAATTTTTGATTTGTGAATTTTTGCCTTAGGAATATTTTTTTAATGGAACTAATGACGTTCCTAAATCGAGGGATATCTGTAGAGTAGAAATTGAAGTTAAAATGCTGGCATACAACACAGAAACATTTCAAGAGCTATACCTTCATGAGCAGGCAGCTTGCAGCCCAGTTCTCCTTCCTTCTGCACCCTCTCTCTCTCTCTCTCTCTCTCTCTCTCTCTCTCTCTCTCTCTCTCTCTCTCTCTCTCTCTCTCTCTGAGAGAGACTGCTACACAAGCACAGCCCAAGCCTCTGCACTCGCTCCACAGTGGCTATAAGCTTTCATCGCTCTTGTGTTTTTCTTCCGACAGTCTCTCTGCGCTGGCGTCTGCACTTCGAGTTCGTCACGGCCCGCGAGCCCGTGGAGCCGGCCATCGTGCTGCAGAACCAGTCGGAGGTCACCGTGTGGACGGGGGCTGAGCACGTGGACGTGGACACCTTTAGCTGGGACCTGCCCATCAAGGTGCTGCCGACCAATCCCGTGCTGGCCTCCTACGTGTCCCAGTTCTCAGGGAAGAACAGCATCAGTATCTGAGCGGGGATCTGCTGGGCTTGGGAAGTCAAAGCAGCTGCCATAGCTGGACTGGATCCTTTTACCCTGAGGGACACGGAATTTCTCTTCTGGCTTCCTGTACTTCTGCCTGAGCCTCGGTTACTTCATCTTATCTGAAATTCCTCTGAGCGGACAGACTTTTGCTCCAGAGTTTTGATTGGTTTCTGAGGTAAAGAAGGCTGTGAAGCCTATAAGACGGTGGCCCGCGAGGATGGGTTTAGAGAGAGGTGGTGGTTATCACAGGTGTGGAGTGGTTAAGACAAGGGGTTGGTTTAGCAGAGGATACCACAAGGAGAAAAGATGAATGTGAATGAGGATAAATTAGCATGACAGGGGAGATATGGTGCACAGGAGTGGCAGGCTAACAGGGTGATGCAGTGAGGTAGAGCCGACAGCAGCAAGACCTGCCTTGACAGCATTTCTCTGTGCCAACCGGACACAATCCCCTGTCCCTCTGCCTCTGTTTCTTTTAAAGGGAGCTTTGTTTCCTTATAATAAGTCTTTCTATTCTGTAATGCAGTGTTTGTTTGGAATAAACTATAATTTCTGTAGTCACTGTGCTGTAAATCTGTGCTTCTCACCGCACATCGTGTTGGTATTTCTGCAGGGCTCCAGAGCCGAGTTCTGTGGGCAGAACTCTCCATGTGAACCCCCTGCAACTGTATTTCCTAGAAATACCACATTTTCCAGTCATGCATAATGAACAAAAATGCTGAAAATAAGGTCCTTGCAAAACGTCAGTTCTCTGAGTTTAGTGGGTGTGCAGTCAATGTCCAGACTGGGAACCCTGCACTGTGGCAGCTCAACTGTTCTGATCACCAGAGTCCCTTTGTCTTCTGGGTTCACTGTAACAATTCTGAATTTGCTGGGGCTAAGCCTTTTTAATTATGAGGTAAAGGAAATCTTCAAATTTTGAAGACTGTGAGGTCATCACTGCATTCTTCTGGGTGGGCTGGGCTGGGCTGGGTCACACTGAGTCAGGTTGTTGCTCCAGTGGGTATTGTCCTGGGTGATTTGTGAGCAGTGTACTTGTTTCCAGAACTCATCTTCCATTGAAGGTACAGACATCACTGCTAACCCTTAGTATTTTGGTCTCTCTTTGACGCTCGTTATATTTCTTTTCTAGTAGCGTAAATTAAAAGAAGTCTGTTTGCTATAATAGTTACCAAAATATTTACAAATATAATTTATGATATTGTTATTAGAAGAGAATCAATCTGTTCCTCAGGCTGTGACAAGAAATCATCCCCCCTTCTCCAGTAGGAAGTCTGCGATTTGATTTATGTTGGAAATGAATGTTGGTAAACCCCTGAATATTACTCACAGTGGAGCCGAAAGTGCATCTCTCAGCTTCTCCCTGCTGGCTGTGGGGACACAGCCTGTCCTCTGCCTGTCTACCTGTCACCCAGCTTCCGTGTCCAGGCTGCGGTTACTGAGCCTGTGCTTCGTTAGAGTCTCTTTTTGCTTTACACAACACTATGATCAAATAGGGCTGCTTTCCCACCTGAGCTTGCATCAGTGCAATCCTAAGGGAAGAGTGAGGAGAGAGTTCTCGTCATAGCCTGGCTGACCCTGAGGGGTGCGATTCCCCACACGGGCAAGTTCCTGCTTCAGCAAGGAAACTGCCCGTCTGAACAGGCTGAGTGTGAACAGGCCGAGGGAGGGAGAGAGTGCAATGTGAGAAAGAGGAGGCGGGAAGAGAAAGGAAACAATCTGAAAGGAAATATTGTGTATTGAGACTTTCACAAGGAAAAGAGTAACATGTTCTTTTACTAAACCTTTACACGGTCCATGTAGACTGTTGTGGGATTGCTCACTCATCTCGGATGATTCAGTAATCTGGCTGCAGAGGGAGGGATCAGAAAAATAAAGATCTCTTCAGTTATAAACGTCAGCTGTGTCAGTTTATACAGGTGAGTAAAACTGTAAATAAACCATTATAACACTTTAGCAGAGAAGCACAAATAAAAAAGCAACATCCTGTCAGACCAACCTTTTAGACTTGTTTTGTGCATGCAGGAGTAGCAATGGATACCGATAAAA
This sequence comes from Lepisosteus oculatus, assembly GCF_040954835.1. NCBI lineage: Eukaryota > Metazoa > Chordata > Actinopteri > Semionotiformes > Lepisosteidae > Lepisosteus > Lepisosteus oculatus. The sequence goes on from NC_090696.1 coordinate 29,463,292, forward strand.
CACACAACATTTTAGGTATCTTGAAGATCTTTGATCTATAGGAATCCTGGGAAAGACTTGTATAATAAGAAAAGGCTGGTTAACGAATGGTGTGAAACCCAAACTGATACTGATGCTATTAGTGAGGTGACATAGAGCTTTCTGTGCCATCTCTGTATGCTTTGTAAACTTCAAATAAAACTTCAGGAATGACTAAACACAGACTCACAAATTATTCTGGATTTGCCAACCATTTTGTGTTGCATGTTGAAGTATATTTATGGCAGTTTGTTCACTGTTTACATCGATTTTTGTTTGACCTGCAAGGTTTACTTCTGTGCAAATCTTTGTAAAGATTGTACAAGCCACAGTTGCATATACTATAGAAAATGTAGAGTGAGGAATGACAATGAAATCATTAGTTAACAGTTGTTCGAGTCCAGGAACTGTATGTCCACAGACAAAGAAGACAGTGAAAGACGAAAGCAGAGCCAGTGATGTGAGGTCTTTAATGGGGTTCCACAGGAATCAGGTCGAGAGCCTCTACTCCTACTTTGTGTAAGGAATTGGCACTCTGGTATAATAGCAGACAAATGGGCCAGCACAGCTCCATATTCATTTTTTGTTCCCTCCCATGGGTAAGGGTCTGAGTACTTACAACCCCAAACAGATCCACACCCTGCATGTCTCTCAATTGAAGGTCCATAACCCAAAAGCTCTCTTTACAGTCATCAATTCAGATCGTACCGCTCCCTACTGTGTTACCTGGAGTTACAAAAGAGTACAAAAACACAACACAGTCCCTCAGTCCTACTGTGTCTGTCAATAGCTCAGTGGGTGTGGGAATCTGTATAGAGCTCTGATGCTGTTCCTCATTCCTGCTGTGTCAGTCTGTCAATAGCTCAGGGATGTGTATATATCAGTAGTGTCCATAGTGGAGATGTGCATATACAGTAGAGCCCTACAGTAGCTGAGCAGGTTTGGAAATGTGTTTATAGAGCACTGACACTGGCCATCAGTCCTGCCGTGTTAGTCTATCAATAAGTCAGTGGGTCAGGGAATGTGTATACTGTATAGAGCCCTGATGCTGTCTCTCACTCTTGTTGTGTCAGTCTGTCAGTAGGTCAGTGGTTGTGGGAATGTGTATAAAGAGCCCTGATGCTGTCCCTCAGTCCTGCTGTGTCAACCTGTTAATAGCTCAGTGGTTCGAGGAACATCTTTATAATGTCCTAACGCTGTTCCTCAGTAATGCTGTCCACATCAGTGACTGAGTGGTTCATGAAATGTGTAAAGTGCCTATAGAAAATCTATAATCCAGGACAGACACTGTCCCTCAGTCCTCTGTGCTACTGTACAGTATGTGCTTTGTTCCCCAGGCTGTGTGGCACTCAGCCAGCTTGTGTTTTTCCAGTCACTGCCTTTCCTGAATGTATGTCAGCAGTTTATTTATTTGTTTTTTACTCTACCAAAATATTTCCAGTTAGAAAGAAAATAAAAATCCCCTTTGTCTAGATCAGGCTTGTCTGACTTTGTTTATCGATGCACAGTGAAAGAGTCCACAGAGCTGAAAGCTGCTATTGAATTAGACTGGAGCTGCAAAGCATTATTATTATTAGCAGTAGTAGTATTAGTGTTATTAGTATTGACTGAGATTAAGACATGGAGTACTGACAGACGTAGGCATAGAGTCGCTGAACAGAAGTGTGTGAGAATGTGAAAATGGTGTCAAATGAGAAGAAACCATTCAGTTCATGTAGTCCAGACATTTTTTGAAGGGAGCCAGGGTATGCTGTACATTAATGACATAGGTGGCCATCGTGTTCTAGACCCACACAATCCTTTGTGTCAAGTTTTAAACAAACTCCTCTGACACATGGCAACTACAGTAATCCTATCTAGTTGTGTTTTGATGAATTTCCTGAATCAGGTTCAATGACATTTTGAGACCCTCTTCTCTCTGTGCGAGGTCAAGCCTTCTGCTTTCCACATGAAGGAGACAAGGAGTTCATCATTTTGATTTTCTGAATTTTGTAACAATTTTCAATTCTTAAAATCAACATTTCTTACAATTTCTTTTATTCCTCCCCAAAGAGCTATCTCTGTCGCCAGTCATTGAACTGCATTCCAGGCATTGGGTTGTTCTTCATCCATGTCTTCCCAGGGCGGTAATGTCCTCTTTTCATAATCTGCTGACCAAATCTGATCAGATTTCTAAATACAGCTTTACAGTCTATATAATTCTGTAATATAAATTTGACATTATTTCACTCGATTTCCATCTGTTTGGCAGAATATTCGAGCTTTCTGCATTTGTTTCTTTACATTCAATGCAAGCAACCTGATATTCATGGTGCATTTGGCGGTTTGTCAATAGCCATTTAGCAGATTTTGCTTTTGAAAGTAACTTCTAGAGCCTCGGCGATAAGTCTCTTACAATAAGGCTTCAGTCTTACATCTTAGCCAGAGAACAGAACACTTTGCAAGGAGGCCAGGCTATTAATCTCGAGTACAGTCGATGGCAGAGCCTGTTAACTTAATGGATCCTCAGTTCTCTTTCATTTTACCTGTCAATTGTGAATTTCACATGGTCTCTCCGCAGAGCAGGGCAGTCTCAAGAATTTTGCTGTGCTGTTGTTGACCTCGTCTCAGACCCCAGTCATTGGTCATCTCCACATCTGGATCTGTAGAATCAACATTAGCACCTAGGCTCCACACCATTTCAGGACCTTGAACTATCCAATAAGCTAAGTAATGAATTGATTCTAAATTGTTTACTTAATCATGGCCCCAATTTAAGGATTAGCTGGACCAAGATTTGGAAAGGCATTTAGGTTTAAAAATGATAAAGAGCTGTGGTCCTAACACAGACCCCTGTGGTACCCTACTAGTAGCCCAAGCTATGTTAAAAGGGATTCCCCTATCAGTGCTTTCTGTATTCTCCACATTGATCAGCTCAAAGTCCATATGCACACATTATTTTAGGATATTTACAGCTTCCAAATTGACAGTTACCCTTTATGGCACACCCCAGGGAGGGGTGCCATGCCACAACAGGATCTTAGAACAGGTACAGTAGATCGCAAGAAAAACAGATACGCGTGCATGGCAAATTAGAAACAGTCCAGCATAAAAATATAAGTCTCTCTGAAACTCTTCCAAAAAATCACAATAACATCCATGGATCCTTCCTAATAAAAAATTCAGTCCGCTGCTACTCACTCCATAGCAAATGTTAACAATCAATCTCGAAGCATCAACTTCCAGGTTTTAAATGTCGCCTGACCGATTGCCTTCCACCCACTGGGCAGGTGACTGGGGATGCTTTCTGCGGCATGTGGTTCAGACGAGAATCACCCTGGCCTTTCACAGGGTACCGCGTCACAAAATTCCTGGAAAATATACAAAGCAGCTCAACAGTATGTGTTAAGTCAAGAAGCCTGCTTTACGGAAATGCTTTGGTTGAAAATGAACACATTTATAGTTAGGTACTGCAAAAACAAAACTGTGCTTACGGAGGATGGTATTAGTTTGCCTCATGTCAGAGGCTGGACAGCATTAGAGCAGAAGAGATGTGCAGACGAGGAGACAGCACAGAGGCAGAGGCAGCTGAGGCTGTAGATGCTCTACAGACCTCCTCCTGCCTCCACTGGTGTGATAATTCCCTTCCCTGGGAGACGGGCAGGAGGCACTCTAGTGCTGAAAGAGGGTGAAAGGAGAGCGGAAGGACGAGAGCAGCTACTTCGAGAAAATCAGTAAGAATCTTGTTTCTATTTCAATTTTCTATTTCCTGTTTCTGTGTATTCATGTTTATCATGCTCTTAATATTTAATCTTATCCCTGCACCTCTGTACCCAAAACACAGGATGACTGTATGTTCACTAAACAATATTATCCTCCTGAAGTAAGTTTTAATTAGCATTAGATGGAAGCTTTGCCTGTAAATACTTTTCCAGTGTGTTTCTATGCACTTTCTCTACTCTATGAACTCATCCAGGTTCTAATACTGTTCAACCGCCCTTTGCTTTCGTAAGACAGCTATCCACTTCTACTGTATTTCACTTGAATCCATTATTGCCTCTTTAAAGACAGCTAACAAGGCAGAAATGCAGTATCTGGCTTTTTCCAGACCACGCAAACTGTCTCTTAGAATACTGCTGCAGTATGCAGTAGATAATCTTGATGACATAAGAGACTTCTTAGGTCTGAGTGCTCTTTAGCTATCTTGACAGTGCTACAGTTCTCATGTTGCAGGCTTTTTCTGCCTTGTACTGAGTTGCAATGTTCTGCACTGAATCCGTGGTCTTTGTGGAGTACAGGTGAAAGGCTGTGCAGTCTAGGTGCTCGCTGTGGGGTCCTGCCCCACAGGTGGAGGTACTCCTGTTACGGTAACTGGGTGGGATGTAAGGATGCCCTGTGGGCTTTGGGGAAATAGAGATTCCAGTAATAACAGGCGAGAAGGAGGGGACTTCTGGGCTGGGTTGCTGGCTCAGCTACCAGTGTTTGGGAGCCAAGCCAGCAGTGCAGCACAGCCTCTGTGCACACATACACTCAGAGATGCGTAGCCCAGTGCTGCACATACTGTACAGATTCTGTCTGTGGTGACCATGTGCAGTCCACAGTAATGCATTCTCATTAGAGTAACTAGGTACAGAGAGAGGAGCATTCACCCCACTACACACACTGCACAAAATAAGCAATCTCTCAGAAAAAGAAAACACCTTAATAAATTAAAGTCCTCTTTGTCCTCTGGGGTTCTCACGAGGAATCAAGCTTGAACTAGTATATAGAGTACACAAATTCACAGACACAAGCAAGCATAGTTCACTTTGCACAGTATCCATATAATCAGTATGGAAGCACTACTGTAAGAGTGTGAGGTAAGACATTAAAAGCGTTCTCTTATGGAGGAATGTGGTTAAAGTTAATTTCCAGTGACCTAGTTGCTCTCTGCCCTGGCAGGGGGATCAGACAGACCAGACGAGAAGAGGCTGTGCTGAGGCGGAGTTTGTCAGCTTTTGGAAGGAGAGAAGTGGTGCGTGTCTTTACTCAAAATGAAACTTCTTGGCAGTATTTAAAGAGCAGCTGCCGGAGACGAGGGACAAAGACCTCGCAGTGGAGGAGCAGGAGAGCACGGACATCCTGCAGCACTGTGGACAGCGACTCCTCCCTGGCGCCATGGCAACACTGCGGGCCGCTCTGCTGGCGGGACTGCTGCTGGGCTGTGCACGAGGTACTGAGTTTATACTGAGTTCACACTGTCACCGTGCACAGGGGGCAGCTGGGTGCCCACCTAACTGCTCATCTTTCCACAGCAGGGTTAAAGTACAGATCAATGTGTGTAGAGCAGCATACATATGAATAACGTCTCGAACAACATCGGTGACTCAAATATGATTATTACTTTTGTTGCACTCTAACAAACAAAAGGCAAAATGAGAAACAATAGTGCACTGCAGGGACTTTATTTTTTGTGCGAAAGGAATTTTCCAAAGGAGATTTCTAAACAGTAGAGACACTGAACACAAAATGTGGCTATGCGGGGGCTCATAGAGTCCTTTTCTCCAGCACTGTCTGAGAGTCAGGCAGAACAGCACCATATCAGCACAGAGAGACAGGCGCTGTACAGGGCAAAGACATTGTAATTCACCAGGGCAAGAACTGGATGCATGGTTTTGGGACAGTCAGTATTGGTCTATAATCATTTTTGCATGTCTCGCTGGAAGAGCACTGGCCAGTGAAGTAATAGTAGGGAACTGGATTTCTGGCAGCTGTGTGGCACAGGAGGTGTACTGTAGGAGAAGATTTCTCCATGAGAGGAGCATGGGGAACCAGGTGCTGCTCGTGCTGGGGTGCTTGTTGAGGAGTGTAGACGGCAAAGACCATCAGGGGGCACCCTGCAGCCTTCTGGAAGCCCTGGGGACTTCTGTTGATTGGCAGCCTCTGCTACTTATGTTGCCAAACTGCATTTTATAGAATGTGAAATACAAGAATAGATATGTTTGAAATTAATTTCAGAAACAGTGGCTGAGGTAACTAGATCAACCTTTTGTCAGTTTTACCAATTTGAAAAGGATCTAAAGCACTGTGCTCTGAAGGCCAGGAGTGGGATTGTCCTGTATTGTGCCTCTCTCTGTGCAGGTAACGACATGGGCTCGCTGGACTGCTGCCTCAGCACCAGCAGCATTCCCATCCCCCTCTCCATCTTGAAAGACTATCAGGTGCAGAACCCAGACCAGGGCTGCCGGATCCCCGCCGTGGTGTGAGTGAAGAGCATGTCTCCTTACTCCTTCTCCTCCTCTTCCTCATCATACTGACCATCCTGATCCCTCCCAACCCCCTTCTGTCACCTTCCTCCTCCTCTTCCTCACACTGACCATCCAGATCCCTCCCAACCCCCTTCTGTCACCTTCCTCCTCCTCTTCCTCACACTGACCATCCAGATCCCTCCCAACCCCCTTCTGTCTCCTTCCTCCTCCTCTTCTTCAAACTGACCATCCTGATCCCTAACAGCCCCCTCCTCTCTCCTCCCTCCTCCTTCATCCTTTTCTCCCTCATCTTCTTTAGTGGAAAAAGCAACACTGCTAAATTTCTGTTCCTCCTTGTCGTGTTTTAAAAATGTCTCCTATTTAATTGGGCTTTCTGCCTCACACATCTCTTCCTCCACTTTGTACCCTCCGTAGTTCAAAGTGCTTATTTGGAGCGACAGAGAAATCACAGATTTTACAAAGCATGTCTCAAATAACAGAAAACAATTACATTTCATTGTAAAAAATGTGATTACACTTTTGACTTAAAAAAAGTGAAACACTTTTAATTTTATAGTTTTTTTATAGATAAATTCATGGTCATGTTATTAGAAATGCATTCATAGCATTTTAACAGCAGTGATGAAAGTCAATTGACATTTCTTAAGGAAAATACAGCTATGCCAAAAGCTGTTGATTATGTAATAACATGACAACATCAACTGCAATAAAACAAATAATAAAGGACAGACTTCCCTCTGTGCCTGACCAGAGTCATTCATTCTGTGGCAGGCCGTTGTGCTTGAGCTGCTCGTACTGGACACCTTGTCATTTTGTCCAAGAAAATGGGGAACATTTCAAATTGGCCATGTTAGGAAGTTCCTGGACTTGTAAAAAAGGCATCTGTGTCTGCCCGGGACTACGACTCTCTTCCTGTGTCCTGCAGGTTTATCACCAAGCGTGACAAGAAGCTGTGCGCCCCTCAGGACCTGCCTTGGGTGAAGAATATAAAGAAATGGCTTAACCATCAGGGCAAGAAGAAGAGCCCACACTGGTGAGCAGGGGGCAGGATGTCTGGCGTGGGAGTAGAGGGTGGCTGTGGGAGTTAGGGCAGACACCCCTGTCTGAGTATCCCATCCTGCCAGCACAGCCATTTGTACTGAGAAATTGACACAGTAAAGGGTCTTATTTGATACATTTGTAAAGACTTCAAAGTACAAGTTGTGACTGTTCACTCTAACACTCCAATATTTGTCCTTCCTCTAGGGGGCACCATTGAGATGGGGAGCAGGCTGAAGGCCTGGACTGTGTGAGTCCTATCGGCAAGACAACCTGTACTCCTGGCCCGCACAGTATTGCCCTCCAAATTCCAAGAAGCTTCCAAATTTCTGAAACTCTGCCCATCTGTTACCTGACCAATACTGTAACCCTTGTATACGCCTGTGCTACACTGAATGTTTTCTTACCTGCATTTAAAAATATATATCGGAATATATCAGAATTTGTGTAATAAAGTTGAAAAAAAAAGACTTGTGTGGTAAAATACGTGCTGTTTTCTCATAGTATTCTGCACATGCTGAAAGTGTGATGCTGAGGTAGGGATTAGAGTCCTCCCAGAGACTAAAGTCATCCTCTCAGTCTTCAGAATTAGGAGCCCACAAAATGTAGAGCACAGCACCCCCTAGCAGCAGGGTGAGGCAGTGCAGGTAGAGGTAGGCGTGGTCAAGGGCAGTGCCCAGCTCCCTGCTCAGACTCAGCCTGTCCTGCTGTTTCCGAAGGGACTCCAGCTCCCTGCGCACCCGGCTCAGCTCCTGCTTCAGCCTGGCCAGGCTCTGAGGCCACACTCCCCGTCCCACACTGGCCTCCACCCTCTCCACCCTGCCATCTCCCATGATCAGCTCCTCTGAGAGCGCTGCAGACACACAAACAGGGGTCAGGGGTCAGCAAACAGATGACCTTGCTCTATGGCACAGATCATTTAACACTTCATTCCAAAAAGGAAAAAGACAGAAGACTCATCACTTTGCCAAACAAAGCCTTTATCTCTCTGTGAATTACTTCATGCAGGTGTTTACTGAAGAAGACACTCATAGCAGAAGAGTGGTTATCAGAGGAGCGGGGGTCTCACAGGAGCGTAGATGTGAGTTACAGGAACAGACACACCACAGTCACCAAAAAGACCAATGAGTCCCACTGAATACTTATTAATTGTGCAATAAGATTGTACCCAGTTTGGCAGCAGGCGATGAGCCACGAGCTTTCCAGTGAAACATTGGCCTGCTTGCTTGGTGTTGTCTGTCTTACTACACGTCAATGAGAGGTGTTATCCTTCCCAGTCAGTCATGTAAAGATTTTTAGAGATTCACTAATGATAAAAAATACCTTTGCTATAAATTGTTGCAAACATAAATTTGTAACTAACTGGTAATCAAAAATAACTTCAACATGCAAAAAGCACAAAGGGAATCAGATCAATTAAAACTTGCCTTTAATCTCTGCATCCTCCCATTTTCCCTTCCGCACCAGCTGTGATAGTGGGGGGAAGATGTATTTTGCCACCCATGCACTTCTGTCATTGGACAGCTGGAAAATAAGTGCCGTTTCCATGGCACTACAGGCAAGCAGCCCAAGGGATCCAATCAAGTACACCTCTGGGGAGAAGGGGTTAACACCGAGTTTAATTGAGTGTAGTCCTACAGCAGTCTGCCCTGGGGCGGTTTACCTACTGTTTACTGTCTCTGAGCCCTGGCACGCACCTTGTCAATAAGCACTGTATACGCATCAGCAATCCAGAATTTATAACACTCCTTATGATACAGTGAGTGTTTTTGTCTGTATTTTATCCCTCATCTTAACATCTCACCTCCCTTTTCATTGACTGCCCCAACAAACAGTTCTCCTGTTGCCTGATGCTTCTCTCTTGCTAGTCCCTCTTCCCTATATTCAGAAACACATTTCTTGGTCTTTCCTTCTCCCCCTCCCTCCCCATCTCACTCTTCCTCTGTCTCTCTCTAACAGGTCTCATAATGTGTCCAGGCTGATGTTGCTCCCAAGACTCCCAGCAATGCTGACGTCTCCCACACCAGTCGGCTGGTCTTCTGGCGTGGCAGACATCAGCCACCTCAGAGAGAGCCCTAGCTGGGCATTAGTTTCACGTCACACCTCCCTGTCCCACACTTCTGTCTCACCAATGAGGGGCAGCTGTCCTCTGAAGGGGGGGAAGAGGCTGAACACCATGAAGATGAAGATGAAGTGTCCGGTAAAGATGGTCGTCTTCACACTGAGCCGCTGTTTGTAGTACGGGGGGATGAGGAAGGCCAGCCCGTCCAGGAGGAGCAGAAAAGAGCTGGGCAGCAGGAGAGTGACCAGGTACAGCAGAGGCCTCCTGCGCACAGTCACCTGACACACACACACAGACACGAGTGAGGCAGAGTCAGCCTCACACAAATAGAAAGAGTGTGTTTTTATCAAATCCTGTATGTGAGCATCTTTATTGCATTTTGTAAGGAAAGTATTTTGTTCTCCAGTACTATAGACCCAGATCTGTTTGTTTAATCGGCGTCTTTCAGAGGAGATGGAATTAGAAGTGAGAGAGGAGCCAGAAGACTAACTTCTGGAAGTGCACTCTTTGCTACAGAGCTGTGGGAGCAATAGAACTGAGAGTGGAGAGAGAGATGTGGCAGGGGAGTGAATAATAGTTGGTGATACAGGTGAAAGTGTCCCACTGACCTGCACCCTGACAGTGGAGGTGTTGCTGGGGGATTTGGACAGTATGGATGATGTAGGTCCAGGCACAGTGAGGGACACCAGTTCCCACTCCCCCTGAGAGAATGACCTGTCCCAGTTCCTGCCAATCTCCACAAACTGGGGGCTCAGCTGGACTCTCACCTCCTCCCCTGGAAAATGATGGGGGAACAGAGAGGAACGAGGGATGGGAGAGAAGGAGGAAGGAATGAGAGTCACTGTGGACAACCAAATCAGATGGAAAGTGTTAAAAAGTTCAAAAGTTTAAGTCTGACTTTCAATTTAGGTCTGACTGGCAGTAAAATAAAATATCAGATGCAGAAATAAAGAGGCAAACAGAGATATATGGGTAAGAGGTACTGAAACATGAAGAGAGAGGAAAGCAAGGCAAACTGGCTGACAGTGTGAAAGGAGCACAGCGAAGAGTGACTGAGAGTGAGAGGGAGAAAGGAGCACAGCGAAGAGTGACTGAGAGTGAGAGGGAGAAAGGAGCACAGTGAAGAGTGACTGAGAGTGAGAGGGAGAAAGGAGCACAGCGAAGAGTGACTGAGAGTGGGAGGGAGAAAGGAGCACAGTGAAGAGTGACTGAGAGTGAGAGTGAAAAAGGAGCACAGCGAAGAGTGACTGAGAGTGGGAGGGAGAAAGGAGCACAGTGAAGAGTGACAGAGAGAGTGAGAGGGAGAAAGGAGCACAGTTAAGAGTGACTGAGAGAGTGAGAGGGAGTAAGGAGCACAATGAAGAGTGACAGAGAGTGAGAGGGAGAAAGGAGCACAGTGACAGAGGGACACAGATCCTTACACGTGTGTGCCAGCGACCCGAAGGTGAGGTTGCAGGTGTGCCTGTCCAGAGGGAAGTGGTGCAAGTCAAGTGGGCAGCTGGACACCAGAAGATGAGGCTGAATCTGCTCTACCTGTCCCAGGTGAGACACAGACACCAGATGTGACCGTGGAAGACTGTTCTCACCTGCTCTGAACAATAAAGAGAGAGGACTGACATTGAGGAATTAACGCTGGACTCCGGGATGGGACCCATATTCACAAATCAATATAGAGAATTATTATGCACAAAATTAATAATCTAAAATATTACATCAATATAGAACATAAACTGTGAATTTTAAACTTTAGGCCTTTCATGAAAAAGTACTGTATCATATAACCAGAGAAATAAAAGAATGTGCCCCGGTGAAAAACATTACAGTACATCCTGGTACACTGTCCTCAAAATATATTCAGACAGCAAAGTCCAAACTTTGATTTAGAGTCAAGCAATTTTATTTTGTGATCAGGAGCTTGAAATGAATGATAAGCACAGTACAGTATGCATTTTATTCTTGATTAATTCCAATCACATTTGAACATAGCTGACCAAAAACATACTTTGTGTTAACAATAATTCCAAGTTATCATGAGTATTGAGACACATTCACTTTAAAGTACATTTCAAACTGTTCAAAGTCAGTATTTGATTGCATATTTTTTGTGGCAGTAACTGCACGACTGCACGAAGATCGACTGACTTCTCCAAACTCTTTATGTGATCTCTGAGATGCTTCACTAACCTGTTTCTCTAGCCACATTGAGTTCAACAGTTCATACAAAACCCAGTTAAGGAGGAGTTTGCTCATTTTAATTAGCAAATGCAAAATCCCAGAGCCAAACTTTGGCTTCAGGTCCAACTGTCTTGAGTGTGAGCAATCCTCCACTGAGTCTGTGGATTGGTCAGTCCTTTAGGATGTGCTGTATAGTTTACTCCAACCCACAGGCACAAAGAGGGCAGCACTGATTCTCCATCTACAGAAGTTGGCAAGACATGGAGTATGACCAGTCCTAAAGTATTTTAGAGTGGATCATTCTTTTCTTGGTAGGTGAGAGCCTGGAGGTTGTTAGGTAGGGCGTGTGATGAGGAGCTTGTTTGATATGTCCAGTGATTCTCATTCTTGTGCCCAGGTGGAGTTTGTATTGAGGTCTTGTTGGGGAGGGTTTTTCCAGATTGCTTTCTTTCTTGAAAGCAAATGTATCTGTAGTGAGTTAAATATGTTCCTTTAAAGTTGCAGGTTAGGAGTGACTAGGACCCATTGGAGCATTTTTGTGTCGAGTTGTCAGATATGTGATGTTTGTCAGGACAGGGAGTCAGAGGAGTGGAGTGTAGGGTTCCAGTGATAATGCACATGGTGTCTGCTCTGTGAGTATGTGATGATCTTGACCAGACAGGGGCACGGTATCCTGCTGCTGATTAAGACAGTGTAAGTGTTGAAGTCTGGAGGGTGGTAGCGGCAGCGCTTCATGTTGTACCAGCAAGTTTGGAGATGCTGGTTCTGCAAATTCTGATTATTCATCTGAATGTTGAGCTTTTTAATAGTAGAGGTGAAATCGTCTGGATACTGGTTTTGCAGGGCTTTGTTTGTTTAAACTTGGAGTGATTGAAGAAAAGGGAATATGAGATGTCCAATGCAACTAAATTAATATTTATGAAGTACCCTATGATTAAAGAGTTCAGGACATGATGCTCTGAAGAGTATTGTTAAAGTGAAGATAACAAAGGGCTTACTGAAAAATCATTTGAAGGAGGAGGAATCAGCATCATTGCACCATTGCTTGCGAAGCTTGACTCCATCAGAGCAATCACCCAAAGAAGGAACACAGTTTGCACAATACTGATGAAGAATGTAATAGTGGAATTGGAGACACTTTGCAAAACCAAGGGTCTGCAAGCTATTTCTTTTGTATCCAGGAGTCTGGGACATAGGGTACAGATCTGGGGCCAGGGATAAGTAGTTTGGGGGAGAAAGTCGGGAGCAGACGCATGTAAGATACCAGTGGGAAACGCTTTAAAGGCAGCAGGAGTTATGAGAAGCCCAGACCTGACAAACACTGAAAGCCCATGGGGGAAGGAGCAAGAATCTGGGTGTGATTGCTGAAGAAGTGAGAAAGAAAAGGAAAGACAGGCAGGATAAACACAGAGGGTGCGATGAAGGGCAGCCCTGGAGACACAGTTGTCCTGGAGCAAAATGGAGGTACAACAGGATGGGCCAAAATATAAGGGAGGGCAGAATGACACCTTATTTTCCATATCATGTGGAAAAGTCAGGCTCTAGTGGTTTAGAAAAGAGACATGAGTCTAAAGGCCAATTTAGCTATTGGAGTAGTTGCAACCTGAATGGTGTGACAGAGATAGGCATAGACGGAGAGTAGTGTAACAAGACTGACTGCCAGGAGATTCTCAAGGGATCGAAGAAAAGGAGAGCAGGAGGTATTGGGCGAATGGAAGAAGGGATTCAGGTGTTGGAGATGGAGAAATGGATGCGAAGAGCGTGAGATAATCTTGGGTCAATAGCGGATGGAAGTTGGAGGTCTGGGAAGGGTTGAGTGCTGTGAAAGATTCAGTGTCCAGATTGGGCTGGAGTTGCTTGGCTTGTTCAGTCAGTGGGAGCACAGAGATTGGTGTCCTTGAAGCTGGACTTTGGATGGAAAGTTCTGTCGTTTGTGAGAAGAAGCATTGAATGGTGTTATGTTTAATGAATCGTGCCAACATCGATAGTGATGTTTGTGCATTTAAAAAAAGTTGAAGTTTGTAATATTTTTTTCTTGAATTCTTATCTTACAAAAAACTCAGAACTGAGACTTTTCTTCTTGTTCCTTATTTTTCTTCTGTAGTGCTTAGTCAGTCACTGGACAGCTCAATTGTTACAAATGAGTACTAACATGTTATAAATGAGTAATTACCAGAAGAGTTGGAACATATACCAGCCTCAGAAACAGGGTTCATATTCCTTGCTCTAAACGGTTGAATTGACATGTAAATCAGGCAAAGAATCAGGGGATGGACAGAAAGGCAGAGAAATAAGGATTCAGTCAACGTACATTTCATGCACACTGATGTCAGGGATCCACAGCTCCTTCACTGGCACTGACACCTGCCTCACCCCGTGATAGAGAGCAGGTTCCCAGGATAGGTACTCGTTGTGCCAGACCTATGGAGAGAGAGTGGAGGGAATGGGGGGTGAGTAGGAGAGAAGGATGAACAGGGAAAGAGGAGGAAAAGAGAAAAAAAGACAGAAGAGGGAGATTAAAGCAGGGAATGTCCATTATTACACATTATCTCTCAGACCCAGTGTGAGTGACAGGCTAGATGTCCTCTAGTCAGCTTCGTCTCCTATTCCACCTTAATAGTCAGCAAATTATACTCCCTTTCCACTCTTACCTCAATCCTCCAAGCCCAGCCTGATCTCACTCCTCCAAGCACAGCCTGAGCTCACTCCTCTCCACCTGATCTCACTCCTCCGAGCCCAACCTGAGCTCACTCCTCTCCACCTGATCTCACTCCTCCGAGCCCAGCCTGAGCTCACTCCCCTCCACCTGATCTCACTCCTCCGAGCCCAGCCTGAGCTCACTTCCCTCCACCAGATCTCACTCCTCCGAGCCCAGCCTGAGCTCACTCCTCTCCATCTGATCTCACTCCTCTGAGCCCAGCCTGAGCTCACTCCTCTCCACCTGACCTCACTCCTACCACCCTGACTATACTCATCTTCTCACCCTACTCCATTACCACAGAATAAGGTCATATCCCTTGAGTCCCCGTGTGTCACTTGTCCTCCATCCTGTCTCTGGCCTACCTGTCTGTATAGGATATAGAGTAGCAGCTTTTCATGCTTCTCATCCTGTGGAGAGACAACATTGAACACAGCAGAAAGGTTACATTTTTTTTAATGAAAATATACTGTTAATGAGTGTTGTGCTGTGAAATAGAAGAAATGTTATATTATAAAAATATAAAATTATTACAATTACAATTATAAAAATTATTACAAAGTTGCCCCCTAAGTTATCACACTCTCCGTTCTCAAATGCCTCGCAGAAAAGGACAACGAAAACATTTAATAAATAAAATTCGACAAACTGCAGGAAGAGTAGAGTGAGTTGCTTGTGTGGGAAAGTAGTGAGGCTTATGGCAACTGCCCATCCACACCCCCACCTCCACCCGGTAGCAGCCACATTTTCTGTCTATTAAATTGTAATGATTAAAATGGGATGCCACTCTGAGGTTGTAACATGCACCCCTTAAGATCCACAGAGACAATTTTCTCTTTTTCTCACTTTGCACAGAACAGGATTGTTTCTGGAGTGTATGGCACTCATGATGTTCATGAACAATACTTTTCATGCCTCCACTTGTCTGAGCAAAAAGCTATCATATACGTCATTGTCATTGTAAATCTAATGCAGACAAGTACAGAGTTACAAGTTGGTAGCACAAACACATTTTAAGATGATAAAACACCGAGCTTGAAGAAGTTACTTATCATTACTTCCTGTTTGTGAAGCAGTACAAAAACTCCTTAAGCTTGTGCAACACCCTGCAACACCCTGTGCAACAATCACGTTTAACAATTAACAATGCATTTACTGCTTCTGGTGGTTTAAATATTATATTCACCCTTTACATCTTGGGTGGGTGTGATTGTAAGTCATTTTGGATGAAAACAGCTGCCAAATGCATAAATGTAAATGTTATGAGAAAGACACAGGTGTCTTTTGCATGAAATAGATCCCTTTCTATGCCTGGTGCCTGTGGAGATCTTGTATCAGTAGTTAATTGTTGTTAAAATCAACTGTTGATAAGCAGCAGGAGCTCTGCAGCAGCCTCACCATGTCCAGCACTGCCAGCACAGTGAAGTCGATGGTGACTAGTGTGACTGTCCTCCAGTCCAGGACTGGCCGCAACTGGGCAGCGCGTCCAGACAGAACAGTGTCTAGCCAGAGGGCCAGGGAGGGTGGGGCCGGCGGGTGGGGCTGCGGAGCTGGGCTCACACACACACCTGGAGGGCACAATGGGATGAGAGGCATGCAGTTAGAAACTCCGGTTGTGTCAGTCATAATGCAGGCTTTTTACAGTCAAATCAGGGGTGGTTATACAAAGAAAGTAGGTGTTATTATGGGACATTTTAGCTTTTCACACATAGATTTTAGAAAACAACATTGAGACCTTAGCTAGTCCTGAAGTGGTAGACATGGTAAGCATTGAATACATACAAAAGGAACGGGTGAACGTTTCTTACCCTGCAGGAGGGAGAGCAGCAGCAAGAGGTGGAGATTCACACTCATTCTAGGAGGGTCAGTCTCACAGCCTGCTCAGCTTGGGTGATAAACTCATCCTGAAACACTTTTATGTGATTTGCAATGGTTACAGTACACGTAAATAATATTTGAAAATATCCTTGCAGAAGCATCCAGAAAAGGTGAGTTTCTCCTGGAGAAGGGGAGCTGGTGCTGTGACTGTATAACAGATGTTAGTGCATGTCATAGAGTTCACAACACAGAATGCACAGAAAACACTGGAGCTGTGAGCATGCAGTACACCAGACACAGAGGCCTCTGGGTTCAGACTCACTAGAAGAGTCAGCCTCTACTACTATACTGCACTTCCCTTTGGGGGGAAAGGGCAGAATTCAGAGAATACAGACAGCACTGAGCTCCCATGAACATCTGTCTCTAATACTGCCCACTGTTCCACTCACAAAAAAACACATAAAGAAGCTTTTATTAACTGGGAACATTCACTGGATTAAACCCTGTGCCTCAGTGTTCTTACTGTGTGTCACCCACCTTAGAAAACAAAGCCTTGGACATGTGGCTCAGCAAATGCCTCCATGTAATCAACAATAACATGTGAAATTAGTATACTTTTAACTTTTTACAAAGTAGATATCGTACAAGTTTGTTTCAAATTTTAGTTATACAGTATTACATCAAAAATGAGTATGGCAACAATACAATTCACTGTGTGCCATGACACCTGCATATCCATCCATGGTTTCACCCTCATGCCCTGCAGGGATTGCTCAAGGGGGCTTCTTCCTCCTCTCATCAACCACTATTTAGGCAGTATTGATGTTTCCACTGTCAAGTCACTCAGCAGTACAAATATCCAGAAAGAAACAGCTTTGAACATCTACCTACCATGAGAGCAATCATGCTCAGCACAGTGAGATCTGAAGAGACACAAAGCTCAACATCAGTGCCCCTCACTGGCATAGACTGACAGATCAGAAATGCGGTCTCCATATTGGACTGTCAGATCTTACCTGGGATTACTGCAGCCTTGCTTTCAATTTCTAGAGCTTTCCTGGTCGTGTGGCAGATCCTTGATATATATGAAAATCCCCACAGATGAGCTCTCTTGTGTCAGTTCTACATTGGATTCCTGCAAATCCCCGTGACCTGTTTTCCCTCAGGATGTGTAGCATTTTCTCTCCCAGACCTGTTCCAGAACCCAGAGCTGACAGACCGATCTGGAGAGAACAGAGCGTATTAAATGGGAGTCCTGTGCTGATGTAACAGGTTTCACCTCACATCATTATCCTATCTGAGTCTTCATGATAATATACTGTACCAGGGGGTGGGTCTGCATGTTTAACTGAATACTTTCCTAGAATGTTATTGGTATATGGAATCTTGCATTCATCTTGACCACTACACATCAGGTTACAGCTCTGATTAGTCATTTATCTATTCTGAATTATGACAGATTAAAGGGTCAACGTTATGGCTACAATAACCTTCATAACCTCAGTGGAGGCTGATTTATTCTGAATTGCTGTTGAAGACCTTGTCAAAAGGTTTCAAGAAAAATAGAAGGGAATCAATTCCTGACGGGTGGGCATTGTACGTGTTCGATACTGTCAGGGAAGGACACTTTCTGCTTGCTCCCCCTGTTCAAGCAGTCCTAGATCCCAGAAAAGCAACCAGACTGGATAAGTGAGTCGGAGAGGAACTGCTTCTGAGAAATTGATATTCAAATCAGGTCCTATCTGTACATGCAGATAGCATGTGACAATGGAGCTCTGTGCAAGTGAGAGCCACTCTGAGTTTGAATATTGAAATTAAGCTTAATCTCCCTTCCTTCATTTACAACACTTAAAGGTCTGTGGCAGAGAGTAGCCTGCAAGCATTCTGTCGGTGAGAGGGAAGAGATCCTTCTCTTCTCTTTTGTTTGTAGAAGAGGATTCAAGCTTCAAACTAGAGAACAGATTGGCCCAAGAGGTAGCAGAGCATCTATGTTCTGGTGCTGACTCCCGGCGCTGGGAGAGGAGAAATTCAATTTGGAGAAGTGGACCTGGATGAGCTGAGTCTCAGGCAGGAGAGGGGGGAGAACTGGGATTCAGGATCTGAGCGATGGACCTGGGTTTTCTGTGGGTCCTGAGCTTCTATTGGCTGATTTCCAGAGGTAAGGAGATGTGCGACAGAGAGCGAGGCGGGAGATGAAGAAAGAGAGTGGATGATGAGAAAAATGGAGCATTAGATTGGGTGCAAAAAGACATTGTCAGCTTTAACTGTTTGATCTTTCCTTCACAGCCTAATTTTCTGAAAGTGCAATCCATACTGCTGGACCAGCTATAAAGTTTTAAAACAAGCGTCATATGATACCAAATTGTGATCACTTTTCCATAGTAGTCCTGTGACCATTGTCCTCAATCTGTCACTGTGGTCCTTATAACTGTTTTTACATCTACTGTATTGCTTTGAGATGCTACTTTTAAAGGTGCTATATAATTTTTTTTTTTGGTATAGAGAAACATGATCAGATTTTCCCTGGTTCAGAAAAAAACATCAAAACAAACACCAGTCAGTTCAGAAAACAAAACAAGTTCCTTTGCTTGTGTCTGACTTCGCAAAATCAGAATCATAAAACATCATATCCCATTTCTGTTGTTTCTATCCTATCTTTCCTACAGGTAATTGTGCAGCATAATTTATGTGAAGGAAGACAAAGTCCACCATCATTATAATTTCCCCCTGGTGTCTATGATACATTTGTATATAAGTAGAATTTTCACCATAATCTGAATTTGGTGGTTTTCAGAATGCTCATGTTCTTAAGCTCTTTGATTAATTTCTGCATAATGTGAACCCATATATTATTGAAGGATTGGAATGCCAACCTGTACCAAAAGGCTTAAACCTCCTGTCTCTCCAGGTCCCTGTGTGCTGGGTGAGAAGGGGCCAGTAGACATGGCCTCCCTGATCAGCTCCATCATTCAGCACTCCTCCCCAAGACTGAGGCCAGTCAGACACTGGGACACCACACTCACTGTGCAACTTGACCTGCGGTTGTATTCTATACTGGATGTGGTAATATATATACAAATTGCTACAAGCTTGTTGACTCGTTTACGCTGCTGACAGTAACGGATCATTAGATTCCTCAAGACCCCTGTTTGCTAACACCTCTCCTCCCCACCCCCTTCCTGTTGGTTCTTCTCTATTTCTCCCCAGAATGAGAAAGAGGAGAAGGTCAGCCTGCACGTGCTCTGCACCCAGGTGAGTTTGACAGCCCTCAGCCCTCCCCACGAATTCAGAAGTGGTGTTGGTATGAGCTTTCACAGTGTTGTCACAGACGCTGCTACGGGAAACAAGCAAAACATTAAAAAATAAAATCCAATATTGACAACTGAACTTTTGAAATAAATGAAATAATGTGGAATATAGACTAAATTTATTTCACTCCAGGTCTCTAGCAGCCAGGTCTGCCTGTGTTGTCCAGATTCTGTGGTCAGGCTGTGTCAGGAGCCTGTTTCCACTGTGGGAGATCACTGCTTACTGGTCAGATAGGGAGTCAGAGTGTGGTTTGAGTGTATTCAGTTGCACTCCAGTTTGTGTGTTCTAATGTTCATTCACTCTTTCTCCTTGTCATATATGATACTACTTTTCTTCACTCTTTCTCACAATAGAGATGGAAAGATGAGTTTCTGTCATGGGACCCTGCAGAATTCAGTGGCCTCTCTCATTTCACCCTCCCTGTATCCAGCGTGTGGACACCTGACATCATTGTCCGAGAGGCGTAAGACAAGCTTACTTCTTTGCAACACAGCAGTTCCTTAGTGATGAATGGTCCTAGAGTCAGTCTCTCAGCCAGTGTCCTGTGTGTGTGTGCCGCAGGGTGAGTGTGGGACGGGTGGAGGCTGACGCCTTTGTGTCAGTGAACTCCACTGGATGGGTGCAGCGCATTGAGCCGCTGCTGCTGGTGCTGCGCTGTGACCTGGCCATGTTCCGCTTCCCTTTCGACAGCCAGCGCTGCAACCTCACCTTCGGGCCCAACCTGCACACAGGTACACAGCTTCAACACCTGTATACACCTGGGGCACATCTCAACACAGGTACACTCCAGACACACAACCTCAACAACCTGTATACACCTGGGGCACATCTCAACACAGGGACACTCCAGACACACAACCTCAACACCTATATACACCTGGCACACATCTCAACACAGGGACACTCCAGACACACAACCTCAACACCTGTATACACCTGGGGCACATGTCAACACAGGGACACTCCAGACACACAACCTCAACACCTGTATACACCTGGGGCACATGTCAACACAGGGACACTCCAGACACACAACCTCAACACCTATATACACCTGGCACACATCTCAACACAGGGACACTCCAGACACACAACCTCAACACCTATATACACCTGGCACACATCTCAACACAGGTACACTCCAGACATATGACCTGGAGACCTGTATACACCTGGGGCACATCTCAACACAGGGACACTCCAGACACACAACCTCAACACCTATATACACCTGGCACACATCTCAACACAGGTACACTCCAGACATATGACCTGGAGACCTGTATACACATATCAACACAGGTACACTCCAGACACACAACCTCAACACAAATACAATCATGTAACAATCTTCATATATCAAATATGATATAGCAGGTACTTACTGTATGTGTAATGGGGCTCAGAGCAGTGAGGTATCACAGAAGTGACATCATCACCTTGAAACCTAGAGAATGTAAAATTCTGCTGACAAAGAGCCTAGTGTTCTGGTGCAGTGGAGTTCATTCTTGTCTAGGGACAAGGGTGGCTCTGTGTCCACTCTGTGAGACGGTGAGCACCCATGGTTGAATCCT
This sequence comes from Lepisosteus oculatus, assembly GCF_040954835.1. Lineage (NCBI taxonomy): Eukaryota > Metazoa > Chordata > Actinopteri > Semionotiformes > Lepisosteidae > Lepisosteus > Lepisosteus oculatus. The sequence continues at coordinate 29,484,211 of NC_090696.1, forward strand.
GACAAGGGATGAGCAGAGCTACGCACGTTCCACACTGCATTTGTGCCCAGCTCTAGCATTGTCTGAGTGTCTGTGCTGCAGGGTGTGGGTGTGTGTATTGCTGTGCTGTCTGTGTCAGCCCATGCCTCCCCTGCAGTGGAGGATGTGGAACTGGTTCCAGAGAGGTCTGCAGGCGCGGTGCTCAATGCCAGTCGACAGTCGATCCGCCACGGGGAGTGGGAGCTACTGTCTATCAGGACCTACAGCTTCACTGAGACTCAGGGCAGCCACAGCTACTCCCGCATCACTTTCCAGGTACTGACACCAAAGGCACTGCCCAGCACATGGATGTAAACTACCAGAGACCGAGAAGCATTTCATCTTATTTCAGTTCCTCATCTAGTAGCGCAGCCATCTTGTTCAATCATGACAAAATCCATGTGTTTATGTATGATTAGGCCGGACATCTGTTTTTGAAGGACATCTCTAAAGTCTGTCCCTGTTGTGCCAACTTGCTTGTCAAAATCTGAGTCATTGTCGCTGGTGTCTGTAAAATCATCAGTCTTCTCCTACGTCTGCTTCTTCTCCTGCTCTTCATCGACCCTCTGTGCCTGCAGGTGGAGATGGGCCGCAGCTCTCTCTTCTACGTGGTGAACCTCATCGTGCCCAGTGGGTTTGTGATGTTGATTGACCTGGCAGGATTTGCCATCCCCGTGGAGAGCGCTGAGAGAATCCCTTTCAAGGTCACCCTGCTGCTGGGCTACACGGTCTTCCTGGTGCTGGTCAATGACCTGTTGCCGCCCTTCAGAGAAAACACTCCAATACTAGGTAAGAGGGAAGGGTTCAGAAGAGACCATCACACCAAGGTCTTCACGTGCATTCATGTCCCTGATGTACTGACCTGAGAACTTATTTGGCAACATAAAAATGTTTTAATTAGGAAATAATAAAAAGCATGCATGAAAATAAATATCAAATACAGTATATCAAGTGCATAATTTGATTTCAGACAGGGGAATCATAGTTTGTTTTTACAAGGGTTTTCTCCAGGTGCTTCGGTTTCCTCCCAGCTTCCTTTGACATGCTGGTAGATTAGTGTTTCTAAACTATCCCTTTGTGCTTGTGTCTCATGAGAAGATCAGGTGTCCTACCCACCATCCAAAGATGTTCTACTGGGTTAAGTGGTGTCTCAGTGATCTCTGCCTCTCAGGTGATTCACTGGTGTCCTGCACGGTATTTCAGCCCCACACCCTGTCTTTTCAGAATAGACTCTGTGTTGCCACAAGAATTACACTGAATGGGCAGTTTTCTAGTAATGGAGGAATAGGTGGATGTCCATTATCAAGGCTCGGTTTCTAAAAGGTAGTGAAATGCCCCTCTGTTTATTAAAGGAGGCTGAGTTCCATGTGTGCATGAAAAAAATTACATGAACTTGCCACATAGCAACAAATTGAATCCTAATTCAAATGGAACCACAAGATTGGGTCACATGAAGCACTAATTTAGGTTTTGGTCAGACTAACTTGGGGTGCAATCAGAAAAGACTAAGCTCGTTTTGAAAGCTTTCTGTAAAGAATATAACATGATTTGTCCTGATTTAATGTTAGTTTGCAGCCTCATGTCATGGTATCCTAACTAGGATGGGGGGGCACTTTCCAAAGGTTCCCATGAATGATTATTGAAAATTATGTAATGAAGATGGTGTATCAATAAAGTAAAAATAGGTTATATAAGTCTGTAGTTTTTGATTCACTTTTATTAAAAACTAAGGGATTTACAACTGGATTTTCAAACTGAATCCAATTTTTCTTACAATTCTTCAAGGGTATCAAAATATTTAAAGTATACTATATATCAGACAATATAAAAGGCTGAATGAAACTGAGTATTTTGTGTAGTGTTGACTCTGTATCTGTGTGTGATTGTGTATTTGATGCGGTGTTGACTATATCTGTGTCACAGCAAGTTAACTCAGTGTCTCTGTGCAGGTGTGTATTTTGTAGTGTGCCTGGCATTCCTGTCTCTCAGTGTGGGCGAATCTATGATCCTGCTGGCCCTGGGGAAACCTGACATCCTACACCATGTCCCACCTCTGCCCCGCCTCGCCACCCTATTCTTCCCTGATTGGATGAAAAATAAAAAATGGGCAGAAACACAGACACCACTTGACTCAGAGTTCAGAGACAAGAGCCGGCTCATCAGAGGTAGGGAGAGCTCAATGTCACTCTGCAATTATGAGCATGATAAAAATACATTTTCAGCCATTCAGCCCATCATGCTCATTAGGTTGTTAGTAATGTAGGCATATTGATAAGAATTCCTTCTATTTATATATGTTCAGGTGTGCTCTGAGAAATGATGAATGTTCACTTTTCCTCCATTACCCACCACTGATCTGTAACCCCACCTGGGTGATGTACAGACACTATATTGTTTCTGCACAATATTGCCTTCTCGGGCAGAGGTCTAAATTCCTCTATTAGTGTTGTCATCAGGTTGGATTCACAACTAGTTTAGCTTTGGTATGGTTTTGCTCTGATTTGCAGCATTTGTACACAATCCCCCTGCAGTTTCCCCTGTCCAAGACCAAAACAATTTATAATATAACCAGAGCTGTGTGTGATACAGCAACACCTTGAGTAGCTTTGCTTCACCATATTGAATTACTCCTGCAGCTATATAAAAGCTGAATGAATTTGATGTGCTTAAACTAGACTGCACGCAGCACAGGCTGGAGTTTTGCATCCTGTCCTATTCCTGCTGAAGGCAAGGAAAGCCTGTCCCAATCATGCTCCACTCTTTTAGTGTGATACATACAGTGTGTTCACTGTGTGGCCAGTGCCATTGGTAATCGCTCTTCAAAAAGAGCCCCCTCCTGTCAGACATCTCCAACTCCCGCCAGCCTAGGGCAGACACTGGTTATTCTACTCAAGCTCCAGCAGGATAGATTGGCGCACAGTCACATTTTCTGTATTTTTAAGCATACATACGCTCTTTTCAATATAATATGGAATTTTATTTTGTATCAAAAATCACATTAGTACCCATGGCCCCACATGCCCTCAAATGTTGCTCATGTGTAGGAATAGCACTCCTGGAGGAGTATTCCCATCCAACCCAGGCTAGAACGTCCTTGAGCAGCTCCAGTTCCCACTGCTCTCCTTTAATACTGTTCACTTGCATTGACATCAGTTCCAAATGTTCACTTGTTTAGCTTTTGTTTCAGTGCATTCTTGTCCAAATGAAGACTAGTAACAACTATCCACCCACCCATTTTCAGAAAGCTGATTTTCTCCAGCTCCAGGAGTTCTTCCTCCTCCAGCAGAGACACAAGGCTGAATTACACCCTGGATCTGTGTAGAACACAGACCCAATACACACAAACACTGTACAGTCCCAAGAATCAACAGACACTCTCGTACCCGACATTTCCCTCTTCATGCCTGATGGACTCTCACTCCTTAGGGCGGTGGAGGAAGAGGAGGGTGATTCAGTGGTGTCTTCCCTATAGTCACTAAATCACAGTCTGTTTGTGTGCCACAGATCTGCAGCGGGCCTACAGGCTGGGAGAGGGGCAGGGGCAGGGGCAGGGCTCGGAGGCCAGGAGCACGCTGGCAGATGCAATGCAGGCCCTGGAGGCGGAGCTGTGGGAGGTGAGCGAGGAGCTCCGGATCCTGACGCACAGAGGAAGCCGGCGCAGAGCTCGGCTGCAGCTGATGGAGACGACGGACTGGCTGTGCTTCTGTGTCTACGTCGCCATGCTGGCTGCCTTCCTGCTCATCCTGATGGTGTTCTGGATGCTGGGGCACTGAGCCCAGGCAGGAGAGCTGCAGCCCAGGGCTGTGTACTGTACCTTCAGTGCTGAAGTCTCTGCCACACCTCTCCTGACACAGACCTTCCTGTTTAACTTATCAGAGCGACATTAGAATTTTCATGGCTTACACTGTATTTTCATTAATGCGTGTTTTTTTTGTTAAAATGAGCAATGGGAGTCTAAAACATGACTTTGTCAAGGTGTACTTTACACCTTAAATCCAATAACCCTGTATCTCACATACTTTTAAATATACTACTGTACATACCAGTGCCTGACTCCCTGTGCTACACAGCCCTAATGCTGTATCTCAGTCCTGTAGTACAACATCCTACAGCCTGTGCTGCAGTCATCTGTTCATGTATGTGCATGACTAGGCGGGTTGAAGGAGTCACAGCTCATGTATTCATCCCATCATAAATGTTAGAGCTTGAATAAGAATAAATTTGATATAAAACGTTGCGTATCAAAAGTATTCACCCCCATGGACTTTTTTCTGTTACAACATGCAATCAGAAAGTATGTGAGATTTCTTTCTTCCTACTGCGTGCCACAAAATTATCTAGAATGTCAAACTGAAAACAAAATTCTACAGACACACCTAAATTAATTAGAAATATAAAACAGAAAATAACTGTTTGCATAAGTATTCAGCCCCCTGTCTATGTGCTGTTTCTTAAAGCCTAGTGTGTCTGTGATTGTCCAATGTTGTCATGAACAGTGTGATGAGCAGGCAGAAGGGGGCATTCAAGAGCAAATATAACTCACAGATACTCAGTCCTGCTGACATTGCACAGATTTGTGATACACTGCTGAGCCTGGCTGTGGTTGGGCCTGATATGTTATGGCCAAGATCACAGTTGGGTACACTGCCTGATTAAAGAAAATAACAGAGTGATACTGGAGCACCTGAGGGAGACAGAATGACACTGCCAGGTTGCCTTCAGTTCTGCATCTGTGATAAAGATCGTACAATCTCCAAGTAAAAAACAGGGCCCCAATTGGTATAAGTGATGTGTAATGAAATTGTGTAGAAATTTGATTTGATTTCATATACTGACTTATTTAGCCTTAGTTCCATCAATTTCAGTCTCTTATAGAGCAATTTGTACATCTAACTTCTGACATCTTTAAGTCTAAATCCTACCTTTTTATTAGCTACATGTACAGTATCTCTTACATCAGCATTTTGTAATTTTTCTAGGTTTTGTGTAAATCCAAAGATGTTAATTTAAAACAGATAATGTGTGATGTGCATTGCCTTTAAACCTTTGAAACTGTGAAAGGAAGAGCTGAAACAGGGTGGAAAGGGTCAGGATGAGCTTTGACAACCTACCGCTCACCCAGTCCACTTTTTGAGTTCAGCCCCCACAGTCAGCTAGTCAGAGCCACACCGGCACCAGACATCCTCTTCACAGCACTACTAAAACACTACAAATCAGCATCAACACTACTACACTGCAAAGTGAACAATACTACCTCTCCCACTGGGACACATGCAACACAAACTGAATGCAACTGGGACCTAACAAGACAATACACACTGGCTGAGTATCTGTCTCCATCCAACATGGAGAAACACTCCCTGATGAAGTACAGACTCAGTGACCAAAGCCAGGACAGGGATTGGGCAACACAGGCAGACCTGGCTGTCCAGAGAAGGTAGGCTGTGCTCCCACTGCCAGCAGAGAGAAGCTGAGACACAGGTACACTTTCTGCTGCACTTTATAAAAAATGTAGGGTTTAGGCAAACACTCTTTCCCAAAATAGCTAATCTAATCCCAAAATACCCATACCTGCCAGAATGAGAGCAACTCATGGTATTTCAATGCTTTAGCAAACCTTTACCATGGTATACAGCAATAACCCTTCCTAAGGACACTTTCCCGTTTCTCTGCATACCCTGCACAGATCAATGGCACCGAGAGAAGGCACCAGCCTGTCCCTCAGCTTGGCACAGCCTCTAGGTGCCCTGTACAGAGGGTCCCTGTGTGCGCCCATTCAAGTAGAGCTTTTAATACCAAATAAAACCCTTACTCCAGCATTTCAAATGGTGAGTCACAGCACATCCCGAACTAATAAGCTTGCTTTTAAACAGACAAAACCACAAGCAGGAGAACAGAGAACCCGACACGAGGGATCACGTTAATAGTTTTAAAAAAATAATTAGGTTTTTAATGCCATAAAAATATCCATAAAAATATACTTACAAGCGATGTTACAAGATCTTCTTTAGAAAGTGATTTACTCTTAAGCCACATACAATAATAATCCAATTATCAATTAAAAGACCTAAACTGTATGATTAATCCAGCTAATGGGGAAGAAGGTGAAGTAAAATACAAAATGTAAAGATGGGGGTTAAATTAAGTCATTTCAGCTTGAAGATTAGTCTTCTAAGCAACAGGAGTTTATGGCAGGAAAGGGAGAACTGATAAGGATTCCAGATGCAAGCTAGGAAACTCCCTGGGGACTTAATCCCTGACCATTTGGCCAAAAGGCTGTAAACTGGCCAAACACATGACCTCCCCCCTTTACAATAATAATGAGTGACATCAGAAGCAGTAGGAAAACCCTATATAAACTGGAAGTTTGTACCAGCACTTGAAACAATACTTCTGTTTTGTTGTTTCTTGCGGGAAACAAGACTTCGGTTCTATTGTTCCTTGCATGCAATAAACTCATCTGTTTAACTTCATCTCGGGATCCAGACCTTATTCTTTCTGTTACAACAAAGGTTTCTCAAAACTAGGGGTTTAATTTTCAAGTCATGTTACGGGAACAGATTCACTTCAAATGCAGTGAACTGTGGGCGAACAGGTGCTGCAGAAATGACCTAGATGCCACGTCAGTCTAAGGCAAGGCTGACTAGAGCTGGTGTGTTCTGAAAATGCATGCCTGTCTGACTCACTTTCCTAAACAGTGTTTCTTCTCCCCTGGCCCCTGTGTCCCAGAGTCTCCTCATAGTTGCAGCTCTCACTCTGAAAGCCCCAATGCTACAGTACCACACAGCACCAAAGAACACTCTGGGATGCAGTGTTGCATAGCATCAATAGCAACTGTTAGCCCTGTAGTTTATTCTCTTCATAAATTAAAAAAATATATTTTATAAAACTGTGGGAGAATGAGCGAAAAGCTATTTGGTTAGGATTTCAGTTTGCTTCTTTGTGCTATGAGCTGAAGGAACTTGACAGGTTTGGGGGTGTCAGTTTAAATAGGGTCTTAACCTGCGATGAAGACACAGATGCAGATGAAAACATTGATGTCAGCTGGGAAGGCGCTCAGGAAGAAGGGCGTCCAAGAAGCTACTTTTAACAAACTTCACCAGCAAAAACACACAATACAGCGAGAAAGGAAGCACTCTACAGTACCAAAAAAAACATTGAAAACTGAGGCTCAAGCTGGGAAGAGGAACATGGAACTGGAACAAATCCTTGCTTCACCACTTCATGTTTTCATAGGTGAGGTCTGTGAAACACACAGGGCAGAAATAATGAGTCAGTGCACACACATTTTCTGTACAGAGCAGTATCCTTAATTGTCTCAATTTAATTCATGATTCAAATCAAATCCGGAAGTGTGTAAACAAATCACAAGGCTGGACAAAAGCCCTCGCCTCATACATTATACAAACTCTACATCATTTATTCTCTCTGACACTCACCTCTGCCCTGGGGTCTCTTGAGCTGTCCAGCCTTGCAGACTGTGTTCATGTAGATGTGCTCTTCACCCCTGCAGGCAGACACTCCTAAGTCAGCGCTGAAGACACACCGCTCTCCCTCTCCCCAGCACACTTCGCACCCCAGTGCTCCCACTCAGCGACACAGGCCTCGGGGTGTGACACACGCTCATAGCAAAGTCACCCTAGTGTTCTACTGGCACAGGCTCTGCCTACATGCACCAGTGCACACTAAAAACTGGAGAGGATTGTGTCTAAAGTCTCAAAAATAATAGGCCGAGATCTCCCTTCCATTTCAATCCCTTTACACAAGCCATACCTCCAATTGTGCCTACAAGATTATTTTAGATTGCTCACATCAAGCCCTTTGGGAAAACACTTTAAATCAACCCTGCTTTAACCTTAGCTTCTTTCCCATATCGTAAGAATTTGACCTCTCCCTTTAGCTCCTTAGCCTCCAACGAGCATCTTTTTCAAAATTCCATTTGCCAGATGTACAGTAAGGTAAATGTTTACGTATGCATCTGATTGTAAATGCGTTTTGCTTGTCTTTTCATTTCAATTTGCATTTATTTTTTTAATATTGTATGTTGTATGTCTGCTTCATCAATGTTCTCTTACTGTACCCACAGCAAATTCTACCAACTGCTATTGGTAGCAAGAAAGAATAATTCAGTTCAGCTCTGCCTGCAGTGTCCCAGAGAGTGAGGCAGGAAGCAGCGCTCCCAGAATTCCCTTCTCTCAGACAGTGCTGGGCTCTGCTATCTCAAGAGCCACATTGCTCAGTGCAGAACTTAACACATCGGCATTTTGACAAGACCTTAAGGATAACACATTAGGCGTTCATTTCACTGGACAATAAATTTTTCAGTAAAGTTTGCTCTGCGTTTTCTGGAAATCGCTTTTAAATGCAAAAATGGCAATCTAACAGTGGGTCAATGTAATGTGTCGTGAATGAGAAACTAGTTGTAGGCCAATGTAATACGAGATTTTAAATCACTTTAACCTGTTAATAAGACATCTGTAAACTACATGAGAACAATCAATAAGAACAAGACTTGATAAGGAAATAAAATGACAAAGACAAGAAAAGAGGTTTTAGAGGTGATAATACACTTACATCACTGGGTGAGAGTCTTCAGGCCCTGAAACCCCTGAAAGTAATAATTCCAGTTAAAGTCAATAGAACAACAGACTCCAAGACCTTCCATAAATAATAGATTTTTCATACATAACAGCATCTACACAAACAGGTCAATTCAAGAGTCAGGGGATATTCTCAGTTGTTAGAAAATGCTTCTAAAAGAGGTTATTCTTCTAACTAGAGAATTCCTCTAACACAGTGATTAAATGGTTTTTTGTCTCAAAGTGTAAATGGGAACTAACTGATATGCACCTAAATTAGACCAGAGGATAGAACTTAAAGACTGAATATTTAGTAAAAGCTGTTATGACAGTGAGGGAGGCATGGAGCAGCAATTAAGGATTGCTGCGTGGCACTTGGGGCCTGTGTTCAATTCCTGGGGTGCTATCTGCATGGAGTTTGTGTGTTCTCCCTGTGTTTGTGTAGATTTCCTTCAGGTGCTCTGGTTTCCTCCTACACTCCAGAAACATACTGACAGTCTGGGAAAAATAGCCCCGGGGTCAGTGTGTGTCTGTTTCTGCCCTGCGATGGACTGGGGTCCCATCCAGGGTGTACCACACCTTTTGCCTGTTGCTGGCCGAGATAGGCTCTGGCTCCCCCGCGACCCTGAACTGGAAGAAGCAGTTTGAAAATAGATGGCCATTTTCACAATTATGTACTAAAATTAATTAATCGCCCACATGGGGAGGATATTAATGGTAAATAGACCATAGAGTGCGCAGTCACTCACCCTTCCTCCTCCAGAGGAACAGTGCCAAGCTGGTAGCTATGGCGACGAGCACAGACAGGGGCACCAGTATGTACACCCACACAGAGTGACCCCCATGGCTTGCCTCTGGGGTATCTCCCTCCAGCCAGATGGTGCGGGTTTCCTGGCCAGCTGTGTTGTTTGCCACACAGGTGTAATTACCAGGGGGCACAGGAGAGTGCAGCACTGCGCTCAGCTGTCCCGGGGAGGTGCTGGGCAGGTTGGGAACAGTGCTGCCCGTGGGGCTGAAGAGGGTGAGGGAGGGCACAGGGCTCCCCCCTGCGACACACATCAGCAGGACGGCGCCAGAGCTGCCAGCGCTTGAGGACAGGTTCCGAATGGAGACTGGCTCTGTGGGAAAGCGGGAGAAGGAGACAGCTGAGGAAGACGGAGAGAGAGACATCCAGTTCGACAGAGCAGAGTGAAAGAAGCCATCTGCAGACAGAGCTGACACACAGGAGATGTGAGAGCAGAGTCATGGCTGGTGTCCTCATGCAGAGATCTGGGACAGAAAGGAATAGTGGCAGAAACGCCAGCAGGAGGAACGGCCCTACGCCTCAGCTCTGCTCAAGCCCTTTTCCCGTTAATCACCTCAGGAGACCGCGAAGGCACTCACCCACCATGCTGACGTTGAGCAGTCTTGGATAGACAAAGGTGTAGCCCCTTGTGCTGTTCTCCAGTAACTCCAGGCGACAGTAATAGGGTCCAGTGTCACTCAGCCTCAGATCTCTCAATCTCAGGGCTCCGTTACTCTGCTGGAGGTCCCCCTCCAGAGAGACGCGTCCCTTCCAGCCAGCTCCTGCACTGCACTCCTGTCCCAGCGTTTTCACTGTGCAGTTCAGGACCACCACTCCAACCTCTCCTGAGTCTGGCTGGGGGTACAGGTTGTGCCTATCTTTCAGCCAGAGGATGCGTGTGGGGCCCGAGGTCGGAGGGTGTGTGAAGTTACAGGACAGGGCTGCAGAGCCCCCTGGCCAGCCATTCACTGGGGATGGTTGGTCCACATTCCAGTTGGACGTACCGAGCTCTGCAGACAGGAAGACACAGGGTCACTCACTGAGCCAGGCTGCACACAGCCCCAGCCTTGCTAGAACACCAGCTGTCTTGATCCACAGCTCGAGTTCTCCTTCTTCAGAGGGGACCTCAGAGCTGATTAGGAAAATTCTAAAATCAGCACCTCTGTAGTAGCTAGAGGAAAAGATCATTTGCTGAATCTGCACTTAAAGCTATTTCAAGAAAACAAATTAGATAAAGACAAGACCTACACTCCAGAAAAAAAGTACTTCTTTGATGTTTCACCAGACAATTACTTTTCCAAATCCAATATATTTGAAAGACAACTTGTAGAAGTACTGTATTTTGACCCTTTATCTCCATATTTTATAGCTTTGATTTGGCACTTAGTGGAAGAGTGGAATTAAACTTTACATGTTCTCTTGCAGCTCATGGATGTTGTGGCAGCTCCCCACTTGACTTTGAATGTAGAGAAGTGCAGTGTTTAGCGTGCAGATAATAAAAACAAACTAGAAATACAAAATGGGAAAAGTTGAGCAAGAAGAGGATACTGATAAAAAAAATAGTGTTTAAGCTATCACATCATTTACATCTTCTAGAAAATATAAGGAAGAATTGAAAGCTCCATGTTAGTATGGATGTAAAAAATGAAGATCAAGGGATGTTCTGCTACAACTGTCCAACATACTAGTTAGGCTTCATTTAGAATATTGTGTAAAATTTTGAAGCTTTTTATACAGTAGCAATTTCAAATTTTTCCAATTTTTTATCCAAGCTAGGAGACACATAGGGAAACATCTACAAGCATTTTCAGACAAAACAAAATACATTTTGTCTGTTTTTTTTCTGCATATTTGTGTCTGTTGAGTGGACACAGTAAGAGATAACAACAATTTGATTGTTTACACTTAATGTACAAGGGGTTAGAGCTTCACTATAAGACCACTTAATGTTTTGCTGCAGAGATATAACGGTTTAAGGGGAGAAAATTCCAGGCGTAAAATTGGCTCTGGGGGCCACAATCTGTGGAGAAGGAAAAAAGTCACCTGCAATTCAACAAAGCTAACAAGAACATTGTTTTACAATCTCTGTTAGATAGGCAGGTTCACACTTCAAAAAGTGCCGAAAGATACTTACAGCCTCACGGATGTGTAAGCACTCTGTCACAGTTCCAGATAACTGCCCACACTAATCAGTGCTGTCTGTAATCCAGTTTATTTTGAGTTTGTAGTAAGTAAAACTATAGTTCCACATAGTTAGAAAGTAATATAATTTTATTATATTTTAACTGTACTTAAAATAGATGGTATTGCAGTGAAAACAAAAGTTAAAGATACAGGTGTTTGTATTTGAAATAAGTGAAATTGGTGTTGGCTTTTTTCATGTTATGCATTTCAGATGTGATACTCTCATCTCATCTAGTTTCCTAAAATTACTTAATTGACTCTTCCCATCAGTTCCAGTCCTCCTGTCTGCCTGTCTAAGATCAATTAACTTCCTTTCTCTGATCAATAGTGAATATATTCTCCATTCCCAAACTAAAACTTTATTTTATATAGCACCTTTAAAGGTGGCTTTACAAAGCACTTAAACCATTCAGTTGGGGGACTTTTTTTTACTGCTTGTTTTATATTTTTTTCTGCTTGCTTTATCTATTTTTTCTGCACTCAGGGAATAATATTTTATGTTACTTCCTGAGGTCAGCTTCTGGAGAGGCGTTAGAAAAGGAAGTCTTGTTTGAGTCAGACAAATAGAAAGTGAAATGGGGTGTTATGTTGAAATTATACAATGCACTAGTAAGACCTCCTTCAGATTCCTATGAACATAAGAACATGTTAGACAGCAGAGGAGGCCATATGACCTATAGAGCCCATCTGGTAGTTAGTAGTTACTGCATCTCATCTGGTTATTTATTTAAAGAAGCCAAGGTATTAACTTTAGCATGTTCCAGAATACCACAAACATTTGTGTAATACCTACTGTACCTTCTGTTCTCAGTTTAATTTAGTCTCCACTTGTGCCCTCTGGTTTGTGTTACAATTACTGTACTGTGGTCACCACATTGGAGAACATGCTGCTCTGGAATCAGTCCAGAGAACAGCAAACATATACATCCTTGGAATTAAATGAATGTCCTACGTGGACAGACTGAAGCTCCCACACGCTTATGGTTAGAAAGCTATAGAGAAAATATCACATTAGAAAGAAAAACATACAAGTCAACAGAAGTGTATTGCATTCAGGAGTCGGCACAGATTTTTCTCCTTTATGAGTGTAAGATACCCAGTGGCGTACTCCTACTCACAACAAGCCGGCTCCTCCTACCTTTCTGCAGCTTTCAACACACAAGCCTGCTGGCCTGCGTCGACTTTCATCATACAAGCCTACCGTCCTGCCGAGATTTTCAACATACAAGCCTGCTGGCCTGCCGAGATTTTCAACATACAAGCCTACTGGCCTGCCGAGATTGTCAACACACAGTACAAGGTGCTTGCACCCCAACACTCAAGCACAGCAGTTTGTGCAGACCTGGCCATACGGTTAAGCAATGAAACAGTGCTGGAACATGCTGGGAAAGTGAAGTGAGATAAGGTTATATAATCACTACACAGAGCTGACCTAGAGTACAGTGTGCATTTAGGCATCCAGCTATTAAAGAAGCTGTCACAGAAAGAATGGAAATAAGAGGGAGAAGAACAGTCCCAGGTCTAAATGGAAAGTTCTACACGAATAGGTGAAAGGAATTGTGTCGGACTGAAGACACAAGGGAAACTAGAGCCACTAGTCTGGATTGGCAACTGAATGTACTTAATCTTGTTCCTAGCATTGGTGCTTATCACAGGCCAATAAAGCAGAGTCCTGTTCTCTGAAGACTTTGGGTTTTTTCTGGTTTCCCTGGTACCTGATTTCAAAGGAATTTTAAGATAAGGAGATTGTAATTTCCATGTTACTCTCCAGACTGTTCTTTTTTTTCAGCAAAATACTTTTTTCAGCATGTCCCCACTCACACTGGACCTGGTTTCATTCACCAACGTGACTCCACAATATCACATGGACAAACTTGGATGTAGGGATATTAATTATATTTATTCCTATATATACAGTAATAAAGGAGAAAAGGGAATTGATCAGAAACTGTACAGTTCTGTACTGCAACTTCCTGAAGTTGTTGTAACAACTGTTGGATATCATTAAACTATGGACAGATAGCAGAAATAGGTAAACAAAAGTTTAAACAAGCCAACTGATCAGTTAAGGACTTTGATGAACACCAGTGATTAAAAGCTCAGTTGAAAAAAAAACATGAGAGACAGTCATCTCTCAAAACCAGAGTTGGAAACCATTAATCTAATGGGGCAGACGTAAGCAGTGGTGTTCTGCAGGTATCTGTTTTGGGTCCATTACTTTATACTTTACCTTTTACTTTTTTCTCATAAAGATTCAGACCTGAGTGTTATATGTAGATATTTCTCTGCCCTCATTAGGACAAAAAGGTGAAGCAATAAAAAAGCAAACAAAATACTTGGGCATTGAGAAAAATGTGTGAAATTTAAATCAATGGCCATTATGCTTAAGATTTTTAAGACCTCACAATAGTGTGTAGTTTCAGTCACCTACCATAATAAAAAGACTTCAATGTTGAAACTTTACACTTTTATGGATGAAAGAAGTGAAATGTTAAAAATCCTTTTCTGACATAACTGACTGGAATGGATAGAAAATAAATTAACCAAAAACATTGCTTAGTGTAAGCAACACCCTTTAATGACCATACCTCTGCTAATTTGATTGATCTCTCTCATTTTCTCATTCCAGAAAGTGTTACGATTTCCCACACTCGGTAACATACCTTACTATTTATTATGAGATGGCTTCACAGGTAACTCACACTAAGAACACTCGTCACTGGTCTTCCAAAAGACACCACCGCTCAAGGTTCAAGTGACCCATCATCACAAAGACCCTAACACCTACAGTACAACACACTATTCCTGGAGAGCGAACCGAGACTCTCTCACTCCTGCTATAACTCCGGAGGAAATCTGCCTCTTAACAGAATATGCTGTACAAGTAAAGTCACCCAGAGTCCAGGAGCCAGTTTACATTTCACCACCCCAGAGAAAATATGAACAAGAGACTGATATTTATAGCAAGAACAACAGCAGTTTGGACCTTCGGAGCTCCTCCTGAAGCACCAAGTGGTGCCTCTCTACGTCTGTGCCTCTGGCAGGGGCAGGCTGGGTTCGGCGCTGTGCTCGTGGGTATGTTGAGAGGGTCCCAAGGTCTTGGTGTTTCGAAACAGTTGCCCTCGTGCTACCTCTCCGTTCAAGTTCTTGTGGGGGGGGGGTTGTGTGACTTTTTTTCCTGCTTGCTTTAGATTTTTTTCTGCTTGCTTTATCTACTTTTTCTGCACTCAGAGAATAATATTTTATGTTACTTCCTGAGGTCAGCTTCTGGAGAGGTTTAAGAAAAGGAAGTCTTGTTTGAGTCTGTAAATAGAAAGTGAAATGGGATGTTATGTTGAAATTATACAATGCACTAGTAAGACCTCCTTCAGATTCCTATGAAATAGAAGAACATGTTAGACAGCAGAGGAGACCATATGACCCATAGAGCCCATCTGGTAGTTAGAAGTTACTGCATCTCATCTGATTATTTATTTAAAGAAGCCAAGGTATTAACTTTAGCATGTTCCAGACTTCCACAAACATTTGTGTAAATACCTACTGTACCTTCTGTTCTCAGTTTAATTTAGTCTCCACTTGTGCCCTCTGGTTTGTGTTACAATTACTGTACTGTGGTCACCACAGTGTGAGAACATGCTGCTCTGGAATCAGTCCAGAGAACAGCAAACATATACATCCCTGGATTTAAATGAATGTCCTACATGGACAGACTAAAAGAAACAAACCTCTGCCCAAACTGGCAAGCAAGTGGTAGAAGAGTGCACTTTCTGGAGGTCTGTAGTAAATTAAGTGGTCTCACTGCTGAAGGCTGTAGCTCAAGGCAGAGACTGCTTATGGAAACTGTAAGAAGTGGAGCTGCCAAATGGGTAGTAAGATCGTAGATTACAGACACATAGACACCTAGTTCTCTGTGATGCTCAGGAAAAGTGAAGAGCCAGCAAGGCAAGGGTCTGCAAAGTTTAATGAGACTGATGACATTCAGAGAGGAGAGAAGGAGCCAGGCAAAGTGGCTGTTGATGGAAAGCTGTTCTCACTGGGATGGGGAGGAAGAGATGAAGAATAAAGTGATGTTGTCACCAGTGCCTCAAGGGGGTGTTCCTCTCACAGCTGTGGAAGGAAAGGTGTGTGCTGGGGCAGTGGACAGAGAATCTGCCAAGAGAAGACGCTGGAGGTCCACTCCAGACACAAGGTGGAGCCGGAGAACGGATGGGGACCCTTATAGCACAGCATGGTTCTCAGTGGGGACACCCTAGATTGAGGAACTGCAGTGAGGGTCCCTGACATGAGCTGCACGTTTGGTCCAGCAGGGGGCAATAGCAGGGTGGACTCCCAGGATAGATACGACAAGAAATGGACGGGAGAAGGGAGAGATTTGGAAACAGAAGATATTGCTGTTTGCACTAAATTCACAATGTAAGTTCTATTAGAAAACAGCTTGAGAAGCTCAGATAGCAAGGTTTCTTTACTACTATTCACGGTTTTATAGGCATTAACCCAGTTCTCAATCCATTCCATACCTTACCTTCAAGTCCTACACCACAGCTTCAGGACTGAGTTTTTATGTGGGAATTAATCAGTTGCTTTATGGAAATCCATATTTATCACATTACGAACTGCTTGTGTCCATCACTGCTTTTGCTTGCTCAAATAAGAAAAGCTAGAATCTTCATGCAGGATCAGCACTTTCAAAACAATTGTTGACAATCCCTAATGAGGTTAGCACTATATAAACATTGGCTTCCAATTTTACTTTAATTAACATCTTCATAATGACATACAACAAAAGTAAACCTTACTGATCTGTAGTTGCCTGGCTCTATTTTTTTTATTGGAACAAGTAAAGGTTTATTCCATGCTGAAAAGAGAAGAAAAACACATTTCAATTGTGGAGCTTTCTTCAGGTGTCACACCCTAAGAAGGCCCCACAGCTGAAATGTGTTTCTTTTCTTCTCTTTTCAGCATGGAATAAACTTTACTTGTTCCTTTGCAGCCTAGGAATGCTGACACAGCTCCCTATTTGATCAGTTTTTTATTGCCCTCCAAATGACCACGGTTCTTCTATATACCTGCCAGTCTGTTCTGAAAACATCAAAGCAATTGTTGAGTGGTGAAACAAGAATAAATATGCCTAACACATCTGAAACCCCATCCTAAGCCAAACAGCACATTTGTTCCCCAGTGAAGCCTCTAAGACTTCCAATGTTCCTAACTGAACACCACTGTTCAGATTAAAAAACCAACGGCAACTAATGACTAATTGTGTCTATGGAATTGAAGTGACACACTACAACATTATCAAAAATGATATTATATAGCTGTTAAGCTAATAGCATAATAGCTATGATCTCATATCTCCAAAGAAAAAGAACAAAAGACAGACAAAAATGTTCTTCTCTTTTTTAAATATAAAATGATCACTGTATTCCATATTATTGCTGTTTCTTACTGTTTCTGTGCTTGTCATTGTCTTTTAGACACTTTAAGATTCCATGTTAAAACACTGAATATTATGCCTGAAGTTATAATCAACAGTCAAAGTTACTCAAAGAACTAAGACGCATTTGTGTATGTTAATGACTGATCTGGTCAAATAAAAATAATTTTGTGTTTACTAAACTGCTGTTTTCCCTTAGTTCAACCCATCCTAATGTTTTATTCCATATGGGTTTTATTTGGTTATATTTGGGTCTGTGCGTTGATCTTCCCTTGCAATGGCCTGCTATAAAGATACAATGAGAAAGTGTCCACCTAGAAAAGCTCAAACAGCAAGAAAACGTCCTGCTTTGACAGACACTAAATGAGCAATCCCCAACCAAGATTCGGAGGAGAGGTTAAAGGCAGGAGCCTGCCTTTTTATTTGAAATGAATAAATGTGTCGAGTGACACCGCTGTTAAACCCGGTGTCTTCTCTGTTGATCCTGAGAGCTCTACGGGCCTCCTCCTCTCCCACAGACATGACCCCGGGCTCCTACCTTGAGCACACAGTCCCATGGCGACAGCGGCCAGCGGCAGCCAGTGATGGGCCATGCTCCCGGCCAGCGCAGGCACTGAGTGACAACAGGACGGGCAGAGCCGCAGAGGAGGAAGCAGAGAGAGGCCTTTGCAAGGCAACAGCTGAGCAGGGTCTCTACTTTCAGCTTCCGCCCGTGTAGGGAACCCACAGAGGGCAACTCCCACACGCTTGTGGTAAGAAAGCTATAGAGAAAATAGCACATTATAAAGAAGTAAACACAAGTGTATTGCATTCAGGAGTCGGCACAGATTTTTCTCCTTTATGAGTGTAAGATACCCAGTAGCATACTTCTACTCGCAACAAGCCGGCTGTTGAGCTCCTCTCCTACTGTTTCTTTCTGCAGCTTTCCACATACAAGCCTGCTGGCCTGCGGCGACGTTCCACATACACTCCTGCTGGCCTGCTGCGACTTTCCGCATACAAGCCTGCTGGCCTGCCTAGATACTCAACACACAGTACAAGCCGCTTGCACCCCAACACTCAAGCATGGCAGTTTGTTCCGACTCATTATTGCACTCTTCCTGGCCATACGGTTAAGCAATGAGACAAAGCGGGAACATGCTGGAAAAAAGATTGAATGAAAGACAATAAAAGATAAGGTTATATAATCACTACACAGAGCTAACCCAGATTTCTGTGTGCATTTAGGCATCCAGCTATTAAAGAAGCTGTCACAGAAAGAATGGAAATAAGAGGGAGAAGAACAGTCCCAGGTCTAAATGGAAAGTTCTACACAAATAGGTGGAAGGAATTGTGTCGGACTGAAGACACAAGGGAAACTAGAGCCACTAGTCTGGATTGGCAACTGAATGCAATTTTCATGTTACTCTCCAGACTGTTCTTTTTTGACTGTTCCATTTTGGCTTTTTTCAGCATGTCTCTATTCATAAAGCTCACACACTGGACCTGGTTTTCATTCACTAACTTGACTCCACAATATAACATGGACAAACTTGGATGTAGGGATATTAATTATATTTATTCCTATATATACAGTAATAAAGGAGAAAAGGGAATTGATGAGAAACTGTACAGTTCTGTACTGCAACTTCCTGAAGTTGTTGTAACAACTGTTGGATATCATTAAACTATGGGCAGATAGCAGAAATAGGTAAACAAAAGTTTAAACAAGCCAACTGATCAGTTAAGGACTTTGATGAGCACCAGTGATTAAAAGCTCAGTTGAAAAAAAACCCACGAGAGACAGTCATCTCTCAAAACCAGAGTTGGAAACCATTAATCTAATGGGGCAGACGTAAGCAGTGGTGTTCTGCAGGTATCTGTTTTGGGTCCATTACTTTATGCTTTACCTTTTACTTTTTTCTCATAAAGATTCAGACCTGAGTGTTATATGTAGATATTTCTCTGCCCTCATTAGGACAAAAAGGTGAAGCAATAAAAAAGCAAACAAAATACTTGGGCATTGAGAAAAATGTGTGAAATTTAAATAAATGGTCATTATGCTTAAGATTTTTAAGACCTCACAATAGTGTGTAGTTTCAGTCACCTACCA
The DNA here is from genome assembly GCF_040954835.1 of Lepisosteus oculatus. Classification (NCBI taxonomy): domain Eukaryota; kingdom Metazoa; phylum Chordata; class Actinopteri; order Semionotiformes; family Lepisosteidae; genus Lepisosteus; species Lepisosteus oculatus. The sequence goes on from NC_090696.1 coordinate 29,503,302, forward strand.
CAAAAAAAAAAGACTTCAATGTTGAAACTTTACACTTTTATGGATGAAAGAAGTTAAATGTTAAAAATCATTTTCTGACTGGAATGGATAGAAAGTAAATTAACCAAAAACACTGCTTAGTGTAAGGAACACCCTTTAATGGCCATACCTCTGCTAATTTGATTGATCTCTCTAATTTTCTCATTCCAGAAAGTGTTACGATTTCTTGTCCATAAACTTAACCCTCCATTTACTACAAATCCAAATTCTACATCTTGAGGAACCCTTGGCCAGTCTTACTCATATTTTAATTAGATAGCTGCATGGTGCCAGAGCAAAGATCAGAAGACGAATAGAGCAGCAGAAGAAAAATTCTGCACTGTGATTCTCTTGACCCATCGTGTTGCAGTTTAGTTTGCGTTTGCTCATCGATCGAGAGTACAGCTGTCCTTGGAAGGAGAGGCCGTTTTCCCACACTCGGTAACATACCTTACTATTCATTATGAGACAGCTTCACAGGTAACTCACACTAAGAACACTCATCACTGGTCTTCCAAAAGACACCACCGCTCAAGGTTCAAGTGACCCATCATCACTAAAACCCTAACACTTACAGTACAACACACTATTGCTGGAGAGCGAGCCGAGACTCTGAACAATGCCAGGCTGAGATTACAGAGTAAAGGATCACACCTACTAAAAACTACAGTCATTTACCAAGAAAACATTCAACACAAGATTTCCTCTTCATATTTTTATTGGTTCATTTAAGTTAATATTCATCTGAACTCATTAAAGCTGTTCTTTGCCATAAGTGCTAGACATCAGGGTTAGGGATGGTCCTGGAGGTTGGCCGGTGTGTCTCTCAGTCTCATTGTCTCTGGGTCAGAGTCTGGAAACACTACCCATCATACTGAGTTTACACTTGCTATTTCCCCAGCAAGAAAACTGCACCTTACAGTTGCAGATTATCTCACGCAGCTTTCACAAAACTAATACAAGTTTTTATGTGGAGATTAAATAGTTCTATGCAATGAAACATGCTGCACATTTGAGTACGGAGGGAGCTGCGCTGTGATCACGGCTCTATGACTGCTGACACAGAGACACTGCAGTCAGTGGACAGACAGGACCACCAGCTCACCTCCAGGCTCCTGCTCAAACCAGAGAAATAAATACATCAAACTTGGGGACAAAGAGTAGGCATTCAGGGTTTCAAGCAGTCTTTAACATTTTACTGTACAGCAGTCAGGATGTAGAATATAAATTCTAGTAACAAAAAATATACATTTTTCATTGCATTATTTTCTTATCTATTTTTTCTAAAATAAATAGAAAAGATCCCCCATTTCACTTGCAATGTGTTCGATACTGTGGGCAGAGCATGATCAGAGCCACGATTGGGTCAGGGAGACCGTGGGCGGAGCTGTGCAGAGCCATGATTGGGACATTAAGACCGTGGGCGGAGCTGTGCAGAGCCACGATTGGGTCACAGAGACTGCAGGCGGGCGGAGCTGTGCAGAGCCAGGAGTAGGTTACTCCCAAACTGTGGCCAGATTTGTATAGTACTGGATCTGAGACTACAGGCAGAGCTATGCAATGCCATGAATGGTCATTCCCAGTCCCTGGGCAAATTGTGTTTGGTGCTCAGTCAGCAAGACTGTGGGCAGAGCTACAGTATGCAGTGCCAGGACTGGGTCACCGATACATAGCATAGAGCCAGCTGGTTAACCTAAATGGACTGTGTGGCATGAAAAAGAGTGCAATCTGTACTATAAAGTGGGAGTAATAAGTTTTTCATGCCACACTGACCACTTTTCTGTCATACACCAATAAATTGCAGTTTCAATAGTTCATCTTCTAGTAAATTATTTCAGTGGCCAGAAACCAGCACTTTGTATCTAAAGAACAAGGAGTGAATAGTGCGAGGAGTGTGACAACAAAGCCCTGGAAGGCATACAAGTGGACCCTGGCACTGTGGAGTACATGCTTTATGTCTCAGTTTCCTTTCCATTTTCCATTCCTCTATGCCTGCATTCGATATTTCTCCAAGCAATGCTTGGCTCCTGCTCCTACCCCCTCCTGCAGTACTGTCTCCAGCCTGTCAAGTGACCTTCTGGACATTAAGGAGTAGATCTGAATAGCACTGCACTAATGGTTTACTCTACGAACAAAACCAATGCCAGAGTGACCCTGGACTTTGGTTTCACATTAATGATACCAGACAGACAAGTCTGTCTTTCCTGAGCTGGGGTCTCCACACTCAAGGATCACCTGTCAGGGGTTCGTCAAGGAGCAAAGCTACTCAGAGGGACACGTGGGAGTGAACGGGCTGAATCCTCCACTTAGAGACAGTGCTGGACCCTGAAGTTAACAATTTTCTCTCAGGCTCTTGGAAAATCCCTCCCTCTCATCTCCTCTCTCACTCCTGCTATAACTCCTGAGGAAATTCTGCCTCTTAACCGAATATGCTGCACAGGTACAGTCACCCAGAGTCCAGGAGCCAGTTTACATTTCACCACCCCAGAGAAAATATGAACAAGAGACCAATATTTATACCAAGAACAACAGCAGTTTGGACCTCCAGAGCACCTCCTGAAGCACCAAGTGGTGCCTCTCTACGTCTGCGCCTCTGGCAGGGGCAGGCTGGGTTCGGCGCTGTGTCCGGGGGTATGTTGAGAGGGTCCCAAGGTCTTGGCGTTTCGACACAGTAGCCCTCGTGCTGCCTCTCCATTCAAGTTCTTGTAGGGGGGGGGATTCCTCCGGGAGGGGCGCAGACAGGCAGAGGGGAAGCTGAACCCTGCCAGACAGCAGCCCGGACAGGAAATGACCTCATCTTGCTCCAGGGTGGCTGTGCTGGACCCGTGCAATGGATAGGCTGGGCCTCCAGTGTGGCCATGGTAGCCATTGCCCCCCCAGCCCAATGGCCGGCTGACCACAACAGTGGTGTTGTTGTTGTCAAGGGGAGGGAGGGGGGGCAGCGAGGGCGGGCCGTTGAAGACCGGCGACTCCCAGCCGTTGGCCAGGATGGAGGATGATGGGGAGGGAGGAGTGAGCCAGGTCTGGCCTGCAGGGGTCCCCTCCAGGAAGACAGAGCCCTCCAGGGTGTCCGGGCTGCTTGAACAGTCCATGGGCTCCCCCAAGCAGAGGGTCTCCAGCTCACCCTCCCCCAGCATTTCCAGGGACACCAGCTCCAGATCCACAGGGGTCCCAGAATCCTCTGTCGTTTCGCCGCCGCTACCCAGATCCTGTGCTATTTGCCCTCTCCCCCCGATGTCCTGAGGCCTCACAGCAGGCTGCCTCCTGATGGGCTCATCCCAGTGTCCCGGCCCAAGCATCTGCCCAACATCCTCTGGGATTTCCTGTCCTTTGCCCTCTCTGTCCTGGAAGGTACTGACAATCATCACCCCCCTGCTTTGCTGTCCCGGGGTACCCTGCTTCTCAGTGGGGGCCACAACAGGGCGCAGAGGACGGGGTAGCTCAGGGGTACAGGGAAGTGAGCGACAGCGGCGGGGGGTTCCTCTGGAGTCCTGCCAGAGATCAGGGGGCGTGGGGGAGGACCCAGTGAAGGGATCAGGGGGCGGAGGCAGGGCAAAGGTCAGAGAGATGACCGACTTGCTGGGCGTGTCGAACAGCTTGATCTTGCCGCCGTTCAGATCGTGGCGCTGCGAGAAGGGGTTGACCCGGGCAGGCGTGCCTGAGAGCAGGGGAGGAGAGTTGGGGGGCAGCATGTCTGACTGGCTGCGGGACAGCCCCCTGTCATGTGGTAGGCCTACAGAGCGCCGCCGAGCCGGGCTGGAGCCAGGGGCCACCAGGGGCCTCACCGGGCTGCCATCTGTGAGAAAAAGGAGAGAGGCAGGGAATATGTTCACTCCCAGCTGACTACCAATACCGTAGACTACAGGTCATTGAAACTTGGCAGACTGGACTGTAACTAAGGGGCAAACACAGCAGTACTTTAAAATCACTTATTTTTGTACTAAGCTGTGTATCAGTGTCAGCAAGCACAGCACCACTTAACCAGACTGGCCCACCTCCTGCTGCAGGCTCCTTGCTCTCCTCCTTCAGAATTTGCTTCTCTCGCTCTCTCCTCTCTAGCTCCACCACGATGTCGGAGAAGGAGGGACGCTGGTCTGCACTCATCTGAGAGAGGGAGCGAGACAGGGAGGACAGTATGGAGAGAAAAGACACAGATCAACAGGAATACATCGGGGAGGAGAGACAGGAGGACCAGGTGCACAGCATTGTGATAACATTCCAATTTCAGTGAGAGGCGCAGGGGAGTCCCTGTGTGTAACAGGGGGCCAGCGAGAGAGGCGTGGAGGAATCGATCACCCTTACATTACAGCAGTTCACAGCCAGCTGCAGGAAGCAGGGAGGACAGTCACCGACCATGTGCTGGAAAGACTCTACATCCAGACCGAAGTCCTGAGAGAGAGTGAGGGAGACAGAGTAGAGGAATATAAGAGCATTACTTCAGTGTCCAAGGAGAAACTGACAATGTAAACACTATCTGTTACTCTGTCTTTACTCAGTGAGCTCAATTTTAAATTATGGTCCTATCTTAACAAGGGACGGTGGGGGAATTTGTGAGTACGTGCAGTCTATGGCCTACCAGGCCAAGCCTTTACTCATAGTCTTACCTTCCTCTATCACTTCCCTATTATCCTTTTCTGTGCTAGAAACACATCTCTAGAATAGATAACCAGTATACACAGCAGTGTACAGTACAGCTACAGCTTCCCAGCTCATTCCATTGACATGGCCTCAGTGCCACCAAGTCACCAGCAGGTGGAGCTGCTCCCACAGCCACTCACGGTGCTGTGCTGACAGGTGAGTCTACAACTACCTCATCTGAGAAGTCAAAGAATCACTTATTGTTTGATCCCACAGCATAAAAAAAAAAAACTCACTTGTGCTTGGAACAAAATGGGCAAAAGTTTTTCTGGAGATAATTTCAACTCATCTTTGTGACACTAGGCATTTAATTTCTACATTTTTCTTTCAACTCTTCAAGCCAAGCACAGTTCCATGTAGTTTATGTTTGCCCTCAGCCTGCTATCCAATGCAACCATAGGTAACGAACTGACCCAGACTACGTAAACATGTGTGAGAGTTTCGCAAAACACACAAGTCCTGAGAGTATGGAGCACGGATACCTGTGCAGCCAACATTTCTACCTGTGGGCTGAAATGCATTTAATGCCAAGGATTTGAGTGAGTCAGGGCGTCGATATTTCACAACCCCTGGGAAGGGATTGAGACAGACACCCTGAAGGGACTTAACTGCTTTTCTAATCCATGCCAAACCACAGTCAACATCATTTGATATTTGTCTATTAACATTGCACAAACACAAGTGCGGACGCTGATATTCTGCCGAGTTGCGAAGCGTAGCCCCGCCTGCTCCTGAAACAGGATGGGTCCTGGACTCTCAGTTCTCCAGCCAAGGCCGAAAGATGGGAAGCTGGAATGTAGCCAGTCCTGGTGCTTGTACTAGGTAATTCAACTCTCCTATTAGAAGTCTTTACTTTCCAGGTTGTATCTCCCCTCCATGTATCCCACCCTTTGCTCTATCAAGCTATACCTCAGCGCGTGGGAGGAAGTCCGGATCGGCTTGTATCCGGGCGATGATCTCACATAGGATGATCCCGTAGGCAAAGACATCCGCCTGGAGGTACACAGAGCACAGTCACCAGTCTGGACACTGATGTGGATTCCCCTGCTCTGCTGCATGCCGAGCTCACGGCCTCACCTGGCCCAGGTGTCTCCCACCCGCCTGCGCTGCACAGGAGCTGCAGGGCTCTAGACTCGCAGGAATAACCAGCATCATCCCTTCCAAGCTCATTAAGGCTTCTCAGAATTGCCCTTGACCAGGCTTTCTTCATCAGTTATTCATTTATATTTGGTAAGCATTTAAGATGCATATAATTAAACAATTTAGAGTTTCTGGTTGGGCAAAGACATACAGTAATTCCTGCCTACGCTCCCAAGAATGAAGAGTTTACACTAGTGCTGGGCGATAATTCGATAACGTTAATTATCGCGATATAATTTTCCGCAATATATTTTTTACAAAAGTTCGATAAATGTTCGATATATATGTTTATGCTTTGCGCAAAATACTGCGCGAGTGCGCGTGCGTGTTGCAGACTGGGCAGCTAACGTGGTGTTGTTTACCCACACGGTGGTGGCTGACAGGACTGTAGTTAGAGTGGAGAAATGAGCGACACTGAAGCAAATGTAGTGCTGCCAACGACCAGCTCGAAGGAAAGTGACATCGTCAACAGAAAAGGTCATTCAACTTTGTTGGTAATTTGGAGATATTTTGGCCTTTTATGATCAGACATAAAACAGAGCACTTTAAACATTGCAGTCTGTCTTAGCCATCTTCTATTGTGTTTTATCACACTGCAGTATTTAATTTTTCTATTAAGATATTTATTTTGTAAATTTTACTCATGCATATTTTGACATAAAAAAGACTTGAATACTCTCTACCTCAGATTTGTTTAATGATTCTGCTGTTTGGCAAGTGTTTGTTGTGTTATTAAAATAAAGAGTTGTTTAATTTACCAATTAACTGTCTGGTTTCTTCAACTTTCACTCAGGAGAAAAAATCTGCCTTTAAACTTGAAAGAAATAATGATTTGACATTTATCGTGATAATTATCGATATCGACTGATATGAACATTTTTATCATGATAATGTTTTTGGCCATATCGCCCAGCCCTAGTTTACACTCTCCTTTTGTGTCATTTGTAAAAAGAAAATGAATAAGAAACATTCCCGAGCAGATCTGCCTAGATCAGCTTCTGCCCAGAGCTGTGCTTTTTAAAAACATTTGGCCATTTCTGCCTGGTTTCTCACCAGCCAAAACAAAAAGCCTCAGCATCTCTTAGACTCATCTGCTCTTATACCTTCTCATTGTACAGCTCTCCTCTCAGCACTTCTGGAGCCATCCAGTAGGGGGAGCCCACTACGGCCAGAGGCTGCTTCTCCACACCCTCACTGCAAGAGAGAAGACAACAGGACTCAGCGCCTCCGTCCTGTACCCTCACCACAACTCTATTTGTCCACAGTGTTGCTCCCTGTGGTAGCAGAACACAATCTCGCAGGTTATGGAAATCCCCCCCAAAAATGCAGGAAAAATACTAAACATTGTAAAAATAATCATCACTGTAATCATCCACCTCTAGCATTAACGTGAAAGTAGTTCAAAGTGAGGTGCAAAAGAAGTGAACCATGAAGAGCTAAAACACTGCAAGTTCCTTCAAGAAGCAGCTGAATGAAATCGGCCACCAGCACCCAGACAGGCTGAACAGAGGAGCCCAATGAATGAATTAACACGTTTATTACTCAGCTTTACCCGGCTTACCTGTTTGTAGACATCTAATACTTTGGTCTACAAAACAAACATTCAGTTATGATTCAGTTTATTTCTGAATGTCGACTTAACTATCTTGCATATCATACAGTAAGCTATAACCGCTACTAGACTATCGGAACATCAGGGTGCTGTTTTCCAGAGGTAAACAACACTAGCAGAGAAAGAGCATGGGGCTTTCTAAGCCACCAGGAAACTGCACTAGCACCTACTGCTGGCACTGAGGACCTGTCTCAAGGTCTACAACACTAGTGCAGCAAGGTGTGGGGCCCAGGGACATACCCCTGCCACAGTAGGCCAGCTCGAGGCATGAGCGAGCCCAGGGAGATGCCATGCTCACGCAAGAGGGCAAGGTGTTAGTGCAGATGTGTACCAGTGCAGGCCCCTCTCTCCACATAGATGCTGCTTGGCAGGATCATTGTGATATCAGCTGCCACTCTGTGAGTGACAGACATGCCTGAGTGAGACCAGAAACTAGCCTGTTTCCAGGAGATCAGGCCTTTGGGAAATTTGGTAGATCATCAGGGCACACAGCCAAGTCTGTCAGGTTACCAACAACAGAATACAAAAAACAGATAGATATCTTCATCATTCCCTGGAAAATGAAACAAATTAGAATTTTGTGACGCACCGAAACACTGGTTTATGGAATGAAAACTGGCCACATTCCTCTGTCTGCGGTATACCATAACACACACACCCAGAGTCAGAATGGCCTTTACTGGCATGAAGTTACACAGGTAAATCAAAGCTTGTTGCACAAAACAGTAATAACAGTACCATAAAATCCAATATGTTATAGTGCAATATGGTGAAGCTGGTTTTATGGAAACAACTGAAACTCATTCCCCCCACACCAAAATACACACAATCCTTCATTCACACCCTCCCCCACATACACAAACCTTAACTGAGGCATACCCCCCTACTGAAACACAAAAACTGTAATAAGACAACAAAAGCATTTAAATAAGTGTAATTACATTGTTTAACTGCACACCAACATATTTGTGAGACCTGGAACACACTGAAAAGTTAAGAATACACAAACACTCCAAATCACAAATGCACAAAAAATGAAAGGCCGTGTGTGACACTCGAGGGAGTCCTCTGTAAAGACAGCGAGGGAAAGAGTTTGGAATTCTGGGAGGCTGTAATTTACCAAACCAGACAGGGGTCTTCGGATGCACTACAGTTGTACTACAGCTGCATTACAGGCGGAAAAGCCCACCATCCCAAGATGTGTAGCATTTCTCAAAAAAAATGTATTAAGAGAGCAGCAATTCCTACAACAGGTCAACCAGGGAAGGAGTGTTTACCACAAACAGCCAGCTTACAAGAACTGATCAAACTGTCTAAGCATATTTGTAGCAGCTTTCAAACCTACAGATCTCTAAGATTTTTTTTTACAAGGACAATGAGATATTCGTGACCGGTTCTAACAGCTTCTCTGCACTCCAAGAATGACTTCTCATTGTATGATCAAGGCATACAATGACATTCTGCAACAATAACAGTATACCCAACATGTAATGCCTGCAGGTAATAGATAGGAAAATAGTTCGTCCACAGCAGGCAAGTTTTTTTATGTTAATCCGATTGCAACCCTTAAAAAAAACTTTAACATTGCCCAAGCAGGAAAGTAAATTTTGGAGATTAAATGGAACAGAAAGGCTGTGCTCTACACATGCCTTGTGCAACACAATTCTGTTGTAAAATTAAAGAACATACCTGAATGGCAGAGTACAGACACGCAACTGACATTTAATTGTGTTAAAGCCTTTAGCGAAGTTGCTGAAAAACTGTTGGCTCATTTTCAACACGGATCAATTAAAGAAAACATGTTTTGTTTTGTCAAGCTCACAGATTTCTCAAATCAGCCAAGATATTTGACCCAAAACAAGGGAGCAGCATGAATGAAGATCACTTACCATTAGACTACTCCAGACGTTGGGGATGAATAGAAATCCAGATTAACAAACACGGCAGAAGGAATGTGTTTGGAGGATTTACAAATGAAGCTCAAAAATTATTTTCTAGCTTAACATGAAGCTAAACAATATTTGTCTGTTGATTCCAATTCTGTAAATGCCAAGAGAAGTGTTGCTTTGTACAGGCAAGTTTTCACGTAGCAACCTTAATCCATGATGGAACGGGCCAACCAACTGTCACTGATTAGATTTAACAGCAAAATACATCACCTGGACTCTTTCACCAAGCTGTGACATTTACACGCTCTTTGGAAATGCCTATTAGTTTTTGTTTTATACAGCTCGAAACAGCATGCTGTAGCTTGTTATGACACTTTTCTCATTTCAATAATTTTAATATATCTCTTCAGAGCAAAACTATTCTGTTGACATGTTATACATATGCCCAACTATCAGCTAAATCCATCGATGCATAATCTGTGACTAGAGGATAAACACATGATTAAGTGTCAACAGCCATAGATCACATCCTTGTGCATATAAACTGCAGTAGTTAAATGACTGAGATGATTTAGCTGCACAATGGAATGATTGTTTAATAAGTGGTTCGAGAAGAGGACAGATCGTCCTCTTGGTGGCCGATGATTGAGATACAGCCTCCTCTATCACCAGAACCTTGCGTTTTTTCACCTCTTCACATTTATAAATGCAACTTTCGAGGCATGTTAAGAAAGCATAATGACACCCGACAAGAAGATTTCATACAAGCTTCAACATCCTGCTGGCTCATTCTGGTCTTTTCCAGGGCAGGATAAGGTGCTGGGGATAATTTATCCTGATGTTGCCACATGTATAAATGCACAGACCAGAAAAGAGCACTTATGCAATTACTTTAACTCAAATAAATATGAAAAGGTTACCAAGATTGAGATGTTCTATTTGTCAGTGGACCACTTTTTGCCGAAGCTACATTGCCAGAGAACTCTGGCGTCGCTGACTTCATACCGCGGCCAGAGTCGTAGATTTATACCTGCCCTGGCCAATAGTGTGAAATACAAGCATTTTTGACAAGAAACAGAACACTTAAAATTTTGCCATTAGCATTTAAACACACAGACAGTTTAGGGCTCACAGTAATCTACAACATGTGGTTTCGTCTGCTTTCTTCAAACATTCTTTGGAAACAGTGAGTGAAACTCAATTTCCCCACTATTGTCTGTCTTTTGTAACAGGTAAACTTCACTTTGTAAAATGTTCTTTATTTCTCTAGCAGTCTACAGCATACTTCTCATGAAGAATTTAAGTTACAGAGTTTGACCTGTGTTTGACCATTTTGAAACATGATTCTTGTATTAGTTTCTGTGTATTTCTGATACATTAATACCCTACCACATCCTCCGTCTCACTCATCTTTTTGGTACACACATAATAATGCTACTGTTTTCTAACTGCTTTATAAAGTACAGGGCTGCTGGGGATGCCAGAGTCTAACCCAACAAGCAAAGGGCAAAAGGCAAGATACACCTTTGACAGGATGCCTGTCCATCAAAGGACACATACAAACACAGACACACACACTCATCCCAGCCAATTAACATACCAGTATGTTTTTGGACTGTAGGAGGAAACTCATGTGAAAATGTGGAGAACATACAAACTCCACACACAACCAGTGCTCCAACATGCCACCCTAATGCTCTATTCATGAAACTCAATTCATCCTACTTCAGATGCCGTAACATCTAGAGAGGTCACAGGGCTGTAGAACTGCTGTATACCCCCACAGCTCTACCAAGCAGACACAGTGCTTATCCTATACACAAGCCTGTCCTGACTCACTCTCCAAGGGCTGTTCTTCATCTCGTACAGTGAGAGGCACTAAAAATATAGCGAGTGCCTATCTGTTATGTTTTTAATGCTGTTTTTTAAATATCCACAGGGGGGTGACAACAGTTTTACTGCTTTGGCCTTCGATATAAATGTTGAAGGAAGACCATGCAGCACATGACCAAGTACTGGAAGGGAGCAGAGTCACACAGAAGAGTACTTGTACAGCTATATCTGCATGTGCATGGCCCGATGCAGATGTTCAGATGGAGACCCGATACCACAGGATGTGGAAAAACTACACTACTCAAAAGATTTGGAGATAAGCTCCAAATTATCTGGCAGGTCTCTGTAAAGTAACAGAGCTCCTGATGAGCCTGTTGCCAGGCTCTGAGTCTCCTTTCTGAGGGAGATGGCTCGGAGACAAGAGTCACTGCGCAAAGGTCATACGCTGTCACTGACACCTGCCATCCATCACATCCACCAGCCCAGACACACTGACGGATTTACACAGCAGTAAAAGAGGAAAAAGAGCACACTGGGCAGCCGAGACAAATGCTGTCGGCGTGATAGAGGGAGAGAGAGGAAGAGAGACAGAGAGAGAAGGGTGATGGTGGTGGTGGGGTAAGATCCTGTTTCTGTGCATTTATTTTCGTTATCAAACCACAACTACTGTTGGTGATAAAGAGAGCGAGAGTGAGGAGGGCTCATCAGAGAGACTGAGCTGCATGGAAAAGCCAGCTCCGGCCCAAGAATACCCTTTCTGGGAAACGCGGATGAAAACAGCACTGAGCAGACAAAGTGTGCATGCAGTGTGGAATAGTTTCTCCATATTTGGATATGTATCCAAACACTCAGCTGGCCCTCCCCAGACTGTGCCCCGCCCCCCCACCCCACACACCCCCAACTTCCCCCTGATCAACACTGCGTCCAGCAGAAACGTTACACATCAAACCTGCACCCAGCCTGCGACCTGAACAGACTCGCTCCCCTCCTCACAGACGAGGAATGCAAGGGTATACACACCGAAAGACAAGAACAGAGTAGCACTGAGCTGCAGCGCCAAGAGGAATTACAGATCAATCAGCCTGTTCCGGACACGTTAGAAACATTTAACTCTAAGATTCTAAGACGGAACCCATTGGGTGTCAGAAAGGCTGAATGACTAAGGAACTTGCTAGCTGTTTCCAAACACAGGCAAGGCCAGCAGTGCAGTGTGTGATGTGACAGACGCAGAAAGTAACAGGCACATGGAGTGGGAGCTGGCGAACTAGCAGAGCACAAAAACGAGCAAAGCACAGACACACACATACTGATTCTTTCAAACATCCTAGCAGGCTTTACTTAAAGGAGTCCGAAATCAGTGTGGCAAGGAGCTTACCCTGGAACTAATTCTTTTGATAGAATTTGTATGCCACAGAAAACACTTACAGAACACAAAGCCAACAAGAGAAATCAGATGGAGAATTAGTGACAATGTCGTTTGACCAAGTCAGTTGCAAGTTATGTAAAGGAACAATAGGTTTATTCCATGCTGAAAAAAAGAAGAAAGAAAACAGAACGTTTCAGCCGTGGAGCCTTCTTCAGGTGTGAGAGGTAGAGAGGTGTTCACAGCGTAGCATGCTGACACAGCTACACACCTGAATGTAAATTATGTACCTGACTACAATACAAGGGAAAGCAAAGGCTTCCCAAAAATCCTGCAAACACCTCCACCAATCCAGGAGCCGAGTCAAGACCTCGCCCTGGGCTTCTTCTCATCAATGCTCTCTGTCCCAACTGAACAGCGGCCACCTTGTTTCCCGTCGCCACACAGCACTTCGAAGCCCAGACCTCTCCCTGAAACAGCGCCATCTGCTGGCAGGCTCTCAAAGAGCTCAGCCACCAGCCTTGGAGGGAAGACAAAGACAACATCTGGACCACTGGCATCTTGGCAAAGAAGCGTAAATGGCACCATATCCTGCATGGAGGCAACACTTTATGCAGTATTGGTCGATGACAAACCACCTGAACGGATAAAGTGCTCACAAGTCTGCAGACAGCCTGGAGAGAGGAGAATGTATGGGAGAGAGAGAGGCATAAGCCATCAGAGCTACATGACAATCCAAGAGGTCAGGAGTGGAGCAGTATTCCACAGTCAAGAGACGCAAACCCAACAAAACTTGTAATGTGAACGCTGATTTGCTGTTGCTATTTAGGATGGGAGGAGACTGACCTGTAGTCAGGGATTTTCTCTGCCAACCCGAAGTCTCCCACCACAGCAGTGAAGAGCCCATTCTCACAGCGCACTAGACAGTTCTGCAGGGACAGAGAGAGGAGGAGGAGTGAGACATGGCAGAGAGAGAAAAAAGAGGAGGACAAAGAGAGAGGAGAAGACTGGAGACAAAATGAAGAGGCTCCTGAGATCTTCACATCTAGTTCATTAGAGGAGTTCCAATGTGGGTGAATGAAGGAGTATCTCTGTGGACAGAGCAGATATACAGTACAACAGGGCTGGCGAACACCAGCCTTCACCTGCATTGGGCTTCATTGAGAATGGGTAGTGTCCAAAGCCTCATATTTCAGTAAAAGTGGACACAATTTTTATGTGCACGAGTGAAACAAAAGAATGGCAGTGAAGATGTACCCATCAAACATTAGACATTGTTTTCTTCGGATATGTCATTGTCCTCACCTAGACTTGTGCATGTCTGCAGAAGAATAGTCTGAAGTGCTTATATACACAGAGGGAGGTTCCTCTCTGTCTGTATATACACTGCAAAAAAAGTGTTTATACACTGTATATGAAGCTGATACCCTGGTTTCCTTCAAGAAACAGCTGGATGAGATCCCTGGACTACTTAAGCACTAACAAACAGGCTAGGTGGCCTGAATGGCCTCCTCTTTACTGTAACCTTTCCTGTGTTCATAGCTGTGTGGAGTACGTACAGTACAGTATATACAAAGTGACCAGATGCATTATTGATACATGTCTTTATACAGAGTGCATGACGTGTCTGTGAGGTACTGTATGTATAGACAGTGTGGCTTGGCAGTGAATGTTTTAACGTGCACAGTGCGTCATGAAGTGCCTGTAGGCTGTACCTTGGAGGTGAGGTCCCTGTGGAAGATGCCCTTGCTGTGCAGGTACTGCAGTCCCCGCGCGATGTCTAGAGATAGCCCCATCCTCACCGCCCATGACAGGTACACATCGCTGTCCAGCAGTTGCTCCAGGTTCCCGCCATTAATGTACTGCAACAACATGAGTGGCAGGAACAATAACCTTACAGTGATACACTGCAGTGAACAATGAAGGCTCAGCAAAAGGGAGACCGCTGGGGCACGACTGTCCCTCTATCTGACCCCCAAGGGATGGTCTCACTCTTCTTAGACCACCTGAGCACCTCTGTGGGTAATTAACTGTTCACTGCCCCAGGCGATATGACCCTGACTGCAAAAGAACAGGGCTACAGCACAGCAGGAGCCATCGTAACCCAGAGGAGCCCTGGTTTCACAAAAATCCACAACAAATCACACTAGTACAGAGTCACACACAACAAAGATGCTAATAAAGTGCAATAAACACCATTTAACTCAGTAAAATCTTAAAAGGGGGTATCCTCAATGAATGCTTGAAAAGCTTTAGAAACTGCTAATCATTAATCAACCAAGTAAAGCTTGAAAAAAACTTTTACTTCATTAAAACAACAGGATGAACTGCTTTTTTCTGGACTTGTCCCTTTAATCCAAAAAACCACCACCAGTGCCTGGAACAACCAGCAATCTCTTGACTGTTCTCAGCAATTCCACTTGTACAGCTTTCTGGAGAACAGAGCTGAAAACCAACCACGATCACTCATCTGCAGAAACACAAACCGTTAACTTGAAAAACACTGGCAGGAACAGAGTGACAGACACTGTCACGTTCTCTCTTAACTTTTAACTGGAATAGTGAAGAGTGGGTTTATGTAACTCTCTTCTGAGGGCCCCGAGAGATAAGAATAAACCACGATTATCAGAGCAGGAACACCACGTCTCTCTTGTTTGTGCTGCAATAATCCAAGCAGGAACAGTATGTTTCCCACTGAAGTAACACTAGAGACCTGGTAGAGACCTGGTATTAGTAAAACACCAGGGTAGGGTTGCAGTGAAACACTGCCACAGTGACACACTTAGCGACAAGGAGACAGTGACAGTGCCTAGGCCAATCAGTCACACAGTGTCCGGGTCAAAGGTGACAAAGGATGCTCTTTGCTTTGCTGAATGAAAAATGATACACCTGCCTACTGAATCTTTTATGAGGCAGCAGAGCCTCCGGCTGTTCTGAGAGACCAGCTGCCTGAGCTACTCAGAACTGAACACTGCAGTAGAGCCCTGAGTCAGGACAGAGCTATTGTCCCCTTCAGTCTCATTTCAAATCCAATCAGGTTACATTCTTGGAAAGCTACAGAAGAATACAGGTCAGTTAACGTAAAAAGCATGAACTGCACCTTCTAAAACATTTACTATTACTATTATGGATTTACTGAAAGGCTCAAGAGTATCACCACACAGTGTTTTATTTTACATAGCTGGGGATGTTATTACAGCAATCCGAGTGAAGCACCTTGCTCAAGGGCATGACAGCAGTGTTCCACCCAGAACTCCCATTTAGATCCCACAGCCTCCCAGTTACAAGTCCACCAGTCTGGTGCTACACTAAGTACCAGTGCCAATCTATGTGTAATAACTGGCAAAGGTTCTGAAATTCTCTTTTTAAAGAACTTATATAGTGCTGAAAACATTTTAATGTCCACCATGTAATCTGTAAGCAGCACAAAGTGCAAGTAATCTCCACTACAAACAAGCGAGTGAGCTGTCATATGTAGTGCTGTCTGACCATATAGAACGTCTTTTTTCGAAGAGCCCTGTTTTACTGCCGTGCAGAGCAGTGACGTGCCCAAGGGAGAGAGGCTGCAGCCCCAAGGACAGTACCTCGGTGAGAGCGTGGAGCTGGCCCTCGTGAACACACACCCCCAGGAACCTGCAGACACAGACGGGGTCAGGAGGAAGAAAGAACAACATTAGTGTGCTGAAGGGCACAGTTCCAAACCATGTCTGCAGCCAGCAGCTACCTTTGCTAGTCAGTGTCCAGAGCTGCCATGCCAGTATGCCAGTGTGTCAGGGAAGGCCCGGGAGAAACTCGGTGCCAGCGAGAAAGCACCAGTGTACGGCCGAGTCAAGGCAAGTCAACATGCAACTGTTCTTTCCAAGTTAATTCTTGTAGTTAATTGGATTTTTTAAAAGAACTAATAAGACTCAACCAAAACCTTTGTACCCCGAGTGCAGAATGAGCTCCACGTATAAGCCTGGGTCATGCGAACTGTGACTGGGATTCCCAGTACTGAGCGCCACCAGTTCATTTCTGGAGCCTTTCTGAAAACTCACAGATTGACAGAGAGGCGAGTTTTGACATATGAAAAGCACAAATTTGAGACTACAGTCCCAAGAGGAGCTACAAAGTGAAAAACCGTTTCAGATTAACATTAGGCAGTTAACCATCAAACTTGTATATTTTAAAATGTTCCGGTGGGGACAGAGATTTTACAGGAAACACACAGATTATTTTCATTGTCAATCAGACTTTAAGGCAGTTAATAGCTGAAATGACCTCAGTAGGTGCCAGGTCAGTAACCAACAGCAGGACTGAAAACACTGTGCTCATGAGGTGGCGCTTAAATCATATCTCAATTATGAGCCCTTCAGAGATGGTCATCGCAGGTCAAGCTGACCTCAGGATGTTGGGGTGGCACAGCCGGTTCATCAGCTGCACCTCCCTCAGCATGTTGGCTCTGTTGCTGGCCAGCTTGTTCATCTTCAGCACCATCACCTGGCCAGTGATCCTGTGCCTGACCTGCAGGGAGAGAACAAGCACAACGTGACTGCACTGCCGCCTTCCGCCTGGCCACGCGCCCCTCACGTCAAGGCGCGGCGGTCTGGAAAGACCATCTGCACTGGCCACAGCTGTATCCTCTCCTTATTAATGTGGTCGCGGAGCTGGAGCTTGTCAGGGTTGAGGAAAAAAGAAACAATTCTGCACATCGCTTCGCAGCAAGCCCGTCTCTTCAATTTATCACTGCCATACATCGGTGTTAAGTGTTACATGATTCTGTCAAGTGCTCTGTGGCAAACAGCTGCAAAGGGAGCTATAACAAATTGGGTTTGCACGATTCCAACTTCAACTGAAATGAAATGCAAAGATGGGGGTTGAGATAACCCAATATCAAGAACTGTCTGATCCTTCATGCCTTGCATACAATATCTACCACTCTGGCATCCTGCCTCATTAAATCCCACACTACTGAATCCAGATGTTCTAGTCCTGATTATCTTAGGCTGCAAGCAAAGCATGCCAATGTCCTGCTGACCAGCTATTATCTCAAACAGCTAAGAAATTCTACAGAAGATACACATGACCTACCCTCATAAATCCTGTACTACTATATAGCCAGTACTGCCCTCACGGGCTTGCAGCAGACTTCCTGGTACCATGAGCATATACAGTTTGAGATACAGAACTGTGTCTGTCTGGACCTTGAGGATTACACCTTACATCCCATTAGAGTGCTTAGCTTGGTCTCCCTAATTACAAGCACGTACTGCTGCCAGTTTTAAATATCCAATACAACTACCCCAGGACTCTTCAGACAGCAGAACAAATTCAGCCCAGAAGTAAATAAATC
The DNA here is from genome assembly GCF_040954835.1 of Lepisosteus oculatus. Classification (NCBI taxonomy): domain Eukaryota; kingdom Metazoa; phylum Chordata; class Actinopteri; order Semionotiformes; family Lepisosteidae; genus Lepisosteus; species Lepisosteus oculatus. The sequence goes on from NC_090696.1 coordinate 29,521,127, forward strand.
AAAGCCCTCTCTCAAGTACATTTTCTTGGGAAGTACAAAGGAACATCTGGGATCATTTAGCCTTCCTGCTTGTCCTGGATCTGGTCCTGCTGGCATCAACAATACATTTAAGCAAAGGTCTGACTGAGGAACGCAGATGCTGCCATGGAGGGACAAAGTCAAACTTCACCGTTGTCGTGAAGTGGCCAAGACTAAGCGTACTGCATCGTCCAGTGTCACCCTTTCTTCCAACATAGAGCTTTCAGGGTGCAGAAAGAAACATCCTTCCCTGGGATCTTACAGGAAGCAGGCTGTAGTACTTCCCAAGATCACTGAGCTCCTAACTGTCCTTTACTTCCTGCTTCTGCTACAGCTACTGTTTTCCCAGCTATGTCAAGAGCTGCTGGAAAGTCACTTCACTCCTACAGTCAGGTACCTGAGAGCAACTATGAAGCCAGAGTACTGAGATGTTAGTGCTTCACACAACAGGGGAGCAGGAAAATTGGACTGCAATTGTGGACACGTTTCTGGGTCTAGATAAAGGCTGTGTATTTACACATACAGCAGAGTGCAGGATCTGCTCCAGCTGCTGCTCACTAAACCTTCAACCAGCAGATCACACCAGTCCTCTCTCCCAGATCACAGACAACTCGCACCTCTTTAAAGTGACCAGAGCTAGTCAAACTCCCTTATATCAAAGCAATAAATCCAGAAACATTTTGCTTCCACAAAGCATTTCCTTGTTCTATTCCAGGAGATGATCACCAAACGAGAGAAATTGAGATGCTTTCTTCTTAAGTACCACACTTTTGTATAAAGCTTCTGTGTAACCACATTGCAAGGAAACATTTGTGTCATGCAGTTCCAACAACAATTCCCTGTCTGCTGCCCAAAGGCAAGCTGGACTGTAGCCTCTCAGAAAATTTAATAGTCTGAGCATGCAGTCCCACAACTCCCTGCCTGTCATTAGCCCAGGAAAACTGTGCGTTTCAATTGATATACTGTTGAACTTCAATGGACATCACTCCACACATAAAAACAGACTGATGAGTGCCCACACCCTCTCCTTCCCTGGAAAAGCTAGGCATGCTCTGACATAGTTAGGCCCTCACATTTTTGGCAAGAAGAACCTGAGCCGCACCTCTCTGATCCTTGCAGCCACACATCATCCACGAGTCCCTCTCGCTAACCACACCAGAACCACCCACACCCTCCCAGAGCAGAGACCCCCAGATCCTAGGGTGTAGCGACAACAGAGATGAGGCAGATCCTGGCCCAGTAAGAACACTGCATTCATTCCTTTGCATGCACCAAAGAAACTGCTTTGACCTGGCCAGTCCTGTCCTCATCAGAGTCAGTGCAACAGATCACTCACCCCTGTGCAATATCAGTCCTCTTCCTGCACCCAGTGAGGTAGCCCTGTATCCTCCTCCAATACACTCACGGGGATGTGTGAACCCACCCCTCTCCACTCAACCCACTATGCTTATGCACTGGTCTCTTCAGACACGAATCATCAGCTCAACCAGGGAAAAGAAGAAATTGGGTAAACAATTAAGCAATTCCTTACACTGGACACTGCACTCGAAGCACTTTACAGGTAATGGGGACTCTGCTCCACCGCCACCAATGTGCAGCCCCACCAGGATGATGCGACAGCAGCCACAGTGTGCCAGTACACTCACTACACATCAGTGGGAAGAAGAACAGAGTGATGAAGCCAATTCAAAGTTGGGGATTATTAGGAGGCAATGACTGATAAAGGCCAAGGGGAAATTTGGCCAGGACGCCAGGGTTACTCTTTGAGAAACACTGTGGATTTTTAATGACCACAGAGAGTCAGGACCTCGGTTTTACATCTCATCTGAAGGAAAGTACTTTTTTACAGTATAGTGTGCCAGCTGTGAGTTGCAGGGTGATATAGCTGCTGGCTCTCTCGCCAAGTTGTTTTCTTTCTCCCATTCCCTCTCCTCCCTCCCTCCACACAGGCCCAGCTCCGATCATTTTTCAAAAATCATTCAACACCCCTTCAAATCAGCACAACAGGGATTTTCCCCACTTCAATAAACGTGATTTAACCAGTGGAGTTGTGGGGAACAGTAAACAAACCTTTGGTGTGAGTCAGGATGCCACTGCAAAGAGAGAGAACAGGTAGGAACTGAGCCCTGGAGTCAAGCAAGGACTTGCAGGGAAACCAGGAATTTGATTCCAGGACTGTAGTTGTTTTCTTGGCTCTTTTGTCACATCAGCTCTAGAAATTCTGCTGTGGGGTTTTTATGGAATAAAACATGCAAAAATCCCATTTGTCAGTAAAGGCTTAGTGTCCTAGGGCTGGAGTCATATAACAGAGTCCACCAGTAGGGCTCAGACTCTTACCATCTGACCATTTGCACTGGAGTTTCCACACCTCTGATGTGATACATGAACAGCACAGTCCCTTGGGAAACTGAGCCCTGTTCACCAGTTTGTATGTCTAAAGAACGCAAATGATGGAAAGACAGTGCTTTTACACACACCAGATGAAATTTAGAAAGACTTCCTCAAGTACAATGTGTGTGCTGCCATATCATCACTGCTTACAGTGGTGGGGTTATAACTGTTGGTTTCTGAACACAACTGCCTGAAACACTCTTGAAAGGAACGGCCATTGAAGTGCTATAACAACCAGTCAAACAAAGTATTACTGTAACATCACCGCAGCTGTGCCAGTGCTTTGAACCACTATGTTTAACAGAACTACTGAGAGCTCAGGTTGTAGACTGTAAGCATCACTGAGTACACAAGGGGATCCCACTGCTGCTGCCAATAACAGAGCACACAGGACTGTACGGTCCTGTCATAGCATTTCACACCTGGACCTCGCTGTGCCATTCCTGTACATACTTGGTCCCAGCATGGTGGATACATGCATGTTGGCTGGAACAGAAACACAAAGACTGTGGCATTTTGTCTTCAATACAGTTCAGAGCAATACATAAACAGTAATGACTGTAGTGCTTACCATAGCATACAGTAGTTCATTGTAATTAGCCAGTGTTTCACTTTAGCTTCATCAGCTTTTAAGAGACATTTCTCAAGTGATCCTGGCAATCTAATAACGGAATTAACAGATAAAGAGCTATGCTTTCACTGTTCTCTCCCTAAAACACTGAGAGGCAGGAATAAAACCAGTGCGTCTGTGACGTCTCCAAGGTCAAGTCTGCTTGTGTGACTGAACATGAAGAGCACCCCCACCCCCCACCTTCCTCTTCACTGCTGAGATGGTCTATTGAGCTGAGCTTGGTTTAGAAAATGACCTGGAGGACAGGTCAGGCTCAAGCTCCGTGTTAGGCGAACTAGCAGGACTAACACAGCAGCATCAATGAACCATGAATAACTGAAAATGGCAACTTGACTTGCAAGACCCAAGGGACAAACAGTAACATAAAATTCCGCACAGAATTTAGAATAGCTGCCCAAAACAATAACTAATCACACGCAACACCACCCGAATCCACAGTGCAGGGTGACAAGAGTTCAAAGCAGTGCAGCAATGGAGTTAATAAGGTCTCAAATGATTTCAGTCAGCATGAACCCACAAGATACCTTAACTGCCTTTCTGAACAACAGTACCAGCTCCGACACTAAGTCTTGCGGGAACCAGTGCCAACAGGGCACAGCTAGTGACCAAGTTCCCTCGGCTGCACAAGCCCAGTCACCGGGCTAGTGCAGGCTAGTCTGCACCCTAGCACACCAGTAGTGGGGTAACCAAGCCCTTCATGCTCAGCCCTGGAAAGATGCAGAGGAACAGAGCGGGAACATGCACTCCCATCCATTCTGTGATGCGTCAACTCTAGCAGAGCGCCACAAGTCAGGACTTGGACTGCATTCATTTTGGCGGAGTGTGGTCAGATATGAAGCAAGAACAGATACTGAAGTATTGGTTGGTGATGAAATACTGACAGAGAAATAACGCTTCGATCAGATCTTTGTTCCCTTTCTGAAGATGACAACGGAAATGAGAGACGGCAACAGGGCCCCATGCTTGCACATGAGGATTTTACACTTTTTTAATGTTTTACTGTACTTCAACTTTTAAACTATTAAAGTGTGAAGGAGAGGGATAACCGTCCATTTTTATCACATGTTCTTCAAATCTTCATCTAGAAGCTCACCAGAGGACATCTTGTTTACTTCTGGTGTCGACTTCAACAACCTGGCTGAGTAATTTGATCATTACTGTACTCTTCTATGTACTTTTGAAATTGTTACAAAGTCCCTGCAGACAATTCCTTTCTAACAAGGGCAAGCAGTTGCAGCAGCTAGGCAGGCAGGCATGTGCACTCTTGAACAGCAGCCATGGAGCAGTAGTCTAACCACCAGCCAGCACTTTGCACACTAGGACGACCACAACCAGCCCAGATTTTATTATTCCACTAAGTCAGGTGAGGAGTCACCAGATGAATTCTCGTACAGTACAAGCCAAGTCAGCCACACGGAAGATCCCATCAGGTGTCAATGCACTGACTACTAGCGAGGTGAATCTGAGAATCACACCAAGAAATGGTTTCAGCCTTATTGGAAAACTTTTTTCTTCTAGCTTGCTAGATTTTCTGCCTGGAACTGCATGGCTGTTTCTCGAAGTCAGTCCCACCTGGAGATCTCCTCTCCACCCTTGTCCTGCTACCAGCCAGGGTGTGGGAGTGGGAGTGTCTCAGGCTTAATGCACTGCACTGTAACGAGGAACTATGTCCTGGTGACTGATGACTCCCTGCTCGTTAATGCAGTGAGCGGGCTACCCCTCGAGGCCCAACCCTCATCAGTAGCAGTGGCAATACCGATCTCTACACACCACTATGGAGCAGGTGTTCACTAGGCAGCCAGGCCAGGAAAATCAGCAGTAGAGTTTCCATCCAACGCAGGAGATAAGGGGAAATACACACCATCCATTCTGACTATATGGAAACCCAGTCTGCAATACAGAGGACAATGGAACATTATCAGTATAAGTAATAAGGGGCTGTCAAGGGCAGGTCTCCTTAAGCACTTCTACCAGTGAACCCATGTACCAATCCAGCTTAATAAAGTAATCAAAACCTACTTTTTTGTCTAATGCATTTTTTTAAAACTGAATACGCTACAAAATTAACATCATATTATTACATTTTCCAATGCTATAGTGTTCTTTATGTCTGTTGGAATTTGGAAATACACTAAAGCACTTTGTAGAAAAAAGTGCATGCAAGGCAAAACATTATTAAGCTATATTTTTATCTAAAGCTGTTTTTTCAAAGCGACTAAGCCCATAAGAGGAACTGCTACACCACAAAGTAAATAAGCATGACATGGGTGTTTGTGTTACTTCATCATGTGAAGTAAAAAAAAAAATGATCTCAATGATTTAGAATGTTTGTCCTGCATTGCAAGAGAGCATACTGGTTTTTGAATCTTGTGACACAAAGTATTAAGGTTTTAACTAACTCATATACACAAGAACAGTGTCAAAATGATACAGTTAACTAATTGTTTCACAAGGTAAACTAAAACAGAATAGAAAAAGAATTTCCAATAATTTGCCACTGGACCTGTGCACCAGTTACTGAAGTAAGATTGAGTGGATATTACAAGACCCATGTGAGAGGTGTTCGTGAGGTTTCTCATGCTGCATGTTTGCACATACAGCTCTGTTAAAGAGAGAATGACTATCATTGCAGTCTGTTTATTTACAGTTTTTAGACTGTGCCACACAGCTTCACTTTGCATTTCTGTCCAACTGAATGCTGTTCTCTTGTACTTAAGCCTCCTGTTTAAACACAGCTTTACTCAAATGACCCTAACTCCCCTCATTACAAGGAGTGATGCTAGAACTTCCTTGGGTTTCACTTTTGATTGATACTTCAGACTCACTCAGGAATGTCATATCTCAATCATCTTGAACTTACAAATACTGTAGCTTCCCTTAACCTGGGAGAATAAACATTTCTTCAGCGAGAGCCTGGAAACTGTTTATTGGAGCAGGACAAACAGTCACCTCTGTGTTTGTTCAGCAACATCCTTCATTGTGCACACAGGCAACTCAGTGTGTGTATGACTGTATGTGTGCGTGCTTAGTGTCCTAGGGCAATGTGTATTTTTAGCTTCTCTCCTCCAAAGCCAGGCTCTCTGCACTAATAGGCTTTCTGGCTTTCCCACCATTCCCCTGATCTGCATTACAGCAGTATTCAGGCCACTGAGCCTCTGACCTCACAGACCACATGCCTACAGAGCACACCAGCCATTGCATCATTTCATCCCGTCAATCTGTATCCCCCTTGTCTGTGTGCACACCCCACAAAGGGTCTGCCTCAATTACAGGTCTCCACCAGGCCCACTGGCCTGAAGCTCGCATCCCCTTTCCCCTGGTGATCTTGACCCTGTGGGCCAGCTCTGAGTGAGTGTTCCACTGGCTAATTTGACCCATGAAACTCCAGTCCCAGAACCCATCCGGAACTGGCTCGGTGTGAAGGGGGCCAAGGGGTGGTGTTAACATTTTGAGCATCGCGCTGCATCAGATAGAGCACAGGACAGAAAGAAAGAACACTGCTCAGCCCATGTGCCGCTGGTATGCTGTAGTACAGTAGTACAGCCACTTGAGACCGTTTGAGTCGGGGTCTTCGATCCAAAATGAAACCAATTCTCCGTTCAGTCCAGAATTAAAAATCAAGTGAATGGGAGAGGCTCAGCAGCACTGTTTCCTGGAAGAGGGGGTGACCGTCATGCACCACCGATTCAGGGAACGCAGTGGTAAGTCCTGACCTCTGCCACTCAGTCTCAGGTACAGTAGGTACCAGGGCGGTTCAGCTCAGTTGATCCTCAGCCCTACACACACTCCGTATCACACTCAAGGGATGGGAGACCCTGGGATCTAGGAAAAGGCTGGCCAACATCCTGTAACGATCCTCTTCATTAGCCTGTAAGGAGCATCCAGGGGAGATGGCACTACATCACACTCTTCAGTGACTACCAGCCCAATTCCAACCATCAGGGCTACAGGAGAGAAACACTTATCCCGCTGGCCAGACCATACCACCAGAGTTACAAAACCTTCTTCAAGTGCAGAAGCACCGTTCCTTTAAAAAATATTGAAAGTAGAACGGAAACAATGCAAAGCCAATTAAAAACATCTAGATGAGATAAGGTCACTTTTCTGGCCATATTCAATTTCTTGTATTAGGAATTTGTCTTTTCACATACCCCAACTTGCTCTCCCTGAGACACACAGACAGGGAGAGAAGTTCGGGGTCAGAGCACAGGGTCAGCCATTTATACAACACCCCTGGAGCAGCTGGGGTTTAGGACCTTGCTCAGGGGCCCAATGGAGTAGGATTCCTCTGCCGGCCGCAGAATACAAAACGGCAACCTTCCAGCCGCAGGCGCAGGTCCTTAGCCACACAGCCACTGAACCGCCCCAAAGGACCCCAAAAGAAAGAATACTGTAGTTTTGAGAAGCCAAACATCTTGGCTGCACTTTCTGTCTCTCGGCACTGACATGAGCAGTGCTGTGAGACTACATCCCCATTCCACACTCCCCATGCCACACTCTGGCTTTACAGAACGCTAGTGAGACCTCACTTAATTGGGTTTCAGTTTCAGTCACCACACCACAGACAGGCTATTACAGCCAGCCTGGGCACAGTTGTATAGAGATGGGTAAAAGGAGGTAAACCTCCACGATCCAGACAGAGGCGATTGACAAGAGGTATTTACATGAATAACAGAAGAGCCCAAGGGGTAAAGACAGGGTTAACCAAGGAAACTGCTTCACACTGGGAAGTGAAAAAAGGACATGGTGTCTCAAACTGAAGCTGAAGAGGAGCTCATGAAAGATGTACAGTAGGAAGCTTGTCTTTACACAAGGCGTTGTGAGTGTCTGGAACAGGCTTCCCACACAGGTGACTGAAGTCCAAACTCTGGGCACCTTCAGGGAATAGCTGGATGAACCTTTATATTCACTTCGCTATTTAATGACTAAACTAGCAAGAGGGGCTGAAGGGCCTCTTCTCATCTGTAGCTTTTCAGAAGTTCTTTCTGGCATTTATCAGACAGTTCTGCACTGGGGACTGCGGCTACTCTACCGTACAGACAGCTGTATTTCTGCAGCCCAGGGACTGGGCTCTGCTGCACCCACACACATTCGTCAATCCGGCAGACAGCCTACAGAAAGGTGATCAGCTGCTCACCTCACTGTGGAGGAAGGTAAAGTGGATTTTAAAACGGGAAAAGAAGCTGTTTTAAAAGCCTGGTGCCTGGTGAAGCACTGCAATAGCAGTGGGAGCCGACGGGGAAACCAGGGTGACAGTCCATCGGGGATCAAAACTCTTCTCCTAACGAGCTTCACTCATGACCTCCAGTTCGGTCTGACAAGACCCAGATTAAATCAAAGCAAGAACCCAAACTAACCACCAGTCATAATTCCAGCCTGTGATGGTTTGTCAAATTCCCACTGAACAGAGTCACGACGCCTCTGGCAAACACTCAGAGTTAAAAAAAAAACTCTTTTTCAAGCAGCATGCTCGTTTGCAAGTGGCAAGAGAGTAGCATATATACAGTATGTACAAAAGCCCTTAGACTGAAACAGCTGGGGCCAACATTTGTTTAAAAACGTAAAATCGTCACTCAAGTTTGCCCAGAGGGATATTTACAAAGAACCTGAGTGCTCTTGAGTCCCGGAATGAGCCGGGTAGCTGGCTCATGAAAAGGGAAGGCCGAACAGCAGCTGGGTTTCCTACACTGAGCAGGCAGCAGGCGGAGACTCGCACTGGCACACGGAAAACAGCCTGGCCTTATCAGTGCCGAGAAGGAAAATAAAGCTTATCAATGGGGAACTAGCTTGCTGTCAACTGATTAATGGCCCGGTTTCTCCCATATAACTGCCAACAGAAACAGAGCACAGTGCCACCCCCCACCCCCCTGCCCTCATACGGGCCGTCCAGGGAGGGAGCAGGGAAAGGCTGGCAGGTTATACTGTATACAAGAGGAGGGCATTTGGTTCCTACGAGCTTACGAAGGCTAGAATGTCACCCTTCTTCCAGCAGCTTCTTCACTGTGGCAAGCAGTGCCACAGACACCCACAGACAGAGTCAAGGTGCCCAGACTGCACAATGCTGACGGAGGTGGTCAGGCCTCTACTGTAGCACACCTCTCTGTCTGACTCGTTTGGCTAGGGACCCCCTTCAGAAAAGACCCCAGCCTGGCCAGCTGGGGCCGGCGCATGCACGCACACCTGAAGCAGGATTGTATCAGGAATCTAGCTGGAGCAAAAACAGAGTCCTACCCATCCAGCCTCACGCTGAGCTGAACTTTCCTCCAGCTCTTTGTCCAGCTATCACTCAGCTGTATCACAAGCAAACAGTGACAGGATGATAGCCGCATACCTGAGCTGCCCTGTACCTGGAGCCATCACAGCTCTGCCTTCGCCCTGTGCACTGCAGAATGATCTCCTATAAAGGTACAGATATAGCTGGTGACTTTGCAGTATTATAACTAATTGCAGCCATATCACTCTGCAACTCACAACTGGCAACCCACTGAGGCTCAGCAGGTGTGAGCCTGGTCAGTACCTAGATGGGAGACCTCCTGGGAAAAACCTAGAAGAGGTGCTGCTGGAAGAGGTGTTACTGGGTCCAGCAGGGGGCACGCACCCTGCGGTCTATATGGGTCCTAATGCCCCAGTATAGTGATGGAGACACTATACTGTAAAAAGGCGCCATCCTTCGGATGAGACGTAAAACCGAGGTCCTGACTCTCTGTGGTCATTAAAAGTCCAGGGCGTTTCTTGAAAAGAGTAGGGGTGTAACCCCGGCGTCCTGGCCAAATTTGCCATTGGCCCTCACCAATCATGGCCTCCTAATAATCCCCATCTATGAATTGGCTTCATTACTCTGCTCTCCTCCCCACTGAGAGCTGATGTGTGGTGAGTGTTCAGGCGCACTATGGCTGCCGTCGCATCATCCAGGTGGGTGCTGCACATTGGTGGTGGTGGAGGGGAGTCCCAGTTACCTGTAAAGCGCTTTGAGTGTCCAGAAAAGCACTATATAAGTGTAAGCAATTATTATAATTAATTGTATGAGCAAAAGAGGCCCATTTACAGTAGCAATTATTTTCTCCCATTTTAAGTGAAATTAACTCCTACTACAGGCTGCTGTCCCGCTCCAGTCCTCCTGGACCACTGCTCTCAGAGCCCAGGGACAAGGCCTGCTTGCTGACCAGCCCAGCACTCTGGACAGACCCAGGCCCTCTAGCTGACCCCAAGTCTGATGGGCTATAGTACTGCACCAGAAAGGCTCTGGGACAGAAGCCTGTTTCCCCTCCTCTCCCGTCCTGTGCTGTGCTTGGATGAGGTGGGAGTGCAGCATTTACAACCCAAGCTCGAAAAGCTTGTATAAGGTCCTGTCAGATCCAGTACCTCTCTCCGCATTACTGACGGCAAGCCTTAACTTGAGTTGAATGGAAGAAAACACAACGAAAAGTTTTGCTTTAAGCCTAATATTCAAGTCAGGACTCGCCCAGCATTGTTGCTCTGTTCCATCCCGAAGCAGCTACAGTATGCCGTGTCCTAACTCACACACTACAGAGACTAATCTGCCCTCATCAACACCCAGGCCAGCCACACAGTACCGCCCCCAGCTCACTGCACCACCTCCACCAGCCGTCTCTTTCCATCACTTCTTCTTCCCTTCTCCAGGACCCTGTGGGACCATGCAGGGTACGAGCCAAAGGCCAATGAGCAGGCTGACAGCACGCAGAACAGCCTGGCCTAGACTGCATCGCAGCGCTGTCCAACTGAAGGACCTGCTGTCTGCCTGTCCACACTGCTCACAGTACAGCCTACATCTACATCCGTCCAATGAGGGACCTGCTATCTGTCTGTCCACACAGTTCACACTGCTCACAGCACAGCCTGCATCACAGATCTGTCCACTGAGGGACCTGCTGTCTGCCTGACCACACCGCTCACAACCAGCCTGCATCACGGATCTGTCCACTGAGGGACCTGCTGTCTGTCTGTCCAAACTGGTCACAGCACAGCCTGCATCACAGATCCATCCACTGAGGGACCTGCTGTCTGTCTGTCCAAACTGGTCACAGCACAGTCTGCATCACAGATCTGTCCACTGAGGGACCTGCTGTCTGCCTGACCACACCGCTCACAACCAGCCTGCATCACGGATCTGTCCACTGAGGGACCTGCTGTCTGTCTGTCCAAACTGGTCACAGCACAGCCTGCATCACAGATCCGTCCACTGAGGGACCTGCTGTCTGTCTGTCCAAACTGGTCACAGCACAGCCTGCATCACAGATCCGTCCACTGAGGGACCTGCTGTCTGTCTGTCCAAACTGGTCACAGCACAGTCTGCATCACAGATCTGTCCACTGAGGGACCTGCTGTCTGCCTGACCACACCGCTCACAACCAGCCTGCATCACGGATCTGTCCACTGAGGGACCTGCTGTCTGTCTGTCTGTCCAAACTGGTCACAGCACAGCCTGCATCACAGATCCGTCCACTGAGGGACCTGCTGTCTGTCTGTCCAAACTGGTCACAGCACAGTCTGCATCACAGATCTGTCCACTGAGGGACCTGCTGTCTGCCTGACCACACCGCTCACAACCAGCCTGCATCACGGATCTGTCCACTGAGGGACCTGCTGTCTGTCTGTCCAAACTGGTCACAGCACAGCCTGCATCACAGATCCGTCCACTGAGGGACCTGCTGTCTGTCTGTCCAAACTGGTCACAGCACAGTCTGCATCACAGATCTGTCCACTGAGGGACCTGCTGTCTGCCTGACCACACCGCTCACAACCAGCCTGCATCACGGATCTGTCCACTGAGGGACCTGCTGTCTGTCTGTCCAAACTGGTCACAGCACAGCCTGCATCACAGATCCGTCCACTGAGGGACCTGCTGTCTGTCTGTCCAAACTGGTCACAGCACAGCCTGCATCACAGATCCGTCCACTGAGGGACCTGCTGTCTGTCTGTCCAAACTGGTCACAGCACAGTCTGCATCACAGATCTGTCCACTGAGGGACCTGCTGTCTGCCTGACCACACCGCTCACAACCAGCCTGCATCACGGATCTGTCCACTGAGGGACCTGCTGTCTGTCTGTCCAAACTGGTCACAGCACAGCCTGCATCACAGATCCGTCCACTGAGGGACCTGCTGTCTGTCTGTCCAAACTGGTCACAGCACAGCCTGCATCACAGATCCGTCCACTGAGGGACCTGCTGTCTGTCTGTCCAAACTGGTCACAGCACAGCCTGCATCACAGATCTGTCCACTGAGGGACCTGCTGTCTGCCGGTCCACCCTGCTCACAGCCTGCATCACAGATCTGTCCACTGAGGGACCTGCTGTCTGCCGGTCCACCCTGCTCACAGCACAGCATGCATCACGGATCTGGCCACTGAGGGACCTGCTGTCTGTCCTCAGAGCTCACAGACTGGCAATTTCTATAGAAACAAATACTTTTCTAGCTGACTAAACTGTGCTGGAACAGTGCCTGGATGGGGCCCACCACATTTTGCTCTAAATAGCAGTATGTTTTAACCGTGGGAATTAGAAAGACCACAACATTAAGAGCGACGCGAGACAGAATTAACTAATAATCTTGTTCAATCTGGCTTTACAAGATTTTGTTTTACACTGGGGGGGAAAAACAGATGCTCACGATTTCACAAGCAGACTCAATACAAAGAAGTAAAATGGTGGTTATCATTAAGAACTGGGTCCCATATATCAATGGTGATGACAACCCCAGCAGCTTTGTTTTTCATAATGCTGTCAATATAATCCACCTCTGGTCTCTAACAACACGAGGAAAAGACTCATCCACCATTCCAGTGCTTTTAGTTTTGCAATCACAATAATGCAGAGAGAGCATGGCGCCAGGTCAGCATCCAGGCCAGGTACTCAATTTGACCTGGTGCTGCTGCATCTAGAGGACAGAGAGGAACTGCTTGACTATCCCCCTGAAGCCAGTGTCTTGCTAGACCAGGTCAAGCAAAGCTCAGACAGAACGAACCGCTGGTCTGTGAGACAGGACTGCACCTGGCTGTTCACATCTTCGATATTCCCATCATCCAGCGGGGAGCAACAGTCCATCCAGGCCCCCAGATCGACCGGAATGCGACGCAGCAGAGCCAGACTCCAGGATCCAGACAGCAATCGGGAGTGCAGCATCGCCACAGCTCACACAAACGTCCACCAGCAGATGGGCAGGCAGGGAGGCCCGAATTTTCAGCCACAGCTGCCATAAATAAATATGCCCCCAGGGGAGAACATTAGTTCCTACCTGCAGGTTCACATTGCATGGGCACCTGTTTTTATTAATTTTAGTACAAATAAAAACAATGCATGTTAGCAAACAACCCAACGAGTTGGATGGGTTTGCAACCTGTCGTATGTTCTTGCAGAAGCCTACTATCTGTTACCGTAATTAAGGCTGGATCTGTCCGACAGCTATCGTGCAGGTGTACTGAAGACTGGGCTGGTTCATTACAATAAAGAGCTACACTTCCTCCCCACCATTCACAAATGCTCGCATACTGAGTTCTATAAGGTATGGATATTCATTTTTCCAAGAAACTATGAACACAGCTGATATGACACGCCACTCTTTCAGAGGAGACTCAGCACAGCCAGACCCTGGTGTGGTCTCAGAGGGCAAGAGTCTCTGCATCTCAGCCCAGTGAAGAGGACTAAGAGCATAAGTGTTATCTTATCTGCAAAACCCATCGCTGTTAAGTACAACAGGCAAGACAAGCTCGGGCAGGCCTCAGTGAGACTCCCAGACAGACGCCAACCCAGAGCTGGCTGGTGACAAACTGTTTGGCTTCTGACGTCATCCGAGTTGCCAAAGAAGCAAAGACGGAAGCCTGAACAGGACCGTATTTATTAGTTTCCTACAGATTTAACAGTTCGCTTCTTGGAAACCGCAGATGCTTAATAATGTAATTTGCAGTCTAATCTTCAGTTGGATGCACAGTATGACAGACCCAGGTGTGGCTGTTGTGCCTGTCCCTCCTACAGAAGCAGTTCCTCTGTCAGAGGAGGACATCATGGCCCAGCTCGACGTTTCTAGAGAATGCAGACGCAGGCTGTGTTTGTGAGACACAGCCAGCGAGCCCAGCACCAGTGTTAACAGCTCGGAGGAGGCAGTCCAGATATCACCTTGCCAGCAGTTCTCCTCAGCGATCTGCTTCGGGCTCAAGGTCGCACTCAGAACACAGTGGACTGCTCCACTTCCTGTGCGAGGGGGGAGGGGAACTCACTTCCTGCTGAACTGCCCAGTCTCAGGAAGCAACACAGTGGGTCAGCTTTTCACACTGCTGCTCCTTCACACAGTGTCTAGTCCAGAGCCAGAGCTCAGGCCGGTTTCTATGGTATTAAGTTGTCACCTTGCTCAGGGGTGCAGCAGACGTGGCTGTAGTGCAGACTTGAACCAACAGACGCACTGTTACAAGCCCAGAGCCCTAACCACACCCCGCCGCCACCACAAATCTGCACATCTCGCCCTCGCAAATAAACACATTCCTGCCATTTCGTATAGAACTATAGCCCAAGACTGAATTACCTTTCACGCTAGCTGAGCTTAGGAGAACAGTAGCACAGGAGGAAGCTCACGTCACCAGTTAGCTTCCACAGTACGCCTGAGCACCAGTGTGCAAAGTGAGAGCTGTCTGGCACAGAGCTCACCCCCAGCACAGGAAAAGGAGGCAGGGCTCCTAGAGATCTTACTGCGAGCTGGGAAAGTTTGCTAGAGTCATATCCCTGCACAGGAACCAGTGGTTCCCAAATCCAGAGAGATTTTAAAGGGAATTAGTAAGGTTGACTACAATGGGTATTGCAGGTTTATTTCAGCAAGTAGAACATAATGACATAAGTGGGTACTAATCCAGCTCTACAACGGTTATTAGGAAATGTTATTAGGAAATTAAATTAGCAAATTCACTAGCAGAATTGCAAGAGGACAGACAAAATACAAGTCTCCACGTGAATCTCACTAACAAGAGCAGACCAGCCCTGTGCTCAGCACCACTGAGCAGAGATCTTACTCAACACTGGGCTCAACTGAGCACCGCAGAGCCCTCAGAGTGGTACCTTGTCCTCCTGACTTCCAGCCCAGCAGGCTGACCACAGTAATGGACACGATGGCTGCTTTGTGCTCCACTGCAGATAGGAACTCTCAAAACCCTTGTCAAAATAAATACCCTCTCTACAGATTTGTCTTTACATTGTATCTCCTTACCTTCACTGGTACTGAAAAATCTAGCAGAAAGAACTCGAGCACCATGGTGTACAGTATGTCCAACATACACTAACAGGACACGCATAGCCAGTTCATCATTGCAAACTAAAATGATTTATGATCAATTCAGTGCTATGATGTGTACTTTATTTAACACACAGCATGGCCCATGTCTTAGCACATACAATACAAATAGTTACCCTGTTCTCAAGACTAAGGAAAGATATCCTTGAATGGTTGGAGCTGAGTGTTTCACATTCTTGTTTACGGTTACTGAGAAAGCTTCTGTCTTTAATTTGCCGACTTATCTCAGTCTCATTTTACAACAAACGAGTTCTAACACATTCCTTTCACTTCTGACACCAGCCATGCCAGAACACTCGGCAGACCCCAGCAGACCCGAGACTGGTATTAAAGCTACAAGCCTGCTGACACTGCACACAACCCTTCCAATGTGCACACAGAGCTATACATTTGAACATGCATTCTAAGACACACAGCAAGCACTGATCATGGAGACAGTTACAGACAAACAGCACAACGTGCTCAGATGGAGTACAAATGCCCACCATCCTAATTTAACAGCTCAAGCCCTCCGTCGGAATGAGTTAATAACGGATACACATACTCTCGGCACCCTGGGGTTTGGGCAACATTGCACCTTGCACTGCCACATGCTTTGTGAGGTGGGGGGGGACTTCAGGGTCTGTAACTTTTCAGCATCCAGGCTCACATAAGTGACTCCTGACTGTATACACAGTGCTGGAAAATACAAAGACAGATGGCACAAGATCAACTCACTTGAAAACACAGTACAGAACGACAATTAAGCTGGGTCAGGTGAGACCTTACTAGCATTCATAATTACTGCTTTGCATTACCCTGAACTCAAGTGTAAGTAATCAGGAGTGCTAGGCTATGATTATGCAGAGTTTGTCCTTTGTTGTTTGTACAGTCAGCTCCAAATGCCACACTAACAATGCTGCTGTAATTGTCATTCTCCACAAACACTTTGATAGGACATGGATCACATGTAGTTATCAAATTAAATTCTGAAAAAAAATGAGCATAGGAAACAGAGCTGTAATTTGTCTGCAATATGAATGATAGCAGATAATCACAGCAAAGGAGGTGACCTAATATCATGGCAGCATCTAAGCAGATTTGCTTAATTGTGGTGATAATTACACCACCCAAACTGTAATTGACCGTGGGTCTGCCTTGTGGGAAGACAGGAGCTGGCAGGGACTTGTGATGCACCAGCAGAGCTCACTACTCCCCACTCAGTAGAGAAGGCCAGGGCTCACCTCCAGCAGGGCCATCCCATACCCAGCAGATTCTCAGTCTGCTGAAGCTGTGGGGCCTGTTCCCAAACCAACAAACCCCTTTTAATTCAGTTAGAGACACGCAGCTCTATCTGTTTCAGCTTTCATTAGCTGGAGGGTCCTGAGCAAGGCATACTGATGAGGCAGGGAACTGGGGTCTTTTATGCCAGAAAAAAAAAGACAATGATTAGGACTCCCACTGGCCAAGGTATCTACCTGGTGCTGTCTTCTGTAGAAGCGAGTTATGTTAAAACGGACTTTACTGAATTCTGCTAAATCCATAATAATAATAATAATAATAATAATTGTTTACACTTATATAGCGCTTTTCTGGACACTCCACTCAAAGCGCTTTACAGGTAATGGGAACTCCCCTCCACCACCACCAATGTGCAGCCCCACCTGGATGATGCGACGGCAGCCATAGTGCGCCAGAACGCTCACCACACATCAGCTCTCAGTGGGGAGGAGAGCAATTTGGCCAGGACGCCGGGGTTACACCCCTACTCTTTTCGAGAAACACCCTGGGATTTTTAATGACCACAGAGAGTCAGGACCTCGGTTTTACGTCTCATCCAAAGGACGGCACCTGTTTACAGTATAGTGTCCCCATCACTATACTGGGGCATTAGGACCCACGTGGACCACAGGGTGAGCGCCCCCTGCTGGCCCCACTAACACCTCTTCCAGCAGCAGCCTTAGTTTTTCCCAGCAGGTCTCCCATCCAGGTACTGACCAGGCTCACACCTGCTTAGCTTCAGTGGGTTGCCAGTTGTGAGTTGCAGGGTGATATGGCTGCTGGGAATAGTTTGTGAAAACAGTCTGCAACTTGTAAAATCCTACAAATGTCTCAAACGGCTGTCATATACAGTACATAGGTGTACTAGACGCACATTACTGGTCTCCGTGATAGAAAGTTTCTCCCACAGTGCTCCGCCGTGTGTTCAGCCCTGGCGCCACGCGATAATTTCCGTCAAGGTGAGCGCCTTACCGAGGTCACGGGACAGCGGCTCCGAGCTCGGCGCTCGCTGCTGATCAGCCCAGCTGGCTCTTTGCGTTAAAGCTCGCCACGAGGTCAGATCTGCTGTATTGGCACAAATAACACATCCCCACTTGCAGAACCCAGAGCAAGATTAATCGCAAAGAACTGAGCTGAACCGCCTGTCAACTCATTGCCGAAGGATCACACACTGTACTCCGGTAAATAAGTTATCGAACTATAGAACAAGCGGTCCAATTTCAAGTGAATTAAAATGCCCCACATTTCATTAAGGGTAACAACGGTACACAAAGGTCTCAATTCAAACGTCTGAACTCATCGCCAAGGTTCTCCAGCAAACTGAAAGATAAGCAGGCCGACAGTGAGGATTGGAAGAAGCGAGTGGGCTGAGGTTTAAACGAGACAGGTGAACGGGTGCAAGTACGTCCATACCCGGACAGGACGCACTCGGGCTAAAGCTGTCAGAAAGACCAGTCTTACCTTGAACACGTCCGAAAAGAAGCCGGAGCCAATCTTCTCACAGTAGAAGTCATCGATGCGGGCCAGGCTGGATACGGCGCTTCTAAGAGCCCGGTACGAAGAAGGTCGGAGCCGGTTCGGCCCGGCCGCCCCAATGACTGAGGGATCACTGGACTCCTGGTCCGGCTCGGCCCGGTCCATGTTGTTAATCCCACAGCAAACACTTATCTTTAAAATCCTTTCAGCAGCGTTTACATCTCCCTTTACTTCACCGCACGACACCAGCGTTTACCTAACGAATAATGTACTCCCAGGACAGAGCAGTCAAGACACCCGAATATTAACCCAGGGTCACAATTCTCTCCCCCTCCGTCTGTTACACAGGAAAAAGCAGCACGACTACCACGCCAGTGACTTTAAACCGATCTACTGAATTGATGCACACAGACAGCGAGCGCAGCAAATCCTTGGCAGGCTGTGTCCTGTACATTCCCCAAGTCTTTTTAAAAGGTCGCAGCATTCTCCTTCAGAAAAACAGAAAAAACCTCCATGCAGCGGTGCTGTCTCTCCGAGTGGCTTCGTGTACGCGTTTTAGTGTGACAGCGACCCCCCTCCTCTCCTCCAGGTGTGCCTGGAGAGGATGTCCCCGCACACGCCGGGCCTCCCCAGTCAGACTGCCTCCTGCCTCAGAGCGGTACACGGGGATGAAGCAGGGCTGCTAGCCGTCAGCAGTGGAGCGCTCCTACAGCGTGCGCCCTGCCTCCCTTCCTCGCACCGCAGGCACAGTCTCGGTGGCTGAAGGAATCCCCCCTCCGGCAGCTGCGACAGAGAAAATGGAGCTCCGCTGTAGTTATTTGCATGTTTATCTGTGCTCAGCTCTTGTAGCAGGTCACGGGTAAAGCGCTCTGCAAAGATAGCATCGCCGCTTAAACCGCAGTTTGCATAGCTACAGCACCCTCTTAAATGAGCGCGGATCACACATCTAGTGCAGAACCGTCAGCTAAACCACATCATCCACCATATTAATGAGGCGCTCACTTGCTATCGATTGACCGATCAATAACCAGTGTGTCTAAGTCTTTGGTAGCAGCCTGAGCAGGAGGAAGGGGAAGAAGGCTGCGTTTTACAATAGGGGATCTACAAAACGTCCCCTACAGCTCTACAGCGAACACCGAATTATAATTCATATTCGCACAGCCGCCACGGCTCAGAAGACTTTATTCGCCTGCCTGCTTCCAGCGCACCAAGCCTGTAGCTGAATTGCATGCGAACTAATTAATCGCTGCTTCCAAGAAGAAAACAGAGCCATTGTTCACGAAACTGCGGTAACCAGGCTCCTGTCCGAAAGGAGACGAGAGGTACTTACCTGCCGAGGTAAGTCTGCAGGTGCGGATCCGCAGCGCTAAACAACAAACGTCTCAGCTCCGAATCTCCGTCTTACTCCGCCGGGGTTCTTAGTATTTTTAATGAAACAGTCCTGCACACCACTGAATCTCACCCCCCCCGGTGCCGGTGTAATTACTTCTCTCCCGGTGTCTCCCTCTTCTCTTTCGGCCTGTATGCCTCGCCGTGCGCGTGAGGCTGCTGGTCCTTATTGGAGGAGCGGCGCCGGGGCGGGACCAGCGAAACCAGCCGCAGCTCCACCTGCTGGGGCGCGAAGCCTAGAAACCCAGTGCGTCTGCTCGCCACACCGGTGACTACTGTACCACTGATCTGTATCTATGTGCCTTTCCTCAATAGGACAATAAATAGTGTTCCACATTATATATACGGCATACAGTATACCCTAAAAAGGCGCCGTACTTCGGATGAGACGTAAAACGGAGGTCCTGACTCTCCGTGGTCATTAAAAATTCCAGGCTGTTTCTCAAAAAGAGTAGGGGTGTAACCCTGGCGTCCTGGCCAAATTTCCCATTGGCCGTTATCAATCATGGCTTCCTAATAATCCCCATCTATGAATTGGCTTCATTACTCTGTCCCTCCTCCCCACTGATAGCTGATGTGTGGTGAGCGTTCTGGCATCATCCAGGTGGGGCTACACATTGGTGGTGGTGAAGGGGAGTCCCCATTACCTGTAAAGTAATGGGGAGGTAATGGGAGTCCCCATTACCTGTAAACCACAGTTAAGCTATCATTAACTGTGGCTGAAAAGCTGATCAACATATTTGTATTCTCTCGAATTGACTACTGCAATGCTCTGCTCCCTGGGGTATCTAAATCTACTCTGAACAAGCTGCAGTATGTCCAAAATTCAGCAGCCAGAATCCTGACCAGATCTAGTGCAAGTGTTCACATTACTCCTATCCTGGAGTCCTTGCACTGGCTTCCGGTCAAATTCCGCGTAGACTTTAAAATCCTCATGCTCACCTACAAGGCTTTACATGGCTTGACACCTCAATACCTGTCTGAACTTTTATCGCCCTACTCCCCACCTCGCAACCTCCGCTCTTCAAATTCTGCCCTCCTTACTGTCCCCCAAGCCCGTCTACATTGTATGGGCGACAGGGCCTTCTCCTGCTATGCCCCCAAGCTCTGGAACTCCTTGCCCAAGGATATTAGAGAGTCACCTTCTCTAAACTCCTTCAAATCCAGACTCAAAACCCTCCTTTTCAGAAAAGCCTTTACTTAACTGGTTCCATTCTTCACCCCTCTGCTCTTCTTAATACCATCTTCCACGGTCTCCTCTATTGTTATTGTTGTATTGTTGTAATTATAATTGTGTCCTGTCTTGTGAAATTTTCTTATTTATTGTTGTAGTCTTCTTATTTATTGTTATTGTCATCCTGTAAAGCGCTTTGAGAAGCCACCTTTTAAGGCGCTATATAAAATAAAGTTTATTATTATTATTATTATTATTATTATTATAAAGTGCTTTGAGTGGAGTGTCCAGAAAAGCGCTGTATAAGTGTAAGCAATTATTATTATCACACAACATAGTAACATTTCTGTTTCACACTGTTAGTGAACACAACACACTAACACAATGACACTGTTTCACAACACACACCAAATCCTTATAATATATCATATTATTGGTGAAAACAATACACACAAAGACATTATCACAACGCAAGAATCCCTACACTTTATCATACTGTTAGTGAACATAAAACACTAACACAATAACATTGTATCACAACACACAACATAAGTTACAATCTTTACACTGTATCACACTGTTAGAGAACTCTGCCTGCCGTGTTTCAGTATCACTGCAAGGCTTCCTGTGAGATACCAAGGTGCTGTATGAATCTGAAGCACAGAAGAAGTCAAAAGATCTTATCTGATTTGTGATTTTGTATGAAATGAATATCATAAATGAAACACATTTTCAACAGAAATCATATCACTTGGGCTGCAGTGTCATTATGTTATTTACTGTGCTAAGAACAAATGACCACAGAGAGGAACATTGCAATTACAGTCTGTGGAAAATTTTAATACAAATGCAAGCACTGGTTAAACTTTCCACAACAGCACAATGATACAATTAAGACTAAGCTAAAGAATTTATGTAAAACAGGTGAAGTGCTCTCTGTGCATCAGAGAGAGAGAGAGAGAGACAGGCAGATTGATCTCTTCACTGCTGTTTCAGCAGATGCTTGGAAACCTTCTGTAGTTAAGAGTAGAGCAGACCAGAGTGATGTTTTACTCATCTAACACCCTGTCGGATCAAGACGTATTGCTATATTTAGTGAACCAACAATTTGTTGTTGCATTGCAACCTTTCTTAGAAATCGTTCAGTTGGTTAGCTGCGGCAGCATGCGTAGGCTGCAAAGGAACAAGTAATAGGTTTATTCCATGTTGAAAAGAGAAGAAAGAAAACATAACGTTTCGGCTGTGGAGCCTTCTTCAGGTGTGTCACACAGAATAAACTTATCACTTGTTTCTTAAAAATCTTCAGCTTCTTGGAAATTTCTGAACTTCCTGAAAGTGCTTGTATCACCCTGAAGATACCCTGTATACTGTACATCACGCAGTTTCTGTGGTGTAACAGAGACACACATCCTACAAGTGAACTGGTGTAGCAGACCAACCAGATGAAGGAGGATTCTTGTTCTTGTCCCCGTTTCCCATTGGTTTCCATATTCCACATTGCAGACGGAGGTGAAGTCACAGGAGGAGATCTAGTGCACAGATCCCACTGCCTGTTTGTTTCAGTGTCTGTCTTTCCCTGCTGTGATCTGTGGGCAGTGCCGGTGGTCTGTTTTCCCTAGCCACGCTGACTTGTGAACCACAAGACCCGCCACAGTCTTTCCTCTCAGGGCTGACACATTTCTGCTCCAAGATGGGAAATGTGAAACTCAGTTTCTTTTGGTTGCTGTAAGACCTTGAGGACCTCAGGTTCGCTGTAGGTCACTCCGCACTGTGCTCCCTTATGCTCCCCTTCAAAAAGTGACCCTGGCAGCTGAAGGGCTTCATGTCAGCAGGCAGATGACTCCATTGGTACACTGCACTTTGCTATAAAGAAGTACCTCAGGGTGTTAACTTGTCTTCATTTAGGAGCTAAACATCCTGACTAGTTTAGTCAGTGACTGTTTCAGTTTAGCAAAATGAACCAGAAAACCCTGAGAGCTCTGGGACCAGGGCTACAGATACTTTAGAGAGTTACACAGACCCCAGCCTCCCTGCTTTTTCTTCTTTGTTCTCAGGACAGGAAAAAACAAACCCTTCTGACTGAAAAATAATTGAAAAAGAAAGAGGGACTCTTGCATTATCACCCTAGGTTATTTTTACATCAGACAATGGAATACTGTGTTGAATAGAAAGGACAGGAGGGAATCTCCTAAAAAAATTGCAAAGAAAAGATAGAGGAAGTAGAAAAAGTAGCATCTCTGATACCCCACTCTTTGAATGCAAACATCTCAGTGCTAGATGTGTTAAAAACAAAGTGTTAGACTTAAAAGCAAATGTATAAGCTTGTTGTAGGAGTCAAAGAAGTGTGGCTCAAAACCTGGCTACAGGGGGATGAAATAATGAGCAAGAGCATCAATTTGCAGTCTCATTGCACAGGTGCTAAAATCTGGAAAACTAAAATCTTAACGCACATTATTTCTGAGACACAGGAGTTAGTCTGAAGCAAGGTATGTATAGCGCTACACAATATAACAAAAAGAGCATTCAGACTCAGGAATGTAAGCTAGAAGAATCCAGAGACTCAGAATCTATGTGGGACAGACTTATTCAGACAGTGTTAGATGCTATAGACCACCGAATGTAGAGGTTGATCACAGTTCAATACTATATATACTATATAATGTAATTCAGAATTTATGTGCAAAAGAATACATTTTTATAGGAATCTTCAACTTTCACAATTTTAATTATAGGAAAATGATAGGACCTATAGGAAAATCAGCAGCAGACACGGAAATGGTGGAGATGGTGGACATGGCGAATGACAGCTTTCTTATCCAATTTGTCAGAGCACCTACAAGGGGAAATGCTTGTATACAGTAGATTTTGTTTTCCAATCAGGACAGAGTGAGACAAACAGAGGTGCGAAATTCATTACAGAGCTGTGATCGGAACACAGTGTGCTTGGAGGTATCTTTTTAAACTGTTCAGGTTGAGTCCAGAATTTCCATAAAAGAAGTGTTGGAAGGAATGGGACACAGTTTTAGAGAAGTAAAATGGGATGGAATAGCCATGAAATCAGTGGAGAAGGGACGGCAACAGTTTAAACAGAAAAAATAACCGTGAGTAAACCAAAAGCTCAAAGACAGAATACGAATTTACAGAAAACAACAACAGACGATTTTTGCACATCGTCTGTTGTTGTTTTTTGCACACTACCTGTTGTCTCTGTCTTTCTTTTGCTACACAATAGTATTGTTGTTGTTGTTGTTTTCTCTTTGTACTGCTTATGTCCGAGGGTTACTGTAGCTAAATAGCATTTCTTTATACCATATACCATGTATATGAGTGTAATGACAATAAACTTGAACTTGAACTTGAACTAAACCGTTTAAAAATCAATTAGGAAAAATATAAGAAACAAGTGAGTGTTTTATAAAATGCTTAAAAAAACAACAGGATGCCGTTAAAGTAAAAGAGTGCAATGAATTGCAAACATAGGTTAAAAAGAAATCGCCAAAGGTCACAGGAGAAATTGAAAGGGATATCGCAATGGAGGCTAAAATAAATAATAAAAGTTCTTTCAGTACTACAACAGCAAATGAGCTGTCAAGAAAGAAGTAAAATATATCTGGGACAAAACTGAGAAACATATAGGCAATGAAAGAGAAATGGTTGATGTACTAAATGAATATTTCACACAGGTATTCACTAAGGAAAAAGTCAACAACATACCTCAAGCAGTGGAAAGGTAAAATACTGTATTCAATAGCATCAGCACCTGAGGGGGAAGTGTTTTGGTTACTAGAAGCAGTCAAAATGCATAAATCCCCCAGACCTGGTAGCATCTTACCGATTGAACTCTAGGAATCAAGAGATGTTATCCAGAAGCCCAACTTTTGTTTTGGTTTGCTCAGTTACAGCAACAGAGCTGTAACTCAGCAAAACAATGCATCTCAGGACAATGTGGACTGTATAATGGCCTGTTGTTTTATTTTTACAAAACCAAAATAATTAACATTTCACTGTTGACAAAAAAAAACAAAAACTTAATGTTTGTATGAAGGTGACATCATACACAGTGCTCAATGTTTTGGGGATTGATTTTATATTACATCATGTTTCACCATCAAAAACAATTACATCTCTGTTAATTATGAGAGTTGAGCCTCATCAATCCCTGAAGCAGAGTTTGCATACGACAGTGATCTCTAATCACAGAACTTGTTATTTCTTTCTGCAGTTCAGTAACTGATGCATACAGTATTCATGGCTGCACATTTATTTTCACTAGTTGCTGAACTGAGATGTGCAACAGTATTTTTTTTAAACAACAGATGTACAGAGCCTTGCAAAAGTATTCAGATCCTTCCTACTGTATAGTGCACCATTCTAACAAATTAAAAAATCTGCATATATTGTACTATTTTTAAACTTAATATTTATTCAAAACCTGGATGCTCAAACTCAAAAGTGGCAAGGGTAAGATAAGTTATAATAAATTTCAGCAAAAATTAAATTTAAAAATCAGCTATTCTGATTGTGTAAGTATCCAGACCTATTTCTCAATATTTCATGGAAGCACCTTTGGCAGCAATTATTGCTGCAATTCTTTATAGTTTAGAGCAGGATGTGTATATAAATCGCTACTTGAAAGTGCCTTGACTGTAAACTATAAAGTAACCTGTACTGTGCAAAGGTCTGAATACTTTTGCAAGGCACTGTGTATAGTGTACAATAATCACAAATGAGATATTTTAAACAATTATCATGAATTATGATGAAAAAATGTCATATGCTCAGAGAAAATGAATAACTTCTGCTAATGTTTACATAAAATATAGGTGAATGTGTAGTGTTTAATTATTTTAGCACAGAAATACCCAGCAATAAAATGTGACATTCTGTACTTTTGCCTCATATTAACCTTTTCATCTCAAATCTGATTTGTTTCTGTTCAGAGCAAAAATAAACATTTGACTTTACTGTTCTAATATTTATGGAGGGCACTGTATATTGGGGTCTACTGAAGACACAATGGGTGCTCATTGGTTTTAGGAGAGAACAGCTATAGAGATCACTGCTCATGCATTCAGTACATGTTTTAAAAATGCCCCTTTAAATTCACTCCAGGCCAGGACAATTAGTTAAGGATTTTTACCAAAAGATAGGGAATTTAAGGATCTTTCCTCCAGGATAGGGCAGTTAAGGGTTTTTACCTCAGACAAGGGCAATTAAGGATCTTTACTCCATGACAGGGCAGTTAAGGATCTTAAGCCCTGGATACTGTAGGGCAGTTCAGAATCTTTACTCCAGACAAGGGCAGTTAAGGATCTTAAGCCCTGGATAGGGCAGTTTGCAGCAGCTATGGGATTCTGTCTATACTCTGCAGAGGCTGGCAGTGCCTCTCACCTCACAGTGTTTACAGCTCCACAGAGCTGGTGTCTGTCTAGGACCCAGGAAGCTGTTGTGTAATCTCCCAAGCTGTTCAAAGAGCTTGTGGTGAGAAGATCTTGCAAAAGACGTGTAGTTCAAAGTTCTCTGATGAAAACTGAGATTAAGAAGCTCAAGATGATCAATATTACAGCTGATAAGAATGAAAAGCTTTATAATAAGCCAGGGTGCCAGGGAGCAAAGTATGCAGCAACCTCATAGTAATGATGTGCCTTGCAACACTTCAGTACATCTTTACGATTGTCAAGGACTTAAACCTGGTGACCTTCAGTGAACTCCCTACCGTGGGAAAGACAGGTGATAAGGTGCAGTATGATGTGGTTAAATTTTGAAGGACTATTTTGAGACAGTCCCAGAGAAGATCAGGTCACCAGCAATGCAACCAAGCTTTGTGTGTGTCCCACAAACACCACAGATGTCCCACTGCACTATGACACAAAACTGCTGTCAACACCTGCCCTGACTATTTCCATTGCCTTTGTTATTATCCTATTTTTAAACCCTCTTTCGATGTTCCCCATGGCTAATTATGTGCTGCTGTTCTGTGTAAAGCGCCTGCAGGTTCCAGGTTAGACAGGTGTACCTGGCCCAGTTGCTGGAGATTTTTCCTGGTACTGAGACTCACCTGCCTCAGGTCACACAGTCAGCCCCACTTTGCCGAGCCTCATGCATACTTCATTAAGACAGCATGAATAATTTGTTGAATACTGATAGCAGGCAGCAGGTAATATCCTCAGCATCAGGTCAAACTCTGCATTAGTAGTGCATCTAAATAGATTAGTGAGAAAACAGCGCCCTAGAAAAGCTTTCAGAAACACTGCAGATTGTGCTCTGTTTCTGGGACCAGGCATATACAGTGTCAGAAAAAAGAAAGGCCAAATTTAATAAGGCTCCCTGAGCATGCAGTGTAACATGGCCACTTGAGAATCCTGTTTTGTTATTGCACTATGGCAGGCTAATTTACTCTCATATTTTCAGCACTGCTTTGCTCACCACGTCTCCTCAAGCACAGTTACCTGTGGGGTTGTGTCTTATCTTATGCCCAAGAGCCTGTTTTCATTATATAAAGAATGTTCAGGTGAGGCTCAGAGCCAACAGCTGCCCATTTCACATCGCAAAAGAGATTCACCAAGAAACGCAGACAGCTGAGGCTGTTGGGCTGCTCAGGAAGGAGCATGGCAGGAGTCTCAAAGCTCTCAGGCCCTTAATTTCCTCATTAAACAGCCAAACATTCTTTAACGTCACTATTTTTAATGCTTTTCTCCTTTTTAGGATGTCACAGTAACTGAGGCTAAAGAAACACTTCTTCTTACAGTATATACCGTGCCCTCTATAAGTATTAGGAATATTAAGTCAAAACTGCTGTTTTTGCTGTATACTCAGGCCATTAGGATTTGCTTAGAAAAGATTAATATGAGGCAAAAGTACATAATGTCAGCTATTATTTCTGGGTATCACTGCACTTATACTGTACAGTATGTTGTACCATTTAAAAGTAACAGCACTTCTGGCGTTCAATCCCCCCATTTCAGGTGGGCATACTGTAAGTATTGGGACAATTGGCTGCCAGGTGTTTCTTATTGGTCTGGTGTTTCCTGTTGCATTGGTTGTGCACATAAAAGAGCTGTGAATGTGTAGAGTTGGATTTAGCCTTTGCTCTTCCCTTTGGAGTCAGTAGGCCTAAACCAACATGGAGACTAGAGAAACGTCTACGAAAGAAAAGCAAGCAATTAGGATGCTAAAAGAAATGTCGAATATAATCAGAACTATATGACAGAAACTGGGCATAACAAAATCAACTCATTGTAAGTAAAGGTAAAGTAAAATCTTTAATTTCTGGGTATTTCTACGCATATACAGTATGCTTCCACATTTTAGAAGCATACCACTTTTTGTGTTCCATCCCCCCATTTTTAGTGAGCATAAGTATTTGGATAAATTAACGTAAAGTAGTATAAAACATACTACTTGGTTGCAAATTCTTTCCATGCATCAAGCCTGAGATATTCACTTTTCCTCTCCAATCTGAATTGCTTTATAAAGCAAAAATAGACGTTTTGACTTCATTTTCCCAATATCTAAGGAGGGCACTGTACATCTACTGATCTTTCCTTGGTCAACTGTTGTATTGACTACTGCTGTTGGCCAGGAGTTGCTGTCATCAGATGGAATCCAGCTGTCATCTGATGTTCCGACCCTCATCCTTAATGGCCTCCTGCCGGCAGGTGAGCAACGACAGCTAGTCACCGCTCCTCTCCTTCCAGCCTCCAGCTTAACTCCTCTTTGCTGATCCACAGCCAGCATGAGGTCCCTCCGCTGTCCCTCCCGATCCGAACAACCTCCACCAGGAACAACACGTCTGCCACACTTTCCCCTGCAGGCTTGCACAAAGCTCTAAAGAAACCGTCCATTAAAGCATCCAATTGATAACTTACTTAACTGTTTTCATCTCTTAAAAACATGGATGGGTTAAAAATCAAACTATTTTATAGCGTGCCTTTAAAGCAGAAAACCTTCACAAAGTACTGTGAAGGGCAGAGTGGGCAGACTGTGTCAGTGTCTTTGGAGATTTTGAACACCCATATCAGAGGTTCCCTCATAATTTCCCCTGTTCAAGATGAAAACGGTTCTGTTCTTTCAGCCTTTTAGAATAAGACATTCACTTACTCGCCTCATCTTAATGCATATACTATATCCAATATATTTTATGTACTGGAGCAACCAAAATCATAGACCATATTCTAAATTAAGTCTAACAGGTGTGTTGCACAGTTTTAGCACAATGTCCTTTAAATTCAGTTTTACACTTTTATCTATATATCCCAACTTGCAACTGCAAAATGGGCTACTAATCAGGGCCAGAATTGTGAAGGGTAATTAATTCAAGCCCGGTGACTGTGTCCTCTCCTCATCCCTGCCTGGTTTGAGCCATTGGGCTCATACTGATCTCAGAAAGCTTATTCCAGGAGCCTGTGACAGTGTTGCCCCCTCATGCACCAAGACATTGTTCTTGACCCACCCACTGACACAGGCAAGGGTTTCCTAGTCCAGACCAGAAGCCTTGATCAGTCCAGTTCTTCCTCCATGCTTAGGTCTTAAACTTCAGGTGATTGAAAGTGAACTGGTGGGACTATAGACCTGGGACACTAACACTAAACACTGATATACTCTGTAGAAGATAAAACTACATTATCAGTCTTAATAACGAAAAATCATTTCATTGCTGTTGGCTTTACAGCAGAGTAGGATTTTGCTCTTATAATGGCTTGGGTGGAGAGGACAGTGAGCTATGAGCATCGCACGACAGATTTTAACTCAGAACTCTTCAGGGGAGCGAACACCCCAGAGACCATGAGGTCCTCCGGACAGCTCATCTCTCTGCTCTGACTCCGTGCTCTGTGTGTTTAAACTGTGCTCTGTGATGTGCTATTTTTAACAGTGTACTGCTTTGTGTGTGCTGTGTTTTTAAATCATATATTGTGTATATATATCATATGAGGGAGTAGCAGTCTGACAGAGCACCCACGCTCCTGGCGCTGCTACCTGGGCTGATCTACAGCAAACAGGGCTCAGTATTGCCGCCCAGTGGTCAGTCCCAGTCACTGATATGCACAGGGTTACAAGGAAATAGGGGGCACATTGTCATCTCAATTTTTACCCGTTGTAACGTGGATGCTGGGAATAATGAC
The DNA here is from genome assembly GCF_040954835.1 of Lepisosteus oculatus. Taxonomy (NCBI): domain Eukaryota; kingdom Metazoa; phylum Chordata; class Actinopteri; order Semionotiformes; family Lepisosteidae; genus Lepisosteus; species Lepisosteus oculatus. The sequence continues at coordinate 29,550,881 of NC_090696.1, forward strand.
GTGGGACATAATTTCCGACTTATTCCGAACATGTTTATTGACTTTTCACGGAGAGCCAATTCACACTGTTTAATGTTATGTTTATCTCCACTGAGCTATGTTGTTTGTACAGAACAATGTATGCAATTCAAAGAGTTTATCTATACACTACTGCCCTCTAATGACACCAACATTAAATCCTATCTGATACACTACCCGAGGCTACAGTAAATAGCCTATGCGGTGCCCATAAAAATTATTATGAGGACTTAATGACATAAAGCCTGTGTTTTAATGCACAGTGCTTTGGACCAGGTGTATGTACTGTCATTTACCATTTACTAGCATTTACTGGAGCAGTCCGAGTACAGTGCTTTAGTGTGCAGCAGAAGTGCCTGGACCAGAACTCTTACTAAACTAATAACACCATAACTCTAGAAGTGTGTGTGATCAGGGGTAATAGGTGCTCACAGCTACAGCAGCCTTACCTGTCGAGGACGGTTAAACAGTTAAAGGCCTAGATCCGCCGCAATAAAAGTGAGCGCAATCATGTTTAAAAGCTCCCATGCTCCCGCCTTTATCAGTGCACCAATCTGAACCTGCCAAACCAAGACCGGCACAACAATGACAGCACTGCCGGGCTGTTGCAAGCTTCACGCCACTCGCTCACAGAACAGGGCAGTTGTAAAGACCGCCGCTCGGCTCTGCTGCACTCTAACCTGGAAGTGCAACTAGATAAGCTTGCAGGGTACAGCCCCAAACTATCAGGAATCAGGTGCTTCCTGACACAGGGCGACTGTCGCCATGGCTCTCAGCTACCTGGAACGCTGTCTTGTGTGGGGGCTGCGCGGCCTCGCCTGGCTCCTCTTCGCTGTATTCCGGCTGTTCGGACCGAGACGCCCACCCGGGTTGCCCCGCCTCGCGCCCGTCAGTAACCCTCTGCTGCTGCTGTCCGGGGTCCAGCTGGCGCGCAAGATCCGCCGCAGGGAGGTGCGTGACCGTGCCCGAGTGGGAATTCTGCCCGAAGCGGCAGTGCGAACGTGTTCCGGGTTTGTGTTTTCCTATTGCCGTTGCGTTCGCGAGCGTCTGTGCGCAAGGACAGGTCGTGTAGAGGAGCAGCAGAGCGGATTGTGAGAGGGTGAATGCTGTCGAAGTTCCCCTTTATTATTTACAGAATCGTTAGAAATTGCAAATTAAAATATGAGTAGAAAGATCATGGACTTTTGTAGTGTCCTAGAGTCGGGACGGCTCAACCTTGCGTTGGTTGTGGGTTCTTGTACCGGAGTGGCACTGCTGTCCTACTTTTGAGAGGTGCTTTACTCCGATTGTAAGGAACACGCTTTGTACAGTACAGTATATGGCACAAGTGTAAAAGCATTGCATAAAACTGTCAGCCAAACACTCCTCTTGCCACTAATAATAATTTAACCGTTTAACGAGTGGTGCCGAAACAGGCGGATCAAGGATCCTAGTATGTGTTCAGTAATCTTTGAAGCAGTGAGTCGCATCAAACAAGAAAGGAGAAAGGAACAAGTAATAGGTTTATTCCATGCTGAAAAGAGAAGAAAGAAAACACAACGTTTTGGCCGTGGAGCCTCCTTCAGGTATCCTTCTTCAGGAGCTCCTCACACCTCCACGGCCGAAACGTTGTGTTTTCTTTCTTCTCTTTTCAGCATGGAATAGACCTATTACTTGTTCCTTTGCAGCCTACGCATGCTGACACAGCTACCCACCTGAACTAAGAAAGGAGAAATATTCATAAAGGACATAGTACTGTATTTCCTTGTGGTTAGTCATTGTCTCTGTTGGTGTGTATCACTGTTGATGGTAATATCCAAGGCGAATTGTTTTTTGCATTACTCTTTTAGTTGTAAGGAATACCATTCATTTTATACAGTACATTTCATTACAGAATGTCAAAGCACTTTGCAATAAAACAGCAAAATACATTGAGTACATAAATTCACAATATACCACGATAGATTAATAATAATAATAGCTTACACTCATATAGCGTTCTTCTGGACACTCCACTCAAAGCACTTTACAGGTAAAGCGGTTTACCAGTGTGCAGCATCCACCTGGATGATGCGACAGCAGCCATAGTGCACCAGAACACTCACCCCACACCAGCTATCAGTGGGGAGGAGAGCAGACTAATGAAGCCAATTCATAGAGGGGGATTTTTAGGAGGCCATGATTGGTAAGGGCAAATGGGAAATTTGGCTAGGACGCCAGGGTTACACCCCTACTCTTTTCAAGAGACGCCCTGGGATTTTTGATGACCACAGAGAGTCAGGACCTCGGTTTTACATCTCATCCAAAGGACAGCACTTGTTTACAGTATAGTGTCCCCGTTACTGGGGCATTAGGACCCACATGGACCACAGGGTGAGCTCCCCCTGCTGGCACCACTAACACCTCTTCCAGCAGCAACCTTAGTTTTTCCCAGGAGGTCTCCCATCCAGGTACTGACCAGGCTCACACCTGCTTAGCTTCAGTGGGCTGCCAGTTGTGAGTCGCAGGGTGATATGGCTGCTGGTATAATTAAGCAAAACAAGTGTATAAAATTTTATACACTTTCATTTTAAGAGTGGATTCAAAATTTAAGAGTGGATTTAAAGTGGATTAAGAGCAGAACAAAATCTTCCAATGTCTCCCAAAGAATACCAGAGTCTCTCAGGGTTCAGTGCATTTGAACCTTGCATTGGACACTGAAAGAGGGCAGTGTTCACGGATTTTTCCTGAAATTCACAGGGAAGTACAAAGTACTGTGAAACTGTACAAGGAATCCCTGGAGTAATCTGATTAAGGCACAAAGTGAAGTCTGATGCCTTCAAGGATTTTTAAAATGCCAAATGTAGCAAAAAAGCAAATAAACAGCAGTATCCAGGGCAATTTACAATACTATTTGGCACATCATAAGTCCATATACTATGTAGTATAAACTGGCAATCCATAACTCCACATAGACTACAACAGAGGAATGTATAATTCCTTAAGTAGCATGTTCAACTAGAGATATATAAGTACATCATTATTGCAGTCGTGCATGTTGTTTTATCCTTGAGAACTGTTTCGGAACTGAAACATTTTTAACCTAAATTGCTTCACCCTTTCAAGCTCGTTAACTTGCTAGGAGGTAATTGATATGTAGATCTCATCCAGCAGTTATGTTAAATATAAGACATAGTGTCAGCTTAGACAATGTAGCTGGGTAGCTTTATCCATATTCCTGCAACCCTTTGTGTAAAGTACCAGGCACCTCTTATTCTCAGTTTTAAATGTTCTTCCCTGTAGTTTCTACTTGTGTTCTGAGGGTCATGATTCTGAACAAACAATTCCATTGACTTTGAGGATTTTGAATTTTTAAAACGGGTCCCTTGTAATCTTCTCTGTTCAAGACTGAAAGATTAACTGGTCAGTATAGGACATTCCTATAAGTTTAGATCTGGAGCTGGTTGCTCATTTCTGAACTGACCAATATCTCATGGCAGCAATATCATTTTCTTTAATGTGAAGTGGAGACATTTCATAGCAATGCCTTATGTTTCAATATCTACGATGTGGGAAAACAATAGAAAAAGGTAAATACTGTACCATCGGAAAGAAGTTAAAAGTAATGGGATCCTTATCTTATGAAAAAGACACAGCCATTGTGTAGTCCAGATAAAACATCCAGATACATTCTGTATCTTAAGGGAATGTCCTACACTGACAGATTGATGGAACTTAACCTTTTTAGACTTAAACAGTGAGGACTGCTCAGGGACCAGATACAAATTTTCCAAATCTTCAAAGGAGCTCACAAAGTCAACCTGGGGACTTTAATGAATGAACAGCAAAACTGAAACTGGACTGAAAACATCATGCCAGTGCATTCAATACTGAAAACAGGTGACACTTCTTTACCCAAAGGGTTGTGGGAGTGTGGAATAAGATAAGATCACCTTTATTGGCCATATACAATTTCTTGCATTAGGAATTTGTCTTTTCCCATACCCCAACTTGCTCTCTCTGAGATACACAGACAGGGTCAGAGTGAAGGGCCAGCCATTTATACAGCACCCCCTGAGCATTTGGAGATAAGGGCCTTGATCAGGGGCCAAACAGAGTAGGATTTGTCTGCCAGCTGCAGGATTTGAACCGGCAACCTTCCGGCCACATGGGCAGAGCCTTAGCTACAGTGCCACCACTCTGCCTTTGTTGTGAAAGCTGATACCTTGGCTTCCTTCAAAATGGAGTCGGATGAGATCCTCATTGTCAATTAGCTAGTATCTACTAAATGAGCTAGATAGGTGAAATAGCCTCCTCTCATTTGTGACCTCATGTGCTTTCCTGCTTCTTCCCAAAAAAGCAAGGACATCTTAGATCATCATGGGTTAATCCTTCTAAATGCCTTTTCTGTGCAGCACTGTGTGACTGGAATGTTGCTGTTTCAGGTGTCGTGTATGGAGGTGGTCCAGGCCTATATTGACAGAATACAGGAGGTGAATCCGCTGATCAATGCAATGGTCAAGGACAGGTGAGCATCTCCCTAGAGGACAACTGTCCCTGTCTGTATGGCACTGTCCCTGGGTACTCCCTCCTCTCTGTACCCCACTGTCCCGGGACACCTCTCCCTCCTCTCTGTACCCCACTGTCCCGGGACACCTCTCCATCCTCTCTGTACCTCACTGTCCCGGGACACCTCTCCATCCTCTCTGTACCTCACTGTCCCGGGACACCTCTCCCACCTCTCCCTCCTCTTTACACCCCACTGTCCCGGGACACCTCTCCCTCCTCTCTGTACCTCACTGTCCTGGGACACCTCTCCCTCCTCTCTGTACCCCACTGTCCCGGGACACCTCTCCCACCTCTCCCTCCTCTCTACACCCCACTGTCCTGGGACACCTCTCCCACCTCTCTGTACCTCACTGTCCCGGGACACCTCTCCCTCAGTACTAGTGCTTTAATGATTAAGAAAGTGGACGTGGCGTTGGTTTTGTTATACAGTCTCTCACAGTGTGTGTGTGTTCCTTTGAACGGCTCTCGCAGCGCTCAGTGTAGTGCTCGGCCCTGTTCTGACGCACGCTGCGCTGTGCTGTCTGCGTCAGGTTCCCCGCAGCCCTGCAGGAGGCGGCCCAGGTGGACCGGCTGGTGCGGGAGGAGAGCGGGGACGAGGACAGCCTGCAGGACCGGCTCCCTCTGCTGGGCGTGCCCCTCTCGGTGAAGGAGGCTTTCGCTCTGCAGGGTACTGGCTGCTTGGCTCTCTGTTATTGGTGCCCGCCTGGATAAGCTTTCTCTGGGTCTCTCATACTCATATTCTGTCTTTTTTTACGGTCTCCTTATTGCCCCTGTACGTTGTCTGTCTGTATTAGTGTCTCTTTCTCCACACTCTCTACACTACTGGTATCTGTTGGTACTGTGTCTCAGTGGCTGTAGAGTGTATTAAGCATCTCTCTCTGCCCTGTACCATCTTTCTCTCACATTCAGTGATCTTTATTGGCTTGACCAGTGATGGACAGTGTTACACTCTCTCTCTAGGAATGCCACAGACCTCGGGCCTGCTGTCTCGTAGAGGGCTAATCACACGATGTGATGCCTCGGCTGTGGCTCTGTTGAAGAGGGCAGGAGCCATACCGTTAGGAGTTACCAACACCAGTGAGGTCTGCATGTGGCTGGAGTCCAGCAACTGGCTGTATGGTACCACCAACAACCCCTACAGCACCGATCGTATTGTGGGAGGGAGCTCTGGTCAGCACTTTTCACTGTACCTGAACACTGCACACTGTCCAACCACAGCGCACACTGTCACTGAACACTGCACACTGTCCCTGTACAGCACGCACTGTACCCGAACCCGGCACACTGTCCCCTTACGGCACACACTGTACCAGAACACTGCACATTTTCACTATGTAGCACACTGTACCTGAACATTGCACACTTTCACTATACAACCTAGGAAAGTTTATAAATGAGTGGAGGCCATTCTGCCTATATAGCCCTTTTGGTAGTTAGTGGTTGATCTGAGGATCTTGTCCGGCTGAGTCTTAAAACAAGCCAGGGTATAAGGTTTGAGCAATGTGGCTGGGTAGCTTGTTCCATTCTTCCACAATCATTTTTGGTAAAGAAGTGTCTCGGCTGTAAATGCACTTCAGCTGCATAATATATGCAGTATACACAGTGTTCCTATACACAAGTTTCATACACAGCTCAGTGACTCTGTGTAAGATATGAGTGAGATAAGAAGTATGAGCCTGTGAGTGAAGTTGATTGAATCCTGAGCTCTCCTCTGTCTAGAGTACTAGTTGGTCATTCAGGTCCAAACACGACAGTAACTTCTCCTTCCAATTAGCAAAAGTATGGACATTTGTTAAGATAATTAATAAAGATAAATTAATAAGATAAACAATAGATAAGATCAAAAAGTGATTGATTTCATAAGGAATGTCCCCTGTATAACACTGTAAGCACAATGCACTGCCTGTACAACACACTGTATACTCAAAACAATCTCTCTATGCAATAACTGTATTAACAATATCTGTTCCTACTGTATATACTGTATGGTATACATAGTCATCTGTCACTATCAACACAGTGTACATACAATATACTGTCTGCAATCAGACAGAGCTGTAGTATTACTTTCCTTGTGTTCAGAAAGGGACAGTATTAACACTACAGTGTAGTACTGATTGCTCCTCTCTTTCTCCCTGTCTGCAGGTGGAGAGGGTTGTATCCTTGGCAGTGCTGGCTCAGTTATTGGGATTGGCTCCGATATTGGGGGAAGTATCCGTCTCCCGGCTTTCTTTAATGGCATCTTCGGACACAAGCCCACTCCAGGTCAGACATATACCTTCTTTCACCTCCCACATGTTACCTGTGCTTTACATTCACCCTGGGAGTGGCACTGGAACACAAGAAGAGTGTAAGACTCCCACAACCCTTTGTGTAAAGATGTCCCGTCTGTTCTTGGTTTTAAATGCGCTTTCCTCTTCCTTGCAAGTTCCTGGTTTGTGTTGCACTGCGGAGTCTTAACAAGCCTGCTTGGGAATTTGAATTCTTGCACTATACTTTGTTTAAGACTATAGATGTTCGGTTCTCTCAGCCTGTCAGTGAGGGACAAGGGAGCCCAACATCAGTCTTTAGGAGCTGCTGTCCAGCAGGTTGTATACTGTAGATCTCTTCACGCCGTCGGCTTTATAAGAACAAAGAAAGCCTCTGGCTTGTCCAGTTAACCACACAGAGTTCAGTTACTGAATGTAATTAAGGGCACAAGAGAAGACAGCCAGAAACCTTATGCCCCCCCCAGGACTGAAATTGTGCACCCTGGTGTATTAAATTCCTGTAACCCAGAGAACACATCCACCTGCCCCTGCTGAGAAGTGGTCATCTTAGGGCCTGATATGCCTATAATAATCCAAGTACACAAGTCCTTCAATTAACGTTTCAGAACTGGAGTCAGAAGTCAGTCTCTTCAAGACCTCTTTAAAAGATTTCAGAACAGCAGGCACAATAAAGTCCATTCAGTCCACGTTCCCAAGATCAGTGCAGCATAGTGCAGTGGAACAAACCATCCACCTCCTCAGGGCTCTGCAAGAGATCTCACTATCTGGCCTGGGAGTTTGCCTGTTATTTCAGAAGGTTCTTCCTTTTGTTAACACCTGCAGCCTGCTAAAGGTACATTGCTCCTTGACGCACATTAGTCAAAAGACAAAAAAATGTGCAAAGAACATCCCTTCTCCCTGGCAAATGTTTAAGAAATATTTTTGGTATTTTTATAATACCCTAAAAGCAGTTGTATGTAAAGAGACCAACTACCTTCCAGACCACTAGAGGGCACTATGGAACCTTCTTTGCTGCCTTCTACTGTATGCCTGGCTCTGGGCCTGACTGTCTTTAGCTTTCATAGTCTAGGAGATGTAAGATATCTGTAGCTTCCATATAGCCAACCAGACAATTAGTATTATTAAGAAGTCCATTTTGTTTTCTTTTCCTGGTCTGATGATGTGATGTCCAGTGCGATTTCTTGGCAACAGAGAAATGCACAGTTTTTATTTCTTTTTAAGCAAGCTAGCTTGATTGAGCCTGTTAGTATAATGGATAAAAGACAGGCTTCGGAGTGTAGAATTTTCTGTTTCTCTTTTGTACTACCTCCTCACAAAGCAGGTCGAATATATAGATAATGCATCAGCATAAACACCAGTCTTTTTCATCAGTATCCTCTTCAGTCTCAGTGTTTCCCATTTTTCAGTTTTTTTTTATTTAAAAAGCCGACATTTCAGTCAGTCCAATTTTTTATGCATTATACAGTAATTACATAAATTGTATTTAGTTTCAATTTAAAATGGTTTATATTAAAACACCACAATGATCTAAAATGAGGTTTTTATTTTTGACTTTGCCTTGAAGCACAGATGTAATATATACTGTACCTTGGAAGGCAATACTGTATTTGTATTTTTTCTTGTATTACCCTCGCAACTGACTACCCCGTGTGTCCGAGAACGCTGTCCATCCAAGCCCAGTCTTACTGCTGCAGAGGCTGAGGTAGCTGTCACATGTTGGTCGTAAAACCTTTATTCAAATCAGGTGACATGCCCAGAGGAATATCATCCTCAATGAGGTCACACAGGGGTCTATCTGTGCCTCTCCCGTCTCTCTGTCTGTTCGAGACACCCTCTTCTGGAAAATGAAGAGAAACCAGGGTGTTTCTGCACTACAGTAACATTACCTCAGGGCACTCAACATTTCTCATGGCTCTGTAACCAGAGATGGGACAGGTAAAAAGGTTACAACTGTCTTAGAAATGGCTGTCAAGTGTGTTGCTACCAAGAGATGTCGGCATCACACGTAGTGCCACTACTGCTGCTGTCCAAACTCCTTCAGTTAATGCCATTCCACTTCCTGTGGATGACATTGCTCTATCTCTTCTAATACAGTTGACAGTGCAGTCTCGGTTATGTAATGTGTAAAAGTCTCTGTTATACAGTGTGTATCAATGCAGCCTCTCTCTTTCATACAGTGTGTAACAGTGTCTCTCCGTGTTATACAGAGTATATCAACAGTGTCTGTTTGTGTTCTACAGCGAGTAATGTTATCTCTCTGTGTTATTCAGAGTGCATCAGTGCAGCCTCTCTCTGTGTTATGCAGCGTGTAATGGCGTCTTATCTTGTTCTGTGTGTATCAGTGCAGCCACTGTCTGTGTTATACGGTGTGTAACAGTGGGGCCTCTCTCTGTGCTGTTAGGTATTGTACCCAATGAGGGTCAGTTCCCTTGTGCCTCTGGTCTGCAGAATAACTTCCTATGCACAGGTCCCATGTGCCGCTATGCTGAGGACCTGCTACTCATGCTGCGGGTTATGGCTGGGCCCAACGCGCAGAGGTAAAGAGCACTTTGTCCTGCAAGGCACACTCATTGCACATGGCACTGCACCCCAACACTGCACACAGCACCCCACACACCTCACTGCACCACAGCTCTTCACACTGCACCCCAACACTGTAAGCTGCACTCCTCACACCTCACTGCACCCATACTCTTCACACAGCACCCCAGACACTTCACTGCACTCTGCACTGAGGCCAGGAGGTGTGTGACCAAGGTGATGTTAATACTAAGATATTTCAACCTTTTTTACATTAATTGTGATGTAGAATGTACTGTAGAAGCTGAAATCAACATGTTTACAGTGGTTAATAAGAACATAAGAAAGATTACAAATGAGAGAAGGCTACAGTATTCCACTCATCTGGCCAATTTTTCATCTTAGGTGTTGATTGATCCAATGATCTCACCCAGCTTTTTCCTGGAAGAATCCAGTGTATCTACTTCAACAGCATGGCTGGGAAGCTCGTTCCAGACTTCCACAACTCTTTGGTTAAAGAAACACCTCCTCTTCTCAGTTTGAAATGCCCTTCCCTGCAATTTCCACTTGTGCATGATTCCTTCTGGATCCAGCTGTTAAGGCATTTGTGTGTTTGGTCATGTGTTCTGTACTCTGCAGGTTAGACCTGTCCTCAGACGTTGACTTGAAGAAGCTTAGGTTCTTCTCGGTTCCTCATGATGGCGGCTCTATTTTTGTGTCCCCCATCGACATGCAATTAATTGAAGCACAGAAAAAGGTGAGGAGCAGGCTTGCCTGACTCTGGTATTAAGTCACTGTCTACTACGGTTTTTCTAAAACAGTATTCCTCTAAGTCTGGACCTCTGGACGCTCTGACACTGGCTCTCATTCTCTCCAGTCTCTCTGGGCCTCTGTGCTCTGACCCCAGTCTTTGCCAGTCATGAGGGAGCTCTGGTAGAAAAGGCTCCTGGAGTTTCAGGGCTGTGAAGTCAGAAAAAGCTCAAAGTGTTTTCCGTTTCCGTAGGTAGTGGAGCGACTTGAAGCTGACTTAGAAATCAAAGTTCAACGAGTGCAGATACCGCAGCTCAAGTACTCTTTCCAGATCTGGAGTGCCATGATGTCAGAACAGGACGAGGAAGGCAGGGTCAGTCTATCAGGACGTATCTGTGTGGGGCGGGGTCAGTGTGGGTGGGTGTGTGTGTGTGTGTTGGGGGGGGGGGGGGTCAGTGTGGGTGGGTGTGTGTGTGTGGGAGGGGGTTCAATGTGGGGGGCGGGGTCATTGTGGGCAGTGTGTGTGTGGAGGGGCGTTTGTGTGTGGGGGGCTTCAGTGTGGGTGAGTGTGTGGCGGGGTCAGTGTGGGTGTGTCGAGGGGTGTGTGTGGATGTGTCGAGGGCTGTGTGTGGGGGGCAGGGTCAGTGTGGGTGTGTCGAGGGGTGTGTGTGGGGCGGGAGGTCAGTGTGGGTGGGCGTGTTCAGGGCTGTGTTATCTGTGCTGTGACCTTGGGTCCCTCTGCCCTCAGTGCCCGAAGTCTTTCACAGAGCTGCTGGGGGATCATGGGAAGCCAGTATGGCCATTCTGGGAGCTGGTCAAGTGGACCGTGCGCCAGTCGTCACACACCCTCGCAGCCATCGGTAATCACACTTTTACTACCAGTGCCAGCCAATGGCAATAATAAAGAGAATATTCTGCAATAACAGAGATTCTAATTCTGTCAAGTATCCGGTTTTATGCTGATAATTATCTTTATTGAATGTCTTTGACATTACTAATCTGCTGAAGTGTGGCAATCAATACTAATAATATTGCTTCAATACTGTTAATAACACTGAGGGCGATCGGATATAATCCTTTTCACTGGTTCTTGGACATTAGCCTTCACTGGATTCCTGAACTCAGAGGAACCACACAGGTTTATTCCTGTGATATTAGACTTCCTAAGCTTTTCTTTGGGGAGTTATGTCAGGGTTTAAGGTGTAAATTAACAAGTAGAGGTTAATTCCACTCTGAAAAGTATAATGAAATAACCTTTTCCCTATAGAGAAGTGATTTCTCCTTCTACTTTTCAGCATGGCGTTAACCTCAACTCATTCATATGAACTTACAGATGGTATTTTATTGTGACTCGTTTCATTTCTTTAGTGCTTGGTTGCATACAGGGGAGAATATTAGTCTTCCCTGTACAACAGAAGTGGTATTAATGGAGTCTCCTTCAAGGCCTCTGCTAGTGTCTTGTCTTCCACTGTTTCACTTCTAGTTCCTTCTCTTGACTGAGACACAGGAGGGCTCATAAAGATCCAGATCCTCCATTAAACGCCTTAGAGGTGTGCAGGCACTTGGCAACTGACATGTAGAACAGTCAAGTGCGGGATGATCTATACAGGAAGCAGACAAACATCACTTATCACACAGATGATTGAGCCACAGGAAACTGCCAATTAAAGGGATCTGGGTCTATTTAGTTTCTTCTACTGTATGTCTGTTTCTTTTTAAGCTTTGCATTACATTAGTAAGATCTTACTTTTATAGGCTTTGCTCACCATAAATGAGATATAAATGACAGGGAACACGAATTAATTGTCATATACAGGCAGGATAATGAGTTAAATCTCTTCAGCCTAGAACAAAGGAAGTTGAAAGGAAGGAAGTTAATAAACTACCAAACAAGCAAGATGGGTCTTATGGCATTTCTAAATCTTTCTGAAAGGAAAAAGACTATGGTAACTGGCTGGTTGTAGCAGCTCAGGAATTGTCTGAACAGCCCACAGTTTTCTGTCCACAGGCTGATCATGTGTGTGGGATAAATGCTGTGGGAGGTGATACTAAAGACTAGCTTTGTAATGCTTCCATTTTGATTTTGTATCATGTTTCTTACTGAAAACATATCTGAATTATTCAGGCTGTAATTTTCTCCATATTTGCAATCATTGCATTTTGTGTTTTTAATGAAATGTATTAGACCATGATTTAGTACTTCTTTGGTATGTTGGTAAATTAATTGGCCAGCAAGGGTGCAATAGGCATTGATACATGTGTTCTCTGACTTTTCATCCATCTTGAAACAGCTGAGCAATTTGTCCAGATTTTTACAGCTGTGAGGATCCTTTTTACTCTTGGAAGATCATGGGTCCTCTTCTTTCTCAGTCGGTTTCAGTTCTGAAAGATCATTTTTCCCAGACATTATCTCGGTCTTTGTGCTCTCGTGCATCACCCTTCAGATCTTTCGTGATTTAAGTAACAGCCTTTTTGTGCTGACATCTCTCTTCCCTTCTCAGCTGGAATCCTGATATTGCTGAATCAGCACCTATGTATAAGCAGTCACCCACTGCCAGCTATGTGCTGAGGGTCACAGTTTGTATGTTCATTTCCTGATTTTAGTGATGCATGCAGAATAACACCCAAGGGAAAGTACTACTGCTGGGCGTTGTTTCTCGCACTAAGCATCGCATTTACTGCAGTTTACTGGTAAGATTGAAAATGACTGTATATACAGCCAAAAAAGCTATCTTTCCTCCTAAACTGAAATACAAAAATGACATTATCAACCTTCTTCAGACTGAAATTAACGCTCCCACCCCAGCCTGCTCTTCATTTATCATGCAAACTTATTTCTTGGTAAAAGCTGCAGCTAATGTTTATAGTAACATCCTGCCTATGATGTGTCAGAGTTTCTTCTCTTTCTGTCACGATCTTATTTGTATCAGTATCCCTTTCAAAACCCTGTTTTCAAGATTGAAAATGGAACAAGACTGCTGGAAAAATGGAAATTAGTATTCGTGGCAGGATACAATAGATGCTTCTACACACAGGGACTTATGGGGCTCTTGAGCCGACTCACAAGTCACACTGTGAAATACTTTAAAACATTGCTTAATAAAATTATTGGATTGGGTAAACATGCTAACTTAGCCAAATAATCAGACCAGTTAATTGACTGTCGAACATGGTCGAAACTCAAAAGGCAGGGTAATATTAACAGCAGCCATATCACCCTGCAACTCAACTGGCAACCCAACTGGCAACCCAGGTGTGAGCCTGGTCAGTACCTGGATAAGAGGCCTAGTGGGAAAAACTAAGGTTGCTGCTAGAAGAGGTGTTAGTGGGGCCAACAGGGGGCGCTCACCCTGCAGTCTGTGTGGGGCCTAATACCCCAGTATAGTGACAGAGACACTATACTATAAAAATGCGTCGTCCTTCGGATGAGACGTAAAACTAAAGTCCTGACTCTCTGTCTTCTTCTTCTTTTTTTTCACAGCCTTAGTCCCAGACTGTCCTGGGGTCAGCTGCTTAGGTTGCTCTTCTCCATTTGTCTCTGTCGAGCACATCTTCCTCACTCACTTCACATACCTCCATATCTTTTCTCACACAATCTATCCATTTCTTTCTAGGCCTGCCTCTTCCTCTGTTACCTTCCACCTCAAATTCTATTACCCTCTTTGTTACGTCCTCAACGTCCCTCCTCATGATATGTCCATACCACCGTTACCTCGCCTCTTGCATCTTCTCAACCACATCCACCACCCTACATCGTCTACGGATTTCTTCATTTCTGATCTTATCCTTCATTGAAATCTGCAGAATCCATCTCAACATCCTCATTTCAGTTCTTCTCATCAAGTTCTCTTCCCTCTTTCCAACTGCCAAGCATTCAGCTCCATATAGTAGTACAGGTCTAATCACAGTCTTGTACATTTTGCACTTTAACTTTCTGGGAATTTTCCTGTCACAGATTATTCCAGTTATTTCTCTCCACTTGTTCCATCCAGCTTTCACTCTTTGTTTTACTGCCTCCAGTGTTTCTCCTCCCTTTACCAGTTTTGATCCAAGGTATTTAAAGTCATCAACTTGTTTCAGTTTTCCTCCATTTGTCTCCTCAACATTGGTCATAGTATCTCCTCTTCTCTCCATTACCATTATTTCAGATTTTTCTGCATTCATTTTCAGTCCACCCTTTTCCAGACTCCTCTGCCATTTGAACACTTTCTCCTGTAGTTCTTCTTCTGAGTCTGCCATCAGTGCCACATCATCAGCAAAGATGAATCCTGACTCTCCTGACTCTCTGTGGTCATTAGAAATCCCAGGCTATTTCTCAAAAAGAGTAGGGGTGTAACCCTGGTGTCCTGGCCAAATTTCCCCCTGGCTTTTACCAATCATGGCCTCCTAATAATCCCCATCTATAAATGGGCTTCATTACTCTGCTCTCCTCCCCACTGATAGCTGATGTGTGGTGAGCGTTCTGGCGCACTATGGCTGCTGTCACATCATCCAGGTAGGGCTGCACATTGGTGGAGGGGAGTCCCCATTACCTGTAAAGCGCTTTGAGTGGAGTGTCCAGAAAAGAGCTATATAAGTGTAAGCAATTATTATTATTATTATTTATTATTTGTACTTCATTGTTCTGCTGAAATGCAGGATCTGTGGCTGTTTAGGACCAGAGCTGTAAGGCACTCTGTTAGAAAATGACAGGAAGGCCGTGATGAACTCACAGCAGCTACTCTGAGGAATATAATAATGCTGATGGATCAATAACCATTCTGGACTCTCCCTGACTGTCTGTCTGTAGGACTGGCGATATTGGAGAGGTTTCAGAGTGCACAGCCCAGCCAGTTTGTGCTACAGAAGAAAAAGGAGCTAGAGACACAGCTGGAGAAGATGCTGGGGTCAGATGGAGTGCTACTGTACCCCACATACCCCCATATCGCCCCAAAACACCACCACCCTCTCTTCACTCCCTTCAACTTTGCGTACACAGGTAACTGCTTGCCATAACTTTGTCTTATTACCTGCAGTCAAGATGACTGCAGCTGTACTCGATCATGCTCAGGCTCTTAACATTGTACTCTTACATGAAATGGCTTTCAAATTAGACTTATTACACCTGTACCAGGGGGAGCTGTACCAGGAGGGAGCCTGACAACTAAAGCTGCTATCCAGTCGCACTGGGAATGGTCTGTAGGAGCCTAAGTGTATGAAGTTAATGTGAATCTTTAACTACGAACCGAGAATGAACAAATGTACATCGATGTTACTCTTTCTAGCCTAATACCCAGGAATATACATGAGTTTTTAGTCAATTGGAGTTTTAGATTTGAAGACCAAGACAGACTGACAAGCAGAGATACACCGAAAGCATGATGTGGAGTTGAGGCTCATTCAAGATCAAGCATATCTCTAGGTTTAACTGTGTGTCTGAGATGCTCCGCAGACTGCTCGGATATGATGCTCAAGTTTCAGGTTAGGATCAAAGAAAACTCCCATGTTTCTGATAACAAGCTTAAAAAACCCCCGTAATGAACTGAAATTGGCTCCCGATGTGTCTGTGTGGGAAGATGCTGGGTACTGAATGCCATCATCTCTTTCATCTGAATAACAGTCAAACGAATTTTTAAAAGATTTGTGTTTCCATCTGTGCAAGACGAGCTGTTTGCCTAGGCAGAAAAACCCAAAAGATAAATTCATCTGGACAAAGTCAGTGTAAAAAAACAATTGTGTTGAAAGGTAATATCCCTCAGAGGTAGAAGTGGGGCTTAAATAATATCTGAAGGCTGAGCCCCAAGGTACACCAAGGTACACTGCAGCTTATAGTTTTAGTGGTCACGTGAGTGTAAAATGTCCTCACTTAGGATAAGGCTTCAAGAATAAGGACAGTCCCAGACAGACCAATGTCTGACAGACCAAAACCCAAGCTAACACTGTGATCTACAAACCAAGGGCTGCAGAGAGATCAAATGAAATGAAGGAGTTGGGCCCCTCCTAGATCTGGCCAGAAAGAGTTTTAAGTGAAGCCTCCTTATTTTCAGAACTTTGTCCTGAGCAAGAATCTGTCCGAGTTGTTTCATACAAATTAAAAGGTTGCAGGTAATTAATGATGAAAGGAATTGCGATCCACTGCTGAACAGCAGATGAAGATTATAAAAATGGGAAGGTAATGTACTGAACGCTCAGGGTCCTTTTTAGCAGAGTAACGGCAGCACGTACCTTTAGTGAACTGAACAGTGAAAGGAGCCTTGTTCACCGCTAAACGACAGGACCTAAAGCATTAAAACTGAAGCAGACGCACACCAGACCAGGGGTGCAGGGACTGGGCAGGTTATGTGGAGAGGGGCCGCTTCTGAACTTAAACTTGAACTTTGAACTTGAACTTTATTGCCATATGTAACCGGTACTGGTACCGGAATTCTTACTTACAGAAAGTCTCTCAATTGTAAAACAAGTGTAAAAAACAAAAAAGTGCAAACAGTGCATCAAGACAATGTACAAACAAACAATAGACAATGTGCAAGTAAACATGTAGACAGTTTGAATGTAAACAATACAGACGTGTAAACAATGACTGGGTATGTGCAATAGATAAGAAATCATAAAGAGGATGATTTCTGTGTGCAAACATATAAATTGAAGGTACCAAAGGAAAAAGTAAAGGTTATTCCATGCTTTAAAGAGAAGAAATGAAACGCAACGTTTCGGCTGTGGAGCCTTCTTTGGGTGTGTGAAGAAGGCTGCACAGCCGAAACGTTGTGTTTCCTTTCTTGCCTTTTCAGCAGGGAATAAACCTATTAGTTGTTCCTTTGCAGCCTCCGCATGCTGACGTGGCTACCTACTTGAAGTAAATTGAAGGTACCCCTTACTGCCCACCCGGAGACTCCGTGAAAGAGTGAGCCGCTTCCCTGCACATCCGTTGAAGCGGCCCTTTGCTGTTGGCAGTGATGATTTTCTGTCAAACATGCATTGCAATTGTCGCCACAGTGCAGCAATGCAGTGAAGAAGCTGGTCTGTCAGTGTTTATTAATAAGATCAGAGCTTTGAAATGAAAAGGATGAATGGGGTTTAATATAGGGAATGCTGCAGCATGAACACTCACCAGCACTGACACAGGATTATTTCAACTTTGAGAGTAATTATTTCATTTTGCAGTGCTTCTGTCACTGATCATGGATACAGACCCCGTGTCTAAGGCTGGGAAGTTTGACAAATCCTTTGGCTGAATTAAACAATCACTGTGATGACCTGGATCTGTGTGCATAGATTGAATTGTGACTGCAGTTGAATTTTCATTTGAGCATGTGTTTGTCCTGCAGGGATCTTCAACATCCTGGGGCTCCCAGTGACACAGTGCCCAGTGGGCCTGAGCCGCGAAGGGCTGCCACTTGGCCTGCAGGTCATTGCCAACAAGCACTGTGACCGCTTGACCATCGCCACTGCAGTGCACCTGGAGAAGGCCACCGGGGGCTGGAGGGACCCTGGCGCTGTATGAACACTGCTTTTCATTAGAACTAACTGTGTGTCTGTCTGTCTGCACTCTCACAAGGACTGTCTTCTGCCTCCAGTATACTGTCTGTCTGCTGTACAATCACTAACTGTCTGCACTACTTTCTCAAGGACTGTCTGTCTGCAGTTCACTTATTAGTTATCAGTTAGCGCTCACCCTGCGGTCCATGTGGGCCTAATGCCCCAGTATAGCGACGGGGACACAATACTGTAAACAGGCACCGTCCTTCGGATGAGACGTAAAACCGAGGTCCTGACTCTCTGTGGTCATTAAAAATCCAGGGCGTTTCTTGAAAAGAGTAGGGGTGTAACCCCGGTGTCCTGGCCAAATTTCCCATTGGCCCTCACCAATCATGGCCTCCTAATAATCCCCGTCTATGAATTGGCTTCATTACTCTGCTCTCCTCCCCACTGATAGCTGATGTGTGGTGAGTGTTCTGGCGCACTATGGCTGCCGTCGCATCATCCAGGTGGGGCTGCACATTGGTGGTGGTGGAGGGGAGACCCCATTACCTGTAAAGCGTTTTGAGTGGAATGTCCAGAAAAGCGCTATATAAGTGTAAGCTATTATTATTATTATTATTATTATTATTATTATTATTATTATTATTAGGACTGTCTGCACTCTCACGAGGACTGTCTTCTGCCTCCAGTATACTCACGGGGACTGTCTGTCTGCTGTACAATCACTAACTGCCTGCACTACTTTCTCAAGGACTGCCTGTCTGCACTCTCACAAGGACTGCCTGTCTGCACTCTCACGAGGACTGCCTGTCAGTAGTACTCTCATGAGAATTGTCTGTATGTCAGTCTGTCTGCACTACTCTCACGAGTACTGTCTTCTGTCTCCAGTTTACTCACGGTGAATGTCTGTCTGCACTGTTCTCTCAAGGACTGTCTGTCTGCTGTTCACTTATTAGCACTGTCTGCACTGCTGTCACTATGACTATCTTTCTGTCAGCAGTAGTCTCAGGAGGACTGTCTGGTGGCTTGTCTGCACTACTCTCACAGGGTTTGTCTGTCTGCACTACTCTAACGAGGTCTGTCTGCATGTCTGCAGTACTTTGTGACTGTGTCACCTTATTGTGTTTTTGTCTACTTTCAGTCATGGAATGAATTTTGCTTTTCAGAGATCCATTAATGTACTTTTGTAAGGTACTCCTTAGAAGTTCAACAAAAAATGGCCAATAGAATTGTACAAATATAATAAGAGTGATTAATAAAGATCTCAATATGGCTAATAAACAATGCTCTCTTCAGTTCATTTTGATGTTCTAACATTCAATCAAAAGTATTATATTTACAAAAAAATGAAAAGCAGACTGTAGTGTCTACAAACAGACTGAGACATCAGAGGCAATGAGATGTTCAGTTAGACACTACAGTCGCAGGAATGGACACCCAGCTGGCTTTTCAGTCATTTAACCGTGCCTTTAACCTTGATAACTGTCTGCATCACTTAAAATTTTAAACTGGGTAGAGATTTCAAATTACTTTAATTTACTATTGTGTTAGGATCTCAAAATCCCAATTTTACAACATCTAATTTTACACATTTTCCAGTGCAATAAAACCTAAATCCAGTGGGATGCTGAAGACAGGGTTTGGGATGCCCTTACAGGTGACGCTTCCTGACCCTCGTGATCCTAAGAAGACCTGCATTGTGTGACCTGAGAGGGCAACTCAGCAGATCTTTTCATATAAGGGACTATATGGAGACATCTATGTCCATAATAGCACTTTTTCTAGCACTTTTTCTCAGAGCCGAGCGCATAAACATAAACAAAGGCAAGCAGAACAATTTAAAATACCAATTAGCAATGGTGATTACCTATTATTAGTATTATTATTATTTTTTTTTATTTTTATTATTAAACAATGAAAACCAGTACACCCCATCCAGGGTCGATAGTCACTGCTTTAGACAATCCAGCAGGTGGCAGTGTGATGCAACAGCTGCTGCTGTGATGCAGAGAGTCTCCCCTCCATCAGGGGCTTCTGCTTTTTGAGAAAGAGCGCTCCCCAGCCTCAAACAGCTCCATCCTGGGGCAAGAGGGCTCCCCAGCCTCAGACAGCTCCATCCTGGGGCAAGAGGGCTCCCCAGCCTCAGACAGCTCCATCCTGGGGCAAGAGGGCACCCTCAGATGACCCCATCCTGGAGCAGGATTTTCTCTCTGGTCACAGATGACCTGATCTTCGGGTTACATTTAGGTGAGTCTTGGCTCCCTGTCACACATGAGCCCGCAATTGGAACAGTCTCCTCTTGCACCACGAGATCGTCTATAGTAGAGGTCCGTTGAGCAGATGTACAGTTTTCCACACCCATCAGAATTTTGAATACTTGAATTAAGTCTCCATACTCTCCTGTTCAAGACTAAAGGCAAAAAAGTACCCCAGGTAATTACACAGTCTATTAGTTGCTTTTGTGTCCTAGATTTTTATGTCTCCTTTAGATTGAGAACTGTCCGTTTTCAAATGTACACTGGAAGGCACAGGGTCATCTGTATTGATCTGTAATTATGCCTGTGAATTTGTGTCCATCTACAGGTTATTTGTGGGTCAACTTCTCATGGTCTCAGGTCCCTTTATATGTGTTGTCCCACCTCATCCAGCATTATAAGAGAAGGCTCAGTGCTGTTATCTTGGCAAAGGGAGGGTGTACAAAGTACTAAATGCAGGGGTGCCAATAATCGTGACACGTGTTTTTGAGAATAATGTTTTTTTTTTTGTTTGAATAATTTTACCTCACTGAAAGGTTAGATTTCTCTTATATTTTCAGCGTAAGATCAAGCTGATAAACAATTGTTCATCTTTACCAAGGGTGCCAATGATTCTGGAGGGCACTGTGATAGGGCAGTAAGTTCAGACAAGAGGGTAGAGCTTGACTGAAATTCATTCCAGTGACCTGTTCTCTGCCTGAGGTAAACAGCAATGTTGGCTTTGAATGGACAGTTGATGTGATGATCATGGATACCACTGACAGCTCAGAAATCATAAATAGTCATGTAAAAGGCAAGTTTTTGCTTAAAGAAAAATTGAACATCAAGGCGCCACACAAAAATAGTATTTACAAACTGATATGCACACTTGAAATAAATCCCAATCTCATAAACTGCATTAAACATTCGTACTCTAATTGTTACCTTTGATAAACCCTAATCTAATCAGAAGTAGGTGCAGATCTTTATCTTGGAATTTCTTAATAAAAGACGTCATTTTCCACAGGTAGTATCACAGTTTAGACTGATTTCAGGATTCCTAATCGGAAATAATTGTCACTTTCTATACAACAATGTGTCCAATTGCAAAACTGAAAAAGAGACAAGCATCTCTCTGGCAGATTTTAATGAAAATTGCAGCTCCTTTTCCATATTTTCCTTATTATGTGCCCCTCAAAGCCATTAACCTGACATGTCAGTTTATCAATGAGGAGTGCAGGTGGTTAAGCTATCTGCTTAAACTCTGCTGTCTCTCTCCTATCTCCTTCTCTGTATGTCTTTTCTACATACTGTGCTGTTCATGTTTGCAGGTCCTCAGCTTCATCCACCTCAGCAGACACCAGTTAGAGGAGAAGTGTGTGACGGTGCAGTGTGCCCCGTGGCCAAGTGTAGAAGTCTAAATCATTTTAAAGGGGAAGTCCCTCAGCACAGCTTGGGTCTGCTTATGCTGTCACACCTCCCTTACTCACTCTCAGTGTGCCAGCGACACCTGACATAAGAGCTGCAACTTCCTCTCTGCTGTGTTCGCCTTCTCCCTTCCTGCCTCTCTCTCACAATCCACTTCAAAAAGACATACTCTGCTTCTATCGGTGCGACTAACGCGGTTGTCAGCGCTTTCTTCCACAGCAGGAAGTTTCACCCCGTACCATGCATAAAGCAAATATAAACTCAATGATAATAAAACATAAATAAAGTAGAAAGATACATATCATCTACTCTCAAGCAAAAATCCACACGATTGAAGTCCTTCTAAACAATAATAGTAATTCTAATAAACTTTTTAAAAATTATTTTCAGAATGTTTATTATTTTTCATGTTTGTTTTTTTTTGTTCATTTTTTGTAGTTTCTCAGTGTGGCAGCACTGTAAATAGTCTTGCCAATTCAGCTGCTTGGTTTTGAGCTGATCTGCAGTTTGAGCCACTCTCTCCATAGCTACAGCTGCGTGTGTCAGCGGATACTGTCTTCAGCCTTCCCAGCATGCTTTGCCCTGGTCCTCACCACCAGTCTGTGTGAGCGAAAGTGCTCTCAGTCTCAATCTGTTCATCTCAGATGGCATCTCACTCCACTGTTTTCTCGGTCTCTATTGGATAGCCCTGCAGCCTTTTGGTCTCTCTCACTCACCGTGCCTCCAACTGTCATTGCCTCTGTCTCTTTCTGTGTCTTATTCTTATTTCTTAGATTCATTTTCAGTGTCTGTGTCTCTAGGTCCCAGTGTGTCTCTAATTTTCATTGTCTTAGAATTAAATACTCAGCATCTGTAAGTATAATTTAACACTCAGTATCTGTTTATCTCCAGTTCTCAGTAGCTGTGTCTCACCTCTGTCTTGGTTCCTCGGTTTACTTCTCATTGTTTATCTGGGCAGCACATAGCCAGGTCTCAGTGGCTATAAATCCCTACTGGAATGTCACGACTACCCTGCTCCCTCATTATGCTGTATCTGTGTGGACTACTGCTCTCAATAGGTAAGTCAGACATAGTCATTACTGCTCTAAATACTGACTGCTGACTACTGATAACTAATTTTAATTTGTAAAAATTGCATCAGTTGATTGTGTGTTTTATACAGTACTTCACTCCAAAAGCAATTTCTTTGGTGACAGACAGAAGCCCTTTTAATGTAAGTACAAGCATAGACAGAAGATTTCTAATTAGATAATTAAATCCAATATTTATCTGCTGATGATTCCCTTTGGCCAAAACATGCTTATTGGAACAAACATTCAAATAGATCTTTGTGTTTTGCAAGAAGGAGGTAGTACTGCAAACAAGGTAAAGGACATTGTGAATGAAATGAATCAAAAATTGTTTTTTTTATGATTTTGTGAACTGAGTGCAGACTCACTTGTAAAGATTTTTCTCAGTCTGAAAATATGAGATCAGAGGAAACAACTGACATCAACATATTCTGTAGCCGCGCAACCTGCATTGGAGCTGTAGCAGCATCTGCTTCCCATTTCAGTCTGACCAACAGGTATCCAAACTATGTCTGTCCCTTTCATATTCAGCAAAACATAAACTGTCCTTCAATGAGGTAAAAACCATTGACAGGAAATTTGTTAAAATGGGTATTAAAACTGGACCAAGTAATAAAATAAGTTTTACTTCTATTGTGTGTAAGATCAAAGAATTGCTGAGTAGAACTACACTAGAGCATAATCTATATGGAAATAAAATCCTGGTGCATAGTCAATACAAATTTTAAAAAGGCACATCTCTCTTAACCGACTTGCTAGACACTGTGAACAACAGAAATGAATACACACAGAGTACACCGTATGCTGTACTTAGATTTTCAGATGATTTTTGCTAAAATTCCTCATAAACAACTGCCTTTTAAATTCTAGGCACTAGGCATTCAAGATAATGCAAGCCTTGATTAATAATTTCTTAACTGACAGAGGTTTATGGTTAAGAAGTAAATGCTCCAATTCAGGTGATGAAATTTGTGTCAGAGGGATCTGGAGCATCACCACTGCTCTTCCAATTACTGTATATAGGCTGAGGATTTAGGTTCTGGTATTGTTAGTAACTAGTAAAGTAACTAGTAACTAGTCAAAGTTACATCTGATTCCAAAACAGAAAGATCGCCAAATGCTAAAGAAGCTAAAAAAGAAATTCAAGAAGAGCTCAAATTTCAAGATAAAAACTCTTAGATAAAATTCAAGACTGGGCAAACATCTGGCTCAATGTTACACATAGGTACATATAGGTACCAAAAACAAATTATTAATATAAGCCTGGAACCACTAAGCTTGAAGAATCCATCTATGAAAAAGAAAAAAAAATGTAGATTTTAATATTAATCAGATTATTATTATTTTCTAGATAAAGCGGGGAAGCTTTTCCAGCTATTGAAGAAGCTATTGAACATTAGAATGTTACTATATGCAGTATAATGTTTAAATAGTGCAATGCACCAGTAAGACCTCATTAGAATATCATGTACAATTCTGGTCACCAAGTTACATGTAAGATATTGCTGCTCTGGAATCAGTCTAGAGAAAAACAACCAGATACATTCACAGGCTTATAGGATGTCCTACCTTATCGGGCTGAAAAGAACTGAGCCTTTTAAGCTTATACAAAGAAGAAAATGAGGGGACCTATTTCAAGAACTGAAAATCCTCAAAGGCAAGTGATTTCTCAACCGAGAGGTCTTCTACTGAAGGAGAGTGAAACAATCCAGGGGACACAAGTGGAATCTGCAGCACATGAAAGTGCATTTAAAACTGAGAACAGGAGGCTCTTCTTTACTTCTTTATTTCAGCGCAGCGGTTTTCAAATGTTTTCGATGATGGAACCCTTTTCTGTCGAAGCTAATGTCGCGGATCCCCAGCAACCTCTTTTCTTACTTTTCAGGATTAGCTATCTGTTCTGCAAAAAGCATTCCAGGACTGCTATCCAGAGGCAATTTAGCCAATTATTAAGGAAGAAACCATCGATTTTGTTTTAATTGTAAGCATTGTATGAGTCCATTGAGTTTATTTCAGTCATTTATTAATCACATGAGGCTAGCAGCCATTTTACCCTGTAACTCACAACTGACAGCCCACTGAAGCTAAGCAGGGCTGAGCCTGGTCAGTACCTGGATGGGAGACCTCCTGGGAAGCTATGGTTGCTGCTGGAAGAGGTGTTAGTGGGACCAGTGGGGGGTGCCCTCCCTGCGGTCTGTGTGGGTTCTAATGCCCCAGTATATTGGTGGGGACACTATACTGTAATGGGCGCCGTCTTTTGGATGAGACGTTAAACCGAGGTCCTGACTCAGTGGTCATAAAAAAATCCCCAGGCATTTTTTGCAAAGAGTGGGGAGTTATCTCAGTGTCTGGGCCAAATTTCCCCCTCAGCCCTTACTGTGGCCTCCAAATTGTCCCCATGTGTGATTGGCTTGCACTTGCCCTGCGATGAACTGGTGCCCTGTCCAGTGTGTACCCTGCCTTGCGCTCGTTGTTTGCCCGGTAGGCTCTGGCTTCACCGTGACCCTCACCAAGAAAAGTGGAAGTGAAAACGGATGGATTAATCACATGATAACTTGTCTACGATTAGTACCCCTACGGTTCAATACAGCTTAATTACTGAAATGCTCATTGAGAATAAAATAATCTCTTTAAAATAGAACTTTAAAATAATTAAAGTTCTAACCGCCATTTAGACCAAGTTAGAAGAAAACAAGAAGGGTTTCCTTTTGGTTTTAAAACTTTTTTTTTTTACATTGTTAACAAAGGAAAAAGGAAAAAAAAAATTTATAGAACCAGACGACACTTTCTGTTCTCTAACTGGGCGCAAAAAGGAAAAGTTGGTAACAAAATGACTAAGTAAAACACAGTGAGACAACAATCCATTAGGTTTTTTAAAAAGAGTACTGATAATAATAATCAACATTTACTTCAAACCAGTAGAAACAGGACAATCTCAGTGTGATGAGTGAGTTTTCCTCTTCTACAATTTTTTTTTATATTTGGAGTTATGGATGTGAGTTGCAGTCTCATGTTCGACTCTGTATCCAATTCTGTTGCGATACTTTGTTTTTGTGGACACGTATGAAGAAAATCTGGTTTCACACAGGTGTGGTCACAAATGGGAGAAGAACAGAAAGAGCTTTTTCTGATAATACTGGATATTCGTTTTTGGTGCTGCACTTCATTAAAAGCTGTTTGTAAGGAAGAGTCTGAAGTCAGGTCAATGAACTTCTCATATTCTTGTGAAGTGAAGTCTCAAAGTTTTTTATTGTTTTTCATATTTTTTTCTTTTTCTTTTTAATCTCTCGTGGTTGCAGTAATTTCTAAGCGATCTTCCTACCCAGTAACTTGCTATTTTCTCTCATTGGGAGAGTTTTTGAGATTTGCCGGCTAGCGAAATGGCAAACATCTCCAAACAAGACAGAAGAGCAGATGGTAGAGGAAATTTCATCCAACACCTTTGAGATACCTTCTGGCTCTAGCAGCAGATTTATTCAGAGTGAATTTGAAGGTAACGTTTCAGGAGATATGCTTAATTGTTCTGACTTCTTGGAACAATGCAAAACCATCGTAACTCACATTTTTTTCTTGATAGCAAATTTGTATTTTTCTTTTAGCCTATGTGAGAGCTCACGGAACCCCTACGGACATCCACAGTTTGAGAACTGCTGCTTTAGCGAGTCTGGAACACGCTACCCAGTCATGTTGTTCAAGTCAGTACCCTGGTTTCTATAAAAATACAACTGGATGTAATCATCAGGTCATTTAGATTCACACAGAGGGATTAACAAAGTATAGAATAAGCTAATGAGACATGTTGTCATACAGTAGCTTATACTTTGGCTTCCCTCAAGCAACAGTTTGATGCAATCCTTGGATCACTGAACCATTAATGACCAAACAGGCTAAATAGACCCCCCCCCCCATCTGGGATTGTTATTGTGTTCTTATGGAATAGTTTGGAAAGAAAATCCTTTTTTAACCACCCAGATATTTTGTCGTGACTGGATTTATAATTGTGGGATAATGGTGTCAATATTGTGATGGACTTGTTCGTATCTGAGGAGAGCTGAAATGTGAGAGTAAGACAGTAGACTTGAGACACACTGTTGCCCTGGACTTGCAGTCTCACCACACAGGTTACCTATCTGGGAAAGAAGTGAGAAATTCCTTTGCTAGTTGAATTAACGGAAAACGTAATGGAAACCAAGTGAAATTTAGCTGCAGTACAGCACTGGGATTAATATCCCTACTCATCCAAGCAGTGCCATTAGTAGGTAGTCAGGACTTCAGTGAAGTGTCTCATCTGAAGGACAGTACCTTGTATACACCGTGTTCCCTATCACCATGTTCTGGAGTTGGCCTCGAAAGTTTAATACAGAGGAAATAGCAGTGCCTACTGGTCCACCAACACCGCTTATCTGTGCAGCCCAGTTTTCCTCAGAGGTGTCTCTTCTCCAGCTGGTAAAGTTCTGTTCAGTGCAGCTGCTGGGGAGACCGCAGGGAATTGTGCTGGGATGTGTCCTGTGTGGTGTTGTGCTAATGGCTGTGAGTCATGATCCAATAAAGCTGTTGGTGACATTATATTGGTCTCATGTAAATTGTGGAAGGATGTGATTTATGTCAAGATAGAGCAAATTAAGAAAACCTATTTAAACTGGTAATCCTCAAACAGTATTATTTTTTATTAAACTCTAAACCTGTCATGAGGTCTGTCACTATATGTGAGACCTGACCTGAAATTTTGTCTGGAACTTATTTCACTGAGTTTCATATTATCTTCAACCTTGTTTACTTTTGATGTTTATATTTTCTTTAATCACAAAATACTGTAATAAAACATACAGCTTTTAACGTTAAGTGCTTCTGCTAGCTTGCTTATGTTCACCTCTTTAACTTTAAAAAAACTCAAAAGGATTGCACTTATCAGTTTGAAATCTTTACAAACTAATGACCACCACAGTACGTTTTCAAAGAATGTGAGCTTCCAGTAAAACCTTCTTTTTTTAAAGACCAACAACTGTGGTTAAGTTTTGTGTGCAATGAAGTGTACATTTTAAGATTAAATCAGGAAATGTAGCTAATTATTTGACAGTTATGACTTGGTGGTGGTGAAACTCCTCACACTCCTGTCAGATTGAAAAGGCAATTTGTTCTTGTCAATGTCAGATTAAAGCAAATAATGGTGTTTTTAGTACTCTGTGCACAGGTTTAATTATAATTAGGATAAAGTTAGAGTTGAAGAGAGGACAGAAGACCAGTTGAATCTTGGAGATCTGTGGGTTCATCATGTCAGCAAAGGGCTGCAGCCACAATGAATTCAGATGACAGTTTTCAGCCCTGGAACCACAGAACCACTGCAGTCCTAATGAAACCTTCATTCTGGTCAATCATTGTATGTCATAATACCAAACTTGTTTTCTGGAAACAGATGGTCTGGTTAGGACAGTTAGTCAGTTAAGAAGCACAAACTGAGGCTCTGTCAGTTGGGCAACTAGCAGATCACCTGGAATAAAAGGTTATGTACACAAAAACATCTAGAGGTTTAGGTGGAAGATCATTTTTTAAAAGATTTGTGCTCTGACACTAAACACCTGGAGTCTTTTACACTTACTCTCCCATGTTTCCAGTCAGGATAGATGTCAGTGCTTTGCTTTTCTGTTCATTCGCATTCTTTTCAGTTCTCTTTTTTCATTCCAAATAAAAACCTGATATTAAGGAAAGTGCACAATAGTCCTCCCCTCAAAGTGTAAAGTTAAAAGGTTCGTGCTGTTGCTGGCAGTTGGAAACCACAGACAGCTCAGTCCAGTCTGCGGCGAGCTGGTGGGTAGCTCCACATCACGAACAGAAACAAACATCCTCCATCTCTTTCTTTTTCATATGTCCCTTAAAACAAGTTCAGAAAATTTCAAGCATTGTTTGGAAATGCGGTCCATTTTTTGGAGAAAATTCATGTTTGCCAGAGCCGTGCCTGTCTGATGTTCTGTTCTGGAATTGTAGGACAGTGATTGTTTTTCAGATTGTAGGGAGAGAACAATGGAGCCCTGCCGCTTGCGGATCTGTGGAATGCGCACAGTACTCATCGTTTACTTTAGACCACAACACAGGCTTGATCTGCTCAAATATGAAAGTAAAATGACAAAACAAAAACCCAGAGCCCCTTTGCATCATTCTCACAAACCATCGAGAAAAAGCATTCATTTTCACCAGAGAAAAAGATGTAGTGGAGAGATGATGTAGGTCGACTACCCATCACTCCCTGTGCTTTTGGGGGTGTAAAGACAGGTACGGGCTCATATCTGCCTGGCTGAGGAGTAGCCATCTAATCATGCAGGCCAAATGCCTGAAACAGGGAATGTGTACTTCACACCTGCACCGTGTGTTGGGTGTGAAAGCAGGGCTCCCAGAGGTGTTCCTCACCATGAAGACAAACTCCATACAATAAATATAATAATCAAACTGCTAGAATTACACTGGAATTACCCAAGCAGAGTATGTGCATAATAACACTAAAGTTAGTTATTCATAAAAGTGTGTGATGATTCTTCAAACTGATGGACAGTTGAATGATGGACGATCTGTTCCTCGGTGTGTCCTGGCAGGTGTCTGGACTTCTCCCTGTCAGGAGACCCTGACGTCTAAGGATTTCCACACCGTTCTGAGCTGGAGGTGCCCTGAGCTGCCGCCTGATGTGCTGTACACCGTAGAGATTCACACACGCAGGCAGGGGTGAGTGCAGGCTGAGCAAGTCACGAGGAATGGAAGCAAATTCACATTGACCTTATAGTGAGACCTGAGTGAAATAATACTAACAGCAGAAAACACTTTCTAAACACAAAATAGTTTATATATGGATTTGATGTAAGCTTATACAGCCCTTGTTTCTCACTTACAGAATAATTCAAGTAGCTTTTGGATTATTAACACCTCTCTGTACTGGTAGAGGGGTGAGCAAAATCAGGCTGAACATCCATTAGCAGTCCACCTGTGGCAATTAAATGCTGCTAAGCACTACAGTACGTACATTTAGAATAAATACCAGCAATCATTTATATGAGGAATCAATTGTAAGTGAACACAAGAACTAGGACAACCTGTAATGCAAAAATAAAGGCAAGCAATCAGCAAGCAATTCATTTATTTATATCATAACAGCAGATGTTTCCATAACTTACAACTTAGGTCTCAAATATTGGTAAACTGCATTATAGAACTTTGAAAGTGCAAAAATTTGCGTAGGTGGAAAGATTTTCACAATGACAATCAAAGTCAAAGCAAAGAGGTGAATTCTTTAAGAGTAAAAATGAACAACCATCACAAGCTGAACAAAGTGGGCGCAGGGGTGTAAGATGGAGAGAGGACATTGTCCAATCTGGGTCATCAGCTCAAGCTCAGTAAAAAATGCTGTCTGTACATAAACCTATTATTTCACATTGTTTCAGAAGTAAATAAATGTTCGTAGTTCTTAAACCTATTTATTTTGTCTCTTTTTTTTCTCTGTTCCCTGTCCTACTAACACAGAAATACACACAGTTGCCCACTTGCTTAAATCATGCACTTCTATAAAGAGGTGCAACAAAACGAATCCATCAATAATTCAATCAGCAAGTAGTCATTTAGAGTACCGGAGGCTTGTAATGTGGCTCAGCCTTAGGTTTCTGGTTTCCATTCTGTCAAACCCATTGTAGTCATGTGAGGGTTTAAATGTGCTGTACCAATTAGAAATGGGAACATCAAATTACGAGAGAACTCGATGACTTTTAGGAATCAATCAAACTCAAAAGAATCAATCAAAATCAAAGGTGCCCTCCTTCAGGAGCCCCTCACACCTAAAGAAGGCCCCACAGCCGAAAAGTTGAAGTTTTCTTTCTTCTCTTTTCAGCATGGAATAAACCTATTACTTGTTCCTTTCTCCTTTCTTGTTTGATGTGACTCACTACTTCAAAGACTACTGAACACATACTAGGATCCTAGATCTGCCTGTTTCAGCACCACTCGTTACATGGTTAAATTATTATTAGTGGCGAGAGGAGTGTTTGGCTGACAGTTTTATGCAATGCTTTGCCATATACTCCACAAACATAATAGAAACTATCTGCTGTGATACAAAAAGCTTATTGTTTATTCAGGGGTTACAAGGAGAAGAGGTAATACATCAACTGTAAAGTGTAATGGTCTAATTTGAAGGTTTTATCAGTCTTGCATATTTATATCACATGTTTAAAACAGTCTGTGCACAGTGGTCTTCTTGGGTCCAGCTGCAAGGTAGACTGGAGAGAGAGTCCTGGCTACAACTCAGTGCTGAATATGATCTGCTGAATCTGATATGCTGATATGTCCACAATTGTCTTATTTTTATTGATCAAGTGAAAATAACAGTGGAACACAAGGTTCCTTCTCTTTTCAGAAAGAATATCTTGGGAAGAAGTCTGTACTTCATTGACTCACTCTCTGACGCCTTTTGAATTGGAGAAAGGTTTATGTCCTGACTTGGACTGCTTGCAGTCACTTAGTTAGGAAAGTCTATCGCCAGTTTAGTTGGAGAGAGAAGAGGAGCAGTGAGCTAACCAACCAAAAATGAGCTGGGTGCTAGCTTTTAAGGTGTGACATCACAGCTGGTGATTGGTCAGGATGCAATCAGTTTAAGGTCTGGTACCCACCCTTCAGGTTTCTCTTTGGTGGATCTTCCTTTGGGTGATAAACAGTGACCTTGGACACATGGTCTTGGGGAAAAAAACAGACTATAGACTTGATGGAGCCTATATGTGCTATCTATCTTAAGATGGTTCAACACCGGATACAGTTTTACAATGTCTCAGAGGGGCATTTTAACCACATTCCTCTGCATTTACATAGAGGCACCAAGCGGCTTGCTCAAGGCAACACAAAGATTATTACAAATCTTTAATAACACTTGATTCTAAGTTTCATACAGTAGGTGATTATTAATTGAATAATTATTTAATTAGCTGTAGAATTTTTATGTTTCTGTAGATTAAATGAAGTGTTTGTGTTGCGTAAAAACCTGTAAGTGATCTTTAGACAAATCCCTCACATATCTCACTAAAGAAATAATAAGCATACTTATTTAACTAACTGTTCAGGCTGAAACACAAACCAGAAGGCAAGAAGCACTCCGGGACCTCAATTTTACATCCCTGGGCTTGAGTCAGAAAGCAACAATAAATCACCAAACAAGTCACTCATAATAATTTACACACAAGTAAGAGTCAAATATAGAAACAACGTGTAAAATAACTGTAATATAATAACAGGTACAATTAAAGCCTTTGCAGGATCAAAGCAAGTTAATCACTCCAGGAGGCTGAAGAGACAGAATTAAGTCATTCCCAAATGCCATAATCACCCAAGTGTCAATGACTTACAAAATTTGCTCTTATAGAATACCAAACATCAGATTACAGGAGGTTTCAACTGTGTGAGAGATAGAGAGTACTGCGTGGTTGTGGTTTCACAGAGCACCCTGAGAAAGATTTAATCATAGTGCTGAATGAGTGTTGAAGTGATAACTGTCTTGTTTTGATTACTTCATATCAATTCTATCTCCTTGTGGTCTATAAGCCCTGGATCAGCAAGGAAATTAAAACCATTGTGGGAAAAGAAAAACAGGGCTTTTCAAAGAAGGAGAAGATGCTAACTTCAAAACCAATAATTACAAATTCTTACATGCAGTAAAACTGTATATAGAAAATAATCATTGACTACAAGGAGAAATGATTGATGATGATTCCTTTCTCATAGACAAGCTGAATGAATTCAACTGCAGGTTCTATGCACAAAACAATATGCAGCGGATTGTACCTAGACAGCCAGTGGAGCCTCTCCAGTCACCCTTTATCACTCAGAGGCATGACATAAGGTGATTTTTCTGCCAATAAAACAAAAGGAAAGCATCTGGACCTGACCTTATTTCAACAGCTACACTGAAATCTTGTGCGAGTTTACAGATATTTTCAATCTATCCCTTAAACAGGCAAAACTTACGCACTGCTTCAATTCAGTTTGATTAAACTGAATTTGATTTGATTCAATTTAAGATACTTTATTCATCCCCAGAGGGGCAATTCAAAATTAGGTTGGCTACTATAATACCACTACCTTGGACATCCACAGTAAGCTGCCTCAATGACAACAGACCACTAGCCTTGATGTCTGTTATTATGAAAGTTTTTCAGCAACTCATAGCCAATTTGTTGTCTAACATGCACTTGGACCAATGTCAGTTTGCCCTCAGAACAAACAGGTCAGTGGATGATGCAGTCTCCCCGGGGCTCCATGATATCTTTCAATATCTAGAAGCACCCTTCTTGTAAGCCTGGATCCTCTTTAATGACTACAGTACTGCTTTAAACACAATCATCCCTTTCAAGAATTTTGATAAGTTAACAGAGATGGGTATCAATCAGACTCTATGTTATTGGCTACTGGATTTGCTTTCAGATAGGAAGCAGGTGATGAAGTTGTAGGATACATCTATAAGTCTCCAACTCTGAGCACAGGGTAGGACAGGGACAGGGAGACAGTGGGTGGGAGCCTGGGACTGGGAGAAAATGGGCATGGGAGCCCGGGCGGACAAAACACGTCAAATATAAAAAAGCACACAACAACAAGAACAATACCAGGGAGACCAGGAACCAGAAGCCGGGTAGGCCAGGGAACCAGAAGCTGGGTAGGCCAGGAAACCAGAAGCCAGGAAAAAGGACAAGAGAGACCAGGAACGGAAGCCAGGGTGGCCAGAAAAACAAAAGCCAGGAAAGAAGAAAAGGGAGAAAGGGAACAGAAGCCAGGATGGCCAGGAGACCGCTTGCGCATTCCAGTGCTGGCTTGGCATTCTGTCATGGAAGCCGGGGGCTAGTCATGGAGAGAGACCGGTGAGACGGAAGGACCCTATGCGTAGCAGCAGGAACGGAGCAGACATGGGGGTTCGCTCCCGGCTCAAGGTATCGGCTGGAGTCAGAACGAGACATAAGGCCTCAGGTAGCAGATGTGGGGCGACCTGGTGAGGCGGGCCTCACGACAACCGATCCCAATTCCGAATGAGGAGGATAGTGAGACCCGGAAATATAAAGCCCCAGACAACAAGACACACCGGAAGAACAAGTAAAGCACAGGGAAACTAGGAACAGAGCAGACCAGGAGCACCCTCTAGATGTGGAGGCCGTGACACTTAAAGGTCAATAAAACAAAATAATTTGTGGTAGATTTTAGACAAGGTAGAAGAGCACTCTCACCACTATACTGGTTATACATCATTGTTCAGATTGTAGAAGTGGAGGAGAATTTTAAGATCCAGGGGACGACCATCTCTAACTCTGTAAAATGGGAGGTCAACACATCCTTGATGGTCAGGAAAGCTCAGCAGAGGCTGTTCTTTCTCAGACAGCTAAAGAAGTTTGGAATGTCACATGAAGCAATTCCCTCTATTGCAGATGTGATATTGAGAGTGTTTTGACCTTTTGCATTACTGTGTGGTATGGTAACATTTCTGCCTGGGACAAGAAGCAGCCACAAAGAGTTGTGTTTATTGCCTCCAAAATTGTAGGATGCCACCTTCCCTCTTTGGAGTAACTCTACATCTGTAGTCTGAAACATAAAGCTCAGATCATCACAGCCCTTACCACTCTGCCCAACCTCTGGGTACTTCCCTCCTCGCTGTCAAGAGCCTTGTGTCTAGGAGTCAAGATGAGGACTACTAGGTTCCGTAACAGTACCTATTGGACTAATTCATCTAATTAGTGGTTGTGTGTTTAGGATGGTATGTGAAGATGTACGTAATAATGCTGTTTATTACTGGTTTTATGTTGTAAATTTGTATTGTATGCCTTTAAGTTGTATGAGCTCAACAAACCAAATTCCATGCAACTAGTTGTTATGGCAATACAATATTGAACTTGAACTGAAAGCCCTTTAACGTTATCTGTATCATCTGTATGGCTCTTGATCTCGGTACACATTGGAGTTACTAACAGGTACTGTATGGGTTGGTGTGTAGGTGGGTGTGGAGGTTCCACTTACTGCAGACATTCCTGGGAGGTGGTGGTGGGGTTATTTCCTATTTGACCCTGATGTTTGGTGTTATCTTCCCCAGAAAGGAACCTTGGAAGAACGTGGCTGGCTGTGTGAACATCTCCTTCTCTTACTGTAACCTCTCTTCATCCTTTGCTGACATTTATCAGCTCCACTTCACCCGGCTTCGAGCAGTCTGGGCTGGGGGGGGCAGCCATTGGACGGGGTCCCACCGGGAGTTTTTTCCCTTAAGAGACAGTGAGTGACTGGGTGTTGCCCGAAATCCTATCCCCGTTGGGGATCCCTGCCTGCAGTGACCCACAAACACACTCACACCTTTGAGAACAGAGTCGCAGGGCAGTTTGTCTGAAAGCCTTGTTTGGGTAGTCTGTTAGCAAAGACAGGTTACACTGAGAATAAGGAAACAACTCAAGAAAATAGAATCAGGGACTTATTTGGACTTCTTATTGCCCTAATTCAGACAATATGGTGAGGTAATAAAAATGACCAACAAAAATATAGATATACAGAGGTTTGAAAAAATATTGACCCGCTTCCAATTATGTTCCAGTATGTTAAATTACAAATTAAGCATACCCATTTTTAAAGTGAACCAGTTAAATAAGATAAGTTATCAGGTTAGGTGGCAAAGATGTCAGTGATGAAAATGTGAAGCCCTTAATCAGTTGCATTAAATCTTTCCCACCTGTCTTACAGGTGATCAAGCATAGCTGATGGATATTGAATAGGTGTGGCCACAAAGGCATACTGTAAGGAGTACTCCATATGAAAGGAGGTCATTTGGTCTATCTTATTTACTAATTGCTAATCCATCTACTTCCTGAAGGAATCCAGGGTATCATATTTTATAGGATGGCTGAGTTACAACAAACCTTGGTGTAAAAAAATGCTTATCTTTATCTGAAAATCAATCTGTTTAGAAATACTCTCAAAAAAGGGCACTCCATCTTTGCCTGTGTTCCATTTCTAGTTGTAATTGAGCTCTTTATTATGTAAGTGAAGCTAACATTTGCTCAACATTTGCACCGTGAAAGAGATACAGCTAACTCTCCTGGAGTCAGAACTTAATGAAAGAGCACATAATGAAAGCACAGGAGTTAGGCTAATGAAGAATATTTAGCTGGAATGCTAACCTAAAGGACATGGGTTTGAGAGGCTTATTCAAAGCCTGTGGCACTGCATGTGTTCTGGTCTTTCTGAGAAAAGAACATAAGGACAATTGCAAATGAGAGGCACACCTAACAAAGAATGTGAACTACCATCTGTCACGACTTCAGTAGCCAGAGGGCACTCCTTCTCTGTCCTGTCTCTCATTTCCGGTTCTCTGCTTTCCTTCCAATGTTTCTCTCTCTCTGGGGCTATATATTTCCGGGTCTTTCATTCTGCCTTTGCTCAGCATTGACGTTCGGATGTCCTGAGACCCGCCTAGCACCAGGTCGCCCCACGTCCGCTACCTGAGGGTGTAGGTTTCTATATGGCATTTCCTGAACAGCTGAGCCCGGGCTAACCCCCGTCATAGGGTCTTTTTCGCTCTCCTGCCTCTCCACAGTTCGTCCCCTCCGACATCCGTGACACCATCTAGTCGGCTTGGTAGCTAGTAGCTAGTTGATCCAAGGATCTCAGAGTCTTGGCATGAACAACATACTGTAGCTGGGTAGCTTGTTCCCATACTCCCACAGCCCTAGACCAGTTCTGACTATCTCTGGTGCCTGAGGGTCACAACTCTCAGTCCGAGGACTGCAGCATTAAACTGGTCCGGTAAGGCAAACAAATTGGCACAATTAGGTAATTAAGATCTTGCTAAATTGAAATGAAAATCAGAGAACTGCTGTTAGGCATCTTTGTTTAACATCATTAATATATTACTGCTGATTACAGCTTTGACATTGAAAACATTTAATGAAACATTTATTTTTACTTGATACATCTAAAATATTCCCTGATTTTAAGCAGTTTGAAATGTTTGCTGCTTGTTTAAAGAAAGGTGTAGAACTAGACATTGCATCTGGCAAACATATTGAATTGTACAGGCTTCGCTTTATGATATACAGTATTTGATTACAGTAAAACTGTTAATCAAATTTCAGTACAACATTTTTACACGCTTGTGAATCCTTCTATAACCCATTACTCTGTATCTCTTATCCGCCAGTCTTGTATTTTTATCACCTGTCTCTGTGTCCTATATCCTTCTCTAGTCCTGTAACCTTTATCCTCTATTTTAGTATTCTTTTTCCACCTATTCCTACCTTCTTTATTCCTCTATCCCTCTATTATTTATCCCTTGTATTCATTATTCACCTTTCCCTATTTTATAACCCCCTATTCTTTATATCTTTATACCCACATCCCTTTATCTCTCACATATGTTTTGTCCTGTCTCTGCTTTGCCTGCTCCTGCACCCCCAGCATCGTTCAGCTCCCCCAGGCTCTCTCTGTCTGTGCGGGGGCAGTCAGTGACAGTGAAGGTGCACCTGCCCTGCTCACCCTACAGGAGCCGCCGATCACAGTGCAAGCTTGTATCTAAGGTCACACCCCGCCTGCATATCAGCGTCACTGTGTACAGAGAGGACCTGCCATCACACTCACAGGTAACACCATGCCTCTCACACTTGCTGTGGCTCCTAATGTGCCATTATGCCTAACCAGTCAGCAATGTCCTAGTCTGGCTTCACAGTATAAGTAATTATAAACGGGGCTCTTGTTATACCCTGTAACTCTTCTGAGATACCCTGCCCAGGCATGGGTACAATGAGCACACACTTGTGATTATGGATGAACCCAGTAGGAATGGGAGCTATATCTGATATCTATAGCGAGGGTGCTCTGTTTGAGCTCACGATCCACTACGTGCAGCAGTGAAGGTTGAAGGAGTGTGTAGAGCTGCAGATGATGGCTCATGTCTCAGCAGGTGATACAGAAATCATCACTAGAAAAAATCAGCCAAAAGCCAAAAGCTATTCTGTATTTCACCAGATAAATCAGTTAAGAACATTTACAGTGGTAAAATGGAGATCTGTTTACTGTGCACGGGTTCAAGGATACACTGAACAGAGCCCCATCTGGGAATTGAACCCACACTATCTCTGTCAGGAGCTCCATCCTGCACTCCATACCATAGCCATTTTAAGACCACTAGGGAAGGGAGGACCTGAGGACATCAGTGAATCACTGAATATATTAATGAATGAACTATAATTACTGATTAATAGTCAAACATCTAACACTGCAGGCTGAATTGTGATTGTTGTTGTGTTGCCACAGGTGGAGACACTGATAAGTCATGGAAAAAATCCAAACCACGTGTTCACTGGGTTGGTTGCAGGACACAGATACTGCGCTGTGGCCAACCTGTCCTCCATCTACTCTCACAGCCCCTTGTCCCCTCCACGCTGCTTCTCTGTTCCTGAACACGTCCCAGGTGAGCAATGTTCAATACAGCCCACCACACAGCAAACAACACACAGCACAGCACAGCTCAGCACAATAGAGCTCAGCACAGCTCAGCACACAGCACACAACACACAGTACACAGCAAACAACACACAACACACAACACACACTACACAGCAAGCAACACATCACAGCACAGCAACGGCTCACGGCACACAGCAAACAACACAGCGCACAGCACAGCACACATCACACAGCAAACAACACTCAGAACAGCTCATCAAACAGCAAAAAACACAAAGCACAACACAGTACAGATCAGCACAGCTCAGCACACAGCACAAAACACACAGTACACAGCAAACAACACACAGCAAACAACACAAAGCACACAACACACAACACACAGCACACAGCAAACAACACACAGCACAGCTCAGTACACAACAAACAACACACAGCAAACAACACACATCACAGCTCCGCACACAGCAGACAACACACAACACACAGCACAGGCGAACACACAACATATAGCACACAACACACAGCACAGGCTAACACACAACATACAACACACAACACACAGCACAGGCCAGCACACAGTACACAACAAATGAGACACAAAACACCACATAGCACACAGCACAGCACACAACACAGTACACAGCACCCTGCGTGACAGTCTGACACAGATATTCTGCAGTATAACAATATCAGATCAAAGTGTCCTCTGTACAAAAGCAGCCAGGTTAGAGGCACATATCTGCCAAATAAGGATGTGAGTCAATCAGGAGTCAGGTTATGATCAACAGCTTTAGCTGTGATGTAACAGCTTAGTGCATCTGTCATTTAGAAAGTAAACCCAGACAGCTCTTATTCATCAATAATAAGAGTACTCGCTGAACTCATAATGGGAATTATTTAAATCCACTACTGGTTTCAACCTCAAATTGGACGTCAAAGCCTGTGCACTTGACCTAAAATCAGCAAGGAAAAAGCACATGGAAGCCAACTGAAATACTGTACTCCGCCATCCATGAGCTCCTCTGAGGAACCCCGATTTCACCAGGTCAGCCCCAGCAGAAGGAGGACACACAGTGAATTCCAGAGACCCTGCTTCCAATGAAAAGACTTAAAGTCTTGATGATGTCAGTGCCATGGCGTGGGCATCAATTGGCATGGACCTTATTTTGACTGGACGGGTTATTACTTAATTGCTGCTATTTACTGTACATCACTATGTAGAAACTCCTCCTACACTCTTCCATCATGGTGGTTTAGTCTCGCACCCATGCACTTCAGGAAGACAATGTCACAGTCCAAATTACATCAATGCACAAGAGAGAACAAGGTGCAAACTTCTGTTCTGGGTTGCTCAGATCTCCAGGGTGAGCCCCAAGGAGCTAGAACTAAACACTAGTACAAACATGTGATTGAAAAACTCACATATTTACAACTGGGACTTGGAATTGGAATGAAATTGGGACTGGAAATGGAAATAAGAATGGGACTGGGACTGGGAATGGGAATGGAGGACCGCAGGGACAGGTGACAGTGTATGATGAAGGTGTGCTCTCTCTGCAGTGCCGCTGTGGGTGACCCTGACAGTCATCTTGTCTTTGCTGCAGCTCTTTCTGCTGTTGGCAGGAGGTCTGCTCATACATTCCCGATCCAAGAAGACACACCTGCCCAGGACACTGGTATGGTCATCCCAAAGACAGCATAAATCTGCTTAAATTGAACCATATTTCTATATGCTGCTGAGCACTTGGAGATGGAGATTTTCCATAACACACCCAAAATTGATAGTGTAACGGTCACAGTGGACCAGACTGATCAAAGCATTTTTCTGATGAAATCTTGTTGCATATGACGTCTTGGATGAATGTGCAGTCTGTTTGTCTGCTGAGGAGTATGTCTGTTGAAATGTTTTTGGACAGCTGAGGCATTTGATAAGCAGCCTGCATACCAGAGATATATAACTAGGTCATAGACCCAGGGTGAGTGGAGCGACCAAAATAACCATAACCGATTAAATGAGCCATTTACAGTTTCACTGTACTGGCTATGTGGACTTAGACATGCATGGCTTAATCTTTGAGACAAGCATACGCTGCTCACAGGATCAACCAGTTAGGCCCCATGAGACATTGTAACATGGGGCCATTGGCAGCTGGGGACATCCTGGCTGGCCAGCCCAACAGAGTGGTCTGGGAGAGAGTGGAGACCAGACTGGGAAGCTGGAATTCCCCCTAAAATCGCCCACATACCCCAGGTCACCAGTGTGGACTTTTTTTATTTTTTCTTTGCTCCAGAGGCCCTCAGGATTGCAAACATTGAATATAAAGATTTTGTATTAATCTGATATCTATTAAATAGATCCCCTCTACAAATGTGCATGTACTTTAATACCTTCTTAAATATTACTGTTGCTTTCATGTTCTGTTTGCTGAATTTTCTTTATTTTTACTTAGTATCGTTATTTTATTTGGTTTGTGTTGCACTTCCTGCTTTTTTCTAATTGAATGGCATTTTTCACAGGAAGCCCTGAAAGAGGACATGTCAAGGGTGCGGTGTGCGCAGAGCATGGAGGCTGACGAGCCATGGGACCACCTCTCCATCCTTTCACTGCCACCACAGAGCCCCCACCTCACCCAGCCCCTACACTACACCTCCGCCTCCCCCACTGAGGACCACGGTTACCACAGCAACAGCCTCCCCACGAACTCTGTGGATAATGAAACATATTGGGACAGCAGGACATCCCTAGGGATGTGCTGCGGCCCTGGGTACCCCTCTCTGCTACCCCACTGCACACAGGACTTTGACCCGGGATGGTACAGCCTAGGGTCTGCCTGTGACACACAGGAGGATTTGGAGTCCCAGTCTTACAGCAGAACTGACCTGGAGGCTGAGCATCCCCTCCTGCCCACACTGTCCACCCAGGTGGACTGCCAAGCTAGCCCTGCTCAGGACATTCCTCTGACCTCAGTGAGACTGAGGGTCAGCAAAGGAGAAGACTGGGGATGTGAGAAGTGGGACCCCCTCTCATTCCCCCGGCTCGTCCCTCTGTGGGCAGACACAAGCCAGCTAGGTGGGGCTGCCCATGACAACCAAGTCATCTGTGACAGTGGAAAGGCAGTACAGATCTCTGAGCGGTCTGGAGACAAAGACAATAACACTGGGGCCACTCCTCACATGCAGACATGCCCTTCAGCCCAGAGCTGTCAAAAAGCTCTTGATTCACCCTTCTGTGCCCTTCATAACCAAGCTCCTGTCTGTGCAAGGACAGTCTGTTCTTCCTCTGGAGGGCCAGGGGAAAGCAGTGGGCTTGGAGACAGCTCTGGGATTCTGTGGGCAGATCCTGACTGTGAATCAGGGATCGTTCTGGGACCTCTTGGTCTGGAAAGCCTACTTAACTTCCTTCCCAACACTGCTGTCTCTGGGACCACAGACACAGACCATCAGCCAGTGGAGTGGGTGGAGTGATGAAGCAAGGCTGAGCTCGAGAGGACAGTTTCACAGGCCAAGGAGCGGACAATCCATGCTGAAGTGAAGCATTACTGTTTTAGCAGCATTTTATCTTGTAAATAAATTTTAATTGATGCACTTTTTTAAACGAAGATTCCACCTACATACCTTGACTACAAGAAACTGTAAAGAGTTATTGGGGAAAGCTACAGGTGTAAGGTTGATGCCCGTCAGGTAGGGCTCCACTTTCTCAGAGTCTATACATCCCTCCCTACAGTCAGATCTGCCTTTCTGTGCAAATTAGTCAAGAAAAAACTTGGCTATTCCAATGAAACCGCATCTGGACGACCCAATACAATACAACATAGAACGTACAGCACTATTGGAGTGATGCTGGCAAAACCACAGTAGGTCTTGCTGAAATGTGAGCAGAGGGACTGGCAGCACTGTGCTGCTTAGTTCTGAGTGTGTAGTTGACATATGACATACTGTAGAACCCGGTTTTTAATATACAGATATGAGTCTCTGGGCCCCAACCGTCTATCGAAGGAAGGATTAGATGTGTGGTTTTCTTAGATCCCATCACCCTCAACTCTGCTCACTAATACAATTCATACATATTTTGATTCATGGTTTCTGCCCTCATGCTGTTTTTCCACTCTTCTGGTCTGTCTGGTGTCTTTGACATTTCAGTCTCAGGGGAAATTGAAACCAACCAAGTGTTCTCAGGGCTTCATGGAAACCAAGTGTGGAGGGATGTGCCATCAGATGCAAATTGTAGGCAAAGCAAAGTATTACAGACTATATCGAGACACCAATCAGCTAGAGCGTGTGTCTTAGGCAATATGAGAGAGACAACAGGTCTCAGGGTTGATTCTTCTGTGATGTCACAGTGCCTTCGCTGCTGAGGGGAGATGAAGTCAACGTCTCTCCGCTCACTTCAAGCCCATTGATCCCCAAAACAGATTCTGTGAATGCTGGAAAGAATCCCAATCTATGAATTTTAGGGTTAAAAGTTTAGAATATAAATTAAGGGAGTTTATGTTAAAATTGTATAATGTTCTAATAAGACCACATTTAGAATACCTGTGTACACGTTTGTTCACCACAGAGGAGGGTGCAGGAGGTAGAGCAATAAACTGAACTATGTGGTACAAGCCTGTAACATGCCAGAGAAACAATTAAGGAGAACTGTGAGAGCCAGACTGGCAGCAGAAGCAAGCATTTCCTGGGCATCAAAACATTGGCCACAACTGTCAGATATCAGGTCAGAGAATATGAAAAATTACCTAATATGAGCCTCATCCCCTTACTTATTTTAAAAAGATTAGCTTTCAGCAGGAATTCAGGTAAACGATTAGAGTATATGAGCCACAGAAAACTTGGATAATCTAGCTATCGTGCTGCAGCAGCTCCCACTCTTTGTAAAACCTTTACTTTCGGAGGAAATGTGCAGGGTGATAAATATTCCATGTGAAAGTTACAGGGTGTAGGACAATTAAGATGACTCTTTGACAGCTGCAGTGAATAATATTGTTTTCCATTGTCCTGTGTTTTTTGGACATTATTTTCCCCAGTGTTCTAAGTTATAGAAAATATATTTCAGTTCTGGACTCTGCCCAAAGAAGAGCAACCAGATATATTGTGTAGTTTAAAGTACTGTCCTACACTGACAGACTGAAGGAACTGGACCAGTTTTCCCTTGAACAGAGAAGACTATGAGCAAAATTGATAGACGTATTACAAATCCTCAAAGGCACTGACAGTCAATGCATTAGATGTCTTTAGAATAAAGCAGTTGATATTTTCCATTCAAAATCTTTGCACTGGTGCACCTGAACTGAGCCAAGCTCTGGCAGAACCCTGCAGATCTCACCCAGTATGAAAGTCCACAGTACATCAACAGCTCTCTCTATTGCAGATCAATATGCCCTGATCCTCATGACTTTAACTAACATTAGTTTTGCACATAGATTTTAATATTATATAAAACACAGTAAAACAGTAAATAATAGTTTTGCATTATTATTTTCTTCTTCATTTGACTTTTTTGTGTCTGTAAACTGCAACCTTACGAAGACATTCTCACTTTCCAATGTGCTTGTTTTATCACCTTAAGAAGAGATCTGTACAGTAGTCGCACTTGTCATGTAAATGATCTACAACGCCAATTGGTTGACAGCTCCAGCTGTGCTTGGCCCCATACCAGGACCTGATAGCTCTTGAGAATGATATTGTGTGGTTTACCTTGTTTCACAGCACAGCCATTATGAAGCAAGGTGTACCAAGAACCAGCAAGAAAAAGCCATCAATGTAAGAAAACCTTGACCTATCTTCTCAAATGTTAATTGAAAGATATCTGTGTGAATGAAACTAGAGGAGATGTATTTGTTTTACATATTCATTATCATCACAAATGGGTGGCTCTGTGGTTAACATTGCTGTCTCGTAGCACTGGAGCCTGGAGTTCAATTCTGGATTGCTATTTGCATGGAGTTTTTATGTTCTCTCCGTGTTCATGTGGATTTCCTCCGGTTGCGCCATTTTCCTCCCACAGTACAAAAATCTATTGATAGGTTAATTGGCTTCTGGGAACATTACCCCTTGTGTGAGTATGTGTCTGTCTGCCATCCAGAGTGTATCCCACCTTGAGCTTGTTGCTTGCCGGGATCGGCTCTAGCTCCCAAGTGATGCTATTATTGGATAATACAGTTAAAAGTTGGATGGATGGATTATTACTACAATTAGCAGCTGTATTTGGAACAATGTCTGAACAAAAATTCAATTCCTTTAACAAAATGAAATGGATTATTCCTCACACCTTTAGAGCTGACTGACTTGTTTAATTTCCAAACAAGCTAAACTGGCCTACTGGCCTCCTCTGATTTGCAACCTTTATTCAATTCTTACAAGCTCATGATATCCCATAAGTATTGAAAAAGCTGAGAGACTTTTGCTAAGTCATTAGATAGAATAAAGAAATAATCAAAAGATAGATAAAAACACACACAAAGAGAAACAGAGGGAAAGAGATATAGATCTGCAAACATAGATAAACACTTCCTTTCATTTCCATCACCTCAACCACAGCTCTGAAATGAGATGAAAACAGGACAGACTCTAACAAAAACAACCTGTCACAGACATTACCACACACAAGGTGGGACATAGAATTACCCCAGAGATATGGGGCAGCTGGAAGGGTGCAGAGAGATGAGGTAGATACTGTAGATGGGTACTTAGAGATGTGTGTGCTGGGACTGTCTGCAAAAAAGATACCATAAAATGTTTAAGATTTTCGGTGATCAGATACTATAGCACTCAGGAAGTCAGGGTTTGATAAACACTTCAAATCATATTCAGGTGAGATAAAAAGTTACATACTTTAAAAACCTTTTCTGCACTAGGCTAAAATGCCCCCTTGCTAAATATAAATCCAT
Organism: Lepisosteus oculatus; assembly: GCF_040954835.1. NCBI lineage: Eukaryota > Metazoa > Chordata > Actinopteri > Semionotiformes > Lepisosteidae > Lepisosteus > Lepisosteus oculatus. The sequence continues at coordinate 29,595,493 of NC_090696.1, forward strand.
ATCAAACACTTCTGCTCACACTTTCAGGATATATGAATTAAAATAGTAATTCATATGAAAATGTATAAATAGCATGCACAACCTATAACCTGCTGGTTCCTTAATCTATTACTGTGTTACATACTGTATGTTATATGAGATTGACCCCCTTGTATTTTATTACATACAGTATATGATGAAATTGTGCCTTTCCTCGCGTTTGTAGCTCTGGGCACGTTTTTGGGCATGTTTATGTTTATTGCTGATGCGTTCTTTAATTACATCGTCAAACACCTCAACTAGTTCCATGGATTTTGGAAAATAATTCTAAGTGATGCTTGACTTTTCATGTTTATTTAGAACTGTAGATAATTAGTATTTAATTGTCGGCTCCATCTGACGCAAGTACAAATGCTTCACTTGTGAAGAAGATTTTATAACTAAAGCATCACACCACATTTTTCCTCTGTGAATTAATGACCAATGGCTTCTCTACAAATTCCTTATCTGCTAACACGGGTATAAAGTGTAGAGGACAGTTCTTTCCAGAACCTATGCGGACGACACAATTCGGAATAGTGAGGAAACACTGAGGGAAAAGCCATGCAGGAAACGGGGATCAAAACAGGGGGGCGTGTCCTTGGTGCGCTGGTGTTCAGGGGGGGTGAGTCCGGGGCAAACAATCCAGTAGAAATCTAAAGGGGGAATCCAAAATGAAAGAAAAAGTACGAAACCGGCAGGTCCATCCAAAAACAGACAAGATAAAAACTAGAACCGGCGGAATGGAGACGGGACCAGGACCAGGACTCGTACGATACGGAGATCAGATACAGAGCCGGGATTAACGTCAGCGCCTGGCTTTTAAGGTGGACTGGGAACAGGAGACAGGTGCACAAATTCAAATCCAAAGTGAAAGGGCCGGAGCTCCCTTAAGGGGGGAGGGACTACAGTCGTAATATAAAGCATACATATAAAGCAGTGGAGCCACTGTCCTTAAGCAAAAAAAACCTTTTATTTCCAATTGGCCATCTAGCTGGATCCTTTAAAACTGATGCATCGAAGTCTGCCCATGCCATGTCTGTAATGCTCTATACATTTGAATTTCATCTCTGCATTCCTTTGAATTTAAAAAGAGATCCTCATCACATTTCCAATCTCACAGACAAATCATTTTTGTTTTATTGGGATTTTTTTTTGCATTTTTAATTTACAAACCCAGTACACAGAGAAGCTGGTGAAAATTGTGATGTAAACCAAAAGACAGAGACACGGCAGCTACAATAGGACATGACAGATTTTCAAACATGATGGACTTACTGTACATGATATGGACCTTTCCCTGACTTGTCTAAGGAATTTAAGAGGATCATCTACAGTAAGTAGAAGATTAAATGTCAGAAGCTTCTTGAAATGCAATGGGCTGGAAAACTAGTTCATTTCTTAGCTGGACAACAGTGGATCTGATAGAAAGACATCAGGCTACCTTAGAGCTGCTGTAGTCCAAATGAAGAAAGAAGATTGAGCCCTGAAACCTCAGATGAGGACAGCTTGAAAGAGTAAAAAGCCTTTGGCAGCAGCATTTAGAGAAAGAGAGACTGGGCTGGGCAGCTTTTCCAGATTCCCACAACATTTAGGGTAAAGAAGTGCCAAAATTCTCTCGTGTAAATGCACTTCTCTTTAGTTTCCAATTGAGTCCCCTGGTTTGTGTATCACTGCTGACTCTGATGAAGTCAGTTGGGGTGACTTTGGGGATTTTGATTATTTGATTACTGTAATTATTGTTAAAATGCAGTTAACAATAAGAGTAATTGCTTCCCCAGAATGTAAATAATGTCTTGCCATGTTTACTATTTCAGTTTCAACTGATCTTTTTATTGCTTTTCCCAAATTGTGTAAGTAAAATTAAAATGTCCCATTGTCACCACTTCTTCCTTGACACACACATCTCTGATTTCATTGTATCTGGATGTGATGATCTGCCGACCTCTCTTAACACTATACCCTTGGATATTTTTTTAGATGTCTGATATATGTGAGAGTGACTTGAAAAAGTATTCAGACCCTTCATATTGTTTACCATTTTGGGAAAATACAAAAAGATGCAAATAATTTTTTTTTAATGTTAAATTTCAAAACCTCAGTTTTTAGACTAAAGTAAAGATAAGATAGGGTAAGATAAGCTACTTCAGCAAAATCTAAACAGACAAAAATTGAAATATGTTAATTGAACTCAATATTTGGTGCCTTACTGCCACACATGTTTTTGGGGTAAGTCTCTACCATCTTTGCACACTGGCTTGGTCCAGTATTTGCCCATGTTTCTTGCAGATTTGTTCAATCTCTCTCAGGCTGCTCGGACAGCAGTTTCAAGTCTTGCCACAGATTCTCAATAGGATTCAAGTTAAGACATTGGCTTCCTCAAGGACATTTACTCTCTTATTTTTAACTCATTCCAGTGTTTGCCCTGCTGAAATGTGAATTATCATCCCAGTCTTAGGTCTAAAGTAGGTTTTGCTCTAAGAGTTGCCAGTATTTTGCTCCATCCATGTTTCCATTAGCCTTGACAAGTTTCCCACTTCCTGCTGATGAGAAGCAGAATTATAACATAATGTCACCACCACCATACCTTACCTTAGCGATGGTGTTGACTGACTGATGCAATATGCTGGGTTTGCATAAGGTGTAACGCTTTGCATTTAGACCAAAAAGATCCAATTCTGATGTTTGCTGCATCACTTTGGTGCCTTGTTGTAAACCCCATACAGGATTTGAGATCTTTTGTTTCAGTTCCATAAAGCCCCCTTTATGAAGTGCCTCAGTATCTTCTTGACCGACAGACATTTTCTCCCATCTCGGACTCTGAACTGTGTAATTTTTTCACACTCAATGCTGGCCTTATGGTGGCCTCCCTCACTAGTTTCCTACTTTCCCAGTGGATTATCTTGGATGGCCTTCCTGATCTAGGCTCTTTCATGATTTCACTTCAGGGTTATTCCTGATTCTGTGAAATGTGTTCTAATTGGTTTATATTTGTAATCAAACTGCAGTAGAAGCAATCAGCATGGATTTTCATTGACTTCTGCCTTCATGTTTAACTAGTGAGGTCCTGCTTCCATTGGCATGGAAAATATTGTATCAGTGTATTGTACATAAGAAAGATATTTGGCTTGCAATTGGTCTAAAGAAAGACAATTCTTCTTGTGGAAGTAGCACATATGGTATGTGTTAGACACCGCAGAGATATAGACATACACCACAGAGCCTAAAGATAGAAAGAAAATAGTTTTTTCTATATTTACATAAGTCATTAACCTGTGATCTCTGAACTAGAAAAATCGAAACTACAGTGCAAAGGCTATAATGTTTCACTGAAGAGTCACAAATTTTAACCATTTCATGCAGATTATTTGAAGAACTGTGTGCTAACGTAGCCAATTGTTGACTTATCTGGGATAAATACAATTCTCATGGTAAAACTTAGTAAGCAGGTCTTTTGGATCCCGCTATTTGAAGATGCCCCAGGATTTTCTCCACCTGTCAGTTTGCTATTGGGGAGCCCACAGGCTTTAACCAAACTATTTTGTGAAGGCTTCAGCGTCTGTGGGGACATGTAGGCTCATATTCTCTTATCATACAGAGTTTGTTGGTTAGATAAAGTTCAGGAAACCAACAGCAGTGAAGTTCCTTTCCCTTTTTGTTTTCCTGGGAATCAGATTGCTGATATTGGCTAAAAGATTCAGCTTTTGTCCTCTTTTGCACTGATGTTTTTTACCTGCAGGGAAAGAATTTCCTGCCATTTTACATTCCTAAGACTTTGGGGGAGTTTTTTTATTATAATCCATTAGCCAGAGATCTACTGTGGCTTTTTAATTGTTTATTCAAAAGCGTTCAGGCTTTCAGGCTAAGAACGTAAAACATTCTCAAATGACCAAAATCGAAACTTTTGAAATCCCAGCTACATTGAGATAGAGCTAACTACCAATTTACTCTCATACCAGTTGTTGTCCAACTTTAGTCAAACCTTCCACTGTCTGATTTCTGTCACCTTGGTCACTGTTACTTCTTTTTAATTTTCATACTTTTCTCTGAGTGTCCGGTATCCAATCTCTGTGTTTGGGACATACAGACATACCCAGCAACATGTGACCTCCCCGTGGCCTCACTCTGCCTGCTGGTCTCAGCTGTCAGGTTCGTTTTGTGGGTTTGAATGTGGGTAGACAGCAGCTTGGAAATGTCAAGTCGTGTGCCTACAATCGGAGACACTAATAAAGGTTAAGGGCAGATTGCGCAGTGGCTTTGCTTTGGGGGTTTACTTGAGAAGCAGTTCAGGAACAGTCACAGGAAGTGAGGCGGCTCTGGCTGACACCGATCCCCAAGAAAGGGGGGGTTTTCACCACTGTGGTGCTGCCTATTCTCTTCAGAACTCGCCCACACACTCGCTTTCCTTCTGCACCTCTGAACAAAGACACGTCATTTCTGCTGCACAAACATGCATCGCTTCTTACAGAAGAGTCATCAGCACCTGCAGAGAGGGGAGTCTCCACAGCTGGCAGCCTGCTGACTGCAGCACCCACTCAGCTCTTTACAACACCAGGTGAATCCCCCAGGAGCAGAGCAGGCTGGGCAGCCTGAGAGTCAGTTAGCCCAGCAGCGCTCCCCACTGGCTCCACAGGGCACAGAGCAACAGAGTGAGTCAACTGCTCAGTGCTTTTATTACACACATCATCTGATAATAGATTCAAAGTCACAAAACATATTCATGATTGTCACAGGCCAAGTAACCAGGTTTGGCTCAAAGAAAAGAAACTCCCACAAAGCAGTCTTCAAATGCACTGGATTTATTGCCAGCAAAATAGGGATAACAGGAAAAATAACCTTCACAGGAGTACTTTCCACACCTTCCTCCAAGGCACCCTCTTCCATACTGAGCTCTCCTAGTCCCTTTTATAGCCCCTCCTCTTCTAAGGACCATCATCTTAAAGGGACTCACTCACATTTTCTCAACAGATATGAGCAGTTTGCTCAAAATAAAGTATTCAACCATCCCAAAAAAAAACCTTATAAATTTTAACAGAGTCATGCAACCATGATATATTCGCTTAAACAAAACACCTAACCTTACATCGGTTATTTATAGATGGCTCACCAGTAACCTTTCCCTTTAAGATCATTTGTGTGATACTACAAACAGGAAAGGTGGCTATTGGCCATCTTGATCAACACAAAACAATACAATATAATACAATACAATACTCCAAATGGGAAAAACACTGCAGTGATTTTAGGGAAACAACAAAAGGGTAAGTATCATTCACACTTCATTCGTATCACATACACTCTCTCAAACATACCAGAAGGGTAGAGGGAAGTATTGGAGTATTTCACATTCAGAAAGAAAAAATAAGCACTCTGTCACAATGTGTTACATAATGAAATACACTATGGCCATGCACAATGTAGAGAAACATGATTAACATGAGCTGGTGGAATCAGAACTTGTCCCTACCTGCGCCTCTTCTCAAAAAGACCTTAAATCCCACTAAATGTCTGTAGATGGGTACACATGAAATTTCATGGGAATAAACATTTATTTGATGTATTTTGGTGTTTGCTTCAGTCCATATATTCAGCCCCTCATATAAATAAGTTTGTTCTGGACAAAAGTGTTGTGGTCTAAGAAGTATTTAGAGGAGTAAATGCAATACTCAGAGCACCTGAGATTCAGAGACCCTCCTGCACTCTGATTGAGAGATGCTTGTCATACTGGAAAGTATAACAACCCTTTTCCATTGTGGATTGTCTTACATACTGGCATATACTATAACATTTACATAGAAAAGATCACACAAGTTTGAGTAAAAGGCTGGTTTCCTCTAAATTTATAATTTTGTGGGTTGTGGATTGAATTAACCACAGGCAGTTCCTGGAAATTATGTTTCACTAAAATAGGAAGTATATGCTGTCAACCTCTCACACACATGCCCAACTGAATCACATCAACTGTCTTTGTGACTGACAGTGTGACTATAAATCTGATGACAGGTGAAAGAAAATACTCAACTAAAACCAAAACAAACATGCTAAGAGCTCTTTGATCTTAATTGGATTGGTTTCTTCACACAATATAAGTGAAGCTGCAAAAAAACAGAAGCTATATAAGATTTTAAAAGTCATAGAATTTATCTTGTACTGTATATACTGCATGATTATTTTTTGTTCATTCAGAGGATTATTTGCAACTTACCAATCAGTCACAAATATCAAAATGTGTTTGTGTCCATTGAAGGCAGAATGCATTGTTAAAAAAGACAATATTATGTGCAAGAACTGTAGTGTGACTGTGTCAAAGTTTTGATTTAATCCAGGACTAAATCTGACAAATCAATTTAAAATAACCTCACAAAAACACTTCACTTTGAATTAAATCACCAACAGTAAGTACTGTATATATTACATGAAACAAAAGAAGCCTAGAACTGGGTAGGGAAAAAAATCTTGTCATTAATCCATAATCTTCTGGGCTTCAGTTTGCTTCAGCATTGCTTCAAATTAATGCATCATGAGATGCATGGGATCCGATGATGAAATTGCACTCATGTGATGCAATCCAGCGTCTCCTAAGGCTTACTCATGTCACAGTGCCTCTGTGAAGGATGAAAGAAATGTGCTCTGTGTTGGAGTGACACTGCCAAAGGGCTGTTTTAAGATTTCTGGCAGCTTGGAGGATTAGGTGCTGGTCTGTATTAGAAAAAATGAAGTTAAGAAGGCTGTCCTTATATGTGCCAGGTCCATCACAGGTCTTTCAGTATATACAGTGGCACCAAGGGCAGAAAGTCCCGTACAAAGACAATTCATTTATTTCCCTCCTCACCATGCAGTGTGCTCTATTATCCATTTCTTCCAAGGAATGTAAACCAACTTGTCTCTTTCTCCACTTGTCAAATGCTGTCTTGCTGTAATGCCTGTGACATCAGTCCTTTTCATTGACCAGCTTCACATGGGCAAAGAGAATCCTTGATGCGGCTCACAATGAACTCCTCAGAGAGCACAGCTGTGCTTCTCCAAGCCAAAGCCTAAGCAGCTCTTCAGTGAGCCGTCAGAGTGCAAACTCTGTCCAGGGCCCTAACCTGCAGGACTGGGCCCTCTTGCCTTTAGCTGTGGAAGACGGGCTACATTGTTAATGAATCTCACTTTTCAGGTGCTTGAAGAAAGGGCTGCAGTTACAGAAGATAACTGAAGTGAATTACAAAGAATATTAGAAAAGAAAAAGCAAGCTGGGTGTGAGAGCTCCTTGTTTCACTTTTAAGTATAGTAGATGTAGTAGCCTCCAGTATAGTAGATGACCCCTCCCACCCCTCGCATAAACTCTTTGCCCTCCTACCATCTGGGAAAAGCAATCGTAGTGTACGGGCTAGCTCCACCAGGCTCTGTAACAGCTTCTTCCCTCAGGCTGTCAGGCTCCTCTACACCCTGGAATCTACTTGCACTCGCCCCAATTCCAGAAACAGGGTTAAAATCCCCCCAGTGTGTTGTGTAAAGTATATTGTATTATGTATTTAACTTGTAATTTGCACTGTCTGCACTTTGCACTGTGTATCCTGTCTACAATGTCCATGTCAGTGTCCTGTCTGTTTTTACACCATAGATGAGGAGGAACGATATTTCTTTCCACTGTATACTTGTACTGTATATGGGTGTAATGACACATAAACATGAACTTGAACCTAACTCAGTTAGGAAGCAACAGAATTCCCCCGATTGCTTCATTATTAGCTCTAAGCAAATATAATCTTAGAATGTGAGATGATACAGTAGGTTGCTGTAAAGGAAAGTACCTATTCTACATTATGTGGGGAATTGTTTGAAAAAGAAAGTGAAACAACCTTGAAAAGGCAAGGGAATTTTCTTGGGTGAGAATAAAAACAAAAAGGTACATAGCAGATGGATAAAATGGTGATTATAAGATTATATTAGACATATCTTAAATATATAATATGGCTTTTGAAAATGTGCAGCAGTAATCCCCCCAGTGTCCTGATAGAGTATCTGGATGGCTTATCTAAAGACTGTGTGCCAAGTTCTGAAACCATCACCCAGGACTGCTGCTCAATCATTAAACAGGTTCTTCTGATCTCATTTAAATTCCAACACTGAAGAAGGTGAACTGATGACAATCCTCAATCCTGTCTGGCAGGGATTTCCCGCTGTGAATACTGAAGTGCACGTCAACACTTGTGAATTTTCCACTCAAGGAGGATCAGTACTACTTTGAGATATTATTTTAATGTACAGCTCAAAAAAGGAGAATTTTTCTCTTCCCAGGGATTTTAGATAATCATATATTCTGTGTAAATGTGTAATTTTAACTATTTGTAGTTTCATTGAATACAATTCTTAAACACTGCTAAAACAGCTCTTAAACATACCCGTGACTAGGTTCCACTGCTCAGTGTCATTGACACGACCGCCAGCCAGCTGAGATCGACACACAGAAGAGCTAACCAGTGCCAGCAGCGGGTTAATAATATGACAAGCGCCGCCGCACGTGTTAATCCATCAGCACACGCTCTATCGTGCGGCATGCAGCGCTATTTAAACCATCAAAACGCGTTTCTTGCTGCTCGGTATTGTTGTCTCTTATTGAGAGCTCTGATCTCGCCTTGTTTGAAACGCTCTAGGGATACCCCGTTTCGTTTTCTGAATTTCCTTTTCCCTTTCGACCACGAACTTGCCGTATGTTTTGGATCGGAGGGCCTGTTTCAGTATCTCTCGGCTTTCGAACTACCTTTTGATTTTGTTTTGACTACGAACCCGCCTAACGTTTTGGATCGGACACTTGCTTCATTCTCCTTCGTCTGCATAGGATCCTCATACCTCCACACTTGGGTTCCTTATAGTTTTCAATACAAGAAGAATTATGATGACAGATTAAGGATTAGTTTTTGTTCTCCTGTTTTATAAAATGCATTGGGGTATTCCTCAATGTGTTTATAAAACCAAAGAGTACATAAAATACTTAAAGAATTTAAAGATTAATTCAGGGTAATGCTGAATAACGTATTGTAACGCTTACGGCCGACAAGCAGTGTGTGTAAGAGCCGGCGTACCAGAGCGGGTGACGTCACCGCCCTTCCCTGTGATAGCAGGACCACAGCTACTGGGCTGTGGAGAGATCTCTCTTTGGCTCACGGGGCTAGGTCGCTGCAGAGAGACGCGGAAGTCCCGGGTTCGAGCCTCCAGTCGGGATGGGGCCGACCAGATGCGGCAAGGGCGCCCGCCTGAGCCCCCGTTGCGTTACAGTATGTTTAGTAAGTTTAATAGTTCAGTAAGTCAATTAAGAAAAAAACATACAAAGGAAAGCACATTTTAAAATTTAAAAAGAGCAGGATTCAGTTAACAAGGATTATAGTGAAATGCAAGGAGAGGTACTGTGAAAATGCTATTAGAAGAGCCAGGAGAGACAGAATGGGATATTGCAATGGAAACTACTGTACAATGCAGTACAAGAGACTGCTTATGAAAAAGGCTTGTATTTATGTTGACAATTTATATCTTGAAGACAATGTGGGGAAACAGTAAAATATCTATACTGTATATTCAGTTAAAATTATTTAATTTAAATCAAGGAATGTTATGTTCAAATTGTATGAAGCACTAGTAAGGCTTCATTTAGAAATGTTTGGACAGTTTTGGTCATGTTCTAGAAAAGATAGTGTAGTGCCGCTCTGGTGTCTTTCCAGAGAACAGCAAAAAATATACATATTCTGGCTTGAATGTCTTGCACTGACAGGCTACGAGTGCTGAATCTTTCTAGTCCAGAACAAAGACAAAAAAGGGACATGATACATGCATTCAAAATCCTCAAAGACACTTTGAATGTCAACTCGGAGTGTTTCTGCAGAATGAACACCCTAACCACAAAGAAGTGCATTAAAACCCATGAATAGGGAGCACGTCTTTGGGTTGTGAGAGTTTGGAATAAGCTACCCAACCAGATGGTTAAAACTGCTGCCCTGGATCAGTTCAAGAAACAGCTGGATAGAATTCTTGAATAAATTAGCTACAGTAGTAATTACCAGAATAGGGCTTTTGTGCCAAATGGTCTCTTGTTTGTTACAGTATGTTCTTATGTTTTGGTACTTAATGTTTTACACTACAAATATGAAATGAGAATCCAGGTAACTATTTTAAATGAATGAATGTGTTTTCTCCATTGAAAACCAAAAAGCATATCAAGGAAATCTGAACTGATATTTCTTTTTAAAAAATGATTTGTTTTTTTTTTAGATATCACGTTGGTGACTGATAAATCCATACCTTATAAACCTCAGGACTTTGAACTGTAGGATCCCCTGGCCTCCTCAGCAAGTCCAGAGTTCTCTCCTTGTTGGCTGTCAGGGAACCCTGCCAAGGCTACAAACCCCTCCTTACTCCGTCACCTTCACAGCTGCTGTCTGTCTCAAAGAAAAGAGGGGCTCTTTTCTTAACAGTTTTCTCATTTCTACTCAAATGCTGGCTGATATTTTATCTACAGTATATACTCCATGTGCTTTTATAGGCATTACTTAGACTTCCAGTATATGGTACAATTCCAGCACAAATGTTAAGTGATACAAACCAGCACCTGTAATTGGGTTCAGGTATTCAAAAATGTGAAATTCAACTAAGACAGGAATATTCATTATAAAGCATACATTTTTCTAAAATGTACTAATCTTCTCAAAACAAAAATCCACAGAGGACATCTGTGTGTTATGTTGATTTGCTGCAACGTTTCTTACCAAAATATTCCCCTTTCTTGGCAAACATGTTTGAATACCCTGTCAATTCCGTCATGCAACATCAGCAACATATACTTTTACTCTTGCTTTTACCATAGCTCCTACTTTGAAACAACCCTAAGCCTCATTCTTTTTAAGAACGTTATGAAAAATTCCAGAGAAGAGAAACTGGATACGTTCCTTGGCTAAAGGGAATATTCTACACTGACTGGCTGAAGCAAATGACTCCTTTTAAATTGAGAAATTTACAAGGAGACCTGATACAAGTATTCAAAATCCTCCAATGCACTGATAAAAGTCAACCAAATGGACTTCTTCAGGATCAACTTTGAAACATGAACCACAGGACACAGATAGAAACCATGTGCAAAAACTGTTTTTAAACTGAGCTAGCAGGTTTGTGGGAGTTGTGAATAATCTACTCCACTACACATCATAAAAATCCCATCTTTGACTCCTATCCAAAGGTAACTAACACAAGCCACATTTGAAAATTGTTCATTACTCCAGTTTAGACGTAACTGGTATTATTTCTGTTGTTCAAGCTTAAGCCATTGGTTCTTTCAAGAAATATATGGATGACATCCTCAGATCATTTAGCTACTAGCTACCGATATGTGTTAGATGGGCTGTATGGCCTCCTCTCATTTGTAATCATTTTTATGTTATTAAGAAAGTAAAAGAGAACTGACATGTTTTAGGTCAATCCATAGTTTTGACTACCAATGTCTATTTCAAGTTCTGTTTTCTGTAACTGGGGTGACAGGATTTAATTTTATTATCATGTTTATTATCATTTCCTAAGCACCAATTCTTATTTGGAAAAATAGGTCTAAGATTGATTAAATATATTGATCTACTCAAATAGCTGTGAATTGAAAAAAATACATTTTTCACTCAGTAGCATGATTTAAAAAGGGAAACAAAAAATTGAAAACACTGCAGACTGAAATATTAATAGGATTTTTTTATGTCTAGTTTTCAATGTTAAAACACAGTATTGGTTTTTAATTCATTTTTATCATTACATTTATTATGACTATGTAAATGGTTTTCATTTAATCATGTAACTTTTTACTTATTGCTCATTTCATGCTGCAAATGTGCCAGACAGCCAAAACACACAGCAGCTGCTCTCTGCTTAGGTGAGGTATCTGCAGTGACTGCAAACTTGCAGAAGTGACATTCTTCTTTCCGTCACAGACTGAGGGGACTTCTGTTGAAGACGTGGTGTCTTTTTTGCTACGTTTTGCGAAGACAGATTCACAGAAGGTCAGAGCAGTATGGACATGGATGGCTACTCACATACTGTAGGTAAGAGAGAATACATTTCTCTTATGTGCTGTATATTCTGTATCATCAGTACAACAAGCACATTTTTTCAAATCTGAGAGTAAAATATTATATTTGCAAATATAAGAGAGGTTACAAATGAGAAAAGGTATTTTATTTTAAGTGTATGTTGAAACAAAAGACATAAGTTTCTGTATGTTCTTTATTTTGTATTATGGATCAATTGTGTACAAATGTAGTTGTCACTGCATAGCTTCCAAAGAACACTGGGTCTGGGGTTTTCTGCCTGAGGATTTTGCAGTTCAGTCTAGCCCAGTGTTGACCAGACACATAGTGGAGGGCTGTTCTCTGTCATCTTAGTGTCCTTCATTAGCTCTTATGAGCTGTGGTCCTAAACACACTGTGCCATTGTTGAATTTGTTTTGTATCACTTGAAACACTTGGTAAACAATATTGTAAATGATTAATCATAAATGCTTGAGAGATTAAATGATTTATTGTAAACTATTGCTGTGAAAGTTTTCTTGATAGTCATAACCATAATAAATAAAAAAAAGATATATAATTCTGACAAAGTATATTTTTGTGTTATTAATAAAAAATGACTACTTTAAGGTCTGCTATTAGGACTTGATGAGGACTAGGTGAAGGTTAAATGTGACTAAATATGATAGACAATAAAATCGTAAGGAGATGTACTTTTCACCATTTTTTTTCATATTGTACTGAATATACTATTCCTGACTGATGACTTCCTTTCCTAGGTATGGAAAGTAAGATTCTACCTACAGTACGTATGGGGGGCACTGAAATTTAAAAACTTCTAGTGCATGCTGCAGAAGTATTTTGGGGAACCGCTGATTTAGTGCAGTTACAGCATAATCAAAAATGTATTTATGTTCTGCAGCTGTTACAATAAACAAATAGAAGTGACCACAATTTTTTGAGACAGAAGCTCTTACTAACTGACAACCTACAGTAACTGAATTATTGCTGATGTTAAGAAGTGATGTTTTTTAAAACAGAAGTTCAGGAGGAGGTCATATTCTAATTTCATACTTCCACTTCCCTACGCGTCTAAGATCCCAGGCCTCACATAGGCTCCGCGTGCATCCTTTCTAGCACTCAACAATTTGTTTTGTTGAAAACAGATGTGTTTAGCACTTGATGTTGCTGGGACCTTACTCATCTCTTAAGAGCCAGGACATGAGTTGCTTTCTTCAGCCTCAACCTCTCACCAAAAACAAGCGGCTGTGCTACCACCATGGGGTCTACATTTTTCTATTAGAGCTCCTGAAGTTGTTAAGCCTTCCAGAAACATTGAACAGCTGCTAAATTTTTCTCCCCCTTTCCCTTCCTATCACTGCATCTATGGCTCTAGCCTGTATCTTTCCCCTTTCTCAATCCTTCTTTTTGCAGTCCCAAAGAGTTTACAGGAGCCCCTGATCATGTACTTCCACTTTCCCCCCTGGGTGTGAGTGCACAACATCAGTCTGCATTAGATATGGGCCTCCTCATTCACAGTGATAATTTCCCTGCTCATGCAAATTTACCAGCTCCCTTGGTTGACGTCCAATTGGTACAGTATTGGCCCTTGTTCTCATGCATTCTGGCTAGCAAACTTCAGCAGGTGGTAGCTCTCTTCCTACTTTCCGTCAGGCTACTCTTCCAGATTGCCACAGCACCTTAAACTTCCCAATGCAGAGTTCCAATCTGAAGATAGCAGGTCCTGCTGGTGCTGCTACCTGTTCACTGATTCGTGCATTTCATTCACTTCTTTCCCTATCTATTTCTCTGAAAAATTGCATATTTGACTCTACTGTTCAAACTCAAGCTCAAACCTGTATCACACACATCTCATGCACTTCATATCTGAATCTACTCAATCAACAAGCTCTGCATCATATGTACTTCTCATTCACTTTATGCTGCCTGCATGTTCTGCTCAGTTCCTGCAAGACTGCAACAGACCCAACTTGCTCTTAGTGAGTTTTAAATCTGCATCACAGTTTTGGGGATTCTTCTGGGTTGATGTAACAGTGCTGATAGGAGCTTTAATTTTCTTAGCCAAGCCAGTTAAAGCCAAAGTACTGTCCTTTAATATTTGTCAACACGTTTCATTATATAACCCATTAGAATTGGACCAAACTATTCAAAAAGTGGGTAGCGTATTTCTATTCAAATTATAATAATGTTGGAAAAGAACTTAAATTGCTTAAAAGTTTATATATTTTTAAGTGAACATTTATATAGAAAAATGATTTCAAAATTTACCAGATAAATTGTATGTACAATACAATGACAATATTATTGCATGTGGGGTACAGTATCTCACAAGGAAAGGTTTCAGTGTTAATGCTGTATGTGGGGAGGAGACAGAGTTCTTAAGGGTACCAGAAACTCTTAGGTCGATCCTGTTTAAAATAAAACAGTTACTTTCCCAGCACTTTGCGAATGCACAGCTATGGGAATACCTGCAATCTAGAAGGGAATTCTCTTGAGGAATGCCTCATAAAATAGTGTTCTCGTCACATAGATTAAAGTTGTTTACCTACTAATTTTGAAACAACGAGTCTCATATGTGTTGTTTTGTCGCTTCTCAGTATACAACTTTAAAAACCACACAAAGGATCCTCAGGAGTGTTCAGGAGAAGGAAAGCTAATTGTGCAGGACAGGCTGAACTGTTTCAAGAAATGTGCAGGTACTCCTAAGATCTAACACCGGCCTGTTGGTGATGTTCATGACGCAGTCACTTAAAATGATCAGGACGAAGTGAAAAGGGAGAAATCAGCTCTTACCACGTGAAACTGTATCCCAAACATTCAGGCTAAGATTGATTCACTGTTCTCTGAAAAAAGGAATATTTCCATTTAGTACTTTTCATTGCAGCTGTGCTCATGGTTATACAGCTACACAAGAGAAGACTCATTTTAGGTTAAGTTTTCTCTCACTGTTTTTGACACTCAGTCCTGTTTAAAAAATAACTACATTTTGTTTCCAAAATGATCTAACAGACTTACAATATTATAGCAAGACGTTTTATATTACCTCCTTTAAACCCAGGCATCCCAGTACCCTTTTTCAGAATTAAAATTTAAAAAAGTTAATTAAAAAAAGAATCATTAAAGCTTCAGTATCTACCTGGTGAAAAATTAAAACAGGTTACTTGAAATGGAATCTAGAACTTCAGAGTTCTAATGAGGGAAGTAAAAGTTCCAGCTCCAGTTGACAGAAAATAATTCCTCAATTCACTAATCTACATATGATTTAAGCTAATAATTAGAAACATATGGTGCAAGAAATGCTCCCTTTTAAATCACCACAACTCCTTTAAAATCCACATGCAAACCATTGGTAACCAAAGAAGGAGCATAAGCTCAGAGAGGATAATCTTCATAATTGATAATATAATAAAACATTAAGCCTGTCAGGGTAGGACATTTGTTGAAGTCCCAAAATGTACTGTATCTGGTTGCTCTTCTTTGGACTGATTCCAGAATTGCAATATCTTTTCTGTGATCTAGTGATTTAAAATTGTACACACTATCTAATGGAAACCTTATTTATATTATACAACTTTAAAATGCCATCATTTCAGTTCAGTTTGACACTTTTGACTTTTTATATGCTTACCATTCCCTGATGAAAATGTGAAGGATGTGCCAACCTCTGTTTTTGATTTCTGATGTAGTACTCAGCACTTGTCCATGTTAAGGGTCATTTGCCAGGAGTTTGCCTAGTCTATTACAGATTCAGTCTATATATTTTTTAATTTCCTTTGCTGCTTCTACAGTGTTAAACTCTACTAGTTTAACTACACCAGAGTATACTGTACATTACTGATATAATTAGGAAGTGCAATGTTATTAGTACAGATCACTGTGGTATCCACTAATCACTATCTGAACTTTCAACCTTTATCTGTTTTATGTTATCTAATCAATCCAAACACACATTGCCCAAATAACTAACACCTGTTATTTGAGAATTGTTCTTTTTTGAGAACTTTATTAAAAGTCTTCTGAAAACCTCAGTGTAAGGTAAAACAGTGTAAGCCGTGTGTATGATCATTGCTGCTGTTGCTTATTCAAAATACTCTAACACATTATTTACACATTACTTTGAGGTATGGTGACCATCCATTAAGATCCTGTTTCTATATACTGTACATGATCAGTTTAGTTTAATTATTGTTTCAGTAATCTTACATGTGACAGAAACAAGGCATATTGGTCTTTAAGTCCTTGGTTCTGTTTGTCATTCTTCTTATGGATGGGCACTACATTAGCAATTCTTCAGTCACTGGGCACTACCCCTGTCTTGAGAGACCATTGGAAGACACACTTCATACACCACTGAAGTGCAACTCTCTCTTGTGGCATAATGTGGCAAACATTATGTGTCAGCAGTCCTGTACAGAGCAAAGTAGAGAAATTACTTCACTAATTTAATTAAGGTGGAACCTTAGTAGGCTATTTTCTATAAAGCCAGAGTGGAATTCAGCCAGGTTACCAGATCTCCAGCCTCCTCCACCAGATACTAAACCCCTACACATTTACAAACAGAGCTAATTGATTTTTTAGTTTTTATTTTTAACAAAAACAGCATACAATCTCTCTTTCATGTGGACACATTAACACACTTAAGCATCTCAAAAAATGAAATGTGCTGCATCTCAATGGACCAAAAAAGAAAGCTTGAATGATTTAAGATTTTTGATGTGGTGGTTTTAGAATTGCAGGTGTCCCGTGTGAGTACATTTTGGGATCATGCCCAGAAAAGGCCAAATCCAGACACGCTTGGAATGCAGTTTCAATCGGCAGTCAGTGGCACCTGGTTGATGTGACCTGGAGCAGAAGGCAAGTTTGTTTCAATTGAAGAGGTTCCAGTGGGGGGACTGTGTCTGTCAGTGGGTGCAGGGTTAGTTACACTGAAAAGAAGAAAGGAGAGGAAGGCACTGGCTGCGGAGTCTTCTACCTACACACTTGGGGACGGTCAAATTTTATGCTTTACTCCTTCTGTCTACTATTCAGTGTGGAATGAACCATTACATGGTCCTTCCTTGTAACTAATTTGAAAGCATTTTGAATGGTTCCAGTCAGTTATTCATTTACAGTAAGATCACAACAAAATGAGGATTTCTTCTTTCCATTCAATCTTTCAGAAGGTTGTTGAAATAGTGTCTAAAATAAAAGTTACTGATGTAACTTGGTTATCACTAATTCAGTCCCAGTACTTGAGGCTGGGAGTGTAATGCTGACCACATCAACTCCACTTCAAGTGTCGGATGGTCAAGAAAAATGGTGGCCCTTGCCCCCCATTCCCAATGGGCCTTTATGGCCTGAATAAGGGACCTACCTACAGTACCTACTTGAGGCTGGGCCTTTATGGGTAAAAATCAAGAAGCCTCTGGCAAGAAGAAATGCCATAATGTTTTGGAACAGTAATCTGTGATTGATCAGTAGGTTGAAGGTTTTGTTTTAATCATGGCCTAAATCTGACTGTCAGGTGGTCTCTCAGGAAGCATCTTGTATGTAGTTCAGAAGCCAGAAGACCCCGACATAAAAATCCCGAGACTACAATTTAAAAACGGGGCTTTCTTCTGCCACACTAGATTCTCTGCAGTTCCCAGTCCAACAGGGAAGACCAACCCAAACTCTGTTCCAGCAGCCTTCAACTGAGGCTCCTTCTGCCTCCTCAACCATTGATTCTTAAAGGCCCAGTCAAAACACTCAAAATAATCCCCATATATATAACATAATTATCAAAATAGACTCCCACATATATACACGCATTTACTGTATGCTTCAAAATTATTTTTCTTTTTTCTAAAATCTCAATCAGGAATAGAATGTTGGACTGATACCAGTATGAAAAGGATGGGGAGACCAGTTCCTCTCCTATGCTCTAGAGGGCACTGTGGTGCCAGGAGCTTCAGGAACAGGCTGCTGGCCATCCAGCTACTGCTCCTTTAAGAGACACCTTGAGCTCAGATAAAGGTCTGACATTTTTTCTACCCTTTTCCCAAATCAATTCCAATACAAACAAAAATACAATAACATTTATTTATGAATATGTATTTGATTTTATTAATTTTCCCACATAAACAGTGGAAATATTAACTGGTAAGTACATGGTTTTAATTATGTATGATGGTTTTTTATACCACAGTTGTAATCAAAATGTTTGCTGCAGGCTGTGTGAGGGTACACAGGCTGTACTGTTCTTTTTCAGCTATTACTTTTTCCCCAACGAGTTCTGAAATTTTGAAATGACACACTTTATTGCAATTAAGGGTCCATTTCTAGAAAGCAGTTGCCAACCTGTTTTAACTTGAAGGCCCTCATCTCCACAGACACTACAGTAGCCTCCAAATGTGTCTGTTCTTTAACGAACTATAATGTTAAAATATTTCATTGAGTGCTGAATTATTCTGAAATTCAGCCAGTGAGTCAATAGTCAGTCAATGTCTCCCAAAGAAAAATATAATCATGGTAATGCAGCTTGAAAAACTCATGGCCCTAGTGATCTACGATATTGTAGTTAACTCGCTGTTGAATATAGGTAAGTGTATTGTATTGAATGTACACTAGTAACATTAGTATTATTAGGTAAATTGTAAAGATGCCCACTGTTATCTTTCAGGGATTATAATAAGCTCAAGGTTAACAAATCTCCTGGTAATGATGGCCTTACCACTGAATTTTATAAAACCTTTCGAGATGATTTGGCTGAATTTCTTCTTCTGGTGTTAAAGGAATGAATTGGACAAGGGAGTTTTACCAACCTCGATGACTCAGGGCTTAATAACCATAATTCCAGATAAAGATAATTTGTTGATAGATAATTGGCGGCCTATCACTTTGATTAATAATGATGGAAAGATTCTTCCTCCTGTTTTTGCAGAGAGACTGAAAACAGGCCTTGACTCAATTATTGATGAGTCACAATCAGGTTTCATGAAAGGAAGGCATATGTGTAATAATATTCGTTTGGTGTTGGACCTTGTAGACTATGGTGAACTTATTTGTCAGGATAGCTTTATTCTATTTGTGGACTTTTATAAGGCTTTTGACAAAATTGAACATTCTTTTAGTTTTGAAACTCTCAATTTTTGGGGGCTTTGGTGAGTATTTTCAAATTATATTAGAACTTTGTACAATCAATGTAACAGCTCTGTTAAATTGGCTCATGGAACTTCTCATAGATTTAGAATTGGTAGGGGAATTCGACAAGGATGTCCCATAAGCCCATTCTTATTCCTGCTGGTCACACAAGTTATGGCTATTCATATAAAAAAAGATGTGTTTCAGGGTATTCAAATACAGGATAGAGAGATTAAGTGTTCCCAATTAGCTGATGACACAACGCTATTTTTAAGAAACCATGCAGAGATTGAGAAGGCAATTAAGTGTATAAATGTTTTTTCCTCTGTTTCTGGTCTTTCTCTTAATTTAAAAAAATGTGAACTGATGGCTCTTGGGAACTGTGATGTTTCATCTATATGTAATATTCCTGTAAAAGATGTAGTTAAATATCTAGGTATTAAGATTTCCAAAAATTAAAAAATGATCTAAACTTTTCTCCAATTATGCATTCATTTGAAAAAAAACTTGACTTATGGTTGTTAAGAGACCTTTCTTTAAATGGTCGAATACTTTTGTCTAAATCTGAGGGTTTATCTAGATTAGTTTATGCTTCACTGGTTCTGGATGTACCACCTGCAACTATTAGGAAAAATGACTCCAAACTTTTCAAATTTATCTGGAGGAATAAACCCCATTATCTTAAAAGAGAAATTATTTGTCGTCCACAGGCAGAAGGGGGCTTACATGCTTTAGACTTTAGGACATCTAATGCTATTTTCAAGATTAAATGGATACAAAACTATTTAAAAAATAAGCAAAGTGTATGGCATATAATCCCCAATCTGAAATTTCAAGAAGTAGGGGGTCTAGACTTTTTACTAAAGTGTAACTTTGACCCAATGATTTAAAATTAATATAGATGACAAATGTGTTTTTTGTGACAATAGCCCTGAAACTATTCAGCATTTGTTTTGGTTATGTCCCAGGGTAAAAATGTTCTGGGCTAAGTTGCAGAATTATATTAAAAAAGAGACCAATATTGATATTTATTTTGTTGAAAAAGATATTACTGTATGTTAAGTTTCAGCCCCAGTGAAAACAATATAAAAATTTCTTTTGTAATAAATTTAATTATTATACCGGCACGTTATCACATACATAAAATGAAGTGGTCTGGGAGGTATCCTGTGTTTGAGTATTTTAAAATGGAAGTAAAGGGGTATTTGCAGACTATTTCGAAATGCAAAAATATGAAAGCGGTGCGGACATTATTTTTATTTAATTTGTTTAATCTTTTTTCATAACTTGAATTTATGTAATAGTGTGTACCCCGACGATATTTTTGTTTTGAATTGTTATATGTACTCTTGTTTGTATTGTAATGTTTGTTCTTTTGTTAAGCATAAATAAACATTTTAAAAAAAATATTTCAGGGATTATTACTTCCTGACAAGACCTGAGGAGTTCTGTAAAACACACACACCAGATGACTCTAGATGGAACTTGCTCGACAGAAAAAGCAGCACAGCCACAGCAGTGTGTCAGACTGCAGGAAAGCTTTTCATGCAAATATTTGAAACTGAATCTTAATTCAGGTTATTGGGTACTGTAACAGGATCTTTAATTTAAGCGGGTTGAGGTAACACAAATACAGCCCAAAGGTAAAAAATAGTGTAGAAAATGTGAAACAAAATCCACAAAAATAAAACCTAACACCTCCGTTTTAGCTACTAAACAGTAGCCCCTCTCTGATCATATCCTGATAGCTAAACTTCTTATTGCCTCCAAACAAGTTTCTGTCTGAATCTCTTTAAAAACACATTTTGAAACAAAACTCTTTTCCGATCATATACCTTCCTCTGACAAAATTGTATTCAATTAAAATTAAACCAAAGGATTATCTTTGGGTTCATGTATTCTTAATCTTAGTGTGGTTCTTAACTCTCATCTTAACATTGAAACGTATAAGATGTGTTAAGAAGTGCATATTTGATGATGAAAGTTAGGCTTTGACTTGAGATAAAACTAATACTACAGTACGTGATTAATTAAATTCAAGTTATTTTGACCAGAAAATGTGTCATTTATTCACTGTGTGATGTTATGTGCACCATGAAGTTTATTTGTCTACTTATGGAACTCAATTTCGTACCTCTATTAATCTAACAGTGAAGACAGAACATCCAGTTGTTTTTTTAGCAAGTGTAGTTTCTCCAAAACACTTTTGGAAGGATACAGAGGGTGTTTGTATTGCTGGCTATCAACTCAGGTTGAGGTGCAGGGAGAACAGGATAATCTAATGCTTTTAAATCTCCAGTCTGAAAAATAATACTTATTCTGGAACAGTCCCAGTTATTTATAATATACTGAGTCTCTGGGCTTTAGCTGATTCAAACACGTGCCTTGGAACAACCAACACATCTGTTTTTTATGCTGTGAGGGATTAATCAAGAGCAAATGGAATAAGCCATTATTCCTTAAGACAAGATACTTTGTATTGATCCTAAATACCAAATAATTTTCCGGTCATTCCCTCCTTTGGTAAACAAGCAATTAAAAAATGTAGCATCTAAAATGTAAGAATTAATATGCTTCAGAGCTGCCTCAGCAAAGTTAATTATATATGTTAATAGCTTGAATACAATGTTTACGTGGATTAAAGAAAAGACTGTGTGAAGGTTATCCGCTTGATTTTAATCAGTGTCATTAATGTTATGTAGTGCAGCTCATATGCATTTGTTTTAACAAAGGGCTTTGTGCTAAAATGTTGAGTGCTTCATTAAATATATTTACAATCAAATGCATTTTTAAAGATGGCTTTTACTGTATGAAAATCCCGATACACAACATTACCATATGTCAAAACATGTTTAAGAGTGAACATTTATTATTGGTTTTGTTTTCAACATTAACAGTGACCAATAGGCTTACAGCATTCCTATCTTTCAAAGTAACAAAACATCATGGTCAATCTATGCAAAAAGATATAGAATAAAATACATAATGACATGTTATGGAGTGTAGGGAAAGAACTGTACAGTGCTGAAAAAATAAATAGATTTATATTTATTTTATCTATTTACTTTATTAATTGGGTGAATTTATCCCTCGGTTTTTCATTACTCTAAATAAATTTAGATATACTTTTATTTTTTTATTTGAAGAAGGGAGCAGATAGGAGGCAAAGAGGAGACTGAAATCAGAGGAGGGAGAGAATGTTCTTTTTAACCACATTTATCCTAATAATAATGAGATTGAGAGAGGGCTTCTTGAAGTTAAATCAAGTTTAATATTTTTGATTAGAGGTATGTAAAGATGTAAAGAGATCTGGAGAGATAAAACTGCCAAGTTCCTTGAATCCATTTTAATAGGTGAAAGGGGGTTATGGGTATTAGCACTTTGGGGAATTCTCATTGTTAATGCTATTGATTTGAGTACATTAATTTTGTTTCCAAAGAGGTGAAATTCATTCTAGCATTACTGCAATTGTTGGTTCTGGTTTACGGTAGTTACAGTATATGCAGAGAACATTATAAAGGGAGATTTTCTGTTCCTCTTCCCCCTACCAGAAAACGAGAGAGAGTTGTACTCATCGCTACGGCCTCAGGAAATGGTTCTACGACTAAAGCACAACAGAGAGGGGACAGCTCTGTATCGTGCCCCACTGCAATCTGAAAACTATGAGACATAAGACCATGCAGGGTCACCACTGCTTGGGGACTTTATTAGTTTTATTAGATTAATACAATTAGAGCCCAAGTTAACTTTATCAAGCGTAGCAAAGAGAAAGAGAAATTTCCATTTGACCCTATAACATGCTTTTTCAGCATCAAGAGAGAGTAAGGTTGTGGATATTTCAAAGGGTAGGTTTTTTTTTTAAACAATGTCCATGTTGACTATCCCCAGTAATGCCTTTACTACATGGATAAGGTTGGGTCCTGTTCGAAAGCTCCAGTGTTTTACATGATATGCATATTATGTTAGAGTACAGTAGGTCAGACGAATTAGAACAATCCTCCTATTATTAATGATTAATAACTTATTTTGACTAGCATAGCTATAACGTGCTTTCCTGGGAAAGGAGCCATACAGTACATGGTAATGTAATAAACACCCACTTCATATTTGTGACTCATGAATTTATATACTGCAACACTTTTCACATGAGAACTGGTAAGAAAGAAAAGCATTCAAGAATCACAGCCTGAAGACAATGTGTTAATTTGGGTCACATGTTTAACTATGCAGTATTTAAGAATACATCAAGTGACCATAAAACACTTAAGTATGCAGGTATGCTAACATGGACTTTTAAGGTACCTTATAATAAACCATTAGAATAATCTAATTCATCAGTGTGATGAAGGTATGCATTAAGTCCTGCATTGAAAAAAAACACTTTAATTTGGCAATATCTATAAACTGGAGAAAACACTCTAGACATGCTTTAAATCTCTGGGTAAATGATAGGTTGGGATCAAAGGTTGCACCCAAATGACATGTTGTCGCTTTGAGGTTGTCCTGGAGGAGTTATTTACATATAGAATGTCAGTTTATTTTCCCCAAGGCTCAGAAGCCCTGCAACTTACGTATCTGCAACAAGAGAATATTAATTATATTTATATAAGCTGTATAACTAGTGCATATGACAATAAACTTAAACTGACCTTATTTTATGTTCAATCCCATATGTAAAGTCTTTGTTCTATTTGATGTACATAAAAAGATATTTAAATCTTTACTTTTATGTCATTCATGGTATAATGAATAATACTGTATAGTGAATCTAGTTATGATGAGCTAGATAGTGTTGGGGAACAAGTAGAGGTTAATTCCATGGTGAAAAGTAGAAAGCATAAAGTTTCAGCTGTTCAGCCTTCTTCAGGTGTGAAGAGAGACAACAAAGTAGCGAGAATATAAAGCACAGGAGAACAAAACATGAAGCAGGTCAGAATGTGTACAGCAGGTAAAAAAGAGTCCAAATGAATTAAAATCTGGGCGAAAGCTGTGAAATCTGTAATCTGTCCATTAGTTTTCCTCCCTATTCTTTTAAATGCACATCCCTGTATCCTCATCTTTTAATTTGATTCTATAGAAGTCTACTGTGTTGACTCTACCGTTGAGAATAGAAATTTTGGATGAGCTCATTTCTCTGTTCAAGACTAAGAAGCTTCAGTTTATTAAACTTGTCATAGTGGGACATTACTTAGATGTATCTGGTTGCTCTTTTGTGCACTCTTTCAGTATAGCAAAATCTGTTTTTTAAAGCAGTGAATGAAAAATCTGAGTGAGTACCTGGCTCATGGGTACAACACCAGTATCCCATCGGCAACTAAACCCCTGAGCTTTTGCTCTGTAATCCTTGCCACTGCTCCATTGTGCTGCCTGTTGCTCCTGGTAGTGGTTTTGGACACAGATATTCCTTCCACAAAAAAAATATCTGGGAAGCTCATAACTGAATGCATCCAGTGTTTCAGTCACTATACCATTCGTTTACAGGTGATACTAATATAGGAAAGAACTGTTGATGTTTCACACACACATATCAAATAATACAATCCTGATAAAATAATGAAATGGTAGTCATCAGGAGAATGTAAACAAACATGCTTGCTTTAAAAACGGCGTTTTGGCTGTGGAGCCTTCTTTGGGTGTATTAAATTATAACACCCGATGAAGGCTTCACAGCCAAAACATTGTTTCCCTTGTTCTCTTTTCAGCATAGAATAAACCTGTGCTTGTTCCTTTGCAGCCTAGGCATGCTGATGTAGCTACCTACTTGAACTACTTGCTGTAAAGACGCCTGTTTTCTGTAAATCACCTGACCCGAGCAATTGGCAAAACCTCAGTTGAAACTAAAAGTAAGCACCACGTACAAGGCAGTGTAAACTAGAGTGACTCTTCTCTCGCAGCACAGAAGAAAGACTCTCTAAGATATCAAATGAAACAACATCACATAAAAATCATACTATCTAAAATTATTTTTTATTTTTGTCTTGGAAATAAAATGCATTATGAAATTACTAAAGACACAATTTAGACAACAATACCATTAATAATACTAGTAAAAAATATTAATATTGTTCTTTTTCTTGTTATACTTCTAGTTAAAACTGGAAAATCACCCACAAATGTCAAAAGCCACCTCCAACAAAATAGAAACATGCAAACTAGAGCTACAATTCACTAATGCAGAAAATATTATTCTTTCTCCCATTACATTTTATTCCTTTCTGTGACCACTGGAACCCAGACTGAGGAGTACAATCAAGATCAAAGACTTGGACTTGGACACTTCAAATATGAGTAGTCTGTTTTGTGCAGAAGCAACAACATGTTAGGATATATAGTTAAAAGCATAAAATTGAAATCATCATACTGTATGTCATTAATGCATGGAAAATGCTCAATAGCCAGTGTTGAAACTGGACCAACCCCATCTTTAGCATTATAAACATGTACTGTAAATACAAACATGTATTCAATTCAACTTTATTGTCATTAAACTTACACAGGTGCATAGTATAATGAAAAGTGTTTCTCATTAGTCACTCAGGTGCATTATATAAATAGGACAGAAGATAAGACAAGAGACAGTAACACAATAGCAAAAACAGTAACATGTAATAACATAACATAAATAACATGTAATCAAGTAATCAAAACTGCAAAATTCCGCAAACAGAGAAAATATAACAGGACAAAAACAGTGCAAGGTAATTCTTGGAACAGTGCAAAAATAGTATGGTTAATTAATAAATATTAAATATTATTACGACCGGTACAGTTTTACTGGGCTATCGAGGGGTCAGTACAATTTCGGCTTACGTGTGTGTAGTGGTGTAAGCCGAAATTGTACTGACACCCCGATAGCCCAGTGAACAGCATTCTTGTATAGGTGTTCTTTTTATCCAGGTGGGTTAGTGTGGTGTGTAAAGCTATAGAGATTGCATCCTCTGTGGAGCGATTTGCGCGATAGGCAAACTGGAGAGGATCCAGTGTTTTTGGAATGCTGGCTTTAATGTGTGGAATAAGTATTTTTTCAAAGCACTTCATTATGATGGGGGTGAGTGCAATAGGGCAGTAGTCGTTTAGGCATGTGGGGGCTGATTTTTTCGGTACTGGCACGATGGTGGTCGTCTTGAAGCAGCTAGGTACAGTGGCCTGGGCCAAGGACATGTTGAAGATGTCGGTACAGACATCAGCTATCTGCCAGGCACATGTTCTGAGTACCAGGCCAGGGATACCATCAGGTCCAGCAGCTTTATGTGTGTTCACTCTACTTAGTGATTTCCACACATCTAGCTTGGATAGTGTGGGGGGTGGGGTGGCAGGGGAGTCAGTGGTCCAGGTGGTTGGTTCAGGGTTTTGAGCTTCGAAGCGTGCGTAGAAGGTGTTAAGCTTGTTTGGAAGAGAGAGTAGCACTTACAGGGCTTGTTTTGCTCTTGTAGCTTGAGATTGTATTTATGTCTTGCCACATGCGTCGTGGGTTAGTGTTGGTGTTGTAGCGGTGTTCTATCTGGGATTTGTACTGTTTCTTGTCAGATTTTATGCCAGCTCTTAATTCTTTCCTAGCCTCTCTCAGTTCTTCCTCATTACCAGATTTGAAGGCTGCATCCAGGCTTTGAGCAGGGAGCGGATCTCAGTGTTCATCCAAGGTTTTTGATTCTTGAGTTTGCATATCTTTTTAACGCATATTTGCTGATGTAGCTAGTGATGTAGCTACAGTACAGGAACAAGTAATAGGTTTATTCCATGCTGAAAAAAAGAAGAGAGAAAAAACACAACGTTTCAGCCGTGGAGCCTTCTTCAGGTGTGACAGTACAGTATGTGCTTGGGAAAGATGATTTAAAAAGAATGGTTATTGTTTTATTTGTATTAGTATCTGTACAAAGCACTCACTATCCTAATCCAAGAAAGTACTAAGTACTGTATGTGAACTAAAAAGAAAATTAATTGGGAGTTAATTAACTTAAAGATTAATTAGAAGTAACCATTTTAAAATGAAAGCAAAAAAGTTCAGAACTGTCAGGAAAGTACCGTAACTTCAAGGGGATGTACAGGTATGTGAAAAAAGAAAGTAAAACACTCAGTGGTGGGCTGTGTGCGACTGACACTGCTCAGCCAATGACAACAAGTGGCACTTCGGAAGCTCTTGAAATTTCAACGTTGTGAAGAAGAACAGATTATTATCAGTCCTTGGTTGAGTTTTTATTTTGCAGTTTATACCAAAGGTATGTTGAAATTGATCTATTTTCATTTTGTGTTCAGAGGATTAAGGTGCTTTGAGTCCGTTTTTTAAATGTTAGTTTTAAATTTTTTAAAACTCAAATCTTTCATCCTCAAGTGCTTCAGATTTGTGTCCTTTGGGATAAACAATGTCAACTAGAATATTTTAGTAAAATAAACTTGCTATCCTCTTTATGATAGAATTATCAACTCCAGTTCATCAGACTAGTCTGTGAGCTCTTCTATGGGAAAGATGGTTTCATTTTTGCGAATCAGCTTGGTACAGTACCTGCACATTGTGTGTGATCAATATCAGTGTGTTGAACACTCATGGAATGAAGTCTTTGCCTTGTCCAGCAAACTCACTTAAACCGAAGAGAACTTCTTGAATATTCGAAGAAGAAATCACAAAGCTGTCATGTCTAGCTAGAGCAAGAGCTAAAGGGTGAACCGAGAGTTATGTGAAATTTTAATTATCAGGAAAGTTAACACCTGTCTCAATACAAAAATAGTAGCTAATATAATGCTATTTTGACATGAAAGAATAAATACTTAAATGTTATGATTATAATTTTGTTTCATTTATGGATGAGATCTGCATTTAACATTTATTATCAAGACTTTTTTTACTGAGGGTGTCAGTATGGAATTTTGATTAGGGGTAAAGTCTGCAGTAGAGTACTGGATTCGAATCATAGATGGAATGGTCCATGAACATATTTGCCCTTCAACAGATGCGTTGGATAGAGGAACTCTTTGCTGCAATCCTCCAGTTGAAACCCCCAGGTAAGTATTGCAACACAGGCCCAGTTCACTACCAAGTGCTCAGAAAGCTCTTTTAGGCAGAAATTTCATTTTCTTTGTGTGTGTTTTTTACTATAAGACTTCATAATAGCTTGTGACAGAATATTCTACTGAGAATGTGCAGGTTCCTACACAAAGTCTAGAGTGCTGATGTAAAACCGCTTACTCTTGTCTTTTAATATAGCCTTTCACCGTTCTGGAAAATGGTGAAAATGTATTTAAAAACGTATTATCAGTACTGTAGCAGTAAAACAATAAACATAAATATCAAATGTGAAGTTGATTAAAAGACATCGCCTAAGTGAGAAACAAACTTTATATTTGTTCTGCTCCATATCCAGAATCCAGGATGAATGTTCCACTACAGTACATGATACAGGCTCTGGCAGGTTAGAGGATAGAGCCCTGGGTCTGTCAGGAAAACATCCAGATCCATCATCATTTGCCTCCTCCTCTTATCTGAATAGCAACAGCTGGTTCAAGGGCCAGCCACTCCAGCCCCAGGGTGTCTCCCTGCCAAATGTAGCAAGCCCGATTAAGAAAAGAGAAACCAACACCCAATATCTGTGGGTGGTAAAATAACTGGACCTTGGCTTGGTGCACCTGACTGAAAGGAGGAAATTATTTTTTTAGACACTCCAGCGCCAGGGTGTCTCCCTGCCAAATGTCAGGTGCAGAAAAGGTGACCCCTGCAATGTAACATACTACTGAACAGCTGAAAGGCCACAGATGAAAGGAGGCACTTCAAGTTCTATTGCTCTGTAGATCAACAGTCGGTGCTTGTTGTATTTCGAACTTCCTTTTGTAACTGCTCAGCCTGCTGAAAGAGAAAGTTTCATATAGCCAATCAGACCTAACCTGCATGATTCTGGATAGTAGATGAACACAGGAATATGCAGAATGAACATCCAAGCTCCACTCAGACAGACCCAAGAGCCTGTCTGTGAGGCTGCAATTCTAACCTCTGATGTGTGATGTAAGTTTGGATGAGATTTTAACAATTAAAGCAAGGATTCATAAATGGTATGTGCTTTTATTTTACTCTTTCAGATACTGTTCTGACTGATAAATCCCTACCCTACAAACCTCAAGACTTCAAATTTCTGGATTCCCAGGCCTCGTCAGTAAGTCCAAGCTTCTCTCCTCCTTGTGAAAATGTGGATCTGTGTGAACATTAGATGGAATGAATTCAAATCTGTTCACACATTTACAGATGTTTTGAGCAATGTGATCTCTTTTAAACAGAAAATTCAAAACAAAATCATCAAATAGGAAAATACAGCAGGTTTTGAAAGATAATTATTTGGACTTAATATCTCTAAATTCCAAGTGGGGATTTTTTGCTATTGTAAGTTTGCTTTGTTCAAAAAAATACTTCATTATAATAAACGTGCAGCCAACACACACAGTAGCTGTTCTTTGTCTGAATAGGACAGGTCTCTGCAGTGACTGCACAGTTGTAGAAGTGACATTCTTCTTTCTGCCACAGACTGAGGGGACTTCTGTTGAAGATGTGGTGTCTTCTTTGCTACGTTTTGCAAAGACAGATTTGCAGAAGGTCAGAGCAGTATGGACATGGATGGCTACTCACATAGGTAAGAGAGAATACATTTCTCTTATGTGCTGTATATTCTGTATCATCAGTACAACCAGCACATTTTTCAAATCTGAGAGTAAAATATTGTATTTGCGAATATAAGAGAGGTTACAAATGAGAAAAGATATTTTATTTTAAGTGTATGTTGAAACAAAAGACATAATTAACAGGAAAAGGCACAATAGTCCTGCTTAGGAATTAAAAGTTCTCATTATTGCACAGAGAGCTCCTGGTAGCCATGATAGTTTGACTTTTCTGCTCTTTGCAGAAAAGGTGTACAGTAAATAACATGTGAACCATATGATAAAATAAGTACGTCTTAGAAATAGCACATTTATGAGGATGAGTACTACTAGGTCCAGGCTTTAAGGAATACCAGATCAGATGAAAGTTAACTTTTAATATATTTAAAATATATAATACATTGTTATGTTTTGTAACAGATTAATCAAATATTGTATTTGTAAAAAAGTGCACAATTACCATGTCAGAAGTTAAGTTTCTGTATGTTCTTTATTTTGTATTATGGATCAATTGTGTACAAATATAGTTGTCACTGCAAAGCTTCCAGAGAACACTGGGTCTGGGGTTTTCTGCCTGAGGATTTTGCAGTTCAGTCTAGCCCAGTGTTGACCAGACACATAGTGGAGGGCTGTTCTCTGTCATCTTAGTGTCCTTCATTAGCTCTTATGAGCTGTGGTCTTAAACACACTGTGCCATTGTTGAATTTGTTTTGTATCAGGCTTGAAACACTTGGTAAACAGGATTGTAAATGATTAATCATAAATGCTTGAGAGATTAAATGATTTATTGTAAACTATTGCTGTGAAAGTTTTCTTGATAGTCATAACCATAATAAATTCAAAAAAAGATATATAATTCTGACTTATGCTTTTAAATAATGACAAAGTATATTTTTGTGTTATTAATAAAAAAGGACTACTTTAAGGTGCTGCTTAGTCTTTAAGGTGGTGTTTTTTACAACAGAAGTTCGGGAGGAGGTCATATTCTAATTTCATACACTCCACTTTCCTATGCATCTAAGATCCCAAGCTGCACATAGCTCTGTGTGCATCTTTTCTAGTACTCAACATTTTGCTTTGTTCAGGTGGGTAGGTGCGTCAGCATGCATAGGCTGCAATGGAACAAGTAATAGGTTTTTTCCATGCTTAAAAGAGAAGAAAGAAAATATAACAAATAAATGTATTACTTGTTATTTTGGTTTGTTGCAAACAGATGTGTTTAACACTTCACATTGCTGGGACCTTACTCATCTCTTAAAAGTCAGGACATGAGTCACTTTCCTGCCTCTTCAGCCTCAACGTTTCACCAAATACAAGTGGCTGTGCTATGCTTTTCTTTTAGTGCTCCTGAAGTTGTTAAGCCTTGTCCCCATTTCGCTTCCTATCTCTCTCCTATCACTGCATCTACGGCTTCAACCTGTATCTACCCCTTTCCCATCCTACTTTTCGCTGTCCCTTAGAGCTTACTGGAGCCCATGATCACCGATTCCCACTTTCTCTCCTGGGTGTGAGTGCACAGCATCAGTCTGCACCAGATATGTGCCTCCTCATTCACAGTGATAATTTCCCTGCCCTCATGTTTCCCCCCTCATGCACATTTACCAGCTCCCTTGGTTGGCGTCCAACTGGTGCAGTATTGGTCCTTGTTCTCATGCATGCTGGGTAGCAAACTTCAGCAAGCGGTAGCTCTCTTCCTACTTCCCATCAGGCTACTGTTCCAGATAGCCACAGCACCTTCGACTTCCCAGTGCAGAGTTCCAATCTGAAGCTAGAAGGTCCTGCTGCTGCTGCTACCTGTTCAATGACTCACGCATTTCATTCATTCCTTTTCCTATCTGAAAATATCTGTTTCTCTGAAAAACGTATTTGACTGTAGTTGCTCAAACAAGCTCAAACCTGTATCACACGTCATACACTTTATATCTGAATCTACTCAGTCAGCATATTCTGCATCATATGTGCTTCTCATTCACTCCATGCATGCATGCATATTCTACTTTGTTCCTGCAAGTCTGCAGCAGAAACAATTCGCTCTTAGTGAGTTTTAAATCTGCATCACAGTTTTGAGATTTCCTCTGGGGTGATGTTACAGTGTTGATAGGAGCTTTTATTTTCTTAGCCAAGCCAGTTAAAGCCAAAGTACTCTCCTTTCATATTTGTCACCTTTTTTCATTATGAAATTCATTCGAATTTGACCAAACTATTCAAGAAGAGGATAGCATATTTTCCATTTGAATTACAATAATGTTTAAATTGATTAAAATTATTTAATGTTTAAATTGATTAAAATTTTAAATTTAAAATGAACTTTTAAATAGAAAAGTCAATTAGAGTTTACAATATATATTGCATGTACAGCTACGGCGATATCAATGCATGTGGAGTAGCTCATCAGTAGCCTTTTATCCTCATCAAATAGAATTGAAGTTTTTTACTTACAGCGTTTGAAACTATGAGTCTTGTGTGTGTTGTTTTGTCTCTTCTTAGTATACGACTATGAGAACCACACAGAGGATCCCCAGGAAGTGTTCAAGAGAAGGAAAGCTATGTGTGGAGGACATGCCAAACTGTTTCAGGAAATGTGCAGGTACTCCTGACAACTAATAACATTGGCCTGTGATGTTCATGACACAGTTAATAAAAATGATCAGGACTAAGTGGAAAGAGAGAAATCAGTTCTTACCACGTGAAACTGTATCCCAAACATTCAGGCTAAGATTGATTCACGGTTCTCTGAAAAAGGGATATTTCCATTTTGTACTTTTCATTGCAGCTGTGCTCATGGTTATACAGCTACAGAAGAGAAGACTCTTTTTAGATTAGGTTTTCTTTCACTGTTTTTGACACTCAGTCCTGTTTAAAAACAATAACTTCATTTTGTTTCCAGAATGATCTAACAGATTTACAATATTATAGTAAGACGTTTTATATTACTTGTCCTCCTTGAAACCCAGGCATCCCAGTACCCTTTTTTAGAATTAAAAAGTAAAAAAATAAAGTTCACAAGAACCATACACCCCGATCCAAATGGCCAAAAATAAAAACAGGTTACTTGAAAGGGAATCTAATGGGGAAGCAAAGGTCCAGCTCCAGTTTTCTGAAAATAATTCCTCAATTCACTAATCTACATATGATTTAAGCTAATAATTAGAAACATATGGTGCAAAAAAAAGCTCCCCTTTTAAATCACCACAACTCCTTTTAAATCTACATGCAAACCACTGGTAACCAAAGAAGGAGCATAAGCTCAGAGAGGATGCCTTCATAATTGATAATATAATAAAACATTAAGCCTGTCAGGGTAGGACATTTGTTGAAGTCCCAGAATGTATCTGGTTGCTCTTCTTTGGACTGATTCCAGAATTGCAGTATCTTTTCTGTGATCTGGTGGTCAAAAATTGTACACACTATCAATGGAAACCTTATTTATGTTATAAATAAATACAACTTTAACATGCCATCATTTCATTTTAATTTGACACTTTTGACTTAATATATGCTTACCATTCCCTGATGAAAATGTGAAGGATGTGCCAACCTCTGTTTTTGATTTCTGATGTAGTACTCAGCACTTGTCCACATTAAGGGTCATTTGCCAGGAGTTTGCCTAGTCTATTATGGATTCGGTCTATATATTTTTTCATTTCCTTTGCTGTTTCTACAGTGTTTGTTAAACTCCACTAGTTTGCTAACTACATAAGAGTATACTGTACATCACTGATATAATTAGGAAGTGCTATGCTATTAGTACAGATCACTGTAGTATCCACTTATCACCCAGATCTGAACTTTCAGCCTTTATCTGTTTTATGTTATCCAATCAATCAAAACACACATTGCCCAAATTCCTAACACCCATAATTTGAGAATTGTTCTTTTTTGAGAACTTTATCAGAAGTCTTCTAAAAATCGATAATTGGAAGTCTCACTTCATTCACCACTGAAATGGAGCTCTCTTTTGGTTTACATGTGGCAAACATTATGTGTCAGCAGTCCTGTACAGAGCAAATCAGGTGAAGAACTGAGAAACTACTTCACCATTTCAATTAAGGTGGAACCTTAGAAGGCCATTTTCTATAAACCTAAAATGGAATTTAGGCATGTCACCAGATCTCCAACCCCCTCCACCAGATATTAAACCACTCCACTTTTACCAGCAGTACTATGGGATTTTGTAGTTTTTTTTAGTTTTAACAAAAACAGCAGGCAATCCTCTTTCACATAGATGGATTAACAAACATAAGCATCTAAAAAAATTCCAAATACTGTAGCTATCTCCCATAAAACCTGGGTGGAGTCTCTTTTTGAACCAGCATCCCCCCAGACCCGCTGTGACCCAAAGACAAGACTTCCTTTCCCATCAGTGCCTCTGGCCAGCAACAACCCCTTCCTTCTATGGGGCAGGATGAGTAACCTTTCAGGTTCTCAGTCACTAGGACCTTGTGGCCATTGAAGCAGCCCTCTCCGAAGCACATGCAATACATCTCCTCACCCAGGTGCTGACGATAGCCCCTTCTACCACTCAGTATCCTGTGTCTACACTGCTTGCGCCTTGAGCTAGAAATCACTGAGTCAATAATCTAGACACAGTATTCTGCACAAGCTCTTCAGGGCAAACTGAACTAAATAGGTTTGAGTGTTTTTGCTCCCAAAAGACTGCTGTTTTTTACAGTCTACTTTTCAGTTTTGAATTAACCTTTTACGCGTTTCCTTTCTGAATTTACCAGAATGTGTATCAACTGACAGGGAGTTGTAATCCTCAAGGAAAGAGGTCACAAGGACATGGATTAACTTATCTACATCCTTCATAACAAATTCAAAATTAAAGACGCTATAACGAATGAATAATGTAATGAATCTAATCTCAATGGACCAAAAAAGAAAGCTTGAATGATTTTTGATGTGGTGGTTTTAGAATTGCAGGTGTCCCGTGTGAGTACATTTTGGGATCATGCCCAGAAAAGGCCAAATCCAGACACGCTTGGAATGCAGTTTCAATCGGCAGTCAGTGGCACCTGGTTGATGTGACCTGGAGCAGAAGGCAAGTTTGTTTCAATTGAAGAGGTTCCAGTGGGGGGACTGTGTCTGTCAGTGGGTGCAGGGTTAGTTACACTGAAAAGAAGAAAGGAGAGGAAGGCACTGGCTGCGGAGTCTTCTACCTACACACTTGGGGACGGTCAAATTCTATGCTTTACTCCTTCTGTCTACTATTCAATGTGGAAAGAACCACTACATGGTCCTTCCTTGTAACTAATTTGAAAGCATTTTGAATGAATTCCAGTAAGTTATTAATTTACTGTACAGTCAGATCACAACAAAATTAGGATTTCTTAATTCTATTCAATCTCTTAGAAGGTTATTGAAATAGTGTCTAAAATAAAAGAAGACTGATTTAACTTGGGTATCACTAATCCAGTCCCAGTACTTGAGGTTGTTCTTTATGGGGAAAAATCAAGAAACCTCTGGCAAGAAGAAATGCCAGAAAGTTTTGGAACAGTAATCTGTGATTGATCAGTAGGTTGAAGGTTTTGATTTAATCTTGGCCTAAATCTGAATCTGACTGTCAGGGGGTCTCTCAGGAAGCATCTTGTATGTAGTTCAGAAGCCAGAAGACTCCGACATAAAAATCCAGAGACTACAATTTAAAAACGGAGCTTTCTTCTGCCACACTAGATTCTCTGCAGTTCCTAGTCCAACAGCGAAGACCAACTCAAAAACCCAAACTCTGCTCCAGCAGCCTTCAACTCAGGCACCTTCTGCCTCCTTCCAGCTCTCCCACAAAACTGCCCACCTGGAGCAGTCTTTTCTTACTGAATCCCTCCTCCTTTTAAACCATTGATTATTAAAGGCCCAGTCAAAAGAATATTTGGGAAGGTTGCCGGTTCGTATCTCGCAGCCAGCAGAAGAATCCTACTCCGTTGGGCCCCTGAGCAAGGCCCTTAGCCCCAGCTGCTCCAGGGATGCCGTATAAATGGCTGACCCTGCACTCTAACCCCAAGCTTATCTCCCTGTCTGTGAGTCTCATGGAGAGGAAGTTGGGGTATGCAAAAAGACAAATTCTTAATAGAAGAAATTGTATATGGCCAAAATAGAGATCTTATCTTATCTTGACACCAGTATGAAAAGGATGGGGAGACCAGTTCCTCTCCTATGCTCTAGAGGACACTGTGGTGCCAGGAGCTTTAGGAAAAGGCTGCTGGCCATCCAGCTACTGCTCCTTTAAGAGACACCTTGAGCTCAGATAAAGGTCTGACATTTGTTCGACCTGTTCCCAAATCAATTCCAATACAGGCAAAAACACAATAATATTTGTTTATTAATATATATACAGTTTATTAATTTTACCACATGAGCAATGGAAATATTCACTGGTAAGTACACAATATCAATTGCAATGTATGATATTGTTTTCTACCACAGTTGTAATCAAAATGTTTGCTGCAGGCTGTTTGAGGGTACATCAACAGGCTGTACTGTTCTTTTTCCGCTATTTGTTACTTTTTACCCAATGAGTTTGCAAATTTTGAAATGTCACAGTTTTTTCCAGTTAAGAGTTCACTTCTGGAAAGCAGTGGCCAACTTGTTTTAACTTAAAGGCCCTCATCTCCAGTACTACAGTAGCCTTCAAATGTGCCTGTTCTTTAACGAACTATAATGTTAAAATATTTCACTGAGTGCTCGGAGCCCACTTGAGCACTGATATATTCTGAAATTCATCCAGTGAGTTGAAAAACTCATTGCCATAGTGATGTATGATATTGTAGTTAACTTGCTGTTAAATATAGGTAAGTATATTGTATTAAATGTACACTAGTAACATTAGTATTATTAGGTAAATTGTAAAGATGTCCACTGTTATCTTTCAGGGATTATTACTTCCTGACAAGGCCTGAGGAGTTCTGTAAAACACACACACCAGATGACTCTAGATGGAACTTGCTCGACAGAAAAAGCAGCACAGCCACAGCAGCGTAGTATGTCTGTCAGACTGCAGGAAAGCTTTTCATGCAAATAATTGAAACTGAATCTTAATTCAGGTTATTGGGTACTGTAACAGGATCTTTAATTTAATTGAGTTGTAGTAACACAAATACAGCCCAAAGGTAAAAAACAGTGTAGAAAATGTGAAACAAAATCCACAAAAATAAAACCTAACACCGTTTGAGCTACTAAACAGTAGTTCCTCTCTGATAATATCCTGGTAGCTAAACTGCTTATTGCCTCCAAACAAGTTTCTGTCTTAAATTCTTTAAAAACACGTTTGCTGGGTCTAATTTACAATTTTAAACACATGACTTCCTAGTTAATTTTTATTCACAATGCTATGCAATGTTTTCCGATCATATACCTTCCTCTGACAAAATTGCATTCAATTAAAATCAAACCAAAGGGTGGGTCATTATCTTTGGATTCATACTGTATATTATTAATCTTAGTGGAGTTCTTAACTTTCATTTTAATAATAAAACTTATAAGATGTGTTAAATAGTGCATATTTGATTACAGAAGTTAGGCTATGATTTGAGATAAAACAAATTCTACATGATTAATTAAATTCAAGTAATTTTGACCAGAAAAATCATCATTTACTCACTGTGTGATGTTTTATGCACCATTAAGTTTTAAGTTTTTTTTCCAATCCTCAATAGCATTGCTGTTTGAAAAAACAATCCTCCAGGAACATTATTTGTTTACTTATGGAACTTTATTCTGTTCCTCTATTAATTTACTGAAACAGTGAAGACAGAACATCCAGTTGTTCCAAAACACTTTCGGAAGGATACAGAGGGTGATTGTATTGCCGGCTATCAACTCAGGTTGAGGTGCAGAGAGAACAGGATAATCTAATGCTTTTAAATCTCCAGTCTGAAAAATAATACTTATACTGGAACAGTCCCAGTTATTTATAATATACTGAGTCTCTGGGCTTCAGCTGATTCAAACACGTGCCTTGGAACAACCAACACATCTGTTTTTTATACTGTGAGGTATTAATCAAGAACAAATGGAATAAGCCATTATTCCTGAAGACAAGATACTTTGTATTAATCCTAAATACCAAATAGTTTTCAGGTCATTCCCTCCTTTAGTAAACAAGCAATTACAAAATGTAGCATCTAAAATGTAAGAATTAATATGCTTCAGAGTTAATTATATATTTTAATAGCTTGAATACAATGTTTGCCTGGAATAAAGAAAAAACTGTGTGGAGGTTATCCACTTGATTTTAATCAGTGTCATAATGTGATGTAATGCAGCATACTGTATATGCACTTGTTTCTTTGTGTTAAAATGTTGTGCTAAATGTTAATAAAGTGCTTCATTAAATCAAATGCATTTTAAAAGATGGCTTTTACTGTATGAAAATCCCAATAC
This sequence comes from Lepisosteus oculatus, assembly GCF_040954835.1. NCBI lineage: Eukaryota > Metazoa > Chordata > Actinopteri > Semionotiformes > Lepisosteidae > Lepisosteus > Lepisosteus oculatus. The sequence goes on from NC_090696.1 coordinate 29,633,664, forward strand.
ACAACATTACCATATGTCAAAACTTGTTTAAGAGTGTACATTTATTATTGTGTTTATTTGTTTTCAACATTAACAGTGACTAACAGGCTTACAGCATTCCTATCTTTCAAAATAACAAAACATCATGGTCAATCTATGCAAAACGCTATAGAATAAAATACATAATGACATGTTATGGAGTGTAGGGAAAGAACTGTACAGTGCTGAAAAAATGATAAAGTAAATAGATTTAGTGGGGAGTCTTTCAATGTATTTCCAGAGCGATGACCAGATGTTCCAGAAATGCTCTGAACTCAAATGAAAATTGTCAGTTTCTCTGGGGGTAAAAATACAGCTACTTTGGAGAGCCACATTTCAATGGTAGCTACTACAAATGTGACTATATTGTCACTGTGTAGGAGATACATGTTTGTAGACATACTGTTTGAAGAAGGGAGCAATAGGAGGCAAAGAGGAGACTGAAATCAGAGGGAGAAGAGAATGTTCTTTCTAACCACATTTATCCTAATAATAATGAGATTGAGAGAGGGCTTATTGAAGTAAAGTCAAGTTTAATCTTTTTGATTAGAGGGATGTAAAGAGATCACATACATGTAATTCTGGAGGGATAATAATAATAATAATAATAATAATAATAATAATAGCCATTCTCATACAGTAGGTGGAAGGGGGTTATGGGTATTAGCACTTGTGGGAATTCTCATTGTTAATGTTATTGATTTGAGTACATTCAATTTGTTTCCAAAGAGGTGAAATTCATTCTAGCACTACTGCAATTGTTGGTTCTGGTTTACGGTAGTTACAGTATATGCAGAGAACATTATAAAGGGAGATTTTCTGTTCCTCTTCCCCCTACCAGAAAACGAGAGAAAGTTGTACTCATCGCTACGGCCTCAGGAAGTGGTTCTACGACTAAAGCACAACAGAGAGGGGACAGCTCTGTATCGTGCCCCACTGCAATCTGAAAACTATGAGACATAAGAACATGCAGGGTCACCACTGCTTGGGGACTTTATTCGTTTTATTAGATTAATACACTTAGAGCCCAAGTTAACTTTATCAAGCGTAGCAAAGAGAAAGCGAAATTTCCATTTGACCCTATCACATGATTTTTCGGCATCAAGAGAGATCAAGGTTGTGGATATTTCAAAGGGTAGGTTTTTTTTAACAATGTTCATGTTGACTATCCCCAGTAATGCCTTTACTACATGGATAAGGTTGGGTCCTGTTCGAAAGCTCCAGTGTTTTACATGATATGCATATCATGTTAGAGTACGGTAGGTGAGACTAATTAGAACAATCCTCATTTACCTATTATTAATGATTAATAACTTATTTTGACTAGCTCAGCTATAACATGCTGTCCTGGGAAAGGAGCCATACAGTACATGGTAATGTAATAAACACCCACTTCATATTTGTGACTCATGCATTTATATACTGCAACACTTTTCACATGAGAACTGGTAAGAAAGAAAAGCATTCAAGAATCACAGCCTGAAGACAATGTGTTAATTTGGGTCACATGTTTAACTGTGCAGTATTTAAGAATACATCAAGTGACCATAAAACACTTAAGTATGCAGGTATGCTAACATGGACTTTTAAGGTACCTTATAATAAACCATTAGAATAATCTAATTCATCAGTGTGATGAAGGTATGCATCAATTTCTCGGTATCCTGCATTGAAAAATTTGGCAATATCTATAAACTGTAGAAAACACTCTAGACATGCTTTAAATCTCTGGGTAAATGATAGGTTGGGATCAAAGGTTGCACTCAAATGACATGTTGTTTGTTGCTTTGAGGTTGTGCTGGAGGAGTTATTTGCATATAGAATGTCAGTTTATTTTCCCCAAGGCTCAGAAGCCCTGCAACTTATCTGCAACAAGAGAATATTAATTATATTTATATCAACTGTATAACTAGTGCATATGACAATAAACTTAAACTGACCTTATTTTATGTTCAATCCCATATGTAAAGTCTTTGTTCTATTTGATGTACATAAAAAGATATTTAAATCTTTACTTTTATGTCATTCATGATATAGTGAATCTAGTTATGATGAGCTAGATAGTGTTGGGGAACAAGTAGAGGTTAATTCCATGGTGAAAAGTAGAAAGCATAAAGTTTCAGCTGCTCAGCCTTCTTCAGGTGTGAAGAGAGACAACAAAGTAGAGAATATAAAGCACAGGAGAACAAAACATGAAGCAGGTCAGAATGTGTACAGCAGGTGAAAAAGAGTCCAAATGAATTAAAATCTGGGCGAAAGCTGTGAAATCTGTAATCTGTCCATTAGTTTTCCTCCCTATTCTTTTAAATGCACATCCCTGTATCCTCATCTTTTACTTTGATTCTATAGAAGTCTACTGTGTTGACTCTACCGTTGAGAATAGAAATTTTGGATGAGCTCATTTCTCTGTTCAAGACTAAGAAGCTTCAGTTTATTAAACTTGTCATAGTGGGACATTACTTAGATGTATCTGGTTGCTCTTTTGTGCACTCTTTCAGTATAGCAAAATCTGTTTTTTAAAGCAGTGAATGAAAAATCTGAGTGAGTACCTGGCTCATGGGTACAACACCAGTATCCCATCGGCAACTAAACCCCTGAGCTTTTGCTCTGTAATCCTTGCCACTGCTCCATTGTGCTGCCTGTTGCTCCTGGTAGTGGTTTTGGACACAGATATTCCTTCCACAAAAAAAATATCTGGGAAGCTCATAACTGAATGCATCCAGTGTTTCAGTCACTATACCATTCGTTTACAGGTGATACTAATATAGGAAAGAACTGTTGCTGTTTCACACACACATTATCAAATAATAAAATCCTGATAAAATAATGAAATGGTAGTCAGCAGGAGAATGTAAACAAACATGCTTGCTTTAAAAACGACGTTTTGGCTGTGGAGCCTTCTTTGGGTGTATTATATTATAACACCCGATGAAGGCTTCACAGCCAAAACATTGTTTCCCTTGTTCTCTTTTCAGCATAGAATAAACCTGTGCTTGTTCCTTTGCAGCCTAGGCATGCTGATGTAGCTACCTATTTGAACTACTTGCTGTAAAGACGCCTGTTTTCTGTAAATCACCTGACCCGAGCAATTGGCAAAACCTCAGTTGAAACCAAAAGTAAGCACCACGTACAAGGCAGTGTAAACTAGAGTGACTCTTCTCTCGCAGCACAGAAGAAAGATTCTCAAAGATATCAAATGAAACAACATCACATAAAAATCAGGCACATCTCAGAAGTTCCAAAACCTGTCATGTTTCTCCAACTAGTTCTACTCTGAGTGCTCAGTAATAGTTGTGTGCTTTGTTTTGGAACTAGAATGAAATAAACTTGATGTTTTCAGTTTGATATTAACTTTTATTTTGGATTATCAGTGTAAGAACTGAAATTACATAAATGTATACAAAATCTTTTGAGGTGTCCTCATGAAACATACATTTTGAATTTATCATGTCTAAAATTAATTTTTAGTTTAGTCTTGGACATATAATGCTTATTTCTAATTAATATAACAATGTTCTGCAATCAATCTACAGTCATGACAACTACTCCAATTAAATTACAGACTTCAGTAACAATGAAGTTACAATTAAGACAATAATACCATTAATAATACTAGTAAAAAAATATTAATATTGTTCTTTGTTCATACGTCTAGTTAAAAATGGAAAATCACCCATGAAAAAACAAATGTAAAAAGCCACCTCCAACAAAATAGAAACATGAAAACTAGAGCTACAGTTCACTACTGCAGAAAATATGATTCTTTCTCCCATTACATTTTATTCCTTTCTGTGACCACTGGAACCCAGCCTGAGGAGTAAAATCAAGATCAAAGACTTGGACTCCATTAGCCTAGACAGCACACGCCCAGAAATCTAGTTATAACCTTGTTCATCTCGAAGGTTGCTTTCAAATATGAGTAGTCTGTTTCATGCAGAAGCAACAACGTTAGGATATATAGTTAAAAGCATAATCATATGTCATTAATGCATGGAAAATGTTCAATAGCCAGTGTTGAAACTGGACCAACCTTGAATCTTGTTCCCCATCTTTAGCATTATAAACATGTACTGTGAATACAAACATGTACCTGTACAGTACTGTATGTGCCTGGGAAAGATGATTTGAAAAGAATGGTTATTGTTTTATTTGTATTAGTATCTGTACAAAGCACTCACTATCCTAATCCAAGAAACCACTAACTATGTGAACTTAAAGATTAATTAGAAGTAGACATTTTGAAATAAAGGCAAAAAAGTTCAGAACTGTTACAGATACCTAAAGCCCCAATAAAATGTCAGGTAGACTAATCCATCCTACAACCAACACTCTGTGTGTGGTGTGTTTTAAAAGCATGCTATTGTTGGGAAATATGTATATCCTACCCTTTTATCAAATGCAGCATTTCTTTGCTATTAAGGAAAGTACCGTAACTACAAGGGGGGATGTACAGTATGTGAAAAGAGAAAGTAAAACACTCATTGGTGAGCTGTGTGCCACTGACACTGCTCAGCCAATGAAAACACTGGGAGGCACTTCTGATGCTCTTGAAATTTCACCCTTGTGGAGAAGAACAGATTATTATCAATCAATCCTTGGTTGAGTTTTTCTTTTGCAGTTTATACCAAAGGTAGGTTGAAATTGATCTATTTTCATTTTGTGTTCAGAGGACTAAGGTGGTTTGAGTCTGTTTTTTAAACGATAGCTTTAATTTTTTTAAATTCAAATAAATCTTTCATTCTCAAATGTTTCAGATTTGTGTCCTTTTGGATAAACAATGTAAACTATAATATTTTAGTAATATAAACTTCCAATGTTCTTTATCAAAGAATTACCAACTCCAGCTCATCAGACTAGTCTGTGAGCTCTTCTATGAGAAAGATGGTTTCATTTTTGCAAATCAGCTCAGTACAATACCTGCACATTGTGTGTGACCAATATCAGTGTGTTGAACACTCAAGGAATGAAGTCTTTGCCTTGTCCAGCAAACTCACTTAAACCGAAGAGAACTTCTTGAATATTCGAATATTCAAATCACAAAGCTGTCATGTCTAGCTAGGGCAAGAGCTAAAGGGTGAACCGAGAGTTATGTGAAATTTTAATTTTCAGGAAAGTTAACACCTGTCTCAATGCAAATATAGTAGCTAATATAATGCTATTTTGACATTAAAGAATAAATACTTAAATGTTATGATTATAATTTTGTTTCATTTATGGATGAGATCTGCATTTAACATTTATTAACAAGATTTTTTTATTGAGGGCGTCAGTATGGAATTTTGATTAGGGGTAAAGTCTGCAGTAGAGTACTGGATTTGAATCATAGATGGGGTCCATGAACATATTTGCCCTTCAACAGATGCGTTGGAGAGAGGACCTCTTTGCTGCAATCCTCCAGTTGAAATTCCCGGGTAAGTATTGCAACACAGGCCCAGTTCACTTCCAAGTGCTCAGAAAGCTCTTTTAGGCAGAAATTTCATTTTCTTTGTGTGTGTTTTTTACTATAAGACTTCACAATAGCTTGTGACAGAATTTTCTACTGAGAATGTGCAGGTTCCTACACAAAGTCTAGAGTGCTGATGTAGAACCGCTTACTCTTGTCTTTCTTTTCTTGTCTGGAAAATGGTGAAAATGTATTTAAAAACGTACTATCAGTACTGTAGTAAAACAATAAATATAAATCTCAAATGTGAAGTTGATTAAAAGACATAGCCTTATGGAGAAACAAACTTTATATTTGTTCTGCTCCATATCTAGAATCCAGGATGAATGTTCCACTACAGTACATGATACAGGCTCTGGCAGGTTAGAGTATAGAGCCCTGGGTCTGTCAGGAAAACATCCAGATCCATCATCATTTGCCTCCTCCTCTTATCTGAATAGCAACAGCTGGTTCAAGGGCCAGCCACTCCAGCCCCAGGGTGGCTCCCTGCCAAATGTGGCAAGCCCGATTGAGAAAGGAGAAACCAATGCCCAATATCCGTGGGTGGTTAAATAACTGGACCTTGGCTTGGTGCACCTGACTGAAAGGAGGAAATAATTTTTTTAGACACTCCAGCACCAGGGTGTCTCCGTGCCAAATGCAAGGTGCAGAAAAGGTGACCCCTGCAATGTAACATACTACTGAACAGCTGAAACGCCACAGATGAAAGGAGGCACTTCAGGTTCTATTGCTCTGTAGATCCACAGTCGGTGCTTGTTGTACTTCATACTTCCTTTTGTAACTGCTCAGCCTGCTGAAAGAGAAAGTTTCATATAGCCAATCAGACCTAACCTGCATGGTTCTGGATAGTAGAGGAACACAGAAACATGCAGAATGAACATCCAAGCTCCACTCAGACAGACCCAAGAGCCTGTCTGTGAGGCTGCAATTCTAATCTCTGATGGGTGATGAAAGTTCTGATGAGATTTGAACAATTAAAGCAAGGATTCATAAATGGCATGTGCTTTTATTTTACTCTTTCAGATACTGTTTTGACTGATAAATCCCTACCCTACAAACCTCAGGACTTCAAATTTCTGGATTCCCAGGCCTCGTCAGTAAGTCCAAGCTTCTCTCCTCCCTGTGAAAATGTGGATCTGTGTGAACATCAGATGCAATTAATTCAAATTGCTCGAAACATCTGTAAATAATTCAACATTTACAGATGTTTCGAGCAATGTGAAAAATGTGAAAAATTCAAAACAAAATCATCAAATAGGAAAATACAGCAGATTTTGAAAGATTATTATGGACTTTGTATCTCCAAATTCCAGAGTTACTAGGTGGGGATTTTCTCTGCTATTGTAAGCTGGCTTTGTTTAAAAATACTTCATTATAATAAACATGTACAGCCAATACACACAGCAACAGCTCTCTGTCTGAGTAGGACACGTCTTTGTAGCGCCTGCACAGTAGCAGAAGTGACATTCTTCTTTCTGCCACAGACTGAGGGGACTTCTGTTAAAGATGTGGTGCTCTCTTTGAAACGTTTTGCGACAACAGATTTGCAGAAGGTCAGAGCAATATGGACATGGGTGTCTACACATATCGGTGAGTGAGAAACCACATTCCAGGAAAACATGGAATAAAGAAGCTATTTCATGTAAAATCACAGAGTAAAATGTCAGCAAAACCTGCAAAGCGAAATCAAAAGCTTAGAATATTTATTACAGAAACATTCAGACCAGTAAACTCAATATTTTGTAGAAACAAGCAATATCTTTCACTGGGCCACTCAAGGACATTAATTTTCTTATTTTATTAGTCACTCCAGTGTAGCTTTGGCTCAAACTTTGGATCATTGTCCTGCTGAAACGTGAATTTTTATCCCAGTTTTAGATTGGAAGCAATTTTTTCTCTAAGATTTTCTCATCAGTCTTGACAAGCTTCCTCGTCCCTAATGATGGGAAGCAGAACTAAAACTTAATATTGCCACCATCATGACTAACAGTAGTGTTGGTGTTGACTGGGTGATGCACTGTGTTGGGTTTGTGTCAGATGGCATGCTTTGCATTTAGATGAAAATGTTCCAATGCTTTCCTGTCTTACCAAGCAACCATATGTGTGCAGAATTGTTCATACTTAGACTCCATGCAGGATCTGAGAGGTTTGTTGGGTGACCAGGATATTCTGGACCCTTCCGTGAACATTTTCTCAGTCACTGAACTCTGTAACACTTTCAAAGTTGCTGTTGGCCTCACAGCAGCATCCTTCACCAGGCAGTGTCTGGGTGCCTTCCACTTCTTAATGATCAACTTCACCATGTTGAAATGCATTGCAATGTTTTTAAACAATTTTCTTGGTCTACTGTATGTCTTTCTAGAAACTTTGTCTTTAAGTTATTTTAAAAAGTGAATGTATTCAATCAACTTTTTTCGATTTTCCTTTGCACTTTTTGCCAACACTTAACTGCTTTTACATGAAAAAGTGTTTGGTTTGAGCATTCAAGTTTTTATTAACTTTAACAAATGTACAGTAAACATTATTGGTAATTTTAATACATAATTTTGTAGTTTAAAGGAATGGGGCAAATACTTTTGCAATACATTGTACTGTATGTCCAATATTATATAAAAAAAATATTTTTTGAAAGAAAATTAAATTTATTTTTTAATCAATACATATGACACAATGAACACTAATTTCCAGTCTCAATTTAATTCTGGAGAAAAAAGGTCATGTAAATTGATAGCTAGCATAAAAAAACATTACTTTGTGTTATATTTTGTGTGGTGACAATTCAACAATTAAAAGTAGGGATTAATAAGCAGTTCTGAATGTGGAATATGCATAAATCTGTAGCACCTTCCCACATAGTCATGATGCACTGCAGTGTTAATCCCTAACAAATTAATTTTTATCAGATACTATTCCTGTAGAAGTTTAAAATGGTTAAGTTTATTTCTGGCTGATGTACAGGTTGGACAGTGTGCAGCTGTTTGGTAGACCCCTCACTAGAATTCATACTGTAAATTCCATAATTGAGTGTGTTTGTATGTACATATATCCGACGAGGCTCCATACCCAATTAGCTTACTGTATGTTTGTTCCTATGTGTGTAGTGTGTTTATGGATATTGTGCACCAAAAGAAACCTATCACACAATTACAAACAATTAACAAAGGTTTAATCAGGAAAACGACAACATCTTTGAAGCAGTTACACTGACCTTTTATTGAACAGATAAGACACAAGTAAATGAATTACATTAACATCTGTCATCAATATTGTTGATCAACCCAGGAAAGTTACAGGATAGTAGCATGTGTGTGGTGCTGTTGGAAGCAATACAAGGTGTACATCTGTGATTCATGGCTTCAAACCTGATGCATCCCATTCCTTTCATGGAGTTTGAAGAAGTTGGCTCGCTGGTCTCTGAGACCAAGTTTACATACTTTGACTAAGCACATTCAGCAAATATTCAGTGGGGCTCCAGTCTGGTGAGGAGGGTATTCACAGCATTACTATTGCATTTGCATCTTAAAAGAAAAACAATGTTACGCGAGCAATATGAGTATGTGTTGCCCTGCTGGAAGGTTGTCATGTCAAAATGAGCCTGCAGGAAGAGCAGCCATTGAAGTACAGTACAGTACCATGACTTGACCACTGTTGTGCCAAGAAGTTATGTTGCAGTTAATAACCACATCTGGAGATCTGTAGCAACTATACAGTCTTGCCCAGACCATTACACTAATTCCACACATAGAGTGGTCTGTTGCACAAAGATTAGTGAAAAACTGAACATACTGTATATTACACACCCTCCAGCATCTATCTGGGTGATCTATACAAAACCACCAGGTGCTTTGGCAACACCTGCTGTTTAGGAAAGATAAAACAAATATTGTATGTGAGGCTGGACATTAACCTCACAAAGAGAAATGATTTTCTGGGACTTATTTCATAGCAAATATCTTGGGTGCTTTTTTACTCCACTTTAGTTTATGAAAATGAAGACTGCTATACCACGGATCCGCAGGAAGTGCTGAGGAAAAGAAAAGCTAAGTGTGGTGGACATGCCAAACTGTTCCAGGAAATGTGCAGGTAGGAGCACCTTCAAAAGAAAACAGTTTAGAGCTGAGATCGGGTTCGTGCTTCTGTAGGACACACTGAAATACTGTATAACCATCATAAGTAAGCATTCTGGGCAGACTGGAGCCTACATTGGCCCTTACTAGGTTTATCAGCAAACCGGACATTGCTGGTATTCAGGCAAGTACTCATAGGGACATACTGTGAGAAATCCACATCCTACCTATTGGTTAAAGCTTAGCCAGAACATGACAATAAAACATAAAGAGTTGAGTGGGTGTGCTTTTGAGAGTTGAAGGATGTAATAGAAACTTGCACAGCTTCTTGATGTATTGAGAATGTATAAGGGATTTAAAATTATAAAAGAGGTCAAACTATATTAACTATGAAAAATAATTTTGTATGTGTCCAGGATTGCAGGTGTGAAATGTGAGTACATTTCAGGAAAAAGTCATGCTTGGAATGCAGTTTATATTGAAAATAAATGGCACCTCATTGATGTTACATGGAATAGCACGTGAGTGAGTTTTAAGCTTTTTATCAAGAAATACCAAGTGTCTAGGCATCTTAATCAGTTCTGGATTTGGATGTGCTAAACAATTAATTAGTGCATTTTTAATACAGAAGATCATTGCAATTACACTTAGATTAAATTAAGATTTCAGGCCCATAAGAAAAAAATCTAAACCGAGGGCTATCTACAGTTGCAGACAAAATCTTTTTAGAAGTTAATAATGGAGGAAAACCACAAAGAAATTTGAACTTTGATTTTTTTTGTTTTTATAATATATAAATTGAGTTTTAGTTTAAAAAATAAACAATAATTATTACATACTATGTATGTAAATAAAAAGAACATTAAAATATACCATTTTGAAATGGTATGTGGGCAATTCATACTATCATGCCGATTTATTGTGATATTGTGAAAAAAACAGAATAATCAAGGCTAAAAGACAGATCAGCTGTCTGGTTCAAAAAGGGAATCAAAATGTTTATAATTAAAGAATGCAGCAGTGATCTGAAAAAAAACATCAAAAAAGCAGAATGGCTTGGTCTGTGACTGACTTTTACTATAAATTGCATTTACACACATGCAATGTTTTTAAATACATGCTCACTAAACCTAAAACTCTGAAACATACCTGTTTGTGTTTCAGGGAAAAATACTTCTTGACAAGACCCGAGGACTTCCGTGTAGACCACACACCAGAAGATTCAAGCTGGACTTTGCTCAAAGAAAATAGGAGACCAGATATTGCAGCTTAACTACAGTTAAACCAGAAAACATGAAAGGTTGTTTTACAATTTTTACCTTGACAATCTGATGTTTATTCCACCAAGCTTTATCTCTAATCTTTTCAACAGCTATCATGTAGCAGACTTCACCTGTTCTAGTTAGTCTACATAACTGAAGGAGCAATATAGTTTTTAATCACTTCCTAATTCTTTATTTTTTATAGTTCCCTTAATACAGTATGTTCAGTCTCAAAAACTTTAAAACCAAAACACAAAGTTCAATAAGAAATATAAATTTACTAAAACACAGACAAGTGAGGTTTTAAGGATATATTTAAAAGACCATATTGTGCTGTTGTATTTTTTGCAGAAAAATGGATTATGACTGAATACATGATAAATCACTAATCTCTCTGTCCTGTGGTAATCAAACTAAATTAAAAAGGTTAATAAACAGTTTACAAGCTGAATACCTTACGGGTTTGAATTTAACTGAATGCTCTGTTTATCTTATCTTATTGAATTAAGTCATTAAAGTAGGTTATGCACTTTCATTCTAATTAATTTCAACATATTCTTTATTTCAATGTTAATAAAGGGCTAAAAATTAAAAGTTCTGTGAAATACATGTGATATTAAAGAATTTTAAAATCATATAATCTTTGAATGCAATCCGTCTTGTAGAATTTTTAGTAGAATTTGTAGATCAAAATAATAATTTCATATAAAGGCCAGGGGGCCAGAGTAGAAACTGCTTGGAAGATCATTTAAAACCGAGAACAGGAGACAGTTCTTTATGCAATTGAGTGTTGGAGTACGGAATAAGCTACCCAGCAATATTGTTGAAGCCAATACCCTGGCTTAAAGAAAAACAGCTGTATGAGATCCCTGCATTATTAAACTACCAACTGTCAAATGGGCTAGATGGGCCAAATGGCTACCTCTCGTTTGTAACCCTTCTTAAGTTTGTACAGTATGCATCAACCTACTATACCTGTCTATGTGAAATGTCATCTACAAGATGTTTGCCACGTTTTGAATTTTATCTTAATGTTTAGAACTTCTGCTTCTACTGTAGTTTGCTAATCCTCCTATTTGATTTTATTTCCTTTTTGCTTTACTCACTCTTTGGATAAACATAATTGTTAAACTGAAGTTTGGGAGGAGGTCAAATTATAATCTCACATTTCCACTCTTGTGCATAAATATTGTCCCATTTGCACACACCTTTTCTCACAATCAGCATTTTGATCAAATCAGAGATAGACATCCCTTGGACTCAGTGGTTGGTCACTCATGTGCCTCTACCCTGATGCTGGCTTCACTCCTATCTTATCATCGTTTCACACATGCCAGCCTTTCTGGCATAGCTGTACCCAGAAGTCTGAACTTTTGTGTCCCCAAAGCCTGGACAAGAGTCACTTTCTCACCACTTTTCTACTTCAACCTCAACAACTGTCTCTCTGGTCCTGCTAAACTTCTGCTTTTCTCTTCCAGTTCTACTGATATTATCCACTCTCCCAGGAAATCCAGAAAATTTACAACTGCTTCCTGTCTCATTTCCCCTTTCTCTCTCCCTTCCATCTCTTTTCTGCTAGCTCTCTCACTATGTTGTCTTTCCCTTGCTGGTCAGGTGTTAAACCCACTGTTTAACTGGTACCTGCGGCCCCAGCTTAGGAGCCCTCCAGCTGCTGATTTTCCCTCTGTTTTGAGTGTATGAGTACATGGTCTCTGCCCCTGGCTCCTTGTTGGAAGCCCTTGCCATCATTTGCTGATATAGTGACGGCCCTCTTCCCCTCTCTGCTCGAGTCCAATTGGTATGGTGTTGGCCCTCAACCAGATCTAGGACTTGTTGGATATACTGCTGCTTGTTGACTGAATTTAATCATTTACAGTATATCATATGCAGTTCTCATTCATGCTTTCAATCACATTTTTTAATGGATGTTCCTATGAAATTTTGCATATCCAAACCAAGGGGCAGAGCAGTGGCTCCGTGGCTAAGGATCTGCGCCTGTGGCTGGAAGGTTGCTGGTTCAAAATCCCATGACCGGCAAAGGAATCCTACTCCGTTGGGCTCCTGAGCAAGGCCCTTAACCCCAGCTGCTCCAGGGGTGCTGTACGATGGCTGACCCTGTGCTCTGACCCCAAGCTTCTCTCCCTGTCTCTGTGTCTCATGGAGACCAAGCTGGGGTATGACAAACTCCTAATGCAAGAAATTGTATATGGCTAATAAAGTTATCTCTATCTTAAATTGATCAAAAACAAATCAAGCTACAATAGCTCCTCCACTGATTAACTGCATCAGTGTTTCTCTAATACTGGTGGTGTTGTTATTTACTTAGCCAACAAAGGTAACTCAACTTCAAAATATTAAGGATGTTATCCTTTTATATTAGTCTACTCCTCCTATTAATTTATTAATTCAATTATTAAATTTTAATACTTTGGCTTGAAGTCCATAACTTGCTCTCCAGTAACTTTTTTTAATTAATTCTGTAGTCATTACCACAGATTGAGTCTGACTGTCGGTACAGTACATCTGTAATTCTCCACATGTACCTCAAGCAGCAGATCACTGGTTTAAAGACCATTTTATATTGTAAGACCATAATTACAGTATATTTTAAGTATTGAATGTGTACTTAATGGGTTGTTGTTGTTTTGTTTAGCATTATATCTTTCCTAAAGACAATGTACTTCACCTCATGCACAACATAAAAACAGACTCACAATCACAACCACAAAACACACATGTAGATGAATGTGTAGTAGATTAATACTCTTTATGAAGGATACTCACACTGGTATTAGGAGCCTGAAAATACATAGCTCTCATTCTAGACTGTTGGGAAATGTTTGCTGTAATATTCATTCTGGAATTCACATACTGTACATCTCTCTGATCACATGTGCACACTGACACAGACAATGGACCATCCTTGCACCATCCTAATCCCTGACTGCTGCACCAAGCAGCTGCTCTTCATGACAGGGAGCTCAGAGAGAAAGTGGGTTAAAGGGGTATGTCTGGTAAAGTGATATTCACTCCCTCTGTAACAAGGTATGGATGAGCTGCCTGCTGTGGTAGTGGGATTAACATTTTTTGTTAATCTACCTGCAAGATGTCTTTTTATAATTTTATCTCAAACTTGATTATTTGTGTGTTAAGGTTCTAGTGCTCTGATGTAACCTGATAGTGTTAAGATGTTTAAGTGGAGATGTGCACAGATTGACTGGTCGCTGCTCTTACTGAGAGTGCATGATGCTGGTGACTATAAAACACTTCCTTGTATCCCTACACCTCATCCTGCAGAGCAGTGAGAATGGCCTTCAGTATGGTTGCTACAGCAACAGCACCAGGGTCAGGCTGGGTCACATGCTGTGCTGCGATGTAACTGGCACGCCCTGCCTTCGCTGTGAGATTGCGTGTTCTCTCCGCTCCTGACACCGCACGCTAAAACAGAAAATGGAGATCGGGCTCAATGGAAACACAAGGAAGGTCCTTCATACACTTTTTGTTGTGGAAGTGTCAGGTGTTTGAGGTACAGTGTTAGATTTCCAACTCTTCCACCTTGCCTGTCCAGTACTAAATTGCTTTTATACATTACTGGCACATGTGATAAATCCGAAAATACTGAAACCATACCCCGGCTAAAGTTTCATTATACCAGCAGCCACATCACTCTGCAACTCACAACTGGCAACCCACTGAAGCTCAGCAGGTGTGAGCCTGGTCAGTACCTGGATGGGTTACCTCCTGGGAAAAACTAAGGTTGCTGCTGGAAGAGGTGTTAGTGAGGCCAGCAGGGAGTGCTCACTATACTGTAAACAGGCGCCATCCTTCGGATGAGATGTAAAACCGATGTCCTGACTCTCTGTGGTCATTAAAAATCCCAGGGCGTTTCTCGAAAAGAGTAGGGGTGTAACCCCGGCGTCCTAGCCAAATTTCTCATTGGTCCTTACCAATCATGACCTCCTAATAATCCCTCTCTATGAATTCGCTTCATTACACTGCTCTCCTCCCCACTGATAGCTGATGTGTGGTGAGCGTTCTGGCGCACTATGGCTGCTGTTGTATCATCCAGGTGGATGCTGCACATTGGTGGTGGTGGAGGGGAGTCCCCATTACCTGTAAAGCGCTTTGAGTGCAGTGTCCAGAAACGCGCTATATAAATGTAAGCAATTATTATTTTTATTATTATTATTACTACTGTTTCACTGGGAGGACATGTCTTACCTCTACAGCACTTTGCAGTACTTCCATTTCTCCACCAGGAGGCACTGTGGAAAGTTTACTCAGCTCCTCCACTGCAGGGCACAGAGCATCCAGCTGTGGAGAAGAAAGCGGTTAGAGCAGAAGTCACAACTCCAGTCTTTTCATGCCAGAATCCAACTGGTTTTGTAGGCCTTTTCAAATCATCAGCAGCTGAAAAGTATTAAATTTGCTGAGTTAAGCCAGGGGTTCCCAACCTTTTTTGTCAGCTGAACCCCTTCAACCTAAATTATTTGCCTCAAGTACTCTCTTGAGATTTTAACTAAATCAAACCTTTCAATAAATGTAGTGCTAAATTAGCTAATTCTGTCATTGATTTCTGTTGTTGATATAAAGTAATGGTAAAGTGTTACATTTGATTGTTTTAATGTAATATATTTTACTTTCAAAAATATATATATATTTTTCAAATTGAATTTTATTTGACTGACATTTCCATCACAATCTCACAAACCCCCTGCAGTACCATCTCGAACCCCTAGGGGTTCGCGAGCCCCTGGTTGGGAACCCCTGAGTTAAGCTATTGACCTTCTTAATTAGCTAACCATCTCAAACCTTCAGAGACTGAAGCCCTCTAGGACTGGAGTTGTGCAACACTGGGTTAGTGCAATGATAAAGTACAGATGGATTACACTAACTCTCACCACTTTTAATACAAAGGAACAACGAAGGCTTAAATGACATATACTGTATAGCAGGGCTAGGACTAAAACTCAGATGGATTTGTACACTAACGAAGAGACACTATATAAAGGCACAAATACTGCATTAAACATTATGTGTGACATGTAGACTAAGAAGATGAAGCCGTTTTGACTTCTGATTCCTAAAGCAACATTAGAATTACAGTAGGAGCAGAAATAAACTGACTGATAATTTAGGTGTCAATTTACAGCGTAAGCCTGACTAGGTCCTAAGGAAGCAATCTAGCACGCTCAGTGCTCTTACTGTGCCCTTAGGCTCCAACTGAAACTGAACTGAAAACTGAAAACCTGCTTTTTTCTTTCGGTCTTCCCACCTGGAGAGAGAGCTACATCCAATTTGTTGCTCCAGAGTACTTACCATCGTCCGGTCACCCTGCTCTGCTCCGCCATACCTGCACAAACACAGGCTGCAGTTACACACTTCCACCACAAGGAGAGGTTGTGTACACACATACTGTACCACAGAACAAATATTAGTGAATGAATGGTTTAAAGATTCCTAAATAATAAAATAAAATAATTTATTTTTTTATGTTGAGTTTTTGTAGGATATGTTTCCAAAATATCCCTTGTAGGTGATGGTTGTTTTGCTGGACTCTTGTGTTGGACACTAACACAAAACACATTTCCTCTAAGCAATAATAATAATAATACAGTTTGGATTTGAAGACTGAAATGAAATATGAAAGTATTTTGTTGAAAATCATTCTGAAGCATCTGAACCCCCTGCTTCTGCACGCTGCAGTAGCATTCTGGCAGTTTCTGGGCCACAACCCTACTAAAGGCAATTTGGTCTGACCTCTTCATGGCCTCCATCCCAGCATGCACTGCATCAGCCCAGGCACTGAGCTCTGTTTTGCCTTTGAGGTGGGGAGCAGCGGCTGTCAGGAAGAGACTGTAGAGCTGAGAAACAAATCAAGAGTGTGTTTTTCAGTCTACAGACAACAGAAACACATACAGTAGAGGTACAGCATCCCTATCACAGACTGAAGAGGCCAGAAATACTGTTCACCCAGAGGCAAAGTGCTGCTGTCATGGTCTGTGGAGCTGACAAAGGACATTACCAGTATTTCAGGACTAACCAAACCCATAGAGAGTTAGAAGATACACTAACAGATCGAAACTAAAGTGACTGAGGCAGATCATTATTAATGATACACAGCTCCAGGTCAAGACTGTTCCAGATCACCAGCCTACTGGGATTCCCACTGTACTTCCAGTGTCCTCAATGCCACTGATTCTCCCCTTGGGACATGAGATGACACCCACCAGAAACATCACGGTTAAACTCACCGCCCCTGAGGATCCGCCCATGTGCTCCTGGACCAATCCAGCAAGAGAAGACAGCAGCTTCCCAGGACAGTCTGGGGTCACATGTCCCTGGAGCCACTCTTGGATGGCTGTGAAGAGTCCAACTCATTACAAGAGTCAAGCAGCAGGATAACAGTGGGTAGGATCTGATACTTTCAATGTAGGAATGAGCTGCCTATGTGCGCAAGATATTCCCCCTGCTCACCCATAACTATGTTACACAGAAGTGGAGATGGCATTGCATTTAAATGACACCTTCTTTATTAAGTATATCAAACTAAGACATTGGTATTTTCTTTTAAAAAATCATAAAATAAAAGTGACAGGAGATAATTTCTGACTACTAAAGTACTGTCTGTACCTTAATCTGGGAGTGACCCCATCATCACTGAAACACAACTGAAATTTCCCCTTAAATGATATTGAAGCTGCATTGAATCTGATCTCAATGTTGTATTATAACTCAACATACTCTAAAAGCACTGTGAAGTTCTTTTTTTTATTTACTCATACTGTTGATTGTTAATGGTTTTCAGTTCTGTTTACCTGCTCAGGGAAACTAATTAGCTACTCCTTTCATTAATCACTAATACTGATTGGTTGCTCTTGCAATGAACCTATGCTCAGACAGCTTCTGGAAATGATGGTGTTAGATTATGTATTAGGAGTTAAGTAGACTGGGCAAGATTCAATTTAAAACTATATGCTTTTAAATGTCATTTCTAAATACGTATTTTCACAATTAAATGCCTACAATTGATTAACATGGATAAAACCACTTTTAGTTTACATTATCTGTCCTTTTACCTAAATAAAAAAAACAGATCTCTAGAACTTTAACTTTTTCAAGTCAATGTGGTGAAGCAATAAAATTGTAAACAGAATATTGGAATATACAGTTAAAAGTGTAGAATTTAAATCAAGTGATGTTAAAATTTGTACAATGCACTAATAAGTAATGATTTAGAGTATTATGTACTATAGTCACTACATAATACAACAACAAAAAAATATGATTGATCAGGAATCAGTCCAGAGATGAGTAATTATACAGTACATTTCGGGGCTTAAGGGAACATCCAATCACATAGTGTGTTAAAATACACTAAAATATATTAAAATACTAAGTAATAATTATAATAATTGCTTACACTTATATAGCACTTTTCTAGACACTCCACTCAAAGCGCTTTACAGGTACTGGGGACTCCCCTCCACCACCACCAATGTGCAGCCCCACCTGGATGATGTGACGACAGCCATAGTGCACCAGAATGCTCACCACACATCAGCTATCAGTGGGGAGGAGAGCAGAGTAATGAAGCCAATTCATAGACAGGGATTATTAGGAGGCCATGATTGGTAAGGGCCAATGGGAAATTTGCCCAGGACGCCAGGGTTACACCCCTACCCTTTGTACTGGGTATATACAATATCAAGTATGTCCTGCACTCTCAGGTCATTATCTCTACACTGGGTCTGTGACTCTGTGTATACAGATTCCCAAGTGTCTTCTGATATAATTCCACATAAACAATTTTAGTACTTCAGAGTGAAGGAATTTAAGGTCACTATACACATGGTTCAAGAGCTGGTCGAAGAGCAGAAAAACTTGAGAAATAACAAGAGAAATCTCAAAATTAAATTTCTATCACTGATCCAAAGCAATTAGCAACTGGTCAGTACTCACCCTGTGCAGCAAGGGCATGAGTGTTCCCACAATCGCCATCTCCTGCTGCGCGGTCCAGCTCATTGAGCACCTCCTGCTGGGCGAGGAGAGAGGTACACACCCCCTGCAGCACCCGCCGCAGCACAGCAGAGCGCGGGCCTGCAGAGCACACACAGATTGGCCTCAACACTGGATTCCTTCTGTGTGCTCACTCTGTTTCTTCTGTGTGCTATATCGCGCTGTGCCGAGCCCTCTATGTGCAGACCTGTGGTTCCTCCCTGTGTTGGGCTCTATTCTCAGTGTCATACCTTGGGTGGTATTCTCTGGCTCTGCTGTGTGTTCCTGTGTTGGTCCAATGGTGCGGTTCCGTCCACTTAGGGTAACATTGCTCACCTTGGGCCAGGCAGGGGCGGTGGTATCAGCATCTAGAAAGAGAGAAGGAGGGAGAAACGAAAGATGTTTCTTTGGCAATTTTTGTTATAAAATCACATACAGTAATAAGCATGCCATAAACACTTACAATTTCAAATCTGGCAGTAAATAGTTTTAATACTGTAAAAGCAGATTACAGTGAATTGTTACTTGTAAAGCACATTGTATTAATGAGACTCACCAAACAGCCTGAGTATGTCCTGGTTGGCCAGCATCAGAGTGAGAGACACCCCTGCCATCTCTAATGATGTCATAAACGTGCCTGACATCACCCTGGCAATGCATACACCCCGCTCCTCTGGAAAATCACAACAGGAAGGAGTCACACTTGGGTGAGCTGGCCACTGAGCCCTGCTCTCTGTGCCTGGGGCCCTGTGCCCTAAATGCATCCTCCTTTTGTCTCTTCATTTGAAAAAGAAGTCAGGAGCGATGGAGGCCTTGATCTAAAGACTTCGGAAATTAATGGAAGAGCAGGACCAAATCAGGATTTTACCAAGGCATCTCCTGTACAAAAGTGAAAGATACAGATTTAAAGGAATGGGAGAGTTTAAGAGAAGTAGAGTGTAACAGGGGAGATGTCATGTTTAAAGATGTTCTGCTTGAAGCATAGATAGATTCATCTAAAAAAGAGTAAAGCCTAGAAATTAGTGACACAAGAGGTCCAATATATGGAGAATAATATCACTTTATGAAATGACTGGAAAAGAACAGGATGCAGTTAAAGAAAAGGAGAACAATGAACTACAAGCACAAATACAAATTTACTAAAAAAGGCCAAGAAGGAAATTGAAAGGAATATGATAATGGAGGCTAAAACAATGCAAGATTTTTCAGTATCACAGCAGCAGAATCAAAAAAGACGAAGTGAAGTGTCTCAGAGATATAAATAGAAAGCTTTCAAATGATGAAAGGGAAATGGCTGATGTGTTCAATGAAATTCACTCAGGCATTTACTAAGGAACAAACTGACAAGATGCCCCAGTCTGAGTAAAGACAATGGTCCTTATTAAACAGTACTACAATAAAAAAACAGATTAGCAAATATTCAGGCCTGAAGGTACGCTACCAACTGTACTTAAGGAGAAAATATATATTGTTTATTGGCCATTGACAAATCTCTTTCTGCAGACTAGTAGTTGTACCCAGCTACTGGAAAATTGCTAATGCTAATGCCCAACAAAACTGAACAAAATAATTCTATTACAAATAAGGATATGGAGATGACAATTAAAACTAAACTGGAGGACTGTCTAAACAGAATTCAGATCCTAGAGTACAGTTAAGTCAGAAAAGATTGATTACTTTTAGAAATCTTTTGATAAAATTCCTGATAAATGTTTAACAGGCATTCAAAGTAATCCATGTTTTTAGATCAAGAAGTGGTAAAAAATGAATGGAAAAAAATAAATGGTTACTTGAAAAGAGAATACAGAATTGGGAGAATTCACAAATTCAGGTAACAATCCTGAAGTTCTTCATCATATAAAGATATAAAGGAGGACTTAGGTCCACCAATCTTCCTAATTTATATAATTTCTATTTTGATTACAAAATAGAAAACGAGTCAAGCTTTTCACAAATGATGCCAAAATAAAATGATAAGCAAACACTGTCAATACTGCAAAGAAATGTCTAAATCGTCTTATCATCTGAAAACACCTAGCTGATGAAATCTAATGTATACAAGTGTAGAGCATCACATACAGGTAAAAGAAACATTATACGGTAAACATACAATAGGATGAAAAACACTGAGTTTGAAGAGGCAGTTTAGGAGTTTATGTTGTGACAGTATTTGGATCTTCTACACAGTGAGAGGAAGTAATCAAAAACAGAAACAATGCATAAAACAATGGATATTATTTTAAATGCCTATAATGTAGAAGTAAGGCCTCTTTCAGAATACTGAGTACAATTCTGGTCACATTGAGTGATTATCACATGAATAATAATGCTACTCTGGAATCAGAACAGAGAAGAGAAACTAGATACATTCTGGGGCTTAAAGGAATGTCCTGCACTGACAGGCTGATGGGCTGCATGACTTGAAACTGAAACTCTTTTTTAGTCTAAACAGAGAAGACTACAAGGGGACCTACAGTTATATAAGTATTCAAAACACTCAAAGGCTTAGGCTTCTTCATTCCAGTAAACACAAACCAGAGGGCACAAGTGGGGAAGTATTTTTAAAATTGAAAACCGGAGGTTGCAGTATAAGCTAACCACTAGTGTGGTTGAAAGTGATAACCGGGTTTGTCTCAAGAAATGGCTGAATGAGATCCTTGGATCAATTATGTACTCGAAAGCAAACGGCCTCCTCATACTGTTCTTGTGTTGTATTATGAGCAGTGCCTATCCTTTATATGGAGATCGAGGACAAATGCTAACAACCATGGGATGAGGTGGGGGGCCTTGATGTTGTTCTCTAAAGACTGAGGTTGGCTGTAAAGCTTGGGTGGGAAGTTGGGGGAAGCCTGCAACTGAGGGAGAGATGGACAGTACAGAGGCTGGGTCGAAACATCAGTGGTGCTGTGGGCAGAGGGAGAGGGGGCTAGAGTGGAGAGCTGCGAAGAAACTGAGCAAGAATGAGAGAGAATTGCAGAACAGAGGTAGAGGACAATTACTGTCTCACCTAGGTAGCGGATTGCTGAGCCTTTGACAATGGCCAGCTCCAGACAGGACAGAGAACCCAGGTTATTGACAACCAGCACTACAGTGTCCCCTGAAAGAATATGACAGAACAGTGAGCACCACACCGTCCACAGGAATAAAAAAAAAAACAGGACAATGACACCCTGAAACACAGGAATTCAAAGATGACTACACAAGCAACACCACAGTAAGTTAGGAACAGTAGGCGCATTGTGTGTCTAGAAAGTTCAGCACTGAACTTACCTGCTTTCAGAGGGAGATGTGATTGGCTGGAGGGGTCGGTCATGTGATCTATCATGAATTTCACTACCTCATCCGCAGTGCCCACCTATCAAGACACACACCAAATGTCTGGTGAAACTTGTGAGTACAGCATATATGACAGAGCGGGAGAAATGAGCAAAAGATTCACAGAATCCTGGGTCCAGTTAAAAACCTAGGAATTACTGCAAATGAGAGGACACCATCTGGCCCATACAACTCCTCTGGTCTTTCAGTAGCTTATTAATCCAAGGTTGCCATCTAGCAATTGACTAGATTTGAGACTCCCATATCTGGCATCCTGTCCTCTGTGTCTTGTTTTTATCCCACTGTTACTGAACTGAATCAGAAGGTAATGATTCATCTCTGTAACTGTTGAAGACTGTTGATGTCTTGTGGGTGTTATTATTATTATTATTAAATGCTATGGAAAAGAGATTAATGGAATTTTGAAAAATAAAGCAGCTGACCTTGGACCTCTTGATGCCAGGCTCCCCGTGGATTCCTGTATGAAGCACAGAGAAAGGAACAGAGAGTGAGACAGTATTGTAAACACAATCAATACTCTTGTCTATCAGGTATTTGGTATAACTCATTTACTGTAGACTTGTGAGCTGCAGTGTTAGTTTCTGGTGTGTTGTGCAGTTAAGACAATCAGTGGTGTGAATATTAATGCGGACCTGAATTTTCTCAAACTTCCTGCTGTTCTAGAAAAAGATCTTCTCATTCGCTCTTACTTAGTAATATTCCTGCATTTTGTACACTACATTTTGAACACCTCATCCAAATCCCCTCCAAAACTTTTACTTAAATTGAAAAGATCAAATTACTCCAATCTGTACACATAAATAATCTCCTTTAGCCCTGGAATGAGCACTGCTGCTCTGATCCAAACTTTCTCTAAAGTTACTCTATTGCTTTAGAATGAGGAGGCTAGAACTGTTTGCAGTATTCCAGATGTGATTAAACTAATAATTCTACAGTTCAGCAAATCTCTCTAGACCTGTATTCTACACTCTTCACTTTGTATGCAAGTGTCAAAGTACCCCCTGACTCACCCAGTCCCAGTTCCATCTCCCCTGGCGGTAACTCAAAGTTTGGGCAAGAACCAGGAACACTGCAGGGAGACAGGCTGACCCCCAAAGTGCCTAAAACAAAGAGAGAGGATCACTGCAGGAACAAATACAGGCAGGCATTAGCTATGATCAGAAGCTATATATTAACTTTATCTATATCCATGGTACAGATACAGTATAAAATATTACCACCTTGTAACTGGAGCTGAACAAACTTGGCCTTGGTTAGTGCTGGAGTGGGAGAACCCAAACAAAAGCCAGGCTGCTACAGTAGAATTTCTAAATCAACAGCTCTATATAACCTTAATATGTTTAGAATCCATATAAATTTAATTCTCCATATAAAGAAACTATCATAACATAACAGACCTGGATGACTGCTCATAACTACCCAGTTCCACTAATTATAGGGGGGGGGCACTAATTATTGCCATTAGTGGCCAATTCAACTGCTTTTTCCTTTTTTTTAGATGATGGTGACTTGATGGTGATGGTAAACAGACCTCTACAACCTTCTGTACTCTTCCTGCTGAACTCTTTTTAATATTTTCTGAAAAATAGCATTTTTGTTTGGGTAGATTGTGTTGCTAAGGGGAAAGTTGCTCAGCATGGGCAACCTCAAAGTCCCTTCCCTGTCACTGGGCCCTTTCCCATGTGGAAGTGTACAGTCTCCACTGCGCAGGTCCGTAGGGCTGAGGAGTGGGCATTCGTCCGAGACAGGAGTGCAGCAGCAGTTGACAGCGCCCCTGTGCCTAAATGCTGAGTGTTCTGTTCTCTATTGCTGGGGAGGGAGGGAGTTACCATATGGATAACAGAATAGGAATAGGGAGCTGAGATGAGTTATCACCTGACAATGGCTTTAGGAATAGGGGTGGAGAACATGAGAGAAAATTGAGGTTTCTATTAAGTTTGTTAATTTGTCCTCTAAAATGTGAACACATTGTAGTATTGAGGACTAGCACTACATTGGGAACGAACCGGTCTTCTACCCGTCTGAAGAGTGTGACCCACAGTCACTTTCCATGTGCACAATCTCTGCTAGTTAAGCCAGGACTAACTAGCTTGTCTTCAGAGAGTCACTGCCAGCGCACAGCAGCAGGAATCTCTCCCTCCTTCTCCCACACCTCCAGCCGCACCAGGACTGCCTGGCACCGGGCCAGAGGATGCAGATTGGACGCAACAACAGCCTGTCGCTGTTCCTTTGTGTCCGCGGGAAGTCTGAATCCACATAAATTGGATGAGTATTCAACATTCTACATTGCATATCTAGAATTCAATTGCTACCTCTACCCCAGTTGATATAAATTTAATTCCTTCGAGTGATGTACTTGTTTTTGAGTATCTAGTGTAGAAGTTGTAATCAAAGCTCATTAATGGTATACATGGTATAAATGAATGGTATACTGAATTATGTATCTCTTGGTATTTGTAACTCTTTGTGATTGAATATATACCTTTTGTATTCTGCTAACCCTGACTATAAGATCTGTTATGTTTATATGTACATTTTATGTATTAATAAATGTATTCTCCGTGTGTGTGCATTGCTGAGTTGTTCCACAAGGTCGATTTTCTAATAACCATCGAAGAATCATTTTGTGATTTACAGCTACAATTAATAATTGTCCCAGTACATGCACAAAACCTCTACACAGGATACTGCTGTCCCACTACAAGGTTGTACAGGTCACAATTTTTCTCATCTGAAACACACATTCTCTACAGTGTCCACAGCCTTCCAGGTGCTTCTGCCACATAAGGGCTGCATGCTCAGTTGAACCACAATGTGTGCAGTACAGTAGTGTTGCTCACCGATCCCTTGGGCTGCTTCATTCACTTTTTGCACTATTTCATCCAGGGTTCGCCCCTCCTCTGCAAGGGCTCCAGCCAGCTGCAGCAAGAGGCAAAAAGAGGTTAGTTAATCTCATGATAATCCATCCCTCACCACTCACAAACTCACTCCCAGGACTGTCTTGCCTGGCCCCCCTTGCAAATGGAATGAACACTTTAAGTGGCCTTATTGAGTAAACTTCACTCTGACCATGTTATTGAGGGAACAGCTTTGTTTGTGAAATCTGCTGTATGCTTGATGCCATCACCTGATGAGTTAGAGGCATAAGTCCAGTGTTTCTGCTGTTTGATGTGAATTTCACACTTTGTCATATATTGTAGTACAACACATCACAGTTCCACAGACCAACCCCTCACCTTGTGAACGAGCACAGTGCCACACAGGCCCCTTCTCCCAGCCTTGCTCGGTGCAGTGAAGGCACAATCGTCAGCCACTACAACCATGCTGACAGGCACTCCCTTTGCTCGTGCCTGCTCCAACGCCAGCCCGAAATTCAGCCGATCACCAGTGTAGTTCTTCACAATGAGCAGCACGCCTGATGCTCCCCCCCGCCACATCGCAAGGATCGCTGCCAGCACACTGCCAGGAGGGGGTGACGCAAACACCGCCCCCGCCACGACCCCTGACAGCATCCCCTTGCCAATGTAGCCTGGAAGTGGAAGGGTGGGGAGGAGAGAGCAGGAAGAAGACGATGGGGAAGGAGCGGAAACGGGAGGAAGACATAATGAGAATGAGAAAAAGAGGGACTGTGCATTTTACACAGTGCTAAACACGACTGGTTGTGAGAGTGCCTTGTACCTGCATGTGCGGGTTCATGGCCGGAGCCTCCCCCAGCCACCAGGGCAACACGGCCCCTCAGAGCCCCCAGGTCGGAGCGCAGGACCACGCGCTGCCCCTCCAACAGAGTCAGACCTCCATGACCACTCACCATCCCCCACAGAGCCTCATCGACACAGCCCTGCACACTGTTCACCAGCTTCCTGTGGGCCTGCAGAACACAGGGGACAGAGACTGGCTTGGATAGCGCATGTGACTGGATTACTTGATGGTTTATAGTCCTCTGACAGTACTGGGCCACTCATATCATGACAAAAAAACAGAAATCTGCATTACACTCAGATGCTTAACTGGCAGGAAGAGGTTGGTTTAGTCTGAATTTAAATAATGCTAAAACAAAAGAGAAAATGATGGCTTATGGGGGGCAGTTTTCATGTATTTCCACAGATCCTCAATAGGATTCAAGTCAGGAGTTTGACTGGGCCACTCAAAGATATTTACTTCACAGTGTTACTGAACAGACATTCAGGTGGAGGTCACTTCCTAGAGCATAAAAGCTCCATGGCAGACTACTGTGCTGCACACATCTTTTCCAGCACTCCTTCATCACTGCAGCAGTTTGTCACAGCATTGACCCCCACTAGCTCTGTCATTTCCTTAGCCAGGTGAATAAAAGTCAAAGTAGTAAGCACACTATCGCTTCATATTCACCTACTACTTTAATCATTACTAGAATTTGACAAACAACTGAACTTCTAAAGCTGCTCCAGTGTAGATCTGGTCTTGTGCTGTGGGTCACTGTCCCGCTGAAAGGTGAATTTTATTCCAGTTTCAAGTCTTTAGCAGATGGAAGCAGGCTTTCCTAAGGTGACAAGCTTCCCAGTCCCTGCTGATAAGACACATAACTATAACATAATGCTGCTGCCATCACAGCTGACAATAGTGTTTTGTGTCAGACGTAATACTTTGCATTTAGACCAAAGCTCTTAATTTGTTTTTCGTATGACCACAAAAGCTTTTGCTAGAAGTTTGCTGTATCCTTTAGGTTACAAACCATAAGTGGGACTTGAGATGTTGTTTTTTGTTTCAGTTACATAGAAGCCTCCTTTGTGGAGTGCCAGAACATTGTGAACTAATGGATGTTTTCTCTTACTGAACTTCAAAATTCTAAATTGCCGTTGGCCTCACAATGGAATCTCAAACCCCTTTTTCTACTTATCTTGCTGCTCATTTTGGAGAGACTGGTCTAGGCAGTGTCTGGGTGACTTCCACTTCATAATCATCAAAATGCTGGGGGTGGAGCAGTGCCTCTGTGGCTAAGGGCCTGTGGCTGGCAGGTTGCTGGTTCAAATCTTGTGGCTGGCAGGGGAATCCTACTCCATTGGCCCCTGAGCAAGGCCCTTAACCCCAACTGCGCCAGGTTTGCTGTACAATGGCTGACCCTGCACTCTGACCCCAAAACTTCTCTCTGTGTCTGTGTCTCAAGGAGAGCAAGCTGGGGTATGTGAAAAGATGAATTCCTAATGCAAGAAACTGTATAGGACTAATAAAGTAATCTTATCTCTTATCTTAAATTCACCAGGCTCAAATAGATACAGTATAGATACTCAAATAGATACAGTAAGGGTCTATGAAATATATTTATACCCTTCTTCTAATCTGTGCCTTTTTAACAAATTTATCCCTGTGTTGCTTTGAAAGCTCTTTGGTCTTCATTGTTGAATCATTGCTTCGTGGGTGTTTTTATTCTGAAATAATGAGAACCACTATTATCACAGTGGACATTAATTGTGTTCCACATTACGGACATTTTGTCACTGCAAAGGGTCAGAAGACTTACAGTATGCAATCGTGACTCTCCATTTTTCTTTCATATTACCTATTTTCTTTTTTAATTTTTGTTTTGAAGGAATGGAGAAGGTTGTACATGGAACAAATATGAATTTCTACTTCAAAGTGTCATGACAGTAAGCTTTGCAAGACATTGCCTTTACAGCACTGCATAGTTTGGACCAGTCTTCACTACCAATTCATGAGTAAATCTAATTTAGCATACCACTAATACTATTATTGGAAACTGACATATCGTGGGTTTATTTTTACATCTACAGACCCTTTATGAGCCTGCCGTCTTGCTCTGTTCGCTAATCTGACAATATATACAACTATTAAAAAGAGCTCACTCCTCCAGTTCGTTAGTTTCTTGCACAAGAGACTCAAGGCGGGTCAGCTTGGTTCAGTTTGAACAACACTATGTTGCAGAGCAGAAATGGGGAGATATCACATCACGGCGAGCTCACTGCAGACTTCTGTCAGATGGCCATATCTGAATGGCCACAGTTTCACCGAGACGGGTCAGCAGCTATGGCGCACACACCAGCTCTTCAAATCTTTAAAAGAAACGATTAATCAACTATAACACACTGCTGACTAAACCAGTGCTCCGTGGACAGTGATGCACAGCTCCTGGTTTGTTGAGCCTCCCCGTTAAACTGACACAGCGCTGTCTGCACTTACCTGCATCCCCTCTGCAGCTGTGTTATCCGCTACTACCCGGAAACGGCAATACTCGCTGCTCAGCACAGCGCTGTTGTTCCGAGGACTGACACCGTTGTGTAATTTTGAATGAACTCTAACCCCCCGTCCCTCCCTTGTGTGCGACTCTTTTAGGCGACCTTTGCGCTGCCGATATAATGTAGATGAGCAGCCTGAACGATTAGGTACACCCTGAGATTATAACGTTTGTGGGGGCTGAGGGAGGTTTTAAATGTGACGAAAAGGTTATTTTCTCGGTGGTGCTGTACACAAGGTTAATTATCTTATTTTTATTTTTTTTCTTACAATTGGCTTCTCGATTTGGAGGCTCTCATCTCGATCTCGTGTATTTAATTTATTGTGGCATCCCTGCAACTGCCTGTCTCTGGGCAAAGCGCAGACTGTACGTCACCATCGCCGGGCTGGTTTCCCTCGCCATGTGACGAGTGGGGCTCCAGCAGCCATTTCCTGTTGTTCTGTGCATCTGTCGCACCCAGATGTGTGCCACATGCTGACGAACGCGATTCGGTATTTTCTAATACACTCAGGGATAAAGTGTAAAGAAACCTTTCATTTCTTTTTTTCCACCCCTAACGTTCCTCTTGCTAGAGCAGGGTAAAGTCTATATAAACACCTTTGTTTTTTTTTAATGTGGTTGTCGATTTAAAGTGAAATAACCATGAATTTACTACACAATTCTGGTTATGTAACAATTCTGGAGTATATATTTCCAGGTGGGCAGATGTGAGACAGAGCGTGCTGGTACAAGATCACAACGAAACCACCTACTGCGTTTAATAGTTACCACAGGTCATGTCTTCTGATTGAAAATATTTTTTAATAAAAAAAATTAAGAGCGAGTCTCCATTTGTAAACCGATTTTGACCAGTAAAGCAACTTTTTAAAGCACATTTTATCATTCCGCGTGTGTTTAAACCTAACATTAAAACAAATATCTGTTCTAAATTGTTACAAAGCCCGGTCCCTTCTGTGAAGGAGAAGTTCCCCGAGACTGGTGAAAATGAGTCATTAAGTTGTGGCTGGCTCTGTCGGGCTATCGGTCAGTTTGACAGTTTTCAAGCATTTGTACTACTTCAACAATTCTGTACAGACTAAAAGGCTTCCTCACCATGATAGAGTTAAAGTGATAAAATCCATACATACTGTAGTTCTTCTACTTGATCTACATTTACAGGAGAAATTATTTTTCTTAAATATTTAAAAACTGCTGTATGTCTTGTAACCCTGGCTGCAGTTACAAAAACTACGTCTGCATTGCTATTACAAAACGTTTTAAATGTCATCTCCTATACAGTATAATGTATTCACATATTACTTTTTTTAACAATGTATAACATTCATTGCTTTCTTACCATTGATATAAGCAATTCAATAATAGTAGTTAAGATAATTCCGTTGAATAAAAAAAAACAATTTCCAGGTAAGCTGGTCCAATTGTGTATCAATGTAGGTCACTGGCAGCTACCTGTCTCCCAGTCTCCAGGATCTTCTCGGTTTTCACACTATCAGAATGGGTCTGTGCTTCAGTAAGTAAAAAGATTCCACTTTGTGATTCAACAACCCGGCCTCCCTTAATGCAGCTCTGCTGAAGCAGTTTCTCACTACTCCCCCAGTTCTGCTGTGTGGTCAGGCTGTTAGTGCAGAATAGCTGCTGGTGCTGCTGAGTGTCACCCAGGTGGGGCAGCTGGTGCAGAATGGCTGCTGTGTATCACCCAGGTGGGGCAGCTGGTGCAGAATGGCTGCTGTGTATCACCCAGGTGGGGCAGCTGGTGCAGAATGGCTGCTGCGTATCACCCAAGTGGGGCAGCTGGTGCAGAATGGCTGCTGCGTATCACCCAAGTGGGGCAGCTGGTGCAGAATGGCTGCTGCGTATCACCCAAGTGGGGCAGCTGGTGCAGAATGGCTGCTGCGTATCACCCAAGTGGGGAAGCTAGTGCAGAATGGCCATTGCATGTTATCTACTTGGAACTGCACTTTAATAATGGATGAATTAAGTTCCCTGCTATGTTTAAAAGACTTTGAGATATTTCTGGATAAAAAACAGTTTAGAGCTGTAATTAATTATTAATGTTGTTGAAATATGTAAATCTTTCATTTTATTTTAACTTCTTTTCATAGACTATAATTATCTAATTTTTGTTATTTGCAAGGTGTGGGCAAACTTTCATGACATTTGAAAAGCATTCCTCCCACCTTTTAGCTTGTGTGGTTTAGCCTCGAGCAGATTAAGTCTGCTGTTTTGAAGACTGCAAAAGAAATCTTTTTTGAACAAAGTTTGTTTCTGTTGTGAAAGCAAAGATAAGATAAGTTAATAACTAAGATCACAGTTGATCTTGGAGAGACTCTAAAGACTTTGCTCCTGATTTGTCTGTTATCCTGCGTTTAATATTCAATCCAGTGGCAGAAGATAATGAACAACAAAGTACTGCACCTTTATTATTTTTAACAATATCCTTTAAGAGAAAGAATTGTTTATTTTCCTGTTATAAGTCCTGTTATGTCTGAGTGATGCACAAGGATAAGAGAAGGGCTTGCGTTTCTTTAAAAAAATCCCCCACCTACTGAACCACACCGTCTTCCCTCCTATTTTCGTTTTTTCTCTCAGTCGTTCATCTCTTTGCTGTGACTTCCTGCTCTGTGTCAAGAGCGGTACGACATCTGTCCTCGAGCTGGTTACAACACACAACACAGGCCCTGCATCAGAGCACACAGACACTGGAGTCTGACGGACAGGTGCCAACACACAAGCAAGACAAACAGAGATCTGGGACAGACAACCTGAGCCCTGTGCAGCTTTCTCAGGTATGTGAAGTCAGTGGCTGCCCTGGTGTTCCCTGGACCTGCTGTGATGGTGCAGTACACAGTGCTTCCCAGAGCTAGCTCTCAGTGTGGGTGCAGTGTACTGGGGTGGTCAGTAGACAGGCTCAATCCACAGACTCTGCAGATGTGTCGGTGACAATGATGGGATTGAGTCAGCATTGTATTTTTTGTGCTATACATTCATTTTTAAATAAATCAAACAAGGAAAAATGAATTATGTACTTTTGCATAACCTTTCTTTCATTAGATAAGGGCTAGATAAGATTCCAAAATACTTTTTAATTGTAGTATTTATTTTTAAAGACTTAGAAATGAATAAAAATACATGCTTTATCACTTTAATCTTTTGCAGTTACTATAAGAAAACCAACAGCAGATTTTTCACGGGATCAGAGAGCATTAAAAACTCTCTGTTAAGATTACAAAGGCAACATCAAACTAGTTAAATAGATACAGTATACTGTAGAAAAGAGCTCAATAAACCTAACAACATGCCGGAATATCAGAATGGTAGCAAAGAGTATTTATTAGCAGTTTTATATGTGAAGTTTGGTTTTATTTCCTGAAGAAAAACAATGTACACGACATGTTTGCCTTGGTGTCGGAGACCCATTGCATGATGGAGGTCTGATGGTGGAAAGCTATGATGATGGTCCACATTGCAGGGATTCATGCTTCCACTAGCTAATTGAATGTAGAGCAGTATATCTGCCCTTGT
This sequence comes from Lepisosteus oculatus, assembly GCF_040954835.1. NCBI lineage: Eukaryota > Metazoa > Chordata > Actinopteri > Semionotiformes > Lepisosteidae > Lepisosteus > Lepisosteus oculatus. The sequence continues at coordinate 29,665,539 of NC_090696.1, forward strand.
GTGATGCCTCGGTAATATGAACATAATCTTGTTATTTTGTCAGTGAATCCAATTTGGAGTTTGAATGTGATTCCGTGGCCAGTCTTCAATTCAGAATTAAGATTTACAGATGTACCATCCAAGTCTTTAAGATAAAGGGATAAATTAATCTTACTGTACTGTGAAACTATTAGAAGGAATCATGTCAACCAAATTATTTAGGTTTGCAGTAGGTGATTGGTTTGTAAGAGAAATTAAGTTAATTAATTGTTTTTAATTCAAGTAACCTGATGGGGAAATTCAGGTATTATTGAAATAGACAAGATATGTGAATTTCTTCTGAATATATATATTAATCTTCCACCTCTAAGTAAGGAGAGTTGTAAGTTACCACAGTTTTAAGCATTAATCTCTCTACTGTGAGTCATTCGATTAATTTATTTATATTTTATGAACATGATGGGGATTTCTCCAAGATTTCCCCCCTTTGTGAAAAGCTAATTGGAGTCTTACTACAGCTGCAGACAGGGCCCTTCTGTTCCACAAAGGGTTCATGTTAATGTATATTTGTACGTATTCGGAGTATTCGTTTCCCTGCTTCATAGGATGTTCATCTTTCCACAGCAACTAGCACATTGGACAGATTCAGCTTGGCCAGGATGTTCATTTTGATCCAGGTGTAACAATTTCTTGTGGGATATTTGGTTTAATCTCTGATGTTCTGTTTCATCCTGGATGTCGACTTGGAAAAGTTTGATATTTCAATAGAATGGGGTTACATATTAGTTGCTCTTAAAAAAAGTTTAAAAAGAAAAGTGATAACGCAAGTGAAAAACAGCAGCACAGTGAAAGAGGATGTATAGGCCTGGGGTTAAAGCAGCAGCCTGCTGGAGATATTGATCTGAATGCTTCAGCACTAAAGGGATGCACAGTGCAAGTGCTCCAACAGGTGGGGCAGGTGGATTAAAGAGGTAGTTTCTCCTAGGGATTAACATCCTTCGTGTTTCAAAGGTCTTTGAAGCCTTGCTGCTGAATTTGTAAATACGAATGCTATTGAACAGGATTTTTCCCATTTCAGATTTTTCTGGCTCTATGTACAAGTGTATACAGTATTTGCCTAGATGACGTTATTCAATTTCATACCTGTTACTTCAGTTTGGGCAAATATGCGTAGAAGTCTAAAAAATGACATAGTTAAAATGGCTAAGACTAATTTATTGGGATCCAGCTAGGAATTACAGGAAAGTGCTCTGCTCCAGCACATCATAACTTAACAGATTAGTCAGAGGAGTGAGAAACTACAGTATTTCAACTAACCTGAGGGAAAGCCAGGTGCAGTATTTACCAATCCAAACAGGACACTAGAGCAATCACCAGTTAATGATTGCCCCTTAATGACAGCAAGAAGTCAGGATGTTATTTTCAGTTTCATTGTTAGCACAAGTGTTATAGGTACTAGAAAAACGTAAAATAAACCAAATTTCCAAGGCTTGATGGTATTTTTCCAATTGTACTGAAGGAAAAACAAAATTCTATTCAAAGCCTATTAACACAACACAGGAACTACAGCATGTAGTTCTTATTAGGAAATATTGTAGTCCATAAAAAAGTGACAAAACTATGTCAAGTAATTATAGACCATGATTATCATATTATGTAATGTTTGTATTACATGTGAAGTTACAGAAACAGGAAAAATAACTAAACTAGATGATCGTCTTTTGATAAGGTTTCATATAAAAAACTAAATCTTAAATTGCAGGCTGTAGGTATTAAAAGTAATGCATGTATTTGAATTAAGAAATAGAAAATGGTTAGAAACCAGTGAGTACAAATAGGGGATGAAAGCTCAAACTGGGATTATGTAATTAGTGGAGTACCACAGGGGTCATTATTAGGAACTCTGGTCTTCCTCATTTCTTCAATTGCATACTGTACCTACATGCATTTACTAAATACCTACATATATTTGCTACGAATCTAAGATGGGGAGCACTTGTTGAAGCTACTATGACAAAAACTCTAGTGTTTATGTTGACACAGTATGTCATTTTCCTCCTGACAGTGTGAGTGAAAAAACAAATTTTAGGATATATAAATAAAAGCATAGGATTTCAAAATGGGGATCTTACTGTAGGTTTCATGAAAATTCATGAAACATCTTTTAGAATATTGTGTATTATTTTGTTCATCATGTTTAAAATATATATATATAATATTTATGATATATGATGTTACTGCTCTGCAATCAGTCCATTGAAGAGCAACCAGAGATACTGTGCTTAAGGGAGTGCCCTACACTGACAGGTTGAAGCAGCTGTACTTTTTTAGTCTTCAACAGAGAAGCCTACAAAAGGACCAGACACAACTATAGAACAAATTTGATTTAGAGAAGATTAAAATGTACAGTATAAGATCCTAAATGGTATACGTAGGGTTAACCCAAGGTAATAAGGAAACAAGGGAATCATAGAAAACTGGAGGGGGTTTCAATTAGAATGGAGAAAAAGAAACACTTCTTTAGTTACGGTTATCTGAACTGGCATCCCAGCCAAGAGTCAAACTCTGGGAACTTTCAATAAATAGCTAGACAAAGTTTTAAATTATCTTAGTTACTAAATTTTGAAATTAGTAAATAGAAGAAACAGACACATAAAAAGAGCTGAATGGCCACCTCTCATTTGCAACTACAGTACTCACACAGTTTCATGTTTCTTCTTAAGAATTCATAGTCCTAAAGGCATTGACAAAGTGAAAGCGGTGGACCTCTTCAGACTCAGTAGTGAAACAAGAAACAGAGGACACACTTAGAATCTAGACAAAAGAGCACTTAAAACCAAGAGCAGGAGGCGCTTTTCATTAAAGAGTTGTGGGCAACTGAAACAAGCTATTAAATTCATCATCTTTTTTTCTTTTTTTCATATTATTTAAACATTATTAAAGATTAAATTCTTCATGTAGAGGTTATCATTTTCTAAACTGTTAAAATGGATGACCTACAGTATGGTAACAACACCTTCTCTTCACTATTCTTTACTCCGAGCAGCATATTGAGAGCCCCATTTAAGGAGCATTATTTTGCACACTTTCAGACTTGTATCTTGTTATTAATCCTTTTTCTGCTGATGGGGTTGATAAAATGCCACTTCAGTCTTACATATGTGCACCCTGTCCTCTAACATTACCCTGTCTCCTCTGTTGCTCACTCTGTGTTTTTGGCAGGGTAGGAGATGGAATTCGCCTGCAGTCATGTGGTGTGTAACTGGCAGCCAGTGTCAGATGTTCCAGGTAAGAGTGAGTCTCTTTTTTCTCCAAACAATGTCCTGCACTTCACAACAGACTTGCACTGTACTTCTCATTATCTAAAAGGAAATCAGATGAGCTGTGGGCCAAGTACGTGCATGTGCATGTGCAGTCATGGTAGGTCCTCAGTCTCCAGGTTCCTTATTTGGGACAGAAATGTGTTGCTGCGTGGAAAACCACTGCCACTGGTTTGGAGATAAAGCGGTTAAGAATCCTTGGAGACATGTTTTTGCAAGATTCATGATTGGTCAAAACATCCAAAAAAGTAAGCTGGGATCACTGACCTTGATGGACTCTGGCTATAGTTGTAGGTTCTTTTGGAGCATTTTTGTTGTTTTGTACCCGCAAATGTGATACCTCAATACAGTATGTTAGTATGTTAGGGCTCATGCTCATGTATGTTAGGGGGGGGGAGTGTGTGACGGAGTGGTTTAGTATGTTTGTTTGTCAGGGGTGTTGTGTGATTAGGAAGTGTGTATGTTGGGGTACTGTATGTGTGTCAGGGGTGCTGGGTAGGCAGGGAGTGTGAGTGTCGGGGTGCTGAATGTGTGTCAGGAGTGCTATGTGGGCAGGGAGTGTGTGTTGGGATGCTGTTTGTTGTGGGGGGGAGGGTGTTCTGTCATGACAAGCAAAGCAGTAGCAGTTGTTTCCTTCCTTCAGTGGCACAGGAAGCCGCTGTCCTCATTAATCCCTGAGCATGAGCCCAGCAGTGATTGGCTGATGTCCATCAGAGATCTTGTAAGCATTCTGCTTCCTTTACCAGGGCCCTGTAGGGTTTTTTGGGCTCTGTTCTGGGAAAGCTGAGTCTGCGTGTCCTCGGGCTGCCAGGGACCATGCTTCATACTTTTATCCTTTTCTCCGCACTGAGGTTGCAGTGGTACAGAGACGTGTTGTGCAGTGAGACTTGAATACCACAGACCCTTTGTTGTTCTGCAGTAGTTTCCAGTGAGCTGAGAAACTTCACTTTCATCTTTTAAAATACCTGTTGCTAATTCAGTGGTCCACAGTAAACATGTGGAATTGATTTAACACAAACATGTGGAATTGTATTAGGTGTGTAATACAGTAACTCTGCCATGACGATTGATATTCTGTATCTCTGTTAAATTCTCTGTATTCTCTGTGCTCTGCCTCAAAACAAGCTAGCCGCTCTGAAAAGTGTTCTCAAAGAATGCGAAATGTAGAAGACAAGTCAGCTCTACTACAAAAATGCTGAACATCATAACTGATTACAGTACTTGCACTGTTACTTAAAATAAATGATCATACAGTATAGATTCTATTAGAGGTCGAACACATTCATTTTGCACTGTGTAACTAGTAAGTACAGATCAATCAAATTCCACTACTACAACTGCTCTCCTACAATGTATTTTCAGTTTTGCTCTTAGGAAACAAGGGTGTTTACTTATTGGCTACAATAACTGATATCTGGCAAACAATTGGTTTCCTCTAAGTGTCTAAATTAAAAAAACACTCTAAATCAATAAAATGTATCTTACGAAAATAATCTTCATATACAGTACAGTATGATGATCATATTGGCGGGAGATTGGAACACACATAAACCATATTTTGTTCCATTTAGCTACAGAAATGGAAATACAAAAAGGTTGGAGTGGGGAGCTGTATCAGTGTGTGAGCTGCAAAGGTACAAGCAGTGGTTAATTCCACCTTTAAAACCGAAAGGATAAGACAATACAAATCTTTTACTGTGAAGTGGAACTTTCCGTTGGTGAGTAGAGCAGAGGAAAACATAAATCAGCAAAGGCCAAACTAGCTGAAGGTTCAGGTAAAGGGACAGTGAGACAAAATGCAGCCTCTTTGGATTTTAGCTCACTGTTTCTATGCAGTAAGAAATTAACCTCTTTGTGTTACTAAATTATATTTGGCTAGGTGAAAAAAACTGTGACAGTGTGGTTAGATACAGTACCTTTTCTCATATACTAAATTTGTTTAAAGTTCCTCAATTAAAATTTTCTTTTTTACATTGATTTACCAATAAAAATGCACTGGAAAAAATTAAACTATTGACTAATAGCCTGTAAACCATTTGAAACTTGACCACAGCCCTGTGTCTACAGGCAGTGTAGTAGTGCAGGTATAGTAGGTACAGTATATATACTGTATAATAGGTGTAGGTATAGTGTAGGTAGTGTATATCACCTTTGTGGAATCACTCTACTTCTCTAGACCAAAATGCAAAGCTCTCAAGATCCTTGCTGACCCTTCCCACTGTGCCCAACCTCTGATAACTTCTCTCCCCTCTCAAGACAAGGACTACTTTAGTAGGTTTTGCATCAGCACCTACTGTACCTGGAAGATTTGAGATGCATAAACTCTGCACCTTAATTGTGGTATTTTTGCACTGCTCATTGTTATTCTATCAGGCTTCACTGTCGTTTATCACTGTTATACTGTATTTATTTTATTACTGATGTGTGTTTAGGATGCTTTGTGAATGTGTTGGGTGGATTTTGTTTATTATCAGCTTTAATATTTGCAATATTGTAATAATAATAATAATAATAATAATAATAATATGTTGAATATTTGTGAAAATATGTACTGTATATTTTTAATTGTATGAGCTCACCAAACCAAATTCCAAACAAATAGTTCTTATCGCAATAAAGAACTGAATCTTGAATCTTGAAGATGTCTCTATGTGAATGAAAATGTTGGAGTTTCTGTTTTAAATGGTCCTTAACTTCCATTTGTGTCATCTGGTCCTTGCTTCCTTGGCGTCTTATTCTCCATGTTTGTGCTTGTTGGGAAAGCATCATTTTATGTCGGTGTATGATGGTGCTGCTGCCTCTTCTCAATGCTGCTCTGACCCAATCTCATTGTCTTCTTTAATAGCTCTGTACGCTGCTGTGCCCAGTGGCTCTTACTCCAGCTGGGATGGGTCTACCCAGTCTGCTGCACAAGGGCCCAGCTCCTCCAGTTATCGAGACTATCATGACTATGACAACCGCATTGCTGTCATCCCCCGCAGTCACCAGGGCTACCAGGATGGTAATGTTCCTCTCCGTCACACTATCTATCTCTCACTCTCTAATACTCTTTCATTGAACGTCTCTCCGTCAGAGCTTCTCCCTGCTCCTTTTCACTTTCCTTACCCCAGACACTCTCTCTTGCTATGTTTCAATTCAAAGTTGCTTTGCTGGAAAGACAGTTTCAGTTTTCTATGAGAATGGGTGTTATCCTTCCTGAAAGGATTAACATTACAGCATGGTGGGGAGAATGGATACACAAAGATAGCATATGAGACTACAGATACAGTATGGGATGCAGTAATTAGTGGAGTGCCATAGGGACTCCACTAGAGAACCACTTCATACTTTATATCAATGATCAAGATTCACGTACAGGTAGAGGATCAGTAAACATTGTAGAACAAGCAATTTAAATTATATTAGACAAGGATACAGTAAATTCCAAAAGGAACTGTGCTACCTATGGTAAATCAAAAAAACTTACCGCTGAGCCTGGCTTAGTTCCTGAAATACTACAGTACATTGCTGCCATAGTATTATGTATAGTACAGTATTATAGGTTGTTTGGTGCAGATTGTCTCCTAGGGCACACCAGGATGTTACATATTGTGTGGTGAGTGTGGGTGTGTGTCTCTTCTCTCCCAGCAGGACTGACAACCTCTCTGTTTCTGACAGTTATCTCTCTGTCCATCTTTCAGACTTTCTCATAGCATAATGCATAGAAAAAACTGTGGCAGTACATGTATTATACTTAATGTGATATACAGTATGCCAGTCTAATTAGTTTAGTTAGTTCAAGAATGTATGAATGTATGTATGAAAGGTACAGAAAGTATTAGTGACAACATAGGAGGTAGAAGATCGATGTTTTGACAGTATATTGTACATGTACATTATATTAAAATAAAGCAGTGTCAATGGGATGTCATAGGCAATTTATGGATTTATTGTGCACAACCAGTTTGCTGAGGCATGCAGAGCCAAGTAGAGATAAGCTAGAGAGAAGGGAACTATTAAACCTAGATAAGCAGGGTGGAGGTTTGGTGGTAACATGCATTGTAGAGAGAGTGTGATGCTGGATGTTGTCAATTTTGGAGCTAAAGTAATCTTAAGAATGTGTTGGAAAGTTGGGATGAGGCAGGTAATGTGGTGGGCAGTTTTGCTTCAGAAAATTGCTGATTTTAGAGAATTGATGTCTGGGGGTGTTATGGTTGTTCTCAAAGATGTGGGAGAAGTAGCTAGATCTAGCAGGCTCAACTGCATTATTGTATGCACAGAAGTGCCTCCTTCCAAGACTGGAAATTAACATTAAGGGCAGAAAAATGCCACCTACTTTCAAGTTTTCAGGAGACTGCCTTCATTGAACGCAGCTGGTCAGTGTACCATGGGGGAGAGTGAAAAAAAGAGATCGTTCGAGTTTTAAGAGGTGCTGAGGTTTCGGGGGTAGACGAGAGAGCTATTAAGCAATTTGTACTTCTAAAGGATCAGAATTAAAAAAGCAAAGTATAGTGGACAGGTCAGAATTTGCAAACCTAGCCTGGTCAACAGATCGCCAGTTGTGGAAACTTATAGAGCATGAGGGGGAACAGTGTGAAACAGGAAATTCTAGATTGAAGAGAATAGCTAAGTTGTCAGTGAGACTTAGTTCAAGATAAGAGAAGTGAAAAACGAGTCATTTGCAATTACTGAATCAAGGCTTTGATGAGTTATAAGAACAAATTGGTTTAGATCAAAGTCTTCTATCAAAGCGGGAAAATCCTGAGCTAAATTGAAAGACCGTGAATCAATGTAGATATTAAATTCACCAAGAATAAGAATCCTCCTAACTTTGAAAATAACAGAAAATAAATCAGTAAACACACCTTAAAAAGCATCATGAGGGTTAGAGGGTCTATATACAGTAATAATAACAATAGAGTGGGGAAGAGAGACATTTGAAACAAGAATACAGCAGTGGTACAGTAACAGGACTTCAACAGAAAAGGAGATTATAAATAACAATTATGCCACCACCATGGCCAGAAGAGAGAGATTGTTCAAACAAACTGTAACCAGGAGGCACTATTTTGTTAAACAAGACACTATCCTAATGTCTGTGTCAGGTTTCAGTCAGACATCGAAAATCAAATTTTTTCTACGTGATGAAATAATTTAGTAGAGCAACCTTGCTCTTTGTAGATCGAGTGATGAATAATGCTGATCTGTCTGGTCTCGCTGAGCCAATGGATTTGTTGAAAAGGGGATGGGTTCCAGGCAGGGAAGGGAAGATTCTGCAGGTCAGCACCAGTGTGGGACAGTCTAGCAGCCTTGTGCTGAAAAATGGGTACCACAACTCCGCAAGGGGATGAAGGAAGAAAATGGCATCCAGAACTGCGGTGGATATTTAAGATCATTTAAGATTCAGTAGTTGCAGCAAGGAATACCTTATGAGCATTTTGGTGGAATCTGGGATGACGTGCCAAAAACCAGGAAAGAAATACTGGATCAGGGCAGTAGCAGGTGGTATAGAGAAATTGCAATGTTAAACAAGCTACAGTTGGTGATAAATGTAATGATGAAAGTGAAGTAAAAAAAAAAGTTGAAAGATGAAAAGTAAAAGTATGACGCATATACAAACAAGAGACATGAGAGAAGCAGCAGCTAGAAGTGCCTGCATTCCCTCTCAGCCAGAAGTAAAAGGTGTGATGTACATGATATATAACAAGAATATGTATATAACACATATACGTGCAGTATGTATATAACAAGCATAATGTATAGGAGAGCCTCAATTATATAAGAAAGTTTGCAAACTGCATCTAAAATTCTGTTCTACCATTACTTGAAGCTGCCCAGAGTTTGGCACCTTACAGCTCTGATCTGTTTCTATGGTTTGAACTTTTCCTTTTGCTAATGTGGTGACCAAAACTGAAGACAACATTCAAAATGATGTCTTACTAGTTCACCTAGTAATTGCAAAGTTAAAGCTAACACTTGGTTTGGTCTTCCACACGCTTTGGTCTGCACCCAAGCGTTCTAATTTTTTTGTTTTATCCTTGAATTTTCTTGACAAGGACATTGAAGAATTAATACAAACACCTACATTCCTACAGCTCAGAATTACCCATGTGATATTTGTACGATATGGTTTTTGCAACATAGTCTAGCACACAAACAAGTTGAATGTCTGTGCAAAGGAAACTTTCTAACCACCACTGCAGTCATCATTAGCGATGTTCTAACCTAATTTCCTGAGATATACTGTACAGTGTTCTTTGGTGGGGGCCATGAGCTTGTGTATATGAATGTGTGTGTTGTATATGTCTGTATAAGGAATTGTGAATTTGTGTAATGTTCTAAACATATGTCTAACTACATGTCCCTGTTGGAGGGTGTGTGGAGCTCTGTGTGTGTATAGCTATGGGAGTGTTTGTGGAGCTGTGTGTGTGTGTAGCAGAGGGTGGATGTGTGGAACTGTGTGTGTGTAGCCATGGGAGGGTGTGTGGAGTTGTGTGTGTGTACCAGAGGGAGGATGTGTGGAACTGTGTGTGTAGCCGTTGGAGGGTGTGTGGAGCTGTGTGTTTGTAGCAGAGGGAGGATGTGTGGAACTGTGTGTGTGTAGCCGTGGGAAGGTGTGTGGGGCTGTGTGTGTGTACCAGAGGGAGGATGTGTGGAACTGTGTGTGTAGCCGTTGGAGGGTGTGTGGAGCTGTGTGTGTAGCCATCGGAGAGTGTGTGGAGCTGTGTGTGTGTAGCCGTGGGAGGGTGTGTGGGGCTGTGTGTGTGCAGCTGTGGGAGGGTGTGTGGAGCTGTGTGTGTGTAGCTGTGGGAGGGTGTGTGGAACTGTGTGTGTGCAGCTGTGGGAGGGTGTGTGGAGCTGTGTGTGTGTAGCTGTGGGAGGGTGTGTGGAGCTGTGTGTGTGTAGCAGAGGGAGGATGTGTGGAACTGTGTGTGTAGCCGTTGGAGGGTGTGTGGAGCTGTGTGTGTAGCCATCGGAGAGTGTGTGGAGCTGTGTGTGTGTAGCCGTGGGAGGGTGTGTGGGGCTGTGTGTGTGCAGCTGTGGGAGGGTGTGTGGAGCTGTGTGTGTAGCTGTGGGAGGGTGTGTGGAGCTGTGTGTGTGTAGCAGAGGGAGGATGTTTGGAACTGTGTGTGTAGCCATCGGAGAGTGTGTGGAGCTGTGTGTGTGTAGCCGTGGGAGGGTGTGTGGGGCTGTGTGTGTGTAGCTGTGGGAGGGTGTGTGGGGCTGTGTTTGTGTAGCTGTGGAAAGGTGCGTGGGGCTGTGTGTGTGGGGCTGTGGGAGGGTGTGTGGAGCTGTGTGTGTAGCCGTGGGAGGGTGTGTGGAGCTGTGTGTGTATCCATCGGAGAGTGTGTGGAGCTGTGTGTGTGTAGCCGTGGGAGGGTGTGTGGGGCTGTGTGTGTGCAGCTGTGGGAAGGTGCGTGGGGCTGTGTTTGTGTAGCTGTGGAAAGGTGCGTGGGGCTGTGTGTGTGGGGCTGTGGGAGGGTGTGTGGAGCTGTGTGTGTAGCCGTGGGAGGGTGTGTGGAGCTGTGTGTGTATCCATCGGAGAGTGTGTGGATCTGTGTGTGTGTAGCCGTGGGAGGGTGTGTGGGGCTGTGTGTGTGCAGCTGTGGGAAGGTGCGTGGGGCTGTGTGTGTGGGGCTGTGGGAGGGTGTGTGGAGCTGTGTGTGTGTAGCAGAGGGAGGATGTGTGGAACTGTGTGCATGTGTATGTATGAATACTGTACGTGCGTGTGTACAGCAGTGTTACATCAGCAGTTTTACTGCAGGACCGTTGTCAACCTGCTTTATTTTCTCCCCCTCAGATAGCTCCCTGGTTCCCCCGCCCCTGCCTCCTCGTCAGGGAAGCTGCAGCAGGACATCCCAGAGGCACCAGCGGCCCCAATCCCTGCCCCTGCCCTCCAGCGCCCCACCTCCTCTGCCCCCCCGTGGTGAGTGGGGTGCCATGAAGAGCTACAGTACAGTGACACAGTGACAAGTGTAGTAGTGAAAGAGGGGAAGAACCCACTCTGCTTCTTTCATACTCATTGTCACACTTTGTCTTTCTGAAATTGTTAACATAGATTGTGTTTTTTAAAGGTACTTTTATTTATACAGTTTTGTGGACCATCTGCCATGCAGTTGAGTCCCTTTGTTCCTAAGGAAAAAAGATATGCTGTTCATAGGGCATTACCGAGCCACCCAAGACAAGGGAGGCCCCAAGGCCTGAAGAAGTGCTAATGTAGTTCCATAAAAACACAAAAAAAACGAACCACATATCTATAGTCCAAGGTTTTTATTACACGTTAAGTTATGGAAATAATCATTGTAACTAGAGAATCACCTATTTGGAATAGTCAGGTTGGCTATAGTAAAGGCAGGTCTTGCTTAACTAACCTATTACAGTTCATTGAACAAGGAAAGTAAAGATGGATCCACATAGATCATATGACAGTGATATGGTGATTACTAGATGGGTTTTGCTAAAGTTCTTCAGACAATATTAATTTTTGAAATAACAGACAATAGGCATTCAGTATGGAAGCCTATGGAAGCCCGTTTCCGCCAGGGAGTAAAAACAAAACGCGCTATGGTATCTCAGAATTCCGACTGTGTATCTCAGAATTGCGACTTAGTAAGTCAGAATTCCGACTTAGCAACTCAGAATTCCGATTTAGTAACTCAGAATTCCGACTTAGTATCTCAGAATTGCGACTTAGCAACTCAGAATTCCGACTTAGTAACTCAGAATTCCGACTTTATATCTCAAATTTGCGACTTCGAAATAGCCATATTTCATTGTCTGTCCTTTTGTTATTGTAACGGATTCGGGTTCTAGGGCTTGTGCCCTCGCCGTTCCCACCCTTGTTCGTGCCTCGCTGCACTGGCTCACTTTCTTTAACCCCGGCGGCCAGCATCCCTGTTATGCGCAGGGGAGGGTGGTGTACTGCAACCAGATCGTACAACCTGTATGTCGGCCGTTCCGTTACACTATTTTCATGAATCGTACAGGATCATAGGATCTATAAGCCTGAAGACTTGTCCTGTACAGTGCCCTGATAAAAATCAAATTAATTACACTAATTTTTATAGAATCCCATTTCCGCCAGTGAGGCTTCCATAGTACCCGGATGGAATAGTGCACGGTGGGCTTTTTAAAAATAGTTTTTATTTACGTAGACATAATATGAAATAAGATATAGAAATAGGCACTTCACATCCAGAAGAATTCACAATTATAAAAGCTGAAACATACTTTTTACGTATTTCCATTGTATGTCCTTTTTTACTTAAAAAAGGTCTTCTTTAGCTCAGCTGGCAAGACTCAGGTTCGAGCCAGTGCAGCGAGGCACGAACTAGGGTGGGAGAGGCGAGGGCACAATCCCTAGAACCCGAACCCGAATCCGTTACAATAACAAAAGGACAGACAATGAAATATGGCTATTTCGAAGTCACAAATGTGAGATATATGAAGTCGGAATTCTGAGTTGCTAAGTCGCAATTCTGAGTTACTAAGTAGGAATTCTGAGTTGCTAAATGCAATTCTGAGATACTACGTCGGAATTCTGACTTACTAAGTCGGAATTCTGAGTTGCTAAGTCGCAATTCTGAGATACTAAGTCGGAATTCTGACTTACTAAGTCGCAATTCTGAGATACACAGTCGGAATTCTGAGATACTAAGTCAGAATTCTATGGAAGCCCGTTTCCGCCAGGGAGTAAAAAAAAACGCGCTATGGTATCTCAGAATTCCGACTTAGTATCTCAGAATTGCGACTTAGCAACTCAGAATTCCGACTTAGTATCTCAGAATTGCGACTTAGTAAGTCAGAATTCCGACTTAGTATCTCAGAATTGCGACTTAGTAAGTCAGAATTCCGACTTAGTATCTCAGAATTGCGACTTAGCAGCTCAGAATTCCGACTTAGTAAGTCAGAATTCCGACTTAGTAAGTCAGAATTGCGACTTAGTATCTCAGAATTGCGACTTAGCAACTCAGAATTCCGACTTAGTATCTCAGAATTGCGACTTAGCAACTCTCACATTTGTGACTTCGAAATAGCCATATTTCATTGTCTGTCCTTTTGTTATTGTAACGGATTCGGGTTCTAGGGCTTGTGCCCTCGCCGCTCCCACCCTTGTTCGTGCCTCGCTGCACTGGCTCATTTTCTTTAACCCTGGCGGCCAGCATCCCTGTTATGCGCAGGGGAGGGTGGTGTACTGCAACCAGATCGTACAACCTGTATGTCGGCCGTTCCGTTACACTATTTTCATGAATCGTACAGGATCATAGGATCTATAAGCCTGAAGACTTGTCCTGTACAGTGCCCTGATAAAAATCAAATTAATTACACTAATTTTTATAGAATCCCATTTCCGCCAGTGAGGCTTCCATAGTACCCGGATGGAATAGTGCACGGTGGGCTTTTTAAAATAGTTTTTATTTACGTAGACAGAATATGAAATAAGATACAGAAATAGGCACTTCACATCCAGAAGAATTCACAATTATAAAAGCTGAAACATACTTTTTTACGTATTTCCATTGTATGTCCTTTTTTACTTAAAAAAGAAGGTCTTCTTTAGCTCAGCTGGCAAGACTCAGGTTCGAGCCAGTGCAGCGAGGCACGAACTAGGGTGGGAGCGGCGAGGGCACAATCCCTAGAACCCGAATCCGTTACAATAACAAAAGGACAGACAATGGAATACGGCTATTTCGAAGTCACAAATGTGAGATATAAAGTCGGAATTCTGAGTTGCTAAGTCGCAATTCTGAGATATAAAGTCGGAATTCTGAGTTGCTAAGTCGGAATTCTGAGTTGCTAAGTCGCAATTCTGTGATACTAAGTCGGAATTCTGACTTAATAAGTCGCAATTCTGAGATACTAAGTCGGAATTCTGACTTCCTAAGTCGAAATTCTGAGATACTAAGTCAGAATTCTGACTTACTAAGTCGCAATTCTGAGATACTAAGTCGGAATTCTGAGATACTAAGTCGGAATTCTGAGATACTAAGTCGGAATTCTGAGTTGCTAAGTCGCAATTCTGAGATACTAAGTCGGAATTCTGACTTACTAAGTCGGAATTCTGAGTTACTAAGTCGCAATTCTGAGATACTAAGTCGGAATTCTGAGATAGCATAGCGCGTTTTTTTTTTCCTAACTGGCGGAAACGGGCTTCCATAATTCTGAGATACTAGGTCGGAATTCTGAGTTGCTAAGTCGCAATTCTGAGATACTAAGTCGGAATTCTGACTTACTAAGTCGCAATTCTGAGATACTAAGTCGGAATTCTGACTTACTAAGTCGGAATTCTGAGATACTAAGTCGGAATTCTGAGATGCTAAGTCGCAATTCTGAATTACTAAGTCGCAATTCTGAGATACTAAGTCGGAATTCTGAGATGCTAAGTCGCAATTCTGAATTACTAAGTCGCAATTCTGAGATACTAAGTCGGAATTCTGAGATACCATATCGTGTTTTTTTTACTCCCTGGCAGAAACGGGCTTCCATAATTCAGGGTAATGTGTTTGGATTGGGAATTGTTTTATAGAAGAACAAAAAATAGATGGGTGGATGTAATCTGTGGAGTACCACAAAATTATCTAATTTATATTAATTATCTAATTTATATTAATGATCTATACTAGGTTCTGGTGTAGTTAATACTGTAAATTAATCAAGTTCAGAGATGATACAGTACCAAACTAAGAGCATTAGCACATCTTGGTGAAGCTGCAAATACATGTAAGATATATTTACTGTGATGTTTGCTTGTCTGTTTGTCCTTCATCAGTGTCCCATAGTTGCAATGAGAGGAACCTGAAGGCCAATGTGAACGTGGTATCTGTGAGTGTGGGCCGGCTGGTGGACATCACTAAAGGTAAGTCAACTCTGCATGTTTATGTTCCAATGAGAACAGCATCTTCAGCAGTTAGTTGTTGATTGAGGAGAGTATCCTGTGCAGTGTGTGTTCATGGTATGCTGTGTCATTGAGGACAATGTACAGTACAGTGTATTCTGTACCAGTGAGGACAAATGTCCAGTGACGGGCATAGTGTCTCAGTGAGGATAGTGTCCAGTACAGTGTGTGCTGTCTCAGTGAGGACAATGCATGTCTGTTTTTTTAGCTGCAGATATACAGCAGTTTCAGAACCCCTTTTACTGCAAGAGCTGTCAAGGTTCCTTGTCAGCCCTGAGCGTCCCACGCCATCGACAGCAGGGCACTGTGAGTATCTGTGTGTCAGGTGTGTGTTTGTGCTGTTTGTGTAGCATGGTGTGCCCTGGTGACAGAGTCTCTCTGTGCAGGTCTGGTGCTGTGAGTTCTGTGGACAGGAGAACGTTCTCCCCAGCACGGCCAGCCACCTTTCTCACAGCCGGGATGTCTTATACGTGAGCGAGGACATGGATGGAGACTATATCAACTTGGAAGACATGCTGGTGGTGTTTTGTGTGGACATTTCAGGAAGCATGAGCGTGACAGACGAGGTCAGACCGGCCATCCAGACAGAGGCTTTTCTGTATCTCTTCTCTTACTTTCATGTCAGTGCAAGAAGATTAAAAATAAATGCATGTACAATGTTAGCTTGTTTATTCTTAATTAACCAATAAAAAGCAAGTGCTCCTACCTCTCTTTTACAATTTACCAGCAAAAGATATACTTAACCAAAACATATAAGAAAATTATGAATAAGGGGAAACCATTGAAGTCTTCATATTCATATTTGGAGTATTAAATCGATCCTAGTAATTGTTAAATTACCTTACACAATATAATGGTGGTATATTATTGCTTTTTGATGTTTTCTCTGTCTATAGCTGCATGCTAAAGTATGTCCCTCTGCTTGTGTGTTTATGATTTTTTTCTTCCACTCTCTTTCTGCAGGTATCAACTGCAAGCAAAGCAAAAACTCCTCTCTACATCTCCAGACTGCAGGTATATCCACTCAACATGATAGTGAATAGGCTCAGTCATTTGTATCAGCTTTTAGGTACAGCATTAATGTCTCAGTGCTTTATAGACACAGTCTACACTCTACACTCCTCATCTCTGTTCAATGCAGGACTTTTCAGGATACAGGCATGTAACCAGATGTACAGGGGGATCTAATAACTTTTTCATCATGATTATTGAGGTTATTCATCCTCAATTATTTTGCTGCCATACACCACTATATTTCCAGAAGCAAAATAAATTTTCAGAAATGATATGGAGTCCTGTTTTCAGTGATTCTGGCATATATTTGGGAAGCACAAAGACTTGTCTATTTCATATTAACTATGCAGTGGCTATGCTGATTGGCTCAGTCAACTTGGAGTGTGTTGAGTATGCAGTCATTATGACAGGATTGTATTGACTGTGTGCTCAGTCTTAATGGATTGAATACGTAGTTAGCATTACTGGACTTTTTGAATGTGTGTACAACCCTTCCGGATTGTGTTGACTGTGTGGCCACCATAACTGGGTTGTGTTAAATTCGTACTAAACCTGACTGGACTGTGTTGAGTGTGTGCTTAGTCTGTCTGGGAGGTGTTGACTGTGTGGTCTTTCTTACTCAGCTGTGTTAAATCTGTGTTGATTCTGACTGGACTGTGTTGACTGTGTTATAACTGGGCTGCGTTGACTACATGGTCTCTCTGAACAGGCTGTGTTGAGAATGTCTTTGTGGCTAGACCTTGTTGACTGTTTGGTCACTCTTACTGAGCTGTGTTAAGTCTGTGCCCTGCCTGACCAGGTTTTGGTTTGTCAATCTGTCTGATATTAGCTACTGTACTGTTCTCCTTAGAGTGTACAGGATGCTCTCCTGAAGTCGCTGAACTCACTGCTAAAGACGAGTCCTCGACGCCGAGTCGCTCTTGTCACCTTCAATGATGAGGTGAGTATGTCCATCAGAAACACACTGGAGCTCCCAGCTCTTATAATCTCCACCATCATATTCTTGATTGATGTGTTCCTGAGCTTCAGGAATGTCTCCACTGTAAAAATGCTAGTGAGTGGTAGTGTTCAATGTTTCACAGACTGATTGGACCTGTCAATCTGTTTAAGGTTTACAGATTTTTTAATACAGAATTAATTAAAAAGTAGAATTAACTGTTACAGCCCCTTGAAAAAGCCAATATGTTGGGCTCTTGCAAAATTCACTTAATCTTCAAGAAATAGGAGTCCTGATGGACAGACTGACCTGTTGTTGCAATCCAATATTTCTCTCTTGTCCTGTTTGCAGGTGACAGTGTATGGGGATGGAACTACGGTCCCACTGACACTGAGAGACTGGGGTCTGATGGACTATGACCACCTGAAATCACAGGGCGAGAATTTTACCACCCCTCACTGCATCGCAGAGAGCATCTTGCCACTGAGCCGGAAAGTTCAGGAGTCAGTGTCTCTGCCAGTCTGTCATTGTCTATCTATTAATACATTGGCCTGCATGTGCATAGTTGACATGGTTCACATAGTATAACTTTATCAATCAATTTTATACTTATATAGCGCCTTTCTATACAGAGCATTCTCAAGGCACTTTATATGAATTATATAATAAAGAACAATACAGTATACAGAATGTACAATAAAAGCAGATTTAAAAACGGAAGCTGCATTTTTAATATCAGGAAGATTTATTTAATGTTAGGAAGTGTGTTCCAAAAGTTGGGGGCTACCACTGAAAATGTTCAGTCCCCTAATGTCCCCATAATGTGAAATCCTAATAACACTGAGGAGCCTAGAGCCAGGGGAAGAAAGTGTGAGACCTGGGGCTACTATGCAGATTTACTATGTGGGGATAGTAAATGCACATGTGTACATGGGAGACAGACCATGTAGTGCCTGAGTTGTCAACAAGAGAATTTTAAAGTCTGTCCTCTAAGAAACTGGTAGCCACCAGTTCAGCACAGGAGAAATATGGCTTAAGTATTTAGTTTTGGCCAGCACTCGAGTAGCACAGGTCTGGACATTTCTGAAGTAATTTCTCGGATGAACCAGCTAAAAGGGAATAAGAGACAAAAAGCTATGAAACCAAACTAGCCAAAAGGGACAGATATTATTTTAGCAATTTTACTGGGAGAAATTAGGTATGTTATCACTTACACACTCCACCGGGATTTTTCTAAACAACTGAATCTGCTTGTGCATGATTGATTATTCATTTATGGTATATGAGTGAATGTAATGGTGTATGAGTGAATAGTTTACTTAAAGAATCGTGTTGGATTCATATAGCATGAACTATACAGTACATGTTAATATGGCCTCTCATCCTTTCCTTTTCTTTTTCCCTCTTTCCCCAGAATGAAGGAACATGGAGCCACTGCACTGGGTCCAGCAGCACTCATCTCCATAGCGATGGCTTCTAGATACATGGGTTCAAAGGTCAGAATCAAGCACAGGAAGCACAGGCAAGGAGAGGAATGAAGAGAAGAGAGAAGAGGGGATGCAGCATAGGAGTGGAGAGAGATAGGAGAGGAGATAGGAAGGGAAAGAGAGATGACAGGACAGTTGAGATGAGGAAGGTATAGAGGGTTAAGTAGTGACAGAAAATGAAGAGAGAGGTGATGGAAGGATAAGAAAGCTGAGAGGAAAGATGAAAAGATCGAGGCATGTTGCTGTGTAAAGTGAAGCAGCTTTCTACTAAGATTGTAGCAACATAGAGTCCTCACTCTCTGTCCTCTGCCAGGTTATAATCTGTACTGATGGGAGAGCGAATATTGGCCTGGGTGACCTGGAGGAAGAGCCCACACCTTCCTCCTCCTACTTCTACAGCCGCCTTGCAGAAGAGGCGTCAGCCAAGGGGTGAGTGCGGGCCCAGGTCTGAGTGGTCGAGGTTCACTGCTCTCTCCAGAACTGCACCTGCAGATAGATTAAAGATAGATGAAACGTTACACACAGCATAGGAGAGGCAACCATGCAGACAGAGGAAGGCTCTGCTATTTTTTCTTCATAAATACTCTGTTATACCTACACAGATTAGCACATAAACCATTATTTGAAGGAAACACATTTGATCTACAGTGTGTGTCTGGACCTAAAATTCATGCCAAGCTGGCAGCTGGCAGTGCTGTTTTGTAATGGAGTAGTATAGTAAGTGTCAGCATTTTATCCCGGCAGGGTGATAGTATCAGTGCTGACATTTAAAGGCACTGACTGCAGACTGGTGGAGGTGGGAACCCTGGCAGACCGCACTGGAGGGAAGGTGAGTTCAGTGGAGTACAGCACTATTATTTCCATTCTGAGATTGTGCTGACAGCTACAGAACACTATGCAGATGGATTTGTAACCCTGCAGCTGTACAGATGGATTACACTTGCCCCGAAGAAACATAAAATCTGCAGGGAATATTGAGTTGGAGTCTGAAAGTTATGAGTTTGAGGAAAAGGGAATATGAGGGAGGATTGGTATGGTACAATGTGTAAAAACATAAGAGAGCTGTAAAGAGAGGAGGCTGTTTAGCACCCTTTGGCTGTTAGCAGCTAATTGATCGTTGGATCTCATTCAGCCATGAAGGAATCAGCACCGACTGCATGGCTGGGTAACCTTTTATGTAAAGAAGTGCCTCCTGTTCTCAGAGTTTTAATACACTTGTCTGCAGTCTCAAAAGTCAATATAAAGGGTATGCATACAAAATGCATATCAAAATGTTTTCTCAGTCCATACAAATACAAATTAGAAAGCTATGACGTTCACAATAAATTGTGAATTAGAGAAAGTAGAGTAAATGTGATCATGGGACGGTCTCTCCAGCCAGATGATTCTCTATGTGCTCTCTGCAGGTCAACATCGTCAATATCAGCAATGTGTCATCAGAGATCCAGTCACTACTAAAGGATAACATTATAGCCACCAGTGTCAAGGCTACCCTGCTGTCAGCTGATGGCATGTGAGTGTCTGAGAACCTGTCTGGCCTGGCTGATCTCATGGTTCTTGCCACTGTCATCAGTGGTATCACTACACCTTCCTGCCTGTTCTCCCCTTGTTCACAGCTGCCTCTGCCTGTTCCCTCCCTACAGTTACAGTACCTCCACCTATTCTCTCCTCACAGCTGTCTCACAGCTGCCTACAGTACCTCTAACTGTTCTCTCCT
The DNA here is from genome assembly GCF_040954835.1 of Lepisosteus oculatus. NCBI lineage: Eukaryota > Metazoa > Chordata > Actinopteri > Semionotiformes > Lepisosteidae > Lepisosteus > Lepisosteus oculatus. The sequence continues at coordinate 29,685,868 of NC_090696.1, forward strand.
CACAGCTCCCTACAGTACCTCTAACTGTTTTCTCCTCACAGCTCCCTACAGTACCTCTAACTGTTCTCTCCTCACAGCTCCCTACAGTACCTCTAACTGTTCTCTCCTCACAGCTCCCTACAGTACCTCTAACTGTTCTCTCCTCACAGCTGCCTACAGTACCTCTAACTGTTCTCTCCTCACAGCTCCCTACAGTACCTCTAACTGTTCTCTCCTCACAGCTCCCTACAGTACCTCTAACTGTTCTCTCCTCACAGCTGCCTACAGTACCTCTAACTGTTCTCTCCTCACATCTGTGTCTGCCTTTGCTGCCCCGTCACCCCCATTATTCTCAGTGCTGTCAGTCTGATGCATGTACTTCAATAAGCATGGTGGCATGCCCTGGTGGTAATTATATTCCTATAATCTCTCTCTCCTTCTTTGTTTCTCTCTCTCTGTCTCAGATTCTACCCCTATGAAGATCACTGCTCACACAAGTTGGTTAAGGAGGTTGGGAATGTGACCGAGGGCCTGGAGATCACCTTTGAATTTGCTGTCAAACCCTCCAGTGTGGAGAGTGAGTGTCACGGTTTATATATAAAATATCCAGGATTGACCAATCCAGTCTTCAAACTGAAGAGCATCCATTGCAGTTTGTGGGGGTTGCACACACAAGAGAGTAAGACGGACAGGTTGTAGATACACTGCCAGCAACACTGCAGACCCACACAGTTTGAAAAAATATTATCAGAGTGAATGCACAGAAAAGCTCTTTTTCTCTCTCATTCTCTCATTCCTTCCACACTTCAAATTCAAATACTGGGCTGTGGAGCTGCTGTCAGTTCCATTGATCTCTCAGAAAAACATTGTCCCCCATCTGAAGCTCCACACAGAGCACCTGGATGATCCACAAGACAACTGGAAGACGGTTTCCTGGATAGATGAGTCAAAGGTTTTTTCATTCTGGACATTCTGTGACTCAAAAACCAAACACTCCCTCCCAACAGAAGAATCACATCCTAATTGTCAAGCAGGGTGGTGGGAGTATCATGGTTTGTGACTGCTTATGTGCCTCAGAAATGATTGTCATAGTTGAGGGAGCTCAATCAATCATTGTTGAGGCACAGATCGTGGGCCTGTGGTGAATTATTTTTTTAAGTAGTGTAACAACTCCTTCCATCAATTTTAATGGGTCGAAAACTGGATATGGTAATGAACTACAGAAAGCAACCACCTGTTACAAAACCATCAGTGACTGAGAAGCAAGAAATTGAAACTGAAAAACAGATACAAAAATCTTGGCACTATTGTTGATTACATGCTTACCTTTGAGGAAAACATGGATACCATACATGTATGTAAACAGAACCAGCAGTGATTCTTCTTCCCGAGAAACTCTGTTCTTTTACAATGTGTTGTACAATGATGATTTTTTTGAATCTGTCCAAACATTGACTGCAGTAGCCTGGTTTGGTAACCTTAATACATGCAATAAAAACAGACAGAGCAGGAAAGTGAATTAATAATTGACTGTCATGACCACTTCTTGCACAGTGAATACGAGCTTCCATCTTGACATCGATTTAGACTTCCCAGATTTAAGTGCAATAGGAATAAGTTATCCTTTATTCCCACTGCTATTAGCCTGCTTAGTTTGGACAATTTATTATAGATTTATTTTTTTATTTCTCAATATATACATGTGTTTCTTATTTGTTAATCAGTTCATGTTCTGTTAAATGCATTTTGTATTGTGTCATGTCTTTTACCTGCCTGCAAAGCAAATTTCCCATTTGGGACAATGCAATGAAGTACGCAGGGAGGACAATGTCAGGCATCAGGCCTAATTATCCTAAACATACAATCAGGTCTACATTGAAATGATATGGCAGGGCTTGAAGCGAGCTGTTCAAGCAAGGAAACCCTCACATGTCACTGACTTGAGGCAGCTCTGTAAGGAGGAGTAGGCCAAAATTCATAAAGGATGATGTGGGAGGCTGATTAACAGTTACAGGAAATGTGAAGTTGAAGTCACTGCTGCACAAGGAGGAGCCCCTAATGACTGAATCTAAGACTTCATGTACTGTACACATCCACACAAGAATATTTTGTTGGATCTTTGTGTTGATTAAAAAATCCAAATATACAGTATCTTATGTCTATGTTATATGTTCAGGTTATTTTTGTTTTTGTTAAGGCTTACAGGAAGATCTAATTACATTTTATGTCTAAAATATATGAGACTATGGACCAGTGTGGGTAAGCAAACGTTCTTCATGCTGATTTCTATGATAGATTACTGTATGATAGATTATCCCTGATTCTCATATAATAGATATGGTGAATTAATTTTCTGCCCCTGCAACAGAGCACCTCTCTAGTGAAACATGTTAAGAAACTCTGGACTCACTGATGACCCCCCTTTGTCAGTCAGGTAATAAAGTGTTTCCTGCCCTAATTTCACCCCCAGGGTCTCCCTTTAAAGATCTACATCTCAACTGGATTTCCTGGTTAATAAGATTTCACAGTCTGACTACCTCTGTTCTTTTTTGCGCTGCAGGTTTTCTGCGGAGGGACAGACTTCCCTTTCAACTCCAACTGGATTTCAAGACACGGGAGCTGCAGAAAGCCACCCGCATCCTCACAGAGCAGAGGAGAGTAACAACCAGCAGGTGATCCACTATCACAAACCACTGACCGTGTACTGACTTGCGTGTCAGAACTTCACCCTACAATGAAAGATGACAGCTCACTGAGTTAGAACTGCATTTGAACTATCTGCCTTGTTTGGCAGTTAGAATCTAATTGATCCAATGATTTCTTCCAGCCATTTCTTGATAGAACTAGGGGTTTCAGCTTCAACAACATTGCTGAGTAGCTTATTCCAGAATCCTCAACCCTTTGTGTGAAGCAGTGTCTCCTGTTTTCAGATGTAAAAGCAAATACCCATAATTTCCACATGTGACCTATGGTTTGTGCTTCACTGCTAATAGAATTGAAGTCCATCGGATTGATACTTTCAAAACCTTGCAGGATTTTGTGCAATAAAGCACTATTTTGTACTATATTACACCATATAAAAATCAGCATATATTTTCAGAATGCTTAATCAAGACTTAAATTTACACCAAAGAGTTAGCATTGCAACATATACACATACAGTATACCGACAGTGCACTGTATACCAAAAGTGCACAGTCAGACCTGCATTGTACACTGATGTTTATAGCATTACCAAATATAAAAACATTCATTAAGTATTTAAGTAGATGATGTCCAGACACATAACAAACAACAACAGGATTAAAAAATCTTAGTACAATGAATTGAAACCAGAGCTAAAAATACTAACCTTAGAAAGACCAAGAGAGAATCACCATTTCAATAGATATTAAAACTATTTTTTTTCAGCATTACAAAAGAACAAGAATAGTAAAGGAGTAACTTATTAGAGTTATTTGAATAAGCAACAACAGTAGCTCTACAGAGAGTATAAATTATAGACTTCCATATTTTTATTTTCCATAGGTTTTTCATAAATTCCCTCATAAAAGATTAATTGATAACACTTTATTTATATACTTTTTGATAACACTTTATTTACTTTATTTCACTTTATTTATGTACTTAAATATGATGACTGTCAGTTCTATCTCACAAGTATGGCCAAACTTTGTAAAGAAACCTCATTCCTCCCAGTAAAAGTGCTAAAATAATATCTGTCCCTTTTGGCTAGTTTGGTTTCATAGCTTTTTGAAATTCTGTCATATAGACATTTGAGATTTTTTTATATGTTATTGATTGCGTGTGGCCGTGTAGCACTATATTGACTAGGTGGCCAGTATAAATGTATAGACTTTACAACCAGTAGTTGAATTGTAAAATATAACAAGGGGCCCTAAGCATAAGGGTACTATAACTATATGATGACATTGCAAGCCAGTGTTACCGTATATTAACTTTGACTCAATAGTACAGATTCAATATGGATTGTGCAGTGCAGTATCACCAGCTTTCTTCACTTTAATATACTCTTTTTAAACTCTGTAGCTGGGTATGGACTGGCAGTCTGAACATGTCAGTGCTTGGAGTGCACTGTGCCCAGTTGTGTGCCCGCCTCACTATGGAAGGCAGAGTCTTGGAGGCACAGAGACAGCTGCAAGCACAACAAGAACTCCTGAAGCAAATCAGGTACAAGGGAGAAAGGAAAAAGTGAGGAAGGAGAATACTGTTTGGTACAGAAGGAAATATTCCCTGGCATGAATTCAAAATTTCCAATCCGCCATGAGAAATCACATGTATGAACAGTTACAAATGAGAGAAGGCCATTGAGTGCATCTAGCACACTTGGTATTTAATCTAGCTGTTACATAAGAAAAAGAAATGGATTCAAGTGATTAACAAAGTGTGGTTGTCTCTTCATCCAATCTACAGTACTATACATTTGGAGTTTGAGAAAAAAGTACACTTTTGTCAATGAAGAGTGAAGCTTTTAAAGCTCTTCTGTGAGCATACCTCTTTTACCTCAGTAACAACCTGGTACTGTGAATTTAAAATGAAATTTAATGTAGATTAACCATAACAATGGTTAATTCAGATTACCACTAAGGTTAAATGTTAGTACAGTTTACCAGTAATTTTAAATGAATGAAACCTAGAGAAACACAATCTTACCATGCATATACACATTTGTATGCAATTAATTAAGAAACCTGAAGCTGCTGACCAGAATTGCCCATTACAGTGAGAATATGAATAGAACACACTCCAGAATGAAGCAGAACTCACCTGTACTGCTGAAGACCAGCTAAAGTTAAAATGATAAGTAACCATTCCTGGAGAGTGTAGATGCATATTTTATGCATTATGCCTAATGAACCTCAAACAAAGCATTCAATTTACTCAGAGGTCTAGCAATATAGAAATTCACACTGCTACCCACCCTCACGTTACATGTCTGGTCCTGCAAGGAGGACAGAAAGCAACATTCATCAGCCTTCAACAGGGCCCTAGAGCTGACAGCTCCATCACAGAGTTCCACAAGGGACTTTGGCAGATTTTTTTATTATTTAGACCGATGTCATATTGGTACAGTATGTGACATATTATGCTTAACAAACTGCAGACTGTGAAGCAAATGGGATCAGTGGAACAGGGGAAAGGGATCAGGGATGTAGAACAGATCCTGCTGTTTCCAGTTATGTTGTGTGTGTTTGTATGTGAGTATCAGAGTGTGTGTGTGTGATTTGTGTGTTTATCTGCACTCACAACATATTTCTTCACTGCCCACAGTGACAAGCAGCCTAACACCAATGAGGAGAGTGTTTATGGCAATTGGATCAGCACCATGAGCCATATTTGTGAAGATCTCACAGAAAACACACAGGTGAGATCACAGCACCTCCTTCATGAAAGAAAGTGTTCACTGCGTCACTCACACACACTGTATGTGTCCACTTTCACACACAGACAGAAGTGTGTTTTAACAAGCTACTCCACCTCCACACCCTACATTTCCCACCCTGTCATTTCTCCTTTGACACTCATTGTTCTCCTCATTGATGCCATGTTCTTAATCCTGGGCCATAAACCTTCCAGCTGGATCCACGAGAAATATTCCTCTTCTAAACTGCTGCCCCTGATCTCCTTCCTTAACTTCTCTCTTCTCAGGATGTTCACCCTATTCCTTAACAAACATCTGCATCACACGTCTCTTAGAAAAAACAACCATTGATTCCTTTTCTCGAGAACTATGGCCTTGTCTCCCGTCTCTTTTTTCACAAAACCCCTTGAACAGGATGCTTACTAACTGCTCTCCACTTACCTCTCTTAACACTCACTGCACAATCCTCACCTGTGTAGCCTTGGACAAATACACTCTACTGCAACTGCTCTTCTCTCAGTTACCAATGCCCTTCAATTGGCTTGTGCTGATTCCCTCTCATCTGTGTTAATCCCCTTGATGTCTCTGGAACTGTACATCATACATACAGTACATCCTCCTGTCAATGTTTGCTGACCTGGAAATACTGTATATGACACCATATACCATCACTTGCCTGGTGTCTTGGCACAATGTGAACTCTGAACCTCACTCACTCTCCACTGGATTCCCCCAAGGCTCTGTTCTGGGTCTCATGCTGCTCCCTAGGATCTTTAAGCTTTTTCCACAGCTTTTCCAACCAGTTTTATACAGATGGTACTTAGATCTTTTCCTTTTCTCCCACTGATACCTTTGTCTCAGCCTGTATTAATACGTACCTCTTAGCCAGTTTCTCCAGGATCCATTCCTATCATTTCAACAGAACCTGTCTGACTTCCTTTTCCTCCTGTTGTTTTGACCTCTCCACCTCTATTTTTCTCGACTCCGATACCTTCTTCCCCTCCTTCACTGCTTCAATCCTATTGTAATCCATGTCCCTTATAAAGGCTTTGTCTTTTCAAAACCAGAGGTCCAGAGATCTGCCGCAGAGCAAGACAGTCCCAGTGAAGGTCAGTTTGCAGATGATTGGAACTAGATGAGTCCTTGTATGCTCCATTGTGATATGTTCTAATAGTATGTACACTTTAAGGCTGGTATAGATTCTTACCTGACATTTCAACTTTACTATAATTCATTCAGTTATGTATTATAATTAAAGAAAAACAGTTATCTTCAATAGGGTAGAAGACTGTCACACTCTTTCTTTTTATCTGTCCGCTCTCAATTAGCATGCAGTCTGCTTTCCTGACTCATTCTTTGTGTCTTCTTTTTGTCTGTCTCCATCTCCCTCTCTGTCTGCATTTCTGTTTATATCACTGTCTGTGTGATTGCAGGGTCTCTCAGATGAAGCTGCCAATGTGGTGTACCAGATGAAGAGGGCAAAGAGCATCGCACTGAGGAGACATCCATCTGATACACTGGGGCTGTGAACCACAGCATCTGCATCACCCTGTAATAGTGCACTGTAGTACACCTTATAGTAATTTTATAGATCTGCAGCTACTGAGTGGTTCCAACTGCAAATGTGCTTATTCAGAGCATTAGTTCAGACATGCCATCTGAAACTTGCTACTGTAGCTTGGGTTATGTGATATACCCACTGTGATTGGGTCTGACATTCTCCTCTAGAACTTTGTTACAATACAGAGTTCATAGTTGTGTCAATGACAGCCTGCCACCCAGGTCCTGAAGCAGCAAAGCAGCCCCAAACCACCACTCTCACCACTATTTTTGATGGTTTGGATGTGGTTCTTCTGTTTGAAAGCAATGTTTGGAACATTTGAAACAAATGTTTCTCTTTGAGGCCAAAGAGTTCTACAGTACCTTTGACTTGGCTGCAGAGAAAACATTGTTCCAGAAGCCTTGTGAATGATCTATGTGCTCTTTAGTGAATTTCAGATGGGCAGCAGTGTTCCTTTTGGGAAGAAGTGGTTTTCTTTTTGCTATTCTTCCATGAACACCATTTTTGTTCAGTCATTTTCTGAAGTTGAGTCATGAACATTAGCCAAGGTGAGAGTGGCCTGCAGTTCCTTGGATGTTACTCTGGTGTTCTTTTTAACTTCCTTGATGACTTTCCAGTTTGCTCTTAGAAAGATTTTAGTAGGATGAATGCTCCTAGTTAGAATGACTGTGGTCTCAAGCTTTCTCCATTTGTAGACTGCCTGTTTGAGAGTGGACTGATGAAATCCTTAGAAATCGTTCTTCCAGACAGATGAGAAACAATAACTCTTTTTCTGAGGTCCTTAGATCTTATTTCCTAAGATCTTGGCCTGACTTGTTTCTACACACTAGCATGGTGAAACCAAACTCACAATGAAACAAAAAAATAAATAAAAATGTTTCTGATCTTTATATAGGATTGGGCCTTCCAAACTCAGACCCAAACATCTATTCAATTATTCAAACGCCTGTTTCTAATTATTTCCTTGACTAAGCTAATGAAACTAGGGAAGCACTTAAGTGTACCTCCCCCTGTGCCTTAACTACTCATTTGTGTTTAATTACGTCAGTTTAAGTCAAGACTTACTCAAATTTACGCTGGTTTGGATTTAAGAAGGCTACGAGTGATTTTCTCAGCACTTCCCTGCTTCTCAATGTCCAAGTGTCACTATCATTATGTATCTGTTTCTGTCATTTTGGAGGAAGACAGTTTTCACAACTATCCTGCTATCTCTTCCAGTTATACAGGTCATTTAATTACAGCTTGGCAGTTTGAATATGGAAGATGCATATTGAAGATACATTTTAACTTTGCCATCTTATAACCTGAGAAAAGTTTTAATTAAGAAAATACCTGAGATTAAATATTGTAATTGGTTTTATACTTCTTCTTGTGCACTTGTGTGTTTTTCCCCTGGTGCATGTGTCCTCCCTGCAGTGTGTGGCAGCCACAGTGTTGGGAGCTCAGACAGCAGACCTTACTGTCTCACCACTCTACACCTCTTATCAGTGACTGATTGTTATTAACTCTGTCTGTGTGTTACTGACAGCCTCCCTCTGGGACTCTGTTGTACTCAGGGTCCCAGCAGTATTTTCTTCCTGAAGTGTTCAGGTTTTAATGGTAATGTTGTTTAATGATGTTATAATGATTATTTTAGATTACTTAATTGATTAATTTAGTCAATCAGATATCAACATAATATTCTCTTGGTTTAATATAGAGCTTTTTATCCTGAAGGACCCCAAAGTGTAACGAACAGTTCTTTCCGGACCCTATGCGGACGACACAATCCGACGAAGTGGGGAAACACTAGGGAAACGTCATGCAGGAATACGGGGCTGAAGACAGGGGGGCGTGTCCAAGGTGCGCTGGTGCACGGGGGAGGTGTGGCCGAGGCGAACAATCCCAAAGAGTAATCCTTAGAGTATCCAAAAACACACGAGTAAGTCCAAAACCAGGAGATCCATCAAAACACGGAATTAAAACACGAAGGCTAGGTCGGAACTGGCGGACAGGGAACAGGAACGGGAACCGAGATTAAAACCTTAACGGGACCAGGCGCTTCCAGGTCCCGGACTCGCACGGTACGGAAACCAGATGCAGAGTCCGGATGAGCGTCAGCGCCTGGCTTTTAAGGTGGGCTGGGAATAGGAAACAGGTGCACAGAATAAAGTCTCAAGTGAAAGGGCTGGAGCGCCCTTAAGGAGGGGGAGCTATAATCGTGACACAAAGCATGTGTAGGAGGGGACTCACTTTTTCTCCCACTGAAGTGCAGCCCCCCGAGTGATGCACACTCTGTGGCTACAGCTCCATCACACAGGTGGCCAGATGGAGAATGTGCTTCACAAATAAAATTAAGTGGGAAATTGTAGGTCAGCAGGTCAGACTGCACAAGCCCAGTGTCCCTGTCACCATTCTGGACTGTTGATTCAGAAATTCTGGTTCAGTGGGCAGAGCACTACCTAGTGGTCCACAAAGACCAACAAACAGGTTTCACTCAGAACAGACCAGGTCCAGCCTGTCTGAGATCTGACAGGTCCAGGCTAGAAGGTAACTTCATGTTTAAATGATTTTTACAATATGTTTTACTACTCTAAAAAGTTGGTTTGACTTTTGAGACTGGGTAATTTATTGTACATTTTAAGTTGTCAGGACAGTATTACATTTTAATTAATGCAGTAATTGATGGGGGGAGGCTCAACTGGAACCAAACAAAACTAGGGTTTTTTGTAGGGTTACACTGCAATACTGCAGTTCTTAGTGGGACACCTCGGCAGCACTTGGCAGCACACCCTGACAAAGCACTGAGTGCCTGGGCACTGGCTGTGAACCGACGTCAACTTCTAGACAGAGAAGGCTCTCCAGGATCTAGCTGAAGAGTGAACTTCTGTGACACAGGGACTTCTACAGTGAACAGGACAGGGGGTGAGAGACTGACCAGTCAGTGCAGCAAGCCCGTCTGCAGCCCAGAGTGCTCCAGAGATTCCTGGGGACCTGAGGGGATGTCTGTCAGGAAGCAGGATTTGTCACCTCTGACACTGACACCAGTGCCGGATTTCTCATTGGGCACTGTAGGCACAGTGCCTAGGGCCTATGAAATTTTTAGGGCCTACAAAGGAGGGAAACACTAGTGACTAACGAAAAACGAGCTGAAACAATATGCTTGCGATCAACTCTAGGTGCTCCAAATCAATAATAATACGCTATCTAGCGGCTGTTCTAGAAACTACAAGTATCGAAGTGATGGACCCTTGACTCGATCCACCAATCACGTGGTTTGGTATTAGAATAGTTCAAAGTGCATCATGTTAATCGATGTAATTCAACTGGCGTTTTTGGCTCTTTTTGCACATTTTGGAGAGAAAGTGCCTAGAGCCTACGAACACCAAAATCCAGCCCTGACTGTCCCTAGTGCATAGGCTGCAAAGGATGAAAAGCTGGAAAAAGCTATTTACATAAATTTCAAAATATACACATATATCGAATAACTGCCTACTACGGTAATGTGTAGAACATGTAGCATTAAAACCTACTATGCACCCTACTATGCACAGAAAGAATGAGGAGAAAAATTATCTGAGAAGTGATTTCAACTTTCAAAACGACGGTTTGTTGTTAGCAACGCTTCTGAGCCTCCGGCGGAAAAACAAACATTGAAAAACTATTCAATATCATCTAGAAATGAACTTTATCAATGGTTGTTTTCATTGTGAATCTTACAAATAAAATATTTTAAAAAATGAATCTGGAAACAATATTGGGAAAAGGCTTTAAAAGCGAAAGTTGCAAAGAGTCAATCATCTGAAACGTAGAGCCTTCTGTTGGTGAAATGAAATAATGAGTTCTTCTAAAGAATAAGCTGGTTTACCCTGAGTCTGCCTCACAGTCCCTGCAGTCTTAGTGAGCCGTGAGTCCCGCGGCGGAGCGGGTGTCCGCGCTGCGTGTGACCTGAGAGCTGTCTGGGTGACAGCACCGCTCAGGAATGTAAACACTGCAGGGGAATGGCTCCCTCTAGCGGCGCAGGCCTATGCCTTGACTCCGCTCCCTTCCCTTTACACTAGTATTTCACAGACAGCGAGTCTCAGCCAGCCAGCACTATGAACAAACCTCACTCACCTCATAGCCCCGACAGATAAGAGCTGAAGCTGACGTGTTAGGAAAGCACAGATGAAACGCACAACAAAGTACTTCCAAAAAGACTGGGAGCTTCCCACACAATAACAACAACAATACAAATAATCATAAACATTATCACAAAAGTTACTTTTTGTAAAAATTCTATTGTGCTTAAAATGACTCAGGAGAGGGATGGAGTCCCGAGGGCTTCAGGAATCCGGCCTCCAGTTACGGGACACTCATGCGGCGAACCAAGGGCCGAGCGCAGGAGTGAGTGAGGCCTTGGGGCAGAGAGGGCAGGAAGGTTGGAGCTGCCGAGGGCAGTGGGCAGGGGGAGTCTGCGGTAGGTCGAGGGAATGTAAACAGCCCGCTGGAGGCAAAGCATTTCCGTCCGAGTCTGCGGCAGAGGAAGCCAGCCCGAGGAGTCCTGTTCTAATCAGATCTGGAGGCTCCAGTTTCCGCAGCGACTGGGGCTGCAGACTGTCCCGCAGCGAGAGCGGGTAAGGAGGCACTGGGCTGTTTGCAGCAACCGCGCTGACACTGACAGCTTCTCCTCATACAGACGACCGGTGCACCCTAGTGCACCAAACAGCCCTTCTGTGGGGTTACAGTCATCACGAAGGAAGTGTAGGATATCGTTGGGGGGAAACGCAGGGACGCGTGTGTGCTGTGCCCGTAAGGCTGCCGAAGAGGGGATGAGGAAACACAACCGAAGCGCAAAAGGTGTTCTGTTTTGCTCTCCCAAATCGTGTCTGATGGTCGATGGCATCTCTTCATTCAGCTGGGACCTCGACTAGAATGACAGCGGGACGGTGATCTGACACAGAGAACAGCAGAGGGGCAAGAGAGGACAGGGGCTCCGGCTGCGCTATGCATGCCCTGCGGTGTCTGTGTCTGTGCGTGCTGCTGTCCCGAGCGGACTGTCGAGTCCTGCCCAGTGCGCGGAGGAGAGGACAGAGACCGTACTCTCCGCTGCTGCTCAGGTGAGATAGGCACACTCAGTCGCTCATCTGTGGTACAGCTCGGCTGCACTGCAGAAGGTCTGTTTTCTGTTAGTAGCACTAAGTGGCAACACAGTGGGTGCAGAAACAGCCGACTTCATTTACACGGCGTCTGAAATACCCCAGAAAGAAAGGCAATGAAAAAAACGTTTAAGGGAATTAAAAGAATGCACCATTAATGTGTTTAAAATATCCCGAATGCTTTCTACATGACAACTAACAATTCACGTCTTTACGTTTGAGCGAGTTGCTCAAGGAATAACCGAATTTGAAAGTCCACATGTTGATTTCCGTTAATTAGTTTTTTCCTACACATCACAAAGTACTTTTTATTCGTCTAAAGTTGTACATACGATTAGAAGGAATATGTGTGATGTCATAAGTGATGTGGAATAGAGGTCAGGTTTCTGGCTTTTAGGTTGTGGAATTAATTGTATGTACTTTACAATGAAGATATTACAGTATGTCCTCGGGTACGTCACTCATATTAATTTTAGTAAAATGCACTATAGTACAAATGAGCATAAACGTAAGTTACTTTAAATACAAGTATGTTGTGTTACAGTAAATGTATTATGTATTGTGTTACGTCCTTAATCTGCCTCAAAGCAATTTTCCCATCTGGGACAACAAAAGGAAGTATGTAAGGCAAGTTAACAGCGAAATGATTTTCTGTACCAAGCTCTAAAAGGGTGATTTTGGGTGAGAATGCTTTCTGCTTCTGTGCACCAAGACTCTGGAATCTCTGATTTGCTGCACAAGGAATTGTGACTCCAGTGGCACTTAAAGTTTAACCTGGAAACCTGTTTGGATTTATTGTTGTCGACTGGATGTTAGCTATATTGTTTTTCCTTTTTTCTGTTGACTTTTTTTGTCTTTAGAGATGTCTTCCAAAGTGCTTTATTAAGTATATTTTACTGTATTAGTAATAATGCAATTAATCCAGCATTGAGAAAGAAGATGTGAAAGATGAGTGTGATATTTGTCCACAATACATTTATCAATATTAATAAATTACAGTGAAATGGTTTAAATGGAAATAAATAATACTGACCTAAACAAATGTGAATTTTTCACAGAAAAGCTTTGGGGTGCTGATTCTCTACAATCCACTGTAAATGTATTGTTAGTAGTTCAAGTAAGTATCTGCGTCAGCATGCGTTGGCTCCAAAGGAACAAGTAAATGTTTATTTCATACTGAAAAAAGAAGAAAAGAAACACAACAGCCCTGGAGCCTTTTTTGGCTTTGACACCTGAAGAAGGGTCTATAGCCAGAAGTTTGATTTTTCTTTTCTTCTCTTTTCTGCATGGAATACACTTTTACTTTTTAATTTTATTGTTATGCTGCTTCATGTTTAAAATCAGAATTGGAAAGGAAAATAGAAAAACTTACAGAGAGCCCTAAGTTAGGGCCAGCACTGGAGTAATGATGTTGCTCTTCACTGTGCTGTGGAATAACCAGCAGATAAGTTCTGGACAAGCTACAGATGTGCTGATGCATAATGGGGTAGGCTCATAAAAAAGAATGAGAGAACTCCGATGTCTTACACTGCTGATAAAAGTCTCCTTGGTAATTTCAAGATTTTTGTCTTGAAATTCAGAATCCTATCTAAGTGATGACATACTGTACAGGTACATGTGTTGTTAGAAATTTAACAACTCTAGATGTTTCTGATAATCTGAGAAGAAAACTCTCCTCCACAAATTATCTTAACTCTAACCCCAAACCTAACCTATACTATGAAAGTATTGTAATCCTGTTACCACCTGTATAATTCTGGTCACCACTTATAGAGAATATACTGTACAATAATGTTGCTGTGGAATCAGTCCAGAGAAGAGCAACACTAACATACACTAACAGGCTGAAGCTTTTTAGTCTTGAACAGAGTGGACAATGAGGGGACATAATAAAATTACTCAAAATTCTCAAAGACAAAGACAAAATCAGCATAGTGGTTCTTCTGCATGGCTAAAAACAAGAGAAGACCATTTGGCCCATCTGGTCTGTTTCATAGATAGTAGCCGTTTAATCTGAGGACCTCATCCATCTGATTTGAAATCATAGTATTGGCTTTAATAATGTGGCTGGCTAGCCTATGCCATATACTCATACCCTACAGTGTTTGTGTTACGTATTTGGATTGTATGTTTAATCATGTTTTCTTCTTCTTTTAATTAGACTTTCACAAAGATCTTATTATATTTTATTATAACGATTATATTATGTTGTTACAGACTAGGGAAGGTCAGACAAATAGAGCTAGGGGAATAAAATAATTAAAATAAATTGGAATATTAAAGGTATAACTGAGTGATAAGTTAAATTTGAGGCTCATGAGTTCTGGCATGTGAGTTCTGGTGATAAAGTAATAAATCAAAGGCAGAAGTGAACAGACATTTATTAACAGCTACACAACTAAATGACACAAAATGTTACACACATTAGCCATTACTCTATTTACAAAATGAGGCCTGCATTCTACAGACACAGAAAACCCAGAAGCTAACACTGTAAGCTGACCAAATAAAAGTGTACAACCGAGCACTAAATCTCCCTTTCTTTAACTTTAATGCCTTAAAGTGATTGGGAATTCAAACCCCCTTTTCTACATATGCATCACCAAATGAGAGAATGTCTTTAGCCTGAGGATTCCACAATAAAGGAAATCAGAATTTCCTAATAATAAGTAGAACAGCAAACTCTCTAAACAAGTTTCAAATTATTATCCAAGACTGATCAGATCAAGGTCCTCTCACCTCGCACAAACGTACAGTAAGAGACAGGTGATGGTATTTCTTCTGTCTCTTTCTTGTCTCCTCCCTGTCTTTTTTTATGTTCCAGGACATCTTCTAGATCAGTGGTTCTCAAACTTTCTGGACCAAGTACCACCCCTAATCCAACCAAAGCATCCAAGTACCACCTACAAGTCATGATCTCATAGGAACCCCAGAAATTCTCAATGACCAACATGAGCGCGCGTGCACACACACATATAATAAATATTATAATAATAAACTTTATTTGATATAGCACCTTTAAAGGTGGCTTCTCAAAGTGTTTTACAGAAAAAAAAAACATTAACAACAACTAATAAAAAAGCACCATTTCAGTGAGAGGGGTGAGCCTGTTTAGTTGAGCAAAGCAGATGTGAATTAATTTTTCGAGCCTTGATACAATTCACAACAGAGTCTAACAGATATTAAATCGTCAGGCATTTTCTTGACGGCAAAGGTCTCGCGGTGGATGTTGTAATGCGTACATTAATTTCTGGAGCAACCTCTCTAATTCGTGCAACTACACCGTTATGTCAGCTTGTCATTGCTCTAGCACCGTCTGTACAAACTCAGACGCATTTTATCCAGTCGAGGCCATTCTCTTCGATAAATTCATTCAGAAGCTGAAATATATGCTCTCCTGTAGTTCCTGTTGGTAGCGGTTTACAGAACAGAAAGTCTTCATGGGACATGCCCTCAAACTCGTACCTAACGTAAACGAGCAAATTGGCTACAGACTCATCTAATTGCAGTGAAAAGCATCTGCTCATCTTAACGCGCTCTATCAGTGTACTTTTGATATTATCCTTCATTTCAATAATTCTATGAATGACTGTGTCTTTCAGGGGGAGGGGGGCAGCAGGTCAAGCTGTTTAGCAGCTTTTTCTCTACACATAATACGTGTCAGCTCTTTTGCCAACGGTAAATAAGGTTCTTCAAAAAGAGCATAGCTTACCTGCTTTAGCAATACGCAAGCTTGCATTTTTCCGCGTTTCCGTTTTTATTTCCGTATTTATTTAAAGTTTTTATTTCATGCGCATGGGAGCGGAACACAGGGATGCTCTGTGTATATTTCTCAAATTAGAACAGATCTTAAATATTTTTCTGTTATCATGCTTTCGTGTGCTCACAAGATTACCTGCGTTCGTAGCACGTATTTCTATGCATTCTTGTGTTTAGAACGTTGGCATAGTTCCAAAATCACGCACATTCTCCTTTCTCCCTATTTGCTGGAGATACAGTAGCTTTTTTAAAATACAATTGGTCACTTGCATCCGTAGCACGCATTCCTATAGAGTGGTATAGAATTACAGAGTATCTCTTGTGTCCACTGAACTATTAGCGCGCACTGTATCATAGTACGTAGGCTGCATATTCAACACGTATTAAAATACAAAATATGAAAACCCGTCCTGATTTTTCAGCGCACACGACACAGTTCCAGGGTCATTTGGCGTACCACTTGGCGGCACTCCACGTACCACTGCCGGTACGCGTACCACAGTTTGAGAACCACTGTTCTAGATCTAGCTGCCAGACTGATAACATAACAGTTTCTTTGATTTCTACTTGATTGACAGGTAGATTCACAAAAGAATACCTTGGCCTGTGAAAAGCTTAGAAAAATGACTAATGGAAAAAAAGATGTAAATGTAACATGGAAATCTGAATATTTTTTGTACATCACAGATGATATTGATGAATTGTATTTCTGTGTAGACTGTGTGTGAGAGAGAGAAAGCCCAGAAAGATTCAGCATTTCCGTTTCAGCATCCCTGTCAATTTTAGCAATACTTAGAAGTCTTTTCTTTGTTTGCAAATTCAGATCCTGTATGCCATTTTCTTTGTTTTTCCAAGCAATGGAAGTGAAAAGGTGCCACAAAATAGTTTTTTACTTTTATTGTTGTGGGCACTGATGTCCGCTCTCTCTGTTGAAGTGCATCTGGGCCGGTTGCACACATTTATAGCTCATTGCTGGATTAAGCTACAGACAACATCAAGATTATCACTGGTCAGCTGTATATACAGTAGTACCTCCACTAAAACTTTAATGGTTAGATTTCACTGAGTGAAAGCTAGCTCATCCATTGGAGCAGCAACACAAACAGCTATTTTATCACAGCTTTCGTCAAACTTGCTAGGACTATGGTCACAGAAAATATAGCCCAACATCAGGATTGTGCATTTTGAAAATTCAGTTTCAATTACAGTTTCACAGTAAGAATGCAGGGTATTTGATATTTCATCAAGTCTTTGTTTTTTTTAATATTTTCACTGTAAAAAGGCAAACACACAGTATCTGTTCATTATGTTGATAACATCATGTATACTGCCCCATCAAGAAAATGGATTTATATGTAAGGATCACTTTACTAGATTAGAATTTGTAATACACAGTCTTGAAGTAGAGGTTGTATTGTTTCTTGTGATATAGGGTTTTCTGCTGCTCTTTGATTTGGCTGAGAAGACTTAATGAAAATGAATTCTTGCATTCAGTGCTGTCTCAATTATATGTACATTTTTTAAATTCAAGTTTTGATGCTGTAAAAAATAAATTCAATACAAGCAAATACAAAGCAGATGGAGTTAGAGGACATGGGAAATCACTTGTCGTGTGATGCCTTGTGATACTTTGTGTAGTGATTATACAATACATTTTGTATGATGATGTAATAAACGAGACAGAATTAGAGGTTATTTACAAGTGGGAAAATATCATCAGTCCCTGGTCAACTACCAATAGGCTGGATGGGCTTTTCTTATGCTTTTATTTAATCTGTAATCAAATTGCATTTTATCAGTACTGTCTATTGCAATATTCCAATTTATTTGGGAAAAATGAAATCTCTCACTTACAGTATATAGTGTCACCTTTGCTATATACTGTATTTTCTAGTTTGCATCAAACAGTGAGCTACATAGGCCCATATCTGCATTAGGTGGTCTCTGCTTACGCTTCCAGGTTACAGATTATTTTTGAGGTGTAGTCTCACCCATTTTGTCCTTTTTTATTTTAATTAAAAACATGACTTCTTCACACTGTCTACCTGTAGTTTTGCACTCAGCTGTTGTTGGTTCAAATTGCTCCTGAAGAAATGTAAAACAGTGATGAAAATAAACTTTTGTAATTCTTTCAATCCTACAGGTGACCAGACATAAGTTCCTGAAGTAATAGTTTAAAAAAGAATTGAGAAAAACGAACTAAAAGGGTGTACAAATGATACAATCAGGAAATAAACCCTCTGCTTAAATTTTAAATGACCATGTTTCAGTCTTCTGTCAGACATTTTAATTCCCTCACAAATGTACATAGGCTGCGTTTAGTGTGTTTACCTCCTGTCTAAGTCCCTCTCAATATCATTCCAATGCTTACCTTAGTCCCCAATGTCTCTTGCCACCCTCACTCCCACACTCGTCCCTCTATTTCTCTCTTCAGGCATCGCTCAGGGCCCCACGTGTGTCACTCTGGAGGGAGCACTGTGTGCTGTCCTGGGTGGGCACCATCGACTGTGAGTGGCCTCTGTGTGAAACGTAAGTAATATTGTCTTCTCTCAGTCCTGTCTGTCCATAGTGACAATAAAATCAAGCAGCAATGAGGTGCAAAAGCAGGGTACACAGTTGGTATGGGAGAAAACTGACAAACCAGGGCTGAGCCAAAAGCCCTTCATAACTGCAATGATAACTCATGGAACAGAAGGAAGCTAGCGGGAACAAGGTTTGACGAAACCTGAGACCTATTGAGTTTTCCACACTGGAGATCAACAAACTAAAGGAAATTTTAAAATATGATGGAACTGCTCTGTAAGGAGGGATATGCTATCCTGCATCACCAGTCAGATGAGGGAGTGAAAAATAATTACAGAAATTGATTTGTATGACAACACAAATGGGACTTGGCAGTTTGACTATGCTCAGTTTGAGTAGATACCTGCAGCAAACAGGCCTGTGATGGAACCTAAGAACATCAGAGTGGCAGTTACTGAGAGTAGGCCCTTTGGCCCATCTAATCTACTGGACTGGTGTTGGCTATAGTCTTCACGATAAAAGCTAGGTATAATCAGAAAGGCATCATATTCCTCTAAAAAAATCTTAAATGTTTTAAAACGTAATTTAAGAAGTAAGTATAAAGTTTTGAATTTCTATTTTAGTAGTGTAAGCACCTCTTTAACTGTAGTTCTTGGATAGCAGAAGAATGAGTGTCAGTCTCCCAGGTCTCCCCTTGGCCTGCAAGCGTCTGTGCCAGAGTCTGTGGAGAGATCTGCTTGGGCTCTCCTGCTGTACTTCTGGACTGGACCTGCTTTTAACGCTTCTTTGCTGAACTAGATGGGTTAAACCGCCAGGAATGGTTGTGTGGTAGTGTTTTAACTCATCATCATTGATGTCTCTGGTCTGTTTGTTATCAGCTTTCTCAGTCCTCTTTGGCAGTCTTGATCTTTCTCTCTCACCGTACAACAACAACCACAATTGTGCATTCCAGGCAGTTAGCTCATTTGTAAACCCTAATTCATCTATTTAAAATGAGGATTCATATAATCACTGCAATACCCATTAAAATATTAAGTTTGAATCAATTATATGCTATATGGAAGTTATTAACTGAAGTTTGGGAGGGATAATAACTCATACAGCTGCACCTAATCACCGTCATTACAAAATGAGCTATTTGTACTGAACTGAAATGCCTCCCTTTGCATTAATCTCAAGCATCCCTCCTCCTCCCCACCCCACCTTGCAGCACTCCTTCTGAGTGGGGTTCAAGCCTCCTCTTTCTATGGCAAGGAAGCTACCCATTAACCAGGTGGGTATAACCAAGCTTATTTCACCAGGTATTCCAAACATTCACAAAGATAATGAGTAGAAAATGACCAAACTTTCCAAATACATGAACATACCAATGCATCTGCTGGCAGTGACTTGGTTTCTCCAAGCACTGGTGTACAAATAGCTTTGAGAACATTCATAAGAAAACAGAAATGGTTCCACACAGAAGAGTTTTTTTCAGTAGCTAAGATCTCATCCAGACAGATACTTAAGGAAGCTGGGGTATCTGCTTCAACAATATGGCTAACGATATTGCCTCTGTTTTCAGTTTTAAATGCATTTCCATGTAGTTTCCATTTGTGTCCTTCATACCTCAGTGTAGTTTCTAGATAAGTCCACTGGATTCATTTTTGGCAACGCTTTTGAGGATTATGAATACTTGGACCTGGATCCTTTAGCTTGTCAGTGTACTGAATGTTTCAGTAGGTACAGTATATGGTGGTTGGTTCCGTGGTGCATCACATCATCGCTTTTTTATTTTTTCAAATAATCTGTTGCAGGACTGCACTACTCTGTAAAACTACCAGGTGGTGCAGCGAATCCTTAAAGTACCGCAGCTACATGTGGTTATCTGATGAATCAGTACAGTATTACATGTTTATTAACCCATTTGTGCTTTCCTGCACTAATTCCCCATTGGCCCACCATTACACCATACTTTCAGTATGACGTCATCATCAATTAGCTCTTAGCCAATCAGAACACATCTTATTCAGCATATAACATGGAGGTTTTCAGCACGGAGAGGCCTTTCGTTTGACTTCGGTCCCGTTTGGTTTTCGCTTCGCTTCGCTTCGCTTCGCTTTGCTTCTGGTTATGGCTTCGGCTTCGGCTTCGTTTGTTTTGCTTTGTGTGTGTGTATTTTTGTATAGCTTCGGCTTTGTTGTTTTGTTGTTTTTTTGTTAGTTTCTTTGTACTTTCGTTTGTTTGTGTGTTCATCCTTGTTTTGCCATTTCCTTGCCCCAGTGTTACATGTTCAACCTTTGTGTTCTTTGTACCCTGCTCCTGTTGATTACTCTTGTTCTCCCTTATTTGTATTCCTGTTTCACTTGTGTTTTTGTGTGAACTTTTGTATATAAGGTTAGTTTAGGTTGTTGGGTACACTTTACACACTTAGTTGATTTTGTATTAGTACACTAGTTTAGTATGGGTGAGTGCCATTTGTCTTGTATGGTTTTGGGTAGTCAGTGCAGGTTAGCTAGGGTGTTGAAGATGCCGAAGACCGTGTTTCGGGTTTTCTTTTGTAGTCAGATTAACTTTCCCTCACTGTCCTAGCCAGCTCCATTTTGTTTGTTATTTTCTTTTCTTTGGCACCACTCTAGTTCCTTACCCTTATCACGCTTCCTAGTCCCTCACCAAAACCCACCTGCTTCCAAAAGAATTACCCTAAATGTTACACCCCTTTACCCTAGACACTTGGGGTCGTAACATGAGCTATGATTTAAATTATCTTCTGCAAATCAGTGGTACAAGTAATTGCATCTAGATGAAGGCAGTATACAAGTTTGATGCTTCTTTTGTTAAAAAAGTAAAGGAATTATTTAACATATGTAGGAAGTAGGGAAATGTTTTGTCCTTGTCTTCGCCTCACACTAAATTACAGTATAGTACTGTACATGTTTTGAGGGAGAAACGTCCATTTTAAATAGCTCCTATAAAATTTAAAAAATATCTTATTAATTTAAAATTAATAAATATCGATAACAAAATAAAAAAATATTGTAAATATTTGCCTTTTGTCTTTGTTTCCTCTTGTCAGAGATAGTAGTCAAAATATATAAAAAGGTGGGGCCTGCTTAACTATGGAAACCTATTAGTTCCACACAGGTAAAAGAAATGCATTTAAATGTGATAACATTACATTTAATTATTAAAAAGAGTATTTTATTTAAATGAGATAACATTGCATTTAAATGCAATAATTATTGTGTTTAAATGGGATAACTGAGGTTAAATTAGATCATTTAAATGTTATAATTAGCATATTACAGAGTTCCATTTTCATTAACAAAAATATATCCTTACACTCTCCTTTGTGCAAATGAATTAGTATAAAGGAGCATGTTTACTGTCTTTTGTAAACATCAAGGATGGCATCCTGTCATTGAGCATTCCTGTAATTTTCACATTTTTGTAAAAAGCAAAAAAGACAGGGCTTTACAAACATAATTTGTTTTTGATGTGAAACTGCAGAAACATGTATATAAGTTGTTGCCTAATGTTCAAATATGGAAAAGAATAAATATATTGTGACTAAACAGTAAGACATACTTACTGTTGGTGTACAGCTGTTCTACATTTAAGCATAAAAAAGCTTTCAGCCTATGCTTATATCAAATACATGACAGTGGATTGTAACAGCAAATGGTAATAAATACAGTATGTCATGTGAAGAGAGAAGAAACTGACAGTATTCTGTGTTGTTTTTCACAGTCAAGAATGTAATGAAATACAGGAATGCAACCCTCACAATCCAGCATTATCAAGAACCAACATCTCTTATTTAAGTTAACGATGGTAAATTTGCTTGCTAATTTGGCACCATGTGTTCTTATTGAATTATAAAGTGTAAGGTTCATAATTACTTGTAAGAAACAATTACTTGTCCCCCTTTTTACAGATAGTGGGTTGGTACAGTGGCAGTTTTGCAGTCAGTGGGTATTACTGCTGTCCTGAGTGACATTTACACTGTCTTTTTAAAGGCCTACTGTATGAATAACACCTTTGGATTGATTGAACTTTATTCAAACAAGCTGTGTCATGCAGTTTTACATGCAGTAACTTAAACAGAGAAGTACAGGATACATTCTGATGAGGTTTAGTGAATGAAATGAGCACATATGGAGCATTAAAAAACAAAAAAGGGGAAAATAGCTGTACCCTCTGATAATAAACATGCTTACTTTCCCTCCAGCGGTGTGTGCACTGGGCTGTGGCAGTGGGCTCTGTGTGGCACCAAACGTTTGTCTCTGTCATGGAGGGAAGAAGGAACTCACATGTGAAGGTATGCTGAGGTATACAGACATTGACCTTTAAAGCAGTAGACATAGAGAGTTAAAGCACAAACGTATGGCATTAGAACATTTTTTAAAGAATTTGGGCTGTTGCATGTGTCCAAGGTAAGTCACATGGTCTGCAATGAGACAAAACAATGCATAATGAGCACAATATAAATCCATACAAGCATATTAAACTTCAGTGTAACCACTTTGCATAATTTGGTACAGAAATTACATTTGAAAAATAAATAAACAGTGACACAAATACATCATGTTGAGCAGTGACCTGGGCAGGAATAGAAAAGTCATTGACTGTGGCAGGAAGAGAGTGTAGTTTCTACATGCAAAGTATCTGCTTAAAAACATTCAATGAATAGAATAGAATAGAATTCTAATAAACATTTTTTTTTCTGAATGAACGTAAGGTTCATCAAATTAATAGAAGTAGTATAAGCATTATAGGGTCCCTTCATGCTAAAATTAGCATCCTCAACAAAGAATACACTACTGCAGTTGGTAACACAACACCAGACCAATTTATGCCCTATATCCAATCTGTCTTTTATTGCTAAAAATTTAGCGTGCATTTCAATTTGATTTTGAATTTGCAATTGTGGTTAGAATTAACAGTGATAGTTGTCAGAGCAGTTAATTCAGCAGCAAACGAGATTGTCATTTCTCATTTGCAATGTTTATTAGTCTTTTGTTCAACAGAAGTAGTTTGAGCGAATTTACAGTACTAGTAGTAGTTGTAGTAATTTTTGGAGTGCCAGAAGTTGTTACAGCAGCAGTATTGAACTATACACAATAAAGGATAGTTTTGCTGCTCATCAAAGCATTGTGAAAGTTGTGATTGAGGGGACTATGGAGGAGCTGAGAAAGGGAAAGGGGATGCTACTTACTTTCTGAGTTCCAAACTGAGCACTAGCTGAGATTATCAGACTGTAAGAAACAATAGGCACAAACTGAGGCCAGGGGTGTCCTGTTGTTTGTGCTTGAAATTATCATCAGTCTCTGTAATTCAGGGACTTTATCTGGTGGAAAAACTGAGTGTTTTATCTCAGTGCAGAGCCTCTGTGCTGTCAGACCTGTACCTGTGGGACGGTCCTGAAGGCTGTCAACAACAGCCAGAGCTCTGAAACCAGTAGACTTGTCTTTCACTGGGGCCTCCTTCCATGTTCTGTACCAGAGAATGTTATAATGGAGGACGGTTAAACATAACGAGTGCTATTGTCTTCCCAAAACATCTGTTTGTGCTAAAGAATTTCGGAAATGATCAGAGAGATTATCTCTGATCCCTTGCAAATCCCCCAGCTGTCTGAATAAGACGCAGGTAGTGACGACATTGTTGCAGTGGCTTTGAAGATTGTGAAAACTCCGGTTCCATTTATAGTCTGATGCAAAAATCTGTTTTCTACACCAGCTGCATTCTCACCAATGAGACTGTTATGGACACCGTTATCACCTGGGATTAGCAGCTCCTGTCTAACTCTGATGTTAGAAAATGAGTTCAGTTCATATGACTGTAATAGCCTATACTAAACATAAAGAATAAAATACACACTGTGAATTTTGCATACCGTTAAATCTATTTTTGAGCTATTTCCAGTACGTTTGGATAAGAATTCTAACCTGTTTTTGTCACTTGGTTGTATCTTTAGCACTATTACCAGCTTTCTGTTCATATTTCCTTTAAGAACTGAAACCCCAAAACACAACAATGATCTGTGTTTGTCTGTCTGATGTCTGATCAGATTCTGTGATCAGTAAGCTATCAGTAGCCACATGAGTAAGATGGATTGAATTAGTAGAGTCTCTCATGTGCAAATATTTTCTTGGCTCCTGTCAGGGAGCAAGAAGCATATGCAACCAGTCACCAGTGATCATCACACATCTGCAACTGCACTGAAGTAGAAACCAAATGATTTTCTGTCAGTTGAAACCTGTCTTATGTTCTTGTGTATACTGTATAAAGGTGAAATTGACCTAGTACATGTCTCTCTGGAGATGGGTGCTGAGTTCACTGTTTTGAGACAACGTTTCTCTCCAATATTTCTGTAAACAGTTTACATACTGGTGCAGTACAGGAGTTAGGATATTGCAGGAACGTGCCAAGAAGTGGAAGAAGTGTAAACTGTGATGAACTGGGCCGGCATCTGTGCAGTAGTCAATGAGTGTGACAGAGGAGCAGCTGCTGAATCTGCAAGAGCTCTTCTAGCTAGTAAGTTGCTAGAGTATGGTGAGAGATATTTGCTGGCAGCTGGTTCCGCTATGTGGCTGGCAGAGGGAATTATATCTGGTCAGCTGAGGAGAAGCAGAGGACAGAAGAGGGAATGGAGCAGTGGATATGAACAAAGATGGCAAGCAGACAGAAGGCTTGAAGCAGAGTAGTCACATTGAAAAATAAAGAATACAATGGAAATCAGCAGAGATTTGATGAGAAGGACACTTTGCAGTATAAGTGATTTCTAATCTACAGTATATAGAGCTAGAGCTTGTTAAAGATGATGAGGAGAACAAGTACTGAGAAAGGATGAACTATGTACAGGGCTTCATATCAGCTATGGCTCAAACAGAGACAACCAAAGAATATGTTTATTAAATAGAATTCATTTCCATACAGCTGTCTGTTGTTGAGATAAACACAGGGCACATACTGTATAAGTCTCATATATGTCCCTCTGTGTCATCATTCTAGGTGAAGGCCTTGCAGGGGACTTCATGTCTGATGACCTTGCAGACAGCTCGCAGGAGGGTGAGTAACACCTCATGCTGCACAACAGCAAAGTGCACTTGAAAACATGAACAGGAAGTGTCACGGAGCGTTTTTCAGGACGGCAGAATCCAGAAGTGAGTGAAATAAACACAGGGAAAGAAGATTAGGATCGGGGCTGGTAGAAGAACAGGGGGGCATGTCGGTGGTGCGCTGGTGCTCGGGGGGGCGTGGTCCATGTGACAATCCAGAGGGAGTCCGTAGGGAAATCCAGAATAATCAAAAGTTCAGAGCTGGGTAATCCATCCAAGACAGACAAAACGAAAGTTAAAAGCCGGAGCGGGATCCAGCAAAGGGTCGGGGGCATAAAGGGGTAACAGGGCCAGGAACTCCAAGCCCTGGACCCAGATGGTCGCCGTTGCAAAGCCTATGCCGTCGAGCCTCTCCTGGACTCGCTGGTAGGCGCGCTTCCGGGGGTCCATCTCCCAAAGCTGAGCCTGGATTGGTAGGAGCGTCTGGCTTTTAAAGGAAAAGGCTGAAACAGGAGGCAGGTGCAAAAGCCAGAAAGAGTAGGTGCGCCCTAAAGAGGAGGGACTTACAATCGTGACAGGAAGGACTTCTTCACCCACGTAGTTGTGGCAGCCTGGAAAACAGGCTGCCTCCCATGTTGCTGAGGTGGTACCCTGTTGTTTTTCAATGAATCACTGGATGAGACCCTCAAGTCAGTTAGCTACTAGCAACCAATCAAGCTCAATGGGATCCTTTTTGTATGTTAACATGCAAATGTTCTTAAATAGTATTTATAATAGTCTTTCTTTCACACAGCCCTGCTCATCCCAGAGCATCGAACAGTTTTATAGTGGGAGTGGACTCTCTTTCTAGATCTTCAAAGTGCTGCCTTCTCTTGGGTAACACTAAGGCATTGCATAGCTCAGCTGATAAGGCAGACAGAGTAATTACCTAACTAAGTACACCACATACACAAATCACAGGTAGCCCAGACTGAGACTTTAGGCAAGTCAATGGGTCACAATCTATTCCTTTTTCAAGAATGCCACCATTTGGGGTGCTTATGAATTGCTGCAATAGAAAGAACATGTCCCTTTCCTTACTGATGCACCAGCACCAGTGAACTCTGCAGTCTAGATGTTCTCAGTGAACCCAGACCTGTACACCGCTTAGGGGTTTATAGCAACTCAATGCAAAAAAGATAAAATGAACGTCATCCCTCATTTTTCTGTCGCCTCCTTTGTTGATCTGTCCTATTATGACAATTCAGCTTTACCGATACACTGTATTTAGATGCATTTTAATGATGTAAGTGCAGTTAATTGAACACCTTGTGAAGCAAAGAGACTCCAGGCTTGTCAGCATCATGTCACCCGTTTCCAGGATAGGGCTGTGATTCAGTATCACACACAATGAGAGTTTGTGACTACAATTAACTTACTACAGGCACCTGCTCCCCTTATTTAGGTTTGCAATAGTAAATTTACAAGCGAAATTGGCACTACAGCCTCTCCACAACATCAACATCTTTCACAGTGATTCAAGTGCTGAGCACCTAGCCTGAAAAATCCTCAGTGTGTTTTACAACACTCTTACTATGAGCAGTGATTTACTGCAAATAACACGAAGGACTCTGTGGCTGCTGCTGCCAGATTGCTTGCCATCTGACATAGTCTAAACACTGGAGCCCCCAACCCTGCCTGGCCCCCCCAGCACCCAGGGAGGAGTATTTATAGAGCCTGGGCCTGCTGCCACTGCAGCCCCCAGAGGGTTCGCTTATTCAAACTATTAATCACAAAGCAAAAATCCACACAACATACCATCAAACCACCATCCTGCCCCAGCAGAGTATTTTCAGGCAGAAAGGAAAACAGAAACATCCCCCACCAGTTTGTGAAGTCCCCCGTCTACAAGACGGGGGTAGAGACAGCTAGAAAAAGAAGGAGAGAAAAGATGGAGAGGGAAAGAGTGGGGTAGGAGAGGGAGAGAGAAAGAACAAAAGAGATAGGCAGTAGCAAAGGACAAGAAGAGATGAGAACACCTCACTCACAGATGGTAGAAACAGAGACATTTAAAGTGACAAAGACAGGGCCAAACCACAGAATAGGTCATTGAAAGAAAGAGTCAGAGATGATGATGACAGCACAATGGAGGCTTGTTAAGGTATAATTTACAGGAAAGCACAGTAAAAAATCACCTTGACTTGGTAACCTTTCGTGAAGATATCACTGCTCTGGAATCTGTCCAAAGAAGAGCAACCAGATACATTCCAGGGCTTTAGGGGATGTCCTACACTGACAGGCTGAAAGAGCTGAATGTTTTTAGACTTATACAGAGAAGACTACAAGGAAACCTGAAACAATTATTCAAAATCCCTAAAGGCACCGACGAAGTCAAACCAGCAGATTACTTCTGAATAAACAGTGAAACACGACACAAGTGGAAACTATGGGGAAGTGCATTTAAAACTGTGAACAGGAGGACGTTTTTGCAGTTTTGCGGGATGCTCCAACAAGCTGCCAGGCTATTTGGTTGAAACCTGTAGCCTGTTTTTTTTCATCAAAGAGTTGGATGATATTCTTGACCTATCTACTTACAATTGACAGGGCTAGAACAAAAGACTGGCTGCATTTGTTAAATATGGTCTTTCCTCATCTCTGTATGCTCTTATGCTGTGATGATCAGAGTACAGTACTAGGCTGTGGGGCACAAGGCAGTGAGACTGCAATAAGATGTCAGGGTTCTGGAAGCCATTAGCAGCACAACAGGATTAGCAAGCCAAGTCCCACTGACAAGAAACTCTAATCATATGGGATCCTTGGATCAATTAGCCACTAACTACCAAACAGGCTAGATGGGCCAAATGGTCTCCTCTCTTTATAATGTTTAAAGGAGTGTATCAGTCCATCCCTGCAGCTGCCTCAATTTTATAGCACATTGAAAGCAACTGTCCTGCTACCAGACACAGGGACAGAGCTGAGGGCATTCTTTCCTCCAGCTTTCCTGGAAAACAGCTCAGCTCCATTTTACTGTATGAACATGGCTATATGAAATATCTGTGTTGTACAATTTGTGTTCAGTTGCACACATTTATTTTAGAAACATTCAAAAAATGTTGGATTTTTGGATTATGTACACGAACACAGGATTAGGAGCAGGAGCCCTCTTAATGAATTCTATGGTTTCTGGGATTTTGGAATAGAACTGTGATGGCTTTTTCCACTTGATGCTTTTATTCAACCAACATTGTTCTTTATCACACAGCATAATGAACTGAGTCATTTTCCCTTCAGCTCTAAGACATGGAGCAAATGTCTAGGGCCGCAGTATCATTTTGCTGAGGCTGGCTATTATGGGCCTGTGGTTTGGCTGGCCTGGACTGATGTCTTCATTAAAATGATCATAATTGCAACACAGAAACAGAGCCACACTGATTACATTCCTGCACAGCAGCTCGTTAAAAAACTCTCCAGGGAGGAAGTGAAATCCCTATTGACTGGCAGTACTAAGACAGAGTGCTGAGAGACATTGGGAATAATGTGAACAATTAGGGATGAGGACAGAAGAACATGAGGTTCACAATCATGAAAGGCCATTTAGGCATTTGGAAAACTGTTGTGTATTGTGATAATGTGATGGCAAAAACTAAAACACTTTATTCAGCAAATGTTTTTTTTTGGTACTGTGTGCAAAATTTGCTGCTGTGTAAGAAAACAATTAACTGCGTTTGTGTGTATAATGATGTAAGTTCATGTGGATGATGTCTTTGTGTATTGCTGATTATTAGTAGTTGTGTCTTTCTCTACAATATAAGAACATAAGAGAGGTTACAAACGAGAGGATGCCCTTTCATCCATCTGGCTTTTTTAATAGTAGTTAATTGATCTGAAGGAAACCAGGGTATCAGCTAAAGTGACATGGCAGGGTTATTCCATACTCCTAAAACCCTTCTGGTAAAGATGTACCTCCTGTTCCTGGTTTTAAAACACTTCCACATAATTTCTACTTGTCTTCTCTGGTTCATGTTTCTCTGCTCATTTAGAACAAATTACTTTGTCAGTGCCTTGTATCAGGTCTCCTTGCAGTCCTCACTGTTCAAGATTCAAAATATTCAGCTCCTTGAGCCTGTCAACCTACCTGTTAGGAAAAAAGGGTCTCAGGCCCAGTGGTTGCCCCCTGTAGGCAATGGGTTTGTGGCTCATTAATTATAATGGATTGTGAGAATGTCCAGGGCTGCTGTTCTGCCCTCCTGGGTCTGGAGTCATAGTTGTTTGAGGTAGGTAGCTGAGGTTTCCTGGGTCTGCCATCTTGTCTGGCATTCCAGGTTCTAATGTCATATCCTGTCAGGACATGCACGTTCAGCATCTGAACCCAGCACCAGGATCTACCTCAAAGATAAGAAAATGTCTTCTCTAAATCCTGACATGTTATTGAAATAAGACTTATTTGACTTGGTATAATTACTTTATTTATCTCACCCTTATTGTGTTATTTCTCCTGTTTGGGTAGACAACCCTTGTCTTAAGCAACTGTTCGACAATTGAATAGCTTCTGAATAACATTTCTTGTTTTCTTACGTGCAATTGATTAGATATAATCGGGCCCTGGGGTTTTATTAATCTTGAGTGCCCCCAACTGTTACAAAGGTGACGCTGTGAGTAGCGGGAGTGGAGAATCTTATGCGGAGGCTGTGAGAACGAGACATTGTTATTGACTCTAATCGCTTGGAGATTCAGGCGAAGGGTAAGAGTACTTTACCGAAAGAGATTTCAGAGAAGAGCCAAGTACGTGTTCCAGAAATCGTAGTCAGTAGAGAAGCCTTAGTCCAAAAAGCAGGAAGAGTACATAAGTAATTGGAGAACCAGTGAAGAACCAGAGACATAATTCAGGAACCATAGTCAAAAGGTAAGCCTTAGTCCAAAAACCAGGAAGCGTATGTCAGTAAATGGAGATCCAGCACAGAAACAGAGACGTAATCCAGGAATTGTGGTCAAAAGATAAGCCTTAGTCCAAAAACCAGGAAAACATGCACAAGGAAAGTACATGCACGAAACAGGAAGCGAACCTCACTAGGTAACACCCAATACTGAGCAAGGTAGCTATTGTGAGCTGGGCTCAAGTGCTCTAGTGAGTGGAGGTGTGGTGGTAAACGAGAGGTCTGATTCGTTATCTAATCCTACGTGATCTACGCCTTCCCCTGTAGAAGCTTGCGAGCGAGGTACCCTCTGCTGGCGGGGAGCCAATATCGTAACACCAACACTTTTCCCTCCTCTGTGCTAATACTATCCACTACAGAACTCATTCCTTTCACTGCCAGAGGCATGTTGTTGACTTCTTCCTTCATGAACAGCTAAGTGAAATACAGTAAAAGCTCTGTATTCACAAGAGTAAGGTACATTGAAGGCTCTGTAACTGGCAAATTTGTGAGTGCAGGACATGTTGGAGAAAATAGGGTATGGTTCCAATGCTCACAAAACAAGCATTTCCATACTTGTATTTTGGATATCATTGTTAACTATTTTAAAAATAGCATTAGTATTTATTGGCAGTGTTCTTAAAGAAAATGAATACAGGATACTTTAAAAACATGTTTTTCAAGTTATTGCATACACAAACAAATACATTTGATCACTCTTTACGATATTTTAGCATACCTTCTATTAAAGTTTGTTTTTTTAATTCTTAACAGTCTTTACATTTTCTTTAATTTTTCTGTCTTGTTTTTATTACTATAATAAATGCAGCACTACCATACTATAATAAAGTTCATTACTTACAGATCAGTAATAAAAGACAAGAAAATAAAGTACACTTACTCTCTTCCAATTAAAAACAACTCACTTTCCTGTTCCTGCAGTTTGACTAATTCTCTTCTGATTTCTTTTGTTATCCTTTTCTGTGAGACATGCATGAACTGAGATAATTGTCACGCCCTCTGCAGCCAGAGGGCGCTCCTTCTCTGTCCTGTCCCTAGTTTCCTGTCTACTTCCTGTCCCTCTCTTTCCCTTGGGCTATATATTTCCGGGTTTTGCACTCTGTCCTCGCTCAGCATTGATATTCGGATGTCCTGAGACCCGCCTAGCACCAGGGCGCCCCACGTCCGCTCCCTGAGGGCATAGGTTTCTATATGGCATTCCTGAACTCTTTGCACTAATAAGCCCGGGCCTTTTTCCCGTCTCGCCGCTACGCATATGGGTCTTTTTCCGCTCTCCTGCTCCCCACGGTTAGTCCCTTTGGACGTCCGTGACTATAATTTAGGGAACCACGGAGGTTTGTTTGTTATTTAACATTTCTTTTTATTTCACAGCACAACACTCACATACAATGTACTACTCTGATAACTACTCAGTTTCCTGAAGGAAATGAACTGAAATACAATTCAACCTACAATGCACTTCTACATAAACATGTTAAATCTTTGTTTACTAAGTTATACTTTGACTATAGAGGCTGATGCAGATGGGGTGAAGTAGATTTTTTCGATAAAGATCCACAAGGGAGTGCTTGTAATGTACTCTCTTAAGGTGTGTCTTGTGAATAGGTGAATATGATCTGTGAATGCAAAAAAAAGCGGTCACTAAATGTTTTGTGTGAATAGATGAGATCGGGAATGTAGAACTTGTGAATATCAAGGTTTTACTGTACTCATTTAATACATTAAATTTTCCATTGTAATATTCCTTTCAATGTATCTCTTAACCTTTCTAATATTGTTGTTTACCAGTGCTTGCAATACAGTGTATTCTTTAACTGAATCCTGTTGTTCTTTGATAAAGTGTTCCCTTTGCCATGCAATTTGTCCTAATTGCTTTGTTAAACTATTTGGGATACTGAATTTTAGCTTCTGGCTTCTACACTTTTGGGATATATCTGTTCTGGGCTCTAAGCAGAATCTACCGTATTTAAATTGTTTCCATTATTTCTCTACTAATTTAATGTCTACCTTATGCCATTTTACTTAACTTTAACTGTATAGTATTTCATTCCTTCTACATCTGCTTTCCAGAAATTGTAAACTTTTGCTTTGGATTCAATTTGTACAGCTTTATATTGTACTTCAGAGCCCATCATAATATATGTTCCCTCATGGTTCTCTCACCTGTTTGCCTCTGTCTTGATTGTTTAAAAGACAAGATCTGTACAAGCTTTTCCTCTTGTAGGTGTTCTAGCAAACAGGTTAAGAAGTCATTTCAATTTTTGCAGTTTCTATAAAACTTTCCCAGTCTATGTTGGGGAAGTTGAAGTCTCCCATGCAATTTACTTCTTCTTTAGAATAAAAATATATTTTTAAGTTAATATCATAGTGCTGGCATATGATTAACATTTGTATTTGGTGGTATAGCATACTCCTATCACTATACATTTGGAATGCAAAGAGTCTGACCCACATAAACTTGGAGACTCCTTATTCCACTGCCTTAGGCTACTAGACTCAAGTACTCATTGGCATAGTACAACACTTCCCTGACATCTGTTTTTCCTGTTTTTGCAGAACAGTGTGTAAGCCCTTATGAGAATGGTGGTTATATTCTTCCCCTTCATTTAAAGATAGCCATATGTCAGTGATTCCAATAACATCACAATGACCTACTAATGTGGTAGCTTCTATTTTATCTAATTTGTTTCTGATTCTCCTAGTGTTTTGGTATAAACACTTAATTACCTGATCATTTATTTTGTCTTTCCCATTGTTTCTCCTTTGGTCTTTGCTCCTTGTATGACTTTTCATTTTTCTCTGGTTTCTTCGTCTTTCTCTTCCCCTGTAATCCTGTCACAGAATCCTTCTCAGAAAACAATCTCTTTGTGACTGACCATCTTGTGTTGTCCAGGAAGTCACACCTCCTGCCTGTCTGCAGGATGTGAGCACAGCTG
This sequence comes from Lepisosteus oculatus, assembly GCF_040954835.1. Taxonomy (NCBI): domain Eukaryota; kingdom Metazoa; phylum Chordata; class Actinopteri; order Semionotiformes; family Lepisosteidae; genus Lepisosteus; species Lepisosteus oculatus. Next base: position 29,719,079 of record NC_090696.1, read on the forward strand.
TGTTCTGATTGGAGGATTCCCTATTTGCAGCTGTTCTCATGGATACAGCCTGGCAAAGGATGGGCGGAGCTGCCAAGGTGAGTCTCATCAGAATGTCATTCTGTCTGCAGAAGTTTCCTCTGCGTCTCTGTTTCCCCACTTCTCTGCATATTCCTCTCGGTCTGCTGGGTGGCAACAAAAGCCAACAGGTGTCTGGTACTACACAGTCTACTCAAAAAACCTGTGTTCTATACTGTGTACTTTTTTCTATATTGTCAAAGTAGCATGTCTCTGGGAAACGCTGCCATGGTGAGTTGCAGAGTGATATGGCTGCTGGCAGATTTAAGAAGAAAACTAATACACCATGTTATAAATATGTTTTAAATGTTCATAAAGTCCCTTTTAATGGAGTAACATTAGGGATTAAGTTTAGCTGGAACTTTAAATCCACCTCAAACAATTTAGACAGATCTGTTGATCCTGGGGATGACTTGTTTTTCAAAGAATTATATATTGACTGTTTAAATCAACAATAGGAACATAAGAATAAAAACCGCCGTTATGCTGGCTTTTCCAGATTATGTTTGGCAGTTTCATGTTCTCACCTGCTACAGTGAGCATTGAACAGTGTTGCAGATACTATATTAACTTGGTAGGTTGTAGTTCACCCCCACTTCTTATTCAGCTGCATGTCTCTCCTGTTTCAGATGTGGATGAGTGCTCCCGGTTTGGAGGGGCGTCTCTGTGTCAGCAGGTCTGCAGGAACACCATGGGCTCCTTCCGCTGCCACTGTTACCATGGCTACCAGCTGTCTGCGAATGGGCGCTCATGTGTGACTGTTGCAGTTACCACCAGTCAGGAGGGTGAGTAGGATGCAGTCATACATATTTTACTACAAATTGCCTCTAACCTTAACCATGTATAGAGACACGCCCACAGTGAAACCTACAAATAAACCCACAAAATATTACACTGAAACTAAAACACACACTAACACAGGTGTGCAGCTGTAGCCTTCCTTCCACTCCCTCATACTCTGATAACATGGTTAGAGTTTCTTGTTAGTGGATATGTGCTTCTATATCCTGTTGTGCTGCCAATGACTTCCAGACTCCTGACATCTTATTGGTGTCTCACTAGTATGTGCTCCTAATGTTATCTAAATAATCTGGAATGTCATTTGCTGCTTCTACAGAATTTACCAAGCCTCCTAATTTTGAATAATCTACAAACTAGTTTACCAACTATTCAAGAATCTAGAACATTAATATACAGTAGATTAAGAAACACAGTGATCTTAGTATAGATCCTTGTGGTACCCCACTAAGTTTATCACCCAAATTTGAACATTCACAACTATTATTCTTGGTCTACTAGCCATTTATGAGTTCTCAATCCAAAAATGTATATCATCTTTAAAAAATGACCTTTCAAGAGTATTCATTGCCAGCCCTTACAGAATTCCTAACTGCAGAGGTTTGTTACTCACAATCCAGACAAATCATGTGATCCTGTGATCATCTGATTGGTCAGATCACAAAACTTAATTCTAGTGTAGCTTGTACTGTATTTTTTGGTTACAGTAGGATTGAATATGAGCCAAAGGAGCAGCAAGTAATTGTCAGGACATGGCAAACTATACCTAGTCAATATCCACAATGTCCGTCCACAGCCATATTCAATCACATTAGGCATCTCCTGCAAAGCTTGGGTATAACAATCTACCCCAGCCAGCAATCACAGTCTCAAACATTTTCGGCTGAATGGTCAAATTCCACATCCTTGTTCAACCACAGAAAGGCAGAGAAATCGTGTGAAGTTAAATCCTTTAAAGATGGAGGTTCTGTTGCTGGGATCAGCAGTGGTAGTTGAGAAACTGGGTGGGAGTTTCTAGTGAAAGTAAATGAAATTACTCTTATGTTATTTTCTAGGATCTGCAACAGTTTTTAAACCTGCTTTATCAGGCAGAGGACTAAACTCTTAAGTATTATGCTTGACAAGGGTAACCCTCTAAACTCAGGCCTACCAATGGTCCTTCTTAATCTGCTACATACATAACACATAACATGGCAAGCTATACAAATACAAGAACAAGATACAAAACATTGCAGAATACAATTTTTTGGATACTGCACAACTGTACATTCCTATAATATTATGAAAAGGCTACACCGGCTACTGGCTGGAGAAAAAATTGATCCCTCATATTGCCTGCAAGATGATTAAATGCAATAGGTTAACGTCTAGTTTACAGTAAGTTCCAGAAAAGACCTTTTGGCTCCACATATTTCTTCTTGTGTTAGACCTTTCTTAGGCTATAGCAGCTCATTAATACCAAAATTAAGTTAAATTGAAAATTGAAAGCTTTTTCAAAGAGCTTTTCTCATGTTTGGGCAAAAGTCTGGATGTCCTTAATTACTTAATATCATAATTGTTTAAGATTATAATTGTCGTAAAATGTAACTGATTTTATATTAGAGCTACAATCTCTACACATTGCATTGTATTTTATTCTATTTCTAATGGAAAGGTGGTTGCATTTTTTATTTTTGTGCTTCTAATATAATAACAGGGCAGTGTCATTTTAGAAAATGAACAAACAAATCCATGTCCAAGCCAGTAGACAATAAGCACTTATAAGACAATAATATAATTTGAGGAGGGCATTGATGCTATATAAATGATTAAATAATTTAGTAGTACATCCGGAAATAAACCCAGGGACCCTGTGCTGCAAGGCAGCAATGCTAAACCAGTATGCCACTGTGCTGCCCATGTTGGTATTTTACGTGTGTTAAATTGAACAAGTAAAGGTTTATTCTATGCTGAAAAGAGAAGAAAAGAAACACAACGTTTTGGCTGTGGAGCCTTCTTCAGGTGTGAGAAAGAGAGGAAAGTCGACAGCAGATTAGGTGGTCGACAATATGAGATGATGAGGCGGTCAAAAGAAAGGGTACCAGTGGAGGGATCATCCTGTAAGATAATGTGCAGGTTTTGACTTCACACCTCTCTTCCCCTCTCTTAACTTCACACCACCTGAGTGCCCACTCTGCCTCTCTCCTGCTCCCACCTCCTCTCCACTCCCGGCTCTGCATGTCCCCGATTCTCAGTGGCCTTAACAGACATTGTAATGACGATATTGGAGACGCTGTTATTACTATTTAGCATAGGAGTAGCATGTTTTTTCAAGTGATTGTCTTTCCCTGCCCATGCAGATTATGTGTGTTTATGTGTTTCTTTCACTTATGTTTAGTATTTATCATGCTTTTAACTTCTTTTATCCATGTGCACTTGTTAAGCTCTTTTCAAGACTACACAGATGCTTTCTCTGAGTAGGTATCTTCTTCAATAAAGTGCCTAAATAAACTTCTGGAATGTCACTGCTCATTTGTTATGGCTAAATTGTGACTATTGCTGCAATTTAATATTGTTTGTGTTATCATATTTTTAAAATAGTGATATATGTTAATTAATAATAGTCAATCATAGTAGTAGAGGTCAAATAGTACTTGAATATTTAGTAAAATATTTTTAGTTAAACTAATCATCCTGTTTACAGCTGAGTATAAATAATCTATAAAAGGTAAATAATAAAATACTGCCACAGGTCAGTGAGTACTGAACAAGATCAAGTGCTTCTTTCATTTAAACTCCCAGGGTGCTTATCGAAAAGAGTAGGGGTGTAACCCCGGCGTCCTGGCCAAATTTCCCATTGGCCCTTACCAATCATGGCCTCCTAATAATCCCCCTCTATGAATTGGCTTCATTACTCTGCTCTCCTCCCCACTGATAGCTGATGTGTGGTGAGCGTTCTGGCGCACTATGGCTGCTGTTGCATCATCCAGGTGGGGCTGCACATTGGTGGTGGTGGAGGGGAGTCTCCATTACCTGTAAAGCGCTTTGAGTGGAGTGTCCAGAAAAGCGCTATATAAGTGTAAGCTATTATAATAATAATAATAATAATAATAATAATAATAATAATAATTATTATTATTATTATTATTATTGTTGTTATTATTATTATTATTATTTTCAACAACAAGTTACAATTGGAATTATTTCATAGAGCTCAATGCATTAAATCCAGCCATCCCCACTAAATCCCTAACATTGCCCTTCTTAATGTACTCAGAAGTGGATATAAATGAACATGGGAAAGTAAAACTGTTTTAAAAAGCTATCTAAACTGAAGAAAGGAGACAATCTTTGGACCCTAATGAAAATCTAAAGAAGCAAGAGGAAGAAACTTAAGATGTTTGAAGAAAAAAGCTAAAAAATCTAAAAGTTCAATCACTACCTAATAAGTAGTATGGGACTGCTTTTAGGAAATACATTTTCAAGAATTTGTTTTAGAGCTGGTACATTTGCAACTTGACTTTTAACAGTCTCAATCAAATCCCAGTTTAATCATTCTCTCTTTCCAGGAAGCTACTAATAGTGTGCTGGATCTGTCTGTGCAGCCTGACGATGTGATAACCGACCTGTTCTGTGTCTTGGGAACAGGCTGTGGGCAGTACGGCTGTGAGCTGAAATGTAATGAGGGAGGATGCGAGCTGGTGTCTCGGGTCTGTCCTGTGGGCTTCTCTATGACAGAGACAGCCAGTGGAGTCACTTGCACAGGTAGACATTTCTTCACTACAGATCTACTGTAACAGAACACACAAACTCTGCCTTCTCAGGATCAGGAGCAAGTAGAAAGTAACAGAAGTAAAAAGCAAGAACAGAAAAAACATGACAAATGTGGAGCCATCTAATACATACCCAAAGATCGTTCTATAGCCAAAAGATTGTTTTTTCTTCTTTAATGCAAATACAGTGAATCAGTCATATTTGACTGTAAAGAGAACTTTTCCCTGGTGATATCATCTTTACAATACTTCATGAGTACAAGCCCCAGAATGGATATGAGTTCCCTGTAGAGAAGACCTTGGAACATCGTTAGAAACAAAGGAGATCATCAGAACTGGTGTTGCAAGGAACTTCTGTCAAAAAGAAGAATCGCAATATGATTTGAAACTCATATTACATATACCGTAATGCTACATATTACAGTTGTTCATTTGTTTCAAATTTTTCAAATTCACATTTAAAGAGCCTAATTGTCATATCTGATGAATTACAATGCTGCCAAAGCAACAAATAATTTAGTAGTTTGGTTAGATCCTATTGAATGCAATAGAGAGATAAATATGTAAGTATTTGGCATGACTTCCCTGGCTGAGGGAATGGCATCTATCTGAGATGATAAGCTGCCCAAAGTGAGTTGGGAGTTTGCTCTAAGGGTGTAGTTGGGAATGTAGGAGGTGCAAGAGAGATACACGAAGGGAAGACCTGGGTGGGAGCCTGGTATTGTGTATGTAGGCAGGCAAAAGTGTGCAAGATTAGGATCTAACCTTCCTCCGGAACTTCTGTTATAAACTCCATTTAATAAAAACATTTGCAGACATTTACAATAAAATCCCATTTTAACTTTGTCAGAGCTCTGGCTGTAAATTTTCAATCAGCAGGAGTCATGTGATGGAGACAAAAGTAGACCTGTGAGGAGACCAAGCTTTTTTTGTTGAACTCTTTCTGTTTCTGTATGTTCTGTCCATTTTTCTGTGCAAAATGTAATGTGATTGTATGGCTGGCCTTCGGCATGTTTGTCTATGCCGATTTTGTTTCTGGATCACTTTCCATCCTAGGGAGGCTGTGTAGGACAATGCCAATCTCCCATCTCACTGATGGCATCTGCCTTTCCAGATATTGATGAATGTTCTGAAAGCTGGTCGCCATGCCAACAGCAGTGCTTGAACACTGCAGGAAGCTATCAGTGCTCCTGCCGACCTGGGTTCTACCTTCATCGCAATGGCCGTACTTGTAGAGGTATGGTATGCCCTCCTGGGCAACAAGGTTTTCAACCCAAACCTATCAGCCTTAATATTAAGCACAGTATATTGAGCTTTCCTTGTATAAAGTATTCACAATCCTCATAGTCACTGACAAAGACAACCCAAAAGACTTCTTCAACACAAACCAGTGGGCCCAAGGTAAATCAAAGAGGAAGTGCATTGAAAACTGAGCTAAGGGTAGCTTGTTCCATACTCCCACAACTCTTTGGATAAGTCACCCTTTACACAAGGGGGTTGAGGGAGTATGGAACAAGCTACCCAACAATGTGATTGAAAATAGTACTTTGGTTTCATTTAAGAAACAGCATAAGAGTTATGTGTTGGAAACTACTGTATCTCTGAACCACAGCAAAAAAAGATTAGATAGCACCAGCAAACTGTGATTAGGTTGCTGTTGACCACATCATGTCTGCCACAGATGTGCTGCCTTCTTTGGGCCAAATTCTTGTTTTACTTAAGGTCAGCTCCATAGTTTATTTGTTTAGAGCCACTCTGCTAATTAGGTAATTTTTTAACTGAAATCTGTGGCAATTTGAATGTGTAACTGATAGCTGTTGCTTACTTTTTAGTTCTGTTTTCTCTATACCCTACTGTAAATTGTAAGTATTGCCTTTGGTAGAATAAGTATCAAATTTGAGTAATTCCTTTGTGATTCCTGAGGGTTTATACACACGGTCCAGAAGACTGTGTGTGATGTTGTTATAGACGCTTCTCCTTTAACCATCCAAGAAGTTAATGTTTTTATTCCTGGTGAGGGTCACTGAAACCCAGAGAATGTCCTAAAAACATGGGGCTCAAGGTGTGACCACATCCTGTAGGAGCCACCAGTCCATGAGAGGGCACGCACATGCACACAGACAATTTAGAAAAATATGTTGATCTAGAGAACATGTTTCTGTAGCAGTAAGGAACTGGATCATCTGGGAAAGACATACATGAACATGGGAATAACATGCAAATGCTACACAATAACTGTAACAACTCTAACAGTAATACTTATTAATAAACCACAGAATTAAGTGTTCCTGCAGATTTTCAGTGTGGCCCCTCTATGTGGTCGTAGCCACAGAATAACCTATTGATCTTTGCATGCTGGAATGCAGGGAAGAAGAGACTTTACGATAAGCAGCATCTCTCACGACAGTGACACAAAACACAACAATGCTTCTTGTGGTGCCTGGATGTTTAGTGGATAGTGGATATCTGAATGGTGGTCCTAATATAATTTGTTATATCTTGGTAAAAGTCAAGTAAACGACCTGCCAGATTGTTTCATGTATTTACGTAGATATTGTATGTATACTGTAAATACATATCTTCTGTGTCATTTGAATCTGTGTTCAGAATGTTTTTTATTCTGTAGAGTGAGTCCTAATTGCCACGAAATGCTAATGCAATTTACTGTTACATTTAATAAATTGTGCCAGTAAATTCACACAACTCCTACACACCTCACACCAGTAGAGAATCCGACCCAAGGGCTTTAAAGTACTAACAGCCACTTTTGAACATCATGATTCATTTGATTGATTGTTTTTCCTAGTTGCTTTGGCAGGATTGCAAACTTTATGAATCACTGAGCACTTTCTCTTTTGTCTGTCTCTTTATCTGTCAATTTATCTGTACAGATGTAGATGAATGCTCCAGCCCTACTCGGTGTCATCAGCGCTGCATCAACACTGTTGGCAGCTTCCACTGTGCCTGTCGCCGTGGATACCGCTACAGCACCCAGAGACACACCTGTACAGGTAAACAAAGCCTACAAATGTCTCAGGAATGCATTTTCTCATTTTTTAATATATAAGTTCAAATGTTTATTTATATGTGTGGCCCAGAATCAGTGTGCCTGTTAAAATAAGAGGTGTACACAATATGAATAGCTAGAGAACATTTGAAGAATGGTAATAAAGAAAAGGAGGCCATTGAACCATTTTAGCTTGTTTTATAATTAGTAGCTATTAGATCCGTATTACAGATCACATTCTGACATAACACTAGCTTAAACCTCGAATGAGGACAGCATGGTTTTTTAGCATTGTGCCTCACAGCACTAGTTCTTTGGGTTCAATTTCAGGACCTACAGTGCTATCTGCATGGAATTTGTATGTTCTCCCTGTGTTTGTCTGGGTTTCCTCTGGATGGTCTGGTTTCTTCCTGCAGTCCGAAGACATACTGGTAGGTTAGCTGGCTTCTGGGAAAACTGGCTCTGGCATGAGTCTGTGCATGGCTGCATGTGCCCTGCAATGGACTGGCATCCGATTGGTGGTGTGTCCCACCTTGTACCCTTTGCTTGCTGGGATAGGCTCCAGCTCCCCCATTACCCTGTATTGGATGCAGCAGTTAGAAAATTGATAGATGGATGGACTACTTTAAACCAATGGGATGAGAGCAAGATGAGCAGCAATTCAGAAATTCCAGGTGGTACATCTCCTTCCACCAGAATGTGTTGTTATGAGTGTTGTTGAGAATGTTGTTACCAGAGACCCTTTTGCTGAGCATGCATTATGCAGGGATTCTAACAGGTATTCACAGTAACCAAAATGGCTCCAGGACTGAAGCAGTCCTTCAATAATTTACCCTGTCCTTTAAAAACACTATTTTTCTAAACTACCTGTTTGCAATGCACAATTCTCACATATTATTGTGACCCCTGGTGACTCCACACTATCTGAAATTGGTTTGCTTAGACACATCCTCAGGTAACATTTCTATTCTTCTGGCTGCTGATGAAGTGTCAATCTGTGTGGTGTTTTGATGAGTCGAATTTACTGAAACAATTAAAAATTGGAACAGGAAACTAGAATAGAACTAGAAATGAATATAGAATAGAATATACAGTTTTATGACCAAAATAACAAAACATGCAAAATAAACCAATTCAGGAGCAAATGTAAATGAATCAAATTGTTGTTGTACAAATGGCTGGGCAAACACTTGGGGATTACACAAGATATTAATCCAAACCATTAAACTACACTTGACTAGAATACCCGTTATAAAACGTGATTATAATACTCATTCAGTTACATTCACATGCAACAGAGAGAAGTGAATATTCAATTACTTACTTGAATTAATCTTCATAAAACACTGGTTTGGAAAAATAATTTAATTCTCCAGTGTGAATGAGGCTGCAAATCCAGTTGCAGCCGTTCAATCCTTGTCCACTGGTTTTGTGCCAGATGAAGTCCTGAATGCCAAAGGATGTCCAGTGGGAAGCTCTGCTTAGTACTTTGCTGAAGATGACTCCTCAAATGCAGCGTGCATGAAATCGGACTCGGCTCCAGCTGTTAGTCAGACTCAGATAGGATGAAACATAGAAGAATCCTACAGACAGTACGAGGAAACAATAAAAAAGACAAAATATTCAGCTATAAAGTAAAGTGTAATGAATTCAGAACAAGATATATCGTTTTAAAATTGTACTTATAGTAGTTTGGCCTCATTTAGAATACTGTGTACAATTTTGGTTACCATGTTACAAAAAAGATATAGGTTCTCTGGAACCAGTCCAGAGAGGAGCAATGAGATGCATTCCAGGACTTTACAGAATGTCTTACAGTATATTGAAAGGCTGATAGATCTGAACTCTAAAGAGAGGACATTAAGAGGACTTAAGACAGGTATTCAGAATTCTCAAAGGCATTGACAAAATGAACCCAGAGAACTTCAAAATGAACATTCATGAAAAATAACCAGAGGACACAGGGGAAAACCATGTGAAAGTTCATTTATAGCTAGAAAAGGTGGCACTTCTCTATCCACAGGGTTGTGGGAGTCTGGAACTATACAGCTATGTGATTGAGGACAATACCACATTCAAATAATGGTTTCATCAGATCCTTGGATCATTTAACTACAACTAATTGGGCTAGACTGGGCAAATGGCTTCCCGTCATGTGTAACCTTTCTTATGTTAGTTATGTTATAGTCTTCAAAAAATGGAATTTGCATTGTGTCTGTATAATTACAGATGGCATTCTGTAATGTAAGAGTAAGCGTGACTTTAGTCATTTGGCAACATACAGTAGTATAACTGTAGTACATATTGTTAAAATACTGTATATAGTTATAAAGTGAAAGCACAATCCAACCACATGCCCAGATACCTGTAATCCATGACTGTCCCCAACTTTGTTTTATTTTTAGTAAGATTAATATATAGTTATGGGTCATTACAGATTACCAAGGAGATGCAGTCGAGCTGTCATTGACCTGTTAAACACACAACTGGCACTAATGTTCATTGTTTGAATTAATCATGTTTTTCACTTGTCACATGGCTTTTGATAGTCAGAAGGACACAACATTCTCATTCTTGTGCTGTACATTGTCCATGTGGATGTGATTGCAGCATTCGCCAATGGGGTGGGTGTACAGTAAATGATGTCGGCAGAGCTTCGTAAGCGTGCCCTGACCACCTCTCTGCTTGCAGATATCGACGAGTGCCAGAGGCTGCCCCCGCCCTGCCAGCACCAATGTCTCAACGTCATTGGCTCATTCCGCTGCAGCTGTGCGGAGGGCTTCCGGCTGCTGTCTGGCGGGCTGCACTGTGAGGGTGAGCTGTCTCTCTTCCACCTCAACAGCTTTCCTCTCACGTCTGCTGGACTGCAGTCACTCCGTGCCGTTTTTTCGGCTGGGTTATTTTGTAAACGTTTACTCAGTCTTTACTGGCTCTAGAATTTTGTGTTGTGTGTTGGAAGTGCATGCCAGAGTGAGAGGAAAAACTATTAAATGGCAGGAGGTGGTTTATGAAACCTTGCTCTACTAATAAAAATAAGTCATGGCATTCAGTTAATTATACACCGTATCATGTTGTAATAAAAATACTTCACAAAATTCTTAAGCAGGCTGATACATCTGGAAGTAATTAATTGTTTTAAATTGACACTATTAAGTTTGTATTTCTTTGGTATGTTAGATAGCTTCCCCTTTTTACCAAGATGGGCATAATGACAAAGCAACATAAAAATATTTAAGATCAAGTACAGGCCACCAGCTTGGTATATGTAATGCAAATTTTGCATCTTGCACATGTCGACATTAGATTAGATGATACATGTGTCTGCCCAGTTTTTAATCATGTTTTTATACTTGCTACTTCTCCTCTGTTCGCAGCTCTCCTGTTTTTACCTAAAAATAAAATTTTATATAAATGTTATGGAGAGTCAGCCCAGAGGCCCTGCGGAGAAACCTCATTTATGCCGCTTGTATCCGCGATCTCGTTCTTTCGGTCATTACCCACAGCTCATGACTATAGGTGAGGACAGGGACGGAGCTCAACAAGTAAACCGAGAATTTTGTCTTCAAACTCAGCTCCCACTTCACCACCACAGTGCCCGCAAAACAGGATTTTTAAACATTTCTGCATTTTAAATTTCCACTCCATGAGCTCCTAATCTGAGGAAAACTGAATTCTCCAGTTATTATTCCATGCTTTCCTACATCTACTTATGATCTCATCACGCAAGAAAGTGATTTTATTAGAATTTTAATTTGATAACTTATAGCACTCTCTTATTGTTAATGCTGAGGGTTGAAACACAGTGATTGTCAATTGTTCATGAGAACTGTTTGGATGCTGTTATTATGTAATAATAGTAATAATATTTATGGGAAACTCATGTATTCTGTTGTCATTTTGAGTTCAATGGGTACGTTTGTGTTTGCTGCTATTCATTGTAACTGATAGCATGCCATTTTTTTTCCAGATGTGAATTGTGGTATAATTTTGTTATTCTAGATGTGGATGAATGTACCTTGATTCAGAACAGCCTATGTGATCACATCTGCATCAACACACCTGGGAGTTTTCACTGCAGTTGTTATGAAGGCTACATCCTCAGTGAGGACACGAAGTCCTGCACAGGTAGAAAGTCCAAAATATTAGCAGGAATGCAAAATATTAGCAGGAATGCAAAATATTAGCAGGCCTATGCAAAAAGTGGTGGTATCACTGCAACCACACTTCTGGATTTTTGTTATTACTACTACTAAATAACAAATGCCCTTGTAAAGGGTTAGCATCTCAACATCCTAATGAGTGAAAGACCAGGTTTGTTGTCCTAGTACAGATCCCTGTGGTACTCCCCTTATTATATCACCCTACTTTGAACCTTTACCCTTTATCTGCGCTCTTTGTTTCTTATTAATTTACAAGTTCTCAATCCAGTTTTGTTTTCCACATTTCCCTGAATGCCTTCTGCCTGTAATCATCTGGTTTAGTTCTAACTTAGATTTATTGATCTATAATTACTTGGGTTGTTTTTTTCACTTTTCCTATAGATGGGCGCTAGACTAACTATTCCGCAGTCCACGGATACTATCCCTGACTTAAGAGACTGTGGGAAGAATTCTTAGTGGAAGGTACTTTGTCTCATAACTGTGCTTTTTGTTTCAGGTCTGCCAGACCCTGTGGGCTCTACAACTATTCAGGAAATACCTAGGCTACTCCTAAAAAAGATTGGTACATCAGCTCCTGAAAGCACAGAGCCTTTGCTAAAATACTCTACCTCAACTTTTCCAGCAACCAAACCCTCTTCATTAATATCATATTCAGCTCCTTCCAGTGTACAGACAATGACTTCAAACTTAACATTTTCACAATATCAGCCCTCTGTTAAGACCTTTAAAGACATTCCTAATACAAAGCATGTGCACTTGATAGATTTCACCCCAGAAATGACACTTACTACACTGCAGTCCTTCAGTGTCTCAACAGATGGAAAGTCATTACCTCATTCTACAGCCTCTCCCACAAGTGAGGCCTATGCAAACTCAAAATCTCTTCTACAAACCCATCCACTATTACTATTATATTCATATATAGCTTCTATATTTCCTCCTATTTCAAACAATCACCATAGAGCTCTGCACTCCTCAGAGGCCTCAGACAATATTCTTCCCACATTGCACACTCTCCCTAAATTTTTTTCCTTTCCTGAGGTGCCTCCAGTTACCTCTACATATGTTGTATCTGCTGTGCCATCCACCCTTCAGGTCACACCAGTGCCCTCTTTCACTTTATACACTCCAACCCCTCTTTCTCCCATTGTAACTCCCAAATCATGCACCCACCATGAGGACACTGTCAATCCAGTTATACCACCTATGACCTCTCCACTCTCACAACCTAGTCTTTTGGCCTTTGTTCCCTCGCATATTCTTTCTAGAGTCCCTTCTCATTCACAAATTACCTCTGTATCTCCTCTCTTCATGATGACTACATCAGCTTCCCCTGTCTTTAACTTGCCACCACCTAATGTCCCATTAAAAAGGTTTACTCCAGATTTCCAACTATACCCCACTTCATGTCCTCTGTACATATATAAAGAAGACATAAATGCTTTCACTCACCTTTCTTATACCCCACTAAAAGAATCTATTTCAGCCCCCTCAAATTTCCTTCCCCATACAGAGAAGAATCTGGCTCAGACATTATTAAACGGCCTTGATCTAAGTGATCCTCACTCCACACACTTCTCCAGCCCAGAAGACTTTAATGCAATGCACCCCACTCCTCCACTGACTTCACACGACTTCCTTACTCAAAGCCACACAACATTTGCCTTGCTCTCCAAATGGCTACAGTCTGCATGGTCTGTCTCCACAATTCTCTCAATACAGCCTTATCCAGCAACAGCAGTGCCTGTCACAACTCAAACCCTAAGCTCCTTCACTCTACGGACTGAGGCACAGCAGCTAACTCCATCGACCTCAACCACACAGTGCTCATACTCACAGAGCAGCTCACTCCACTCCTTTGTATCCATCCCACTCCAGCCTAGTTCACAGAACTCAATTCCATTCATAGGAGGTGACTATGATGCAGAACCTCATATCCATCCATATGCAGCCACAGGAGAGCAACTAATGAGGGCTGCACCTTTAGACCCCCCTCCTACAGATGTTGCTGCTCCTGCCCTCACCCCTTCCAGCACAGGGGCTCCACTCACACCTCCACTACCTTCACTGTCCCTTTCTCCAGCGCTTACTACACCCCTTGGGTCTGGGATAGCCCCGCTCCCCGCCCCCCTCCCAATACTGACTGCAGTACTCTGCCTCCATCAGGGGACACAGTACAGTGAAGGCAGCAGCTGGCTGGACGCAGACTGCAACAACTGCACCTGTCTGGTAGGACACCTTTTCTTATTGTCTCCAGCTGTCTTGACTTACACTTTTCTGCAATGAGCTATATTCTCTGAACGGAATACTCAGAAGTTAATGCAATCCCACGCTGAAAAGTACAAATAAATAAGAAGTTTTATTTATCTTATTTATCAGGGGAGAGAGCAGGAATAGGGGCAAAGGGTTACTGGAATTATAGTGTATTCAATCAACCCAAAGCATAAAGATATTTACTGTACAATAACGGTATTAAAAATAGGGTTTTGCTTTTTCTTGTTGGAACTGTAGAACACCTTTCATGTCTTTCTGAAGCTGAGAATGTAACCTAATTAAATCTCTCCTGTAGACAAACCATTTAATGTTTGTACAGTAACAAGTTATTTTTATAAATTATGAAGATAATTGTTGGGACGCAAGAAGACACAGTTAAGTAGGTTAGATTGAATATCCATCTGGAATGCAGAACAAACTCAGTGTCTTTTCTGCTATGAATTAAAATGACTTTCAGGGACCTTTCATCCGAGCACAGCACAGGCTGTATTACCATAAAGGAAAGGACAGGGACGAAGCATATACAGTATTTGAAAACAGAATGTAAAATGGCATACATGATATAGGAATAGTTTAAATATGAACAGAGAATGCATAATCGGATGACCAGATGTCTGAGAATGTCACGAGTTGTTTTGATTAGTTAAACATCTTACTGCCAGACTCAATCAGCAGGAGTGCTGCCTGCCTTCTTTTGATAATGGAATTGCTTCTAGCTGAATTCTGCAGTATGTAATACCACGATTCTAAGAGAGGTGTCAAATAATGATGGTGGTTTGTTTGGAAGGACACAAGAGACACTATTTGCTGTATGAGAAAGCAGAATCATGAGCAAGTATTTTCAGAATCACCTGGAAAGCTATGTAATACACTCGTTTCTTGATAAAAAGCAATACTATATACAGTACATACTGTACATACCTACGTTTGTTAGACAAGTGAACTTACACACTGATACAAACGCAAAGCATGTTGTTTGTTCTTCTGTATTTATTTTTTTGTCCTCTTGGATGCTACCTACAAAAGCACATTGCTGCCATCAAGGAAAAAATATATATTTATAAATATAATAAATATTATATATTATAATATATATAAACATGAAAAATATTTAATGTGGTATCTCTTACTAACGAGAAAATGATATCTTAATTACAAGATAGTACATTATCTTGTAACTATGAGATAGTAAATTATCTGCTAATTCAGAAATTTCAATGACCATTTGAGTGTATGAACAAACATTATGAATGAACTTGAAACCATCGATAGCTCAGCTGGTGTCAGTGTTTGTGACAATATGCAGAATGTGCACTGACTTATTTCCGTAATGAAATGTTACAATTTGTACCTAATGTAAACACAATCATTATAACCATAAGGATACTTATACTTATCCTTAAATGAGAAAGAGTATACCTTGCAATTGATTCCATTGCTTAAAACGGAAAGTCAACTAATGGTTATGTGACAATGTTGCTAGCTTGTAATTATCACATTACATACACAGTAATGTACTTTCTTGTAATTACTAGATAAGTTACTATCTTGTAATAACGAGATCATGTTCTTGTAATTACAAGATACCACATGAAATATTTTTTTCTTTGATGGCTGCAATGTGCTTCTGTAGTTGTCTTAGGCAAGCATGATGAAATTACATTTTATTAGAAAACACCCAAGAATTAAGTACCATTAAGTGACCACTATAGAAAACTATTAGTTTTTGTTTATTCATGATATAGTCATTTCTACCAGTTTTTCATTTAAACAGCAGAGTTTCACTTTTAAGAGATGGACTCTCGTTGATGTTTTTTCCAAGAAATTTAGTTTTTACTTTTTTTATTTTATATATATTTTGAGTGCTTACAGTACAGTATAGGATAGGACATAATGCTTCAATTTGCTAAATATTGTGATGTAACTGCTGTTTATGTTTATGCATTGGCTAATGACTAATGAAGCATGTAAGTCATATAATTAATGAGGAATTGTATTGTTTTCATAATAAGACACCAATGTACAGTCTTAATGTCACTAAACATCAGAACTGCTATACAGTTGCTTAAGACTATACAGGGATTATAAGGATATTATAAAAGTTATGATGTAGAATAATATTTTAAATGTATAGTTGTAAAAATAATATTGATTCATGACTTTTAACATTTTAAATAAAAAAAGTTTTATTCTGATTATGTGCTCGATGAACACACATTATCAATATCTCCAGACAGATTGTTTCATTTCATATGGTTCATGTGTACTACAAAGATCATACAATTTTTTTTATCCACATAACTGCTTCATAATGCAGAATTACAAAAATGACGTGCTGGTAAATTCTTCTTGTTGTAGCATATACATACTGTAAACTAGCCATTTATTATGCCAAACTATTTAATACATAAAAAACTACCTAAACTCAACAGGTTTATACCCATTTATGAACATTTTTGTAGGGAATCTGAGATGTTTTGTAGAGCACAAATTTTGGAACCAATTGTGCTTATATAACAAGGGATGATTATATAGGTAATAGCGGAAAATATAATTAAAGACTGATTAGTTCTCAGAGAGAAGCTGTCCTTAGGATTGAACTGTCTTCTGGTCTAAACTGTTCTCAGGGCTGAAGTACTCTTGAGGCTGAGTTTACATTTGGGATCAGTACTTGCTGACCTTTTTCCAGCCTCACTGAATGACACTTTATACTTTAATCCTTTTCACTCTCAATAGAGATTCTGTTAATGAGATGAAGTATATTCAGTAATTCATCAAGTCAATCATAAAATGCCTTAAAACTGAGCTTGTCCATAAAAAAATGGTGAAAAGAAGACAAACTCTCCTTTGTCCTTGTGTTCGGCAGAAAGGCTCTGTGATTTGCCATGACGTGACTTGCACAGTTTCCTGTACACATCCAGCCTGGGACCCTGACCAGTGTTGCCCCACCTGCAAGCGTGAGTCCCTAACAGACTACTGGCTGGGGGACAGTGACATGCCAAGACACAGACTGACAGAGCAAGAGTAAACATATGGATCGCTAGGGACCAAAGGAGTAATTCAGACTGGCAGAGAACGTAGTGATTGATGAACTACAGAGAGACTGTTGACCAGATTAGCTGAAGACCAATGTCTTTCCAGGGACTGAGAAAGGGGGTGATGCAGATCTGATCGACAGTATGATTGTAGTAAATCATGTTTATGGACTGGCATTGAAAAACCTAGTCAGTAGTGATGAAGTATATACAGATGCTCAGTAATATCAGGTATTATGTAATTTCCTTTTATAAAGTATGTTCAACATAATTGAAGCATAATACAATATCTAATAAAAGATACATGAAAAAACAGTTTACATAATCATTTTTAACCACTACATGGTGTTATTTATCAGCAGTTCAGAAGGAGTTCAAATTCTAATGTTACACTCCTGCTCCTCCACATATACTGTACATACTGCCTAACTGACCTTCCAGGAGTGGTTTAGAGTCAACTGTGCTGATAAAGTCTGAGCTCTCAAGACAAATTATATTTGAGTGATATATTAATAAATATTAATCATATTTTTTGATGCTCATGATCATGTATGTTTATTTTTCTTACTTCATTCACACTCCAAACTCCCTTCCCCTGTCTTTTTCTCTTGGTGTTTGTTTTTCTGTGGTTCAGGTTGCCTGTACCAAGGTCTAGTTCTGGAGGACGAACATACTTTCTCTCCTGAAAATGATAGCTGCACACTATGTCTCTGTCTGGTGGGTGTGGGCGTCTCAGTGTATATATTTGTGTAAATATGTGTAGATATGTATGTTTTGTTTCTGTTTGTATCAATTTATTTAAGACACCATAGCTCTATTTTATATATATGCTGAAGGAACAGCTGTCCCGCTTTCAGATGGAACTTTTATTACATTTTTAAAACATTGTATTATAATGTCATTTAAGAAATTTGCATCACATTTAAGGTATTTTCAAACACTTAGAAATTCTGTAATAACAAATCTGTCAGTCCCATGGAACTATTTTCACGTGAGAAGAGCTGTACTAATGTTTTACAAGTGTCCATCACATCTCTTATTAAATGTCATAATGAGTGGGTATCTAAGTTCTGAATATTAGTGATGACTGCTTTTTTCTACAGGCAGGCAATGTGACATGTTTATCTCCAGTCTGTCCTCCTGTCAGCTGTGCCCAGCCTGTGCTCTCTGATTGCTGCCCACTGTGCCCAGGTTTGCACTGTTATATTGTATTTAAATAGGGTTTGCTATCATCATCAAAGTTGCTCAAACAGCATTATCAAAGTTGATTGAACAACAGTCCATAATTTTGTCTGCAAATTAAAAAAAACATGGGGCAGTGGAATTAAGGAATATTGCTTTGGAAGATGAAGGATTATTGATTATGGATTATACAATTGTGTATAGGTTCTGTATCCCATTGTTCTTGGTGTACTGCAATAAGGAATGCATGAGGCATTTACAGCAGTTCCGTGCCAGTCTTCCCTCTTGCAGTATGGCCACAGCATACAAACACAGAACAAATTCACACAACAAATAACTCTTTATTGCATATTACCAGTCGCAGTAGCAGTCTTAGTATTCTGTGAGATTTCATACTGTTTTACAGTCTGTCTGTATTTCAGTCCAGTGCATGTACCTCGGCCAGGAGTACCCAGAAGGTTCAGAGTTCTCTTCACCTGGTGACAGCTGTGCCACTTGTGTCTGCCTGGTACGCTCTCTGACTCTGTCCATCCTTTGGCCAGCCCATCTATTTGACTCTATACACATGTACTTTCTTTTCTACTATATCTATGTTGTCTTCAAGCCTCACCTTGTCTTTGCGACTCTCGTCTGTTGGCTAGATGACCTTATTTCACTGTGAGTATGTCTGTTTGTTTCACTATCCCATACCCATCTTTGTAAAAAATATGACTTAATAACTATTTAACAACTTTTACAAATTTCATCTGGCTGGTGCTTTTATTCAATGAGATTTACATTTGTAAAGCTGGATATTTTACTGGAGCAATATGGGTGACATACCTTACTCAAGGGTACAACAGCAGCTTTTCACCTGAGATTCGAACCCACAACCTTCCAGTTAAAAAAAGTCCACTGCTTTAAGGCACCAGTGCGCAGCAGGGTTTATGGTTCAGGCTTCCTATTATAGCGGTCTTCAGTTTTTCTTCGGATGCTTGGTGTTGCGTGTTGTTATGCGAGTCGTCTCAGCCTGCTATCCCATTGTCTCTGTCTGCTTCTATCCAGAATGGACAGGTTGACTGTTTCTACCCCCCCTGTCCAACACTGGACTGTCCTTTAGAAGACTGGCTGCGGGAAGGAGGGAATTGCTGCCCCACCTGTGCTCAGACACAGAAGAGAGAAGGTGAGAGAGAGGGAAGCAGAGCTGAAGGAAAAAAGACGTGAAAAACACACAAACAGGAGCTGCAGTGTACAGTAGTGGTTAATGCTCCAGCTTTGTGTCTGGAAAGTTGTGTATTCCATTCTTGGGTGTGGCAATTTAAGCTGTTTTACCCTTTAGAAAGCAAATGCCATGCTGGATAAATGGCTATTTTCTATGTTCAGGTGGGTAGCTGTGTCAGCATGCGTAGGCTGCAAAGGAACAAGTAATAGGTTTATTCCATGCTGAAAAAAAGAAGAAAGAGAACACAACGTTTCGGCCGTGGAGCCTTCTTCAGGTGTGAGAGAGACAGGGCAGTAGGCAAAGGTAAAGTAGCGGGAGAACAAAGGTTGAGAGGGAGGAGGAGTGAGAGGCGGGAGCAGGGGACAGAAAGAGAGGCCAATCAAGAGGTGTGAAGTCAGAATGGGTGCAGAGAGGTGTGAAATGAAACTTCCAATGAATGGAGAAAATTTAAAAGAACAGTAATCTGTCGTTAAGGGAAGGGAGAATGTGTGATCCTAGCTGCAGAATAATTTTAGTTTCGGTGGTCTTTCTAAAGAACGCTTCTTCGCTTCCTACACTGGCTATGTCCCTGACCTCTACAAACGATATATTGATGACTGCGTCGGTGCCGCCACATGCTCCAACAATCAGCTTGAATCCTTCCTGCACCATTTCACCAACTTCCACCCGTCCCTCAAATATACGGTTAACATTTCTTCCACCACTCTTCCGTGTGGAACTGTGTGACTGTGTGACTTCCGTGTGGAGTCAGGAGACTCGGAGACCGCTTCAGAGAACACGTCAGGGCTGTGAAGATTAAAGATCTCTCCAAGCCCATTGTTTCTCATTTCACCTCTGACGGCCACGACCACTCTAATCTCTCCGTCTGTGTTCTCAAAGACGGTTTTCCGAACTCATACATTAGAAAGACCACCGAAACTAAAATTATTCTGCAGCTAGGATCACACATTCTCCCTTCCCTTAACGACAGATTACTGTTCTTTTAAATTTTCTCCATTCATTGGAAGTTTCATTTCACACCTCTCTGCACCCATTCTGACTTCACACCTCTTGATTGGCCTCTCTTTCTGTCCCCTGCTCCCGCCTCTCACTCCTCCTCCCTCTCAACCTTTGTTCTCCCGCTACTTTACCTTTGCCTACTGCCCTGTCTCTCTCACACCTGAAGAAGGCTCCACGGCCGAAACGTTGTGTTCTCTTTCTTCTTTTTTTCAGCATGGAATAAACCTATTACTTGTTATTTTCTATGTTGTCATTCTCAATGATAACTTTTTCTCAATAGCCAAATCTGGATAAATGAATGCTTATTATAGCATACCCTATTGCTTGGCCATACATGCAAATTATTAGTTCCCAGGAAGTCTCATGAGAGGATTTTACTTACTCTATGAGCAGGGAGTAGTACCAATTGAGATTCACTCTGAGACAAATTAACGAGAAGAATAAAAGTTTATATGGCTCTATAAATATACATAAACAGGTATATTGTACTTCTTCCCGGAATACAAAGTAAATTGTATTCATTTTATGGCCACTGAGTTCTCATTTGTAAGCAATGTAGATCGTTACATATGTTTATTCTTATTGAAGTGAACCACAATAGGAGAGAGTAACAGGGAAACTACAGATCATCTAGAGACAAACTGGATGTATGATTGCAAGGAACAGTGATGCTCTTTTTCCTCAGCAGGCTGTTCTGTGGATGACAATGGGTTGGAGTTTCCAGTGGGACAGATCTGGTCTCCTGGAGACCCCTGTGAGACCTGTGTGTGTCAGGTTAGTAAAGAGACGGTGGGTCTGAGTGTGCGAGAATTACATGGAACTTCTAATAATTGACCTGATCCAGATTGAAGCAACATGAGAAATAAGGAAACAAGGACCAATGTCAATAAAGTGAAAAATATTTATAGGGTCGGTATTTGACAAAGACCAATTCAACCAATTCATAGAGGTAATTAAAGTGGAACTGCAGTCCCAGTTTCTCAGCCCAATTAGTAGATCTCGGTAACAAAATGAACAAAGAGTGGGAATTTGCAAGACTTATAACCGGCCTTTCCTGTTCAACAGTCACTGTAATGTCTCAAGTACTGCGATGTACTTGCAAGTAAGTACAGGTTATACAGCAGACACTTCATTGCAGAAATGTTCCAATGTTATCTGCATGCAGAGTTAACAAGTAAGCAGTATTTGTCAGCAAAACGGTCTCAAAGTCAAGAGCAGTACTAAAAGAGATGTATTCACAAGCCTACTTGTTTACAGTGCTGTGCATACCTTGTGCATAAATTTCATCTAGTAATGTAAATTGGAGGTTTTACACATTGAATACTTGAACATTTTACTTTCATGGTGGTGTTGAAATGCATTAATCAATGCTGATTCGTTCTAACCCTTAAACATAAAGATAATGTTGCAATTTCCCTTTAATAATGAAGCATTTCCAGACATTTAGTCATAGTGAACAAATTCACATTTAAGAAAATAAAATCCAATCAGTTCTTTCTGAAACAACTCCATACAAGTACTTATTCTGATGATCTCCATCAAAGGGTTATTCCAGTTTACTGAGCTATCTAATGAAATCTGTGATATAGTTCCCAAAAAAATCCAAATTGGGAAATTTTGCTTTGTAATCCATATGTGATACTGTCCAAATGCAATAACTCATTCTGTATTGAAATCCCACTGAGAAATATGTTGCCAAAGTTTCCTGAATATTTCTTCATATTTCTGGAATGCCTAGTGTCTTCTGATTCTTGGTCCAACCTGAGTAGTCATTTAAACATTAAACTTAATTATTTCCTTATACAGTATATACAAATTGATATAAAAACATTTAAAGAATTTTGCTTAATGTCTCTTGTAGGTGATTACTATAAGAGTAATGCACCTCCATTATACTGTAGTTACTTATAAAACATTTCCAAGACTGGTTAGAATAATTCACAATTATGCAGTTAATTATATAATTATATCAGCTAAGTAACTAAAGCCAGCATCACACTACACGACTTTTCCTACGATTTTCAATTGTAGCCTTCATTTACATAATCGTAAGAAAGTCACAGCGAGTTATAGAGAGTCAGTTGTGTAGTGTGACATCTTCCGCGACTCACTCACAGTGCTCCTACCAGCCCCTATGACTCTCTGGGACTCGCTACGAAAAAATCCATCTACAGGAACACCGGCAACTACCTGCTTGTTCTCCGTGTTGTTTGTTTGCTTTCGTGCAGTGTCTCTCTTCTCATTCCGGTGTGCTCCACGTTGATTGGCTGCCAAAATGAGGCGACCTCACAGTACTTTCGCGGCGCAATACGAGATTTGGAACCGTAATGAAAAGTCATGTAATTAGTCACCCCCTGTGATTCTTAGTCATATAATTTGACACCCTCTAGGACAGAAAAGGCAGCGAGATTCAGCAACTGCAGTCGTTAAATTTGACTCGTGTCGAGTCATGTAGTGTGACACCGGCATAAGAGCACAGAAGCAGCAAAATTCAGAAAAACACTGGCTCCTCCAGAAGCTTGAGCTTGACACCCCTGATACAAATCTTTACCAAACGAAAAGTACAGTTATATAATCACAACGTAATGATTTTGGTGGGCAGGGAATGATACTAGAAAAAACAAAAAGAATGCTACTAATGAGCTGTAAGGAACTTCTTTAATGAATTGATACTGGAGCTTTACAGGTTCTGTCTCAGAACACTGAAACAGACTTTTTGGCTGAGCTCTTATGATGAACTCCATGCCAGACTTCAAGGGGAGCACAGAAAAAACTCTTGCAAAAAAGCTGACCAATTCTCTTAATGAGCCGGCAAAATATGCCAATCATTTGCTTCAAACACCAATTAATTAAAGAAATACAGTATTACCCAACCTAAACTCCCAAGAGAAGAGCATATTAATTAGCAAATAGTCAAGCCTACAACAGGACAGTTATAGCTTGCCAAACATATTGTTACAGCTTTAGGTGACTGAAGTGTCTCTTAGATTTTAGATAGTTTGTGACACTGGGAAGAGTAAACACTTCTAACTTCAAAGCCAAGAGGGTGTTTACTGAGGTCTGGGAAGGTCCCTTGAGCAGAAACAATTGTAATGTTTACCTTAGTACACCTAGGTAAGTTGTGGATTAATGACGGCCTGAGAGTGTGAATGAGGGGAACACAGAGGGCCTGGACAAGAGTTGTGAGACATTCTGTGTGCTGCAGGCTGCTGGCAAGGTGGTGTGTCACTGGACAGAATGCATCGAGAGCTGTTCTCATCCAATCAGGGTCCCAGGACAGTGCTGCCCTGACTGCTCCATGGGTAAGAACTCCACAATATACTAAGCACTTTACCAATTAGTAATAACTAATAAAGCACATTTAGAAGATAAAATTCTATATATTTAGGCAATATAGTGCTACTCATACCTGAAAATTTAGTGTATTTTGTGATGTGAATTGGAGGCTTTACAAGTTACCATGTACTTTGTACTTTGTGATTTCAAAAGCACTCATGAATGCCAAGTCTTTATAACCCCAAAATGTATATATAACATATATAGTACATAAACATATAACATATATAACAGTTCCTTAAACATTCATGTTCAGCCTGACACTTGATACCATTTAAACACAGGAAGTTGTGTTCTTATTATAATAATAAACATTTTTGTTGTGTGCTTCATTAGGTCACAGTTAATAGTTCAATTAAAGTATATGGATTTTTATGTATCAAGTAGTACTGTATACACCTTTTTTCCATGTTCTTACAGTTTCTCACTTAGTATGGTTTCTGATCCGCATCTAATAGACTGGAGCTATGACATGGGTTTATTATGCTGTACATCCAGTAATTCTGGTGCAGAGAAAATTAACTTTAATGTCATTTTCAGGATGCAGCTACAGAGGTTTGGTGTATGAGATCAACGAGAGCTTTCTTTCACAATCAAACCCCTGTCTCACCTGCATCTGTCTGGTTAGTCTCAGCATTTCCTGGACTGTATAGAATTCTATTTTAACAAAAATCAGAGCAAAAAAAATGATGATGCCATAGATATATTTTTTTAAATGTTGGATGTCAAAAACAGCACAGTGGTGCTGTGATTAGCATTGCTGTCTCTTGGCACTGGGGCCAAATGTTCAATTCCTGACCTAGGGTGCTATCTAGGGGTGTTGCGGTGGCTCTGTGGCTAAGGATCTGCGTCTGTGGCTGGAAGGTTGCCGGTTTGTATCCAGCGGCGAAGGAAACCTGCTCCATTGGGCCCCTGAGCAAGGCCCAACTGCTCCAGGGGTGCTGTATAAATGGCTGACCCTGCGCGTTGACCTCAAGCTCCTTTCCCTGTCTGTGTGTCTCATGGAGAGCAAGTTGGGGTATCTGAAAAGACAAATTCCTAATAAGAGAAATTGTATATGGCCAATAAAGTGATCTTATCTTATGAGTGTGGGGTTTCTATGCTCTCCCAGTGTTCACGTGGGTTCCTCCAGGTACTCCAGCGGCGTCCTCTCACAGTCTAAAGACGTACTGTTTGGTTAATTTGCTTCTGGTAAAGTTGGCTCTTGTGTGAGTGTGTGTGTGTGTCTGTGACTAGCATTCTGAACAGGGTATACCCAGACTTGTGCCTGTTGCTTGCCATGATAGGCTCTAGCTTCCCCACGACCCTGAACTGAATGAGGTGGTTAGAAAAAGGATGGAATGAGCATTCCAAAAATCTTAGTATGAAGAAATTGCTTTCCTGTTTCCAGACAATCAATTATTTGAATTATTAAAATGATAAATTATGTAAGTCATACACTTCTTGTCATGAAAAGTTTAATTTTCTCTGAACTCTTATCAATCAAATTGACATTGTGTTTTAATTTAGCCCTTTACACTAAGGCTTTCTATAAAAAAGGTTACACTCGGTTATGTATTTTTTTAATGTCTGTTGTTGTACACTACTTTTACTAAGAGTCTCCCCTCTTGAATGAGATCTTTATTTTTTTAATGATGAAACTATGAACTGGGCTATTAATTCTGTATCTCCCTGGTCTCAGGCTGGTTCTGTTGCCTGCTCTCCAGTGCACTGCCAGCCCAATTGTACCTACCCATTCCACCAGGAGGGTCAATGCTGCCCTTTGTGCCAGGGTAAGTCACAGTCCAGGTCAAGGGTACATTCATGGAAGTCAGGGAATCAAGTCTGTCTGTACTCTGACACACTTTATCACCTCTTGCCTGTTCCAGACTGTAACTATGAGGGACGGAAGGTGGGGAATGGGCAGACATTTTCCTTGGAAAACCAGCCCTGCGTCCACTGCATCTGTCAGGTGAGACATTTGATTTGTGTGTTTCCTAGTTTGATATAAAACTGAGGGTGTGTTATTTCTCCCTCAGTTTGGAGAAGTGACCTGTGAAGAGGTGAGCTGTACTGTTACCTGCTCTCACCCCTATCCCCTGCTGGGAGAGTGCTGTCCTACTTGCACAGGTAAGAAAATATCATATAATCACCAGAGCACATGAGAACCTTACTCATAGGGCTCCAACATTGCACAGATACACAACATGCATCAAATTAAATATTCAATACTTTATGTTAAGTTAGTTATAGTTAATAATATGATACATAGTTCTGATTAAGCGTTTGTGAACCATTTTGTCCATATTCTTGTGTATTTTGAATCTTCATGAAAGTCTTAATAACAGACGGAGGTAACCTCACTAATCAAATAACATGAAGACAAAATGAACAAAACGATCCAACAGAAACTCTCATGTGAATAAGTGTGTGAACCCTTTTATTCAATAACTGGTGGCACCTCCTTGAGCAGCAGTGACGACAACTAGCAGTTTCCTGTACTTCCTCACTTGCCCATTTTGTTTTCACATTTGGCGTCTGCACTTACCAGAGACAGAGCTGACCGTGTTATTCTCTGTGGTGCCTCTTTTTCTTTCACCTGCTTGAGGAAATCCAAGCTCCAGTGCTTCTGACACAGTAAGTCATGGAACTCTGATTTGAAACTGAAGGTGTTACTTTCGTGTCACAGACTCACTGGTCTGATCACACCGACTTCCATCTCTTCCTATCCATCTCCTGCAGTCTGCTCCCAACCTTTTGAGAACAGAATTTGCCTTCAGTCCTGCATTTCTTCAAAAAGTGCATCCCTTTCCAAGCAAATCTCTGACTTAGAGGCTTGCAGTCATAATCCCGCAGTTAGTGGCTTTGCACCTCTGGCTCCTCATGCTGATCACCGGGAAACAAGCCACTTGCCCTGTCCACCCAAGTCGTTAAGGTCACTCTCCACCTCACCCTCTATGCCCATCCTTTCTTTCTCGTGTCCTTCCCATTGTTCACTGAGAATGAGATGAGTAAAGGAGTATAAAAGACAATAGTAGTTCAGGTGGGTAGCTGCAAAGGAACAAGTAATAGGTTTATTCCATGCTGAAAAGAGAGGAAAAAAAACAATGTTGTGTTTTATTTCTTCTCTTTTCAGCATGGAATATTTTTTACTTGTTATTACTTGTTCCTTAAAAGACAGTATTCAGTGTTACAGTATTCTGGATTTGCTCTCACCTGATACAAACCTTACTGTTCAACAAGGTGTGGCTGCTTTCCTTTCTAAGAAGAAATTAGGAAAACAAAATCCTGATATTAGGTACTTTACACATCCCCAGAGCCCTCTGAAGGAGTGTGGAGTCCACTTTCATTTTGCCAACTGAAAGAAGAACTTCTTCAGACTCTTTTCTCCATGTTTCAGGGAAAACAGCAGACTCGCCAGAGTCACCATGATATCTTCCATTCTATTCCGGTTCCACCTTATATCATGCCTTCAGTGCATCCATGACCCTGGGACACCAGCTCCTTGTCCTCTCCTCTGCTTTTTCCTCACAGTCTGCAGTCCCCACTTGGTCTCTGTTCTGTTTTCCTAATTTCTTCTCTTTCAGCCCCCATTACATCATTGGATTTGCAAACCACTGCGCCTTTAGCCCCAGAAATATATGTTGTTTTTGTATCTTTCCTTTCCAAAGTCCTCTCCCTCGCCTTTCCCCATTGGAGCCCTCCAAACAACTTCAGACTGCATCAAGTCTAGCCTATTAGCTCACAGCCCATAGCTCACACCATTTTCCTTAGTGTTCTAGATGACTTTCTACAGAGGTTCATACAGTAGATGGAATAATCACACTCTACGTTGTTACCCTCAGCTTGGGCTGCTGCCCACATGTTGAATCATTGTGCAGTTCTCTCCTGCTCCACAAAAGCCTGTCTGACTGCTGATGCATGCTTTCTCAACACCCCCGCCCACCTGCCCTCATTTTCCATTACGAGCTTTCTCAGTAGCCCTCTACAGACAGTAAAGCCACCAGCACATTTACTGGTTAAACATCCCTCATCATTTATGTCTTTTCACTTCATAACTTCCCTGCTCCCGGCACTAATAAATCTCTAGTTCTGCCTTTACTCAGTATGACACAATTATTGACCATGCTATACCTGATCCAAGCCGTAGGATGAAATACTTAGTGACACTGTGACAACCGTGACCACAAATGCATTTCTAAAACCTTAAGCACCTTTTAGAATGCTCCATAAAGATAATTATTAGATAAGTCTAATTTCACAGCCCATCTCTCTTTCAACTGCCACACCAGTCCAAAGGTTTACTACACACGGGGAAGCCTAAGATGTTATATTTTGTATCTCCTTGCTACAAGCCAGGCTTGGCTGCATTACGATTCTCATCTCTTCCCTTTGCTTTTACATTACATGAGTTCTTAAACTTTCTCATTCACATAAACTACAGTATGCATATCATCCATTCCTCTGGGTGCACTGTCTCTTATCTTCTCCACCTAATTTCCCATGTAACATCCCTGCATTAGCATGTCAAACTGGATGCCAACTCAGATAGAATGAAGGCTGTAGCTCCTGCCCCTGGAGCAATGGAATTTTTTGGGTGATTTTTTATGGCGATTAATCTGTGTCTCCTGATCTTTAACTTCTCATCTGTACTGTGCTGTTCATAGACTTTCTTTACAGAGGAATCTGTCTTGTGGCCCTGTGGCCTCATGAAGCTGAGAATCTTGGATTTCTCTGTTGAGCTTTGTGAAAAGAACCCTATTGCTGAAGGTGCTCGTCTTTGGGCTTCCTTTTCCTTTTCATCCACTCAGTAATATTTCTTTTTCTGTATGGTGTGCCGCTTAACTGTCTAGGAAACAGTTCTATACACAATGAGTTGTTGGTATCTGAAACAGACTCAGTCAGGTGAGATGTACTGTACTTAGCTATTAAAACTTCCAAAAATGCAAGATGGGCTGAATGTCCTTTTCTTAAGTTCTCCTCTTTATATTCTTATGACACACAAATAAGACCAGTTAGCTGCTCTATTAACTGCTGAGGAAAAGGAGCAGTATGACAGAACTCCCTTTGCCAAGTGGTCTCAATGGAACCTAGTGGATAATTAAAGCCAGATTGAGAAGTACAGTTACAAATGTGCATGTTTATTTACTGTAAGCTCACAAACAGTGCACATGTAAACAGTGTAGGAAAGCAAATTCAAGCATCACAGGCAAGATTAACTCTGTAACATCAATTTCCTAACAAGGTCGGTGTTTAGAATATTAAGTCTGGAATGGCCAGTCTCAGATATGGGTCAAAGTAAAAGTGTCTGTTCTGACCTCTGCAAAAAAAATCTGAACTTCTTTTTGCCCAGAGTCTATCTTTTATCTGAGACACTCCATCCCATTTCACGGGCAACGTTATTACCTTCTAAAATCAAACATAAGCTGTACAAAGTTCACATTACAATCCATAAACATTTTTCAAGAACCTTATTATAATTTTGTGAGAGGGCGTAAGGCATTATAGGGGAAATGAACATGACGCTGGTGTGAAAGATGGATAAGTCCAGCAGCTTCCCTCCAAGCCACAAGATGGCACAGTGGTACAAGACTTCACTGAAAGAAGACAAGTGACCAGACAGTATTGTGCTTCTAATCTAGCTGCAGTCTCGTTCTTCTCTAGCTTTTTCAGGTCACATAGAGGATAGAAGTAAAAACTCAATAATATGAACAAAAATAGCATGTCCAGTTTTTTGTTCAAATTATGTTCATTGGAAAAGGTAAGTGCATTTATTAACATATATAAGGGAAAAAAAACTATTAACAATTATCCTGACTGCACATACTCTACATTCTCTAAAGTTTTATACTTTTGAGATTTTTATCCATGTAATGAAGATATTTACAATTATTAATCACACTAAGCACAACTTCAGAGGCATTAAAAATATTTCCATGGGTTATCTTCAAATGGACACAATTCATGTAAGTTATGTAACAATTCATACGGAATTGCTGAATACCTAAAACATATTTAGACAAATAGGGATACAATAATACAATAATCATGTAAACAATAATACGTATACAATAATCACTCTTACCATTTCAGTATTCTTACCATTAGTTGAAGCATTTAATTATTTAAATTTGTTGTAACGTCCCAGTGGCTGGGATATCTGACCCATTGTTACAAATGTAAGCACTTAAACCACCAATAATTTACAACAATCAAATCGTTCTTTGCTCCTTTACACTGTAAAGGGTTCTGCTCTCAAAATAAAATGTGAATCGAGACATTGCTCTTATTTTAACTCTACAGTTGTATTTTTTCTTTATGAAAGCTGAGCGGAGCTCCCTCTTGTTCTCAGTTTCTTTGCTAGCTCCCAGTGGCAGACCTGGACTTTCTCATAGTCCTTTGAGCCAGTCTTTACTTCATAAAGGCTCTGTAGAGTGATCGCTTAATTTTTCACGCTTTATATGACAGGACTGACCTTTCATCCTAATCTAGTAGACAGCAGAGGACTATAAGTTTCAATGAGTTGCTGGCTCATTTGACAAAACAGTGAAGAAGCAAGATCAATCTCTGTCTTCACTACCCTCCCTCACATGGTGGTTTTTCATAGGTATAAATTATCATATTTTTTGTTATCGTACTTTTTTTAAATCAGCAGTGTTTAGCTTGGTACTGTCATGAGTGTAGCTTTTTTTAAGATTCGTTGCCCTTTTATACTCAAAACAGTAATTGGTGAAAAAGAATGTATTGAAATGTTTTAAAAGCGCTTAGGACTTACTGTATTAGCAAACTGCTACATATTTATTCCAATACAACACAGTGTTTTATTCCATAAAGCAGAAGCAGTTAAAATACTTCTTATGTTTTTGTTATCTGCATCAGTTATTCCTCGAACAGAGATCAACTTCTATCCTTGATGAATAATTCTGAATATCAGGTATGCTTGGAATAATTTATAAGGTTTTTCTTTCTTTCTAACTGTCCATGATATTTTCAGTGTGTCTGTACGAGGGTCAGGTCCTGGAGGATGGAGGCTATTACATCTCTGAGACAGAGCCTTGCACTGTGTGCCTCTGTGCTGTAGGTACTACATAATCTGTCTCTGTACTGCAGATATTAAGTGTGTATTTATTACCATATGAGTTAAACAGCTGTAAATTTCAGTGACAGTCCATAAATAGACTTCCATAGTCAGATATATAGTTTTAAGTATTAAATTATTCATCAGAATAAAGATCTAGAAGCTTTTACCAAAGCTGAAGACATAATACACAAAGGTGCTTACAGAGTGGCTGTGGCATGAATAAACAGGAAATTGTAAAGTTTAAAAAAAGGGTCAAATTGACAGCACAAAGATGTAAAGGATAAAATTCAAAGTTAGAAGGAATGCAGGAAGTTTCATTTTGTGTTTATTTAAAAATAAATGTAAGCTAAAAGATCAAAATCACCTCAAATATCACATTTAGAGCAGGGGCGTCATTTTGCAAATGGTTTTGGGAGGTCAAGAAAGCATTTAGATTCTCCCTCTTAGAAATGTAATTCCACCAAAACTGCACTGAAATGGCAATGAATAAACCTAGCAATGTAAAAGATGTCATCTTGCATTTATTGTTACAAAATTGCCATCTAAAACATCAAATTCAAGATTTATTTTTCAAAAGCTTTTACAGATGGCATTAGAAGCAGATTTTTCAGGCAAGGATTTATTAAGACCTTAATTGTTAAATTTTGTGTTGATTTCAAATGACTCATTCCAGCCTATACAAAGACACTATAGTCTATTTTCTTATGAGGTTTAAAATCTAGACAATAAATTACTGTGCTACTTTTTAAATTGAATAAATGTTTATCTGCACGATAACCACAGATAATGTTTTGTGAGATGAACTGATAAGACTTTAGCCTCAGATTGGTGTTGCATAGTTCCATATCTGAAAGTTTTGCCTCCTCAGGAACAATCCGAATCAACAGTTTTGCAGGTACGCAGTCAGCATGACACTTTTAACAAGAACTGTAGCAGGATGTTAGAAAAAAAAGTGTTCTAGATGTGAAAGCTTATCTGTGTATCACAAGTCCTTTCTTTTATCTTGCGTACAGTGCACATGAGTGATAATGAGTCTCATACAATATGCTGATTGCCTGGAGCAAACCAGGTTGTAAATGTCCTGGCTGGACTGCATCCAGTTATCATGGTTCATGTAGAAACAAATGACATAGGATAGGACAGGCTGATGATTCTGCAAGACAAAATTAAGGATTCAGCTTGTTAACTAAGGACATAAGTCTACAGTGGTCTTCTCTACAGATGTAGCACACAGACAGGGAGCCAATAAGAATATTAACATTTGGCATTTGGCTTAAGGATTGGTGCAGAGAAGAGAGGGATTAGATCCATGAGGCATTGGGGATCCCTCTGTAACAAATGAGACCTGTACTGTAGTGTGCTACGTCGCCCCAGAAATAGAGGGGTTCCAAATATGAGGAAGCAAATGCATCAAGAATTTAAGGAGTATTTGAATTGGGGAGCAAGAAGTTCACAACAGGCTAATTGTGTTGGGATCATAAAAGCAATGTGTAACATTAAGAAAATACTAATAGCACATACATTCTTTAATGCTTGCACCTCAATGTTAGAAAAACAATTGATCAAATGTAAGCTATCAAGGCAATTATATTATGAGGAAACTTTAATGTTATAGACATTGCTGAAACATGGCCAGGAGTGCTTGATATGGATAAACGGTAGGTGTTATAGGACTCCATCCATCTGTCTTCAAGCACCCTGTGCTTAGTTCTGTACAGGGTCATGGTTATCTGGAGCCCAACTCAGCAGAAAACATGTGCAAGTGAGGAGATTGGCAAGAATTTAGGGACGCCAATTGACCTCAACCGTATGTGAGAGAAATTGGCAAAAATGTCTACATCTAAAATAAGATTTTATCATGTTTGTAAAGCAGGTTTTATCATTTTCATAAAGCACATGAAGGAAAGTGGTAAGATTGGAATAGGAGGGAATATAGGCTGAAAACAAATTCATCCTTAAAACAATTATGTTCAAGTACGCCTACATGGTGTCATCTTTTAAAAAATTGGAAAATAGATTTCATATGAGAGGTCTTAAGACTGAAAGATAGAAAAAAGTATAGTGAGCTACTGAGGTTATACTACAACGAGTCGCAAAAGAAAAAGTACTGCAAATAAGACAAAAATCATACATAAATAATAATACCAGCTTGTGCTGTTGTAGTACCTAAAATGTACTAATGATATCTGATCTTTACTATATAATAAGTATGCTGAATGTATATTTCACAGATGTCTTTACAAGTTAGTGATCTTTACTAACTAGAATTGTTTGACCAAGCAACTAAGTCAGTAAATAAAAGGTCCATGGTGGATTTTGAGAAAACTTTTGATATGGTCCCTAATAAAGGTTTTCAAAGTAGAAGCGACAGAAATCTGAGATAATGTATGCAAATTGATTGCAAACTGCTCAGTGAACAGGAAATAGTTTATCATCTTAAGCGGCTTAACCTCTTTTGGTTGGGTAGTGTGATACCACTGGGGTGTGTGGTCATCAAACCAGTCGTGTTAAAGGTGAGTATTAAGACAAACCTCACCACAAATGAGGAATATATTTAAACAGGATAACTTTATCTTTCAAGTCCATGTGGCTTTGCTTTTCCTTTCTCAGTCAACACAGTTCAGCAATCATGGTTTGGCAGCTTCCACTGCAGTTCACAGTGTTTCCAGTTCAGAGGAGGATATCTCTCAATTTGTATTGTGTGGAACTAGGAATACTCCTGTGTCCTGTTCCAGGTATTACATAACGGTACCGTTTTGTATGCGGTTTCTTTTCATGGCCATCTTGGTACTGTCAGAAGCATAAAAGAATCCATGACGTGCATAGGAAAATACCACCCATTGAGTATACTACCCCTAGCAGCATTACGATAGATATGAGAGATGGTATGCTGCAGGGATCTGTAGGCTCATTGCCTTTTCTTAACAGTTTAGTTTCAGTACTTAGATTATAATAAGATAACACACTACAAATGAGAGGAGGCCACTCAACCCATCTAGTTTTGGGAGCATCTTGCTATTTGACCTAAATATCTCAGCCAGCAATTTCTTGAAGGAACCCAGGTTATTGGCTTCAACAACATGGCTCAATTGCTTGTTTCAGACTCCCTCACAACTTTGTGTATAATTGTGCCTCCTCTTCTCTTTTTTAAGTGCATGTAGTTTCCACTTCTTCTGGTTTCACTGCTGATTCTAAATAAGTCCATTGTGTTTACTTTTTTATTCCTTTGATGATTTTGAATATTTACAGTAAATAGGATGCTCTCATATTTTTCTCTGTAAACTGAGAAAGTGACAGTTTATTGCTCCTACATGTTTTCTAAACATGAATGTAATGTACTGACAATTAGCTATTGTTTTCATATGCAACTTCTTCAAACTCAGAGTCGTGTGTGTGTTACTATCTAGGAGTATGCACTTGTCTACAATAAACTTGATTGACCAAGTTTGCCTACTAATCAATTATGTTTAAATACACAAGCACTCAGGGACAATTTAGATACACAAATTCACCTATCCAGTATGTCTTTCAAAAAGGTAATGGCACCTAAGGTAATTTATGTTCTTCAGCATTATTGTGCGAGTAGACACTGCTACTGTATATCACGTTTCTGTTGAGAAGCTCAACAGTTCACAAGCTAGCTGAGTCAATATTCGGTAAAATAAGAAATGTTTTAAGCAAACTCATCAAACAAGAAAATAAGAATTAAGGACTCTTGGATAATTTGCTTTTTTGGGGTTAACAAGCAAGTTTAATAGAAAGGGGATTGACTTGGCAGTATAGTTTACATTGTAATATCTAATAGACTATACAGACCCCATTATCCACAGGTAGAGTACAACACATATAATAAATGCACATAAACATCATGAAAATTAAGTTAAATTGAATTATAAATAAAAGTAATAAGTTATTTTAACTAAATAGTTAAGTATTAACTATTATCTGTAAGACCTGATACTCTGATAGAACAGAGAAACCGTGGAAATAAGTTGTACATGGAATGAGGATCATACAGTATGTGGTTGTCCACATGCCTATTTATGAGACAGGGCTCCTCTGTTGTTTTGCAGTCATGGTTGCTCCCACACAGAATCTCCTGAGAAGGTGCACAGCTGTGCAGCCACCAAAGCCCATGACTGCATGAAGTGGTAATGTGTTTTTTTCAGATACGGTCAAGCAGGTGAATGTGGAAAGGTTTTCAACAGAATGTGGGCAGATTCTTTATAGACGTAGTAATAAAGTGTGTTTATCAATGTAACCTTTTAAGACAGAATCATTTTAAAATAGTGGCTCTGCATCTAGAGGCATAGAAAACAAAGGGTTTCATTCTTTATCATTACATTAACATGCCAGTTTGCACTTTCCATGTTCCCAAAGCAATTGTACAAGTGTCTCTTAAATTCCCAAATCCTTTCACTTGGGAGCCCCACTGGCAAGCTTGTGCCTCTCACAGTACCCTGCCAAATGACGCCCCTGGTTTAAAGTCTAAATTACAAGCTAATGTCATCAGAATTCACATAATGTTAAGAATATAACATTATTGCAAAATAATTCGCTTCTTCTAATGATGTCTCATTTTGCTGAATTACAAATATATACACATTAAAGTAAATCGTTTTCATCAAAACAAACTTTCATGGGTGAAATAAGATAAACAGCAAAGAAAAAAACTGCAAAAAATCTCAAATATATTAATTGTATAAATATTCACCAACACTGCAATTCTTACCCAACTTAATCAGGTTTTGTAAGATCTCTGGGGATTGGTGATGCAATGATTTTCTGTTGATGCCTGCACTTTGTTTGGGCCACTCAAAGATATGCTTCTTGTTAAGCCACTCCAATGTACATAGTTTTAGCCTTGTGTTGAAAGGTGAATTGCCAATCCAGTGTTAAGCCTGTTGAAGACAGGTTTTCCCTGTTATAAAGTACTTGTACTTTGTTCCATCTATTTCCCCCTCAATCTTAACAAGCTTCCCAAACCCAGCTGATGAGAACACTCCATAACAATACTGGCACCACCATGCTTGACAGGTGGGATGGTGTTCACTTGGTAAAGCACTGTGTTGGGATTGTACCAGATATATCCTTTACATTTAGACCAGGGACTTCTAAAGTTCTCATGTCACTACAAAACCTTTTGCCACATATTTGCAGTATCACATAAATGCTCTGTTGAAAACTCCATTCAGGATTTAAGAAAGGTGTAACTCTGCAATACAAGCCAGCTTTGTGAAATGACTCAACAGTTTCTCATCTCAGCCATTGAATTCTGTCGCTCATTCCAGACTGACTAGCTGTTCAGTTCGGATGGACAGGTAATGGTAATGATAATCTAGGTAATGTCATAGTGGTATGATACAACTTCCACTCTTTAATCATTGATTTCACAATGTTCAATGGGATAATCAGTGTTTCTGAATTTTTTTTAAACTCATTTCTTGACCTGTGCCTTTCTGTGCAACTTTATTTCAGAGTTGTTTTTAAAGTTAATTGGTTAAAAACCATAATGGTCAAATCTTTGCTTGAAATAGAAACCTTACATGGATAGGTGTATTTATTCTGAATTCAGGTGAATCACTATTGTGGAATACTGACAGAGGCCGTTCAAGAAAATGTGACTTGTCAAAATAATTTTGTGCACTTGAACTAATTTAGGTTTGCTATAGCATGGGGGTGAAATGCTTGTTTGGAAAATTGAATGCTTGTGTAAACAATATATTTTAGTTTTTTTTTATTTAGCTTTGCAGTTAGCAATGACATATCCCTTATCTTGCCCATTAAAGTATTCACTTTGATCATTCACATTTTGATGAAAAATGCTCGCTTTAAAAACTGTCTATACGTTTTCTACTTCAACAAAATAAGACATGATTGGAAATGAATAAATACTATTTTAATGACTATATCCATCTATATCCAACATCAGATCAATACAGTTGGATGCGTATATCTTGCTGTCTCGATGACTTTGTTGAAGCCAGTGGTGTCTGACAATGCTGACCCTTCCCCATCCCAGGCAGGGAGTGTGAGCTGTGAGTGGAGAGGAGGTTCCTGCCCAGACCTGCCCTGTGCTGGGCCGTTGCTGCACATCCCAGGACAGTGTTGCCCCATTTGCCCAGGACAGCTCTTTGCAGGTCTGTTAGTATAAATTCATTTAAATTACATTATTATAATTAGAAAAGCGTTCATATATGTTTCCCTGACTGATTCTGTTGTCCCGTGTGCATCATGAATTCCATTTCCCTTTAATTTGTACCATCAATTTAATCTGTTAATCAATTAAAATGTGCACCCCAATTTATGGGAGGAGCGGTGGCTCTGTGGCTAAGGATCTGTGCCTCTGGCTAGAAGGTTACTGGTTCTAATCCTGCAGCTGGCAGAAGAATCCTACTCTGTTGGGCTCCTGAGCAAGGCCCTTAACCCCACCTGTTCCAGGGGTGCCGTACAATGGCTGCCCCTGTGCTCTGACCCCAGGCTCTCTCCCTGTCTGTGTGTTTCATGGAGAGCAAGCTGGGGTATGCGAAAAGATAATTCCTAATGCAAGAAATTGTAAAGGGTTAATAAAGTGATGTTATAGACCAGTGCTAACAGACAAAATTTAAAGAAACATTGCCACCTAACCAGCCTTTGTGAATGTTGACATTTTCACAGCAATTATGGGTTTTATAAATATATTTATTGAAAATACATTCATTTTCTTTAGAGCCTTCATACATAAAATTATCCAATATCCATCTGGATAGCTCAGAAAACACCAAAGCAAAGGTGTTGAGAACTGCAAATATCGACCCCTATGATAATTGTTTCTATTTCCTAATACACTTAAATAGTCACTTCAATGGCTATAACAATACTATTTAAAATATAAGTAATAGAACTGTTCCCTGATGAAAAAAAGAAGAAAGAAAACACAACGTTTCGGCCGTGGAGCTTTCTTCGGGTGTGTCCTTTTTTTCAGCATGGAATAAACCTATTACTTTTTCCTTTTCAGCCTACGTATGCTGATGCAGCTACCCACCTGAGCTATTTAAAATACATCAATGACTACATTTGTATTTAAAACAATTGCATATATTTTCACTTTTTTATGTTGTTTACAGTAGATAATTTGAATAGCCCTACAGTACTTGCCAAATTGTATCGAGAATATTTTATCAGACCCTGCAGATGCTACTCATTAATTACAATTTTTAGGACTCTAATACAGATTTTGTACCGAGATTGTACTGTATTGGGTTGCATATCCACGAACCACATATGTGAACTTTACCCATGAAATATGTGAGTGACATTTAAATGCATGCAGTATGTTACTTTTCTGGACTGTGTGTTTTCCATTTTCAGAAAACAAATACTCTACAGACATGACTCAGGACTTTGTGTTCCCCACGTCCTCAACTCAGCCTAAGATTTCAACCTCCCACAAACTGCTCTGTCTCCCTGGAATCAGTGGAACACCTGTAGATGACACACTGACTGGCCACACTGATCTTGGCTCCACAGCAACACCAACAGGGTATTCCACTGTTCAGCTGGTTTTCCATACAGTCTCAAATTCTCACCCTGTTCACAATGCCTCACCTTCATCTACAGTATGTTTTACAATTCAGTCTTTACCTCCTACACTGGATAGCCCTTCTCTGCAGGCCACCCCCCTACTACCATCATCAACCACTAGTGTGGAAACAGGACCTGCCGTCAGACAGACAGTACAGAAGTCAGCAAGCAGTGAGGGAGCAGCGATAAAGGGCAAAGCTCTTCAAGAGCAGATACTAGGTAAGTTAATATTATTTTTTGTGCTTCTTAATGTAAACACCTTTTGTGAAACAAAAATTTGTGTACTGTATATCTGGTTGCTCTTCTCTGGACTGATTTCAGAGCAGCAATATATTTTTTGACTAAATTTGTACACATTAGAATCTGAATGAAGCCTTTTCCACAACACCCCATGATTTGAATTCTACACTTTTTGACTATATAACCTAAATTGTGTTTGCCTTTTGTATCACTTTTCCACATTGTCCTAAAGATATAACAAATGTCCCAAAAAAAAACAACAAGTTATATATTTTTACTACCTGTCTGCAAAACCCTACACTTGTCTACATTAAATGCCAGGAGTTTGGTATTTTTGAGAAACGTGAAAAGGGGTATTTGTCAAAAAATGCTGGTCTAAGGCTATCGTCCCTTAGTTACAAAAAAAATATGATAGAAAAGTATTTTAAAAATTGCAGACCAGTCTGCTTGTTGAATATTAATATGGTGTTTAGCTTTAAAGTTTTGGCTTTAAGAACAAAATTGGTTTTGGGGGAATAGTCAACCCAGGTCAAACTTTAGTGCCAAAAAGGAGGATAATGGACATTTATCTTTACTAGTGAGGCTGTATTCAGTGATCATACCTGCCTGGTGGTAGCAAGAGATTGATAGGTCTTAAATTAAGTAGAAAAACTATGAAAGGTAAATAAAATAACCTTTGTTACAAATATGGATGGATCATGAATACATGGATCTGCTTTTCCATGTAAGATGAAAGCAAAAACATATGTTTCTATAACATCTTGGAGCAGTAGTTAAACAATTCAGACTACTTACCTGCTTTGTAAGAAAACTCCTGCTCCTGACAAGGCAAAAGAAATATCCTCATAAAGCAAGCAGAAAAATTCCAGGAATCATTTCAATTTAATTTTTAACCACAACTGAGAAAAAATCACACATCTAAACTGGTTTAAACATTATCAAAACATACTCTTCTATCATGCTGTTATTTCCTGTCAGTGCTACTCTAAGTGTACTGCATGTCTGCTGAAGTGGAATAAGCAGGCACATCATAAGAGAGGCCATCCTGGTATGAGAAACTACAGGAAAGTGTACTGTATGTCGAACACTGAGAGCAGGAGGCACTTCTTTGCATAAAGAGTTCTGAGAGCCTTTAAAAAGACAGCAGGTAGCAGAGATTCTTTCTAGAAATTAGTGGATAAGAGCCTTGCATAAATTATCTGCTAAATATCAAGTGAGCCAGATGGGCTAAGTGGCCTCCTCTAGTTTGTAATCTTCTTGCTCTTGTAAATTCTACTGTTTTCCTTTTCTCCTGCAGATTAAACATTGCTGCTTCAAAACCATGGAAGAAGAGCCTGCTGCATCCCTTCAATACATTCTGTGGTCTAATAATGAGAGAAAGCTGTCAGTGAGAGTATTCACCACAAAAAATGGACATTTATCATTTTAAATAAGAATATTCTTTTAACAACTATAGTTTTAAAGAAATTGAAGAAAGTGAAAAGGGAAAGCTGTAGAGATTTCCCAATGTGAAATGTTATGTGTTTTTTAAGTTAAAAAACAATTGCTTTTCCTTTACCTGTCACTTCCACTGCCTACTGGCCACTAACCTATTCATCTTTCTCATGATTGTGAGAAAGTTCAGTGTAGAAGCCTGTTAGATTTAGAGCTCAAACAAAAAATTTTACTATTTTTAGTGAAAGGGTATTTATCTATTACCAAAAAAAAGATATCAATGTAACTATGAAATTCAGTTCAGGTGGGTAGCTGCGTCAGCATGCGTAGGCTGCAAAGGAACAAGTAATAGGTTTATTCCATGCTGAAAAAAAGAAGAAAGAGAACACAACGTTTCGGCCGTGGAGCCTTCTTCAGGTGTCTTTTTAATCTTTACATTTCATTGACTAAGGAATTAGTTTAAATGTTTAAAAAGCTACAAGTGAATTGATTTTTAAACTGAATATTGTAAAAATAGGGAGTGTGTATAAAACCAAATAAACAGCAATGTTAACACACAAATTAAAAAGGAAACACTTTTATATAACATTATAGTTGTTTCCCTGTCAGCTTTTAGAATTTTAGGTTGTTTCCTAGAGAGAGAACCTTTACCTTGAAATACAAATGAAATCATTAATACAAAGTCAGTTATCTGTTTTGTGTAAGCAGTTGTCAGCATGCTGAGGTTTTATTATAGGTTGTATTTCAACCTCCAAAATTTCAGATCAGATTTCCAACTGAAGTATCACACCTTGTTATGTTATGTGTTGATTTTGGGCAGAGAGGTGGTGAAGTGGTAACCATTGCTGCCTTGCTGAGGCCCTTGGTTCAGTTCTGTACCTGTGGTACTATGTGTGTGAGGTTTGTATGTTTTCCCTCTGTTTGTGTGGGTTTCCTCCAGGTTCCTCCCACAGTCCAAAGACATACTGGTAGGTTTACTGGCTTCCGGCAGGGAAAACTGGTCCTAGTGTGAGTGTGTGTATGCCTGAGAGAGCCCTGTGATGGATTGGTGTCCCATCCAGTGTGTATCATGCCTTGCATACCTTGTATTAGATAAAGCAGTTAGAAAATGTATGGATGTGTTGATTATCATTTGGTTAATTTGACTATTTTCTGGGTTTATATGTTAAAAGATTATTGCATTTTTCAAATAATTCATATAAACAAAGACAATGTATTTACTTATTTAGTACTTTATACAGACCAATAACTATTTTTATATTTTAAATTAAGAAAATTATTTTACATAAAATAATGGAACTATGCATAATTGTTAGATGTCACTGGGTTGTTTTGTGTCAAAGTAAAATAAATACTTATATGTTAAGTATTTAAAAAGACTTAAAGACTTCTTTTGTTGCTGTTTGCTATACAGGACAAAAATGAACACAGCTGCCAAATAAAATGACTTGGGGTTTGCAAAAGGCTTATTATTCATATTTGTGCTCAGAACAGTCCTCAGTGATGTAATAGGAGTGTCAGTATGCAGTGCACGCTGAACCACACGTGGACAAGGAATACCTAGAAATGCCTGAAGATATATTTTGCACTAATTTTCAACCAACAAATTCCAAATATAATATAACAAATATATAGTACTAGCTAGAACAGTACTATATATGGATCCATCTAGAAAGTGTGAGGTGTCAGTAGTTATAATTCAGTATATTGGCTGCAGCATAACATTGCTTTTTTATATGTTTTAATAATATGATCCAGGGCTGCACTGTCCTGTAAAACTGCCAAGTGCCTCAGTGGATCCTTAAAGTAATTCAGCTGCACATGGTTGAAAGACAAATCGTCACAGTATTAAATGTTTATTAACCTTTAATGCTTGCTGTGCTAATTATACTGTATGCCTGCTAATGGCTATTTAATTAAATACATAGATAACATTGTTGAAACAGGAAGTTGTTACAACGTTGCTACCACAACTCCAAATGAGATATGTCACAATACTGTGTAACACGAATATTAAAAATATTTTTAATTACAGAATATAGGATTATTAATTTTGTGTAACATTATACACTATATTATATAATTGTGAACATTATAGTAATTGAATATATATATATATGATTTAATTTTAAAATAGATCATTTTATTTAAATTTTGATTATAAACATTATAAAGTGGCCTTAAAAACATATCATATTCAAAGGAACATAAATATGTAGCAGGCAAAAGAGGCCAGAATAAAATAAAAGTTTTGAGTATTGATCTGAATGACTTTGCCACATACTGTATGTTTGTTGCCAATTATTAATAATAACAGCATATTATTTAAAAATGTGTTTGGGTCCCTAAAAAAGAATTCATGCATATACAGTACAGTACTTCTTAAGTCCCTTGACTTATTTTTATAGCTTGTTTTTAGCTAAAGAGGAACTTAGATTAAATGTCTATTAAATATGACTTCACAAAAAAAACTAGTTTTTTCACAAAAGTCACTTCTAAGTTAGTGTTAATGAATCGTAACCATCAAATTACAACTGAAAGACTTGAGGACATTTCTCCTGAGGCTTTGTCTGCAGTGTTTTTGTCAATTTAAAAAAGCTTTACAGCTGGGTCTCCATCACTCAATGCCCAGAAAAAAAGACAGTCAGTTGGAATATTCCTTGGCTGTCCAGTCTGTCAGCTGTTCTCTTCAGAACACTCACTACTCCATTAGAACCCCTATGACTTGAAAAACGTTCAAGTTCCTGCAGTCACCAAAATAAAATAAGAAACAATAATCTCTTGATTTGCAGCAAACTACAGAAGGCTAGGTTGTAATCAACACACAATGCTCAAATATGTGACATAATATTTGTGATAAGGCTGAAAAAGTAGGCTCAACAAACAGGAGTTATGCTAGTTATTTTGTCCTCACATATTGCTGTTTACATTCATTTCAGTATATAATTAATAAAATTATTTACATAACTTATAACTAACATAGTTAAAAGATGTTTCTTCAGCCACATGTTGTTTATAGTTTTTAATTTAAACCTTGCAAGTGTTTATGGGAAATGTAGTTAAAACAAGCATGTCAAAAATAACAACAGCAGGTGATTGAGTTAAATTAAAATGTTTATTAAGAACGTGGAATAATCTTTTCTACCTTTTTTTTATTTTCAGCTACCCCAACCAGCTTATTTAATGTATTAAATTTGATATTGATAAATTAATATTGTTAATAACATTTGGAAATTTTATGAAATTCCAAATTCCAAAATTTGCCGTTAGTTAGATGATTCCATATTAAGTTGATTTAAAGAAGTCGGTTTCCAGTAGGAATGTTACAGCACTGTACTTCTAAGTACCATATAGTGATCTAATGCAAGAGCTTTCAATCTAAGAACCCAGGTTCTATTTATGAAATACTTTCCTCTTTTCAGAAAAAAAATGGCCATATTAAATTTTAAAAGTAGGTAGGTTATGCATTTTATATATTTACAGTATGTAACATATACAATATCTTTTCAAGAAATATGATTATTGCACTAAGAAAAAAACATTAAATGAAGCTACTGTTTCAGTAAGATCTAACGCAACACCCGTGATACCTATCAATCTGCTCTGAGCAGTGAAGTACTTAAAGCAGTGTGCTGAACAGAAGAGTATTAAAGCTTAGTATGCTATTTGCTGGTGTGAATTTTGATGCACATTATATATTTCTGCATCTGCAAGTTGGTATCTGTTTTTGCTACAAGTCTTTCAGTTGCTCGCCAGGAAGCAAGGGATCCAATAGTCACTCCACTGGGGTAGCAGGGTGGGAACGGGGAGAGCACTGACTCTAATCCCTAAATTCTAAATTGCCAGTTTAGCCATTTTGACCTTTGTATCAGGATTAACCCTGAACCTTGGTAATTTAGAGTCTGATTTTTGTCTGCTTTTTAGGGCCATCATAACCTTAGTTTATGTTCTTTTTTTATTATTGCAATAGAAAAAAAAATAAAAATCTGGATTTATTTTTTTAATTATCATCATGGTTGTTTTACTTCATTTTTTACATTACTAAATGACATTTTTACCTTACATGAGTGCTAGCATTAAGAACCAGATTATTGAGAAACTGAAGCAAACCCTTATCTAGGGTTTGGGTTAGCTTTCCAAGATTACTTAAGAGATTTCTTCTCCTCATGGCTTTGTTTGAGGATAAATGTTAAGTGTAGGGTGAGTGACACTTTACTCTTATTTTTAACTTTTCTATGTATT
Organism: Lepisosteus oculatus; assembly: GCF_040954835.1. Taxonomy (NCBI): domain Eukaryota; kingdom Metazoa; phylum Chordata; class Actinopteri; order Semionotiformes; family Lepisosteidae; genus Lepisosteus; species Lepisosteus oculatus. The sequence goes on from NC_090696.1 coordinate 29,763,419, forward strand.
GGTGTGTTTACATTGCAATACCCCTAACAGTAGCTAAACTACAGTATGTAATGCAGTCAAATCAAATGTTTTAAGAAACATCAAACATTCTGAATTCTTTGTTGACCTGCAGGGAAGACAATCAAATGTTTGAATAAACACTGAACTCTGTCATTTCTTGCATTTAAATTAAAAGATAGGTCTGACCAAACTGACATCCTCAGATCACCAAACCTTGAAGGCGCTGATGAAGGAATCTGAAACTCCTCAGTTTATCAGTGCAAGTTCAGGGACAATTCACTCCTTCTCCTTCCGTCCAGCATCGGGACCAGGGCATGATGGCTCCATCTTCCTAGGTTGTGCTTCTCTCAATCAGTTGGTTCAGATCCCAGCCACTCCTACATCATTGATAAAGCCTTCTTCAGAGGTTTATTGCTGTTATTATCATTTACAGTATAATTATAATGCATTTGGTGTGAGTGTTAGGTTGATGCAGTGTATTTAGTTATTTGCTTTAGGTTACATCCCTTTGTGTTTGTCCAGCTTTGTAATCTATGAAGCAGAATGATCAGGAATGAATCTGCTGGCTTTCTGTTCTGAAGGTCTGTGAAGCTCCAGTTTGCTTAAATCATTTATACTTGAACAGTATGTAAAACACTTGTGGCTGCCATTGAAACTTCTCAAAATATATTTTTTTACAAAATTTATAGCATAGTATCAAAGACTAAGTGCCGAGACCGAGTGCTCTAGAACTCTAGAAATCAACATTTATAATAATAATATAAACTACAGTACATGGAATATTACTGGCTTTCAAGCAAGGTCCAATACCATGAAGTACTGTAATACCAGAGCAAAAGGACAGTCAAGTGCTCATCTTCATTTGTGCAGAAACACTATTTTGCAAAACAGCAGCCAGAGTAGCATAAAAAGTATCATGGCAACTTGTAAGGACAGTGTGTAATGTGAGTTCTGTCCCATGATTTTAGCAGTTTTAGTCAACATGGCCAGAAAGGGTGACAGATTCCACAGGTATTTGTGGAGTCATCTTGGCAACAGGCAACACCACACTATTTTTAAATTCTACACACATACACATACTGTTGGTTTTAATAGCATCGTAACCCTTTTGTTTTATTTTTACTTTAACTTTCCCAGATTTAAATTGTTGTAAACAAGGGACTTCCATGAAACCCATGAATAATCACTAAAGATGAATTCACATAAACAACAAAAAGTTTTTTGTTTGCTTTATACAAGAAAAAATAACCTTCTTCAATAGATTTCTTTTTCACAGCTATTACATTTCTAAGATGATTTTGAAGTGCTGGTTATCTTTCTTGGAACAACAAAATGAGAATGTATTGCACTGGCAGTGTTGACACTATAGTTCAATTTTTTTACTGCTTTTACAATTAAAAAAATGTAAAATTTTTACAAAGTAAAAATACTCAAATGTAATTATTTGAAAAAAGTAAAACATTAATAGCAGATTTAGTTTAAAACTTAAATTTGTTGAGCCCAGCTTGTTTGTTTCCTATATACAGTACCAACTCCTGTGAGATACTCCACCGAGCTTCAACAAATCTTCCATCATATAACAAAGAACAAGCCATGAAATAGAGCTGCTGTGGGTGTTCAGGGTGACAGGGCTCCATCTGCAAACAGTGTGTAACAAATGAAAAAAGGAAAATAAACAGGATGTATTAAAACTGGTGAAACTGGACTCGTTGAACTGGTATCAATAAAAGCTTGAATTGAATAAAGAGAGAAACAGTGATCTGATTAAAACATTTTATTCCAGTTTTGCCCACCACATTGCAGATTACGTCATTACATGACATTACTGTGCTAGAAACAAATGCACAAATGCAGAAAGGAAACAATCTGAATCCTGAAACAAAGCAATATAAAAACAATTTGTATAACCTTAATCTTAATATATAATCTTCTTAATCTTAATCTATTATGTTAAATATGTGATAAATTCATTTCTCTTTTCTCTTTTTTGTGACTCTGATCTTTTTGAACATCAACTGCCTTTCCAAGGTATTCACACCTACAGTATATTGTCCGTCTGTGAAAATACAAAATGATTGTACACAACATGTTGATTGAAGTATTCAGACCCTTAGATAAAATAAATTAACTTTTTTGGCCATATACAGTTTCACACATTAGGAATTTGTCTTTTCACGTACCCCAACTTGCTCTCCCTGAGACACACAGACAGGGAAAGAAGCTTGGAGTCAGAGCACAGGGTCCACCATTATACAGCACCCCCCAAGCAGTTGCAGTTAAGTGCCTTGCTCAGGGGCCCAAGGGAGTAGGATTCCTCTGCTGGCTAGAGGAATTAAACCAGAAACCTTCCAGCCATAGGTGCAGATCCTTAGCCACAGAGCCACCACTCTGTTTTTTTGGGCAAGTCTCTACCAACTTTGTACACTGTCTTGGTGTCATTTGTGCTTGTTCTTCTGTGCAGTTAAGTTATATGAAGTTGCTTGGGGACAGGAACAGTAGTTTTCCAGCCCTTCCACAGATCCTTAATAGTATTCACATTAGGACTTTAACTGGGCCACTCAAGGATATTCACCTTCTTATTAACCGCTCTGGTGTAGCTTTGACCATGTGTTGAAAGATTAATTTCTGCACCAGTTATTAGTCTTTAGAAGACCGAAAACAGGTTTTCCTTTAGTATTTGCCTGTACTTTGCACCTTCCATTCTTTCTTCAATCCTAACAAATTTCCCAGTCCCTGCTGTGAAGAAGAATCCCATAGTAGGGATAGTTTTGATGAAGTGAAAAGGTGTGTTTTATTTCCATCAGATATAAGGTTCTGCTCATTGACCACAAAATCTTTTTCCATGTGTTTGTAGTATCACTTAGATGATTTGTTGCAAACTATATGTGGGATTCAAGATGGATTTGCCACCCTTCCATAAAGGTCAGCTTGTGGAGTGACCAGGATATTGATGACTGATGCATACTGATGCATCTCCCATTCTTTCAAAGTTGTCACTGGCCTCTAGTGGCATCCCTATTTATCACTATTTTCCTCTGTGACCAGCTGCTAAGTTTGGAGATACGGCCTGACCTAGACAGGTGGCACAATGCACCTTCCATTTCTTAATGCACACGGGGATCATCAGAGACTTTGATAGTTTTTATACCCTTCCTCCTGATCTGTGCTTTTCAATTAAATTATCCCTAATTTGCTGTGAAAACTCATTAGTTTTCATAGTTGACTATGGGCTTGTAATTCACTATGTGATCCAAGAACCCCGGGAGTCTTTTTATTCCTAAATCATGAGAATTTGGATATTGTAATATTGAAAATATGTATATTGAAAATGGATATTGTAGACAGAAACCACAAACCTGTGTGGCTCATTAAAGCAATTTTGTACACCTATGTTAATTTAGGTTCACCCTAGAAAAGGATTTGAATGCTTGTGCAATAATAATTTATACCTTTTTCTTTCATATTCATTAAAATCAAATTACCTCTTTGGTTTTGCTTTGCGTGGTGAAGGTTCTGTATAAAACAAGTGCTACTTCAAAGTGTAATGACTACAATCGTTATTGTTTGAAATGTGCAGGTGTATGAATACATTTTTAAAGCACTGTACTTAGAGCCTCATGGAGACTTGTCATCTCTTTCAGAGACCCAGAGGTTTCCTCTTTTTTTAAAGAAAAAGCACGGTCAGCATTATCACTGTGTGAAGCCATTAAGGAGAAATGCTTGAATAATAAGAAAATAATTGTGGGCTATTAAGATGTACAATCTGTCAATGTATATCTACTGTAAATGTACCAGCAAAATCCTGATCTTCTCAGGTTGAATAATAAGTGAAGGATCCCCCCAATCTAATCACTTTTACCAAACATGCACAACAGTGATATCATTTTCAACAGAGAACAAGTTAACAAGTTCATTTTATGTCATAAAGCAACTGTTAACAAATTCAAAAAGTTGATGTCATAAAATATACAAGATGAAGATGCTGTGCATATTACGTTTTATTCCAAAAACACAGCCCACATTTCCACAGTCTGTCAGACTGTGAACGTACAGAGCTGGCACTGTTAATAGGTGAAGGCAATTACAGTGTCTGCTTTAATCAGGGTAATTTAAGAAGCTTTATACATGTTTTATAGAGTCATGAAAGAGCAGTTTTTGTTCTCAAGACCTCTACAAGCACTCACAGACTATGCTGATTGCTAACTGGAAAGGATAGTACACAGCACTTTTAAATTAAATACCTCTTCAATGCATTTATATAAAGACTTTTGTAACAAATAGAACTATGTTATAAATTATATTACTTATACATATAATGACATAATTGTTACCAGAAAAACATAATTAAATAAAATTCACATTAAGGAAATGAATACAGCTAGGATGTAAAAACAAAAATAGAAAGTAACAAGCAGCATATAATTTACATGAGCTTTTCTCAGCTGCAGTTAAAAGAGCTGGTTAGAGCAGTGGTAGAATTTAATATTCACTGTTTAATAGTTTAAAATTCATTGCTGCATTTAGTCCTTCACAGATCCTAGTTCTGCAGGCAGACCTTCAGACTGTCTCCACTTGGCATTGCGTAGCTGAAACCATTTCTGAAACAAAAGACACACATTGCCAGGACTTAGAAACAGCTCTAAAGAAGTTTTTAAATGCTGTACATATGACCAGTACAAATCTTTTTTTATTTTAACTAACAATCACTCACCACCACATCACTTTTAATAACTGATTATCCAATTCAGGCTCATGATGGCCTGGAGCCTATTCTGGGAAGGCTTGATACACCCTGGATGAGTGGCATCACAGGGCACACAGACACAAACACACACACTCACACCAGGGCCAAATTTTACATATGTAAATTAACCTACCAGTATGTGTTTGGACTGTGGGAGGAAACGCACATACACATGGGAAGATCATGCAAACGCTATGCAAACAGCACCCCAGGTATTAAATGTCTGCAAAGCAGCAATGCTAACCACTGTGCCAGCATATCGCCTCTATGAAATGACCCATTGTTCACAAAACACTAGAATTGGGCAGAAGACTCCTATATTAAAATATGTACAAAACTATAAGATTGGTTGATCTTTTAGATGATTCTGGGTAATAGAAACAATATTATTATAAAATGATTATAACAATCATTTTTTCCTACAAACTAATGGAAAAAACAATGCTTAAAACATTTATATATTAAGAAAAAGAGGTCCACGTGTTTTATTAAGGAAACTGAGATAACTATGAAGTAACAGGTGGCTGTTTCGAATAATAAGCTGTAAACTGCAATAATCTCACACACAGATTCTGAATTTACAGTATACCATTTATTTAATAAACCCCAAAACTTCCATAACAGAACAACAAATGTAACAGAATTTTTGTGAAATGATCTGCAGTCTGTGCACTGTTGTATGCCTTGGTCTGGCCGCACGTGAGATGGATGGGGAAGAGACTAGGTTTATCCTGGTTATGGCTTTTGCTGAATATACCTGAATATTCAGAATGTCGACAAAAAATTTCCACCTGTGTTGATCAGGTGAAAATAACAGTGGGTTTCCCAACACAAGATTTTTTCAGTTGCAGCAAAAATGTCTTGGGCAGAATTATGTTCTTTACAGACTCAATCTCCTGGCGTGACAGTATGCACTCCTGACTTGGGCTGCTTGTGGTCTAATGGTTGGAAAGGTCAGATTCCCAGGTTAGTTAGAAAGAGAAGATTAGCAGTGAGTTAATCGATGAAAATAAAGTGTGTGCTTTATTTTAAGGTATAACATCACAGTTGGTGATTGGTCAGGATATTATGCGGTATAATCCTTTTACCCACCCTACAGGTCCCTCATTTGTGGATTCTCCTTTTTGTGATGGACTTAGCAGAAAGAGACTAGAAGAGTCAATTGACCAATCTGCACCATACATTCTTGGGGAGTTTTTGGTTGAATACAGCTTTAATGATGTACCGGTCTGTGGACATCTTGGAAGCTCTTTCTTATCATATAGTCCTCTACTAGTCCTCCTAACAATCCCCCTCTATGAATTGGCTTCATTACTCTGCTCTCCTCCCAACTGATAGCTGATGTGTGGTGGGCGTTCTGGCGCACTATGGCTGCCGTCGGATCATCCAGGTGGATGCTGCACATTGGTGGTGGTGGGGGGGAGTTCCCATTACCTGTAAAGCGCTTTGAGTGGAGTGTCCAGAAAAGCGCTATATAAGTGTAAGCAATTATTATTATTATTAATATTAATTACTTACCTGTATTTCTCTGCTTGTATGCATAGGCCCAAGTTGCTTTGTCAATACAACAAAAGGATTACTAGAAATATTCCATAACACTTATTTCTAAGTGTAATAATATGCCTTTCAAACTACATGTGTAATACAGAATGTTGAAGAAAACTGCATTCATGCCAGAGTAATTTTTGAAAAAGTAAGTGTTCAAATAGAAAACAACAGCTTCTAGGAGCACTGACCTGAACATGACTCAAAAACTACTTTAAATGTCAATTTGAATAAAAAAAGACTTCTGAATGTACCATTTAAGGATGTGAACAGCGAGGTGTATCGTCATTTAAAAAGACCTGTCGGAATAATTGTTTTTCTCATCCATCAGATACCACCCAGAAACAGTACTGAAATTCACACCAGCTATTGAAGACTGAGAGCAAGTCAAAGCCTGTTAAAAGAAGCTACCCGGTCAAGATGCTGTTTCTGCTTAATTTTCATTCACTTTTGTATCTGAACAAAAGAAATCAACTTTATCTATCGTCTAAGGAAGACAAGCAAGTGGAACCAGTTTGATATTGAAAAAAAAATTACATGGCACCTTTTTTTCTGACAAAAATAATAACTTCTAATTCTAAAAATAACTACCTGACCACAAATACTGCCTCAGGAGCGTATATGAATAATAATGAATACCAAGTATTAAACACACAGGAAACACGGTGAAACATTACAATTTAGATAAAAGAGTAATTACAGGTAAAAAACTATAGACCTAAGACTCAGTTTATGGAGAAGTTTATGGACATTTTTCAATCTAATGTATCAAATTTACATCAGCAAAATGGTTTCAAGATCATTTACCCTTAGAGCTGCATGCTTTCTATATGATCTGTTCCTATTTGCTAAAAAACAATAATGTGCTGTATAACTCCTCAAAGTACAAATGTATTATAGTTATTTGAAAATGCAATTAAACTTTATTTAATTATTTTGTTGCTACCATTAATTTAATAATTATAATTCCTTACATTTCTGCAGAGATTTTCATGAAGGAGCATCCTAAAGCTCTTCACATACTGTATACCAGGGGTTTCACTTCAGCCACTGTGGCTTGTGAGGGATGCTCACTATTGTGTACTAGCAATGCCAAAAATGTGTTCTGGAAGCAAGTGTAGGATATACTGTATAACAATGAAAAATAATTAGGAAAAGCTACATGAGCTTTGTAAAAAAAAGTGTATTGTATTATAACCCTTTTCTTTTTGGGGTTTTATTTCTAGTAGTGTTCACAAACTTTAATACCACTTTTTGAAAAAATTTTCACTGCACATTATGAACAACAACAAGAGATAAGAATTTAAAAAGTATTATTCAGGCATGTAATTCTGACAAAACAATACTTTGTGAATAACAGCAGATTCACAATCCATTAAAATCATATTGTCAAACCTGGGTATATTTTTGTACTGTATTTTGTATATATTGTAGTGCTGCACAGCCAGGCAGTGGACTGACCCATGAGCTCTCCTCTTTCCCCTTTATCAGGCTCACTCTTTCCTCTTCCCCTCCTATAAAAACAGAGGCTAAGTCTCTATTCAATTCAGTTCAATTCAAGAAGCTTTACTGGCATGACCAATTAATTTCAGTGTTGCCAAAGCATAAACAATTAACATAACATCTTAAAACATTTACAATACAGACACATCATAATTCATTTACATACAAACATACAGTATGGAGCATTATTGAGAGATAAGATCACTGTTCCTCAGGCTGTGACAGGAGATCACATACTCGGCTACCAGTTCAACTGAGTTCCTTACTCCCTCTCCCAGTAGGATTGGGAGCTGTTCTGTTCTGGCAGGTGTGGGAATTCTGGGATTAGATTAATTTGGGTAAGAATGTTTGTCTAATCCCAGAATATTTGTCACAGTACAGTCGGAACTGTATCTTTGTCTCTGTTTTTTCCTGCTGGCAGTGGGAGCACAACCTGTCTTCTCTGTACAGCCAGATCTGCCTGTGTCACCCATGCATGATTGTGGTCACTGAGTCTGTACTTCAGAGAAGTACTTCGTTCTACCTCTTTGTCCTCATATCTGTCCAAAGGATGCTCTATCTCTATCTCAGGCCTTTGCAGCTTTCTCCCTGCAGTGACTAGCACACCCTTTTGTAAACACCAGGGCAATAAACCTGCTGGAGCCTGATTCACCTTCTCCAGCCTGTTTTTCCACATTGCCTTCACTAGTAGTATCGCCTACACATCGCCTAGGAAACACTGCGACTGTACATCACGTTTGTTGTGAAACCTTTACAGTATGAAAATGAATGTTGTTGTCTTGTAACAGAGGTGTTTTTGTAACAGAGGTGACTGTGGGATAGGAAGACACTTTTCATCTTGTGAGTTGAAACTACATGTAATGAAAAAAACCTGCAACCTACTTTGATAAAATCAATGTACCTGTTTTCCATTTCCTTTTTATGTATTGAGCATGATGAAAAAATAATTTTGGTATGTGAAAAATGCTCTACAGCCCCATCTATGCAGTACTCCATCTACCTAAATACAGGGTTAATATTATAATTACACTGTCCGGCCCATATTTTAAGCACTGTAGAGATTGATTTAGACTTTGCCTGCTGCTTCAACAGCCATGGATAAACTTTGATCTAATTTTTATCAGGATGTGAAGGCCTCAGACAATGTGACCTTTTCACTGTAAATCTGGTTTTAATTCTGTAACTTTGTACAGATGTTACATGATATGATTATGTTAGGGGGCTGGTTTAAATTATACTTGGATTTAAACTTAATGGTATAACGAGTCAAACGTTTAATCTTTCCTCCACTTTGTTTCTGTACTTTGAAATTTACTGCACTAAGCAGCCAGAGTACAATTAGTATGCTTTTGTTAATGAGCACCAAAGCCATACTGAAGGATTGTAATTTGTGTCTATTACATTTGGTAACTGGTAAAGTTTCAGCATATTCATAACAGATGAATAACACTCATTGAAAGTGAGCAGGACAAAGAGAGGGGAGTGGAAAATTTTGCTCAATAAAACTTGCTCAACTTCATTTTGCCACTCCCCAATAAAGAAATGAATATTAATTACCTGACAGTATAGTTGAGAAGTTTAATACATATATACTAATGCATATAAGCATGCAATAGACATACAGAGTGAAATATTATAAAACCTACAGTTACATAACTTAAATAGCCCATAATTAAAAAAAAATATCATTTATAAATAATACAGTACATTTCAAATCGAGCAGCTGTTCATCCCCTAAAATTGCTGCCTAAATAGAGCTTCATACAATTACTGTCGTCAACGAAGAAAAACCAAGGTTGAACAAGCCTTTAGGAGCGCTAGCAAACTTGGATCGCTAAAGATCCTGGTGGAAAATCTTATCATGTGAAAAGGGGACAAAACAGTATAAAACAGTGTCAGCACTGAAAATCCACGTATTAGAATTCAGATTTTTAAGAAAACGTGGCCTTATAATGTATCAGTGCATAACCGATAAAGCCATTAAACAACAAATGTTATTTTTTCAGCCTAAAGTATACTACATACTGTATGTAAATAAAAAAGGTTTAAAGTAATCTTTTTTGTCGCTTTCCAATACACCTTCTTTATAGAAAATAACCTAAAGGTTTTTTAAGGAAATAACCGAATTCTCTACAGAAAGCTTTTCTATAGACATATGGCCCATTTCTATAGAAACCTATGGGTAATCCTTTTGTTAAATTACCACGTGTTTATTCAAACAAAATTCAAAAAAGGCTGTGAAGTATCTTTTTAAAGTGATATTTTACCTTTATTGTTTCTTTGATACACGTCAATATTTATTCAGACTGAAAACATATGGTTAACCCCACGAACTGTTCTTTTACACTTTAAATATCCTTACGAACACCTGCGTATTAAAATGTTTTCAGTTTAAACACAATTATGACATGATGCCGGACTCAGATACTCACAGCAGTGTCTTCTTCAGACAGTCCGCATTCAGCGGCGATCAGCATAAGTGTAGCTTGATCTGGATGCTTGCTTCCTTTCAAAAAATTTTCTTCTAGAGATTTGATCTGGTCCTCCGATAACTCCAAGCTCTCCATTCCGTCATCGCTTCTCTTCGAAGAAGCCATTTCTCTTTCAAAAATACGATTTCCAAGAAGAGTCTTTTATGAAAACTGAGGCTGATGCTCGCATGCAAATAATGCTCGCGCCAAGCAAGTCAACAGCAGCAGCTGTAACGTAAATAAGAACAAACAAGTCGCTCGTAAATCTGACGGTCACCAAATCAGCCTTCATTTTAAGCCTGGGCTCAGTGATTAGCCACAGAGAAAACAGAAGAGGCGGACAAAATAATATTTTAAAATAAAAGCTTTGCAAAAAAGCCATTTATTATTTAAACACGCATTCGATTTAAGTTTAATGTGACCCTAATGCCACATTGAGACAAACATTTTAAACCCACAATTACATATGCAAAATATATATAATGGTATTTAATGTACCTGCGTCCAGTCGTGACACGTGTCTTAGGATGTTTTGAGTCTCTGAAAAAATACCGTAGCTTTCCATATGGAAATACTGGCCGAATGACGTCAGCTTAGTGCTGCGCAAGTTTCTGTCGGGAGAGCAGGCACCTGCAGAACCTGTTTACCAAGGTGAACATCATTCCATTAACAAATAAGAATGGTAACAATTACCTTGTCTGAACGTATGTATGGACAAACATTTTTCATACTAATCTTTTGCAACTGAACAGTCGACAAGCAACCTTTAAATGGGGCACCTTAAGACTTTGAATACCCTCTAGAATCTAGATTTTACTTGTACGTCTTATCGAATAGTTTAAATTGGAGTCAAAACCTTCCACTAAAAATCTGTATGTGTAAATTACCCCTCCAGACACGTGTAGATAACTGCAATATAGACGATTAAAATATCTCTTGATCCAATAATTAGCTTTAAAAATAATGTAAGGAACGCTCCCGTTTCGGCAACGGCAACGTTAGGAACAACAGGCTGGTGAAAACGCACAGTTTTATTGCTCTTTTCATTACACCGTGCTAGTCACGGAGCAAATTAAGCTAAGAAGAGAGAGAGAAAGCAGACATCCTCTGGACTCAAAGGAGGGAAAAGACAGCGGGGTTAGCTCCCTGGTTTTATAGAGAGAAACGGCAGGAAAGGGTGAACCTGGGGTAAAAGGGGAGGGGTCGTCCAACAGTCCAGAGTCGGGGAGTGTCGATCTCTCCACAACCCCCACCAAGTCCCTTGTCTCCGAGGGAGACTTTGAAATCCCAGTGTGGGACTGACTGTCTTCTGAGTAGAGGGAAGGAGAAAACATTCAGTTGTCTTGTCCTGCAGGACGCTGGGTAGCCTGCACCCTCTCTTGGACTGTTTTGAGCCTGGCTTTGTGTTACGAAGCGTCTTTCAGGACCCTATGCAGACAGCACAATCCGGAAGGGAGTGAACACACTAGGAGGAGACGAGGAACTAGAGTAGTCAACTAACAGGGGGGTGTGATGAGTGTGCACTGGTGCTCGGGGGGGGGGGGGGGGCGTAGTCCAGGCAAACAGATCTGAAGGAGTCCAAGCGGAAAACCGGAACAAAGTCCAAAAGTCCAAAAAATCCAGGGAATCCAAATGACAACACGGCAAAGTTAAAAGCCGCAGCTGGATCCGGCGAGGGGTCAAAGACAGACAAGACAAAGTAAAAAAACGGAGCAGGATCCAGCGAAGGGTCAGGGAGAAAAAGGGGGAACGGGACCAGGCGCTCCAAGTCCCGGACTCGGCTGGTTCGGGACGCCGATAGGAGGCGAATGCCCCCTGAGCCGCGGACGTAGGGTGACTCGGTGGTAGGTGGGCCTCCAGGCGTCTGTGTTCCAATGCAGAACCTGGAATAGAGTGAGTGTCTGGCTTTTGTAGGGAGGCTGGAACAGGGAGCAGGTGCACAAAATCAACTAAAATGTGAACAAGCCGGAGCGCTCTTAAGAGGGAGGGATTTCAATCGTGACACTTTGGTTCTCTTGCTGTCCTCTCTGGAGGGCAATAGGGTCCAACAGCTCACATCTAATGAGGGGCAATAGCAGGTCAAAGAGGCACGGTGGTTTAGAGGCTGGGTGGCAGCCTCTATGGAGCTCTGGCAGCAGGGTCCCACAACTCACAGCATTTGCAGGTCTGTAACCACTCTCTGATCGTCTGGAGCCTGGATTCAGCACTCCTGCTGTCCTCTGTGGAGGACACATTTTTTTGGCTGCATGGTCCAGCGCTCATGGGTCCACATGGTGTACCCGCAATTATGACGGACAGTGTCCTCTCTGGAGCTCTGGCAGCATGGTCCTGTGGCCTGTGGTCAGTGGGGGAGCCTTGTCCCAGTGCAGATGTGTTAGGCACTGTTGGACAGCACCCTCTGTCAGTTTGGAAGCTCTGTGTTGTCTCTGACTTCGGTGGATGGAGAACGGTGTGAACCTTGACCTGAAGGGCACAGGACACAAGGGAACTGTTGCATAAATGCCACCTTCAGCGTGCCAGTCCATCACTCCCCCAGCTGCTCTGCTTTGGCTCTGTCGTTCTGCTGTGTTCCAGGTTTTACAACCCGAGGCAGAGCATCCCACTGTTTACACCAATGCAACAAAAGCTCTTTGGCAGCAGCGACATCAGAAAGGACAATCTGGAGACAACTCACTGTCAGTCGCATTGTCCTTCTCATAACCAAGGGGCATGCAACTCATGGAACAGCTCAAGGTAGAAGGCAGAGATGAAGCAGACATCCTCTCCGGTTTTATAGAAACAGCAAGAAAGTGTGAACCTGGGTTAAAAGGACAGAGGTCATGGTGACAGTCTAGATTAGGAGGGTGTGGACTGCTACAGTAGAATTTTAACATTTCAATTGCTTCAGTCAATATATACAATGCAGAATTCAAAAACTACTAAAGGGTTTTATGGGTTAATTGTCAAAACCACAACGATATCTGCGATGCATGTCTTTTTTTAAATAAAGCAATAAGGATTAAGGTATAATGAGTGAAAATTACTCAATACAGTTTGTATGTGTGCCTTTTTGCCACATGTCTTCCTGCATGTGGAAGTGTTGCCCAATGGGCTTGGAAGCATTTTCTTCTATGTAAGCAGGGAAAAAGTTATACTGTATGCAAAATTCAAAATTCATTCTACTGCTGCCAACATAAGGAACAGGTGTGGAAAAAAGTGGTTTAGGGCAAACAGGCACTTTATTTCTCTCATTTCTCTGGAACTTGGAGTTTTAAATAGATTGAATAATAACAAATGTGACATTCTTGATAGGCATGAAAATATTTCCCCTTGAAAATATACTATGTTGTTATCTGTTTTCTTTCCACAGAAGGTTGGATTTGCCATCTTCTAACCTCGGGAATCATAACTAGCTTCTGCTTTGTTTCCATTAGAACTGTTGTCTTGAAATGTAACTGAAGGCCTTGAAAAGGCTGGTGATCACATGGAAATTACACAGATGTTGGCTTAGCTCTTGGGAAGCTGAAACATCTGGAAATAAAAATTACATTCTTACAGTATGATAATAAAGGAAGAAATTAAACTACTATGTATTATTAGTAGTAGTAGTATTATCATCACAGACCTTCAGAACAGAAAGCCAGCAGATTTGTTTCTGATCATTCTGCTTCATAGATTACAAAGCTGGACAAACACAAAGGGATGTAAACTAAAGAAAAGAACTAAAGTAAATCCACTGCATCAACCTAACACTCACACCCTATGCAATATACTTATACTGTAAATGATAATAACAGCTGTAAACATTCAGAGCAGTGGCTCTGTGGATAAGGATCTGTGCCTGTGGCTGGAAGGTTGCTGGTTCAAATCCTGCAGCTGGCAGAGGAATCCTACTCCGTTGGGCCCCGGAGCAAGGCCCTTAACCCCAGCTGCTCCAGGGGTGCTTAACAATGGCTGACCCTGTGCTCTGACCCCAGGCTCTCTCCCTATCTGTGTGTCTCATGGAGAGCAAGCTGGGGTATGCGAAAAGACAAATTCCTAATACAAGAAATTGTATAGGGTTAATAAAGTGATGTTATAAACTTCTGAAGGAGGCTTTATCAATGATGTAGGAGTGGCTGGAATCTAAACCAACTGATTGAGAGAAGCACAACCTAGGAAGATGGAGCCATCATGCCCTGGTGCCGATGCTGGACGGAAGGAGAAGGAGTGAATTGTCCCTGAACTTGCACTGATAAACTGAGGAGTTTCAGATTCCTTCATCAGCGCCTTCAAGGTTTGCTGATCTGAGCATTCAGTTTGGTCAGACCTATCTTTTAATTTAAATGCAAGAAATGACAGAGTTTAGTGTTTATTCAAACATTTGATTGTCTTCCCTGCAGGTCAACAAAGAATTCAGAATGTTTAATGTTTCAGAACATTTGATTTGACTGCATTAAATACTGTAGTTTAGCTACTGTTAGGGGTATTGCAATGTAAACACACCAATACATAGAAAAGTTAAAAATAAGAGTAAAGTGTCACTCACCCTACACTTAACATTTATCCTCAAACAAAGCCATGAGGAGAAGAAATCTCTTAAGTAATCTTGGAAAGCTAACCCAAACCCTAGATAAGGGTTTGCTTCAGTTTCTCAATAATCTGGTTCTTAACACTAACACTCATCTAAGGTAATATTTAATCATTTAAAAATATATATTATTGAACCTGGGTCTTTTCAAGATGAAAAAAAGAAAAGCAAAAACTGACCAATCTCGAGCAACAATTAGCAATGTTCTTGTTAAATATTTTTGTCTGTGTGTTTTGTTGCTTAAAAAAAGTGTTGAAGGGCTGACATATGACAGTCCACTGAGTGCCTGATTAGCCAATCACTGGCTAATCACTGGTCACTGGACACTACTGAAGTAAAGTGAAACACAGATACTTTCGAAAACGAGACATGCTGAATGTAGGGGAGAATAACACTGAGGTTATTGTCAGAACAAGAGTGGAAACAGATCTGAGGAAGAGAGAGGGATGAACAAGATGACTTATTTTGAAATGAGTGGGAGGAGATATTATTGATGTTGAGGTTTGAGGTGCATCAAGGAGACGGCTGGTGCAGTTAGTGTCACAGGAAGAGATGAGAGTCTATTCTGTACCTCTGTAATTTGAGCTATATTGGCTGAATTAACTTGTTTGCAAACCTTATGTTGTAGCTCTGTAGAATCTGCACAAAAGTTGTACAAATATAAGGCTTTATAGTTCTATAGTAGGCTAGCTTGTTTAGTGAAATAAGATTTTTTTTTTTAAATAAGAACACTTTTTTAAAATAAGAGAATACCTGGTTTAACTCATGAAATGAAGATCCACAATAGTTACATTAACAGGGTTATCACAAACCCTACCCTGAGCTATAGTGGTCCCAAGGATCTGCACACACAAAAAACACAATGGCCACAAAAAAAAGGGCCAGAAGGCTTTTTGCCTTTCCATGGTTTACAATAATCAGCACCTAACGATCACTCAACCACAGTGAAGCATGCAGGTGCTTTATACTGTACATACCAAACAAGGGCTTGATTACACACATATGAAAATGTGAATGTTTCACCCTTTTACCAGTACCCAATAATTAAGTAAATCACCCCCAGTGTGGCTATTTACAGAAATTCGAGCCCTTATGGACAGCACGGTAGTGCAGAGGTTAGCATTTCTTTCATGCTACACTGGAGCCCTGGGTTCAATGCCTGGTTTGCTGTCTGCATGGAGTTTGTCCCAGTTTCTCCCAGCATTCATATGGGTTTCCTCAGAGTGCTCCGGTTTCCGTCCACAGTCAAAGGACATACTGGAATGTTAATGCACCTTTGGGAAAATTGGCCTTGGTGTGAGTGTGTGCATGTTTGTGTCTCCGTGTATCCTGTTATGGACTGGCACCGTTGCTTGCCAAGGTAGGCATTGGTTAAAGTGGACACCTTCAAGACTAATCTTGTCAGATATTAGAAACTGTGAAAGCCTGCTCTGGCTAGTATTTACTTGTTCTGAGTTTTGAAAACACAAACAAAATTGGAAAGTTCAACTAAAAAAGAAGGAAGCTTCCTACAAGTGACAGATGGAACTTTGAGTTAAAGGTTTCGGAGACAGAGGCTTTACTTTGGATCCAGTAAGTGGCTTAGCTGCCCAACTGAACGTAAAGAGAGGACTTATGAAGTCTTGTTAGAAGCTCAAAGAGGAGCTTAAGCGTGAGTATTTTCCCTTGCACTGTAAAAGAGGACCTTATCTTTTTCTTTTGGCTGTCTTTGTATCCCTACATAGAGCAACACTGTTGCTATTTATGACACCCCAATCCAGGGTGTGTCACAGATAGCCTTAAAATGAATAAGCATGCATAAACTGAAAAATAGCATTGAAGAAGATTAATGTAAGCTTAAATGTATGCTTTGCTTTTCTGTTTTTTTACATTAAAAGATTTTAGTGCAAAAGGTAAAGAAGCTACTGTAATACAAAAGGCCATCATTTATCTGTAGTTTCTCACTTTGTTTTCTAAACAACGGGCAGCTAATAAAGGAAAAAGGTATCATTCTGTTGCTCTTCTGATAAAAGAGAAATTGCTTGTATTGAAAGAGCCATTGTTCAGTCTTATGTAAATACTGAATGTTGTAAAAACAAGGAGGGGTTTTTGTGTAGTGCTACAGCAGATGTTGGAGGGAATGGCATACAGTCTCAAAAGAAAAAAAATAGGGAGTTCATGATGGGAAAATGCAGTCATGTAATTAAGCAAAGGAGAAGAAACACATGACCTAATGGCCATGAAAAACTACCAAAATCACACTGTTTTTATAGGGAAAACACATCTGCCACGTGTACAGTACTCTGTGTTTAAATGTAAATAGTCACATAATGAAACACAGCCATTTGTTACAGCATTCTTATATAACAGACATTTACTGTTCTGTCAGGTAATTAAGGCCCTGGATGTGAAAAGTACAGAGCTGCTGAAATACTGTTTTGAAGACCCTAATTTTGAAGAAAGTAGTATGGTCTACTGTCTTTCAACAGGCATAAAGAAAGATGAAACATCTGTAACAAATTTGATTCTATTTCCTTTCCACATGCTGAGTTTCAATGCAAAGAGAAAGTATTTTTATTCAAATGTCTTAAACTTTACAAAGAATGTACTCTGGTTCCAACACTTTGAACCAGCATTTTAAACTGTTTTATCCAATTACAGGGCCGTGGGGGATCTCAGCAAACAAGAGGCACAGGGCAAGATCTATCCTGCAGAAGACACCAGTCCATCACAGGACAGATGACCAGACACAAACACACCAGGGCAAAGTTTTCCCAGAACCCAATTACTAATGTGTCTTTGGACTGTGGAAAGAAACCAGAGTAGCCAGAGGAAACAAATGCAAACACAGAAAGAAAGTAGAAACGCAAACAGAAACCACCCAGGAGAGGAATTGAACCAAATAACCTAGCACTACAATGCAGCAATGCTAACCACTGCGCCACTGCGCCACAATTATACCAGTGTACTTTACAGAATTATATTAATGAAGTATTATGGGGAAAATGTGAAAAGAATAAAAGCATTTCATAATATATATTCCAGCATGGTTCTCATGTTTTCAAGTGAATAGTTAATACCTAACCAACCTGTAGCTCATACTCTTGTTTCCATAGTGCTTTTGATGTTAACAATTACATATTAACATTTGAACTTTTAATTCAAACTAAAAAAAAAAACAACAGACTCAAAACTGCTAAAGAATAAGATCACAGTTCTTTTTTATGTTTTGGCAAATTCATAACCTTCCATGATGTACTTTTCTCAGCCTTCCAGGTTTAAACATCCTAAATGATTGCCAGTGGGTTTCCATAGGAAGGACTGGTGAACACAACAAAACAAATAAAACAAAGCTTGAGCTGTTCGCATTCAGCCAGGTAAAGATCAGATGAAAAACACTGGCACGGAAGAACTTGAGAGTCAATATTTAATGATTTGTCATCTTGTTTTACTTCAATTATGCTGGTGTAACTTAGTGTACTACTGTAAATAAAAATACTACTGTAAATACTACTGTCACTATACTGGGGCATTAGGACCCACATGGACCACAGGGTGAGCACCCCCTGCAGGCCCCACTAACACCTCTTCCAGCAGCAACCTTAGTTTTCCCCAGGGTTGATAAAGCTTTCACATATTAATCAAACTGAAAAGTTCTAATATGCATGCTATTATCATTTCTTGAAATCATGTGCAAAGTAAATATAATCATACAGATTGAGGTTTTATATATGCAAAACAAGGCATGCATGGTGGCACAGTGGTTAGCATTGCTGATTTTCATTACTGGGGTCCTTGGTTCAATTCCTCTAGTACTATCTGTGTGAAGGACAAACAAGGAAGTTCTAGAAGCTTTCAAGTGAGCCTAAGTGTTAAAATAATACTGGAACTATAGTAAAAAAGCAATGTGACTTTGTTTTAGACAGTCGCAGTTTGCAGTACCAGTATTGACAACAGTTGAAAAAGTAAGTCACGTGTTCATCTTGGTGTGTGCATAAACCCCATTTCACCATACTTGCAATGTATTGCCAATAGAAAGACATCTATCGACATCTAATCAATTAGTCAAACAGCTTGTGTAACGGACTGTGTTTCGATAAGAACCTGTCATCCAGTGTGGGCACAAAAATGATTGCTGCAACCTGTGAGGTGCAAATCTCAGATACATCTAAATGTGATCACAATTACAAGGTTTCATGTCAATCAGTGCAGCAGTTCCCAGGATAATCATTTATTTTGATTTTATTTAAAATTAAAAAATCAGAAGCAGCTTTATCTGTGGAATATTAAAAGTTTCTATTCAATTGGTGCAGCAGTTCCCAAGAGAAAGGCATATTTGATTAAAAAAATACCTTTCCATCTTGGTCCAGTATATGCAGGAACACAAACACATCAGTGTTTATCAAGAAGTTAGTTTTAGACTGCATATTGACAACAAAGAAAAATAATCAGGTGGCCACCCTGGTTTAATCAGTACATTATATATCATAAAATATATGCCAAATACATTTATCTTGTTGGCAATACACTGTAATCGTATTTCTAAAGTTTGATGTGTACTAGCAAAATACTTTTTGAGCATGAGCCACCTGCATGACAGGCCATTTTCTTAAAAGGGGTTCTATTACTCACTGAGAGGGTAAAAATTATTATAACTTCAGGTAGGATTTGTGCATTGTGGAATGTAATCGTACATGGAACAATAGGCTTATTCCATGCTGAAAAGAAGAAAGAAAACAACGTGTCGGCCGTGGAGCCTTCTTCAGGTGTGAAGAAGACTCAGACCTGAAGAAGGCTCCACGGCTGAAACTTTGTTTTCTTTCTTCTCTTTTCAGCATGGAATAAACCTATTACTTGTTCCTTTGCAGTCTATGCATGCTGACTCAGCCACCCACCAAATGTAACTGTACATTGAATAAAAGATTTGAACTATTGAAGAAATCCGTCATGTTTCCATGCAGTCCGTTCATAAAGAGTTTGAAAGGGTGTTCAAATGCATGAACACATGTTTTTTTCATAATCACAAAAGAATAAATAAAATGCCATGACCCTCAGCAGGAGACTGAAATTGGATGAATAAATAAGTAAAATTCCACTTTTGTATACAGTATTCTGCCCATGCTAATTAATCACTTAAAATTTAAAGAACACTGCATAGGAGTCTTTTACAAATTTTATCAGTCGTCTTTATTCAGGGCGTCCAGTTTTGAAGAGAATTTCGGCACAAGTTGATGTCTAAAAGTAAAACCAAAAAAAAGTGAACAGCTCACAACTGGAAGAAAAGATTTTAAATTAGTTTTTTTAAGTTTTGCCAAAAAATAACATATAACATTGAAAATTATAGGCACGTTATATAAAGTTTTGCAAAAATCTTATTCAAAAAGTCTCTGCTGAAAAATATATGGGTTAAATGGAATGAAGATCTGGGAAGGAGTAATGTAGCAGAATCATAGATTCTGGGTATGACATATTATTACTATTAATTAGATACAAAATCAATAATGTATTATAATCACAAATGTATTATACTAGAGGTAAAATCAACCATATTGATGTTAAAAAATCTGATATACTGTACGGATTAAATTTAAAATAAAAAGTGATTTACTAATTGATTCCTTTTAAGAATGCTGGAACCTAACGCCGGAAATGCTGGAAAGTTCTTATAGTATAGGACTATTAGACAGTTGGCTATCCTCCACTGTTATTGTTGTTTTAAGTCAATCGCTACGTTTACTACAATATACAGTGCATGATCATTCTTTGAGATACCCATTAGGTTGAATTATGATACTCTGCTATAATTTTAAAGTAACATCTGTTGCACCAAGTTTGCAAGAATGTTAATGTTATTTATGGTTTTAAGAATTGAAAAGATGCAGAACCACACAATTTCAAAGAATATGAGGAGATGCAATCCAAACTTTGGAAGACATTTGAATTCACTGTATAAATTAGAGAAGGAGCAAGAGAACATCAATAATTGCATTGTGGTTATTATTGTTATTATTCTATTACACAATAAGTGGTTATTTATATTACATTTTTAATATATTTTATCATGTTATTTTTTTTTTTAAGTTCTTATAAAAAAGAAGAGATTTGAAACTGCAAAAAGGTAGGTCATGCAGAAGAAGAAAAGTGCAGGGCTTAAAACAAATCTAAATGGTATTAAGCAAAACTAAATGGTATCAAGCAAAATAGTTTTATTCAATAAGCAGATCATAAATAATTTCACATAAAATATTTGCAAGGGAATTACAAAGAGGAACAATTTCTGTTATTGCCAGAAAAACAAACTGTGAGTTGTACAGAAACTAACGTCTCATCCGGACACAAACTGGACCTGCTTTGCAATGTAGGGAAGTCACTACTTTTGAGTGATTTCCTTGTCAATCCAGTGCACAGTCCAGGCTTCTTCCCATTAGACAAATGTCACACATGGCTTTACAATATACATCAAAACTTGTTTCCAATTTCCTACAATTCTTGTAAAAATGAGAAGGCGATTATCATTTTTATATGAAAACTTAAGAGATTTTAAAAAATGGGTTAAACAAAAAAAAACATGCATATCTTTTTCTCTCCCCTTTTCTATAGTTTCTGTATTAAATGTATGAAGTAGCACTCATGTCTGCTTACATTCCACATAGACTGTCTCAGTGAATGGCTACATACATAATTCTGACAGCGGTTAGCAACTATGAAACAATATGCATGTTCTTCTTTTTCTATAAAAGAAGCACGTAACAAGCCTGTTGGGTGTACTATTTTGTCTGAAGTTGACACCTTTCCTTTAGAATTGCTGTGTTCATTATCAAATACTTCACTGGTTTCAGGTCATGTATATCTGGCTCAATCATTATCATCTTACAATTATCTTAGGATTCCTGCATTCTGCATGAACCTACCCCACAAAGTCAGGTGGAGGTCTTGTAAAGATTTACCACTTTGCAGGTATCGTAAAACATGACTACCTTTACAGCATAAGCTAGTGTTGGGTGTGTTATCTACTTTGACAACTGCTGCTGAACGTGGAGCAAAAACTCATAATAGGACAGGGCTGCTTCTGTTCGGTCTTCAATTAAATGCTGGAAGAAGCTGGTCTTGGCAGAAGTGTCGTCTCTGAAAATTAAAGTAAATGCAAAACTGAATAACTTGCAGAGGAATTCTGCACAGAAACATTTAATTTCGTAATAGTATAAAGTAAGATAGAAATCAGAAGCTACAGTATTTGACCTGCTGTCCATCAATGCTGTTCCTACCTTTTCACAGTATTCTCTAAACCTAGGATACTCTACACACACATCCTCCTCTATTAAATCACAAAGTTTTGCAACAACCATGTTCTTAATTATTTAATTAATAATTAGCAGGTAGAGATGTGCCAATTGAAAGCAATGGAGTGGACTGGAAGGAGGTTTTAATCTCAGTATCACTGTTTTGAACAGTCCCACATATCAAAGATCCCTGAGTCAGTTCCACATGATTAGAGGAAGCTTACTGCACTATTTTTTTAGGAAAACTGTGCAACTATAGTACCCCATTGCAGTAGCTGTCTATGATTTTAATACTTCCAAACTTTTGCCTTGCATTTTACTCTGTGAAGTGGAAAGAGCTCATGTTCATGGATGTTCATGTGGGTTCATGTCATACCTGATGCACCTAAAAAAGCCGAAATGCATACACAGAGTTTGAAAAGCCTAAAGTACTTACTTCACAATGTAAAGGGTATGGCTAAATGATCTGTTCTCTTGAAGCCAATTAATAAAAGCTCTTGTTCTTTCAGAAGAAGGTGTTTCCAATTCTGGAATCTGAGTCTGTGCATTAAAAAAACAAAATATCAACAATACAAAAAGATATCAAGACCAACTTGTAACACAATAAAAAGTATAACAATAATATCAAAGGTGGTGAATTTACTCAATTGTTCCTCCCTTTTTCCTTTCACCTGTGCTAAAAGTATACCTGGCTGAAAAAAAGATTAACATTTCTGAAAGAAGGTTGCACAACAAGATCAGATTGACCAGTGAGGGGAAGGGAACCCTGGTCTTGCAGTGCTGCGTTTGTTTGAGTTTTTAAGCTCATAGTTCTTCCACTTCCATTTTGAAACCAAAATTATCTTGAAACTAGGTTCACACCTTCCCCCTTCTCTCAACAACAGACTCGTTTCCTTCTAATACTCTCTATTCGTTTGCAGGTTTCGACTTTACACATCTCGTCTTCGCACCTAATGAGTGCCCGCTCTGCCTCTCCCCTGCTCCCGCCTCCCCTCCACTCCCAGTTTATGTTCTCCTATGCTATATAATCTGCTGCTGACTTCCCTGCCTTTCTCACACCCGAAGAAGGCTTCACAGCTGAAACATTGCGTCTCCTTTCGTCTCTTTTCAGCATGGAATAAACCTTTACTTGTTCCTTTGCAGTCTATGCATGCCGACGCAGCTACCTACTTAAACAAGTTCTTCGACTTAACTCATTAAGGCCACAGATGTAAAAAAAAAACTTAAGTATTTGATAGTGATTTTAGTTTGTTGTAAAGGGCTCATATATAACTGTATAATTATGACATTTATATGGTGATTTCACAAAAACAATTACCTAGGAATAGGTACTGTGTTGTAACAACTGTATGGTCTGTTATTAACCCATAAAACTTAACACTAGGCATCAGTTTAAAATGGCTAACCTTGTGCAAATGCAAAAAACACTGAGTTGGTTGTTTTATTTATTCAGTTTAATTAATGGCAACTCATGGAAATGTCCTTACCCTATGCAATGACATGGAAACAAAAGCGGACTGCAATGTTTTCAATAAGAAATAAGATAAGATCACTTTATTGGCCATATACAATTTCTTGTATTAGGAATGATTATTTTTTCACATACACCAACTTGCTCTCCATGACACACACAGACAGAGAGGGAAGCTTGGGGTCAGAGCGCAGGGTCAGCCATTTATACGGCGCCCCTGGAGCAGTTGGGGTTAAGGGCCTTGCTCAGGGGCCCAACAGAGTAGGATTCCTCTGCCGGCCGCGGGATACGAACCGGCAACCTTCCAGCCACAGGCGCAGATCCTTAACCACAGAGCCACCGCTCCGCGGTTGACAAATAGAAGGACAAATATTCATGACGTACAATGCCCTGGGTGCTTTCACAGAATCACCACTGAAAATAAAATTTCCTGTGCTTAATGATTAGAGGTGCTTAATGATTAGAGAAGAAAGATGTTATGAAGCCTGTGGTCATGGGTAAACAAACTCAGGAGTTCCCTGGGAAATATGCATAACTGCTTCTGCTGGAATACCACAGTGTGTGCCTGCTGAGTGCCAAAGCAAATCATATTTAAAAAATCTGGCTCTGCTACATTTGATACATCAGTTCTGGCTGCATGATAATGCCAGGTCACATACTGCTAACAGCACTGTGTTTATGGGGTTATGGGTAGGACTTGCTGACCCATCGGCCTCATAGACCTGGCTTGGCATCCAGCCTTTTAATTTCTGAAAGTAGCAAATGCCCAGTAGTCAAAACGGACCAACATGCAGGATTTCATCAACACTAGAGTCGATTACAGATGTCAGGGAAAATAGAATGCGTTATTGGTTATATTGTGCATGCACCTATGTACAATCCACTTACCATATTCTGTGGGATTGAAGCATGATTCTGACAGCCCAACACATCTCTAATAAAGGACTCGTCACAGCATTTACCCACCCATAAGTAAAGAACCTAGAGGAAATAAACATTCAGGCTTACTGTTATTAAACCCAACATGTAATACTCTACATGACAAGACCATTCATTGTGAAACTATTAAAAATCATAGTAAAACATTAAGTGACCTAACGGGTAAAAGAAAAAATGGGCCGGACATAGCCTAAAAGTAAATACATTTTTATTTAATGGACTAACAAGATCAAATTTATGAAGAGAACACTGAGTGAATTAAGAACACAGAAAATCAAGAAGAGCCCAGTACTCACTGTGCTACAATCCATGAGAAAAGCCCCTTCTCTTGTCAGCTTCTCTGCAGTGAGTTGGAGAATAGAAGGCTGGGGCACAATGCTGTCATTAACATGAAGCGCGCCCTGTGAACAAGTTAAATTGGTCAACAAACATTACAATTCCAAGTATCCTGAGCTGATTATGTACAGCATACATACAGTGCCCTCCACATTTATACATAACACCTAAAAATAACAAAAACATAATTTCATTAATAAATTATGGATTGCTTAAAGAGTATTATAGGTTTTAAATACAAGTTTATCTTGTAATTTCAATAGCATTGCACAAGGCAAAGTCCTACTTGTCATAAATAATTAAATCTACAAAATATAAGGATCACATCGATTCATGTCTATAAGTAGTCAAATAATATGGTAGCCTCTGGAACTATACAAGGTTTTTTTTGTCCCCCCCCTCCCCAGTATATATCATTCTTACATGAATATATTGATCCCCCATGTCACATTACCTCATCAGACAGATTGTCTATTCTGTATAGGTTAGGATGAATCATGCGCATTATTTGCTGCAGGGGCTGACTTTTGAATTCGCACATAGCAAAAACCCGGTCATCCAGACGTGTGCTAGTGCCTGTCCTCAGGGCTTTCTGCAGAACAGAATGAAAACTGGTAGGTCAGTTAGCTCTACAGTACAGCAAACATGCAAAACTAATACAAAAGGGAATATTTAAAAACCAACCTATCCGATAAATATATGAAGGGCAGTACATAATACACCAATACTTAACGGATTACAATTGACAGCCATCTTTAATTTTATCTAGGGTTCTGCTGTTATCAACTGGAAATCACTGCTCTTGAAAGTGCAGTAGGCTGCTTTTATAATATTTTTAATTACCCAGGTTATGAATGTTCCTGTCTTGAGCCCACTCTCTGGCTCACCATAACCCTGTTTTAGATTCAGCGGCTATTAAAAACAAATTGATGTACAGTATATTTTTAATGCTGCATCAGCCAAGACACAGCACTTGGGTTTATAATATTTTAATAATTAATTAGGTATATACACTAATAAGCAGGTAGGCCTCCTCTCATTTATTTCATTTTCCACTTCTAGTATGAATGACAGTTGCATTTTAGTCAGGCAGTGGTTACATTATTAGTGACAAATGTACTTCTTTATTTCAAAACAATAATAAATATCAACACAGCAGAGATACGCTACAAGTAATTAGGCAGTTTGCATTTTCTGCATTTTTCCTTATGACATATGAATGCATCCTTACTGGATTGAGGGTCTCCTTACTTGGGACTACAGACTGTTACCCACTTTACCTGTTTGAGCAGTGCTAAGACATAGAGGGGGAAGAGTCGCAGTGAGGCAGGAGCAATGAGGCTGTTCTGCTGGAGGTTGGAGGTAGTGGACCGGTATGCAGCCAGAGAATCCACCACTGCATTTACCAGTGCATCCCGTGCATCCGACAGATTGGAAGACACAGATCGGTCGATAGCTTGAAAGACGCACAAAAAAATCCCATAAACATTTTCCACAAAACAACAAATTCATCTAACCATGATAAAACGTGGAGTGAGAGGCGATTTTATTAAGTATATAAAACTTTAGAAGGTCAACCCAAGGGACTACACAGAACACAAAACCATAGCTGGGAAGTCACATGGGAATTCATTTAGGGAAAAAAAATGGTAAAGTCTGCTTTTATACAAAGGATCTGGATGTTTTGATCAGACTTCCTAGCCAGATGGTTGAGACCCAAATTTATTTTTCCCCAGACTTTTTTAAGAACTGATTGAATTAAATTTTAGACTTGCTTAGCTACTAAACAACATGCCTTGATATTATGGATGGAAGCAAGATGGAATATAGTGGTTTTCTTTTAAGAAAGTGAAAGGAGTGAAAATTGTATATTTTCAAAACACACTCTCAGCCAGAGCCATTAGTAAAAGAGTACTTTCAAATACAGTGCTTTAGGGTTTTATTTTTTTGCCAAAAATATACACCACATATCACATTAGTTTTTATTTATGCCTTTCCCTTGTACCAAATGCACATGAACTTCTTATCTTGACATAAGATAAGCCCAAAATGGTGTTCAAAATGTATTTGGTCAGCCAGTAGTAATGCGGATTTGAAGGATAGTAGAAGACAAATGCATTAACAATGACAGAGGTTTAAAACTGTAATACAGAATACATAAAAACTTTAATTTTGACTGTTCCACTTGCCAACCTCAAATCATAAATCTTCCACTTTATTAATGGAGGTTTTTGCACCTACTCAAAGTCTTCTTTAATTTTTACATATTCCTGATGGGCAAGGTACTTATTCTCATGGGAATATTATTTACTTTGTTAATAACCATAAAAGCTACAACACTTACTTTCTTTACAATGAAAAATGTCCTTACAAACTGACAGTCTTATCCATCACTTAATTTGGAAAAAGACTGAACATCATATTGAATAAATTGACATCTGGGTAACATGATTCCAATTAACTGTGAACCACAGATTACTACACATCAGTTGTTCCATATAAATAACTGAAAGGTACTTTTTTCATTATTAAAAGTCTAAGAAAGCAGGGTCTGTAGTGTAGTGTAATATGTAGTACTCACCCATATTTGCCAAAAGGCACGTGATGGCTTGAACATCAGCCCCAGCAAAGACATCATTCAGCGAATTCACAACAGGCAAACACAATGTGTGCACCCGAATTCTTCTCTTGCCTGAAAAAGGGAAAGTTTGTGGGGTTCTGTACAACAGTCTGATGTCAACTCAAATAAACCTTCAATGGCTTCTAAAAGGAAATTTACAGGTGTAAATGTAAAGGAAAGGAAACCTAAAAAATCACTTTCAGTACAAAGCCTTAAGAGAACAAACAAATCTTGACTCAGTTGTTTTGCGATTTCCAATGTGGGATGTTGTTGAGACACGTTTTACTAGAAACCAATTCTTTTATTACCTTTGCTGGAAGTGTACAGAAGGGCTGCCTGAAAGCAAACTAAAGATGTGTCGGCTAGGCTTTCTTCAATTGACATTTGCACAGCAAAGCCAGAGTCTGGATTAACATTTGCCAGGGACAGCAGATCAGTAGAACGGACAAAGAAATTCCCATGAAATGTGTGGATAGAAAGTCCTGGAAAAAAATAAATAAATTGTTTAAAGTAACACAGAGATTTTCCATACTATAGTCATCTTATTAAAGAATGCATCATAAGGTTAAAGATATGAGTTCCTGAAGTGAATAACTGGAATTGGCTCCAACAAAAGCAGTGTTATAAATAAATTAATCAAAACTCAAAGAATACCAGAGATTAGCAAGAAACTCAATATACAGGAACTAAACTTGAAAGCAAATGCAGAATTAATGAGTGCAGAGCTTACCTTTGGTACATCTGATTCTCATTACTGCCTCAAAGCCAATCTTTCTGGTTAAGTATCTCTGGATGTCTTTCTGAAATTTCTCTGTTTGGGCAGGATTGTGTATGTGATGGAAAGATGGATAGTAAAAGATGCTTCCAGCTGAATATTTAGATACACAAGCTGAGAAAAGAAACATTTTGTGTTATTACCTAATGAAACAAATTTTTCAAGGCACATTTAAATAATGCCAAATGGGGGAAATAATTATTTTTTTATTACACAAGGTATAAATGTTGGATATTTTAACTATGCGAACTATTAAATTAATCAATCATCTTTAGCTTGTAATGGTTTAATACTAAATTGATAATTTTTTTATCAGAACTCCAAGGGATAGATTTTGGGGAAATCAATAATTACTTTTACATAAAGTCTACAGAGTACATATAGAATCTTTTAATGTTTCTTATAATAATATGCAGCATTCATCTGTGCAAAACAAAAAAAAAATACATTTGTAAATTAATACCCCACTGAATTCATACCTAATGATGCCAGATCAGAATACTGTGAGCTCAAAAGGAAAAGGTCCACTGCAATCTGTTGTCCAGAGCAGTCTAATGCTAATTTCTTGTAAAAGTCTGTTGCTGGTCCTAAGTGTTGCACAACCTTTAATCGGAGAGAGATGAAAACTTTTATTGGCATATAATGTGGAAAAATCAATAGATACAATTATGTTATTTCACACCTATGTTAAAAAAAATAAAAATTGCAATCTCATATCTTGGAACTACAACCAAGACCACAACATACTTAACTTTATACAGAAGCCGTCTTATAAATCACAGAAAATGCAACAGCTATGAACTATGAAAACAGCGATGCGATAGAACTTTTGTCACCAATTGAAAATTCATTGCAAGCCACCCATCATAGCAAGTTTTTGAACTGTCCCTGACAGAGGTGTACATGGTGTTTGAAACTGAATCAGACCAGTTGAATGAGACCAATATCTTTAACTGCCACTGTTTAGAGACCAAGTACTAATGTTGCAGTATACCTTAACTACATTTTTCCATTTAACACCTAGTTGATATTCCTAACACATTTGTGTTTGGTTTCCTTTTAATAAAACGGTGTCCCCTTCGATGCAAACATATAATGTCTGTCAATTATCAATTGTATGGATAACAAAACTCCACGTTTTTGACAAAGGAGATTTTCTTTCATGTGTTTTTGTCATTGTTTGGTTATTGCCTTGGGGAAAAAATGCATTTAAATGAGATAATATTGTGTTAAAATACAATAATGAATTTGTGAACAATACAGCCTAATATATTAATATCATGCAATATATATGCAATAATAGTCCCATGCAAAGCAGTATTGTCTTTAACAGAAGAATATCATCACACCCCTCTTTGTTCAAATAAATTAATCTAAAGGTACTCTGTACTGTCTCCTGTATACACAAAGTAGAACATGCTGTGATTGAGCATTCCAAGGTTAAACGTGTGTCTTTTTCATCATTTCTGTTAAAAGCAGAAAGAGCAGAAGAATTAATTCTTCAAGTGAACCTGCAGAAACACAATGTATATAAGTTTTGCCTAATCTTTCAAAAAATTTTAAATGACTCAAGTTGTATCATAGTGCACTGGATAATTGACTCAGATCTGTACATATACTTTAGGCCACTTCAAGCCTAAAAGGGGACACACGTTCAAATATGGAAAAAGAACTGCAGAAGTCATTTTTCAGTACTAAAAGCTGGGTGTATACTGTACCTTGGTACTAGATCTTTGGTTGGGGTCTTCTCTGGAGTGCAACTGTCCAGCCCCTAAAGAAGGCAGCTGTGTTTGGAATACAGAGACCCGTCCTCCTGTTGGGGACATGAGCTTGAAGGCAGCCTGCAAAGCAGGACCCAAAGCACTGTGCGTCTCTCTGGTGTGGGTGAACATGTTGGGCAGAGCGTTAAGCAAGTCCTTCACCAGCTACATCAAGAAAAGAAAAGAATTTCAGACAAAGAGCCAAAAGATTTCACCTGCTGATGATTAAAAAGCTGTTGATAAAGCTACAGAACCAGATGTACTACTAGGTTCCACAAAATACATAAAAAGAAAATGTTTATATTAAAGTAAAATTAAATCACGTCTTTTAGAAATTGACATTTTTAAGTGAACTTACTGTATTTTCAAGAGCATAAGTCTAGACCGAACATACATATAAACTGGTAGCAGTATCTCAAAAAGTATAAAGATTAAAAGGAATAGCCTACATAACTTGTACAGTATTACAACTGACTGTGCAATATTTAAGAAAAAACCCAAGTGATGTGTGCAATATAAAGATTGTTTTTGTAGAGCCCATACCTCTTTACTATCCTTGAGATTTACTAATAAACTGTCAGGTGTAGGTAAAAAGATATCTGAAAAATACAAACATCGACATGTACAAGTTAATGACTACCAAATTGTGATTTTTGCTTCACAGAAGGGTCATTCCATGTCACATTACACATCATGACACCCAACATCTCAGATTGCTCTGAAATGATTTGTATAGTTAGAGACAGAAAACATAAGCATCCATGTAACTATTTTGTAAAAATATAGTTTAGTCAGGGGAAAACAAAGCTGATTGATAGCATCCAGAATTGGTCTTATTAATTTAGCACCAAGCTTTACCTTCAAGAGATAATGTTTTGGAAATGTAAAGTTAAGAATAAGATCAGGAATTTTATTTTGTCATCTAGCAATGTAAAATTTGAAAGAAAATTAAAGCAAAACTGAAACTTTTGTACATGACTACACTTTTTCATTTTTTTGTCTTCGGGGCAGACTAGACATGGACAAAAGTTTCCAGTTTTATTTAGTTTTCTATTAAATCCTGATTCACTTAAACGTAAAGCTTTAAAAACACTGAGGACATTCCTCTCACTTAAGAACAGCGGCACCTCGTGGCTAGAAATTGGAATTACCACAATATCATGCAACATTATTGCCCATGGGTGAAGTTTGACCATTTATTTGGATTCTTCAGGTTCTAATAATTTTTAGGCTTTGGTACTAATTTTGATGCTGGAAATCCAGCTGGATTTCTCACACAATATTTCCAAACTGATCAAAGACTCCATTTTGTGTGTTATCAATTTGCTTAATTTTTCACAAACCAAAGCATACAAAACAATGTTACAGGGATGCTTATCATAGCTTTCTATAATTATACAAATCATTTCAGAGTAATCTTAGATGTTGGGTGTCGAAATCCACTTTTTTGTGTGTTTTCAGACAGAATGACCCAGAATGATAATTCAATTATTCAATTAGTGACGTTTCACTTCAAAAGAAACAGGAACATTCTGGTACCAAATTCACTGTTTTGCAGTAAAATGACAGTGCTGAAAATAAATGCATTAACCAAATGAAAATATATCTCATAAGAACACATCTTTCCAAGTCTCAGGTGATTTATCACACACTTTCAGGCTTATCATTTATATTTGTTATACTGTAATTTCAGAATTAAAATTGATTTTTTTAAAAACACAATGCTTAGTGGCATTTATTTTAAGAAGCATTACTAATTGCCTTTTCGTAGCAAAGAGTCCAAAGTTATTATGAATGTTCAGGCAAATCTAAACAACTAAAAAAAAAACATTCTTCCAAGATTGGGAGGAGACTGAGAAAGCCATAGACTGCACTTCATTGCACTTTGTTTTAATAAAAAAGGAGGGCTAGGCTACCTATTGCCAGTGTAGAAACTGTGACAACAGGGACAGATGCCCTTTATGATCTTTGTTATCTTAGCATTGTTTAATTGCCCCCTTTCACCTTTTTGGGGACTGTGAGCTCCCATCCTTTGTATTTTTATTATTTGTGGAGCTCTAATTTGAAACATAATTGCTAAAGAGTTAAGACGTACAACCCAATGGAGCCTTATTATTAACGGCTATTAGTAAAGTAATTTTCTTTCCCCATTCCTCAAAATGACTTTCAAGACAAAGTTGGGACCTAACTTAACATGGGATGTTGACACAAAGCAGCATTCTCATCTCAAAAGAAGAGAATCCTTTCCTTTACTGGCAGAGACACACAATAGTTACAAATGAAAATAAAATTACAGAGGCACAAAAATCATAAAATATAATTGATCTGTAAGAATATGAGAATAGAATAGCTTGTACCTTCAATATCTGAAACCACAAGCATCTGAGGCTGTGACAGGCCCTCCTGCAGGTTATAAAAGTGAATAGTGCTGTCAAAGGTTATAAACCCCACTCTTGTCCGGGTATCGCCAGGCAGCCTTAAAAAGACAAGAACCAAGATCGTAAAAATGAAATGACATTTAAGGAAAACCCAATTCAGGGAATGTCTTAATGCTGCACTGAACACTTTGTAAGGAAATATTTTGTACAATGTTCAATTACTAACAGAATGCATTATCATGGCTTTTTACAATTACTCACTTGTCCAGGTTTTCAAGCAGTGATTGACACAGTACTTTCACATAGCCAGCTTCCACTGCATTATGCGACACGTCTAAGACAAACAGGTAGACGGCAGGCTGAGGAGGACGCAGCTGTTGAAAGACGTGCATGGATTTTACTCATCACTCCCCTTACATAACATTTCTCCTGAAAGCTAAAACTGACCAGAACAAAGCTGACTAAAGTTGAGTTTAACAAAAACAGATCTTTCACTTGGACAGTAGTATATTGTCATCCTAGTTTAAAAGTAGGATCATCCTAGTTTAAAAGTAGGTGACAGCAGAGGGTTAGGAAAAGGTGTGCAAAATAAGTTTATGCGTATGTGTAATCTTACATAAACAGACTGACATTGACCAGCAAATAACTAATGATGGGGCTATGTCACAATGTACATTTTTTGTTTAGTCAAAGAACATAATGTAAATTATGTCGACAGGAAAAAGGAATAGTTATAACATTGAAAAATAAAATTTGATGCCTATTGCAAACAGCAAAAACAATTTAAATTAGAACACATACCATATAATCTGAAGATGCTATGAACTCTACAGTTGAGTTCTGTACCTCTGGTCGTTTCTGAGGTTCACCATATGACCGAGTCAGGGGATTATACATAAACTCATCTGGAACTGTAAGGAAAATTAAAATCTTCTGACAATCCCACTAAGACAAAAAAAACTGGTACACAAACAATTCTCAGTACTATTAAATACAATCACAGCTTATAGTAATGATAAAATGTAAATGTCCCATTACATTCATTTTTTAACTTGGTTTCTACCAGTGGAACCTCTGAAAATACATGTAATATGAATTAGTTTCTCTTAATTTGCAAACTTCTCCATTAAATAAAAGCATTATTTTGCATCTTTATCAAGCAATCCTTGAAGAGTGCAAATTCACACAATCCATCTTATTTATACTGTAGTGAAAACGAGAATGAGAATTCTGATAAGTTTCCACTTACCATCATTGACTCTGTAGCACAGGTTGCATTTCCACCTCCTTTGGTCAAGGAAGGTCACAAAAGGGTTAATGTATGTGCGACAAGATCGACACCTCACAATCGTGTTGGAGGTTATGACTGGTAATTGCTACAGAACAATAACAAAACAGAGATTAAGGGTCATTAGTTCTGGAGTCATGAAAAAGTTAAAAACAAGACAAATTAAAATAGGTTTGGCAAATAAAAACATCTATCCCAAGCACACAGTATAACAATTCCATCAACCAGGGGTCATCCAATATGGACACAAATTTCAGTAGTTTCTTCCAAGTTCTGGAGGAGAATGATTTGGTTAATGGATTACAAAGCTGCATGTTCCATTTCTGAAAGCAATGTCTGGACAGGTGCAAACCTGTTTGGAATCATACAAATTCTATAAATTCTATAAAGAAATGTTCCGGCATGGGTCTGATATCAACAACAGAAGGATTTACACCCAGTAAGAGACATAGAGAGGCACAGCAATGTAATCTCTACTGTCAGCAGCTTGCGATTTATCTTTCACAGACCCCCAAAGCTGAACAAGCATGATTAATATCAAAAAACAAGATTACATTTATTATAGGAGGCTATTATAAATGTCTCATTATGGTATTAAATCCTTTTTTTTGTCTTGTTGGTCTTTCAATAACACCATCTTTTTAATTGGTGTGAATACAAGAGGAAACAAAATCTAAAATCACTGAAAATACTAAAGGAGCAGAAAAACTGAAAGATTAGTCACCGTTAGATCTCTAAAGGGATGAAGAAGCAATCCCAGAGGCAGTTTGGCTTTGTTTAACAGCGCTTGGGTCTGAGGGATGTTTGTCAGTGTACATCTGAAGGTACTGAAAAAAAAGATAAAAAAAGAGGGCCACTAAATTTAATTTCTAAGGAAAGCTAAAATATTCTACATTTAAAATGTAATAATGCACACAAAAATTACAAGATGAATTTGGTTCTTGCTGCCCTCATAGACAAATTACATACATCCATTTGAAGAATATTTGGCCTTTAGTTTGTGATGTCTTCCTAAATTTCAAGCTAACTTTTCAGCATACAGATCTAGCAAAGAGAAAAAACAGAAACATTAAGATAGGGTTTCTTAAAAAGATATATATATATATTCCTAACATTTACTGAAAGGACATTAGGAATACTATATTAATGCAATATCAGATGTGTACCGATTTCAGTATACATGAATGGTCTGATGGTCTCTTGGCAGTTTTTCTTCACAATAAACTGGCAGTTGAATAAACCATGGTCCACTGAAGTTCAGCTACACCAGTGGGACATCTGCAGCAGCAGTTTTACACTAGTTTATAACAAATAGCTGAAGAAAATTATAATTAAAAAAATAGCCAGGAAAGGGACTTTAATACAAATGAAGGTAGAAGAAATTCTGCAATGTGTTATATCAAGAGAGTTTATACAATTAATCTCTGTAAGGCAAAAGGGATATGAAGATACTGTACTGCGTATCATAAATCTGACTGGATCTAGGCTAAATATCTTAAAAAACACATTGTTGTAAACAACACAGGCTAGCTCTTACCTGTGTTGTTCACTTACTTTGCACTGCAGTTTTTTTTCTTCAAGTCTGCACTGAGGTTTGGCAAAGGAGCTTGTACAGGTCCACTGGGCAGAACATTCCTCTCCTGCAGCAGGTTCACCGGCCTCAGCCCTTCCAGCTGCTGTTCTGGCAGACTCAGCCCCCCAAGAGCTGCTGAAAGCTGGTTCATTGTGGGACATGGCTGCAAGATACCAATATAAGAGTATGTGGGCTTGTATGTACAGAGGCAGTCCATTTTCAACTCAGTTTTGCTAGAAACCTGTAATGCTGAAAAAAAAACAAATACCTAAAATACATAAATAAAAACCAGGAGAACTCTTTTGTTAATTCTGATTCACATCTACATATGTTAAAGATATATGCTTTGGATTATTTCAAATATACATCTTTTACAATATACATGAAATCTTTTATTTTACCAGGTATTTCTGCTATCAATGGGACATTTGTGGACTAATATACCATACACATATAGGTACGGGGACCTTTCCACATTCCATAAGTCTTCTCCTCAGACAAACTGAGGTATTGACTTGGTCAATAAAGAACCCCAGTACGCTGACTAAATTGCACCCTGAGCTTGCACACACTGTTCTACCTAACTCCCTCCCCCATCAATGAAGTAATTTCTCCACTGTGTCTTACTGGCATGTCACCCAGCTGGATGCTGCACTTCAGTAGTGGATGAAGTGTGTGCCTTCTGTATGTTAAGGACCTTGGGATCCTACTTTTCATCCAATAATAAATGCAATTATTTTATAAATAAAGTAAAATAATTGAAATATTGAAGCAAAAGCCTCAAAACCGGTTTTAGACTACAGAACAAAGTTTTACAGTACAAGACAAAGACAAAGAGATGCTCTACCTGTGAAAACTGCTGGTATCCAGGTGGACACAAGCCAGTTGTCTGAGAGGGAATGGAGTCTGATCTGGACATTGGGCTCTGCTGGTAGCCTGGCTGTAGTGTGGGATAGCCATAGCCAAAGGGCTTAGCAGCCTTGGAAGCATGGGAAACAGGTGGGTTGTGGGCTGACATAGAAGACGAGTCTATAAAGGGACAGAATAATCATTGGAACCATTTCAGCAATAGATGATACTGCCATGGGCAAGTGCTGAACAGCTCTATTTCATTATGGGATACAGTACCAGCTACTATGCCACATTTGGTCAAGAAAAAAAAACAGTCAATAGAAGCCAAAGCAGTAAGTAGAAATGTATAAGTAATAATATTAATAAATAATGTAAAACTGGCATGTAAAAGATAGTCGATGATGTTCTGCGACATCCTCTCAATCATGTTTATACAGTAATTTATACAGTATGCTGAAATCAAATGTTAAAAAAATCTCCCACTATGGCATCTTATTTTTGTATCTATTATCATGTTTTTAATGGAACTGATGAATAACATTGTGGAAACTGACAAAATCAGAAACTTTAAAGGAACAGGCTTGCCCCTGGCTACCTCTAAATGGTAAGCCCACATTTACTGCACAGTAGA
The DNA here is from genome assembly GCF_040954835.1 of Lepisosteus oculatus. Taxonomy (NCBI): domain Eukaryota; kingdom Metazoa; phylum Chordata; class Actinopteri; order Semionotiformes; family Lepisosteidae; genus Lepisosteus; species Lepisosteus oculatus. The sequence goes on from NC_090696.1 coordinate 29,800,113, forward strand.
TCAAAAGTTTTTGTAATCTACTGCATATAACCTTTTAAATAATGTTAAACATGTTTTGTAATTGTGATTACATGTGCTTAAGAAGAATACCTGGGTAGCTCCCCCCTTCCAAGGCCTCATAGTTATTTGGAACTGGAGATGCGCTGCTGGTGGTTGAGGAGCTGTCTGCACCTGAGATGGAAAATGACAACATGCTGGAGAAGCCAGACACACTGCTTTCACCAATCAATCACCAGGCTGTGTGCCTACCAGAGCAACAACCTAAAAGGCATGAGGTACTGCAGAACTACTCAAAATAAACAAAGCAATAAGAACAGAAAGAAAAGCTACAAACAAGCTTATTCATAGGGTGAATTATGAGCCTGGCAAATTGAAAAAGACAAAGCCTAGTAATCCTATTACCTTGCTAAATTATCCATCTCTTTACAAAGCATACTAAAGGAATCATACACAGTAAACGAGTGAAGGCTCCATGTTGGCAAGGATCCCGGAGAGAGGTAAAAACTAGCTCTTGCTTTCCCAATGTGTAAAGTTGTAAATATTACCCAATGTTTGATATAACTATGCTATGGTAACTACAACACAGAGCATGTACAGTACAAACAAATTTCCAGGCCAAGATCTATTGTCCTCAGTTAACTCTATTACCTTCGTGCGTAATAAAAAGCATAAACTAGTCAGAAACTGCCCAAAGACAAAAGATTTATCTTCTTTGAAAATGCCAAAGAAATAAACTTGTTTTACTAACATAATCAATAACAGAATCAGCACCTCTGAGTTTATTTATCCACAGAGGACTCAGAAGACTTTGGACAAAGACCATCATTGAAGCTTTAATTTTTATTTCAATGTGTAATTATTTTAACACAGTCATGTATCCAGCTGTGTACCACTGGGATCACAGTTGAAACCGATGTTTTTCGGGTGAAGCAGCACTCGGTAGTCTAAGGGTCAGGGGGGTTGGTTGGGGAGGCAGCACTGTGCTTTGCAGTAGCAAGGAAAATCCAAGGGGTTTGGACAGGAACTGGGGAAATTCAACCCAGTGTAAACCAATGCAAAGTATAACATGCAGACAACATTAATTCACCAAGGTAATTTTGATAATCATCAACAAATAAATTCAACAGGGAAGAAAATTTAAAAGACAACACGAAAAAAAAACATTTAAAATAGGGGAAGGGTATGTTAAAGCTGAAGCAGAAAGATTCCAGTGAAAGCAACCAGAAAAGATTGACCACTTTGATGGGTAGTAAATTCTAGGATTTCAGAATACTTCTCAAAGCTCTCCTGGATTTTCCCAGAAGCAGCCTGCTAATGTGTGGCAATAAAACCATCAGCCTGTGAATTCTTCTCCAGCTTGTCATTCCCCGCACTGCCGACACAGAATCCAGAGTATTCGTCGCAATTTAAACAGGACCAAGTTGAGCTGCGGACGGTTGGTAGTAGATACTTGGGCAGGCAGCAGGGAGAGACTACCTCACTAGCTAGATTCGTCTCATGATCCTAGTCTGTTGCGCTGCTAATTTGAAAGCTGCAGTTAACAACCTTCAGCTCGGTTTCATCCTGCTCGGCTCTTCTTCCATGCAATTCCATCAGCCAGACCGAATCTCAAATGAATTAGCAGATGTTGAGCGCCTATTATATATATGACCTTAAGCAAGCAGAGAAAAATTCTATCTCATAAGAAGATGACAAAGAATGAAAAAAATCTCCTGTTAATTAACGCATAAGGCTCATATAAGAAAAAAGGCTGCGCATCACATTCTGGAATTGTCTGTTTGAAAGCAATCTAATGAAAATTGTTTGCTCTGAAGAACACAGTTCATTAGAAGGAGCTGTTAAATACATAAAGATCATCACAACTAATTATAATAAATATCTACAGACAACTTAGGCTAAATGTTATTATAGAGCTACGTATACATCCATTATCAGAAAGCTGCTTGTTCCTGGAAGGATTGTGGTAATCCAAAGCCTGTCCACAGGACTACAGCCTAAACAAGTAGCCAGTCCACATCAGGGCACACTTACAGGGACAATTCACAAAAACCAATGAGCATAGCCATCACGTCTTTGGAAACTGGGTTGAAAAACTAGAACACCTTGAAAAATGTCACATAAAAACATGTAGAAAAAGCCAGCTGCACCTCAGTCTATAAACAAACCCAGTTAGCAAGAGTTTTGAGGCATCAGTGCTAACTGTTAGTAAATAAACTGAATACAACTTTTTTCTTCAAATCTGTTGGATACCAACCTAGTTACTAAAAGCACTTAAGAGTGGCCTGAATCTACAGATTGTGTTGTGAATGCCACTGTGATTCTGGTCAGAGGCAAGCCTTAACTGACCTGTGTTTTTAACAGGAGGACTCCAAACAGCTAGAAGACTAGTGTTAAAAGGGCTGGAAAACTTTTAAAATAAGTGACCCACCCCTCAACCCTGAAATGGAAGAACTGATTAGAAACTGGATGGATGCTTTCCCCCCCAATCAACAATCTTATTTAGAATATGTACAATAATTTAAAAAATAAGAGCTGTATTCAAATAAGTAGTGTTTAATAATGTATTTCTTGCCTGATGCTTAATTATTTTTCCATTTTCATCAACGTACATTTAGATTAAAGTGTCCCTGTGTAAACAGCTCTAAAAGTATACTTTACAATTGTTATTGTTACCGGGGATCACTCATACAATATTAAGCAAGTTGTGAGGTTTTTTTGTATATCTGCAATCCCCATCCATCCCTCTACCAGTCACTGGGGAGCTGGAGCCTACTGTGGAAAGAAGTAGGCCTGGGCCCATTTTTCCAAAAGCCAATTAACCTACTAGTATGTTTCTGGATTGTGGGGGGAAAACAGAGCATCCAGAGAAAACCCAGGGGAACATGGGGAGAACAAACTCCAGTGCTGCAAGGCTGCAATTCTAACTATTATGCCCCTGTGCAATCCCCACTAGTATATATTCAACTTCAACAGACTTTAAAATATTTCTGTACATCTATAGATAGACTTTGATTGAATTCAATGATGTGCTCTGAACATCTCCAGGAATCCACACAGTTCTATACAGTCCCTTTGTAGACTAGCCAGACATCTTGTTTTTTCAATTTCTCATCATGTCTCATCTTACTGTACACCAATTAGGGTGGTGTCTTCTCTTGACAAATTAATTTCAGCAGTTACATTTATGTCAGCTCATCTGATCGTACTATGTAAATCAAAGTACAAGGGTTTTGTTCATATGGAGTAAAGCAAACAAATATACAGTATCTACAAAGTTCAACTGCAATAATGCAACTCTTAGGTGCTTCATATGTGCTAAGAATGATGGGACAGTTAATTAAAGTTATGTACATCTTTAGATAACTGACTTCTTTGCACATGCTCCCAATACCTTCTACAATACAAGGGACATTTGTGTACTTTACAAACTCATGTAGCTGGTGAATGCAAAAAGGCACAGAGATAAAGTTTAGCCCAAACAAAAGGATCAAAGGATTGTACTGTGTAGGTCTGCAATGTGATTTTAAAAGGTGAGGAAAACGAATGGAAATGTAACACATAATACGAGGTGGGCAAGGGACAGGGAAGGGGATGGAGGTGTTTGAGTATGTTGAATAGGTGGAGGGATTAAAAGCTAGCAGACCTGCTTCCTCATCCTCCTCCTCCTCCTCATCATCATCAGAGCTCGATGACAAGGGCGCTGCAGCAGAGCTAACTTGACTATTACCAACATATCCGTAGTGCATGCCTGTGGAGTGGAGAGCACAAACAACTGTCAGCAAAGAGAAAGAATGCCCCAAAGTCAAAGAACAGAGCACTCAGGACTGTCCTTGAACTTGCTTATTGTCACTTGGCAGTGATCAGATCATTACTTGGTGATGTACTTTAGCTTAGGATAACAAGCAAATATGTGTTAGTGCCTACTGTAATTATAACAAATATTTTCTGTATTACTGCACCTGAGTTAGAACATTCTTGTTACAGTTTAAAGGGCAAAATTACCATGTGTTTTTATTTTTCACATGCTTATGTGTTGGATTTTTTGTGACGTATCTCAACCTGTCAAACAGAGGAATCAGGAACCAGGATCTTTGTTCTGCACTACCACTGTGCTGGGTTATCAACTACCACAGAAAATACTTTCCTTATTGGCCACACGAAAACGAATGCACACAGCTGAAGTCCCTGTTGAAGAATGCATCTGTAATGCGTAAAGAATTTAGCTGGAATAGCTCATCCAGCCATGCAACATGAAAATCGTAATTCCCAGGTCCATAAATCTTTGCTGTGGTCTGGCCCATAACTAGATATACCTAGTGATAAAGTACAAATGAGCTTGAGCCCTGTACAAGCATTACAGCACAATCAGGAACTGTACCAGGAAAGGTGTGAGAACTACAAATGTCCGGTTGCTAGTTTTGTCTACACAATGCGTGAGCACCTTGCCTTGCCACAAGAGCACATATCATGATGCGATTTCAATAAGCTGACATATGCCCTTCCTATCAAAGCTGAGTTTCTAATGACACAGTTTTGTTAAACTAATCTCAAATTTTCCAGATCCAATGTTCAAAGCACAAACATTCAATAAATCTAGAAACAGAATATAACCTCTTCTCTCAATACTAATGTGTGCCCTTCACATTTTTTCCAAAATGACCTATGTCCTAATGACCAATAAATAAGGCTGTAACAGTATAGGTTACTAACTTGAATTGTATTTGATCAGTATAGACAAATAAAATTGAAACGCATTTTTATGTTGAAAGGATTTCAGTCAAGGATGTTGTCTGGGAACCTTTGTCTGAACCAGAAGGGTCAATGAGTGGAATAAGCTGCAAAGACATCCTTTACCATGAAACAGTACACTGGCTGAACTGAACAACTAGTGACATTATCCTCCTCTCTGGATATTAAATATAAATAAGTTATATTTAATATCCAAGCTGCAGTTACTCTAAGATAATATGAATGAACCACAGCAAAGGTATAAAGCAACAATAATTTCTCTTTTAACCACAGCCATAATGTGTGTGCTGTTCCCCAAATATGTTTTTGGTATTTAGGCTTATATGTTACAGCTACCAAATAAAACAAAGCAAATGTGATTAAATGCCTTTTCTATCTGTAATGTAGCATCACCTATGCATCAGATAGTGGTAAAAGAAAAAAATGCTCTATTTACCAGGACAGTAGGGCAAAACAGCCCTCCTCACTAAATTCACTGCTCACAATCCAGAAGTAGATCACCATCAGAGATGTCAGTGAGATCTAACAAGTCATCTTGAAATATCAAGCAACATACACATATGTAGCACATATGCACTACAAAGACAATACAAAATCAGGTGTTAGCACTGAATTTACTGTAGCTAGTTAAGCAGTTAAAAGTTCCACACAACCTTATGTAAGCAGAAATGTATGTAACCCATTTGCACTTACAACTGCTATTATTACAATTAATACAGTACTATAATAATACAAAATCACACTATTACAATGTTATTACAGTAAAGAATAATACTGTAAGCATACTTAGAGGAGTTATTTTATGGCACTTTTACATCACTATTGCTTTTCAACCATTACTAGGGTAACACTGCAAACACAGTGGTACTTATCATAGACAAGACTGAGGCCACATGCAACTTTTTATGTAAAACTAAAATTATGTAAATTTGGAGTTATGTAAATTGGGAAATATCAGTATAAGTCTAAGTAACAATACAAAGTTAAAATTATTAGCCTACAGCAAGTTTAGTCAGTTTCACTATATGAAAGGCAGGATGCTCATAAAACTCAATTGAATTCAGCTTGTAACCTAATATTTGCAAATCTCCCTATTCAATATGACTGCTGAATATAGAGATACGGAGCTTGGGATCTGTACATAGGACCTTAGGGGCATTCTTCAGGTATTGGTTAATAAGTTTAAACAAGTCAAAGAACTAAGCCTAAACTGTGAAAAGCCATTAAGATCCACATGTTAAATGAGCTTTCAGTGGGGGTCTGCGTCAGCATTTGTGCTGCACAGGAACAAGTAGAGGTTAGCTCCACACTGACAAGTAGGAAGAGTAACAATTTTGGATGCTGAGCCTTCTTCTGGTGCATATTACATCAGCTGTGCAAATTCTAACTGACTGACCCTCCCCCCCTACGAACATTCAATGCACTATGGAATAAAACAAAAACTAAAGAAATAAAAAATATAAAGATAGACATCCAGGACAGCTGTCTTAATAAAGATTTGCATTAGGAAATGACATGTCACTTCTTCTTCAGCTCCTTTAGCACTTCCACATACCAGGGCTGGGTGACTCTGTGTATCAACTACAGTGCACCTGAGGTCAAAGGTCAACATGGTGAGTTTATCAGATGAAACAAACTTCCTGTATCTGACCACAGGTCATTCATTCTTCTAATTTGAGTATAACTTTGTATTGCATGTCACAACTAGGGAAAAACTCTAATGAGCCAAGGCTTCCTGCAGACTTGCCTTTCTTACTTGGTTGGTGGGCTGGAGAAGAGCCCATGGGTGTAGAGGGTGTCCCAGAGCCTGGCCTGTCTGTGGCCGGGCTGTCAGTATTGGGATGGGTTCTTCCAAATGCATGGATTCCTGCCGGATGATGGCTTTGGTCATTCTGCTGTGCAACAGGAGGAACTGGTGCTAAAGAAGTACCGTAACAAAGGTGAGTGTTCAAAGTAAAACAAACAGCTTCTATTTGTCAATACACAGTAACTAAGCGTGTCAATGGTGCTAAAAAGGGTAAGTGTCTAAAGATTAGTTACAAATTAGCAAGTGACTAACAGTGGTATTTTACACTTATTAGGTTATTAACAGTGTTAATTATGTGATAAGGGAGAGTGAAACCTTGAAGACAGACCTCCAGGACATTGCCTTAATATTACTGCTGTCAGTTAATTCCAATATTTTCCACTCTGTTTTCCATTAAGTTTCCAGTACAGAAATTTAGTTTTCAATATTCTAAGATTTACAAGACACAACGGAATGCTGTATCTGACTGGCACCTTAAAACTAAAGCAAAAACTCCGAAGTTACGCTGCAAAGACAATAATTTTACAAATGTGGCGGATGACTATCGGGCAGCAAAAAGTACATTTATTCTGTTGCAACACAAACTGAATTTTACCTGCATTTGCCTGGCCATTGACAGCGGATTTGGTGGCAGGAAATGTGGCGCTGTAGCCAGCAGATACAGATCCAACAGGGACAGGGGAAGCATTGTTTCTCAAAGGGCCCTGTTGCGTAGATATCTGGGGGGCAGCCTGCATGCTGTGAGAAGGTGGGGCATTGGGCTGGCAAGAAGAGGAGTGTATTGTGCCATACTGACTGCTCCCTGGTGCAGCAGGATACGAGACACTAGGGTACGAGGTGGCATTTGCAGTGTTGGGCACAGTCACCACCCCTGATTGTGGTGGAAGTCCCTGAGATGAGGTGGTATATGGTCTGTAGTATGAGGTTGGGTAAACGGCAGGCTGGTAGTAAGGAGCGGGATTCATGGAGGCAGAAGAGGAAATGGAGGCATGAGGAGAGGCAGAAGGAGGAGGCCTGGCACCGCTGTAGGGTTGAGGAGGACCCTGAGGCACTCCATATACAGATGTTTGCTGGCCTGGGGTGGCAGTGGGCTGCAGAGGTTGCTGGTGGCTGTTGTGGTAATAGTTAGTGCCGTACTGATTGGTCATCGCTGGGGCTTTGTTGGGAATCTGGACGTAGTGTCCCGGGACGGAGGTATAGTTCTGCTGAGGCACACTATAACCAGTCGTCGGTGGAAGCATTGAAGAGTAAGTCTGGGCTGGTCCTGAGGAGAAAAAAAAAGGAGGTAATCCAAGTTTTCAGGGATTCGTTGAAAATAAAAGATTTATCTGTTATTAAAAATGTCTATTTTGTATATGTAATGGTATACTGTAATTATTAAAAGTCACTTAAAAACTTAAAGCAATAAACACACTATTTTCTGGAAGGGGGTGATGAAGAAGAGAGGCAAAGTGAAAATATGCAGAAAAGGAAAAAAATACTCTAAACCTCATTTGCCTTCCATAAACTCAACTTGTATTTCATTACTGCTATCTCAATCATTATGATCTCAATGATGAAACCCCTGGAAACTAGAACAGAAAAGACAGGGTTATACCATACCCTTTTAAAGCAGCCTTAGGAAAACAACATAAGAAAGGTTATAGGCCAGTTAGCCCATCTGGTCTGCTTGGCTACTAATACTTTATTGATCCAAGGACCCCATCTAGATGTTTCTTGAAAGATGTCAGAGAAACAGCTTCAATCATTTATTTGGTTCCTTGTTCCATACTACCACAAATCCTAACTTATTTAATTAACCAAATTAAGTAAAACAACTATAAATCAGGATTAGTCATATGAAATGAGCCATATGTACTACTTTACATAAAATGATCAAATTTGGAAGTAAATGCAAAAACATGACACAAATCCTTCTGCTGCATCATGAATAAGAAGACTCCTGTATCATTTGTCATACCATCACCGGATGATAAGTAACAAGATTAAGTACAGTACGTGTACACGTCGTGCCTCCCATCTCCATATTATAAAATACAATCTTGATCCTGCAATATAGATTAACAGAAAATCCCACACTTTTACTGTGAACTTCCACAGAGTGGTTCACAATAAAAAGTTTTTTTAATCCTATTTACTAATCAGTAGACAGAAAAAAACATCCTAGCTAGCTAATCACCATGTGATGAAAATAAGTGAGGCCTGGTAAAAAATAAAAACATGAATGCAAAAACTGACTCAGAAAATAGGCCCTGACATCTTTAGACTATCTAGCAAATCTGGCCATGAAGTACAATTTAAGCCTGCAATAACTGGGCCAAGTACAGAAAACTCCAAATGCAAGGGTAAGGAAATCCAATTTTGTAATAGTTATTTACCAAGATCTTTAAACATGTTACTGAACTCTGTGGCTTAAAAGCCACAATACTGGAGATCTTACAGAGTTTTGTTACTCTTTTCCTGCTCTACGCCTGGAGAGTTACAGTGTTATACTTTGGTTCAATAAAGTGAACAAGTAAGAGCTTGGGGAGAGAAAGAAAATCAGAACACTGACCCACCGGTACTGAACAAAAGCCATCACAGCTCAAAACCTTTTCATTATTAAGAAATAACAAGGTATGAAAACGTCGACATGGAGCTGCAACCATGCATACAAACTGGACTGAATAAACTACTGCACTTAATATGAAATACTAATTTCACATCAGTGTTTATAAAAATACATTTGTGAGAAAAAGTTTGTGAACCCCTTGGAATCATCTATATTCCTGCATTAATTGCAGTATCTAAAGTATCTCATCTTAATCAAAGTCATAATAATAAACACAATCTGATCAAACAAACAACACCCAAACAAACATTTTTTTCATGTCTATGTTGAGCACATTGTTAAAACATCCACTGTCTATGCTGGAAAAAGCATGAGAACCTCTAAGATAATGACCTCTATTAAAGGGGTAATTAGAGTCAGGAGTTCCAATCAATTAGATGACACTCAGGTGTGAGTTTGAGGTGCCCTGTCTTACAAACCCAAAAGTTTGAGACCATTCTAATTTCTAAGAATATCCAGATATTAGTACAGAGAATCTGAGAAAATTATCATCAAATATTCCTTTACAAATCCATGGGGTACGGCTGTTGTAATATTAAGGGTTGTTTACCACTGACGTTGTATATGGTATATGTTACATACTTATTTTCAATGACCCATTGAACATATGCTGTTTTTTCTAGTTTTTCTGATTCTACTGTAACTGTAGTCGGGAAGGAAGTCTAGTATTTATCATGTTTTTAATTCCATTACTACCATTAGACATGGTTTGAATTTTTTCCATCAATACACATTAGAATGTCTTGTCTCAGCAATGTTTTAAGCAAGTATTGAGGATTCTTTGAAGTTTTAGATGAAATAGCCAAGGGCAATTGAACATGCTAAACATGTTTCATAAAGTTGTGAATGTCAACTTTACTCATTGTAAAGAACAAAATGATATGCCTTTCAAGTACCTGTCATATTTTTAATTTTACATTGTCTTGCTAAGCAAATTTAACCTCCAATACCTTGTAGGAAAAAAAATAATTTAATGATCTAATAATTTAATGATCAAAAATCTGCATATTGTTAAATTGTTCTATTACACTGTGCAGTGTTATTTCAAGTTCTTTGGTTCCAGTAAAATAACAAAACATCAATTTTCATTACTTTATTTTGTATACAACTCAATATGCTTTACTAATCAGAAGAGTCTATGAGAGAGTCTCCATATATAAACATGCAAAATAGTTTGCGGTATACCGCTGTATGTTTTCCAGTGGTGGTACCCAACCCTATTAAATTGTCTTTTCCATCAATGGTAGGCATGACACATCTCCCAGTAGCATGCAGAATTATACCTAGATGATTCATCTGACATAATTTAATCCAAGGAAGTCAATAACAAAAAATGTGAAAATAGGCTGTTAAATGAAGATTGTAAAATATTAAAGGTAAAAAAGTGACAAACTCTGTTGAGAAAATGTGATAATAAATAATTTAAACAGTCCCCCTTTAAATGAACAAAGAGCATCTTTCCACATGGAAACCCCAGGGGGTCAGTGTCATAAATAAGATTATCAGTGAAGTATAGCAGCTCTGCAGCTCTAGCCTGCAATAAAGACTCCTAAAACTGTTAAAACTCATACAGTACATAACGCACTAGAATGAGAAACTCAGCCCTCACCACTCACTACCTGTGCAGAGTTAAATTAGAGATACCCTCCTTCAACGTCAAAATTAAACTATCAGGGAGCTTTATAAATGGAACACTTCATCCTAGTTCCTAAAAAATATTGAAAACCTGATTAAATTCCCTTGCAAGCACCATCATTCAGCACCTTACCATACAATTGCGTGTAGTACCACTAAGGACACAGCATCAAGACTGTCTTCAAAAAGTCTTAAATTGTATTACACAGGTTTTAGCAGAAGACATTTGCAGATGAGATGGAGAGGGAGGCATGTTTTTTTTTTCTCAGATTTGTTTAATGAAAACAACACGGTCCTTTCTACAACAAGTACTGCTTCCTTAGGAAAATGTAATAAAACATGTAGGGATGTTTTTATATGACTTAGCCTCTCAGTGCAGTAAATCTTTTAACACATTTTAAAACATGCTTGTTATTATGTTAATTTTATCAACATTACTTAGTAAACCAGTGCTGTGAGGAAAACATTAAATACATTCCCCACCCCCACTGCTATTATACATCATGTACTGTTTCTACACATTTGCCAGTTTTTAAGCACGTCTCAGATCAAGAATATATTTAGAACTTTTTTTAAAAGGTTATTTCCTAGCGATATGCCTTTATATTTTGATGTTTACAAATTAATAAAATACTTAGCTCACCAAGCACAAATAGAATATACAAGTCACTGATTTAATTAAACATATGAAAACGTTCAACCGGTCACAATCATTTAAAGTTAATACATTTGTTGTGCCAATGCACATAGAACACAATAATCCAGAGACAAACTACATCTCAGGTCAGGTCACTTAAAAAAACACTTCTTCATACTAAACATGAATAATATGCCAACATCATTTAACAGGTCATTGGAATCAGTTTTTATACAATAATTACGACTGTATCGTTGGAAACAAAATATTATATTTAACTGAAGCTGAGCTGCTAGGTCCTGCTCATAATTAACAAATAAATCCCCGGTGATGTGTAGTGCTGCGAAGCTTAATTATGTCATCGGGCTCACGGTTTTCATCAACAACTTTTGTCTTCCGACTTGAAAAATAATTCATGCCTTCTTTTCATACGGACGGTGTTTTGTTTTTTTAATCCCTGTACGAACAATAGACGTATTTTTGAATACATAAAAAGGCCCTTTATCTTCATGTCACACGCTAAATGCCGTTTCCTTACACATGCTACATTTCATGTAACATAAAAAATAAATATTAACCCATAAACCGTTATATAAGTCTAGAGCGGCACCGAACACAAACACACTTTACAACACATCTTTTCCTTAGGTGCTCAAAAGCCCACCACATCCCTATTTTCTTCAACCTGTTAAACGAAGGCCTCTTAATCTCCTCGGCCTAACTTACCATTCTGATACGGGGAAGCAGCTCCTCCATTCGGTGTCGGGTTTGAGCAGTAGCCGGCAGAAGAGTTCAGATTAGTGAACCCCGAAGCTGACATCTCTCAAGTCACGATTCAGTTTACGGAGAAATTAATACATAAGAGGAACACACTTGTCAGTAGAATCCACGAGCCAGGGCGTAGAGTTTTGAATTTCCCCTAACAGATAATAGTAATGACTGACTTTGAAGACCTGTCCTTACCGCTTTGTATTTGGGGTGAGATCAGATTTGTTTCTTATTGAGACGATTAACAAAGCTGAATGGAAAGCAGCGCCACCTGTCCATGCAACATAAAAAATACTCGAGGCAGTGAAGCATATGAGCTTCCTTCTCGCCTCTTGCACTCCACTCCTTCTGTTCGTGCTGACACGAAATTCTTCAACTGGTTCCAGAGTAACAATTCCAGGCATTTTCTGAGACTATGTTGAGAGCATGCTTCTTGCGTCTCGTTTTAAAAGTACTACGGGTCAATTTATGTACAAGTTACCAGGGAACTTTATCTTTGCCTTAACTTGACATTAAACACTAAAATAATAAACATGGTAGTACTTGTCTGGCCTATAAACATCTGGCAGTTTCCATCAGTTCTGAAAATCACACTTCTAGCCCTGAGTCTTGCCAATGCGTGTTTGTTTTTGTCATTAACAAACCACAGCAGAGCATATCTCTATGTGTATTTTAATGGGTGATGTATGGTGAAGGAAAAGGTAAAGGTTTATTCCATGCTGAAAAGAAAAGAACAGACACACTGTTCAGGCTGTGGAGCCTACTTCAGGTGTGTGGTGAAGAAAACAACAACAAGCCTTTTTGTTAATCAGAAATATAACAATTTGGATGGATTGACAACCAAAGTAATCAAGAATCAAGAAATCAAGATCTCGATCTGATCCAGACCTCTCCAATCTCTGGGTATGAATCCTAGAGAATACGGCAAGTAGACTGTCCTTGACCAATCACTGCAAAAGTGTGAACAGAGAAGAAAAGAACTGGATGATAATGCCACCTGAAAAGACCACCAGTCAAATTAAATATTTGATACTGCACTTAGCTACATAGACCTTTTCATGCAAACATAGCATGAAGTTAAAACAATATGGACATCTTTTGTTTCATATGATCCCTTAGGTTAAGACAACAAAACCATTGCTACAAATATGATCACATACAGTGCCCTCAAAACTTATTGGCACCTCTTGGTAAAGATGAGTAAAAAAGGCTATGAAAAAATGTATTTGGTTGTTTATCGGCCTGATCTTACACTGAAAATATGAGAGTAATCTAACCTTTCAGTGAGGTAAAATTATTCAAAAATCCTACAATAATAAAAATATTATTAAATATTATAATATTATATTATTAAAAATAAAACATTTTTCTCAAAAACACGTGTCACAATTATTGGCACCCCTAGAAATTCCTATGAACAAAATCTAATTGACATATATTCCCATTCATATTTTACCTTTTTTAAGCATACCTTAGAAATTCTTAAGTGGTCATCCATGACTTCCTGTTTCACTGGGGGTATAAATATGAGGTGACACGCAGGCCAAACACCCTTAGTCATCCATTAACATGGGGAAGATCAGAGAATACACAAATGAAATGAGACAAAAGGTTGTTGACCTTCATAAATAAGGCAATGGCTATAAAAAATTAGCTTCAACTGAAAATACCCATCTCCACTATTAGAGCAGTAATTAAGAAGTTTCAAACATCTGGAGCTATGATTAAACCAGCCTGGAAGAGGACGCAAGTGTATTTTGCCCACACAGAAATGGTTCACTGACCAAAGAAGAAGCTTTTGCAGTGGCCATCCCAGTCCCCTGACCTAAGCCCCACTGAGAACCTGTGGGGTGAGCTGAAGAGGAGAGTCCACAAGCAAGGACCAAGTACTCTAAAGGATCTGGAGAGATTTTGCATAGAGTAATGGTCTCAGTTCCCTTTATACAGTATGTGTTCTTCCACCTCACCCAGCATTATAAGAGAAGACTCAGTGCTGTTATCTTGGCAAAGGGAGGGTGTACAAAGTACTAAATGCAGAGATGCCAATAATTGTGACAAATGTGTTTTTGAGAAAAATGTTTATTTTTTTATAAGGATTTTTTCTTTGAATAATTTTACCTCACTGAAAGGTTAGATTTCTCTCAAATTTTCAGTTTAAGATAAAGCTGATATAGAACAAAGCCATTTTTTCATAGCCTTTTTTGCTCATCTTTACCAAGGGTGCCATTAATTCTGGAGGGCGCTGTACATGTTTATACATACTGTACATGTCTATGTATATTGTGTATTTATAGCATGCGTCATTATTGTCACGAGTAAAAATATTGTTATAATGCCCTAAAAGACAATGGTATTAAGAAGAGCATATATAAAGTGAGAAAATCAGAAATAAAGGCAAATATTCAATTGTGTGTAAAATAATTCATTTAATTATTAGCTTGTAAAATTATTAACTTCATCAGACAGAAGCCCAATTAGTACAACTGACTGGCTTTCATCAAGAAAAGAGATAAAACAGTTTCACCTAGTTTAGCTTATTTTAAAAACTCTACTGTCATGGAGAGAAGTTTCGTCTGGCATGCATTACCATTTAAATAAGATACAGTCTATTTCTGATGGATTGGTGTTCTTTGTGGCCACAAACAGGTCTAGTTCTTTCTTGGATTTTTCTTCTAGATTTTGAGGTGTGGTATTTCTTGATATCTCTGTACTCTGGATTAGTTTGAGCTTCTTGGGTCTGAAGGCAGGCCTGTCAAAGTGCATCACAGGGAACTCGTGGACGTCTGTCTGTGCACTCACACTCCTCCTTCAGCCGATGGTCTGAAAGCGCTCTCTCCTCAGGCTCTCCCTGTCTCCAGTCCTTGCCCTGGCAGACAGAGCAGCAGGCTGTATGGCCTTGCTGGCGACAGGCCGGGCATGACAAGACAAGCTGACAGCAGAAGCGTGTGGAGCACAACTGATACTGGTCCCATGGTGTGCCACAGTACCTGCATTCTAGAAAAAAAAAAAACAAGAGCCATGAGTTGACAGGTCTTGAATAAATTTATGTCATTATTATTTTCCATAAATGTTATGAACAATCATTTTGTTTCAGTAATAAAAAATTAAATGTCTCAAATTCTTGCATGAAAGACATCCTTGATAACAGAATAGGCTATATACTAAGCAATCAATGTAGACTGGAGCAAAATGACCTGCTTTCCTATAAAGTGCCTTGCAAAAGTATTTATTCCCTTTCAATAATGTCCCATTCTGTTGATTTACATGCATTTCTATCCATTGAATATTTTAATCAAAACTTTGGAATTAATGTATAATTCAACAAATGAGACATTGAGAATTTCAGACAGGTTCATTCCAGATCTAAGTTCAGTTGTATTTTTTAACTATAAGCTGTCACAGTTATTTATGATACTGCTGTCACATAATTCTTTTTAGGGAATACTGACCTGAGATGATGTCACTGCCAGTGGCAATAGCATAGCGCTCATCAAACACAAAAAGCTTTCCATGGTAGAAACCCTCTGGGAAGTGCTCCAAATACTTATGAATGCCACCTTTCAACTGGTAAATTTCCTTACACACATCCTATAGCAGTATATCAATGGGGATAAATGTCAGAGAACAAAATTAAGATTTGAAAAATCAAAGGCAATTAGGTTTTTGATGGCATTTCATCATAACTGCGTTAACTGATGTTCTACTGAGCTGAGTACAGCACAGAGTTTCAAGTACAAGAATTATAAGAAAAAATGGAGGAAAGCAAATTGAGCATATTATTTACAAAACAAAAACTATGGCATATTTACAAAGCAACACACCTAAATCTTCAACACATGCTATTTAACTTTCATTTTTATTTCTACATCAATTGTTTATGCCTAATTTAACACAGTATGACACAGTGGTAACTTCTACAGCAATATACAAAAATAATTAAAGTAACATACATTATCTCACTGAGATGTATCATGTTACTGTGTATACTTATTTAGCTTAAATTACTGGTTAACAAAACATCTTCTACAAAAAATGTTCTTCTCGAAAGCTGAATAAGAATAAATATCATAAGAAGTTATATTAAAGCATTAGAGAAAACTTTTCTCCTGACCTTCGAGCGGAGATAGGCAGAACCTCGCTCACAGCGGATACCCCCAGTGCAGTACATCAGCACCTTCTTACCCCTGAAGAGCTCCAGGTTCTTGTCCACATAATCTGGAAAATAGCTGAATTTTCGAATATCTGGGGCTAGGCATTTAGTGAACTGACCCTAAAAAAAAAAATGGTATCTTCATCGCTTTATTGAAATCAGAAATAAATAGCACATCAAGAAACTGATAATTGTTCTGTCACAAATAGAGGGAGGTCAAAAAAATAGAATACAGAGTGGGATAATCATTACTATAAATATATAATCATAATTCCCAAATTGTAAAAGATAAGCCAAGAAAATACGTTAGCTAAAACAAAAGTGCCTCTGACTATACCGACTATAGTGAGAGGCACCTTTGTTTTCTGGCACAGCTCTGGTGAAAGTGTAATAAAACAGGGGAAAACTACAATAAACAAATATTTATTAACAATGTCTATAACCCAAACTTAACAACACACAACATCAAAACTTACAAGTTACCCTATTTACAAACCAGGTGTCTCAGAGAGGTGTCTCCATCCTAACCAACCTAAAAAACCCAGATTGCTAACCCAGTAATAATAATAATAATAATAATTGCTTACACTTATATAGCGCTTTTCTGGACATTCCACTCTTATGCTTTACAGGTAATGGGAACTCCCCTCCACCATCACCAATGTGCAGCATTCACCTGGATGATGCGACGGCAGCCATAGTGCGCCAGACCGCTCACCACACATCAGCTATCAGTGGGGAGGAGAGCAGAATAATGTCCCTGGGATTTTTAATGACCACAGAGAGTCAGGACCTTGGTTTTACGTCTCATCCGAAGGACGACACCTGTTTACAGTATAGTGTCCGTCACTATACTGGGGCATTAGGACCCACATGGACCGCAGGGTGAGCGCCCCCTGCTGGCCCCACTAACACCTCTTCCAGCAGTAACCTTAGTTTTTCCCAGGAGGTCTCTCATCCAGGTACTGACCAGGCTCACACCTGCTTAGCTTCAGTGGGCTGCCAGTTGTGAGTTGCAGGGTGATATGGCTGCTGGCTATTTAAACCTAAACCTGCATCCCAAATAAAACAAAATACACCCGGAATTACATCTCCATTCCTATAAATCAAGATTCACTCAGAAGGAATAGAAAAATCTCCCTATTCTAAAAAAATGCATTCACTAACCGGAAGAGAATGTTTTTTTTAGATATGACTGCTTACAAATGAAATCAATTTCCTAAAACAACAGAAAGGCAAGCTCCCTTAACCAAGATTCAATTACTTAGCTAGAATCTGGTCTTTAAGATTAATTCAACCAAGGTCCTCTTGCCTGGCACACCTGGTCTGGTCTCTTCTCTCCTGGCGTGTTTCTGTTTCTGTCTACCTGTCTTTTTATCCTGTGTTTCTGGACTGTTGATGACTCTTTATGATTTACCTTACGTTTAAATAAGTAAGGTAAACCAGAGATTTATTTTGATAAATGTCTCTCAGACCCCCTATAGTTCAGTAAACACCTCAGCTTCATTCCATTGTTTCTACTTGCTTTGTAACCCTTTGCTCTGCAAGTGTTGACACATGACCCCCTCCCCCAGCTGTAACAGTATTAATGTCAACTGATTGGAATATGGGTATTTACACAAGCCTCTTGGTTGTATACTTAAAAGGGTTTCTTCAGTTCAGTTTCGTTTGACAGGGATCAGCAGACCATGTAGGTGAATGTTAGGAGGTTTTGAGACCAACTGGAAACAATGGTAGTCAGTGTGTGTGCACATTAATTATTGTAGTGTTGCCTTCCAAGAAGTCTTATGTTGTCATTCTTTCAACCTGTTAATAAGGTCAGAAAATTATTGTTTGACGTACAGTGTCAGAGTGGTTAATGTTAAAGTCCACAGTGCCACACTTCCACAAGTAGGGATCTTCCACATTTATTCAGTTTATAGTTAAAGTTGCAATTTATCTTAAATAATAAGATAAATTATCCTTATATTTATCCCAGTATTCTTAAAATTAAGGAATCTTAACAGTATCCAAGACAGTATTTTTCCACATACTTCAGTCTATACACTACGAAGATGGCCTGTTGGATCAGACTCTCCATATTTGATTTCATTCTGATGATGTGTTAACAGATAATTTTTCCTTCACGAAATGTGAACTTCTGATTCACTCACTACAGAATGGATGACGTGCCCAGAGAGAAAACATGGACACTTCAAAGTATTGTGAAGGGCTTGTCAATATCCTAAGAATTATATTTACAAAATAGTTTCTGCTAAGACATGGTACAATCTGTCAAAATGCTGCTGAGGAAAACTCAAGTTTATAGCCTAAATAGAAGACAGTAATTTCTGAATTCTAAATTAGGATGTAATGTTGAATGGTTCGAGTACAATTTGGTACATCTTGACCTTTATTTAAAACACTAGATTTCCAACAAGTTGAAAGCAAAACAAGTATTTAGTAGAAACTAGATCTGAAACCTGCAGTTGAATACTCACTATTTTGCTCTCATAAAAGTTCCTGCAGTCCAACAAAATCGTGTCATTGCAAGATTCATATTTAGATAAAAAAGCTTCAACTTCCTTGTGAAACTCCTTTGGTTCTAAGTGGGTTCCTGCACAAAAATGAACACAGATTCAGAATAAAAAAAAAAATTTTACTCCCATTTTACATCCATAAATAGATACACTGCATTCACAAAGGATAAATAGATTTAGAAAAAAGGCTGTATGTTATATACATGTGTATATAATTGTATGTTGGTACAATTAACACAAAGCTTAAATAGCAATGAAACTTTTAAAGATGATCTTTGGCGTCTAGATCTAGAGATATTTGTTTAAACCAAATTTAAACCAAAATTCTAATGTATCTGCGAACAAGACTAGACAGCAAAAACATTTTTTTCTTTTTATATTTAAGGAGACAATAAATCTTGTCACCTTATAATAGCTGTATTTTAATATACTTACCGGCAAGCCTATAAGAGAGTATGTCTGGGTCCACCCCCATGGGGACTATTTCTTTAAACACTCCCACCTTCAGGTCCGGGAAGCAGTGAGCCCCACCCTCACTGGTCTGTCAAGGCACACAGTGTAACCTGGCACATGAGTGGTGAAATACTTGCTGACAAAAAACATCTAGGGCTCTTAACTTTGCAGGTAAAGAGGTCTTAAGGTCCATTGGTGCAAACAAGATGACACCCTTTGCCATAACAAATGGGTCTGATGGTGCAAATAAAGGCCCTTGTGCTTAAGAGGTCTCCAAATTCAATCATTTCAAAGCTTACCGCATAAGAATTAAGACAACCCAAATGCAAAAACCTTTGAAGAGCATATAACAGTTGAACATTTTTCATTTATGTACATTTCCGTTCTTGCTAAAATGCATGGTGAATATAAAAACATAGTTTTAAAAATAAATAATTGTTTCAGCTATTAAACCATGGGATGGATGAGAGCAGATGCTTACATCTCTGTAATAGCGATAAATAGTGAAAATGGATAATCAACATTTCGTGTAGTGTCAATTAAATTATATTTTACTCAATAATATTGATTTAAAATGTCATATATCCTGAGATGTTAAAAAAAACCTGCACAGAACACTGAGAAAACAGTGAATGCCTTTTTAGTCTAAATTAAACCCATTTGAGAGTGTGACTTGGCCTTACACCAGTTAAGTAATTCATCAATTAATTCACCACATGGAAACGTGTCCAGTTTCATATAAAAAGAACTGTGATTACAACCTTATCCCAGTTCTTTATCACCCTAAGATATGTTTTCACTCAATAAGCACATCATTAGAGGAGAAGTAGAAAACAAATTGATATCTTCTTACCTTGAAATCATCCAGGCACATGATTTTGAACACTGGGTGGGAAAGCATTGCCTTAATATATAATCCGGTAGCCACTTTGCTGCCTCCTACTGTTCCATTAATTCCTTCTGTGGCAACTCGAATCTACAGACAAATATAGACGTATGGACTTTGTATGAAAACAAACAGCAATGGCTTTGGGGTGTCAAAGGAGATGACTGAACGAGTGGGACCTGATCTAGTTATCTTGCAGTGAGGGCGCTCGGGATTTTTTCCTAATTACATCACAGAAGTGAATGAAATTTTTTGTGTCGCTTAACAGCCTTGAATGGTAGAAATAAAGGCACTTACAAGTTTAGAACTGGTAGGAAAAGGCACAGGACCAACATACACATACATATAGAGAACAACAAACACTACAGTACAGACTGAAGACAGTACTGAGTGAATTCAAGACCTGATCTCTTGGTATCTTCCTACCTTTGAACTATATCACCTTTGAACTGTGATATATTTTTATAGTGCTTACCCACCTGAACTATCTTCCTACCTTGCCTTTTAGGTGCAATTTTTGGCACAGTGCCTTCTGCCAAGCACAGATTAGGTGGGGTCCCTCCACTTCGCAATAGCAGTAATACAGCAGCACTTCACCTGGTCCCCTGGCCAGAAATAGGGGACAGAACCATGAAAATTCAATATATTCACAAACCAGAGTGACATTTTCACACTGTTTCATTATAACTGCAACAATCCAGACTCACCACCATGCAATAGTGTACGTCTTTCATGTTTTGTAAAACAAATTGGGCTTTTGAACTGTGATATATTTTTATAGTGCTTAAGAACAGAACCAAACATCTTTACCCATCAAGCTCTGCCTCGTTTAAGTAACTGATGTCCGGAAGCCAGAGCTGCATGTCCATTACTTCCACTGCCGCAGGTTGGGCTGACGTGTTGCACTCTTTCACATTGCCTCTGCTCCCCAGGAGCGTCAGTATGGCCTTTGTGTGTTCCTGAATCTCCAAATCATGTGCCCTGGCAACGTGCTTGTGGATGGAAGCAGGATCCTTGAAGGTTTGGTCGCAACACTGCCAGTGCTTGTCTGACTGAGCAGAACGCGAATCTGAACCAGATGCTGAAACTTTCTTCGAGTCCACAAAAGTGGCAAATGCCTTCAAAGAAAAATCACTCAAGTCACCCGTGTTGCATTTACTCGGATACGTCCTCACAGTGAGCATTCAAGCCTGCTCTTTACCACCATTTGCTTTGCTCAATGGAAAATATAATAATAATTACTACTTATGCGTGAGCTTAACAGTCTGTCAGTATGTTACTACATAACATGTTAAAACGTACAGTAAAACCACTTCAATTCAAATGAATTTTGTGTCCAAATCACTATATTCTCTCAACTTGCCATAAAAAACCTACGTCGCTGTGCATACAGTGAGCCAGTGTAGTCACAGAGGGGCGGTACATGAGGTCACTCGATCTCAGCAGCTCCAGAAAGGGCTTCAGTAAACTCTGTCATTATAGTTCTGTGACACTCCCTTGGTCATGGTAAAAAATGTTCTATCAATTCTTTGTGATTAAGTTTGCTAGTACAAGTGATCATGGAAATTACTGGATCCTTATTACCATTTTCTTAAATCAAGAAAACAAATTCTTCAATACTCAAGGGTTTAATATTCAAATATAAAATGATAATCTATTATGAAATGAATTTGTACAGCGACCTGTGTAGCTTTAAAGATGGAAGCTGCACATTGGTGGTGGTAGAGGAGAGTCCCCATTACCTGTAAAGAACTTGAGTGGAGTGTCCAGAAATGTTTTATATAAAATGTAAGAAATTATGAATTATTATGATAAAGATAAAAACAAAAAAGATCTCCCTTCCACACTAAGCAGTAAACCTGAAACCCACCATAAGTGAACATCTTACCCTTTTCTTTGCGTATGGAAACATTTTACGTAAGCTAGCTTCATTTGGGGCTTTTGAGATATTTGGAGTTTTGTTGGTAAAGTTCTCATCATCGAGCTCAGAAAACAACAGAGTGCCAGGTTCATCTTCAAGAATACCAGAGGCTGAAGACATTTTTGATGTTCAAATGGTCTCTTCAGCCTCCTGTAAGAGACAAGAGGAAGGTGAACAGAATTGCTGTTAGAACAGAAATAAAGATATTGCTTTGCCATGTAATAAGCCAAACCAGTCTATGTTAGAAAGGATTACATAAATCTGTGGATTTAATTAACATTCATTAAAAACAGATCACAATTTTAAAGAACTTAAGAAAACACAACCACAAAAAACACAACATCTAAAACATTATAAACAATAAAGCAATAACTTCGAATCTATAAAAAAGTAGTATTTTATTTAGCGCATAATTGTTGTTTCAGTTAATATAAACTGCGGGTAATTATCTGCACTGATTCTGGTTACAATATAATTCTTAATGCTAAGGGTTCCTTCTAAAAACAGCTTCTAAAAAGACATCCAAGATGACTTTCATGAAAGATAAAGGGCAATGGAACTGCAGCCTAAAAGTGAAACTGAATACCAAGAGAAAAGAATAAACAAATGTAAACCAGTAATTTATCCATTTATCCTGAAAGAACGGCACAAGGTAGGACTGAGAACACATCACAGGACCAGGTGTACAACACAGAAATTTCCAACAATTTACGTTTCCTCAACGTGTAAAAACGTTGCGTATAAATATAAATTATGAAACTTCGATTTTCAGTGTGCTTAACTTACTTTTCACGTTAACACATTGCAGAGCATCGTGTTTACTGAGGGGGTATCGTTTATTTTTATGTCTAACTTTGCACGTGTGAAGCACATATAATCAGAGACGGCAAAAAACCCAGAATCAGCTGTTTTATAATACCCTAATTATTCCGGGTCTTTTAGCCCAGAGTTCTCCATATAGTCTGTTCGTAGTACTTGATTCACATTAGATTAAGACAATATTTTTTCTGCCACCATACCACAAAACTACACATCTGTGTGTACACCATGCAACTACTCTCACTAATACAACTAAAATCTCGTAATCATCGTTTTACATCCTCTTTCACGTCTCGTCAGTTTTTAAAAAGGTAACCGAACAGAAAGAAATTGCAAAAGTTATAAAAACTCGTCACACCTTACAGCGTCAGCTCCTACGGAGGACAAATGGCATTACACGCCACTTTACTTGAACCAGGGAAGTGTTTCCTGTGACAGGCCGCCTGTCCTCCGGATGAGATTGTGTTCAACTTCAGCGCCATATTGCGGCGTTTGAGGCTGTGTGTGTGTGTAAGGAGCTGTTGTTTCTAGAGGCGTGTGGAGCGTTTTAACCTAGGCGGATTTCGCGCTGCAAGTACAAGATCAAGACGTTTGAATAAGGGGACCGACTGAACTCTGTTACATCTTTAGAGGATTTACCTTTATAATTAAATTAAAAAATGTCAAGGAGGCGGCACAGTGATGAGAATGATGGTAGGTGGTTTTTGTATTAGTTTTGCAATTGAGGCACTGTCCACTTTTGATACATGGCTGTCCACTATCGATCGATGTGCTGTGAAATTTTGTTGACGTCTCACCAAAGAAAGTGATGCAAAGCAGTTTTTAATTGAGAAAATCGTTATCGGTTATGATATGGCCGGTAATAAAATAAGCCTCGCTATTTTAGTAGGAAGTGAAAAAATAAGCAGAATGCCCATTTTTCCCATTTGGAGCGGTTAAATCGAACTTTGTAAAAGTTAATTGCTGTCTTTCTGATAATGTAATAATAAACTTATGAATTATTCATTTATAGTCGTGTGGAAATAGGTGCATAGAGATCAAAGCTACCGCTCATTCATTTAGGGTGCTTGAATACTTTCTATGGCAGATGTAATGTTTGATTCAAATGTTGCACTTCTGAGCGGGCTTTTTTCTTCCTGCAATACATTAGCTACTCCAAATAGCCCACAAATTACAGTTATCTGTATAGCATATGTATGAACATAAATACGGAAAACATTTGATAATGCAGAGTAGATTGAATGTTGCACATAGACTGTAGGCTACAGCTTTGTTTTCCTTGTGTGTCTAGTAACCAGGGACCGTAAGTAACTTTAAATTAACATGAGTTTTAAAATAATATATTTTTGAGAAGAATACATAAAGTTGTATGATGATTTAAACCACCTTTAATTGTTCTATTACATTTTCTTTTCCTTGTAATTTAAAAATAATTGCCTTGAGTAACATTTTGGCTCATTAAGTTTTTTCCCCCCCTTAGGTTAGCATTGCAATTAGAGCTTAAGTAATCTAACTGGGTCTTCTTGATATAATACAAAATTCTTCAGTTCAGATTTCTCTTGAGATTCTTTCTCCAAGGCAATCTATGTTCTCCTCGCTTTCTTTGAGCATATGCAACTTAGAATGTTGATAAGCATAATGTTTCATATAGTGCTCTTTCTAATAGGAGGGCAACCTCATAAACGGAGAAGAACATCAGAACCCATTGAAATCGAAGATCGTCTTGAGTCACTAATATGCAGAGTAGGCGAAAAGGTAATTTTTACACTTTTTTACAATTGAAATAACACTTTTAATTAATTAAGCTGGTAGTCGTACCATTTACTAATCACAAACTGGGCTTGTTTTTATCTGATAATTTACTTTCTTAAAACATGTTAACCTTTCTTTTCAAAATACTGCCTGCTCACAAGTTGAATGTCGTGGTATTTAAGAATATGGATTTACTGCATTTCCAAGCTTTTGTGAAGCGCTTCCTTACAGCATTGTGTGCATATTGCAGTGTTGTGTATATAACGTTTAGTGGAAACCTGAACTCGATGATCTAGTTAAAGTGTTCTCTGATATATTAGCACACCTAGCCTGTATGTTGCAAAGTGGCAGGTTTTTCAGCAAATCTAACATGGGATTGGATTTGTATCATAACTGTGCTTGAATGTGCCCATCCTTAGAGTACGTCTTCATTGGAAAGCAACTTAGAGGGCCTGGCAGGCGTCCTGGAGGCTGACCTTCCAAATTACAAGAGCAAAATTCTGCGTATCCTATGTGCTGTGTAAGTGTTGCCCTTTGTGTTTTAATTTAAACTTCCATACCTGTGTTTGTGTACTTAAAACATCTCACTGGACACTTTAGATATGCATATACAATATAACTTTGATATTCACAAGGTTTTGCAAAGTACTACATTCACAATTTGGCAGATAAACTAGTCACTAATAAATATCTGCATTTGTGTGGATGAACTTTATTACAGTAAAGTAGTGCTGTATTTATAATAGTAATAAAAACTGTAAAAAAAGGGAAGAAGATACGCTTTATTAAGAATGACAGAAACACTAATGCAGATTAGTTCAGGTGGGTAGCTGCGTCAGCATGTGTAGGCTGCAAAGGAACAAGTAATAGGTTTATTCCATGCTGAAAGAAGAAGAAAGAGAACACAACGTTTCGGCCGTGGAGCCTTCTTTGGGTGTGAGCCTTCTTCACACCTGAAGAAGGCTCCACGGCCAAAACGTTGTGTTTTCTTTCTTCTCTTTTCAGTGTGGAATAAACCTATTACTAATACAGAGTAAGCTGTAATGGTGATCTAATTTATTTGTTTACATTTGCAACAACTTGAAAACAATTTAGTTTACAGTTCATTTTCATTAAATACTTTTTACCGGTAGGTGCTGGCACTATTTCTGAAATTCTTAAGTTAAAAAAAAAACATTACTACAGAAATCCTCTTTTGACACGCTTCGCTGTCCTGTTTTCTCCATTAGGTGTTGCATTCCACATTCGCAAAATCATCATTCTTAGAGTCTTCAGTGTACCTAATGCTCATAAATACTGAGGTTTTGTTGTATGCTATACATATGTTAACAAAAATTTGTTAGATGGCTGAATTGCCTCCTTTCCTTCCTAATCTATCCTTATGTTCAAAGGATAATGGACTTGGATATCAAGGGGTAGATTTTCTTGACAGGCACGTATAACTTTATTGAGAAAGTTGATAGTTATTTTTATTCAGCTAGATTTCATAGCACTACATTTAGGTTTGATAAAGCAACCAGTGAAACGCTAACCCCAAAAACTCATAGGAAAAAATAATAAGTTTAGGGCATAAGATTAGATTGGCTAAATCCTGGAAATGTCTTTCTCAAAAACACTCAGAATCAAGTATGATCAATTTGCATTTTGTTGCAATTTGACAAGCTTTCATGTATGTCTCTGTGTAGGTGTTCTATGTTTAATGCTATGTATTGAGCCTGTTGTTTTATTATTAGGGCTCTGTAAAATACACTTATTAAAAAATATCGATAATATAGTAATAAAAACAAAAAATGGCAGAAACTCAAAACTGTCCATGGTAAAAAAAAGTGTTAATACAACGGGCCTTATTTTCAGCACGGAAATGTATCCAAGTCATATGCAGGTATATTAAACTGTATGCCATTTTATCACCTGGACTTAAAAAAGAGGGCTGGGTAAGAGTTATAAAACTGCTTTCCAACCTGAAAGAAGTGAATTATACTGATGTACCAAGAAAATGAAGTCTATTTAACCATTTTAAATGACGGCTCAGAAGAGAATGGATTGCGGTTTTCAAAAGCAGAATGAACATGCTGTCAATGCATGTTAAAAACTACCTCTCAGGGAGGCTGTCATCAGCAGAAGGGAAATGGTGGTGCAGTTGCTGTCTTGCTCATTAAGGGGGAATGAGTTATGAATGCAGCGCATCCTTGGATATGTGTCATCAAGGAATGCAACATGTCTGAAAACATTGGAAAAAGTATAAAAACGTTTATGGAGATGAATGTCTGTCCCAGTTCAATGAGTGTAAAATGAAGCATTTTAAAGAGAGCAATTGACTAAGTATGATGTGTTTTGGGATATTAAAGCATCTTGAGAAGACTAACACATTTAAATCCACAGGGCTCGTCTCCTTCCAGAGAAGTTGACTGTATACACCACGCTGGTGGGGTTGCTCAATGCCAGGAATTACAACTTTGGGGGGGAGTTTGTGGAAGCTATGGTTCGACAGCTCAAAGAGACCTTGAAGTCAAACTTGTTCAGTGAAGCGGTCTACCTGGTGAGTTAGTATCTCATTATTTTGCAGGAGAAATATGGCACGTTGCTATAACCTTCTAGGCATTTATTGTAAGTGTATCTGCTCTAGTGTCTTCTTTTTCAGAAGAAAAATATTGTTCAGTTTACATTTTGACTGTTTCAAAGAGAAAATCGTAAGAAGCGATTTAATCCCCCAGGCTGCAAGTAACAATGTGGTGAATTCCACTGTAGTTGCCCAGAGTGTTGTTGCACTGTACTTCAGCAGTGTCCCCTGTGACCTCTTGGGTGCCTTTGAGTCTTTAGTGTTGTTAATGAGAGTCTTGTCATGTTCAAAATAACTGCTGCTAAGTCTGTAGGACTTGTGTAAAGAGGTGATAATTGTGATAGTGCGCATTTAAGTGGAAGCATACATTGCCCTTGTCCACCCACTATTGGTGCCAGTATCATAGAGGTGAAGCTGAGTTAATCATTGGAGATTCCAAGTCATTGGGTTATTAAAAGAATAAGCTGATTTCAGTGATTAGTGTCAATTTAAAGTGTCCTTAAGCTTCTTCGTGTTTGCAACGATGAATACATATAGGAAGACATTTTTAACATTAGAGACATTTTTATTTTTTAAAGTTAAATTCACTGTTGCACTACTAGCCAGTCCGTGTTCTGGCAGGATTTTGGGTCATCTTCAAAGCAGCAGCACCTAAAGAACTGGGAGAGGGTAGATCTATATATATACTGATGTGGGCAAAAAAGAAACGCAACACCTCTCCTCCACACTCTGGCCCTCCCGTCTGCGTGGAACAGGCTGAAGAGTGACTCATCCATGAAGAGGACCTGATGGCACTGCTGAAGAGTCCATCACAGGCTCCGTCTGGCCCAAGCCAGTCAGGTGTGACGTCTAGGAGGTGTGAGCAGAGGGCCTCTGACAGGTCGCCTTGCTCTAAGGCCAGCAGCATGGAGCCTCACTGTCCTGTCACTGATGTGATTATTAAAAAACGTGTCCTAGTGGGATAGCGACTCAAAGTGATTTAACTTTATCTTCTTTTCTTCCCTAGGTCCGTTTCCTGTGTGATTTGGTGAATTGTCATGTAATTGCAGCTCCTTCTATGGTGGCCATGTTTGAAAACTTCGTCAGTGTGATACAAGAGGAAGATGTGCCGCAGGTGATTATTACCGAAGTTTAGGTGTTAGAACAAAAATTTAGTCTAAAATTAGACGGTTGTGGACGTAGATTTCCCAAGAAAGGGTATTCCATTTGCTTTTAGTAAATATTTTTTTGTCCTTGAAGGAGAGAAAAGGTCTGTCATTAATTTTATTAAAGAAATGTTTATTGGAGTAAATATAAAATATATATTATTGGTTCATAAGTCTCTGGATATTCATAAAAGCTGCAGGTTTAACAGAAAGTCTTGACTTGAAGAATAACTGAATACCTGGCTATATTGCATTTTAATTTTTAGTCATTATGATAGAATTGAATATAGTGGATTTGCAGGACAGCCCTTATTTTTAATGATGTAAAAAAGTAAGTTGAGTGGTGCAGTTTTTTTCCTTTATCACTCCATTCGGTTGACTACATCCAAAACCAGTTTGAGAAGGTTGGTTTTTAACTCCAAAGTTGCAGTTAAGTCACAAAAAATAAAACAAGGCCTCGTTTGATTTAGCAAGACATTGTGGTTTAAAAAATGTATTTTCCTACCTTGGCCAGTGTTCTTGCCCTGAGTGCAACGCTGCTGTGTGTTTCAGGTGCGCTGTGACTGGTATGTGTACGCTGTGCTCTCTTCTCTGCCCTGGGTTGGTAAGGAGCTGTATGAGAAGAAAGATGTGGAGATGGATCGGCTGCTCAACCAGATTGATGGCTACCTAAAGTAAGCAGACTTGCTGCATTCTGTATTCTAAGACCACCACAATAACTCCTTAACAGACCACTATGACAAAACCTGTATTCTAAGATAAATAGAACAGACCCAAGACGAAATCTCCCTCTCTTAAAAGACGGATGCACACAAGTGAATGGGAACCAATCTCCCTATTCTAGCAATGCATCATTAAAATGAAAGAGTTCTACAGGACCTTTTTTAAAGTAGGGTACAAAGAGTTTAGAATGAAATTTGTAACTTACAGGAGAGATTGAATTCCTCTTCATTTAGAGCAGAGCTACCATACCTGTGCTTGGTACAATAGAAGCTGTGATTTTATTTCAGGAGACGACAGAAGACGCATGTGCCGATGTTGCAGGTTTGGACTGCTGAGAAACCACACCCCCAGGAGGAGGTGAGCAGAAATTGAATATTATTCAAGAGCAAGACAAACTATAACTTCCGAGCACTTGTTTTCAGAACATGGTAGTAGAACTGGGAATCATTGAGACTTGACTGACATCTGTAGTAAAAAGTCTTGCACCAGCAGTTCTTAATGTGGAGAAAATAAAAGCCAAATGCTGAAGGAGCATCAAATAACACACAGATCACTTGCATGTATTGTTGGGGTGAGGTACAGTATATACTTTGAATCAGGTTAAGTGAGTTTTTTAAAAGACATCTTTAGAATTATAGTCATTTATAGGCCAGAATTATAGTATTGGAATATAATATAAATGTTTAGATGTAAGATATCGGAAAAAATATTTTTAAATGATTTTTTGTTTTATGTTTTTTTTTCATAAGTGCTTTCTGTTCATAAAACAAGGATCTAGTTTTCTTTTAGAAGATGAAGATATGATAATGTAATAAGACAGTGAAAGAAGAGCATTCAACTGTCCACTAACCTATCTGACATTTTTCTTTACTTCTAACCATTTTGAAATGCAAGCGAAGAAAACCTGTCTTTCATCTTACCTAATTTAGATGAGTTGTGAAAGTGTTTTTGCCAATGTGCACTTCATCTTCCAAGATTGACAAAGCACATATATACAGTGGGTATAGAAAGTCACCCCTCCCTTTCAAAAGTTGTACCTTTTGTTGTATGACACTCTGAAAATAAAAACAAATTAAATTAGGCTTGTTCCTTTTTTATTTGCACACAGAAACCCACATTAGCCAAATGAAAATACAATTCTAAAGCATTCTAAGTATTAATATTACAGCAGTAAAATACTTTAGCTGGATAAGTGAACACCCACCTTACAATTGCATTTGTAAACTTGCTCAGGTATAACCAATCACCTTACAGATCACACATCAAACTAATTGGCTCCCACCTGTGATCAATTGTGGTGATTTTGATTAGTTCAGAATAAAAGCAGCTGTTTCTAGAGGATTCCACTGCTTAGAAGTGCATGTCAAAGCAAAGAATCCATTATGGGCGGAAAGGTGCTTTCAAAAGAATTTTGAGATAAAGTTGTGGAAAGGCATAAGTCAGGAGATGGGGATAAAAAGATTTCAAAGGCTTAAGTATCCCATTGAGCACAGTCAAGATCATCATTAAGAAGTGGAAGGCATATGGCACCACCCAGACTTTGCCTAGATCAGGCTGCCCCTCCAAACTGGATGACTAAGCAAGAAGAAGACTGAGCAGAGAGGCTACCAAGAGGCTGGTGGCAACATTGAATGAGCTACAGGCCTTTATGGCAAAGACTGGTCAATTTGTGCATGTGACATCAATATCACAAGCGCTCCACAAATCTGGCCTGTATGGGAGGATGGCAAGAAAAAAGCCACTCCTTAAAAAAAGCCACATCAAGTCTCGGTTATGTTTTGCTAAAAAGCACCTTAGTTATTCTGTGCCCAAGTGGCAAAAGATGCTATGGTGAGATGAGACCAAAATCAAACTTTCTGGCCGAAATGCAAAACGGTACGTCTGGCGAAAATCCAATACATTTTACCATCAAAAGAACACCATTCCTACAGTAAAGCACTGTGGTGGCAGCACCCTGTTGTGGGGGTGTTTCTCTTCAGCTGGGTCTGGGGCACTTGTCAGGATAGAAGGGAAGATGGATGGTGCAAAATACAGGCAAATTCCTTGAATGTCCTTGAGTGGCCTAGTCAGATCCCCGACCTCAATCCCATTGGAAAATCTTTGGATTGACTTGAAAAGGGCAGTCCTTCAACGGTCACCAGGCAGTTTGACTGAGCTTGAACAATTCTGTAAGGAGGAATAGGCAAATATTCCTCCCTCTAGGTGGGCAAAGTTGGTAGAGATGTATCCAAACAGACAAGTCTGTAATTCAAGCAGAGGGCGATTCCACTAAGAATTGACTCAGGAAGGTGTTCTCTTATCCAACCCAGTTATTCTACTTTTTTATTTTAATTTTTTTTTCAGAAATTTTGCTTTCTTTTTTCACTTGGATGTTGCAAGGTACAACTTGTAAATAAAGCTGGAAAAAGGCTGGAACCTTTTTGGAATTTAGGGCATCAAAAGGTGAACATTTTGAAAGGTGGTGGTGATTTCTATGCCCACTGTAGCACATGGGTACTGGCCAGATTTAACATGATAAAAGTCATGGCTCAAATTGATGTTGGGCAGTTTTGCAGGATCACATATTGTGAACACTTTTCTTGTTCACGGAGAAGCATTAATCTGAAAACTTAAACAGAATTTCATTCTAAAATGAGCATTAAACCATTTCAAGATAAGACAAATGCTTGTTTCAACCGGTGTGTCAAGTTCTGAATTTTTCTTACCAACTCCTGTCACTTTCAGTTGCTCTTTGCTTTCTCTCTTCTCTTTCTCATTCAATCCCCACCTCTCTCTCCGCAGTACTTGGACTGCCTCTGGGCTCAGATACAAAAGCTGAAGAAGGACCGTTGGCAAGAGCGCCATATCCTCCGGCCGTACATCGCTTTTGATAGCGTGCTTTGTGAGGCCCTGCAGCACAATCTGCCGCCCTTCACTCCTCCGCCCCATACTGAGGACACAGTGTACCCCATGCCCAGGGTCATCTTCCGTATGTTTGACTACACAGATGCCCCTGAGGTGAGTAATCAAGCTGGGTAAGCCCTTACATAACCTGCAAGGTTTTCAGAGGCATGTCAGATTCAGATGATTGTGTGTGACACTGGGGTGTCCTACTGTTTAAAGTACCAGATAAAACAGTGGGATTTATTGGTGCCCAATAAAAAAAAATAGCCTTTCCTGGAGAATTTGCAGAACTGTACCCTTATCTTATTATGTCTCTTGAGGCAGCCATTAGGGCCAAAGATCCAAGAGGCCAAATAGTTGCAAGTTTAAATGAGCACTAAACCAAATGTAGTTAAATCGGCATTCATTGAGGATGAGACCTAGAAACTGAAGACTCAAAAACAGGATAAAAAGACCATAAAGAAACAGAATTGTTGATGAACTGAGAAGAAAGAAGTGAGAGGAGAAGCAGTTAGCCCAATACCTCCTTCGTACATGACTTAGATATATTTAGATCATTTGAGCACTAGACTAAAGACAAGGACTGTGTTATATTTGTGTGAATATTGATTTCCTATTTGTAGTGTCTCCTAGGCTATAATATGTTTCTCACCTGTTTAGCGATGTGTGCATTGTTTACTGTCTCCCCTGTTAAGTGATGAGAGCACTGTATGGCATATGGGAAAGGATTCCATTTCTTTAGCATGCATTTAGAAGTGCTTCATGTTCTCATTTTAAATGTGCTTTCACAAAGTCAATCTAGTAGACTTCCTCAGAATAAGCATTGGAACTTGAACAAGAGGAAACAATCCATGCCTTTTTAAATACTTGAATCAAGTCCCCTAGGGTCTATTCAAGGGTTAAAAAGGTTCAGTTTGTTTAGGCTGTGAGTATAGCAAATTATTTTTGATATGGTACCTCTTGTCAGCACTGGTTCCAGAGTAGTTGCATTCTTTGTTGTGACGCAGTGATGAAAATTGTAGTCAGGCTTCATTTAGAAGACTACTACTTTTTATAGTGTTAACATAATGTCCCTCAAGTAATAAATTAACACTTTAATGTGACGTTTACCTATGCACATGCTACTCCTTTTTCTTGTGGAATTGAGGAATATTGCTGTTCATTTGCATGTGCCTGAGTGTCATACCACTCCTGTGATTTTTCCAGGGCCCGGTTATGCCTGGGAGTCATTCAGCGGAGCGCTTCGTGATTGAGGAAAATCTTCACTGCATTATCAAGTCACACTGGAGAGAGAGGAAGACCTGGTGAGCTACTATTTATACTTAATGGGTTTTCACTTTTATGTGATCACCTTTTGCCTTGCAAAGCAGAGTGACATGCACATTTTGTGAAGATCCTAACCCTTTCATAAGCACGGTCTTAGATTCACTTCCGATCTTGGTACGGTATACAAAAATTGATGTTTTATGGCATACTAGCTTCATTATGGCTTTAAATCCACACTGTCACTTTTGCACTATAGTGGTGGCTATAGTAATGCAGTATTAGTCAGCTTTCATGGGCATGGATGTATTGGAATCGCTAATGTAAACTCTTTAAAGGTCTGGCACTTTCAGGACTTGAGATTTGTAGTTGTAGGGATAGGGTGATCTGTATGTGTCCATCTTCCGTTTCTCCTGCTTTAGATCTTCATTCCACCTCTCTGCAAGTTTTTCTTTAGTTCTTATATTCAAAGCAGTAGCAAGCTGAAAGTATTTGAATTTTACAGTGAAATACATTTCATACAAAAAAAAATCCATTGTGAAATTCCAACATGTTATCCATGTGATGGTGCAATGCTACAATATAATTTGCAACTTCTGCACAATATTAAATTTCACATTGCTGTAAAAGATCAACAGTGTTTTTAATATCTCCATAATCATTCCAACAATCCGTTTTAAAAAAGAGGAGCACTGCTCAGTCATCATTGGAGTTCATGTATAAATTAGCTTGTTTCATTACAGTAATCAAATTACTGCTATTAATTGGACTGTCCAAATATGGATGTAGGAGTGTTCCCTTGCTTTATTGTAGTTTTATAGTAAACGTTAATAGTTTATTTCAAGTTTTAATTTACTAAAAGTGTCTGTGATGCATCAGATGAACAATTGGAATAAATAAAACATTTCTTTGAATAACGTATTTGTTTCCATTTTAATTTAGTGCTGCCCAGCTTCTGAGCTACCCTGGGAAGAATAAGATTCCCCTCAATTATCACATTGTGGAGGTATGTGAATACTAGTTTTTCCACTACTAGCTGCTTTAAACAATTATAGAGAGCCAGTTCTAACATGTTTGGAATGTTTGATTACACAAATCCTAAATATATTTTTTCTTATTTATTGTATCATCATGTTTGGTTCTATATTGTTTAAAATATTTTATATTATAATTTTAATTTTATTCAGTGAAAATAAGCAAATTATTGCATATTACTCAAGTTACTGTCTATATTGTTACAAAATGGCTGTTCTTACAACAGTTGCATTACAATAGGGAGTGGGGAGGTTCCAAATTAATGTAAAAGTAAAAACTTTTAACACCTTAAAATACCTAAGAAAACACAGTCATATATAGTTATAAACTTAGTCAGGTCATGATTTTCGTTTTCGTGGGCAGTGAGAAGTTATAACCTTAAAAGACCTATTTAGTTACAATAACACAGACCCTTACACTACCATTTAAAAATGATTAGCAAAAAGTGTGAATCCTTGAGATCCCAAAGCTGGCCTCACTCCTCCTCTGAAATGTGAAAGATAGACCAAGGTTGCTGCAAACTAACAGAGTATTGGATGTTAACTGGATGTCATATAACCAATAAGAAATCTAATCTACTCTCACCCAGCATGCAAAAATATTAAATTAGTTCCAATCTAATATTGTTAGAAACATGCCACAAAATTTGGCCTATGCCTATCGTAAACTTCTTCATATTCATATTTTCAAAATAATCAACGCTCATAATCACTGTTACAATTTTAAAATTTAATTATGTTGTTTAACATGTCAGGAGCGAAAGGGATTATCTGACATATAATTCGGTTGCTGTTTTTAATAGATTATAGTCACTAATTTTAGACAAGTGCATTTCTATAAGAAGACTTTTGGTCAGGGTTTTTTCTTTGAGCACTGTCCTAAAACACAACATTTTGTTTTTGCTAACCAGCCAGACTGCAACAAGCAAACTTAGTCTACTGCATTTCCTGCTGAGGTGTTATCTTGCCGAATGTAATGGTATTGTAGAAGGCTGCCAAGTCAAAATTACGTTTTTAGTGTTATTTTCTTTGGAAACTAGAAAGAGAAAAAAAAGTCATTAAATTTATGTTTTGAATTTGACTGCCTTTATCCATTGACATTTTAATGGACTGCAACTGTTTGCATACACTGTAGGCATTTTGACTTTACATTGTTATGGTCTGGCAGATTAATATATATCCCTCCCACATACTGCATTCATCCATCCACAGCCCAACTACAAGCCTTCCTCTAATGTGTGTAGGCTTGTTTCTATTTAGTGTTTATATTTTACTGAACACGAAATGTAAAAATGCAAAAATATAAATTTAAAAAACAGCATGTTAGACTCTCAGATGAAATATTTTTTTGAAATGACCCTTTTTCAAATGCTTATAATATGCACCTTTATAATTGTGGTTACATGAATTTGAAGCAGCATTCATTTTAAAGCTCTTCCACACACATAATTAATCAACATCTATCAATTTAAACTGAAAAGCCCCCCACATTTCTGGTCAGAATTGGATATCGGTAGGCAAATGTCAGTCAAAACTGTTTTTCAGGGTGTTGTGTGAGCAGCAATACCTAAATATAGCAAACCCTAAAAATATATACTTAAGTAATCCGAAACGTCCCTGTCGTGACTAGACGTTACTTTTTCCTACATGCAAATTTCTAAAAAAATGCATTTGAATTCTGTTCTGGCACCAGGAATCAAACCACTGAGTCCTAGATAAGGTCTGTGACTCACTGGGTTAAAGAGAACAAGCAGTGCTCTTTCTCCTAGTTTTAAAGGGGACATGGGTTAGTTGTGCCCACCTGATCTATGCATGGACCTTTTATAAAACTTGTGAAGTATACAGTATGTTCCAGGTTCAGTATTAAGGGGTACAGTGTTTTATAACGTTTCTTGGTTAATAAAACAATATTACAGTACTCAGAAAAGTCTTTTTTTTACAAGCTGCAGCACATCAAAACATCTTCAAACGGGTTTTGGTTGCTACTAGAGATAAACAGGGTTCACAAATAGAAAGAATTAAAATCTGTCACGTGTTTTAGGTTTGATGGACTGATTTTGAATTTTGTTTTCAGTTCCGTGTTGGCATCCTCTGTCGCAACAAAGTTTGCCCATTTTATTGACAAAGAAAATATAGCTTTGACTATCACATTTTCTTATGTGTAAACCAGATATGGACAACTCTAGTCCTTAATGTTTTGCAGGTGCTCTTCAACTGCCAAGTGATTAAAACGTGAAAGAGAATCTTAGATTCAAATAATTAGTTTAGTTCTATTTAGCAATAAATATCAAAGATATTCCTAACATGGTGCAGCTCAGCAGGCATCAAGTACTAGTGTGGCTCATTCCTGATTTAAAGCAGTAGAAACAGGGACACTGCTAGGAACAGATTATCCCAATTTTGTACAACTTATTGAACATTGATTTTGGTGGAAATAGATGGGGCTTGAGCGTAGTAAATATAGGCTGTACACTGTAGAACAGGGCAAGTTACAATAAATATTGGTACTTTGGGTCTTCAACAGGTGATCTTCGGAGAGCTCTTCCAGCTCCCTTCACCCCCTCAGATCGACGTCATGTACACCACACTGCTGATTGAGCTGTGCAAGCTTCAGCCCGGTTCTCTGCCTCAAGTTGTATCCTTGTTGGGCCTTAAAGGCTCATATTTTTGCAAGATGTTGTCCTATATTTTAATGTTCCTTTTGTTTGAGTATTTTCTTCACTATTCAAGGGAAAAAATTACAAGTACCATGTCATGGAATGTTGAGTATGATTGCATCCATGCTTTCATTGTTATAAAAACTAATGCATGTGCTTTCTTTATTAAACTTATTAAAAACTTATTACATTTTGTATGTAGGACTGGATTTTAACTCCTTTTCTCTTGCTTTTCATTGTTAAACATGGGCATGTACAGAAGACTTTTCATCCCAAAGAATGCCAAAATACAGGAGACTGGGGCTAATGCCTCTACAAATAAAAAAACAGTGTTTAAGACAGTAGGACAATCTGTACTATAATATTACTGGTTGTTTGCCCTTCACATCATACTGTGCTCCAGTACTGTAGTTTTTCCCCACCCCAAAGCAATTAGATTTTAAGTTATTGCAGGTGTTCAGTTTGTGAAAATTACTTCTGTGAACAGTTTTCAAAATCATAACAACCCCTTTTTAAAACATTGCAGTTGTTCCTTGATTATAATCTCACAGCTTGCTCAAGCCACGGAGATGATGTATATGCGTCTGGACACAATGAACACAACGTGTATAGACCGGTATGGACTTTTATAAGTCAGCATTAAATCACCAATTTCTGAGAATATGGAGAAATTTCATTGTAATCTAAGTCAAAGACATGTTAAATTAATTTAGAGAATGTCTGGGGCCAAAATCTGAGTACCCTTCAGATCCGTTTTCTTACATTAGCAGAACAACTTAATTGATCATCAATTCACAGGTTTTCCATCCGTTTAGAAATGAGTGTCCCATACAAACTGGATTGGGGCAGTCCAAGACCAGGACTAGACTTACCTTTT
Organism: Lepisosteus oculatus; assembly: GCF_040954835.1. Taxonomy (NCBI): domain Eukaryota; kingdom Metazoa; phylum Chordata; class Actinopteri; order Semionotiformes; family Lepisosteidae; genus Lepisosteus; species Lepisosteus oculatus. Next base: position 29,837,962 of record NC_090696.1, read on the forward strand.
TATGGTTTTCTTTCTTCAGAGTTGGTTTCACAAGTGTTTTGGTCAATATAGCTAAAAAACGTTTACAGTTCTAATTTTCCCCCTTCTGGTAATGTAGTAAATCAAAATGAAAATGGTAATCTATACGTCAGCAGAATAAGAGCTGTATCAAGTATGTGTTTTTTTGTCTTCTGTTCATCATGATAAAATTATCTAGTGGTTAATTTGCAGCTAGCAGACAGACAGCTCCCCATTCAAACCTGTTTTTACAATTCCAACTATATTTCCCAGTAGGTCATAATGTCCTGGGTGGAAACCCTTTGTTGGTTTGACATCACTTGTGATGAAACCTATTTCTTCATACTGAGCTGAACTAGAAAGTAATATTTGTGGTTGGTTTGTTTTTCTTAAGTCAGCACATTTATGACTTGTGTTTTATATTTTTTCCAGACTTATCAACTGGTTCTCCCATCATTTAAGCAACTTTCAGTTTAGGTGGAGCTGGGATGACTGGTAAGAATAGTTATCGGTTATCTGCGTATATATACATCTATTTAACAGAAACCTTACGTATAGAGTCGCAATTAAATGTCTTTTAGAATCATTTGGAAAGCCTTTTTCAGTACCTCTGCTAATGTGTATTTATAAAAAGCTTTTCAATAATAATGATTCTACTTGTGCTATGTTTTTTTTGTAATTCATACATATTTTCTGTAGGTCTGATTGCTTGACCCAGGATCTCGAAAAACCTAAACCCAAATTTGTGAAAGAAGTTCTGGAAAAATGTATGAGGTAACTTTCCTAGTGTCTTTTTACAAGAGTGTTTCCAAAAATAAGATGACTCAAGTTTTACTGAATATACCCGAGTATATCTACAGGTATAATCAAAGGCCGGTATACATCACGTTTCCATGTTTAGGCATGTGCACCAATGTGATAACGCGTTATTGTATTGTTATAAAGTGAATCTATATGCAATGGGGAGCACCTGAATAATGTCAACATTTCTTGCTTCAAAGCAATGGAATGTTTGCTGAGATGTAAGTGTCCCAGATTCCATGATCAAAGTAATTGTAAGATTTACCTTAGTTAATTAAGTTCTGGGTAAATGATTAGGTGTCAACAGTCCAGAAAGACACCATTAAGCAGGCACAAGAGAAGAGTAGAGAGTATAGAGAGATTAAAGAAAGGAAGATGCCATAGGTGAGAGCTCCATATTTAAATAATCCAGAAAGATCAGATTGGAGCTAAGTATTTTAACCATGTTAAGGTAGCTTGTTTTTCTGTGGTTGTTAGGAACTTTGATTTTCTTTGTAAAGAATCCCTCAGTTAAAATGGCCTTTCCTCCCATTCGTTTGGTGACAGCTGTGCATCTTTGTTATAAATTTGTGTCAGGTTCCTGGGGTCAGTTCTTAACAGCCTGCTGCTGTGATGGTTACAAACTGTTGGATAGGTGCTTCTTTAAGAGGCTTAAAAGACAGAAAACACTGGGTGCCAGTTGTCAGTTTCGTATATATCCCACTTGTGATGCTATAAATCTAATGGGTGAGGTTTGAAGTGAGTGGCTCGGCAAGCTCATGTAGCCAGATGATACTTTTAATCTGTAAACCAAGTGTTCTTGAAGATTGGCCTCTTCTTCCCGCTCTGAGAGTAGTGTGTTCAGATTGTGACCACATTTCATAAAGCCAGCCATCTTTAAAATAGTATTTAAGGTTATCACAGATGATGTGCTAATAACAAATATATAATGTGGACTCATAACAAAGCAAGCAGCGTTACAGAGCCTTAACTATTTAAACTGTTAACTGTTTTTAAAACTACAGGAGTTCTTGTAACCCTATTAAGTGAACTAGTACTGTCCCAGAATGCAAACATTAAGTCCTGTGAATCCTGTAATGACTTAAGTATTATGATCTCTGTTCACTTTCTGAAAAGGAAGGCTCCGCTAATATTTCCCACAACATATACAAACTATTCATTGCCAGCAGATTGGCTAATTAGACATTTCACTTAGATACACCAAGGTGAAAACACTGGTATATTGTACTCACCTATTGTTGTAATACAGGTTATTACTTCCAAATAAGTGTATATAAATGGAGATATGTATGAACTCTACACAAACATTGCCCACAACTCCTGACAATCTTTAGTGCGGTTTACACCTTGATTTAGCCTTAAAATTAAAAAGACGTTTTTATCTCAAAGAATCACTCCTTGAGTTGCTGTGACAAATGCATCGTGTTCAATTTTTTATTTGTAGACTTTCCTATCACCAGCGAATTGTGGACATCGTGCCTCCTACTTTCTCTCCGTTGATTCCAGCAAATCCCATTTTCATTTACAAATATATGGATGAAAGTAGCAGTAAGTATTTGCTGTTGATAGAAAATCAAATCCATCTACAAATCAAGGATTATTGCATTTTCATTGAAATTGACAGATGTAAAGTAAAACCTTGGTATTTGCAAGGATTATGTACCTTACATTTCCCAGGAATGTGTGATTTCACAAATGTGGAGCTCAATACCATATGGGGGGGAAAATAAGGTATGGTTCTGTGAAATAACCATTTCTATTATTATATCTTTGTTATAACTGTTAACTATTTTCAAAATAGCTTTAGTATTTATTGGTAGCAAGTATTTTAATGAAAATGAATAATGGGAACCTTGAAAAGCATTGTGTAAGTTTGCACTCAAATATTTCTAAACAATGCAGAAATTACTTTATTTTCTGCGATAGACATTTTTTCTTTTTGTTTTCGTTTCAGCGATTTTTACAGGATTGCAATTTTGTGTTTCAATAGCTATAATGTTTTTGATAACATTGCAATGTGTAGTAGTCGGATATGTCCATAAACAAGCCTTGGAAGAGGATGGTGTGTTCAGAAATTTAGTCAAGAATGAAGAAGGCCCAGATAAGTGGGGTTTGGTAGAAGTCTTTTTTGCAAATGTCATTTGGGATTTTATTTCAGTCATTCTTGAATATGAGAGCTGTTTGTAGTGATGCATTATATTTAATGAAGTCCTTTGTTGTTTTCTGTGATTGCTTTAGGTTCCCTGCCAGGCTACCCTATGGCTATGATCATCAGCAATGCGATCAAAAACCACTCCACAAATGATGAAATCCTAGCTCTCTTGAAAGATGTGCCAAACCCCAATCAGGAAGAGGATGATGGTCTGTCTAAATACAATGTTTTTCAATGCTTTCGTATCATGGTCACACTTTTCAGGTGTAGGTTTAGGCAGCCTTCCTGGTTTAGCCAGAGACCCCATTTCAGCACATGTTGAAATCTGTTGTCATTGGAATGATACTTATGAAATTTTGAATTAATTGGCTAATCGGTGTTTGCTCTAGATTTACAGTGTCGGATTTTAATTGTGTGCCAACTACAGTGATACTGTCTTTGGAGTTAAACAACCAAATACTTGTTTTTAACAGCAACCCATTTATGGGTTTTATACTGAAGGCAAAGAAAATAAATGGCAATATGATTCCATCTTGGCAGTTATAGCAGGAACCTGTTGGTATTAGAATTGGAATATGAAGTCTGTTATCCACAATATATTATGAGCTTGTGTGAAGGCCAGCATTTCTGCAAACATTTTCCAGTTCCAGTTTAAAAGCATAAAAAACATTTGACCCGTTGTACAAGTGGGAATAGCTGATTTACCCATAATAGGTATTAGGCCCTTGCATACCTTTGTCTCATACCATTGGGAATATTTCTGTTGACAGATGAGGGAGACAGCTTCAACCCCCTGAAGATTGATGCGTTTCTACAAACACTCCTTCATTTAGCTGCCAAATCGTTCAGCCACTCCTTCAGTGCTTTAGCCAAGTAAGTATCTCTCCCTGATACTTTCAAGTCTGACTAGCATGAAATTCCACTATTAGGTATTAAAAGTTCTAAATTATTTATAGTAAAATACAAAGCAAGCAGAGGGAGTCCAATAAATATTTCCAAGAAATTAAAGAGTGGCAGCACAGTGACACAGGAGTACCCGTGTTGCTGCCTTATAGCTCTAGGTGTTTGAAATTGATTCTGTGTTCACCTGGGTTTTCTCCAGGCACTCCAGTTTCCTTCCCCCTTCCACAGACATGCGGACTAGATGAACTGGCGTTCCTAAATGGTCTCTATGTGCATGTACACACAAGGGTCTACATCATCCAGGGTGCAGTCTCACCTTGTGTCCTATGTTTCAAGGTCACTACAAACCAAGAATAAGTGACTTTCTGATTGACAGATGTTTTTGAAGTGTGTTCATACTTGAATATAAAGGACATGTCAGGATCATATCCATTAAAAGGAATAAATCAATTGATTCATAGCCATACAAAATGGGCAAGATGGGCTGAATGGCCTTTTCTTGTTTGCACCTTTTATAAGTATAAAGACATGGTAGAACACTAAGCACAAGGTGTTCCATTGCACTCCTACACATTACAATTTCAGAATTATCTCATGACTTGCATTCTTTTCAAATGTTTTGTATAATGAACCAAATTATTCGTTGTCTCCTAGAATTTCATTCTAAAACTGTCTGCGGCCTTGTGTGAGATTATAAGTAGAAGTGTCCTTTCTGCAGGTTTCATGAAGTGCTGAAGAACCTGACAGACAGTGATGAAGGGAAGCTGCACATCCTCAGAGTAGTGTATGATGCCTGGAAGAACCACCCCCAGGTTAGTGCAGTGTGAGCTTAGCCCAGGAAATCTGCAGCCCTGGTAATGGGTGGCCGTGCAGTCTTCTGTTACTTGTAAACAGATATTTGATGGGTTCTCCCTTGTGTTGGTGTGATTAGCGTTTTTTTAATTTTATAAATCTGTTCCCTTTCATTAGTTGGATATGGTTGCCAGCTTTTTTTGGGTAACTGGGTTACATAGACCTGAGAGCCTAGGAGACTTAAAGGTTTTTTATACAGTCCATTACCATTTGCTGAAAAATGTAAAATATACCAATTCAGTTCTTTATAGTGGGGAAAGTGCTTGGGGAAGTGATGTGCCTCCCTTTGGGTTTATTTTAAATTAATTTTCTTAATATTTCTAAAATGTTGTCACAAATGAGGCTGGACAGATTTTAAAACAATGACACGTGATTTGACCAAGCGGTTTAGTCAATCAGTGAAATAATTATTCATAACCCCCAACTTGTACGTGATTTCTAAGGATATACCTGAGCGGCTGGTATAACTAGAGGCAAGTGAATTCTTTGTTCTCTGGCACAGCTTTGTTGAGAGGAGTAATAATCCAGGCACACTTGATTAAAACAAATATGTATTACAATAAAGTACACAATACAGAAAATATGCAACACACAAAGTTACATTATATACTGTATTCACAGACAAGGTGTTTCAAAGGCCTAACATTCTGGTCAACCAGAAAACCCCACACTGCTACTAAGCACTAAACTCTTAATATGCTTACAGAGGCCACACAAGAGATGAGCTGCCTTCTAACTAAATACAATGCAACCTGCAGTTAAATCTCTCTCTCTGCACCCTGGATGCCACAAAATAAATGGAAGCCTATATCCATAAAACGCACCCTAAGCAGGAAAGACGTTTCTAACTGAGGTATCCTTTACCCAGGAAACCCAAGTTCTCTAAAAACGCAGAATAGCATGCTCTTATAAGGTTCAAATACTTAGGACCAGTCAGGTTTTGTTTGGATGATCATGAAGTAGGAGCTCTCGCCTGGCGCAAGCTTCACGTCCCAACTCCTCTGGACTCCTCTTTCTTCTCCCTGCTCTCCTTGTTTCTTCCTTCTGCTTCTTCTCTCCTGTGCTCTAAAGGTGAACTTATACTCTGTGTTTGTGCTCTGCTCTTTTGCAATCATTATGCACAACTTTCCTAGGCATACTAAGAAAAACTTTACAATTGTTTCTCCTCAAGGGACCCCCAGACCTCAGCAAACATTCTCTCTGCTTTGAAGTTAGAAGGGGTTACTCTTCCCAGTGTCACAAACTATCTAAAATCTAAGAGACACTTCTCAGTCACCCAAAGCTGTAAAAACATGTCTTCACTTGAAAAATGTAAAACTATTTTAATGCATTTTAATTCCTGTAAGCTAGCAAAATGCAGAAGCTTTCTATAGATACATTAAGTGACTTACTGGAACAAGAAGAGAATAGCCTCTAGTTTATCAAGTGATGTTCTGGTTAAAATGGATAAATTGCTAAAAATTGGTAGATCTAGGTACAAGAACAGAGATTCAGTTTATTTTGCATAATTGTATACAATGCGAGATTCATATATTGTGTGTAACGGGTATAGAAAAGAACCATTATAAGAAATGGGTTTCATTTATTTGTTGTTATACCCACCTAATTTGGAATCTCCGTTCAAGTGATTTTCACGTCACATCTAATGAATGCAAACTCTGCAATTATGTAGGGGGAAATGGGGGAAGTGTAGGCAGATTCCTCTCATCCGCCCACCTTCAAGCCACTTTTTAACACCTCACAGGCAGTAGAACCCCATACTGAAGATTTGGTGTCGATTAGAGAAATGGCTCTGGAGGCACTACAAGCCTGCAAATGCTTAGAAAGCTGCAGGTGTTGTCGCTGATAACCAAGTTAGCCCCAGCCAACACATCCCACTCTCCCCTTGGCAGCATTAACCAATTGAACACCGCTGCTTGGAGAACCCTAGTCACAGACGGTTAGCTATGTGACCCCGACTCAGACCTGCAAGGTCGGGATCATATTCAGCCTGCACTCAGACATGTGCTTTTATAGGCTGAGCCGCTTGCTTTATTTCTTAAGGCTGTACATTGAAATGTCAAACTTATTACATTAGTAAAATATGTACCTGCAGTATTAATTATTGTGATTAAGAAATGGAACTTCAGAGTATTTCCTGACATAACAAAGGTTTTGTTATCTGTAGTGTAAGCAATGGTGCTTATATTTGTCAGCCTGTTTATACTATGAGAATCTTTGTTTTTTATTGTGAATCAGATGATTGCTGTGCTTGTGGATAAGATGATTCGTACACAGATTGTTGATTGTGCTGCAGTGGCAAACTGGATCTTCTCCCCAGACATGGCCCATGACTTCACCAGGTAATGTCCTAAACAGAGCTCCCTGTTTAAAACATTGATTTCAGTCTCCTATTACCCTTCTAAAATTTTATGTTTTAGACTAAGCAAGCTCATTACTTCTATGGTTAAAGAATTTCTTATGTCTTTTCATTCATAATCTGAACTATCTCTCTGATTGACAGGTTCTATGTATGGGAGATTCTGCATTCCACCATCCGTAAAATGAACAAACATGTTCAGAAGATCCAGAAAGAGCTGGAGGAAGCCAAGGAGAAACTGGAGAAGCAGCACAGGAGGGTAAGAGCATTGCACGTTCTGATCACAGTGGTTCACCTGCAAGGACCAGCTGCTCACTATCTGCTTACATAAAAGATGTGACCTTTGATAAAGATGTAACCAGTTTAACTAGACTGACTACTTTAATACTCTGTAGTCAGTTATGACTGTTATTGCGTATTACTGCTGAACTATGTTGGGTATAACTGCTTGACAGAAATGCTAACAATAGCTTTTCTAGAATCTTTCAAATATTTCTGATCTTATTTCTGGACTTTTATACCCCAATGTCAGCAAGTTTAATATTTAATATGTGTATCTCATAGGTTAATGTTAATTTTGCTCTGAATGTTGCAATATATATTTGGAGATTTTACTTGTCCTTAAGCTTTTTCTCCCCGTGACTCCCATGACTTGCAAAGGAAGTGAAAAAACTAGTGTTGCAGTGTTGGTAATTTTCATTCACTCCCAGTAGTTCTTACATATGTAAAGGGTGTAAAGCTTCAGTTTACTGAAGGTTTTCAATCAGTAGTATGATAACCTCAGCATTTTCATGCAAAGCACATGGAAACTCGGTTTCATAGTGTACTTTTCGTGTTATTAGCTCATATATTGGGCGTATCTGTGCTCTTGCAGAAAGACAGTGGTGATGAAGATGAGTTTGAAAAGAACAGTGATGAGGAGGACGGTCAGTTAGAGGAGCAGATTGAGCGACTACAGGAGAAGGTGGAGTCAGCACAGAGTGAGCAGAAGAATCTCTTCCTGGTGATCTTTCAGGTCAGTGTCTTAATACTCATACACTCCAAATTGCCCTCTCTTTACTAATTGATTTACTGTAAATATCAGCCAACCTATTCATACAGCTGTGTATTGTACCGGAACAGTTCAGGCGTACAGGGGTACAACAGCAGTGTCTCACCTTGGATTTGAACCCAAATCCTGCACCACACTGCTGCCCTTCACCTTTGAGCACTAGACTTGCATGTCATGTTACATGTACATGGCACATTCCTGTTGATACCTGATTCAGTATAATATCGTTCCACTGGCCGCAGTGACTTTGTGACAGTAAGTTAGAGTTAATTTCCCTGCTGAAAAAAGAAACAATATTGATGGAGCTGTAATCATAAAAAGTAGGGTTATGTAATTGTAGTATGTAAGTATCTCATTATTATACTATTTAAGCAGCCTAGACTTGATGCAAATGCATGACATTTTCAGACCAGGGCGTGAGGCTGTGAGATTGTGAGATTTGATAAGAGAAATGTCATGGGTATCTAGGATAGGTTACCCAGCCATGTTATTGAGACTGCGGTCTCTGGTGTCCTTCAGAAATCAGCAGGATGAGATCCTTGGGCCAATTAGCTTCCAACATTCAAACCAGCAAGAAGGATCAAATAGTTCCCTCTTATTTGTGGCCCTTCCTATTTTCTTAAATACGATTCACCTGATGTCCTTTCTTCTTTTGTCTTTAGTACTGCTTTCTGAATGGGGAGGAGGAAAGAAACACAAGTGCTACTGTGATTTCTTCATAATCCATCTTGTATATGGACATAGAGTCAAGCATACTGAAACTACACTTAATTCTCTTCCACTTAAGTCATAGCTTAAAAAATGAGGTGTATATACTCAAACTTCACTTGTATGCTTTTAAGTTGATGGCTTATTCTCAACTGAACACATTAACAGCAACTGAATTATAGTTGGTGGTGTAAGCAGTCGCTTATTTCTGGTTCTTTGCCCCTGCAGCGCTTCATCATGATTCTGACTGAGCACCTGGTTCGCTGTGAGACTGGAGGTGTGGACTTCAACACCCCTTGGTACAAGAACTGCATTGAGAGGCTGCAGCAGATCTTCCTCATGGTATTTAGCCGTTCTTCATGTGGTGCCAATCGTTAACACAGTATCAGTGTTTTCTGACACGTACAGAACAGCGCTAATCCCTTCCACTTGCCCAGCTAAAATGCATAGAAAGCAAAAAAAAAAGCTTTCCTGTCCGGGAGGTTTACTGGGTTTACATAGAGGTGGAAAAGAAATACTTTGGATGGGAAAACAGACAATGAAAGTTAGGATTTGTCGGCTCACTGTGCATTTCATGTGTTTCTTGCAGCACCATGTGACGATCCAGCAATACATGGGGACTCTGGAGAACCTGCTGTTCACAGCTGAGCTGGATCACCACATCCTGGCTGTGTACCAGCAGTTCTGTGCCCTGCAGCAGTGAGAACCCTTAACCCCTGTGGACACTTAGCAAAAGAGCAGCCACACAGGACAAGGACTTGACATTTCTTGCATCAAGATTTCCAGTTTGAGGCGCCCTTTTCAATTTTTTGGGGTGGGGGGATTCAGGATCTCTAACGTAAAGAAATTAAATGTAAGATCCCTATTTTGAGAAACAGGTGGTATTTTACCGACAAAAACATTGAAATTTGCTTCTTATCCCCCAGTTAGCTTCCTTAAAATTAATTTTTTGCCTCACTCTCCCCCACCCCAACCTATATTTTTCACCAATTTTATTGAACCCGTTGAACGTCTGATGAGGTTATTAAAAATTGAAGTATAGAAATTCATGAAATATTGGTGAAACCTGTGCTTCAAGTTTTTTCCATAATTTGACTAAATCTGGATTCGTCAGCCTTCTCGTTTTTACCATTTTAAGTACTTTAAATTTCTGTACGACCATAAGATGCCGTACATTGTTCCAGAACCTAGTATTAATCATTATTACAGATAAGAAGGGGGTTTACAAATGGAGGCAAGGTTGTATGATTGAAACTGAAACGGATTCTGTATGAAAGTAATGTTGAAATACACTGGATCTGTTCCTGTTTTTTTTTAAACGGTGTCCTTTGCTTATTTTTTCTTTTAAATCTTGACAGAATAGTTTCTACCAAACAGGTTTACATTAAAAATGTCTTTCTCTGCCAGTGTTTGCAACATTTGATTTGAAGAAGCACACCATGTAAAAGCATGGATTGGATATGTCCTATTGTGTAAACCATTTACTTTAACATATGTTTTGATTTATAACTTCCCTTTTTATTTATATTGCCATGAAGTGTTGTGGGGCATGATCTCCTTTTGTGTGTAGAGCAGTGCAGATACTAAGATGGATGATCATGTGATGAGATGTTATACCTAGTGTATCAAAAATAAAGGCAAAAAACTATAGTACACATTCCGTTAGGGGTAGTTGGTATATATAATTAACAGTTTTCCGATTCAGAAATGAAGCCTTTTTGTGTTCTCAGATGGGTTACCCTGCGGGAGATCTTTTCAAGGTTAAGGTAGCAAACGTCTTCAGATTTTTAGTTGATTTCTTTCCCATTGCAGGTAATTATATCAAACTTAAAGCAAGTTAAAATAGCTGACCAGCCTTACTATTCACTTATTGCAAAATTGGATTGCAAAATTTCTTTGTCTTTCTTTTCTAATTGGATACAGGCAAAGGCATGACCATGAAATCAACCATCGCAAATAGCCAAATTCACTCTTCTACCATTGCATAATGTACTACAGTATATAGTATGTATGGTTAAAAAACTAAGTCTTTTTATGGTTAAAGTTTTATGGTTACTAAGGTTAAAGACATTATGTAACCCTCCTTTATATGATACTTAAAGTACTAATGCATTGGCTTTAAGTTGTTTATAATAGATTGATCATCTAAAACTACGCACAAACGTAATCATCTACAATAAACAACATAATTCCCTCTTCTGCATCCAGCAGTACCTGCACTGTTTCAGCCTTCACAGCCAATACCCTGCTCTGTGATGAACATTCCCACTGTAATGGAAAGGGCAATAAAACTGTCAGTGAGCCTGTTAAGTCATCCTCAGCCTGTCATTCCCCACAAAACCAATGCAGAAACAGAAGTGTTTCTTACAATACAAAACAAGACCACTTTGAGTTGTTAAAAGGCAGGGAGAGGCCTACTCACTAACTACAAAAGATTTGATGATCCTAGTCTGTTGTGCAGCTAACTTGCAAGCTGTGTCTAACAATCTTTGTCTCAGTTTAATCCTGCTCTGTTGCTCTCCTTCACAACACCCCTTACACACAACCTCAAATGTTAAATTTTCAGATGTTGAAACCCCACTGCATTACACAGCAGGAGGAAAAAATTAAGACACAAAATACATTTTTGTATTTTATTAAGAATGAGTCATATGTCATTGCATCGGAAACTAAATATTTCTCAGAACTACTGACTCCATATGGAGAGGGAACATCAGCATATGTTTATTCATCCTTTTATGCTGATGTGATCATTTTGTAGTTTCACGTCATCAGTCTTCTTTTTAAGAATGAGAATGCTGTGTACTATAAACCTTACTGACTGGTTTATGCACCTGAAAGAAAGTCATACAGCTAAAAAATACGTTTTTCTTGAACAATGCTCTCATGAAACACAAGAAACAATGCACTTGTAAAGAGATTAAACTCAATTTGATTCAAAGTGATTTCATATTATGTTTGTCAATACAGAGTGTAAAGCCTGGATCCCTACCACATTACACATTCATAATTTTAGCTTTTATTGGCTATATTAATAAGAATATTAATTCCCTCTTTACATTTAATGTCAACATGCAGAGTGGTCCATGCACATAGCAAAAGCAGAAACTATAAATATAAGAGGCAAACACTGACCTTGAAAAAGATAAACACCTGTTTTCATGTTGAGGCATCATTTTCTAGGCCAGGGGTCGTTTTCATTTCAGTTTAACTCAGTGACCTTAATCTGCTGGTTACGGTTTTAACTGGACCAAACCAAACATCTTATCAAAGTTGTTTGGGTAGTGTTACTTTATAGAGAAATTGAAGACCTGCACACAAAACAGACCTCCTGCCTTAGGATTAGACACCCATTTTAGAAACAGTTGGATAGTATTAGCACTAGGATATATACAGTAGTTAGAAGCACAGAATTTAAAGAGATGTTAAAATTGTGCAGTGCACGATTAAAATATGATTTAGAACATTATTTTTATCACCACAATAAAAATTCAGGAATCAGGCTAAGGAAGACTGACTGGGTGCATGGCTTTATAAGACTTACTCCGACAGCCAAAAAGGTTCAGCCAGTATAGCCCACAGAAAATTCACCAATGTTCTCAAACCAGAGAAGGGATAGATAGATGATTCCTGTCCTAAGCTGTTGTCATTTTATCATATGGTTTTTGTTTTTAATAAAATGTAATGAGAAAAAAGTGCCAATATAGTAAATATCAGTTGCTACTGTAAATCTCAAACAAAGATTGAAAAATAAAACTCTGGACAGTTAAAAAGCTTTACAGTAATATTTTATTAGATTTATAAATGTTTGCACTTAAGACTTAACTCTTATTCAAAGTAGACCTGGTATTTGTGTAGTTCATTCTTTCTTAGTTTGCTTAGCATCTTGTCATTTCCACTAAAGGAAGTGGTATCTGCAATTTGATGGGTTTGGTCCATGTTTTTTTTTCTTGACTTGTTTCTCTAAAATTACAACAGCTTTATAAAAACATGACTGTATTCCACTAATTACATGAAGATTGGTTAAAAAAAATGTTTTACAAAGAATACCATATCAATAGTTTACATAACTCTGGAACTTGGTTTTGATGCTTATAGAAAAGTGAAAAAAATCACCTCATCCAGTAAAGTATTAGTTTCACAGGCTACAACAGGCTTGCATTATGTAACTGTTCAAAAATCAAAAACGGCCAATTAAGCAAAAGAATAGGTTTAATCTGTCCTATGCAAAAAAAATCTATATATATACAACTTTAATGCATCAATGAATAATAAAATTCAATGTATAAAAGGATTTTTTAATTGACCAGTTCAGGAAAAGCTACGGTACGATTCAATTTGTATCCAGTCTCCTGAAGTGCCTCTTACACACATATACAGCCAGATATATTGTATAAACAAAACACATACACATACAAATATTTAAGTAAATTAGTCAGTTATAGCACCATGACACTTCTGCTTACCATCTGCCTATTGATACATCCTTTCCCACGAAGATCATTTAAAGTTGTGGAACAAGGCACTACAAACCAGACTTTCAGCACAACCCAAAAGAGGCCCACACCATTACATCTTCTCATAAGTAAGTTCATGGCCACAGGTGGTGCAGACTTTCTTGTAGGTGTCCTCTTCGATCTCTTCCTCTGGCCCGTATTCGTGTTGATGTACACTGGAGTCCTTTTTCCACATGCTGCTCCTCACGGCCCGCCTCAGCTCTGACGGCAGACAAAAGTGACACTGTCAGTTTTTCAAAACAAGTTTGGCGCCTAATCTTGATTGTAAATTCTGAAAAAACAAATTGGTAATTGATACTCCTCCAATTCTTCTATATATTGGTTTATTGAAGTTTGGGAAGGCAGTACTTTCTCATTTAAAAATCTGATTTGCCCATTTTAACACTTTACTGGGTCTTTGTTTACGAAACTGTTTAACGTCATTTATACTGCAGAAAACCGCTTGTGGCTGTAGGACCAACCAGTACCAGTGGTTCCAGTAGGGTAGTGACAGGTTTAAAGCTCCAGAAAGATTCAGGAATACAAAAGCCGTGTGTGAATTCTCTGTGCGACAGTAATGTGTGGATGTTTCTCTAGAGCTGGACAGCATAAAGGTTTCTTTTGCCAGGCCATGATGCTACCCATGAAGATACTGTAGGTACGTGTGATGACGTGTCTCTTGGGGAAGGATTGGGGTGTCTTTTTTTTTTACGACAAATAGCTAAGAGTGAAAAACACCTGCAAATAGAAAGTTTAAGGAGTAGGGAGCAATCACCCACAAAAGAACACATGGACTGATAGGAATAGCACTCAATGGTGATAAAGAGAGGCACATTCTTTTTCTCGTCTGCCAGAACCCCAAACAGAACAGAGGAAGGAGGAATAGATCTGTCACCCTCTCAAAGTGAGAGCTGAGCAGTAAACATGCAGTCCAGTCTGCCAAGGAAAGGAAGATTTTATCTGAGGAGCATAATTCTTATTGAACTAAACAGAAATAAATTTAACAAATCTAAGCATAGGCCTGTGAAAATTCAGTAAATCTTGGAACAGCATCTGAATTGTTTGGGCACGCCTGTACCAGTTGACAAGTGGTGATCTGGCTACACTGTTGTATAAAGTGTACTTTGCTAATTAATCAAATACTTACACAAATCTCAGAATGTATAAGTTTCCTACCTTTTACCTTCTTGTCAAACCGTTTCTGCCTCAGTTTTTCTCGGGACTCCTTTCGTGACTCTTTCGCTTCATCCAGTGCTTCCTGGCTACCCCACACCTCCAGAGATCGCTGTATCACCTTTAGAGCCAGGACATATGAGGAAAGTCACCTGACAGTTCAAGACACGCAATTCACGTAAAACTTTACACCTGATATCAGACAACTATTTTGCCTAAAGTCAGCAGCTTCAAGCAAGAGGTTGACGTATGGCACTACATAAAGTTCTATTCAGCACTTTCATGCCTACTTTGAGAGTTCGATAGTTTTTTTAGGTGCTTCTTCCGTTTATATTTTTAAAGTAGCTCTGCAGTGACTTGACATATTAGAAACCCCACATGTGAACAAAGAATTATAACAAATGATAAACTTGTAATCTTCTAAATTATTTAAATGTATTTAAAAACTTGAGATAGTAAAATTTCTATGTCAGTTGTGTAGGTATTTGATTTTTTCTCTGTTGCATACAGCGTAATGTTTGTTTCACTTCTCTTGCGAGAATTAGATTATCTGACAATAAAAATGCCTCACTATGTTCTTGCTAGCCCCCTCATGAACGTATTAACGCGTTTTTCTTGGCTGCTACCCCCTGAGATGGTTTACAGGGGGTATCAAATTGGTTTCAGGTACACAAAATGTACACTGCTTTCATCAGAAGAATGTTAAAGCTATAACAGTCATCTCAACTTAAACTGGTACTCTGCAAGTTCTGAAAACAACACGAGTGGCAAATTTTGAAAATTATTTTTTTGTTAATCTAATACAGAAAATTGAAAATATTCTGTAAAACTGAAGAAATATGGAGTTTATTAAAATGTTTCCCCGTCTGACCTAAGGTGTCAGCTCAAGGAGGGCAGACACACACTCACACTGGGGCCAATCTTCCCAGAAGCCAATAAGCCTACCAGTATGTGGTTGGACTGAGTAAGGATACCAGAATACCCAGAGGAAACCCACTCAAACACAGTAAGAACATGCAAACTCAACACACTTACTGTAGCTCCCTTAGTCTGGAATTGAACAGCAAAGCTAACTACTGCGCCACCGCAATTCAAATTATCTTTCGTATACATGTAGTTTCATATAGTAACTACAGAGCTCCTTGAAGCAAACTCTTTTAAAGAGATCATCTTCAAGAATCAAACCTGTAAATCTAAACTGTAAGCATCTCTGTATAGCAAACCTTCTGACATGATGCATTTTCTCTGTGTTCTTCTGCATTTTCTTCCTGCTGTACCCACTTTTGTTTTAAAAACAAATGCACAGCCACTTTCACTACTTATTCGTGTATGAACACAAAGCTGCCAAACAGAAATCAGGCATGCGTACCCAAGAATGATGCAGTAAAAATGTCAAATCTTCTAAATACATGGGAAATTAAATTTCTTTACTGTAAATACACAATGATGTAATAAACCGGAGACCATTTTTTTTTATATTTGCATTATTGAGTCATTCCACATACGTGCTACGACCCTTAAAAGTCCTACCCCTAGCTGAAGACCTCTGTTCTAATGCCATTAAATCCACTGCTGAGGATATAAAGACAGTAACTTCCCTAAGGCCCTGGGTACCTGGAGCTTGAGATAGAGTTTCATATCACCCCATCGAGTGTTGTGAGGGTTCTTTTTCAGCACATATCTCAGCACCGGCTCTCGCTTGTCCAGGTCACAGTCTTTCAGGAGGAATTCCTCCTTGGCTTCTGTGCGGGTTATTAGCCTGTGCTTGGTTTCACTGTCCCTGAAACGACACAAACACCAAAGACTAAAGAGGAGGAACAAAAGGCAAAACATCCGTCCAACCTACTAATACCCAGTTTGTGACTGGGCTCCACCGATTTACTCAAGGCATTGGGAAGTAAATTTCTTTTTCAAAATCCTGACTACATCAGTGGGGAGAATTGCTTCTAGTGAAACACCCTGATCAACACCCTGAACCAAGGATCACAATTCATAACCCCAGAGAGCCACTGGGCTGGTTACAAAACAGAATGTGTGGCTAATTTTAACATCTTAAATAACAGCATCTCCTGCAACATACCATCAAGAATAAGGTCATCTACTGATCCCCCAGCACCACTTTAAGCAGCAGTCATGCATTCTTTATATCACCCGCTACACACTTTCTGAACCCAAGTTTGTTTTACGAGAATCTCAGATCTTCAGAATACAGATTGGCATTCCACAATCCATCCATTTTCTAACTGCTTTATTCAATACAGGGTCACAGGGGAGCCAAAGCCCCAGCACCGCCAGTCTGCACTGCTAACCACTGTGTCATGTTCAATAATAGAACAGAAAATTACAAAATGCTGTTAATGGTTGCATTAATAGCCCATCCAAGAAAACTGAGCAAGTATGACTCAGCCTGGATCCTCAAAAGCCAGGTCTAAAGGTTTGTACCTGCAGTTGTCACACACGGACAAGTCAAAGGTGTTGCTGAGGTAGGAGTCCATGAAAGCTTTATTGCATTCTTCACACAACAGGTAGTCAAACTCAACCACTGGTCCTAAAAAACAAAATGAGAAATGGCAGATGTGAAGATTTCTTTTAATCCACCTCACTTATGGAAGAACGTTTAATAGAAAATCTAACCAGAATTCATATTTCAGACACATGTGCATTAAATAACTGCTGTCCTCTAATGAACTGATATAACCTCTGCTCTGACAAGGATGTCTCCAGTTAAAAAAAAATCACATAATTACTATCCATACTATCAGGGTGACACAACGCAATCTACTCATAACTTCAAGCATGGCTGAAATAATCAATAGCCAGTATATTGATTGCCTGGATTGTGTTTGTTGCACTCTGTCTGAATGCCAATGAAGCTGCATCTGAATGTATGTCCTTCACAGGAGATAGTCCCGAGAATGAGCTGGCTCAGCTGTACCTGGTTTGTGAACCACTTTCTCCACTTTTTGCTCTTCTTCCTCTTCCTCAATGAAGAATCCTCCTCCAGAGTCAATGGTTTTGGAGATCTTTGCACAGGTTCCACCTGCATGATAAAGCAAAAAGAACCTTTTGCGTTTTTTTTTTAATTTAATGGAGTTTTGTAACGAAGGCCAATTCTATCATCCTCAGCTGTCTGGGACTGTAATTACGTGACTTCATTTCATCACTTAAACATCATACTGTACTTTAATTTGGCTTAACCCATTTGCCTGAGGGCTGACCTCCTGGCCATAGGATGACGAGGCTTTATCACCGATGCAGAGAGAGGAGTGACCAAGGGGCAGCTGCAGAGGTGAAGACAGAGTGGAGGGGGATGTAAACGATGAATGCAAGGGACAGGAGGAGATATTTTAACTTTAAATACTCAATAAACCATTTACACGCCTAATTGTTGGCTGTTTTCATTCCTAGTGAAGTATTTCTTATAATCCTTAAGCGGAATAGCCAGTTGTGTGTTTTTTTTCCCCACTCAGCTCACAGCTATGATCCCCATGTCCACAGAGGAGATTAACAAAACACAGGCAGACTCTTCTGTCCTGTCTATCTTTGAGATGCTTGTCTTTTAACATGCCTTAGGCACCAAAACCTCTTATCAGCGTTCAGCGCCGCTCAGAGGAGAGGCGAGTCCTTCATCAACAGCACCACAATCCAGGAAGCTCTGGGGAAGCTGTAATGGTCACTTGTTGTTGCTGAGAGCTGAGAGAGAGCCGGCAGTCCAATCCCACCCTACCCTTGGTGATGCTCAGCCAACTGTGTGCCACTGCTTTGGGAATCCCAGTGACAATCAGCCATCAGTTATCAGTCATTGAACTCAACCTTTACTGGTTGATCCATTCAGGAGGCCCTCTTCTGTAATCTTCGAGTCCCCTGAAGCCCCTGATTAGGCTGAAGCACATACCATATGTTTATAACAAGAAAGGTTGAACTGCATTCCTTTGCAGATCAAACTAATTTCTAATTTTATTTGTGGTACACCCAATGAATAACAGATTTAATACTAGCTACTGTACTACACCAAAACATCAGTTCGCATTACCAACCTGTATAAATAACTATTACAAGAATCACTACATATCAGTCATATGTTAAACTGGTACACAAAATGTGATGTGTAATTTTGGTTCAAATCTAAACTCCAGTCCTGATTAGCACATTAATAAGACTAAATAAACTGTATGGACAGGAAACATCACATCAATTCTGATTTTAAAGGGATTTTCCTTACCACCCAGGCACAAATTTAGTATTATCAATACCGAGAAAAATATTTATGTACAGAGCAATCTCGTGTTCATTTTAAGCCCTGAGTCTCACATTCGAATTGTGTATACCTCAAAGACAGCACCAACAGAATTGTAGCCATAGTAGCTACAATTTACACAACACTATGTATCAGGTATAATACTTATGGGCATCAAATTCAAAACTGTTGCTTACATCTCCATTGCTATTTATATACCCATGTTTTTAAGTGACATTTTAGAAGAAACTTTTTCTGAAGACCTGTGTTGGGTTTCACTTTTTGCTACAGTATGTACTGCCGAAAGTTCATAATTATTTATTTATAGAGCACATTTTAACTCACAAGGTTATTTACAGAAGAACACAATGAAAAAAACTAAATTCAAACAAAAATTCTTAAATCGAAAGTGTGGTTACTTTCAAACAGAGCAACTAGATTCTAAAAGTCTGGTTTGCTTCTAGATGTAAGAAAACGGATTAAGAACAAGGAAGAGAATATTTGCTAAAGGCTGCATCTCCGGTCTTGAATCTCATTCTTGGGATTTTGAAAAGTGTTGTTCTGGCAGACTTCAAGACGCACTGCAGCTCATAGAGTGAAAGCAGCTGCAAAACATATTCTGGCATTTTGATTAACACTGAGTTAAGAGATCAATAAAGGTTTACAATCAATCCTGTTTATCTGGAATATCTGGAATTATGTTTATCTAGAAAACAGACATATAAAGGTTTTATTTTACAAACATCAGAAACGAAACTCTGGAAAATAATTATTGACATGATCTGTGTGAGATGTTCTTAAATTATACAAAACTAAATTATCTGTATTTCGTTCATTTGTTTCACGCTGAAGCAGATTCTGGGAACATCAGCCCTTACTAACCTTAAGCTAACATTTCTAATCATTTATGCACCGATTTTAGCATTTAACTACAAAAAAGTCATCAAACCTTTCTCAGAAGAATATGGCCTGCTGGCAATCCTTGCTTGTCTTAACATGAGTGCCCGCTGTCTGTTGCGCTCAATCTTCGCCCTCATAGCTGCTGACAGAGGAGCAGGAGGGGTCTCGGTACTCCGCTCATTGTCTTCACTCTGTTTCTCAACTGCAGGTGCCAGATCTGAGGTAGCAGTAACTGAGTCCATGTTCATAAAACCACCTCTCCCTTGCTTACTTCCCGCAGGTAGCTGGGCGAAAGTAAAAGAATATATCTTCCAGTTAATTAAAAAGAATATCTTCGTTGTTGAATCCGCAGGACTGCAAAGAGATCTAACCAAATAAATACGTACTTTTTTCACAATTCTTAACTTTCAGATAAACTACAGTATTCGATCACTTGCCGACATATGATCTTCGTTCGAATATGTGTTATTCAATTAAATATATTGATATTTTTACTTGGTGTATGGATGTACTGATTAAACACAATTTTACTTTGTGTCATGCTTATACAAAAGGTTATCAGTTGCACTTTGAATCACATAAATGTTACGTTTAATTCGATACCATTGTTTTCGATTGAATTCAATGGTCTTTTTCTCTGCATGGCTGGTCATGACACCGGTCTTACGAACAACGAAAATAGACAGCAAACTAACATAAATAACAGTTTCGTATGCGATAACTTCATTCGTTTACAAAAATGTGCCTACCGTTTTGTTAGTCTTAGATTCCAAACATTAAAAAACGACGTATGTCGGACACAACCTAAACCTGATCATTTTTATCTTTACTGAAGAGTACTTTATTTCACTTTTTACGTAAGGATCCCTGCGCATGTTGATGACATATACTTTAGAGTCGCTTACGCAATACACTCACTTGCTCCTTATTTGCATCTGTTGTGTATGATGGGTTGTACCCGTCTGCTGCTTACGTCACATATCCCTAGTGGCTGAGGCGTCTCACTCACAGCTGAAGGATACCGTGTATAGGAGGATGTTTTCTGCACAACGTCAGCGCCTTGAGTTTTTCTGGCAGAATCTGATGACAACTCCGTTTGCCAAATGGAAAAGCGGACTAATGCAAAACTGAATATTGTCTTCAAACTTGTATCACGATTGCTTCGTGTAATTCATATCAAATTATATGTAAATAAAGTATACATAAATCTGTCATAATAACACTCCACTCAAAGCGCTTTACAGATAATGGGGCATTATAATAGTGTATACCTCCACCACCACCAATGTGCAGCATCCACCTGGATGATGCAACAGCAGCCATAGTGCACCAGAACACTCACCACACATCAGCTATCAGTGGGGAGGAGAGCAGAGTAATGAAGCCAATTCATAGATGGGGATTATTAGGAGGCCATGATTGGTAAGGGCCAATGGGAAATTTGGCCAGGACACCGGGGTTACACCCCTACTCTTTTCGATAAGCACCCTGGGATTTTTAATGAGCACAGAGAGTCAGGACCTTGGTTTTACGTCTCATCTGAAGGACAGCGCCAGTTTACAGCATAGTGTCCCTGTCACTATACTGGGGCATTAGGACCCACATGGACTGCAGGGTGAGCGCCCCCTGTTGGCCCCAATAACACCCTCTTCCGGCAGCAACCCTGGTTTTTCCCAGGAGGTCTCCCATCCAGGTACTGACCAGGCTCACACCTGCTTAGCTTCAGTGGGTTGCCAGTTGTGAGTTGCAGAGTGATATGGCTTCAAAATGATGAAACATTTTGTAATACAGTATTTCCTTCGTATTAAACGTAACAAAATACAAGAACAAAAACAGGTCCCCCACCCCGTTAAAACTTAACTATTCCATCCCCTCCCCCTTAGCTTGAGTGTCCAGTCAAGGACTAAATAACAACAGCAGTCCCTAGCAATAGGGATCTGACTGCACTAGCAGCATCACTCAAAGTGCCCACAATACCCCTAAGAGCACCATATAAATGACATAACTCAATATTCTGATGACTCAATGATAACAGAGGAAAGAGGACAGAGGCTCTCAACTCAGTGCCATCATCCTTTTACTTTCAGTCAGACCAGTTAATCATATCCTTGTCTGCTAATGCAAAAGGCCAATATAAAGAATTATTATGTAGCAAGAGTACCACACAAGAACAGGGAATAATCCTTTATTAGAACAATAGACATAGAGGAAGAGACTTGCTTCCAGAACTTAAACACGTCTGGACATGACACTCCCAAAACACGTGGAAAAGATCAGGTTAAAGTTATTGCCATGCAGAAGAGTAGAAAAAAATAACAATGTTTTGGCTGTTGAGCCTTCTTCAGATGTGATGGAGAGAGAGGAAGGTAGCAGGGATCTAAAACACAGGCAAATGGGGAACAGATGACAGAGCAGATGATAATATTGTAGGTACAGAGCAGGTGAGAAAGAGCTTCCCAACAAAGTGAGATCTGGGGGGACAGGAGTGAAAAAAATGAAATCTGCAAATGAATCGAGAGTTTCTAAAAGATAGCAGTCTGTCATTAAGAGAATGGAGGAGGTGTGTAAGAGATGTTCAGTGTCCCCACCCATGCCTCTCAGCATTAGGGTGTACTGTACATAAGGGACTGGGAACTAGCTTACTATCATATACAGTATCATCATCAAGGGATCAAATACACCCTGTAAAGAAATGTGAATCATACTATGATACAGATTTTTGATAGTAGAATTTATATTATTCCATATATTGTTCCAGGCAATATCTTTGTCTGCAATACCAAGTGAATAGTGCCTGTCTCAGATCGCACTGGATACACCCATTTAGATTTAAACAGGTTTAAGTTGACTTTGTAAGAGACAAAACTATCTCACCATATTTCAGCCATGATTATTGGCTTAGATGTAATTAACCTCAAATCTGCTGACAAGACAGAAATAGAGTGCCAGCTCATGACTGTACATCCCTGGCTATTTTTTGTCACTCAGTGTGACTTGCCTGTTGAATACCTCTGAACATCCACTGTAATGCCATCAGTTCTCACAGGTGTACACATCTTATTTACTAAAATGTCTTTACTGCTTATTAGGATAAGCAGCTGTTATAAAATAAGAACTTTTTGAGATACATAACATCAATGCTTAGAATTTACAAACTACCAGAATGTGAAAGAAGATCACTTAATTGGCCATATACAATTTCTTGTATTAGGAATTTATCTTTTCACATACCGCAACTTGCTCTCTCTGAGACACACAGAGAGGGAGAGAGGCTTGGGGTTAGAGCACAGAGTCAGCCCTTTATACAGTGTCCCTGGAGCAGTTTGAGTTAAGAGCCTTGCTCAGGGACCCAACATCATAGGATTCCTCTATAAGCTGCAGGATATGAACCAGCAACCTTCCAGCCACAGGCACAGCACCTTAGCCATGGAGCCACCACACCACCCTAATGTATTACATGTTTCACAGGTAACTAAGGGGTTGACTTCAACCACGTTTTCCAGCCTGATGAGATCAGGATAGAAGGTGACAAACCTGCTGCCAATCGTTAGCAAAAAGCTGGTATAATTGGTATGAATCCTGTGCTAATGAGTGAGTGTCGGGACTGCCGCTGAAGGAAAAAACACCGACTCACTGTGAGAGATGCCTGTTACAGTATCATTCCTACCAGTGTCTGTTCATTACCAATTGATCACCAATCACTTCTGACTAAAAAGCTTTAAAGTGAGCAAATTCTTAATTAGCAAGTGGAGGAGAGACTGCATAAAGTTTTGTGCTCTGAAGTTGTTGTAAACAATGGACTTTAAAGGATTTTTGAAACCATCATTTGAGTGCAAAGAAAAACAGCAGAACACCAAGCAGATAAGTTACAGGCACCAATTATTACTGATGATTTAAGGCCCAGTCGGAACCAAAACTAGGAGACACAGAGGTTATACAGGATTGGAATCAGAACTAGTTAAATGAACGTTCAATTAAGCAGATGGAGGAAAAAATTGGCAAAGCACCATATTTCCAGTGAACTATTGGCAGCTGCATTACCACCCTGTAGCCTAATCATGTCAGTTCTCAAAAACATAGAAAAACTGGCCTCAATAAGTATTGTAATCAGAGCTCTGCCAGCAGGCATATAACTCTGCAACTCACAACTGGAAACCCACTGAAGCTAAGCAAGTATGAGCCTGGTTAGTACTTGGATAGGAGACCTCCTGGGAAAATCTAAGGTTGCTGCTGGAAGAGGTGTTAGTGGGGCCAGCAGGAGGCACTCACCCTGTGGTCCATGTGGGTCCTAATGCCCCAGTAGATTGACGGGGACACTATATTGTAAACTGGTGCTGTCCTTCAGATGAGACATAAAACCAAGGTACTGACTCTCTGTGGTCATTAACAATCCCAGGGTGTTTCTCGAAAAGAGTAGGGGTGTAACCCCGGCATCCTGGCCAAATTTCCCATTGGGCCTCCTTATAATCCCCATCTATGAATTGGCTTCATTACTCTGCTCTCCTCTCCACTGATAGCTGATGTGTGGTGGATGCTGCACATTGGTGGTGGTGGAGGGGAGTCCCCATTACTTATAAAGCGCTTTGAGTGGAGTGTCCAGAAAAGCACTATATAAGTGTAAGCAATTATTATTATTATCTCCAAGGAAATTCAGGTTCTTGCTGTAAGTAGCGTTGGTGGAGCAGTAGATGGCACTGTTCCCTCTGAACCACAATTTCTAAATCAATGACCTAGTATGGTTACAGAGAACGCCACAGAAGGTTTTACCTGTCCTTAGTATAAGATATTAGACCAAGGTCCTGACTACCTTGTCATAAAAGGATTCCATTGCATTTTTTTAATTGTTTTTTTTTTTCCAGTGTCCTGGCTTAACACCACTCTGGGTTTGTAGAATCTGCTTTTCCGGATATTCCCCCTTAATTCAATTAGTAAAGCAATTTCTCTTTTGTAGTGGTGTTCCTGACACAATGGCTGCCAAGAGTCTTCCAGTCGGGTGCTTCCGAGGTGAAGTAGGTCCTCTTTTGGGACATGTTTTGGGATTCTTTTGAGGTGAACAACACTACATAAATAAAAGTAATTATTCAAGTAAATAAGATATGTAATAAGGAACATTTTGCATAAGATTTACTTATTATGAACATGGATTAATGATTATTTTAGCAGCAGAACATGGTCCTTTCGAATACAGTACTTTCACATAATACAACACAAGCTGGTAGTTTTTCAAAAAGTATAAAATGTATTAAACATTAGTAATAAAAAGTTACAAAAAATACAGCTTTGATTTGTAATTGTTTGAACTCCAGAGTCTGAGAAGCAAAGATCACGGTAACCTGAGGGTAACCTTTCACCAACATTTTTGAGACTGTACCTTATCATGTCAGATTCCTTAAAATCTATGTATTAGAACTGAACCAGTAATTAAACTACAGTTGACTCATCAGGTTTGGCTAATGCAAACTGAATTGTTTACAAAGGCTACGTTATTACGCTACCGTGTTTTACTTTTCAGAAGTAATATGAAATTAATAAATTCAGAACTCAATTAAGATGGAGACATATGTTTAGATTTAAAACTTTTGTTATGCAGGACTTGAAGTAAACATTAATCTATTCTGAGAAGCCTTCCATCTGAAAGATAAAGCTCCTTGTGTTGACTGAGGAAACAAATGCCCTCAAATAACTAAAACTCTTTTAGAGGAGGAAAAGTTAGGCTTCTATATTTTCTTCACAGCTCCTGTGAATCCATTCCATTTGAAGACCCATGCAAGATGGAAACAAGATGCTCAGTAGGGCAGTATAGTGTTTCCTAATAAATCACCATGCCTAAAATATTTTAAGAAATCAATACAATCACTGCTTCAAATACATTTGTACATAGTTTGTTACTTCCAACATTTTAAGCAGTTGTTTCTACATATATTATTGCAAATTCACTTAAAGATGGATAATATAATTATTATTGCAGTGTAACAATGTTATTCGGGAGAAGCTATGGTGAACACCAGTAAAAGTCAACGTCCCATCTGAGGGAGTGGAGGCACCAGTTTGAGGTTACTGAAAACCAAAAAGAAAACAAAAAGGAAAAAAGAAAAATGCACCACTTTGAACAGCGGCGTCCAGGCTGGACTGTCCCTATCTAGCGGGGTCCAGCCTGGGAGAAAAAGAACTTCTTGGAACAGTGGGATCTAGTCTGGACCATCCCTATTTGGTGAAGAAAGGGAGCGCGAGGTCAAAAACAAAAAGAACTCAACCCGCCCCAGTGGAGATACATGGCGGGAAAAGGGAGGGAAAACGCAATCTGCCCCGGTGGGAGACAGGCGGCGGGACAGGAGAAAAGAAAAAGAAAAGAAAATGATGCAAAAACGACGGCCTCAACACTCTCATCACAATCCCCTGCGGACCTATCCCTGACGTTCTCCCCTTGCGGGAGTTGCTCGTCCCTCTGGGGAAGTGCTCAGTGTGTCTTAAAGGGCCCCGACAGCTGTGGCTCGTCCTTAATTAAAGCACAGCTGCCACCCAGAGCTCCACCTCCACGCTGAACACGCCCCCACGTAAAACCACATGCAGGTTTACAGTTACCAACACGTACGGTTTGTTACAAATTTAGGAAGAAATACAAACAAAATTGTATGCATTTTTGAAGTCATGCCACACAGCACTACACCTTTTAGATAAAAGAAAATATATAAACAAATGTACTATTTTCCTATATCAGATTTCTGTAATGACACAATAGATCTGGATGCAGAATTCTTTGCTAAAGTCTGGGAGACTGGTTGTCTGTAGAAGTCACTCCTGACTCTCCTTCATTAACAGCTTCATCCTCCAGCTCATTGCCATTCCCTTCAAACACTGCTTCTTCTGCTTTCAGCCTTTTGTATTCTGTGTGGAAGAAGATGACAAAATAGCAGGTTCCCACACAGCATAAAGCTGCCATCACC
Source organism: Lepisosteus oculatus (assembly GCF_040954835.1). Taxonomy (NCBI): domain Eukaryota; kingdom Metazoa; phylum Chordata; class Actinopteri; order Semionotiformes; family Lepisosteidae; genus Lepisosteus; species Lepisosteus oculatus. The sequence goes on from NC_090696.1 coordinate 29,864,535, forward strand.
AGAGCTGGCACTGCAAGAGAATGAGAAACACTAAGTGGCAATGTGTGCATTACTCCTTGAAGACCCGTAAAAGAACTGCAGAATGTTAAGACCTTAGGCTATTTAAAATCACATCTGCTTTATTTAAAACCACTGTGGAAAGAGTGAGTTCTGCAACAGCTGTTCCTCTTTCTTGTTTTTTGAACTGAGATTTAAAAATGTTAGTATGCAGCCCACTATACACATGACAATCAAGTGCTTTGGAACCTTTGGATTCCCAAAATTCAATTCTGTGGTTTTTGACACACTTTAATTATATATTTTTGACTAGCTCCTTATTCTCCATATTGTTATCTGAAACATCATGTATTTCCACAGTTTTTCTTACCATACATCATCTTGTTTCAAAATTTGAATGTTGTAGTATCATGCTGCACTTTTAGGTGCTAAAAGCATTTTCTCAAAGGTTTATCTGCACCATCAGGTCAGCTCTAACTGTAATGATGATAAAAAAGATCAGCCAGAAGGTTTCTGATATTTTAATTTGACAAAGGTCTAAGACTGTGCATTTTACCTTTCCAGCTCAAGGCAGAATTATCTCCTAGTGCACAGGCTGAATAAGGCAGATCTGCAAGTGGCTTAGTCAGCAGCTGTAACACGATAATGAAGACAATGGACTGGATTTGTCTGCAATGAGATGCATTAGGAAGGAATTAAAACATTTCGCTCATTTTATTCTAATTACATCAGTTCTGATATGCTAAGTACAAAGACTGTGATGTAAGAGTCAATGTAATGTCCAAAACTAAAGAGTTAAGACTTAGGCCGTGTCCCAAAAGCCACACTAAAGCTCTAAGCCCTTCCTCCAAGACCAAACTTATGTGACGCAGAGCAGGTGTGGACTTAAGTTGTGCAACCATTTCAGGTTGCATCGTTACAAAAAGGGCAACTTGTTGGTTACAGCTCGCGGTGAAAATGCTTCCTGTTGTTTTACTGCTTTCACACTGCTTCTTTTCCAATGGCTAAGTGCATACCAAGAGAAAATTTTTCAAATAATTTTTCATTCTCTGCTCACAGTTTCATCTCACAATGTCATCTTGTCTGTAGACACCATACACTGTATGTAAACGAATAATCATCACTCAAAATGGAATAACGAAATAAAAACTATATCTCAACATTTCATATCTAAAATACAAATAAATCTAACATAGCCTAATTAAAATTTGTTTTTGCATAAAACATTATGAGTTTTAAAACTGTAAAAATGTCTAGTTTTATCAACACATGAATATTTTATTCAGGCAACTTCCCACAGCTGTGATGAGTTAGAATATGAAACATCACAATTTTGCAAGGAATTTGGGGTAATTCCCTTCAGCGATGTCAGCTCCTATGCGGACATATCAGAAGGGTTCATAGAGGGTTAATTGAAACACAATTTAGAAAATGTGACACCCTAAGCCTTTGCCGATCCAAGCAGAAACATGCAAGTGAAAGACATGAGACCGCAAGTACGGATATTAGGACACAGCGTTGGTCTAGTTGCACAGACAATTATAACAATTCAAGAAGTGCTTTACACATAGAAGAAAACCCACTTAATCCACCAGTGAAATAAAGAGAAATGTGTGCAATCTAAAGACCCAGAGAGAGGCAGACCTTTTGCAAAAAGACTTCTTTGTAAACTCCACAGATAAGTCAGAATGAGATTCTAATTTTCATTTTTTGTTTTGTGAAGAGAAGACATAAATATTATAGGCTTAAAGCTATCCCTTTTAAACTATCACTTTGAATAAATGTCTAAAATCTTGGAAGAGACCGTCTTTACCCAGATATGAAAATGAGTCCTGCAGATGTTGCCTCTCCAACGGGATAGGAACTCTCTACTGATAATTCCATGGCAATGGGATACACTGAGAATCCAAACAAGCCAAAAAGAGAGCAAACAGCTGCCACCGCATAGCTCTGTTGTTCCATCTGAGATACCTGTTGGTCGAACAAAAGCAAGGAAAACATCGACAGGAAAGATCCCATAAATGCATACTTCTCACCCAGTCATCCATACTACCATTAGGGTGTTTTAGCAAAACTTCGGAAGTTGAACAGCATGGATTTAATTTTGTGATTCTCAGGTTGTAGGACTAATCTGGGCAGATCTGCACTGACTAGGGAAGCTCATTGAGTGTAGAATTGCCAATTTTGTGTCATAAAATTTTCATTTCTAAAATATTGTACAGCAAGTATGTGCGGGTATCAACTTTTAAAAATACAAATCCATAAAAAGGAATTAACTAATATGATCATTTCAAACTCAACTTACCACAGCAAACACAATGCAGGCCAGTGAGGAAAGACACATGTTGATTTTGGTGACTTCTATGAAATTCTTTGTCCTGTCTACGTACATCCCAAAAACAAAAGCTCCCAGTATACCAAACACAATAAAGAGGGCACCACAAAGTCCTGCAAATTCCTGTTTAATGAAATAAAGGCAGTCATTCATTCCGTATTTCTTGTATCAGCATTTTACCACGTCAGTACTTAACAGCTCAGGAGATCATGAGGTTATAAATGTACTGAATTTTCTAACAATGTTTTATATGTCTTCAGTAATCAGTATGATTTCCTTTTTCAGTTTTGAATTGTTGATTATTTTCTTCCTTTTTATGTACACTCATTATGGAATAATTGATTGCAAGTCAGACGTATTCACTTCTACCTTGGTGCTAGAACAACACTTCCTATGATATAAAATTACATCCAACCACTGAAACATACACCATCAAGTCACCCACTTGTTTTTCACATTGTGAGCTCTGATGGCAGATCTAAGGTATCATAGCCACCTTTTACTGTTCATACTGCACGTTTACAGGCACCAAGCAAACCAGAGGCTGCTGTTGTACAGAAAGGCAAGAATATAATAGTTGTGAACAAACCCAACCAAATCTCAAAACAACTGGCTAGTTAAAGTAACAGTGGACTTAAAAAACAGGTTATATTCATTAAGTGATTTCTGCATTATAGGGTCTGGCTTCTGCTCTAAATGTGCCTTTTCATTCTGGTAAGTCTGTTCTGATTAGTGTGCCTGCAGCCTTCCTTCACAGTGGACCAAGAATACTTTTAAACTGTAAGTCTGAGATACTGATGTTTGGATCCTGTATTTACTTACATTTGAGTATCCTTTAACGCATAGCATTTGCTCCAGCAGTGTGGAAAAGCAAGTGAAAATGGCAATCCCACAGCCGAAACACAGCAGAAGAATCATGTATGCTTTGTTCTTTAGCAGCTGCAGACAAAGAGCAGATAGAAGAATGTTGTTCAGCATTAAGTTCTGTTTGTGCAAGCCTGGCTCACTCCTACTTTCCCTTCAGCCTAAACAATGACAGAACCTTAGGTAAGCTACAGTACATGCTCTTAAAGTCATATTAGCACCATCACCTACATATCCCACTCCCCAACAAAGATGTTAATTGTGACAACACAGCACTGTAACATATTGTAATTCAATCAATCACTTGAATTAGCACATAATACGTATTCTGAAAAAAAGTGTTTTTGGCATTTTATTTTTTAAATCAAAACTGATCATGCAGTATCACTGAAATAAAATCATAGAAATAAATAGAATTTGCTTGAAGTGTACTGCCAAGACAATTGGTTATGGGATTGTATTTGTTTACACAGTTTCATATCTTCATATATTGCTGCCTTTCTTCTGGAATCAAAAGTTTAGTTTCCAAAAATTAGGAAATATTTTTACCTGTTACTCTTCCAGTTTCTTCTAGAGGTAAAAAAAGGTTTGCCAAAATGTACTTATTTAAAACTGATATTATGAGTTAGATTTATATCATTACTAAGTAATACTTACTGCATGTTTTTAGTAATACTAGTAATACGTATGCTATTGCTATTGCTATTAGTAATACTTTACAAAAAATTAATAGGATTTTAATGAGTACGATTATGAATCATGAACACCAAGTGTTTCTACAGACACTTCTGAGAAAAACAGGAACCAGAAACATGACAGAGCTCTTTCCCAAACATCTCAGAATGTTCAGAGAACTACTAGAGACATCCGAAACTGATCTGAATGAAACACCTAATTCAAATTACCAAAACTTTATCATCATCTTTCTGTTATCACAGTAGAGCAGACATTCAGGATTACATCCATTTTTTAACTCTTTACCAGATTTATTCCTGCAAAAAATGGCTCAGAACTGGATATTTCAGCACTGGCAGAAGGAGGTGTCGGGGGAACGCTCTCTCGGATGCCCAGTGTTGCTAGGAGACAGACAATGGAAGCTGGAATAGTATAAATTCCCAGCTACAACCCAAAAAAAAAACATTTCAAATTAATTTTAGATTTATCATCACAAAATCACTGTATTAAAAATATTTTCACAATGAACAGTAAAATATAAGTGGTTAAATTTAGGAAACAATTTGGTCAGAAAGATGATAGAAATAATATTGTGATACAATTTTGATTTGGTTCATATAATTGTGGAATAAGAAATTGATTTTGCATTAATATGAGTCATTTCTAAAGTTAGACTTAGTTTCAGCTTAGTTCAGCTTCAGGTTTGTGTAGAAGGAAAAAAGTTAAAGAAATAATCCTTTTTTCAGGGATGACATCTCTACCCCAGAATATCTGATTTCCTTTTGTGAAAGTGTCAGCTTTTTCCCCAATAATGCACTCACCAATAATGGAATTTCATTTTTGTCCTTAACAATCAAAGGAGAAATGATGTTTGCAAGCAGAATTCCCAGAGGGTTTGCTGCAACAAAAATAAAAAATGGAAACTATGTGATATGATTTAACATATTGTCACACATATTATTTTACCCTAGATATACATTTAAATTATGTTTTTACTCTGTATTCTACTGTACAGAAATACAAACTTCGGACATCACAGCGGTCTTAGCTGAAATTGCAATTTGGTAAATGTACAGTACAGTATCAGTACTGTATATACATTTCAATATATTAATATCAATATGATGATAAATACAAGGTCCCATATTATAGAGAAGTATAGAAATACAGATAGAGTGGTCTATATTTGGCCATTTCTTAGCTGCCAATGTATTAACTGCAGCTTCTTATTAAAGTTCCCATTTGTAATTTAAAGAGTTTAAGTCTGAGTTGGTCTTTGAGCATTTGTGGAAGTAGGTTATAAGCCATTTTATTACTTCCAGGCAGGTGTTTATGGATCAAAGATGCTTTATTTCACAGTGGTAGACACTCTTCAAATTGGACTGCACTGACTAGAAGAAATCACAGCCACTTTCTTGGCATCAAAACATTCCTCAGTCACTTACACATGGAGGCGAGCATATTGGCAGTGGCTCTCTGGTGTTCTGGAAACCAGAGTGCTGCCATTTTGGTGGGCGAGAAGATGACCAGTGGCTGAGCCAGGGCACACAGGCTCTGTCCACCCATCAGCATGGGGTAGTTTCCAAGCGTGTAAGGGGTAACCCCCAGAATGCTGACGAGGCGAAGGATACTCCCAGACATGTTAAGCCAGGAGCTGAGTATCAGCTGCAGCCCAAGAGGATGGAGGACACAAAATGATAGATAATTAAGATAGATAGATGATAGATAGATAGATTATCTATCATAGATGATAGATAATTAAGAAAACAACCACTCCTGCATTCACATGACTCTCTGCACCAAGCAAACACCTAAAATTCCTTCTGACAATACCTTAAGTTTTAAATTTACTGTATGAGACAATCACCTATTAACAATTATTTCAACTAAAACGAATGTAACCCAGTATTAAATTACTATTTAAGCTGCTTTTTATTAAAAATGATTACACACATATTCCCCTACTGAAGTGCAGCTCTGCTGCAAAATGTTAACAGAGGTAGAAATCATAGATGAGAACTTGCTACCTTGGATGATTGATTTGAACAGAAGCAATTTCTTGGTTAACATATAGAAGAAAGGAATTGATAAATACTGCATTTAATTTCATTTCCTTTTTGCTCATTAGCTAGAATGAGCTTTCTGTAGTGGTGACAACACTATAGATGCACAACATAAAAAGTAAGATCTTGTTCATATAGCAACAATACTTTATATTATTTCATAGGTAATAAAATGTTTTACAATTTTGTTCATAAATAAAGCAGCCAATAAGACTGCACAAATTAAGTGTAAACAGAGAGCATGATGCAAAATTAAGTTAGACTCATACATTTAAAAAGACACTGCAGTAACAGCTCGCGGATATAGCATTTTCTAAAACTCACCGACATTCGCAGTCCTAAAGTGTCAAGCATCCATGTTGTTCCAAAGCTCACAGGAATGGCTACAACCATGTAAACAAGTGACAGCCAGTTAATCTGATCCAGAGTGGCATGAAAAAACTGGGCTGTCTGGTCAGCAACTGGAGCAAAACTCAACCATAGCTGAAAACAGAGATACGGCTATCATTTGAGAACAGAAAGACAACCAGCTTCTGAAATATAGATCAATATAACAAGTGTTAAAGTAATACCCAAACACATACATAGAATATAAAAAGACATTGGCTGATTTAGGTATTACAGCAAACAAGAGTGAACTCTGCCCCAGCCTCTTGAACCATTTCTACCTCTTGAGAGGTTCTGAAAAGTAGTCAGAAAGATTAGCTTAGAGTTTAAGCATAACAAGAAGTTACACTTAAGTGAAAAAATAAACCTGAATAAGGAGTAATGGACCAAACAAATAGATTTCTAGAATATTTTGTAATAGATACAAAGGGCATTTTATACAAAAATATTGTGATATACGAGTTCTTGTTTGTCACACCACAGATTTCAGCACACCAACAAAATTGTATTCTTAGTTACATAGTAATGCAAGCTAACGTTTTCTAAGATATTTTTGAACAGATTTCCCTTTCTAATCTTCTGCTTCCCCTTTCATATTTAATATTGTGTGGTATGGTCAGTCACCTGAATTGCAGAACTACAGCTGACACCAGATTTCTGCACCGAGCAGAATTTCTCAGAGAGCAGGAAGAAGCACTAGTTATGTTTCATAATTTCATGTGATGTGGGCACGCTAGATATACCAAGTACTCTTCCTTTGCATCCGCACAATAAAAGTGTAAGCAGAGTGCTGCATGATGCAAACGTTTAGCAATACTGTTTATACTGTCTTTATACTGTTGGGAGGGGCTTTTTAGAGACAAATAAATGACAATTTAGAGACAATAGTCAACATCTAGGTAGTGTCAACATTTGCAGTTCTCAGGAGATTCAAATCAAGAAAGGAAGTGAGCTGTTTATTGAGTTTATTGAGACAGGAATTGTCTGGTGTCCCTTGGTTAATTAAGTTCCAGGCAAGTGATTAAGAGTCAGAGGATAAAAAGAGAGGAGAGAGGAGACAGAGCAGAGAGAAGAAACAGTGACTGGAAGGATGTCCTTGTTCCGATCAGCTTTTAAGACTACAAAATGAGTATTTGAACCTTGTGAAGAGATCATGGCATTCTGTTGTTTTAAGAAAACTGATTTCCTTTGTAAAGAATCCCTAGGTTATAAATAGTCTCTTCTAGTTAGTGGATGCATTTTTTTAGACTAGGGATAGGTTCCCAATAACTTTGTAGCATCCAGATATATATAGAGAGATTCAACTGTAGGTCATATTCTATTTGGTTTAGAAGGCAGGTTTATCATATCTTTTTGACCTGTTAGATATTATATAGAATTTGAATATTTTGGTTGGTCAGGATGTAGGTCTCCAAGACATAAACAGAGAAACTTGTAGAGTGACTTGTATGTTATATTTTGTGTTATGTGTTCTAACTGTGTGTTAATGTCATTATTAATAAATATTTGTTTAACCTGGTGTGCTGATTTATTACTCTTTTCGTCAAAGCTGTGCCAGGGAACGAACATCTCAAATGTTTCTAATTATACCAATTCCTCTGGTTTATTTTTGTCAATCTTCACAATTTGGGGGTTATGATTATTTATTTTACTTATTGATTATTCCACAAAGCCATTTTCACCATTCACCTTTTTGTAACCCCTTATTTATAACAATTTTATAACTTACATTTTAAAATAGACTGCTAATTTTGCACTTTACAACATACATTCTGTAATACCAGAGTAAGATATAATCTATGTATCTATTTACTGTTATCAAAGTTTCTAAAACCACCACAGTTTTCAGGACAAAACCTATGTTACTGTAAGTGTCTGTCTGGACATGAACAAGCTTTCTGGAAACGTAATTCAACAACAGTTTAACACCTGTGCCAACAAGCAATTTGCGTTTGAGAATCATTTTATCCATCATTTGTTTTGCCGCGAGTACCTGTGGTGCTGTGCGGAATAGCAAGTCAAGATCCAAGAGCTCTGGGTATCTCCAAGGGTATTCAGGGAGAGTCGAATGCAACAAGTGTAGGAGTAGAAAGGGCTGTCTGGGGTTTTTCAGGCAGACTGGTGACAGGTTAAAGGCTGCCCGGGGTTTCAGGCAGACGGGGTTGACAGCAGCAGATGTGCCTGGGTCTTCCAAACTGCCAGGCAGCTCGGTGGTTCAGGCAGACCAGCGAGGCTGCCCAGTTTTCAAGCAGATATAGACTGAGTCTGGCTGCCCAGGATTTAAGTCTGGCAAGCTTAGATGCCCAGGTTCCAAGCAGAGGAGACTGACGGCTTAAGCGGTGCTTGACACAGTTCTTGACAGAGTTCTCAATCTGTATTTGGATGTAAACGGATCTGATCGCCAATGGCCGTCAGTAGCCCAATGACAGAGTGCCAAATAAGCTATGAATCAAGCCTTTATGAGGGTGATAATTAGAGGCTTGATTAGTAGCCTCTTTAGTCAAAGATTAGTAGATTAGTAGCCTCTTTAGCCGATGATTAGTAGATTTGCTGCCTGATTGAAAGGCAACCGGACGAACAGACAAGCAGCCTGATCTCGATCTTGCAGGCTCGGCGGGTGGGTGAGCACTTGTGGGAATGCTGCTGTTGCCCATGGCAACCACAGGCTGGGAGCCACTCCCGGGCCAGGCGCGGCATCATTACTTTTATGGATATGCATAAATTCATTAACAACGATTACAGACATATATGATAAATATATCCTGTAACAACGCCTTCTAAATATGGTGTCTTTACTTCTTGCTTATTTTTCACAGCCTAATGTGGAAATAAAACATTGTTACAGCATGTATGAAAATGCATGCTGCACATAAGGGTAGAAATTGTCTCTGTAAACAATTGTACAACAATTTTATTTTCAAAAATGAAAATGAAAATTTTCTGGAAATACAAAGGAGTAAAAAATTAAATAGATATGTATTACAGGGAAAAGTTCAATGCTTTTTTATTAAGTTTCAGTTAACTACAGTAGACCATTGAGCTAGTCTAACTGCAAAGTCACTTGATTTGACATAACCTTTAACCACAGCATTTTCATCAGATTCTCTTCTCAAAATGGCTACTATACTAACATACAGGAAATACTTAATTTACTTTTACCAGCCACTCCTGGTTAAATAAAGGAATTAATCACAGGCCACAACCTTAGCAGCTGAGGCAAGGCATTACACTGAAATTCTCAGTTAACGAAAAAAACTATTGTATACACACATACAGCTGGCTGAAATGTATCTCAAAACAAACAAGACTACTATGCATGTTTTGGCAACAAATGGCAGGTCTTTACACAACAAGGTCAAACAGTGGTAACTACTTGTGATTTTCTATTAGACAAGCCAACTTCATATGCTTTAAAAACAAACCATTCTTGGTGAACATCAGTAATTCCAAACCTCAATTTGTATACCATGTTGCATACGCATGGCAGGAATAATTACCATGAAGGACATAGTGTAATAAGGGTGGCACTGTGGTGTAGTGGTTAGCAATACTGCCTTGCAGTACTAGAACCCTGGTTTCAATTCTGGACCTGGGGTGCTATCTCCCCTGTTTTTGTGTGGGTTTCTTCCCACAGTCCAGAAACATACTGGAAGGTTAATTGGCTTCTGGTAAAACTGGCTCTGGTGTGATTATGTCTGTCTGTCCTGTGACAGACTCGAGTCTTGTACATGGTGTATCTCACCTTGTGCCCATTGCTTGCTAGTATTGGTAATAGCTCTCCTGTGGCCCTTAGTTGGAACGTTAAAGTTGTTAAAAATGGATGGATGAATGGATTTATTATAACACAGACATTAAAAACAGGGATTACAATGAGTATGCAAAGGGGCAGTAACTCTACAATATAATGCCAAAAACAATTAATTAATACTCAGAATTTATAGTGTGATAGATTTATTTTGATAACCATGATGTATTATACCACTGTCAATTTTGTACGATCAAAATAATCCAAATACTAAATTGGTGAGGTTAGAGACCAGAACAGTATGAATTTATGAAGAAAATGACAAAGCTATAATGGAATGAGATATCAGCCTGACAAAAAGCAGAAAAGGACATAAAATTCATCAGGCAGACTTTAATGACTTTGAGGTAACCAGTTGCTTTGATTTAATTTTGAGAACCCAGTTATTTGACAAAGATACAAACAATTTTCAAAAAGTACATTTCACAAGGAAATGTATGTGTTAAAGTCACAAATAATTATTAATAATTTATCTTTTTCGATAAATTATTTTTTGTTGATAGCTTCTCCTTTGGTGGGGACTTGGTGTATCTGCCCACTAAATATTAGCCAATAGGAACTGACCTGAAGTTTTCATTTACTTCAGATTGAAGTCCATGAATGTTAGGGGCACATTTTGCTCTAAAAAGCTTCTAAAATCATCCTAGTAGTGCCGCATGTCAATCAGTGTTAATTGAATACTAGTGTACTGTGTGCAGCAGAAAGACACAAGGAGAGGAGACACTGATCCTCTTAAATGAGCATGCCAATCTAAAGGAGTATTGCTACAGCTCCATGAACTCTAGGCCAGGGATCCCCAGTCCTTTTCTTGGGGAACCACACACTTGCTGTATATGTACTCTTTACTTAACTGAATCTTTAACAGAACTAACACTGTAGATCAGAGGTTTCCAGCTGTAGACACACTGGGCCTCCTGTGGCACGACTGGGGGCCTCACCTCCAACATGTTCAAACTCAAATTAACTATTATTTGATTAATAAAAGCTTGATTTCTGGAATTGAGTGTTAAGCCAGAATAAAGACCTGAATGTGGGAGCCCCTGATACAGGGTAGGAATCTGCAGCCCTGCTGATCTGTAGGACTGCAATGTCTTCCCAGCAGTTTTTTCAGCAGCCTTAGTCAATGAGCAGAGATGTTAACAGCATGTGAACTCCTAATTAAGAAAATGATTAATCCAATTAAGCCATTTAGAGGTGAGTACAAACCAAAACCAGACGTCTGTGGCAATCAAGTACCAGGACTGCAAAATTCTGACCTAAGGTAATTCATCAATTGTGTTCCATGTTTTCAAAGTTTATTTTAAAGTGACATGCCTACCTTAAAAGGGTAATTTACAACTATTGCATTTTCACTACATTCCAATTCAGCAAAACCTATTTATTGCCAATTGGATAGAGGATGATTTTTTAAATTGTAAACCATAATTATGTCATAATTGCACAAGTCAGAATCGAACCTAGAACCCAAGAACTGTGATCGATAACCTCCATGACACCGTGCTGCCCTGAAACAAAGTTCTCAACGGCTCAGGTGTAAAGGGAAAAGTGGTTTGACCTGTTCTTTTATTAGCAGGGGGCATCGTGTTATACCAGGCAGCGAGTTCTGACAAAGTTTGAAGGACCGTCACGTGACAAAAACAATCTAAAACTATCCAGGAATACTAAAGAGAGCGTCATGTGTGATTATATCAATATCAAAACTCCAGAGCAGCTGAACTTAACCCTTCACCCGAATGCGTACCCTTTTAGCTTTACAGTCATCGCCCAACCACATACCTTACTTTTACAGTCAGAAGTCAGAAGGCATTCCCTACAATGGATTTGTTGGGTTCTTATCCTTTAGGATCAACCCTGATGTAATTGTTTTGCTTCTTTTCAGAATACTACATCGGATTGTAAATCTTATCTCTGGGCTACACACAGTAGAATTAACCTAATAAAATCTGTAGTACATTGTTTTATGTTTTTAAGCAATCATCTGATTCCAAATCCCAAACATTTATCATAATACGCCAATTACAAATGTCAGGTTTCTCACTCGACGAGATATTGGTTGCACTTATTGATCAAAAAATTAACTGGTTAGATTAGTTTTATTAATCCTAAAACAAAAAAAACTAATTTCAATACCTACCATTGAGTTAGAACTGTTGAGGATACAGATCACAAGCAGGAGGAACCATCTCCGCTTGTACACCTTATACTTCAGAAGTTTAGTCAGATCTTCATTTGGCTCGGGAACCCGTATAACATCATCACTGTCGGAATCCCCATCCTCTTCCATTCCTTCAACACGAGTCTGTCTTCTGACTCTAACCGCAATCTCTTTGTTCTTTCAGTCACTCTGAACTGAGGAAACGAAACCAGGGCAATGATCTGAATTAATGAAAAATCTTATTTGCTAGAAAAACGATACAAAATCTTCCGTCTCCACGAGGAAGAACCAGTCTTTTAAATCGATTTTTTAAATGAAAGGAAAAATATAATCTTTTGTGATTAATGAAATGTATACAGCTCAGTGGACTCTTCACGGCGGAAAAAAAAACAAAACTGCAACCGAAGGTTACCTTAACACACTTGTCTATCTCACGGGAGCCGGAGCGATGGGCAAATCGGCTGACTCGCTGCTACCACTCCCTTTGTATCGCCCAACCTGCTCCCTGAGCTGTACAGTCATAGTGCCTGTCGTTTTCAACGTTTATAAACGGCACCAATCTTTTTACAATAGACTTTTTAAATTTCTGTTTTACACCTTAAATGTTCTAATTTGTAACGTGACTGCCATCATTATTATTATTATTATTATTATTATTATTATTATTATTATTATTATTATTTTACATTGCTTCTGATATTTTCTCGGTTGAACTTCAATTTCTACCCTGCATACTGTAAGTAATTAAATGAGTTGAAAACGAGTGAGTTGAATGAGAAAAACTAAATTTTTAAGTGACTATTCGGTCACTAATTATTTTGATATTTTGACATATTTTACATAAATAAAACTCCAGTTTAATGAATTGATGAATATTCAGCTTATTTGTTATGTACTATAATATTGATGGGTACCAACAGTGTTCTAGCAATAAAGGAGACCTCTGGGTTAAATTAGTTGTTCTTTACTGGGCTTCTGAAGACCTCTGTGTTACATAAACAGCTGGTTGGAGCTAGCAGTCCTGGGCTACTGACAGGCTGGAATCCGACTGCAGTGACTTGGAGATCTTTGTCGACTGGCAGGGAAAGCCGATTGTGGAGGAGAAGATGGTGATGTGTAATGGAGGATGGGATTAAGAGTGTGAGAAGGCAAACAACGCAGATGGGTGGACGGTTGTGGGGAAAGATGCAACTGGATTGGTGCCGGTATTCAGGAAATTGTCAGGGTTAAGGGTTGCAGGTTTCTGGCTGCAAGTTGCGGGTTTTAGGGTTAAAACCCTATTTGAGATCAGAGCTGTCTGCTCTCTCAGATCGGAGCTGGGCATAGCATTACCAGACACACCTCAATGTCAGAGCGCCGTTTTAGTGGTGTAACTGGGTATAAATAAGGAGACTGGAACTGGGTGATTCATTGGATGATGGGGGCTCGATTGTGGTATGTTGGCCCCAGGAGGAATTTGGTCACTTGAGAAAATTCCCAGGGCACCCGTGGGGTTCAAACTCCCAACTGTCCTGGCATGACACTCAGTTCACAGGTGAATCACAGCCAACACTTACTCTCTGGAGAAGAAAAATAGCTAAATCATAATTCCCATCCACCCCAGGGCTCACATCCATTCACAAATAATCAGAAACGTTACAGAAGTGTATGAAGAATGATGGCACAAGGTAGAACTCAAGATAATAACACAAATCTAACAACAACAACATACAACATACCAAAGCTCTTGGGCTTGTGTATCCATTACATCCAAATTAATACATGAATTATCATATTTCCAGCACCTTTAGTGGTTTTATTCTTCAGGACAGGGGAGAATGCAATGGCATACAGTGCTACAATATATACTGATGGAAAAAAGAAACACAACACCTCCCCATCCACACTCTTGCCCTCCTGTTTGTGTGGAACAGGCTGAAGAGTGACTCATCCATGAAGAGGACCTGATGCCACTGCTGGCGAGTCCATTGCAGCCTCTGTCTGGCCCAAGCCAGTCAGGTGTGACGTCTAGGAGGTGTGAGCAGAGGGCCTCTGACAGGTCGCCTTGCTCTAACGCCAGCAGCATGGAGCCTCACTGTCCTGTCACTGATGTGGGCATTGTGTCTGCCTGCAGTTTCAGCAGCAGTAAGGGTGGCAGATCTGAAATGATCTCTCAGATTGACAGTCTGTTGTGTCGGTCCTGCTCTGGTGTGGTCACTTGAGGGCGACCGGATTTTGGACGGTCATTTGTCCTGCTGATCTGCTGAAACCTTCTCTTACTCCATAGTGTCTGGAAATGCTGGCACATGACATGCCTGCCTGCAGCATGCCAGTGGCCCTCTCCCTTGCTTTTGGTGACATTTGAGGCATTATGAAATGCACAGAAAATTGACTATGTGTGGCCTTTTTCTTTCAGTGACCTAAGTTTTGAATTAAGGCCTTTTTAAAGGTGACCTGATCAGGCATTGTTCCACCTGAAAACCTTATTTGTCTCATCATTGCTGGAGTTTAATGTTAGCACATTTAAGTTCTACAACATTAGAATTTCTATCTTTCTCTGGTATTTTTCATATTTTTTCAGATAAGTCATTTAACTTGGATGTTACTCCAGTGTCATGGGTACAGTGTGTCTATTTATTTTTAACGGCCTCTGGTGGAAAGCTGGCTGATAAAGTCTTTCTAAAACTCCAGTCAGCCACATTCTCCTTAAATTAGAGTGCCCATTTACCGCTCAGTCAGAAAGCTGAAGATGGCATAGCATTAATAGCATAGTGATGAAAGGTATGTGAAATGTAGGAAAATCCAACGCTTGTTATTATGTGTGGGATCAGAACCTCATTCTTTTAATGGTGGGAGGACTTGGTCTGAAAGAGGGAAGATGCTTGAATGGTAAATTACTACAGAGGAATGAATTATCATGAAGGAAAGAGATCAGAAATGATGAAGGTGAACTGATACAGGTGTGTTCTGAGAGATGACTCAGACTGGAGGGACAAAAACAGACTGAGATGCAAAGCTTAACTCAGGAACCTCCAGTATTCCTGATCCTGAGGGGCTGGTGTGTCTGCAGGTTATCTAGATCTTTTGGAAGCCCCAGCACCTGAATAGCTGAGAGAAGTAGTTAAAGCTGTCAAATTATGCCAATAAAGAGCTGATTGGGATCATTAAGAGCTGAGCTGGAATGATGACCCCTGGCTTATGTTATGACAAGCAGTGTCCAGTCCAGGTACAAAAGAGTTGCAGTTGCAGGCTTTTCTTCTAAGTCAGTTCTTAAAGACCAATACTTAAAGACCGATATCAACTCATTACTCGTTAATTTCTTTCTTTCCTGGCCCTTCACATGCTAGTGCTTTGAAAAAAGATGTAAATCTGCAGACATATCAGCCTTCCACTAGCAGCCCTGGTCCAGAAGAGCCCCGATTCAAAAGGATTAATCATTCACCATTAAATCTATGGCCACCATTGTACATATGTCAAAGTGCCTTGTGTAAATCGATGCAGAACCAATGAAACCATGGAATGTTTACATCATTTAGTATAAGTTACATGGTACAATAAAAAACAATATAATGTATAGTTATTTTCAAGTAATAAAACAAAACTATTTTCAGGTTACCCGTTTTCTCAAAACTGTGAGAGGAAAAAACACTGAGTATATTTTAAAAGCAGGTAGAAAAAGCTAGTGCTGCTGATTCAAGAATGAACTCTTTAAAGAATTTCCCACTTCTTATCAGTAACACCTAGTACATAGAATTTAACAGCACCCTTGGGGGGGCAAATATTCATAGACTTATCAGTGTCATTGTCTAGATATTCTGGAAAAGCAATTGAATTGGATGGTAATTACTGAAAATTCAAGTTCCCCAACTACTTGAAGAAACATGTTGATATTGTGTACACGTTGCAGTGTTTAAAGTACATTATTTTCAATGTTATTTGAACATTTTCAATTTTATATTCAGGTGGTCTTCTTTTGACGGGCTGCAAGACAGTGAGCATCAGATTCATGGAGTATTAGTGTATCATTTTTAATAATAGTATCATTTTAAATAAATCAATGCAAAGAAGGAACCGATAATTTAACCCTAATCTCAAAGATTACATCTAAAGGCTTTGTCAGTCATAGTGCAATCTCCTGTTTAAAGTGCTGTTTGAGTTCAGTTCACAGCATTAAGTTAATTTTTAAAAACAGATTTAAAGTAGGATTCCAACAAAAGCATAAAAGCGGTGGCTCTGTGGTTAAGGATCTGTGCCTGTGACTGGAAGGTTGCTGGTTCAAATCCTGTGGCTGGCAAAGGAATCTTACTCTGTTGGGCCCCTGAGCAAGGCCCTTAACCCTAACTGCTCCAGGGGTGCTGTACAATGGCTGACCCTGTGCTCTGACCCCAAGCTTCTCTCCCTGTCTGTGTCTCCATGGAGAAAAGCTGGGGTATGTGAAAAGATGAATTCCTAATGCAAGAAATTGTATAGGGCTAATAAAGAAACATTATCATTATAAAGATTATTTCAACTTTTATTGAAATAGATATTGCCATACAAAGACAAAGAAAGTTTGAGATCCTGGCTTTGGGAAAGGATCTAAAATGTATTCAGTGATTATGCTGTCAAGTAACATCTTTTGGTTTAATTTGTATATGTTATTTTGGGTTGTTTTTGGTCTGCAAGTTTAAACATAATTAATAATGAATATTAATAGTATATATGATTTATTAACAATGTAATTAATCTATTCTGCTAATGGAGTTTTAATTAAGTATCACACACTGCAAAATGTATATATTGTTTTGAGCATTTCTGTTGTGACACAATGCCCAGTGTGACTCACAGTTTTTTAATTTCATTGAAAACATACAAAACCTCCTTGCAAATAGGAAGGGATCTACTTCATCCACCACTGAGGAGCAAAGCACTCTTGGCTAAAATGTAGCAGTCATTATGTGCCAACAGCCCCACTACACAGTAGATCAGGTGGAGTGAGAAATTGCTTTAAGAAATAAATTAAGAGAAAATATTATGCAGACCAGATTGAACAAACTCAAATAATAAAAAGATAATAAAAGCACAACATCAGAGTTAAAACCATTATTCTTACAAACAGTGCCATGGGATCTTTAATGATCAAGAAGTTAGGACCCTGGTTTAACTTCTCTTCAGAAGGACTACACCTTCTACAGAACTGGTTCCCGGTTGTTGTCTTCTGCTTTTTGCCCTAGCTGAGTTCTTATTCACAGGATAATTTATTTCAGATTTCAATCTAAAGGAATATTTATTACTTTGCTTTCAGTTCTTAAAGGAGCAAATGGAATTTGTAATTGGTATCAAAGCTGTACCAATTTTATAGTTGCATAATTAACCGTCATTTGAGACAATGTAACTAATTGGACCTCGGCAGAAGGAAACAATGTGGGAATATCTGATACAATGACATTCCCACCTCAGTGTGTTCATCAAAAACAACTAGTAATAGCAGTTCAGTCAAAAGGTTGACAAGAGATTGTATAAAGTTCTATAAGTTGAAGTTATTGAAACAGTACCCTTAAAACTAAATAAAAGTCTAAACAAGCAAGGGGATCAATAATGTTCTAATTTATTTTTTATCATCCAGGTGGATGCTGCACATTGGTGGTCCCTATTACCTGTAAAGGGCTTTGAGTGGAATGTCCAGAAAAGTGCTATATAAGTGTAAGAAATTATTACTTACTTTGTTTCTGAGATATAAAAAGATCCTGAGCATATTCCACTGCCTCATAAGTAAGCACTCCTTGTAAGGCACTCCTGACTGATGAATGATACAAGCTAAGGAGTGGAATGATTAGTTACTGCTCCGTTCTTATAACATAGAGCAAAAACATTCAAATGTTAAAAGTAATTTTGTGCCTTGGTTTGGGAATTGTCTCCATCCTCTGTTCAAAAATGCAAAATATGACATAATTAGCTACTTTGCATAATTTCCTGCCAAAACATTGCCCTCATATAAAATTTGACCAACACACTCAATGTACAGTAGAAGCAATGGTTTTTATGTTGTCATCATGTTAAACTGAAAGTGATATGATGTTTCACACAGGACTCTTTTTACCGGACAAGTATTTGCTGAGAACATTGAATTCCATGGCCATTTTATATCCACATGTATTTAGAAGCATACTAATATTTATAGGTACAACACAAACTTGAACTAAAACCTTTGACATAAAGATCAAATAGTGCAGTGATATCATTTTGTCATTGTTAACCCATTAACTCCTGTTTTGTTCAATAAGATTTACTGTAAATGGTAAAAGTATTACTAATAATATACAGTACATGTCCCCCAAAATTCAGCTTCAACTAAGCATTTTAGACAATGAAACTCTTTGCAGGTGGAACTAAGTAGTTTAGAGTTAGGATCAAAACACTTTTCAAAGTTAGATATATTTATACAGAAAAATAAGTGAATTTTATTTTCAACACAATCCACAATTCAACAGTGGTATACTATATACAGTAATTGCATACACTTTGAACAAAGTTGACGCTGATCCAGACAGAATTTCAGATGTATCTCACCTGTGCACCTCTGTGTAAACCTGCAGCCTCCTCTGCAGTGCATGTATCAGGACTGACTCTTCAGCCTCAGGGGAAGCAAGGCAGATGTCAGTGCTGTGTAGAACACTGCCAGATGGAATCCTTCTATTAGAATTGTTATTACTATACAGTACATACAGTAAAGTCATTAAGAGACACAAAATGTACCTCTGTCGTGACTTCATTATTTATATAAAAGGTACATTAGGATTTTATGCTTAGGCAATAAGCAGTGATATAGTCAAGTTACTGTATTTTTGTATATTACTGGACTTTTTTGGGGGCATGGATTCTTTAAGGATAATATTGATGAATTTTTCAGACATGCAGATTGCAAAGTCTGATGCAGGAGTGAAACATCTCATTAGGAAATTGGAGTTACAAATGTGACTTTGAACACTATTTGCCCCAGTACCCACTTGTCCTCGGGAATAAATTGCCTCTGATTCCATTTAAACCTGAAAAGGAGCAATAATAAGCATTTTTATCAAGAATCGTTGTGTTGTGTTTCTCACGTGTGACAATTTTCTCAGGGCAGCTTTTTCCCTTACATCTACTCTCATTATTATATAAAGAAAGCAAGTTATGGTGAAAACCTTATCCTTAGTGGGCCTGGATCAGAGTGCAAGAAAACTATAACAGTAGCATGAAGGCTTTTTTGTTTATTGTTTAAATGTGCACATTTGATGACTGCTGTACTGCAAAAGAACTTTAAATATAGACCTGATAAATTCATTTGTAAATTCATTTCTGGAGTAAATTGCTCTGAAAAAGATTTTCTTAAAGTAGATTTGTTTAAATAATGTTACCACCTTGTGTGCTGAATCATTATATGGGACAAACTGTATGTACACAAAGACTTTACAGAATAAAAGGCTTTTTGTGATGCATTCCTTCTGATAGAACACAGTGAAAGTAACTGTGCACCAAAGCAATCTTTGTTGTTAGTATTAGGTGTACTGGTCTGCATTAGATATGCAGCACTCAACAGTTGCGTTTTGCAGTATTTTTCAAAGATGTAAAACAAATTAGGATGAATAGATAAAATGTACTTTTTGATATTATGTGGGAAATATTGTGCTTTTGGATGCTTAGACACATATGTGGATTTTCAGATGATAACAGGAAGTTTAATCATGTGAGTACTAAACTGAGGAACTTGGGAGACAGAAGTTTATGGTAGGCCAGATTTTACAAACAAAGAACACCCAGGAAATCATAAATAATAACAGGAACATAGTTAATATGACACAAATGAGACAAAGAGGCATCTTATACAGAAAATTAATCTCAGTAAACAATAAGACAAATCAAAAGAGCTAGACAAATGAAAGGTACAAATAAGCTGAAATGCTCATGTAAAGTCTTAAAACACTAAACATTAAGTGTTAGATCAAGAATCTTGTACTGTTTATACTGTATAGGATAGAGATATGACAGATAACAGAGATTTGGCTAAATAATGAGAATGAAGATGCATACAACACAGTTAGATGCAAACTTTTTTGGGAAACAGGCTGTCAGAAGAAGAGTTGTTTTAGCATTGCTATTTAAACTTCAACAATAACAGCTCAGAAGGATATCTTGACTACACATCCGTTGACTTATAGGGGAAAATGAGAACAAGTGGTATTGCAAATAGTAAATGATTGTTTTTTAACTTGTTTTTTTATCTGCCAGTTAGAACAACAAACAGAAATAGTTTACGTCTTTACCTAGTGTTGAATACAGAAGGCGTGACAGAATTTGTAGTAGTGAGGTGGTTGAGTTGCTTAAATCAGGTGATAATAATGTAACGCAACAGGGGCTCAGGAGGGCGCCCTTGCCGCATTAGGTCAGCCCCATCCCGACTGAGGCTCGAACCCGGGACTCCCGCGTCTCTCTGCAGCAACCCAGCCCGGTGAGCCAAAGAGAGATCTCTCTAGAGCCCACTAGCTGTAGTCCTGCTATCACAGGGAAGGGCGGTGACGTCACCTGCTCTGGTACGCCGGCTCTTACACAGTGCCTGTCGGCCGTATGCGTTACAATAACATGGTCATTTTTGAGGATTTTTTTTATTTAGAAATGGTGAGTGTTGCAGCACCCTGGAGCTCACCTTGAAAGCATAGAGAGCAAACAGGGCAGAAAATAAGTGACAACCTACCTCTGGTACACCAGTCTTCTGCAGGGCCATGAAGAAAGGAACAACTTAGAATCATCAATGAAATGTTGTCAGTATACCTTTGTAGGAGGGAGGAAATTTGCAGTACCCAGGGAATTACATACACACAGTGAATTGGCATGGAAAATGATGAGGGACCTGCCAAGCATTCTCAGCTGGTAAGATTTCAAACATATATAAGAAGCTGTTGAAACAGACAAAACTGCTGTTTACGGTGCCATGAGTGCACATTAAACATGTAATCTAATACTTCACAGAGCACCCTGACTACTGACTATCATGGCACAGTGGTGTAGCGCACCAGTGCTTTAGTACTCAACCACTGACCCTTCTTCCTCTAAGCCTTCAGCATCACACACTCTTAGCTCAGACATCCTGTCCTTCCTGGACTTTCACTCCAGCACTCAGACAGCACCTGGACAACTATCCTATCCTTTCCCACTTGTGCTTTTACATTAGACATGGAGTTTAAATCTCCATAGTAGTCTGATTTCTTCTCAATATCTTCAGTACAGGTGTGAGTCTTTGGTATACAATTCTGGTGAGTCACACTTTCTCAGATTATGTCGAGATGGTAAGCATGGGCAGAAGAACCTGCTTAAACATGCATTCATACCTGTGGTTATGCTGGCCTGATTCAGCTGTTTTCAACGTTTAGGTGTTTTTCTGTTTGTATTCTGCTTTTCTTTTCTCAATATCCAATTGTATAACAAGCAAGCGAGTAACGGTCGTTACATAACGTTTTAAGACAATATACGGATATGTGAACATTCTTAAAATAAGCACAACTGTGGAATGTACTACATAGTGCCCTGACTTTATAGGTCAAAATAATTGTATTAAGTGAGCTAATTTATTAGAGTACATTGATATCTTTCAAAGAATTACTGAATCTTCGTTTCGTTTGCAAAGGCAGTACCAGAATTCGGCAACTTCTGAATCATCTTATGCCTTTCGTTCTCTAAAACAAAACAGACTTTAGGCTTTGTTAAAATATTTTTTTTATAATTCTCGAAGTCTGCAATTACTTCTTACAGCACTGTTAGAAGTGATTGCAGTGCAACACAGCTGTTCCCCCACTGTTTCTACTAGGTAACCTGTTTGCTTCCACCTCTCCGCTCACTGTTCACAACCCCCTCAACCATTTCATCCGCGCATGCTCGGGAGCAAACACGGAGTACCCGCTCGGTTTGTTTCGGGATTGCCCGGACATTTTCGCCTCTTTGTTTTACTGAAAGTGGATTTAACTCGGATTCAACCCAAGATCCTGCGGACTGTTCTGCCCAGAAACAGGTCAGTTGCTTAAACTTGAAAAAAATCGAACTGGGAATTTTGCAAAGGTTATTGCTCGTCCACTGTAGTCGGTTATCATAACATATCCTTGTGTATTTTTTTTCTTTGTAGCTTTTTTCTCTTGGTGGTATGTGCATGCTGTTCGTGTTGTTGTGTGTGTCTGTGTGGTGGTGCTGTGTGTGTATGGCGACGCCGGGCCCTGCAGTTATACACCGGGGTCATTTTTTTTATTGAAAAGTGCAGCTTAGTGGGGAATCAAAGGGTCGAGGGGACGCGCCGTGATTGTACCCCTCACATGTGGAAATGCGGTCATTCAAGATAATATGTATTTTTGAAAAAAAGCGTAGGTGCTATTCTGCATGTGAACCAAATTTTTCATTAGACTGGAATGTTCATGGAACCCACGGTCCACCATTAACCCCTTCATGCTTAGAAAGTTTGGGGGTGGGAAAAGGAGGTGGGGGTGTAGATGACGCCACACGATTTAAAATAGGGACAAAAGAAAGTTCCAGCGTGAAGTGTTGAAGATTTTGAAAGATGGTGAAGAAAAATGCCTAGGTGCACGGTTGTGCTATGATTTTGAGTTTTACTGAGGTGGGAAAATCACTTGTGGACTCATTTTCTTGGACAGGTAAAATGCTCAACTTGTAATTCATACTTTATGTGTTCAAGAACTGAGGTGTAGAAATGCTAAAGGAGAGTGGAAATGCTAGGAAAAACCTTGGGGTCAGTAACGATTATCCAAATGACGGATGCTGTTGGCTATGTCCTCTTTTAACACAAGGCAAACCGATTGAAGTGAGGAGTCGAACACCCTGTGAGAGATCCAACTTTTATTTTATGTTTTTTTTCTTCTATTGAAAATATAATTTGACATCTTTTAGCTCGTTGTCTAGTTGCTTTGTTCTATGCTTATATAGGAGTTGTCTAGGAATTAAATAGGTTGATGCTTTCTGTGAAATTTCTGTGGCAAGTTCATGAAAATGCTCTGTTTCGAATAAATTCGGTGGGTAATCAGATCAGACTCAAGCAGAGGGCAACCGGTTAAAAACTCCTGAAATGACTGGGTTTTGATAGCCTATTTTCTGCCAAAGCATTTCTGAAATGTCTACCTGAAGTACATGGAGTAGAAATCTTGGGACTCTTTAAAGTGTTGTCTGAAAGCAGACACCTCACAGGAGTGTCCTTTAAATCCTAGGGTATCATAATGGTATTTAAAAAGTCTGTCCACAGAACCACTATTTGGTATCATTTTGACATCTCCAGCCTGGTTAATAGAGTTTCGCAACTAACATTGCAATTCCGTGATTACTCATGTGTGGATGACATGTAGTCATTTAAATACCAGTACTCCATGCACAAGGTTGGCACAACAGGGGGATACTGAAAATTGGGCCCATCTTGTAAAAGATGGTAGCGAGCGTCTGCTTTAGGAACCTTTTGTAAAGATTCATTTATCTGTTTAGAAATGAGGAGTGGACAGGTTTCTTTTCTTAAGTCACTTCAAACCAGAATGTGTAATTGACCGTGCTGTATTGTATTTTGAATTTCCTGCTACTTGTAAAACATGTTCAGTCCAAGTTCTAGAGTGCGGTTGGTGGGAGCCTTCCTTGTCTTAATCTTTTTGATTGGAAATATTTTCAGGGCATTGAAAGTGGATTCAAATAATTAAATAGCCAAGAGTTTTAAAATGTGGAATAGCAGTGGGGAGTTAAAGGTGTGCCCACTTTAAATTATGTTTTACAAAGACTGTATCACACTATCACTTTGTTAAAGGGGTTGCTTCATAAGTCAAACCCATCATATAAAACTCCTGAAAGTTGCAACTGTTAATGTTGAAATCTGTGTTTTTGTTACATTTACAGGCTTTAAAAAGCAATTGGCAAAGGGCCCCCTGAAGGAGCTTTCCAAATATCCATTGACCATAATTTTGCCTTTTGGAGAAGTTTGCGAGCATTTTCTGTACTTGCGGAGACCTGTAGCACAGCCCCTCAGACTTTGGGATAGGTCCTTTTGTAGTGTGGTTTACCTGCAGCTGCAGTTGTGGCCAAGTTCAGCTGTGTAAACCGCCACTTTTTCCTTGTCATTAGGCAAGCAAAGTGTGAGCTGCATCTTTTTATAGATTTCCCTTTGTCACCAGCTCTAGAATAGTTTGATTTAACTCTAAATGTTCTCAAACATTTCAAAATGATGGTAAAGGAAAGTTGCCTCATGCCACTTCCACAGCTGTGCTGTCTCTGACCAATTCACAACAAAAGGCAAATCGGAACACAGAATCGTAATTTCAACAATACTCACATTTTACTGAAACTTGTTTTTCCACTGTTTTCTTTGGATGGATGCTAAATTTCAGTATTTTAATTTTAAATTTCAGCTGTTCACATTGCTTTAAATCTGTTATAGCTGAATTGGCTTTGGAGTTGTTTTATTGGCAATTAGTCAATCGCCATATTTAAATTGTAGCTTGATTTTAAGTCTTGACTTGATCTTGGGACTTTAATCATAAATGTTTCTCTTTTAAAAAAAATCAAATTGAAATTGGAGCAACGGTTAAGAGTTTACTCACTTGCTTTAGTAGAAAATGATTCATTTGTACCTTTCAACCTTGCTGAAACAACCAAGAATAACCTATTTTCATAAAAGCTGTATTGAGAATATTAATTTCACTAAAAAGAAAACTGTGATTTGTCTGGTCTGTGACTGTTGAGTGTGAACATTAATTCATTAGAAAATTTACATATTTATGTGGTTTTTCCTGACCAGGGCAAACACCATCACTGTTATCTCTAGAGGAAGTGAATAAACTACTTTTAAAGTCAGTTTTTCTTATTTTTATGAAATGCAACCTTGACTGTCAGGCTCACTGAGAATTTTAGACAATCTTTGAGGCTTTTTGCGATGACTTTGCAGGATTGCGAAACCGCTATGAAAATGTGAACGTACTGTTCTCACAATCTGTTTTTGTACAGTTGTGGAAATTGGTGTTAGTTTTGTTTCTCTCACTCCAAAATCAATTAATGTGTTAACTCAAACTGTAAGAATTTGGTCAGAAGTCATTGTAGCTCTAGAGTTCACTGTTTTAATTTATTCTCATTTTAAGATGTTTGGTTCCATGACAGTTGCAACTGTAGTCACGGTTATGGCAATCTCATCGTTGTAGAAGGAACTCTTTTGTACAAGTCTAGGAAAAGCTTTTTGTTAGACTAGGTGACAGTTGCACGTTTCATCTGTAGCAACTGCATTGTTTTCCTCAGCTCAAAGACAATTGTAGAAGTCTTCTAAGTGGGCCGAACCTTGACTTTCTAAAGCTGTCCGTGATAATCGGGAATAGCACCATAAAGTAAATAAGATCAAAGTAAATTACCCACGTCCCCAAACATATCAAACTAATTTCTGGTTTGGGCATGGTTGAAGGGAATTCAGATGCGTTTGACAATTGATTACCTTACTTTATCCGATTGCTTCCCCAGGCAGAATACCATTATTTTACCACAGGCTACAGAATGATGAACCTACATGCTTTGTGAATTTGTTCTCCTTGGTTACCAGGAGTGGAATGGTTAATAGCTCTGCTGCCTAACAGCTTGTAGGACCTGTGTTAGGTTTTTGCCCAGGGCACCATGTGTATGGAGCTTGTATTTTATCCCTGTGTTTACTTGGATTTCTCTGATGCTCTGGACTCTTTCCACCTCTCAAAGACATACTGGATTGGTTAATCGGTGTCTTTTGAGTGTTCCCATTTTGTGTGTATGTTGTGCCCTCCTAATGGACTGGCTTCTTGTCCAGGGTGTAATCCCACCTTCCACTCTGAAACAGATTTCACATTGCTGTCTCCCTCACTAGGAATAAATGTCTTTCTGATGATGGATGCATACCAGGAAATACAATTGTGATCAATTAAAGCTGGTGGAGATGATCAGGTTGCCCAGAATTGCTGAAACACCTTTTTTGGTGAACTTCTTATTTTCCTAAATAATAAAATCAAGTCTAAAAATATTCCCCACTCCATTCACATTTTTCTCACCCAACACCCTCAGAATACTGGAACTCTGCTAAAACATTTGAGAATTGTACAATTCTTTTTTGACGAAGAAGAATGAATAATTAAGCAGTGTTACTCAAATGGATCCTTATAGTTGTTTGGTTTTTAAAGAGGTGCTGATGTAAACCTAAATGTCACCTTCTTTCTGGTCCAATCAACTTTCTGTTTGAAATGTGGTATTTCCAATAGTAAATGGGGACGGGATGTGTTTTTTGTTCATTTCTGTGTCAGCACAGTACTTGGGACGTTAACATTTGTGGTAGAATGTACCTGCTAGAACTTTCCTGGCTAATTACTATTGAATGGCAGTTTAGCTAAAATGCTTGAATAACAAGTTTCAATTTTGTATGTTCTTTTTCTTTATAGTTTAATTGCACACTCATTCATATTGAAATGGTTAAGGCAAACATTTTTAAGGAATATTTGTAGCCATATTAAACAATTCAATATTGCTCTTGGGTACTGTTGGAGTTATTTGATTATAACTCTACAAAGCTATGTGTATGTATGTTATGTTATGCATTTCTGTTAATTGGTTTGGCAGAACAGTAATTCAGTGCTCACATTTGCTTCCCGTTCTGCAGGCCTTAATAAACACATGATGGCACCTTGGGAATGGTGTTTTTAAGTACCCTTACCCCAGGTATTCTAGAAGATGATGAGCATTATCCTTTGTAATTCATGCATTACACTGGCTTTAAATCGGGGGGAGGGGTGGAATGAATTGTCAAACTACTGAGTAACAACTAAATAACCTTTGTGAAAAATGCCCATTTGTTCCAAGGCCATTGCATAAAACATAAATAGCATAGAACAATATAGTATTTAGTATTATAGTACTATGTTATCTTTTCCTTTTTCTTGTTTATGTGCAGATGTGGTCAGAAAAAGGGCTGAACTCTAGGGCTACTGGATGCTGGAGCTAGCATAGAATCCATAGTACATCATGAGAAGTGCTTTACAGTAATGCTTTCATGCGTATTGATCAAGGGTAGTCCACATGTGATCAACAAGGTGCCTTTTCACTGCTTCACCAGGCCATGACATAGCCGTGGTATAGCCTGGGCAATCGCTAGTTATTAACCATATGATCCAGCTGTCCACACCTGATCCATTCTGACGTGTGCCGGCAGGATTCCTCATCAGGTATCATTCATATTGTAAGTGAGAACAGCGGCAATCTCACAGGCCAGAATTGCTGATTTCATCTGCACAGTGCAGAAAGGGAAGGCCCGTGCTACTGTTCGCAAAAACATCTAGACCATGTAAAATAATGTAGAAAAATTACCTGAACAATTTTGTTGTGTAATTGTTTCTTACAGGTTTCTCTGTAGGCATTTTCTCAGAGTATGGGTGCTAGTACTTCTGGAATATTGCTGTTTCTTCAAGAATTATTTTCATTGATGACACTTAAAGATTGTACTATTTTACTCTCACTGGAAAACAATTAGTGAGATAATGGACAAACTAGATCACCCCTTGATACCTCCTTCAATAGAGTATTGATGTGCATCTTGGAGTTGTTACATAAATAGAATTATTGTTCCTTTTCTTTGTGAGGAGAATATAGTCATTTCCACCACAGCATGTTGCTGGCAGCTTATGCAGATAGGGTAAAATGAATGTTTTCTGAAAGTATTAAAAATTGTTTTTAACTGAAAAGATTAAGATCAACAAATTAGTGCAAATGTGGTTTCATTGCAGGTTTTAGATGTTGGAAAATGTTTCCTATAGTCTACAGATTAAAAACAGTGTAAAAACCAGACAACGCATCACCCTAAAAAACTGGTTCTGATTTTTACATGGAAAGTGAAGTTCTTTATCTTTATAATAGGTTTATTTGTGCTGATTATATATTACAAAGACGATACAAATACTTTATTTTCTTTGCTAGTGCTGTTTTGAATGATGGATTTTTTACAATCAGTGTTTTTCTCAACATTTCATAACGCTTAATACTCTAAGTGTCTGTTTTTGTGTTCTTTTCATCAAGTACTTGTCAATCAGTCACTCGAAACAAAATGTAAATACACGTGACCCTTCCTTCCGCTTTTTCCTGTTACCCCATAAGCGACAGGTTTCCTCTTTAAATACTGCTGCAGCCCTGCTGAATAATCTGGTGTGTGGGGGCTGGGGTTCAGTCTTAGACTATCTGAAATAACTTTATTTTTCTGTCAAGCACAAGAACCACCGCAGGTCTTTGAATAAAAAAAGACTATGATCAGCTAGCAACTGATCTGCTGCACTGTGAAATTTCAGGAAGCTTTTGGCCTGACACACTGCACTTAAAACTGCCACAACTATGAAGTCCATTTTTATGGTACCATAAAGGTGGATTAAAGAGATTCTGGTCAGGAAAGGCTGTAGGTATTTTGAGCATAACACACTTCTATTACTGTAAGATATTGTGGACACTAGCCATGTTTCTTCTTGTTTTCTAAGCTAACTCGGAAGAACACGCATTTCATTTTTTCTTGTTTCCTACAGTATTGTTCAGTTTGTAGGTTTGCTGTTGTAATTAACTGCCCCGGAATCATTTGAATTAGTTAAAAATCTTTCTGAATTATACAACTGTATCAGGAGAGGAGCTGCATTGCTACTTTCCCAGCTTCTTGTCAGTGGCCATTGCAGTACTGTGGGTCATTATTAAGCATTTTATATAACCTGTTGGAACAGGTAATTAATTTGGTATAAAAAATGATGGTCCAGGTCTATTTTCCATAGCAAGAAAAATAGGTATAGTTTTTCTTGGATTCCCTTTAATTTTGCCTTTAATACTGCAATTTGCTGTAGACATTTTATTATGTGAGCTTTCATTTTAGCCACTGGAATGTAAATGAGCATTACTACTGATTAAACCTTAAACGGGGGTCTTGTTAAAGCAGGTCTTTCAACATGTTTTACAATGCAAAGCAAGGAGATCTAGGCCTGTTGCTTAAAAAAAAAACACACTTAGTCCCACTGCAGCTGTAAGTTTTCTAAGTTTCCTCTCCCAGCTGTGGATGTCTGTTGAACTTAAGTGATGCTCCCAAGTAAGAAGACTTTACCTGAATGATTTTGCTTCCAGTTAGAGGGAAACCAACCTTTGATAAGTTTTTTTAGCTTTGCTCCATCTGTGATGAGTCAGAGGAAGCTTATTTTCTGTTCTACAGGACAGGGGGAACACTTACTAGGTGACCTGATCCCTGCAGACAGGCAAAATTAATACACTGAATTTTATCAGGTTCACCAACATATATCTGAACAGTTACACATCATTAATACTTGAATTCTGTGAGAGCTAATTTTGTTGGAGTCTAGTAGCATGCATGGCCACCATCCATTAAAGGCAGAAGATCTGCAACATATGCTTTGCGTCAAATTGCAGATATTTTCTTGTGAGGCTCCTCTCCTAGAGGAACAGCCAAGCATGTCTCTGTCCTCTGGTCTCTCAGCACTAGATGCCACATGTTTTTCCATAAATGTTCAATGAGGCTCAGTGGTTGGGTAGGGCTTCCACATCATAATGGTCACATTCTCATGTCTCAAGAAAGCAGTTGTTACATTGTGTGGTACACAGACAAAAAGTGCATCATTCTGCATGTGCATGCTGTACTAGCTGTTGTCTGTCAGGAGGGTCTACACAAAACCTTGATTAACTGCTCGAGAGGACTATTTTTCACCCCACTTTACTCTTTCCTGTCCCTCTCTCTGTGCTGAAAACACCTGTCCAAAATGAGCATTTTCTGTACCTAGAGGGTTTGATTAGTTGTCACACAGTGTCACTATGCTGACTAGGTTCTGCTCTCTATTGACTTGTAGTATGGACAAACTGCGGTACTCTTGTAAAAATCCATGAACAGGAATAAAATTGTTATAGGTCATATGTCGGCATCAGCATGGAGAATTAAATTTCCAAATGTTTTCATACAGTCTTGAGCCCTAATTAACATAGAACATTTTAGATTTATTTTGGCCACTCATTTTTAAATGAGTAGAGCTCTGCGTGGGCATCTGTTGCATTGAAAAGTCAATCAGAAAGCCGTATTGCAGCGTTTATGATTAGGTTTAACTTAAAAAGGCTAATATTCTCAGAATACACATCCATCCATTTTCTATTCTGCTTATCCACTACAGGTTTGGGGGGGTGCCAGAGCTTGAACCAGCAAGCAAACGGTGCAAGGCAGGATACGCCAAGTCCATCGTAGGGCATGCACAGACACAAACACGCACACACTCGCACAAGAGCCACTTTTCCCAGAAGCCAGTTAACCTTCCAATATGTCTTTGGATGCTGGGAGGAATCCCATACAAACAGGGAGAAAATACAAACTCCACACAGATAGCACCCCAGGAAGTGAACCCAGGGCCCCAGTTTCTGTGAGGCGTTATTGCTAACCGCTGTGCCATCATGCTGCCCTGTTCTCAGATAATGTGAAACCATTGAATTCATACAATTCATTCTTTGATTAAGGATTTCAGCGTAGTAAAAAACAGACCCGATTTCACAGAGGAGATGAGATTTCATGGTCTGTGTCATTCTTCATGGCAGTGTTTTTGGTAGGGCCTTATATAAAATCACTGAGTTGCAAAATATTACTGGGAATGTTTTCCCTTCCTACAAAAGAGAAAATAACTTTGCACTCAATTTTATGTTACTAAGAGGATTTTATTTTATAGCGGTGTTTTCAGGACATAGGAGGTCCAGTGTCCTAGTCCAACGTTTTGCTACATTTGGGCATACATGGTCACAGCCAGTCCGTTGCACAACCAGGAGGTCTGGGTTTTGCCAAGGCTTCTGGTTCTGTAGCCGCTGTGGTCCTGTGGATATTCCAATTGCAAAAGTGCCGTGAGGTTAATTTAGAATAGGCAGTCTGTAAAGGTAACACCGCCTAAGAGATCAGCACATCGGCAAACCTGGGAGAAACGATAATCAGAGGACATCGTAGCATGTTTATCCACACATGATGCTGCATAAAAAGATCTTTAGACTTCAGTGACTTGCCAAATCACCTCCCTTAGTCATAATGCCACTTTTATGTGGTGAATGTTTTAAAGGGTAAAAGGACCACACGTGAAACTGGGTAAACCTTCGGTCATACATAAAGAAGGCTCCAACATTCCATTTTGTAACTCAGGTGTGATTGTAAAATATGATATACCAAAGTGAAGGGACCATCGAAACAGCAATCTTGAATATCTGTAGCTAAGGAGGACTTTTTCAAATTTGTTTTTTACTCTTGTTTGTGAATATTAAGTAAAAAGAAGCAAATTTAAAAGTCATTTTGCCGAACATTCTTCTTTCAAACAAAAGTTAGAAAAAAGATTACACTTCAAATTAACATAAAAATATGATTGATGTATAAATTCAGAAAATTCCCCAAACCCATAAAAATATGAATGACAATTTTAAAGTAAATTGTAAAGTAATCTTTGTGGAAGACTGGGAACAAATAGATCCCTTCTTATGTGTTAACAGATTAACTGCTCTTATTCCCTCCATATAGGTATTTTAATAAATTAATCTAGACCTATTCATCTTCATCACTTTAGCACTGGTTTGTGGCCTATCCTGAGAAATTTATAATTTTTTGTCATTTTTGAGTGATAAATAACTTTGTTAGCAGATATGTGGGGGGGTGGGGGAATCCTAGTAGAGTGAGGATATTTGCTTTACTTAAACACTAAAAGTATTTTTACCTCTATATGAAGGACAGAATTCCTTCTTAAAGTCACATTTTCTCCGTTCTCTCCCGTACATCGTAATCTTGCTTAGTGTGTGAATTGGGGGTCACAGTGAGGGGCTGGCCGGCACCACTGCCTCTGAGTGCTTGGCTCCTGGATGTGGTTTTGTACTGGGGTGCCTTGTGTGTGCAGATGGCATGTGTGCCTGTGAGTTTTCTCTTGGTGCTTCATTTTCTTCTCACCTCCCAGAGACATGCTGACTAGGGTGATTGGTGACTGTAATTCAGGGGGTGGGTATCCAGTCCAGGTTCTCGAGGGCTGCAATGCCTGCATGTTTTCAAGGCCAGTAAACAGCTGTTTTTAGTTTTTAGCTTTGTAAGAGCTGGAATGAAATCCTGCAGACGCACTGGTCCTGCATGTAGGATCGGACACTCCAGCTCTTAACAGGCCCTGTGTGGTGGTGTTTTTGTATCAGTTTAGTGTTTGAGATATTCATGTACCACATCTTATTTAATAATTGTGGTGATTTATTTTTTTCCACCTCTATATTATTATTTCTCGCTTTGGTCTACATTTAAAGTAGGCAGGTGAAAACAAGTATTTTGGAGCTGAATTAGCCAAGAAATGGGATTTTTAAGGTGATTCTAATCTCTGTAAGAAATTTGGAACCTTGGCTTACTGAGTGGGTGCCCGCAAGGGAGTTGATCTTCACCCTGTGTCTACCAGCATGTCTACCCAGCTGAAAAAAAAGGAAATGTTTGTGCTCGGCAGAAGCTGCAGCTGAGAAATGCCAAGTGCATTTCCCCATCGGGGTACTGTGTGGACATCCTACTCCACCTTGCCAGAGGTATTTGTTCTTGGGAACTTGTGTGGAAGAAGTGGTAGGAGCTTGTGTGACAAACTCCCTTTCCCTCCCTGCCCTACTGTGTGTGGCTGCTCTTTTATTAGCCTTTAT
Source organism: Lepisosteus oculatus (assembly GCF_040954835.1). Lineage (NCBI taxonomy): Eukaryota > Metazoa > Chordata > Actinopteri > Semionotiformes > Lepisosteidae > Lepisosteus > Lepisosteus oculatus. Next base: position 29,897,477 of record NC_090696.1, read on the forward strand.
AAACCAACAGATGTCTGTTTGAACATAGCAAAGAGCCAAAGGCAAAAAATGCCCTAATATTTAAAATTACATTTTAGGCAGCCATTACTTTTCTTCTTTGTGCATCTGAAAGAAGCGATTCCTACTTAAAAGGTTGTGGTGAGTCTTTAGTTTTTTTTTTAGAGTAACCATTTTTTAATAGTGCTCATAGGGTCATAGTGGTTGATGCGCAAATTCCAGAAAATTCATTTACAGAAGTCTGCTCTATTTTTCCATATTTTGGAATCTAGACAAGTCACTACAAATTGGTGAGCAAGGGAATTGGAGATGTGGAGCTAATGTCCATGTCGTTGTGGAAGATCTAGTGGTGTTGTAACTTTTTAAACCTTTTTAAAAAAGTTTTTATAAAACAGCTGTCATGTGTTTGACAAATGGATGAAATTAGAACTGTGGCCATGCTGCATTTCCTGCTTCCTGCTATCAGAAGGATGAGGTCAAAGGTGGGGAAAGTATTCCTTTCCATTTCATTAATCTAATTAATTCCCGGGCAGAGATGGTGTCAGATCTGTGCAATTATGTTTAAATAACCATGAAATTACTTACATCTTTGTTTTCTCAGCTAAGCTTTCCAGTAAGTTAAATTAATTAAAACTTCATATGAGGTAAACAGTATATAGGTATAGGTGAGGTACCTATACAGTGTATAGGCATCCTTTGCAGCCTACGCATGCTGACGCAGCTGCCAACCTGTACTACTAGAGGTATTTGTATAGAAAATCACTTTCAGCCTGCTCTTTGAAAATGTTAATTTGTTGCATAGAATAAAATTTTAAGAAATACAAAAAAATACTTTAGGAAGGTATAGCAAGTTCCCACATTTTACAGCTCAGTTGGCCACAATGACCTAAAGTAAACATCTTGTACAACAAATGCATATTAGATTTCATTTTATAATACATTTAATACATGCAAAGATAATGTATTTGTACAATCTGTATTTTGAAAATAATGAAGCCAATATCTCTTAATAATGACTATACTTAGTTAATCAGATATTCTTTAACATATTTAAAATGAATCTGTCATTATTTTATTTATTTTTATTAAGATGCATTCTGGGAGTCTGGCCTGGATTAGTAGGGGTACAGCTGGCTAAGGGGATCTTCAGTTCACAGTGTGAACTGATACACTGTGTGCTGTGCCTGGCCTATGCCTGAAGCTCAAGTTCTTTTTTTCCCTTAGCAGACTGCAGCATGAAAGATATACATGTACAGATATAAAGTCCTTAAAGCCAGTAAGGGAGTGAGAACAGAAGTTAGTACAGATAAATATCAAATAGAGACTCCTAATTGGCTTAGGACACAATATAATAGCTGTCTCTAAAATAATTTATTTTTTATACTGGCAGTCAGAAGAGTGGGAACACATGGAAACTACTGAAAAACAAGAAGGAAATGAAGAACATGTAATAGCTAATGATTTAAACATTTAATAATCCACTCAGGAGGAAATGCAGCAGGAAATAAGTTTAACTTAAGTTTTATTGCCTACTTTCCACATGCTGTTAAATCTTCCCCTCCTGTTTAGAATCTGTAGTTGATATTGTGGTGCTGTGAACAACAGTGCTGCAGTCCTCCTCCTAGGTATGCTCTTGCACAGCTTGTCTTTTTGTTTTTGAAACTTCTGTCTTAATTGCTTCTGATTACATATTTAGCCTTTTGGCGATTGTAGCCTTTTTAATCTTCTCTCAGGCTTATTCCATAGAATCACATTCAGATTGTAGTATGTTGACTGGTGAGCCTAATATTTTAATTAAACAAAATCTGATTTAATTACTCTTTGTCCTGCTTTTAATAATTGTGGCATAGCCTGGTTGTCTTTCTAAAGTTTATTATCATGTTTGAAAACACCATTAACCCACATTACATATCTGATAGTATAATACAAAATGATATTTATGTGCAGGGCAGTGCACATTGTACACTAGTAGCTATAAAGATGCAAATCCATCCACTTAATAAACAGGAATGTATGTATCTCATGGTGCGCTTTACTGTCACGTCTTGCAGAAAGAGCGTTCTATAAAAAGCAAGCATTAAGAAAAGAATATTAAATATTGTGCAATTGATGGCATTAAATTTGGGTATCAGGGTACTACAAACCTTGAAAACTCTAAGCAAACTTTGAACTCGGAAGCAGGAGTGGGGAAAAAAAAGAAAAAACTATGCAGGGGATTCGAAGGATTTGTGAATTCCCCCTGTCAGTGCTCGGACCTGAGCCTCTCTCCTGAAACCGTCACGCTGCTGGATCACTTCTAGCTGTATGTTCTTCCAGGGTTTAGAAAGAAAACCCTTAGCTTTAAAAAATGCTGACACAGTTACTTTAACAATCATCCCTTCATACTAAAAACTATATTGCTATTTGAGGTATGAGTTAGGTCACATTTAGTTCCAAGGTAAACGCCTTATTTTTACTGTTTTTGCTTTTTTCTGGATTCTGGATCCTTTACTGACTACTAACCCTCTGCATCTGAAATAGGGCTTAGATGTAAATAAAAGTATTAGTTGTGCTGAATATTGTATGTTCACAGCTTGTCCAGCCTCATGGTGGTTTTACAGTATTCAGTATAGTTAAAATGAGAAGTTTGATAGAGGCTGCGTTCCTTATACAGTCATAAACAGATTTTTTTTTCCCACCTTTAAAGATCAGAGATTAAAGATTGCCAGGAATCTTATCTTATTTTAAATACATTCTCAGTGTTACTGATGTTGGCAATGTAGGATACTAAAAGTTTAGTTAATGAAGTATGAAGTTTTTTAAGATTTGACCTATTCCTACGAATCTTATCGGAAGAATTATTTATTGGAAAAATGAATGGTATGGTAAATTGCAACTGGGACAAATGTAGGACTTCAATTCATTTCTTTGCTACAGCAGCAAAGTTTTAATATGAAGTTGGTAAAATTGATGGGTGTTTGCAGTATTAATGATGTAAAGTTTTTTTTATTATATTGTTTAAGTATTAGTTAAACCATTTGTTTGATAGGTGGATCTTCATAATCAATTAGTGACTGAGCCCTTTACTCCAGCTCCCTTAGGTCAAAGGTCATGGCAGTGAGGCAAAGATTCCTCTGTGTGACCAGTATGGCAGTAAAAGGTTTAACTTGGCTGAGCCTCTTTGCCTTTAATGCAGTAAAGGCAAGTCTCATTATGAAAAAACAACCTTGAAGCTTCAGTCTTGATTCACTGTCATCAAGGATACTAAGAGCCACATAGGAGACTTTTCTGGATTGTACCAGGAACTAGGGCAAAGGAGAGAGTGATCTGCAGCAAGATTGTGTCTCTGGAGCAGGCTTAGCAACTCCTCTACTTTACCTCTTTCAAGTTAAAAAAATGCTTTTAAAATGAAATTCTTTAGAGGAGTACAGCTTTTTTAAAAGGCTTTGAGAAATACAAAAAATGCAGCATAACATTTGAAGAATGTATGGTGGTTTGTAAGCTTTGCTTTTTTGTTGTTTTTTTCACGTTGTTCTTTTGACTTATTTGACCCATGTCCATCAGAGGAACACAAGGCTATATGCAAATAGGACACTTTAAGGAAATGTGTGTGTATAAAATGTAGAATTAGGTAAAAGAGCTCGGAAAGAACAGTTACTATCCACAGTAACATCCTCAGTATTAGATACAAGTAATAGGTTTATTCCATGCTGAAAAAAAGAAGAAAGAGAACACAACGTTTCGGCCGTGGAGCCTTCTTCAGGTGTGAGAGAGACAGGGCAGTAGGCCTACTGCCCTGTCTCTCTCACACCTGAAGAAGGCTCCACGGCCGAAACGTTGTGTTCTCTTTCTTCTTTTTTTCAGCATGGAATAAACCTATTACTTGTTCCTTTGCAGCCTACGCATGCTGACGCAGCTACCCACCTGATCAGTATTAGATAGTCGTAATAGTGCATTTTGTCAGGTACAATGTCACGGAGGATAAAAAAAGATGAGTGTGGTGCTAATAGAAGGATCATTCCACAGAAATCAATCAAAAGGACAGTTTTGAATTGTGTGCTTTGCTTCTGAAAAATTTTCAGGATTGTGTGCTTTTGGGGCTACATAATTAGACCTGGGTAATTCTGCTCCCCTCCAGCAGGGCCATCATGTCCATTATTGTTTAAGTATATACGATATTATAAAAACACACACAGCAAACAGTATACACAAAATACATTATCTGTCCTATAACCTCGGCACAGCTTTATTGCTAACCTTGGATTTTTCATTTATTGTACCCTACACCCTTTTCAGCATTCCCTGAAATTTGTGAGCACTTTCAATACAGAATGCCATGTGAATCTTTTGAGTGTATCAAGTATACTCTCCTGCTAAATTGACGCTGTAGTGGTTTGGTGAATCTGTACCGGCCTTTAATATATTAAATCAATTAACAAAGTTGCCCTTGTAACATCATTGGAGAAATAATGTAATAGGTTACATGTGTCATGTGCATCATTTTAGTGAAGCAATTACCCATCTCATACAGTAAGTAGTTATTAATGCAATTTGTATTTGAGTGCAGTGTCCTGTTGCAGTAAAGCAGCAGTGAACTGGTGCAACTGTAACATTCATGTTAAATAATTTACTAAGGTGGCCTGTTAACACATGACTGTATAATAGCACAGGTGAATTAAATAAAGATCAGTACTAGAATGTGGCCTGTAAAAGTGAGACACGAGATCCCAGCCGTGTCCTCAAAGGACACAAAGGTGTGTAATTGAACTTGGTACTATTCCAGAATACATTCATGCATTATACTGATCAGTGTAAGATTTGTAACGTAAATTACTGCAGTCTAAAGAGAATAGGTTGACATGAAAAGTACTGCCAGTGATTTTCCTAGCTTTAAAGACATTCAAGCATGTTACCCCTTCGCAAAGTGTCTTGGAGTGTTGTGGGAAGGTTTGCTCCTTAACAGTGTAATGGATCACGCTGCAGCAGAAGCTCAGCTTTGTGCGTAGCCAGAAATGGTTGCACTTGTATGAAGCAGAGATCCCTTTGCCCTCCTTATGAAGACCAAGCTTATAGGATCTTCAGCGAAAAGTAACCCCCAAAGAAGAAGATGATAATGCTGTAAAAAGATGTTTCCCAGTTACTTTCATTTTCAAATTGTGCACATTTTATATTCTTGCTTTATAATTTAATTACATGTATAGTGGTAATGTCCTTTAGTATTCCTCCCAGCTGCCTGGGATGTTATAACAGTAAGAATAAGGCGTTTACCTAAGTTATGATGAAAAAATTACTCTTGATGTAGGAAGGCTTTGCAGAAAGGGCTTTAGAGAAGCACAATGTTATAATTTAACTTGAATAATTTTGTTCCTTAAATGCCTTAAACTTGCGCCTCTTGATAATCTGTGTTGTGTGAAGACGTCTTGCGTTTTGTATAAACGCATGTCTTTAATGACTGGGGCTAGGCATCAGCTTTAGAAGAACTCAAATTGTTAACAAGCTCTTTTCTAGATGTTAGTTTTCCTGTGCATGCTTATATCTTATTTCAATTTGAATTTTAATTTCCCTGCCTCCTAAGATGTGATAACAAACTATGTCTGCATCTTAATAGTGTAATAGTTCAGTTTTTTGTCATGTCTGTCCTCTGAGAAAAACACAGCATAATTTTTCTGTCTTAATATGTGCTTACACTATTTTTGTTACAGTTGGTAAATTATTGGTCTAATTCATTCAAGTTAGATTTACACCAGCACCATGTTGTAACTTGTCTTTATCATCCAATAGTTTATGCAACAGTTTCTTACATCTCATTTTTAAATACTATATATTTAAAAAAATGATTCTGCAGTAATAGTACTGTTTCATGGAACAACATGTTTGTTAGCTTATGTGAAACTGCCCAAAAAATAAACAAACAAAATTATTCAGGTTCTTTGGTTCTGGTGCAGACCGATTTGTTTAGAAACTATACATATGTAAAAAACAGCTTTCCTAAGGCTTCTAGTTATGGGGTATGGGATGATTTAGTTATGGACTCCACATTTCAAGGTCAACACACACAGTACAGCTTTCATGTTCCCAGTCTGGACAAAGATAAGATTAATAATTTATTAAATGACCACATTTACTATTGTTTGGTCACCCTAAATATGTCAGCCTTGTTTTGGTTTTCCATTGAATAAAATTGAGCAAAATGCTTCTCTAAACAGATTACTTTAATAGTGTTAAATAGCATTGTCTTTCATTAAGTACTAAGTCACTTTAAACAAAGAGACATCTACTTCTGTGAAATCCTAGAGCAACATATCAAGTTAGGAAATACAGCTTAAGTGGGATTCTGAAGAAAATTCACATGTATCATTATGTAGGAATACAATACACACCCAAAGAAGGCTCCACAGCCAAAACGTTGTTTCTTTTCAGCATGGAATAAACCTTCACTCATTCCTTTGCGACATACAATATTGTTTTATAATGGGCAAAAAATTAGGTGCACTGACATTTTATTGGACGGAGGTAAATTAATTAAGTTGATTAACATATGTCATCAGCAGGAGGTCTGCTGAGGAAGTCACAGGCTAGTAGCATGTGTGACTATTATTGGAAGCAGTACAAGCTTTACATCTGTTACACATGCTTTGCACCATGTGGCAGATGCTGTCCTTTGGGTTTCCGTCCCATTACTTGCACATAGCCTGTTGAAACATGGGCCTGATCACTGGTCTCTGATACCTTGATCCCCCGTTAACCTAGCCCATCCCACAAATGTTCAGTAAGGGCTCAGGCCTGCTGAGTAGAGTATTTACAGCACAACTGTCGCTTTGTCATCTTGCAAGAAATGTTTGTTTGTTAAATGAGTAACATATGAACAAGCGTTGCCCTGGTCACGGTGATCCCTTGGGAGACGAAGAAGATGAGGTCCCAGGACTTGATCAGTGTAGGGTTATGTTGTCAAGTTGCATTCAGTCACTGTGAGTGGGGTTCTGGATAGATTAGGCCTACACAGACCATGACTCTGGAAAGATGATGCTGATCCTGTTGTGGTGTCGTAAGTAATTAACTCCCAATTGGTGTACTCTGTTTGGATGTAACTTCTTATTAGGCTAGAAATTGCTGGCTGCAAGAAAGAAGCAACCGTGTACTGCTGTAGTCCACTTTCCAATATACCAGTAAAATGAAAGCATCATTATTTTATTGATCAGGCATTATTGATTCCTTTGTCTGTCCTTCATGCTTGATTTTCAACTAGTCATCAACTCATCACCTGTGCCCATCAACTCTCTCAGTAATGAGGGGCAACCAATAGAGTTAAGCCTATCCCGGTCCCTCATAACCAATTAGTTAAGACAATATTTAATATTCAAGATCCAATTTTTAATTTTTCTAAAAACATGGTAGCATACTTTTTTTTAATCTAGTATATAATGATAGTGACATGAAAATGACCAAATGTCTTCCACATCTGTTCTTTTCTATCTTCAGGGCGTACATATTTTTAAACAGTTTAGCTCATACTGAATTAATCAATTAAAATATCAAACATACTTCTGTGAAGCAGGAATAAAATTATATATGCACCATAAATGTTAATTTAATATTTTATTGATCTACGTGTTTGTTTTAGTCAGTTGAGTTAATCCAGGCACCTTGATTGATTCATTCTTTAATAGCTGTTGTAGGGTGAGCAGTCTCTCACAACTGCAGTTTAATAAAATATTATTTTCAAATGTGTAAACTTGATTGTAGAAGGTAGGTAATTGCTTAATCTAAAAGATTTACCATATAGCGATTCAATTCTGTCTCGACCTTTGATGGGCATGACATAAAAGTTCAGTTCTGGTCCTGGAGTACTGTCTGTGTGGAGCTTGTATGATCTCCCCATGTTTGTGCTTCTCCTGGGTTCTCTAGTTTCCTCCCACAGTCCAAAGTTATACTGGTGGGTTAATTGGCTCCTGAGAAAATTGGCCCTGGTGTGAGTGTCTGCGTGCCTGCGTGTGCCCTGCAATGGCCTGGTGTCCCTCCACTGTGTATCCTGGATCTGGATCTGGATCTGCTGGGCTAATTGATGTTGATAGCTGTGATCTAATGCTCATTACCTGCTTCCTAACAGTGATCCAGCTGAGTGTTGAATGTTGGGAGAAAAATGTAATGCAGTTTATTAGAAAATACAATCAGACCCTACATCCACCTGTATTTATTTTGTGCTATATTGCAGTCCGGAACAGTGCCATTAGCACTCAATTTAACTGTGGTTACTACACTGCTGGAAAAGGCTTTTCTTGGTCCAACTGTTATTGGGATGTGAGCATAGAAGACATTTTTTCCCAACAAATTCTTAGAATGAGCTGCTTGAATTTGAAACAGATTAAGCTATCTCCTAAACCCAGACTGGGATGAGCTTCTATTTATCAATAGTGCTCAGTCTTCACTTTTCCAATCACTGAGACAGTCCAAGGTACTTAATAATTAATGGATGATCATTATTGCTTACCTGGCAGTTTTGATTCTGTTTAGCCCTGGTGTTGTTTTTGGACGTCATTGATCACAGTGTACTGCTGACCTCTGTTAAGAATTGTGTAGATATTGAAGGATTTGGGAAAAGGTCTGGATTTCTTTAACCTAAATAGCTGACTAACAGCCAGTATCCCATCTACTTAAATTTTGTTTTTGCTTACACTTTGTTGTGAGATATCCTTGATCATTGATATCCTTGTTTAAAATATAGAATAATTTTAAAACTTCCTTACTATATTTGTCATTTGTACATCTGTCACTGATGATGTTAATACCAGCTGTTTAATGTATCTACACTCTGGTTATATGTAATTTGATTAATTGTAATTTTTAGCTGTTGAATTCTTACACAAAACAAAGTTTGTCGTCATGGGTTCTTATGTCTTAAGTAAAATGTAAAATTCAGCTGTTTTAACTGTTAATTAAAATCTTAATTAAATTTCACATTAAAAAAACTGAAAATAAAGACATCTGTGTGACCCATTTTGACACACAAACTGATCTTTGAAGCTCTTATACAAAGTTGTGCTATAATTGTTCTGAATTTTTGTTTGTTACTCAACAGTGGTTTCATTGTTTAATCCTTTCTGTTGACTTGTTTGATTTCTGAATACCACAGTAGGACCATTTCTCTGACCGATTACAAACTGCACAAGACAAAAAGGCTTCCTTTCATTTAGGAGGTAATTCTGATCATTTTTCTTTGCGCTATTAAAAGTAGTAACAGGTAATCAAATCTAGACGTGGTATTCTAAATTGAGAAAAACCAAGTTGCATGCACATTTTCTTTTTGATTCTGTTTTTTGGTGTAGCTGCACAATTGTGAGAAGAACACTCTGCCAAATAAATCTTTATGAGAAAGAGAGATACCTTTGAAGTCTTAGTGAAGGTGCTTTAGGTAAAATCTTAAGATGTATGTTAAAACATTAAATAGTAAGATCAAAAATATATAGGCTTCATGGATTAGTTATTTGACTTACAATTAAAACGTTTATTGTTATTATGAGTATGGAGTGTAAACTACTATTTCTTGCAGTTTTTGCTGACATTTAAATCTCATCCATAAAAGTGTTCAGTTTCAGGATTTGTTTTGACAAATTAGGATGGGATTGAATACTTCAGCAAGTCACTCTATGTTGGTTAGTCCTGAACCAAAAAGACATGATAAGCCCATTCTAGTATTTGTATAGGTCTTAGACACTGTGGTGCGAAAGAACACCTTTTCCTTAGGGTACTTATGTCTCCATATATCTGTAATTTACCAAAAATGTTACAAATCCACTCAGAAATGTGGATTTATCTGATGTCTTGTCCAGTTTATAATCTAAAATTAATTTGATGTACCCCCAGTTTATCATAGGACAGTTTAGATACTGAAAGAAAGCCATTTTTAAAAATGTCCTGTCAAACGTTGGTGTATATGTATTAACAAGGGTTACATTACAGAGGAAATTTCCCTCCTTGCATATCAAGGACAGAGAAATCATTCAAACAATTCTGCAACAAAAACTTTACTTTAATGACTCCTATTGGAAAATGAATTTCTTGAACTAGAAGTAAATGAAAGAGAAAATAATTTTCCACCACAGTGTAGTCTCAGGTTCCTGTGCTCCTTTTTAGAAAGGTGGTTTGCTGTCAAAAAAAACATTTTTAATAAATGAAACTTTTATCCACTTAATTGGATGAGTTGTGACATTTAATATTTAAAATCCCAGACTGGTAAAAAGCAGACATTTTTTCGTTAAGTGATACTATAGCAGACAATATAATGTGAGTATTTGGTCAAGTGAAAATAAATCATTAATGATTACTCCCCCAAAGTGAAAAGTATAGTATAAACAATGTAACTGAACACAGTCTCTGTCATTAACACATAATTAATGATGGCGTTCAAATAGTCTATTCAAAGTATTGCAGAAAGCCTACATTCTTCTCCAGTTAAGATGCTCTTGTATCAGAGTGTGATTGTGTCCAGTTAAGTCTCTTTTTTTCAAACATCTGTAAATACCGAATTATTGTGTCCTTCTACGAGGTAAGATGAAGACAATAAACAAACCCAGAAGCATGCTCTTTCTAGCAGTTCCAGATGTGTACAAAAGTCTAGGCACTCCTTGTTAAAATGTTTCATTGAATCTATATGTGAACAAAAAGCAACACAACCTCAACATGCTACAAAATTAAGCCCCAAATGTTTTTGCAAATTCATAATTTCTACTAAATTGCTGATTTTAACGGATTGGAAAAAATAAAGTAAATGTGGTATGTGCAGTAATTTGGGTACCCTTCAAGTTAGTTCATTATTAATTTTTGATTTGTTTTTGAAAGCTTGATTGACTCTTTGGGCCTTAAATTAAGTCAGGTGGACCCAATTCCAGGGCTGAACCAATACTGTGACCCTTTTAGCCTTTTAGGCTGTATTTGTTGTTCTGCCTACATTGAACAACCATGGTCTCCTCTAAGCAGCAGTCTGAGGACTTGAAAATAAGATCATTCACTCTTACAAAGCAGAGGAAGGCTATAAAATGGTATCTAATTGCTTCCAGCTTGCAATTTCAAATGTCAGGAACATTAAGAAATGGAAGTTATGTGCAGTTTTTGAAGTAAAGGCAAGATCTGGAAAACTCTGTGATAGAATTGCCTAAAAAGGGCAGATCTGCAAAGCAGAATCCATAGATCACTGCAAAGAACCTGCAAAAAAGTTGAGCTCAAACCTGAATTAGTTGTCTACTGGTCCAGAGTACAGCATTGCTTACACAACAATGATCTGCATGGGAGAGTTGTCAGAAGGAAATCTTTCTTATGACCTAATCACAAATCACAACACCATTGTCTAAAGTATGCAAAAGAGAATCTCGATAAAGCAGAAACTTCTTGAAACAAAAGTGCAGTGGATTGATTAAACAAAAATTGATCCTTTTGGCCATAACCACAGTGATGGTTATCTGAAAATATACATCAACATAAACTATGAAGTACTTAGAGGAATGAAACATTAAGGTTTTGAATGACCTTCACTGTCCCCAGATTTGAATATTACTGAAAATCTGTAGCGTGATTTCAAATATGCAGTGCATGTAAGAAGACCTAAGAATATGTCTGAGCTGGAAGAGTCGGAAAATATTTCTAAAAGCAAGAATAGAAATGTTCTAATTTGGCTACAGGAAACATTTGGAAGCTGTGATTTCTCCCAGTGGATGTGTTACTAAGTACTGACTGGTGGATTAACCAAACGTTTGCACATTCCATATTCACGGTTTTGCTATTTTGAATATCTACAACATCCAATATACATTATACAAACCAATGTAACTGTCAGATATTAAAGAAATAAAGAATAGCAGTGGTTAATAAAACATAGCAGTTATAAATGGAGCCTTATTGAAATATTCAACATCTGTATATTCAAGCAGTAAATTTAAAATTTGCAGAGAGACTATTGGGACAGTCACAAAGGACACTATTGGTATCAAGTTAATATTATTATTATTATTATTATTATTATTATTATTATGCATTAGAGAACCACAATGCATTGGCTGTCTCAGGTGTTTTGTTGGGCTCCATTCAGTTTTCGCTTATTCAGATTTTCATCACATTTCCACGTCAGCTTTGAGTGGGTAAAAATGATCTGTTGCCTCAGTCAATTTAAACTCGCACAGTTCACGGTGTGTTACACTTTTTGTTAAGGAACAGGTAGCGGGTTTATTCCATGCTGAAAAGAAAGGAAACAACGTTTTGGCGGTGGAGCCTTCTTAAGGTGTGAGAAAGGCAGAGCAGATGGCAAAGATTAAACAGCGTAGGAGAACAAAAGCTGGAAAAGTGGAGGGAGAGGGGAGAGGCAGAGAGGCCACTCAGGAAGTACAAAGTGGAGAGGGGTGGAGAAAAGTGTGAAGTCAAAACCTGCATGCGAATGGAGAAGTTGACACAAAAGTAAGTCTTCTTTGACAATGGAGACAGAGAGATCAGTGTGATCATGGCCATCTGAGGTGAAATGAGAAACTATGGGCTTGCAGAAATCTTTAATCTTCATAGCCCTAACATGTTCTCAGAAGTGGTCTCCTAGTCTCCTTCCAGTTTCCCCGACGTAGATAGCTGTACATTTACTGCAAGAGATACACTAAATGGGGTTGCTGGAGATACAGGCTGTCATCTGGGTGATCCGGTATTGACCTGAGGGGCCCTGAATGAGCGTTTTGTTAGATATGTATTTGCAGGTGATGCAGTGAGTTCTGCTGCAGGGGAAGGTGCCTGGTGGGGATGATTGCCGAGTGCAGTCGAGGGAGCTGTTTAAACAAGAAGTTTAAGTAGATGGGATGGTCGGCTATAAGAGATGATTGGGTGGTCGGATTAAGGGTACCGATGGAGGGATCGTCCTGTAAAATGGAGTAGTTGTTAATAATGGTCCTGGGGATAGAAAGTGTGTTAGCGTGGTAGGGAAGCACCAAGGGAATGCGGTTGTGAGACTGGGAGTTCCTGATCTAGTTGATAATATGAGGTCTGTTTTTGGCCCAGGTGTGGGCCTTATCGATAACCTGGGTGGGTTGGCCTCTGTTGATGGAAGAAGTAGGTTCAAGTAGGTAGCTGCGAATGTTGAGGTAGCTACCTACCTGAACCACTTTTTATTAATATTACACTGATGATTTTGCTCTATAGTGAATGAAAAGGAATCTCCTTATCAGACAGCCACTTGTTCTTCATAAAATATCTACCTACATGTCTAGAATCCTAGTTTTCATATTGTAGATTGCCCCTTTCTTTTGCCAGGCAAAAACCCTTTATTTATCTTGGTATCTCCCAGGAATACATTACCCAGGAATTTTCATGTGGTGTTGGTTTTGCACCAGGTAGATTGTTTGCCCATTGTTATACTCCATATGGAAACTTGTCTAGTTCAAAGATAACACTTCATATTAAATACAATTATCTGCTAATTTTGTAGCATTCGTGTTACATCTCCCATTTTTTCCAGGTCATTCTGTTTTGTTTTGAGGTTTCTAAGACTTAAAAAGCTTCTCCTCCATTTCAGTTGCCTGACTGTCAAGGTAATTAAAGTAGCATCTGTTTTATTTGCCTTGTCTCCTAAATTGTTCAAATTAAATTTAAATCAATAGGATGTTATTTAGTTGTGAAATTGGGGCACATTTTACATCTTCAATTTGTTTCAAGAGATGACCGATCCTTTTTGTGGCCATTAGATTATCTTCCTCGGAGTTCATCCATTTCTGTCGTCCTAAAAGTTGAAGGGCTTGTGCTGTTGGTTTCAGACCTGTTGGATTAATCATCCATTTTAAACAGAGAAAATGTAGGGGATAAACATTATTTAATCAGTGTTAATTTAGTTGTCGAAGGTTATGACATTTATCAACGACCCATTTTTCATTTCAGTCAACAAAGACAAAATGCTCACGAAAATAATCCACAATGATGACAATCACAAATTGCTTTGCGGTTTTTGTTTGAGTGTATTAAGACGACATGAAACAACCCATTTCATGAAAACTCATGCTGAAACTGAATTTCGTCATTTCGGGGCTACTGCTGTGTGAGAATTGCCAGTGTGCCGTTTTCTCTGCTTTTGTTTTCTAGCTGTTCCTCATTTCCAGTCGGTCTTTCTCACACCTCATGTCATGAACTCTCATTGTTTGTGAGTTGATTGGTACCCAGATACACAGTGCTATGTATACGTTGTGCTAATTTGATGAAATATTAAAACTAGAGTACTTCGCTGAGAAAAAGAAAAGCCACTGAGGTCCAGTAAATGTTTGTGGTTGTTAATGCTTTTAGCTGGAAGAAAAATATCTGGAGTCATTACTTCATTTAGAAAGAGTAAACCACGAAAATCTATAAAACATTATTGAAGATAAACAATACATTGTAAGTTGAAAACGACGAGAACTCTGAAGCGCAAGCACCTGCAGCTGAGCACCCAGGCACTCTTGCATGAAGACATCCGTTTATTATATTGTAGGTAGTCAACAAAGTAACTAGAAAACTAAGCAAGAATTAGCAGTATTTAACAGTTTGCATATTGGAAAATTACTATCTTTGTGTCTTGGAAAGAGATGAATGTATAAGTAAGATACTCTCTTAAAATGTGAAAATTGGTAGAACACGCTATGCGCGCTGCATTTCTGCTTCGTAATGGCGCTGTCAGAAATGTGATTTATTTGGTCGTCTTTTTTTTTTTAAAAGGTTAAAATGAGTGTGTAAAATGCTTTTTGTGTACTGTATGTTTCGCAGCATTAGTAGCAATTAGAAAAAAAAAGATCTTTACATGTAGTTTGTTTACGGTTAGCTAAACACCCAGTAAGGTTGGGTGTTAAGCTAATCGAGAAAATTGTATTGTAGCGCATGCTGGGATTCCGTCTTACTGCTTCAGAAGAATGGAGTGAAAGCGCAGTGATAGGCCTGTCACTTTGTCAGCACGGTACTAGCATGACATCAATAACACTTAGGTTACTCTAGGTTTTGAACTGAAAGATTTTGGAGTCAAAACTACTAGTAATTAATATAACATTAAAGAATGTAATATATATATATACAGTGCCCACCAGAATTATTGGCACCCTTAGTAAGGATGAGCAAAAAAGGTTATGAAAAAATATCTTTATCAGCTTGATCTTACACTGAACATATGAGAGAAATCTAACCTTTCAGTGAGGTGAAATTAGTCAAAGAAAAAAAATCCTTATTAATAAAACAAACATTTTTCTGAAAAACACATGGGTCACAATTATTGGCACCCCTAGAAATACCTATGAACAAAATCTAACTGACATATATTCCCAATAATATTTTACCTTTTTTAATAAGCACACCTGAGTCTTAAAGATCTCTTAAGTGGTCACCCATGCTGCTCTGTTTCACTGGGGTATAGATATGAGGTGACATGCAGGCTGAACACCCTTAGTCATCCATCAACATGGGGAAGATCAGAGAATACACAAATGAAATGAGACAAAAGGTTGCTGACCTTCGTAAATCAGGCAATGGCTATAAATAAATAGCTTCACACCTAAAAATACCCATCTCCACTATTAGAGCAGTAATTAAGAAGTTTCAAACAACTGGGGCTGTGATGAACCTGCCTTGAAGAGGGTGCAAGTGTATTTTGCCCCCACGCACAGTGAGGATGGTTCGAAAAGCAAAACTTTCGCCAAGGATCACAGTTGGACAATTGCAATAGTTGGTGCATCCTGGGGTCACCAAGTCTCCAAAACTACAATGAGACGCCACCTCCATGCCAACAAACTATTTGGAAGGCTTGCCAGAATAAACTCTGCTGTCGTCAGACCACAAACAGAAGCACCTGGAGTTCGCTAGGCATCACTGGAACTTTGATCTTTACCAAGGGTGCCAATAGTTCTGGAGGACACTGTATTGCTTTTCCTATCTGGTGTACATATTTTTAATAATTCATCTAGCAGCTATCCTATAGTTTTTGCAAATTCAGTATTAAAGTAAAATCCATGTCTCTGTATAGGATTATTATTAACCCTTTATTGCCCGGTTATTTCTTGTTTGATATTTGGCTTTTCTGGGAAACAATAAATACACTTTAGATTGTGCAACAAAGACCTTTTGACTTCTTATTAGATGTGTTAAATATTTTCTTATTAATACATTTTGTTATACCTTTATGCATTTAAAATTTTAATTTCATTTTGTTTTAGTTGACTAGTAAGACTAGTTATACTCAGAATTTAGTTGACTAGAGTAAATTAAGTGGGTGAACAGAAATAAACACTAGTGGACTTGACTAAAACTATGGCTAAATCAAAAACTGGTGACTATATTAACAGTGGCTTTATTTTAAGGCCTAAAACAGGCCTCTACTGTCTCTACTTCCAGTGATGTTACAAAATATTTGAGGAGATAATATTCCAGGTAGAAATTGCTTCTGGAGGCCAAAGACCATTTGGAAGCTCATTTAAGTACTTCTTTCTCTCAGCCAGCTATCGTATGAACTGCACTGCTCTCAGCTCGCACTTGTGCTTCATTTCTTTGATTCAAATGACTAGGTTTCAGAAATGTTATTGCAGAAGTAGTTTGAATGATCAAATGAAACACGCATTTAGCAAATTATGGTAAACTGTACTTTACCTTTTCAGTACTGTTGGTAATTAGTGCAGAAAATGGTTATACCTCTTCTCAGGTGTAAATGGATTTTACAGTGGTAATCTGTGACTTGGGCTTCATGGTCTGTCAGTGTTTCTGAGGGCTTGGAAGAAGTGAAGATGTCAAAGATAACATAGGAGTTTCACTCTTGGAGAATAAATTGCAGTTGTCCTGCTGTGGCATGAAAGACTGCAGTTGTCTAGGAATTTGAAACAAATGGGTTCCTCAGTCCAAGTTGTCTGGGGTTGGTGCTTGATCTTGACGTTCTGTGACTGCTGTAATGTTCACACAAAGACTAATAAACAGAGCATCAATTTGCACTATTTAGTACTAACTAAACATGGGGCAGCATGATGACATGATGGTTGCCACTACTGCCTCATAGCACTGGGGCACTGAGTTTGATTCTTGTCGGCTGTTGATGTGTTGACCTACAACTGTTTTCCATAGGTGCTTTGGTTTCATCCCACCTCCAATAACATGCTGATTAAGATCGATTATCTGTTATAAACTGTCCGTTTCTCTGTGGCCCTGTGATAGTTGTCTCTTCACAGTCCAGGGGGAGTGTAGGTATGTTCTCCCAGTCCTGCTTTTCACCTTATGCTGCCATATGAAAGGTAGGGTGGAGATCTTACCTGGGTGTGCCACGAGATGGTGCTGTATATTTTGATCCTAATCACATAACTTCACAACTGCTTCATTGTGGCCTGAACTGCATGTGTTTTTGAAGGAGACTTGTCAGATACTGATTGTTGGACTTTGTTTTAAACTCGGGTTTATGTGTATTATTCTTAAGTTAACCTGCAAAATCTGGTGTCACTGAGTTTTGCATTAACGAGCCATGAGACTCCAAACAATACAAAACACAATGTACAAAAGTGTAACAAGGGTATACAGTGTCTTATCTAGATTTAAATTTGTAATTTGTGTAGAGCCAAGGTGTGTATATGTATGAATGTTTTCTTTTTTCTGTAAAATATTTTTTGAGTGACCTATTTTTATCTCTTGATTTTTTTAAAAAAACTGTTTAGACTGGCTTACCTTGGGCACTGGCTTGCCACAATCCTCACAATACAGGATTAGCAGGGCAATGGTTCCAAGGTGGACTCTGCAGGCTACACAGCTATTATGTCATCCAATTTGATATTTTGTGCAAAATCTTTTGTGATTTTAATTAATTCTACATTTTTAAATATTTTGTGTTCTTACGATGAAGATTTTCCATTTTACAGTTTAATATACAGTAGGATCTTGACATTTGCGAGAGTTCACTGCAGAAAATCTTTGTGAGCGGCCAAATTTGCATATGACCAAATCCATCCCTATATTGTAGCATAAAGTGCTGCAGTATATAGTCTGTATGGTTAAAAGAAATAAATCATCCACCCTTACATGATAATTAAAGTACCAATGCATTGACTTCAGTTTAAATTAAAATTGATCAACTCAAACAAAAGTAGTCATAAAGTTGTAGTAATCAGCTAAAATAAACAAGATGGATCCCTCCTCTGTGTCCAGAGAATGTCTGCAGTTTCTTCTTTGTGATTACTATGCCCCACTGTTAATGAAAAGGACAGTCAAACTGTCAGTTAGCCTGTAAAGTTGTCTGCAGCACTGCAAACATGGAAACATGTTAGTTACAATATTAAAATAAGTCCCATTTAGATGCAGAAGCTGGGTAGTGGGTACTTAGACACGGGGTAGGGATAGGCTCAATTCATCTCACGGTCCTAGTCTGTTGAGGGTCTAATTTGAAATTTGCGCTCTGTTCTTCTTTCACCCAAGACCCTGTTGGCAAGCCTGAATCCTGAATAAGCAAATTTGTGAGTGTTAAATTCGCAAAGAGTGAGACGCGACCGTATTGATAATTTGCATTTCAATTTTTCTATCAGTTGTATTTGAATTTTAAATATTTGCAGAAGTGATATTGCTCAAATGTGTTTTTAGTATTTTAGTAAAAGTATTTAACAAGTTTAAAAAGAAAAAAAAATCTGTTTTGGAGTATTCCAGTCAAATTCCAGACCTCAGTCCAATTACCTTTCCAAAAGGTGGCATGTGTGCCATTATTGGCACACAAAGGGATTTTTAACGGCACTAGCAATGAAAGCAGCCCTACTGGCCGATTAGACTTTTGTGCAGTGAAAGTCTAATAAACCATGAAGAAATTAACCTAACAATAAAACTATGCTTGATTGTTGTGTAATTCTCTCCCAACATGCAACCCAGTGAAAGCTCTTTGGCATAGAAAATAATATACACTTGGTTTATTTACTACATTATTTTTAGTCTTGCTTGCCTGTTGTTTTCATAGGTAATGGTTCATTCCATGCTGCTGATAACATTTTTCACTGTTAAGTGTAATGTCAACTATTTTTTCAGCCCTTTTTGATGAGAGTGTGTTAACATAAAGACCATGTTAACATAAAGACCATGGTCCAAATGACCATAAACTGCACGATGAAAAATGGGTTGCAAAACTAACTTTTCAAGCCGACATCACCATGATTATGAATGAACTCATCCTTGCCAGCAGCCATATCGCCCTGCAACTCACAACTGGCAACCCACTGAAGCTAAGCAGGTGTGAGCCTGTTCAGTACCTGGATGGGAGACCTCCTGGGAAAAACGGGAAAAAAAGGCTGCTGCTGGAGGTGTTAGTGGGGCCAGCAGGGGGCGCTCACCCTGTGGTCCATGTGGGTCCTAATGCCCCAGTATAGTGATGGGGACACTATACTGTAAACTGGCACTTTCCTACGGATGAGACGTAAAACTGAGTTCCTGACTCTCTGTGGTCATTAAAAATCCCAGGGTGTTTCTCGAAAAGAGTAGGGGTGTAACCCCGGTGTCCTGGCCAAATTTCCCATTGGCCCTTACGAATCATGGCCTCCTAAGAATCCCCCTCTATGAATTGGCTACATTACTCTGCTGTCCTCCCCACTGATAGCTGATGTGTGGTGGGCGTTCTGGTGCACTATGGTTGCCGTTGCATTATCCAGGTGCTGCACATTGGTGGTGGTGGAGGGGAGTCCCCATTACCTGTAAAGTGCTTTGAGTGGAGTGTCTAGAAAGCGCTATATAAGTGTACGCAATTATTATTATTATTATTATTATTATTCGTCTGCAGGTTGCATATCAAACTGTTATAGTTCTTTTTGAAATGCAGAAGGCATTTCCTGTAAAAATCACAATTCTTTCCTGGGACATTGACTCCTCAACTTTCTGTTTCCACAATCTGAAAGAACTTTCACAACATTGCACACTCCACGTTGATAGGTTTGGAGTGTACATGCAAAAACTGGCATCAGAAGTTTCTGTCGGATTTCAGCACTCATCCACTGCTAATTGAATTAGTGTTCAGATGTCTGGAGATCAAAGTTCGGGGATCTGCGAAACACACTTGAGGCTACGGAAAGCAATCACAATGTTTCTATAATCACCCGTTGGAAGTGCCTGCCGGTGAAACATGACTTTTTGAAGAAAGTGTCATTTCCATTGCTCTCAGCATTTGGGTCAACATACCTCTGTGATCAGGTAGATTCACGGTTGAACTCATTTCTTTGTTCCTCTTGTGGCCAGTTAACAATTGTACATTCAGAGGCTGGCGTACTGCTAAAAGTGTCGAGCTATAAGCCTGAGACTAGAGAACTCAGAAAGGAAAGCAAAGGCATGGATCACACTAAATTTTAAAATGCATGAATCCATGGGTTTTAGATATTATATTTTAATATTTTTAGTTATCAGAATGTAAGTAAGGCTGTTATTAACATTACCAGAAGTTGCCGACCCTTATATTAGGATGTTTAAAAGTGAACTACTTTTGACCTGCTACATGGTAGTTTTTTAGATCCCGATGAGCAATAGTTTTGGACTTAACGGGAGCAGCAATAAAATCTACAAGATAAATTCTGCACCTTTTGGTATTGCTTGACAATGTAGACCTGTTCTACATTTGATCCAGAAATTATAATTGAAGTTACTTTTAATTTTTTGGACATGCATTGTAAAGATTAACAGTTATTCTTTCATGTGCACTTCTATCAGTTTTGACTGTGTGAAATCATAATACAGTGAATTTGTGATCATATTTTATTTAAACATCTGTGCATCTATAACCAGTTATATCTTATGTTTTTAATTGCATTTAGCAATAAATTAAGCGTCATTAAGAAAATGAAGAACCTAAACTTAAACCTAACTCTCGGAGCAACTGTATGTGACCTTGAAGCACTATCCTGATATTTGCACCTGTCCAGAGGCCTGAGGGTTCTGTTCCTTTTCGTTCTATATGACCTCTTAATGTATTATAGCCGAATAAACTACTGAAGTTCTGTTTGTGGAATTTTACTTTATACTTTGAGAATTATAATTTCCCTATAAAAGCAGGAAAGGGGATGATATAGTCAAGAATAATGTAATATTTCCAGTACTCCTTGATATTGGAAGTTTGAAATGTACATTGTGATTAATTGGTATTTCCAAATATGATTTGATCACTATTAATATTCAGAACAGTGAATCATTTATTAATGTCTGGAGCAAAATAATCTGAGAACAGAGTTTCCCTGCTACTGAATAATCAAGAATTGTAGACTTTGTTCATGATTTAGCATAGGTGAAAGTGACTTTTAACTGCATCAAGAGTTTTGGGAAATTATTAAAGATAACAAATATAGAATAGTACCAGTTGGAAAATGGCTCTGACGCTGCAAGGAAGTCAGTCCAGCTTTTGTTTAACCTTTGTTACTGCTTGTAGAAAACCCTGTAAATATCTCTCTTGTAACAGGTAGTTGAGCCTTTTATTCCGAACAATCCATATTAGCGTGGTAGGAGAGGGAGTTTTTTATTGCTTTCTTGTGTTAGTTGCAGTAACTATAATTCACTTGTAGGTGGTTTGAGGAATGATGGATAATGAATTGAGAAACCGAGGTTGTTGTAAATAAAGGAAAATAGCATCTTACGTAGAGCACATTGAAGAGATGGGAAAAAAATGAAAAGACTTAAATCGCTGTTTTGACAAAGTTGTGATAAGCGAAAAGCTTTTGTTTGGTGGAATACTTCTTCTGTTGCTGTTTAACAACTCAAATAAAATATTTTGAAATGTTTTTTCTTGATAGCACTTTATAGTGGGAGATCATAACTGGCTTGCTTAATTGCTCATTTGTCCTGTGCAGCTCTTTTAAGCATTTGTAGGGCCAGGCTTTGCTTGTAATTATACTAAATTTATCAGTTTGCTCCTTGTACAGAATGGTTTAATAAAATTTCTTAGGTTATGTATTCTTCTGCTCTACATTTTTGTGTTCTTTTTAATTTGAAAGTGCCAATGCATTGACGTTTGTTTGATAGATCAGTGGTATAAACACAGGCAAAACCACAAATTTAAGTTATATTTTATTCTTTATAATGCCTGTCGCACTAAACAGACAAAGGGTACTTGATGGAATTAGATGAGTCGTTGGTCCGATATGATGCTTTATCCCAGAAATGCTTGTACACAGTTATGCAGGTGGGTGGGTTAAGAACATTAATACTGCAATTCCTTGCTCAAGAATAACACAGCACTGTTCTCAGTGGGAGAACCTATGTTGCTCCAATTAAGAGTGCCCACACTGTCCTAACCACTACTGTGCTGCCCCTATTCTTAACTCAATATGCAGAGTTTCTTGTTAAAATCAAAAGCCTTTTTTGAGAGTTTGATTGTTTAACTGCAGGAATCTAATGGCAATTAGTTCTGTAAATATTTTTTAGAATGGTTGCCGTTTTACTTGAATTCTGTTTTTAATCTGGAGTTGGAGTAGGGATTGAAAAAAGTTATCAAGCAAAACGTTAAGAGCAGCTTTCTTTTATGATGTGCGCTTCATTGTCTACAGATTGTATGTTTAGTAGTGTAGTCTGTGTTTGTGAGATATGTGCTGTAAAATCTAGCAAACTACACTTCTAGGTATTTAGACGCCAAAATGGTTTGCGGTTTGGTCTTAATGTGGTGATTTCCATTCAATTTAATTGCTTTTCTACATCTAAGAGGACAGTGTAATTCCTTTAGACAGGACTCTTTTGTATAAAGGCAGTATTGTTTTGGCCTTCAGTTCTATATTGTGAGATTCTGTGTTCTTAAATACTTAGAAACAATCAGCAAGCTACCATGATTAGTTCTCACTCTTCAATGTGAAGTTCTAATCTGAAAGCATGCTGTTTAATTTAAAAAGCTGAACAAACAGATGTCAATTTTTTGTAATTCTCTACAGGAACATTATAAGGTCTGAGACTAAAATAATATCAAGGTCATTGTTTCCTTGGTTCTCAGTAACTTCTCTGCTGGATGCAGTTTATGAATGCATAATATCTTATTTTCCCTCACCACTTTTTTATTTTAATTTTCAAGTTGTCCTGTTTCAGGCTGAATTAACTCCTGGATCACAGACAGCATTGTAAATGGTGTATTTGTTTTAGATTTTTTCGCATATACTCTAGTATGCATGCTATTTTAAAGGGCTCTTCCTTTATAAAACTGAATCAGACCGTAAATCCTCCGCACCTTTAAGTCACTGTTTTTAGACTTGGAAAGTTTTTGCCACCAGGAAATTGATATTTATAGCCCACATAATGTAGTTTTGAGGTTGGTAAGACTTAAAAACACCAGTGTGTGGAGAACAGAGCTTTAATGCCAGAACTGCAATTTCCCTCACGGGATCAATAAAGTATCTATCTAACTATTTACATAGCAGCTAGGCCCAAACAAATTTAAAGAGCTCAAGAACAGGTCTGTACTAATCTGTGTGCCCAGGGGCGTTTGCGTGAATGCCTTTCCACCGGGCTATTGTAAGATCCCAGCAGGAGACGGAGCCCTGTGGTTTGCAGAGAGGCAAGTAGTGGCTGAATCAAAAGCTTTTGTTTCCCTTTCGGGACAGGGACAGCTCATCCAGTCCCAGGGCCTGCCACTCCAACCTCAGGGTGTCCACATGACATGAGGTGAACCAAACATTTCCTCTTAAAACTTTGAAAACGTTCATCCAGCATCATGAAATTAACTCATCCAAGGACATAGATGAAATGATTTTTTTTCACCTTTCACCTAGAAAGCTCTCTCGGGTTTTAAGCATCTCACCTTTTGAAGTTTTCTTAGAAACATGGTTGCAATATGTAAGGGTATGGAGATGAAATAAAGCTCTTTTCTG
The DNA here is from genome assembly GCF_040954835.1 of Lepisosteus oculatus. NCBI lineage: Eukaryota > Metazoa > Chordata > Actinopteri > Semionotiformes > Lepisosteidae > Lepisosteus > Lepisosteus oculatus. Next base: position 29,921,254 of record NC_090696.1, read on the forward strand.
CTGTAAGTGATGGAACTCTAGATGTGTTCCCAATGGCAGCATTTTTTTCCCTGTATCTGATATATGTGGGTGTCATTTGGTTATTGGCTAGAGCTCTACTTTCTTGGCATTGTGGGTCAAAATGAATTTAAAAAAGCAATTGACAAAGCAAAACAATATGAGCTAAGAGATTTTAACTCCCTTACTTTCTCTCATGAGCTGAGTGCTTCATCCGGAAGTAAGCATTTCAGATATCTTGTTTTAAAAGTCCTTGTTCTAAAATTGTTGTTAAAGCTATCCCTGTACAATTGCATCAGTACAATTTGTACAAAGGTATGCAGCTTTTAAGATTTGAAATGGAAGGTTTCCATCTTAAAAGCTCTGTGCATTGGAAGCCTTATTCTTTACCTACATTGCATTTTCATATAATTCAGAATACATTTTGTGTAGCAAAATCTTGATTTTAAGTGAATACTTTTTGTTAGTTTAATAGTGCCATGTTGTTCTCACTGTGTTATGCTCATTTGTAAAATATCACCAGCTGTGCTTTAGTAATAAAGATGTGAAACACATGTCTGTCAAGTGCCTTATATTCAGTTTTGCCAGCTGCGGTTGTCTGTCCTGGGTAATAAACACACTGATAACGATCAAAACTCATATTCTAGGATTATTTTGCCAGTGGCAGGCCACAGTCCTATTAATTTTATTATATACAGCGTGCCAAAGATCCCATTCCTGTGCAAAATGTGTTATATAGAATAAGGGCTGCTAAACTATTACTATACAATCATCTCGTTTATTGTCTTTCAAATGTAACAACGAGCTTGACCTCTATGTTACTGAATGAAAAAACAGAAGCAATACAGATACAGACGTATGGCTGCTTTGAACGGCTGAATTAATCATTGATTAATGAGGACAGGATGCTTCCACCTGATTCCACCCTGGATTCGTTAATAGATGAAAAATGTGATCAGTCCCATGAGATGACAGGACTTTTAATTTGCCTTAGTGTATTTGTGCATTTGACTACAGGTATTGTGAGAGATCTTCTGACCTTTTCAACTGTATTTAAGTGGTTATGTTAGTATAAATAGCAATAGTCTTCTTATATTTACGTAATAGCCATAAGCCTACATATGAATTCCAAAGCTTCAAATTTTATGCCTTACATTTTTGCATTGAATTTTTCATCCTAAAAGTACCCATGTGCATTGCCCACAAGGAAGGACTTGCCTCATCCATCACTGAAATGCAGCCCCACCATCCATGTGTCAGCAACCCCATTTGTTGTCAAGTACAGAAGGGAGAAGTTGTTTCAACAAGTGAATTAAGGGGGAATTTTAGCAGTGCCATATTTTAATAGCCCAGAGTGGAATTTGGTTAGGGTAGCACCCCTGTTTTTTCAAAAAGCACCATTGGGATCTACAAAGCCTGAGTGTTTTTTAATAACCAGGACTGTAAAAAGGGTAATTTAGTCAGGGCATCCTGATGATGATCATACTTTTAAGAGCAGTGTCATGGGACTTAATGACCAAGTAGATAAACATTCCACCAGAAGGGCAGCACCTCCTACAACACAGTTTTCTTAGTCATGACTTCTGGGGCCTTGGTTTGGACTTTTTCAGGAGGAAGAGTGACTTACCAGTTTGCCAACAGGTCTGTTGATGACGCCGTCAACCTGGCTCTCGATTGTATACTCCAACATTTGGAGAAGCCAAATTCCTATGCTCGCATCCTTTTTTTTTGGGATTTCAGTTCAGCAATCAATACCATTAATCCATATAATTAATTCCGTAAACTGATGGACTTGAACATCAACTCCTGCTGTGTTGTGTTGTTGGATTCTGGACTTTTTGGCACATCGCCATTAGACTGTCAGGGTGAATAACATCTTGCTGTCATCCTTGGGGAGCACCTGTGCTTAGATTCAGTGTCCTATCTCCATGGCTCTTTTCCCGTTTCACAAAACCTCGCACCTCGGATGACTGTGTCAAGATTTTCAAATATGCAGATGACACTACCATTGTTGGCCTCACCTCGAATAATGATGAGACTTGTCAGAGAAAGCAGACTGACTTGGGAACAGCCTGGTGGTTGGACAACGACCTTCTAATCAATGTTTCTAAAACCAGGGAAATCATCATTTACTTCCGATGCATTCAGAATAAAAAAAATTCAGTCTTCATTAATGATGTTCCTATAGGGACCACAAACTGCTTTATATTTCTGGGTACATATATAAACGGTGATCTTAGATGGAGTACCAACACTGGTCACATAGTCAAGAAAGCACAGCAGAGGATGTTTTTTTTTAGATGCTAAAAAAAAACAGAGTGAACTGGCAACTCCTCTTTCTGTTCTTCACAGCCTTAATCCAAAGTGTTCCGACAACCTCTATTACAGTCTGGTATGGGAGTTTGAATGACTACAAACTGGAAAGGATTGTGTCAAAAGGTGCAAAATTTGTTGGCTATGAACTCCCTTCTGTCTCATCTCTCTACTCAAGCCACACCTCCAATCGTGCCAAGAAAATCATTTCAGACCCCTCTCACCCAGCTCATAATTTCTTTCAGTTTCTCCCTTCTGGAATACGTTTCAAATCCTTCCTCTCAGGGACTGCCCGCTTCAACCTCAGCTTTTCCCACTCACTGCCATACGAACTCTGAATTCACGTTGAACTCTGAATTCCATTGTATAATTTGTGCTGTTACATGGAAAGTTGTTTACATATGTATGTGACGATGTTTGTCTGTTTTCTGTCCTATTTAAATTTGTACTGTATATGTTGTATGTATGTCTTATCTGTGTTTGTGCTGTACTGATAGCAAATTCTACCAACTATTGTTGTATGGCAATAAAGAATAATCTAATATTTTTTCATGTTTACATTCACCTGAGGAATGGTCTCCTCTCATTTTCTCCTCTCATTTTATGTTGAATGGTGGGCCTTTCAACATACATAAAATGTCCTTTCATCTTCAAAATATATGTGAACAGACCACTGTTTCTGTATAGTTCTTAATTTTTTGTATCAGAACTGTTCTCTGTTTCACAAATGCAGATAACCATAGGACACCTTTTATTAACAAATGATAAAACTCTTGGGACTCTTCAGAGGTGTGGTGCTGCTCACCCAAAAATGGGTTTAATACTGTAGCAGATTAGGAATTACTGTATTCTGAGTCCATTGTACTCATTTCTGAGAAGAACCTTAGCAGCGCTTTGCATTAAAGTACTCGTCCATGTAATTTCAGTCCTTTAATTTTTGATGAGACCTTAATTCTTCTACGATGGGACTGTAAAAAGTAATTGTCGTGTTTTGTAGCAATTAAATTTAAACATAAAATGTATCTGTTTTAAATACATTTCTTAAAAGACTGCATGTAAATTTTTTAAGTTAGGTGGCTGTTTAGAAATATTTTCCAGAGAGGAGAAGAAAAATACAAAGTTCTACCCAAAAACGTTTCAGGATAAATGCTAAAATTGCTGAAAATTGCTAAATGCTGAAATTGAGCATTAGTGTTTTTGTCACTGTCAGCTCTTTGAGAGAATTACTCATTTGGGGGTAGGTGCCAGTAGACATCAAGAATGTCTGGGGGTGGCTGGCTGTGACTGAGTAATTCAGTAAAAGTGGGCTGGCTGCCTCCAGTTCAGATCTGCTAGAAAGAGATGCCGTTGCTGCTCCTTTTGTGCGGAGCAGTGAGTTCTTGCTCTGCCCAATCTTGGCAAGGAAGGAAGGATACAGGTGGATGCTGCACATTGGTGGTGGTGGAGGGAAGTCCCCATTACCTGTAAAGCTCTTTGAGTCGAGTGTCCAGAAAAGCACTATATAAGTCTAAGCAATTATTAATTATTATCATAGTATATACTATGGTAGGTAGTCATGCCAGTTTGAGTTTGTCTGGTATCTGCTCTGGTATAGTGATTTATCTTCTCCGATTGTTGGTGAGAGTAAGAAGGTCCTAGGTTTAGACATGACTCCCTACTAAAGTGGGTGTGTGTTGAACTTGACCTGTAATACCACCCCCGTATAGTAAACGTTATTTTTCTGCACTTGCCAGGAAAGGTACTCCTATCTTAAAGTATGCCTTTTGGGGGAGTAAGTGTACCCTGGGGTTTTTGTGGGTATCCATCTGTCAGGGGCATTATCCATAGGAGAAAACTCTGGAGGTATGGTTTCAAAGCTTTCAATCTCTCTAATCACAGTAGAACAGTTGACATCTGGGTATCTGGTGTAACTGCAATTATTTAATCATGGTGTTTACAAGTAGGATAATAAATCCTCAGGTTTGGGTTGATGTGGCAGGCCGGCAGTAATTACTGTAGTGGTTCCAGCTGACCTGCCACTAGAGGTTCTTCATGCCTATGTCATTAGCACATATATTCTGATGTAGTGAATTAAAAGCCAATTGGGTAATTGATGAAGGTCCAAGAGTCACATTCGTAAATGGGTTTAATCTTGAATAGTTTGGTATGTAAAGGGATGATTACTAATATGTGCTCAGGCTTCATGCACTAGCCACCTAAGAGGAGTTTGTTACTCATATCTTTGTCTTTGATCAAAGTTCGCTGTATGTAGATTCACCCGTCTGCTTCTAGATTTCAACTGGAGCAAAGAGATCCTCATGTAATGTCTGTGCTACTCTCTTACTGGAATGCAGGCCAAACAGTTCCCGAGAGTAGATTAGGTTGCTTCACAAAGCTATAGACATTTATGCAAAGGTCAACAGATAATTGTCCGCCCCATTACACATCCCTACCGCTGCCCTTCGTTGCAGATACAGTGCCCTTTTTATCATACTTTTTTCATTTTTATTATTAAAAAAAGTAGATAGTATGTCCATCTTGCCCCATTAAAGCATGGTTTTCATGTCATTATTCAAACCACTCTTGCAATAATTCATGTGACAGTTATGGTGTGCTGGCAGAATAAAAATATGGAAAATATAGAAGCAGAGGTGCTCAAAGTTCTGTTTTTCAGAATTCAGATCTTAAGAATACAAAAGCATTATAAATAAGAGGAAGACATTCAACCCACCTTTCTTGTTAAATTGATATTAACTGAGTCCTAGGGATCTAGTTCGGATGTTTATTGAAAGAAGCTAGAGTGTCAAGTTTTAACAACATGACTATAGCTTATTCCTGTCTCTCCCAACCCTTTGTGTAAAATCAGAAATGGAAAATGCAAAACTACATCCTAATTTTTCAATTTCACAAAAAATTCCCTTCAGGCATACTGCAAGGTGAAGAGTGTTGCAGCCATACTCACAGACTGTTAACTGATTTCATGGTTTAATGAACAGTGAAAAAAATAATTGCGAAGTAATTGTTACACTGGAATTGGAACTGTTGAATGAATGAAAGGTAAATTGATGTTCTTCCATTCATAAGAGAGCCAATTAGATTAGAAAACTCAGATGTTGATTTGCATTGTTAATTTAGATATCCAGATCTAAAGCATAATATTATCTAAATAGTGAATGATTTTTGTGATATGTGGCTGAACAATTTGGTATTTGTTATTCATTCTGTGTTTTGCACAAACATATTTTCTCACACTGCCACTTTCAAGTCTATTGAAGGAATGAAAAAAGTGACAAAAGTCAATAAAAAATCCTACATCTGAAAATAGAAAGACTTACACAGACTGTTGCATATTTACTAAAAGAAGTATTGGGCCTAAAGAATCATCTCCAGCTTTTGTTTGACATTTCTTAGAAATGTAAGGCACACGTTTACCTGGATATCACTTTAATTTAATGAATTAACTTTTAGTCAGTACATAAACTACATCTTATTATAAGTCACTTGTGTTGTGGGCATTTTAATTTGCTGTAAAATTAATAAATTCTAATGGTAAATTGTGAGAGTACTTGACAACTTTTAGAATCCAATCAAACAAATGTACCGTCTCACACGTGGATTCTTAATATACCGTATACTACTAATTGATGTAAACCAAAACATGCACATAGGAACCAAACAAAAATTTGCCATTTCAGTAGTGGATTCTTAATATACAGTATACGATTTATTGATGTAATACCAAAACATGCATAACATGAAACTTAATAGAATACATAGCTGAAACCATGTGCTGTGATATGGAAGCTGATTGTTTACTCAGGGAATATAAGAAGAATCCATAAGTTTTACCAGTCTCATATAATAAAATCACATGTATATTCTCAGATACACGTAAATATGCATTTTCCATCATTAACCATCTATCAGATGTTTTTGGAATAATAGTTCAACTCTTAAAAAAATATAATGTGAATAGAAAGTTTTATACTCAAAAGTTCTATTGGCCAAACACCACTGATGAGTTCAAAGTTTGTGCTGAGGAGATGGAGCTGGCTGGATTTGTAGGTGGTTCAACATGACAGTTGATTGCTCTGTCCTGGGAGTATCTTGGTGCAGGGAGAAGAGAGAGAGCTTTGCCTTGTATTTGGACTCAGTAGCTAGAGTTGAGCCTCAGACAGCAATGCCAGAAGTTGATGTGGCTGACCTTTGGTCTTGAAATAATAGTGTGTGTGCAGTTTGTCGTCTTGGCTCTGGCCACAAGGTAGACAAGTGGGAGAACTCAGTTTGCCTGACTATAACTTGGTTCTGAATATCCTCAAATACTCATTAATTGTCTTATTTCATTGCTCAGGTGGAAATAACAGTGGGTTCATGAACACAAGATTTCTTCTTTTGCAGGAAGAATATTTTGGGCGTAACTCTGTATTTTACTGATGCACTATACATCATTCATTGTACAGCACTGGATGTAGCTTTATAATATCCAAGGGACCTTTTACTATATTCCTCTCCACTTTCAGGAAGGCACCAACCTGTCGGTGTTGTCTTGAACAATGATTATTAGAGATCTTTAATAACACTTTATTCTTAGTGAAATAATATGCCTTGTTGTTACACACTGCTTTGAATATTTGAGTTATATGTGATTAAGTAGTGATCAGCATTTAGAATTTAGACGGTAAGAATGGTGTTAAAAAAATCTAAAAATTATATTACTGCACAGTGTCAAAAAACAGTGTCGGATTGCAGGCGCTTTAGGGAAAATTAATACAAACATTGTGAGTAGGTGATACATGATCTTCAAATGATAAGGATTCACAGTGTACAGAGTTTCAGTGAATAAAGCTAATGTAACACTTGCATTGATTAAAATGAAAAGATATGCAACTTTGTATTCAGGGAATAAAATAGTTTGTATAGGCACCAGTCCATATATCTCAGCTTGAATTAAATCTGGTGACAAACATTTCTATGGTAGGCAATGAAATCATGACTGTTTCCAACTCATAAATCATTTGGAGTCCAGCATTCAAGCAGTATGCACTGGAGTCCCATTTTCTTTAAAAATACTGCAACTTCTACTTGATTCACCAAGAGCATCCAAAAGAACTTATGTTGGTCTTTGCCAGTGGCCATCTGTCCAGATAAAACAGGTTATGAAACATGTTTCATGTAGCCAATTTCTCTAAAACTGTATTGAACTTGTTGAGCTGGCTCTTGGCAATTTCATCTTTCAAAGCTGTAAAATTAACAATTATGTGTATTATAATGGGGCTTAGACTCACAGCTCTTTCCTTTCAGGAGCTGCAAGTAGCTTAATGCAATGGGTGTATTGTTAACTAAAAAGAAACTTCCATGTTGTATGGGAATGGATGTGTAATGCCTTTGTTCTCATTTCTTCTAGTCACATGAAGCACAATCAATAATGCAGAGCTAACGACACAATACCCCCTGTCGGAAGAAAGGTGGCAGCCAGATTGTCGACATTTAACACATGGCGGCTCTAGGGGTAAGACTTATTTATCTTTTGTTAGGTCTATTTTCATTTTATTTTTTTTAAATAGCCTTATTTACTCACTTTGTAAGGGGAAGAAGTATACCAGTAAACAATAAGTGACCTGGATTTGGTTTAAATACACCTTTAAGTTACTATATAAAACTATATTTATTTAATTGCATTTGTTTGGAATACCCTTACTATAAGGGACTAAACCCTTATGGTCTAGATGTCTCTATTTCTAGTCTGAGCTGTTCATTAGCGGATTGTTATCAGGAATCCTGAAGTGTGTAGTCTCATTTTGCTGAATACTGCAAAGGTGAGGTGACCAGGTTATTTACCCTTTGATATGAACGCTGGGCCTTGCTCGGTGCCTTTGAGCTTAATGTGTGAAAGTTCAGTTCACTGAAAACTGTTCTTCTTGCATTACATGCAAACTCTGCTGTGTGCAACGTGGATCTTGTAAAAAGGTCAGATGACTTTTACAAGCATATAATTTGGAGGAGAAATAATACCAGCTTTATCAGATTTTACCCTGTGTATTGTCGGATTCGGTAACTCAGTGTGGCCAATGCAGAAACTTCTGCCCATATTGGTGCACGGTTCATCTTAGAAGACTACATACAATAGGGAGGCAAAGTAAACAAACAGAAGCACTATCACGTGTCTTTAAGAGCTGAAGAAGGGTTTTAGAATGACTTTTGTGTCTCCATACAGAAAGCAATTGCAACACCAGAATACTAAACAAGATGTCATTGATAATAGTGCATCATGTTAGCATGCCATTCGCTTTGGTAAGCAAATTTAGTATTGTACTAATGTGCTATATCTTTCTATTTCTTATTCAGAACCCCGAGATGCTGACCAGGAAGATTAAGTTATGGGATATAAATGCTCACATCACCTGTCGTCTGTGTGAGGGGTACTTGATAGATGCCACCACTGTAACAGAATGTTTACATACATGTAAGTACAAGTGTTTAACTATTGGACCTAATGCCCCCAGATACACAAATTTGTAGGAGTATATGATCATTTTCACATATGGCATTTGCAGTTCTAAAAGCTGGATGAACACTTTGTTCCCTCTAAAAATGCCTCCAATTAATGAGATCTATAACTTTAAATTTGAAAACATTTTATTTTGTATTCAGACTGGATAAAAGTGTTTGAATTTAGTGTGAGTTTAGTGTTTATTGTCAGTATTTATTCTTAAAATATCTCCTCAATATCTGAACACTTTTGCATCTGTTGTTGACCCACATAGACATTCTGTGGTTCACAGATATGACTTGTTTTCTGATTTACCTGGATCCTGACCCCTTGTTTTTCAAATTTTCTGATGCCATATCAAACTGGTTCATTAATAGCACTTTGAGTAAACTTTGAGTCAGAATGTGTTCTGTGATGTATACTGTCATGCCTGATTGTGTCCCTGTTGGTATCCTTTATACAGCCAACACTTTGGCTTATATTATTGCTTGCATACTGTGACTATACATGTGTATGTGTTATTTGAACTTGAACTTTATTGCCATATGTAACCGGTACATGTACTGGTGCGATGGAATTCTTACTTGCAGAAAGTCTCTCGATTGTTAAAAAAAAGTGTAAAACACAAAGTGCACACAGTGCATCAACACAATATACAAACAAACAGTAGACACAGTAAATGGTTCAAATGTAAGCAATGCAGACATCTTAGCAATAACTGCAGATGTGCAATAAATAAAATTACAGTGAGGCAGATGGTGTAGGTGTGGTCCGAGGGGAACAGACAAATGTGTTCACCAATCGCAGTGCTCGTGGGTAGAAGCTGTTGAAGAATCTAGTGGTAAGTGTCCATATGCTGTATCTCTTGCCTGAGGCGAGTGGGGTGAAGAGCTCATGCCTGGGGTGGTGACTGTCCTCTGTGATGGCCAGAATTCTACCACAGCAGATGTCCTCATAGAGCTGTTTAATCTCTGTGAGACCACAGCTGATCTTCTGGGCCTCATTCACCATTCTCTGCAGTGCCTTTCTCTCTTGAGAAGAGATGTTGCCGTACCACACGGTGATCCCGTTGGTGAGGATGCTCTCGATGGTGCAGTGGTAGAAGGTCACCAAGACATATACTTGCATCCCCCATCACATGAGGCACCTCAGGAAATAGAGGGGCTGCTGAGCCTTCTTCAAGATAATGTCCATGTTCACAGTCCAGGTTAGGTAATCAGAAATGAATTCCCAAAAACCTAGAGCTGGTGACTGTTTCCACTTCTGTTTCATCAATACTGAGTGGGCTGTGAGTGTGAGGCTTGTGTCTCTGAAAGTCCACTATTAGTTCTTTTGTTTTACTTACATTCAAGTCCAGGTTATTATTATGACACCACCTCAGCAGCTGTCCAACTTCATCCCTGTAAGTGGACTCATCATCATTGCTGACCAGGCCTATTATAGTGATGTCATCCGCAAATTTAATGAGGCGGCTGTTGCTGTGTCTTGCTGTGCAGTCGGGAGTGAATAGGGAGTACAACCTTGTACTCAGACAGCAGCCTTGTGGGGTGCCAGTGCTCAGGGTGAGTGGTGTTGATGTTTTATTACCTATCTGCACCACATGTGGTCTCTCGATTAGGAAATCCAGCAGCCAGTTGCAGACAGAGTTGCACAGTCCTAATCCCCTGAGCTTTGTCACCACTTGGCTGGCTATGATTGAATTGAATGCTGAGATGTAGTCCACAAACAGCATTCTCACATATGAGTTCTTAGTGTCCAGGTGTTCCAAGGCTATATGTAGAGCCAGGGAGACAGCATCATCCAATGATCTGTTGTTCTGGAAGGCAAAGTGCAAGGGATCCAGGGACTCTATGATGGAGGAGTGGATGTGTGATAACACCAGGTTCTCCAAGCATTTAATCACCACAGATGTTAATGCTACTGGGCAGTAATCCTTCGGTCACATTACTTTTGCCTTTTTGGGGAGTGGAACAATGGTGTTTTTTTTTTAAGCAGTTGGGGACAATGGACTGTGACAGGGAGGGGTTAAAGATGTCCGTTAACACTGTGGTCAGCTGGGATGCACACATCCCAGGATGCAGGGTGGTATCCCATTAGGCCCTGCAGCCTTACGGATTTTCATCCTACTCAGAGTTTTCTGCATGTTTTGCTCTGAAAGTTTCAGAACTAACTCACCCTGTACGCTTGGGGCCTTCTCAGCAGTGTCCGTGTTTAGAGCATCAAAGCGGGCACAGAAATGGTTCAGCTCATCAGGCAGTGATATGTTGTTCGTGTCAATCTCCTGGCTGCCGCACCTGTAGCCTGTGATTGACTGTAATCCCTGCCACAGGCTGCAACACGTCCCCGTATTTATGCCCATCCTGAAGATCCTGATATGGTCCGATGTGTATACTGGGGGAAAAAGCTGTACTATACAATCAAGATATGGCAGGGTGCTAATAATCGAGACAGAATCTGTAATCTGACACCATCTTGCTTTGCAAGCAAATAAGATTAATATTTTAACCCCTTAAAGTCGGGGATTACAGAGCATCGTACAGCATGTGCTTTATTTTATTCTGTCACTATTCTGACGGTTAGTAATAATAAGGTCCAAACTTGGAGACAAAACAATGTTAACAATACTCCATGTAACTATATAGCACATTTTATGTAAATTTGTAAAATTGGTGGGTTTCAGAGTTCTACTTCAGACTTGCAAAATTACAAAATTCTGTCCCTGTAGTTTTAATGCACCAGAAAACACTTTAACTGGGAAGAAAGAGCACAGCCTGTATCCTAGTAAAAACAGATCCTACCCTTTCTCTCTAAAACACGGATGCCCTCTAGTGAGTGGGAACCATCCATCCATTTTGGATCTAATTCAGGATCGTGAGACAGCCAGAGCCTATCCTGGCAAGCAATGGGTACAAGGTGTGATGCACCCTGGCCAAGATACCAGTCCATTGCAGGCAACACACGTTCTCATCAGGGCCATTTATTCCCAGAAGCCAATTAACTTACAAGTATGTTTTTGGATTGTCAGAGGGAATGGGATAATCTGGCAGAAACCTAAGACACAGCAGGAATTCAATGGCAATAGCACCCCAGGTCTGGCATTGAACCCAGAGCTACAGCCCTGCTAGGTAGCAATGCTCACCACTGTGCCACTTATTTCTAATAATGGTTCACTAACATATGAGAGCCTAGCCACTGTTCAATGTTTATTATTTGTTATGGAGGTCTTTATGAGTTACTGTGAATGAATTAGTGAGTACATTATTAGGAACACCATTTAGTCATCTGTTTGGTCATCATGTTTACTTGCCATCTAGCCCGAGGGCATCTAAGTAATAAAACAAAACTCATTGTTCAGAACCTGAGTAGTAAGGTAGTCTGTCTGGTAAGGGCAGATGTTTCTAACCTTGCTGAAATGCAAATGTGCCCCTCTTCCTCCAGTCATGACTATATATATACATCATAGGTATACTTATGTGCAATTTACACTGTGCAAGTCAATATAAGTGTGAAAACATTATAGAAATACAGTTCTGCACAGTTTTCTATTATAAAAAGAATAGTAAAAATGAGCAAAAGCTGTATCTTTACATTGAGCGCATTAATCTTCAGAAATATGTTCCTGTGATGAGACTGAATATGCCCGATGAGTTGATGGTGGAGATCAGAAGTTGTCTCATCAGTGTAATGACCACAGAGATTTTCCTTATTGTGTGAAGGCCTTCATGACCCTGGGAAATTAATCATTTGATACATTTTTTATTGGCTATTTTTTGCACATTCGAGTAACTACTGTTTGTGAATTAAATGTGCAGTTTTGTATTGAAAATAATCTTTTTAGAGGTACACATCCTAGGTATTCTATGTAGCAAACACACCTTTAGTTAGAATCAAACTATATGTGTTATCAGACAACATAAATAGAACATTTGAAATGGAAGTATCCAGCCTCCCCTTGTATCCCTGGATCCCATCCTGTCTTGATACGATGTACATGGAGGTCTCTATAGTTCTGAACCATGGTGCTGGGGGAGTCTGTGTGAGGTGGAGGTGAAAGCACGCATTGTTGCAACTGAAGCAGTCAAATCCTTTCTGGATAATGCTTCTGTTTAATCTGTGAACTGCCAAGTGGGTGGAGGAGGGGAATGCTGCTGTATTGTGCTCTTCTGATTTTGAAAACTTTAATAACAGTAGCTCACAACATGTAGGTGCCATGAGTTGATAATCAGTCAGCACTCGCTCATCTCTGTGTGTGAAGACATAAAAGTCTGCTTTCACACTTCATCTAACATCAAGGCCTGTACTTGGTTATAAAGGAAGAAACTATCATCTGTTCTGGAATGCATCACAAGAAACCTATCACTATTTATGCATTTGTTTTTTTTTAGTATAAAAAACAAGTGTCAATTCTATTAACTGAGCAAAATCTGAGTAAAGTAGTGTCACTTGGAATACATGAGCATTCATGGCTGGCCTTAATGCCTTAATAGTCAAATAATAGCCAGGAATTGGTCAACTCCTGTGAGCCAGCTGGAATGCTTCTGGTGTAGGAATCTGATGAGCACAATGCCAGCTGAAGGAGGAATGCAGATTTAGTCTTGCAGCCCGACTGGGTGTCACCTGTCATTAATCCATAGACAGGGCCAAAATGACCCACCAGTGAGGAACGTGCCACGTGGATTTTCCTCTACACCTAATTATGACACAACACATTCATGATTGGCCAGGAGCCATATTACACTGCAACTCATAACTTGAAACCCACTTAAACTCAGCAGGTGTTAGCCTGGTCAGTACCTGGACGGGAACCCTCCTGGGAAAAACTAAGGTTGCTGCTGGAAGTGGTGTGAGTGGGGCCAGTAGGGGGTGTCACCCTGTGGTCTGTGTGAGTCCTGATCCCTCAGTATAGCAATGCGGACACTATACCGTAAAACAAATTAAAAATCCTAGGGTGTTTTTCGAAAAGAGTAGGGTGTAACCCCAGCGTCCTGGCCAGATTTCTTATTAGCTTTTACCAGTCATGGCCTCCTAATAATCCCCATTTGTGAATTGACTTCTTCACTCTGTTCTCCTCCCCACTGATAGCTGGTGTGTGGTGAGCGTACTGGTGCACTATGGCTGCCGTCGCATCGTCCACGTGGGGCTGCACATTGACAGTAATAATCATTATTTAATGTGGTGCAAAATAATGGTGGAGGAGTGTCCCCATTAGCTTTAAAGGGCTTTGAATGGAGTGTCCAGAAAAGTGCTTTATAAGTGTAAGATATTATTAGAAGGTTTAGCATCTGAAATACTTTTACTTGGGACTTTGCTTATATTAATTTTATTTGATAATTAACATGTCTGCTTTCAGTATATATGAAGGTTGCTTGGTTTAGAACTCCCTTCTGCAGGGTTGACTAATATTGACTAGGTTATTACTGTCAACATATTTAACCTTTTATTGGTTAGCTCTTGTTATCCCTGAATGATATGGCCAATCAATGTGTGTTTCTCAACAGTCTGAGTTATATCTGCATTCATTTTGGACAAATTGTGCTCATTGCATTGTATTGCATTCTGGTCCTCTAAGAAAATTTAAACCAAATCACTGCAATGTCAAACCTGGTGAAAATCAAGAAAAACAGTGGTGGTATCATGCAAACACCTCAGATGGACTTGTCAGCAAAGGAGACAAGTCCTCATCAGCAGTGAATCAAAACTTTGTGTGGAGAACACCCTGCTGGATGTCAGTGAGTGTGGTGCAAAATGATATTTTAATTTTTTGTACTAGAGACTTATTGATGGGGAAGTCCAAATGTGATATTTGTCAAGGGGTAGGTTCTACAGAACTTTGGAAGTAGTGTTGTTGGCAGCAAGATTGTGTAAATAGCAGTGGTGGGTCATTAGGGGATGCTGTTTTTATTTAAAGCTTACCAGTAGGTGTGTACTTATTTGTTCACCAAATAACTCGGTAACCACTAAACAATGATTAATGAAAAATTATCCCTCCTTTGATGATTTAAGTCAGATGTTTTGTTAAGTATTTTTTGCCATCACTGAGTGAATTGATCAATTAATTTTATATTGTGTTGTGACCAATGTGTTATTTATAAATGCACAGTTTAGAATCAGATCTATTCCAGCACTTAAATACTTATAACTCGTAGTTTGGAAGATATGCTCGCTCAACAGGCCACCAGAAATACTCTGTGATAGACGTAGAAGTCAGTTTTCCCATTTTCAGTGAGCAAGAAAAATGTGAAAATTGAGAATAGTTGTTAAATGTAAGTGATTTCTTCATTTGGTGTGTTTTGTAGGTTTCTGTGGTGTTTAGTGGTTTAAGATTGTTGAAAATGTGTTAAAAAGGAGAAATGTTTGGAAGTGGTTTTCAAAAGGAATTCATTTCCCTCAAACCACTACAAGAATTGATTTCCAAGAACACCTTTACACCTTTGGTTTGACATTAACAAAAGAATTTTTTAAAGAAAGAAATAGGCTGTTGAATGACTTTTTCGACAGGCTGCAAAAATGTTTTAAGCTGCTTGGAGTTTAAAAGGTTATCAACATTCTCGCAGAGAAATCAATTGTACCAACCGTTAGGTGAGAAAAAAGAAAATTTGTCTCTATAGCACAAAAAGAAAGCCAGACTATAGAAAGTTTCTCCTTGTTTGATATGAGAATTCTACATTTGCTTTAATCTCCTTAGCTGCACCTGTTCTCCATGACAACCTGTGGTATTCCTGTATTTTTGCTTTGTCTCAGAAGCAGTGTTATGTGGTACACTTCTGTAGCTTTCCCTGTAAAAAAAAAAAGTTCAAATGAGGTGAAAGACTTTATTTGGGCTGCTATGTGGCTCTACCTGGTGGTGGTAAAATGCAAGTACAACATAGAGCTGCTTCCTGGCAGTTTTCAGAAGGCAATTATTAATATGTTTTCTTTTTGTATGGTGCTTTTCATATCAGAAATTCCCAAAGAGCACTTAATACACCACTTCAATACAGTATCTACCAGCATGTTGTCAGGCAGCTCATGTACACCTGCAGCCCAGTTTTACAGCAGATTGTGAACAGGACAGAGAAATTGTTACATCACTAGAAAAAAAGGCAGATCTTGAGAGAAGTCACACGTAATCAAGGTCCCAGTGTCAAAACATTGTTTTTTCTTTCTATAATTCAGTGTGAAATTTACTTTAACTTATGGAGAATCCATGCAAACGCAAAGCCATAGTGGGATATAGACAGGGCTCTAGCGAGAACACTCCAAAAAGTAAAAAAAACTCCTCAATTCAATGTTTCATCAAAAGGATGCCACTTTCTACAGTACAGTGTCCCCAGTCACTGTACTAATTAGCCCCCATGAAATTACAAAGTATTAAAGAATAATTTGTCAGTTTTAGAAGCTTTTAGAAATATAGTGCAGTTGCTATAATGTGTGCAAATCCTAAGGTCTCAAGCTGGTTTCAGTATTATTAATGAGTTATATTGGAGCTAATTTAAATTTACAAAGATAGAAGAACATCCACACCAGTACTTTAAAATATTCATGCACCTTACTTGTTTTTAACAGTTTATTTAACAATTTATTTTGAATCAGTTCTTTATACATTGAAAGTAGGGGTTCTGTGGATGTGGGATTCAGTTGTGAATGGGCTCTTGGAATGAACCAGAAATGTAGCTAAAAATAAAAGTCATGCAACTACTCCTATTTCATGCATTCATTCAAAGAATCATTTAGTGCCCTGTTTAAAAAAAAAAACTGGTGGATCAGGTGACGGGCATCGGCCATATGCATTTTTCCATTGTGTTCAACACATAGTTCTAGTACAGCTGTTAATAGAAAAGGAGTCAAAAAGGCAGAACAATGAAAGAGCATAAAGTGACTCAACAGAGCAAATAGGAAAACATTTATGCTGAGTTTATGTAATTATTAATTTCAACAATATAAACAGTTAACATAATGGAGTTCTCCATATGTGGCCATGTAGTTTACATCTAACTTGAAAGATGACACTTGACGAAGTGTCAAAGATTGCTTTTTAATTGCAGAATAGCTTTCAGCTATGTTCTGTGAAATCCATTTGTCAGGATTTATGAAAACAATACATCTACTTTTTTAGCAAATTGAATCATTGAGTTCATGAAAGAACATTTATGAACCCTGTTCTGTCAGTCACGTCATAGGTGACAGATTGTACTTGGAGCAACATTCCAACTCTTAAATTTTAAGGGACACGGCTTCTCTGTGGTATATTATAACTGACACAGTAACTGGGAGGATACCTTGGTTCAGTAGTTGAAATAAATGCTTATTAATTTTTATTTTATCTAAGATTTGTATTGTTCTAAAATGTCAGAAGAATTGTTGACTTAAAGCAAATTTTTAAATTGCCTTTAAGTTGAATAATTCCATAAAAAATCTAGAATTGCATTTTTCTTATCTCTTGATTCCTTTTTTAAAACCAATAAAGAGGAACTATGAATAGTTAGGACTTCACTAGATTTTCACAAATGATTTTCATAGTCTACTAATATTGCAATTGGATCGGTGGTAGCTCAGAGTGCAAGGGCGTCTAGTTCCTGACCAGAAGGTCCTGGGTTCAATCCCAGGTAAGGACAATTGATGTCGCTTGCTCTAATTCCTCCCAGACGTCTCCCAGGTCCACTCAGCCTGCTTTCCAAATAAGTACCAGGGGTTAATCCTTCTGGGGGTAATAGGCCGACCAGAGCATGGTGCTGACCACATCACCACTTCCAGTGGCGGATGGTCAAGAAAAATGGTGGCCCTTGCCCCCCCATTCCCCATGGGTTTTTATGGCTAGAAAAGGGACCTACCTGCTAGTATTGCAATTATATGTTTTTGTGTAAAATTACATTTTAATCAGCCACATTATCTACACTTGCAAGAACGTTTGGCACTTTTTTACTCTGCTCTAAGCATAGACAGACCTAGCATTTGAAGCTGCTAAATCTCTAAACAAATGTCAGCAAGTGACCCTAGTTTCTTGATAAAATTTCCACAGCTTAAAGAGCAAATAATGCTGTACCAAAGGCCTTAGCCCAGAAGTTGTCAATATTGGTCCTGTAATATGTAATAAGTGTCTTCTGAGGTTTTTATGACATATAAGGCCTTAATCAAGTTGACTTATTAAGAGGGCGCTTAAGAAGTTTTATGGGGTAGTTAGTGGCATCAAACGTGAACCAGTGTCTGGGTTTTGCACCTAGCCTATTTTAGGTATGTAGAAAGTATTTTTTTGTGTGGGGGTGTTTGTTATAGTATCATTTAAATGTGTTAAGAATCACCTACTTAGCATTGTTTAGACATAAATTATGGAGAAACTACAGAAAGGTAAGGAGACTGGGCACAGCTCTGTTTACTAAATTGTCTTATTTGCAGCAGCATAACTGCAGCAAGATCTTAAAGCATGGAGTGCATAAATAGGCTAAAACATGCCAAGCAAGAAGTTCAGTTACATGTATTAATCTTCGCCAATGCCATTCAGTTTGCGGTTCTCAGACTGGTTATTGTTCTTTTATTGTGCAAAATGAGGGTCATCACTTTCGCTCTATTTCTGTACGGTATTGTAAAAATGAAAATGTAGTTGCTAGTTGTTAGCAAGTTTCATCACTACAACTTGTTTTGAACCCTAAAATAATGTATATTCTGTTTTACTAACCTTTACTTCATTCACATGATTATTAATTCATTAAAATAAAACATTTAAGCAGTTTCAGGGTTTCTTTCTGGTTTTCAAGATGTTGCCAGTATACATAAAGTGCTGTGGGAATAAGGAACAAGTTCCTCAGCCATATTGTTGAAGCTCAATTTGGAGTCAAATTATGACTATATTACTACAAGTTTGTTTGTCACATAAATGTGACAAAACTGGTAAAATCTTTCAGTACGCTAGGCTTTTAGGTGTTTCACCTGCTCAGTTAATAGCAAAGCTATACCTTTCCCCTTCTGAAGGGGGTTAGATAACTTTTTCTTCCCTTAACAAAAGTTTTTAGGAAATATGTTATTTTTAGCAGTGTAAGAAATCCACTTATAGTTAGGAATCTCATGGTACAAAATGCAAGTTACCTTCATTCCTTATTAGTTCAGGTGGGTAGCTGCGTCAGCATGCGTAGGCTACAAAGGAACAAGTAATAGGTTTATTCCATGCTGAAAAAAAGAAGAAAGAGAACACAACGTTTCGGCCGTGGAGCCTTCTTCAGGTGTGACACCTGACACCTGAAGAAGGCTCCACGGCCGAAACGTTGTGTTCTCTTTCTTCTTTTTTTCAGCATGGAATAAACCTATTACTTGTTCATTCCTTATTAGCAACCTATACGGTAATAATAAATCCTATTCTTAAAGCAAGCATGAAAGCAGATTTCTTGAGAGAAGTATAAAAGTATAATTTGTGTGGTAGTCTTTTTTATCTTAGTCATTTTAGATAATGGGTCTAATATGTGTTATTGAGTCATGATTTATAGCAGTAAAATAGTGCAAATTCATGTAGGGTTAAGTGTTATTGAACTGTTCTGTGCTTGACACTAGAGGGAGACCTGCAGCCAAAAATAAATGGAGGAGTAAAGTAAGGAACTTTATGTGAAAAGGATACACTATGAGAGATTTATTTAGCATTATTTTAATAAAATAACATTAATAGGCACCTTTAAGCTAAATTATATCTAAAATAATTATTAAATTAAAAGAGTATATTGTTTATTTTTGAGTCTACAAATGTCTTGCCAACTGTATGACACAATTAATGTCCCTTCGACACTCCCTGTCCATTTGAACTATTAGACCTTAGTCCTCTAAAACTGAATGCTTGACATACCTAAGTTACTTGCAGTCCCCTAGGTACTTTAAATTGCTAAATTTAAAAAGCTATACTAAACACAGATCAATTAGATTTAAATAAAAACAGAGGTATTTGTGAAAATATACATTTTAAGTGGGATAATGTTATACATAAACATTTCAAGTGTTGAGTGTTATTTTTTATATCTGCAAGAATGTTACTCTGGATGAATTTAAATCTCATATTTATTTGTTTATCTGTGCAGTCTGCAGGAGCTGCCTGGTGAAGTACCTGGAAGAGAACAATACATGTCCAACGTGCAGAATTGTTATTCATCAGAGCCATCCTTTACAGTACATTGGGTGAGTACCAGTGCACATCTGATGTCTTTTGCTGGAAAAAGACCAGGAACCCGCAGCATCTTGGAGCTCCCTGAAGCCTGTCACAAAATGTAATGGGCTGCTTCAGTGACCTCAGCAATTCACCAATTAAAATACACATTGAGTTTTTTTAAAGATGTCCATTTTTAGCCATAGCTTTCTAGGCAGAAACAGTTTTGTTTAGAAGGAGGATCAGAATTAGAATTACATGTTTGTTGTTCTCTAGCACAGCTTTTATTAGTATTGAATGTCAGATTTTCATGTTCATAGAGAAGAGACATTAACCAATAAATGCTTTAGTTTGCAAAGACCTGCCTGCTATGGACCGATACACGTCACTGTAAAAAGCTGGGTTAATGTCTATCCAGTGGTCTTCTTTTGAAGGGCATTTAATACTGACAACAGGAAGTACTTCTTTACACAAATGGTTTTAGGAGTATGGAACAAGCTACCCAGCCATATTGTTGTAGCTGGTGTACTAGCTTCTTTAAAGAAACCGTTGGATGAGATCATTAGATCAATTAGCTACTCACTACAAAATGGAAGACTGCAAGATGGAATAAATAAAAAATACAGGAAAAATACAGTGCCTTGCATATGTATTGAGGGCTTTCCTTTGGTGCCCTATTTTGTGATTTTACAAAATGATGCATAGGCCTTTTTTAAAATTCAGGCAGATATTCTGAAGCTTTCTCAGATTGCTTGGGAACCTCTTTTCAGCTTTCTCGCAATTTTCAAGTAATTCCACAGATTTTCAATGGTTTTTCAAATCAAATCAGGACTGTGACTGTGGCTAAGGATCTGCGCCTTTCCTAAATAGAGGTGAAAGGCTTTTAGGGTGGAGCGGTGGCTGTGTGGCTAAAGATCTGTGCCTGTGGCTGGAAGGTTGCCAGTTCGTATACCACGGCCAGCGGAGGAATCCTACTTCGTTGGGCCCCTGAGCAAGCCCCTTAACCCCACCTGCTCCAGGGGCTCTGCACAATGGCTGGCCCTGCGCTCTGACCCCAGGCTTCTCTCTCCCTATCCGTGTGTCTCATGGAGAGCAAGCTGGGGTATGCGAAAAGATAAATTCCTAATGCAAGAAACTGTATAGGACTAATAAAGTAATCTTTATTTAATCTGACTGGACCATTCAAGGGCATTCACTTTCTTATTCTTAAGGGACAGCATTGAAACCAAAAAGTTCCAATTTTGTATTGTCCCACCAAAAAACCTTTGGCCACACATTTGCATTTTCATTAGAAAGCTTTCTTCCAAACTCCAGTTGGGATTTGCGATGGGTTTTTCAATTTGCCATACAAGCCAATGGAGTGAACGTTAGCATTATTACTCAGTCATAATGTTCTAAAAACCTCATAGTAACACATTATTTTTACATTTAGGTTATAGAATTACTGTAGTAGTTTTAACTTTTTAATAGCTGTTCTTGACCTGTTGACAAGTAAGGTGATTGTAGTTTGAGCATTTAAATTCCCAAACTACAGTTTTTCACCTTAAAGTTTAATTCTGTAGCCTTCTAGTGCTAGTTCTACTGTGTATAATAATGGTTCTCATATATCCGTACAAAATTACACATTTCCACATGTTAAGGTTCGGATAGTAATGCAAGGGAGACAAGGATGGAATGCAAGAATAGTTGCAGTTGAATTTATATTTCATTGATTTATTTTGTATACTATACATTCATTTTCTTGGTCCTCACTAGGAATACTAGTAATCCTGCTCATCATTTTTTTTTCCTCATGGATTCACAGAAGATTATTTTCTATAACCTATGATGGCCACATACAGCGGTTGACATTATCATACACAGACTAATCAGCCCCACAGCAGAGACTAATTGGATTGCTGTTTTTTTGGCTTTCTGCTTTCTGATTCAGGTGCCATTTCACGCTGTGTTCTTCAGAGAAGGGACTGCCAAATCAGCGTGTGATGCTTTTCTTTTGTCTTTGGAGTGTCAATTGTAAGGGCCCATCTGCGTCCTTTAGGGGTCGCTGTCTGCCAGCAGTGTTTTTTGTTCCAACTGAGATACATTTTCACTGCACCAAGATTAACTGCATAGATTGAAAAATATGTAATTTTAGTAGATGCTAAAAAGTCTAACAGCAATTTGTTTTGCATAATGTTTGCAGCCTTAGTTAACTATTTCCATAAAATAGCATTGAGAGAGTCATCAAAGCTCATATGTTACACTGGTGTACTTTAACCATGCAATTTGTTTTTTCTCAGCCCTAATAGGTTTTTTTTTTTACAGAATTTCAGAAGTGTTTTGCTGGAATAGATAATTTGCCATTTACAAATAACCCAAGTAATCTAATGCTCTGTTTTTCTGGTGAGAACAAAATTAAAACAGTACTTTTCATCTAATGGACCGGAGAGACCTGAAATTAAAAGAACTCAAAGAGGGAGAGTCTAATGTTTATTTTTAGGAGCACATCAAAGTCCTTCTTTACAGAGAATGTAGAAAAAATTAAAAGTGTAAGTGCAAGTTCTATTTGGCATCAAGCAATTTTCTGTACAGCTTTGCAACAAACTTGTAGTTATTAATTAACTGAGTTACGCTGTTGTGATGTTATTGGATATTCAGATTGCATTAGGAGATAATTATACCCTCTCAAAAAGAAATCAGTGTAGTAAACTGTCCTGATATATTTACGTGGGGATTTCAGTCTTTGCACTAAAGATTGATGTATTGTGTTCCTAGAGATCATAATAACAATTTCACGTAGGGGAATGTCAGTGCTCTAACCTCTTGAATAAAAAGAAAAACTGATTAAATTAAGGATTCCTATCATTTCTGTGGAAACATCAGCACTTTCTATCAGCACTATTTTTTCTGACTTGACTGCAGCCAGCACTGTTGTAAAATAGTTTTAGCCTGATGGTTGTCATATTTTTAGTCCATTAAAGGTTTTTGCAACGTGATGGAATCCCAGCCCCTTTGGCATCTGCTCAGTGCCATCAGTGAATGTTATGCAGGGATTTATCTTAGGCTTCCTGTTGTTCTTCTCTCAGGAAGTTGGTTGTTTGTAATAATTTTCATTAATTGAATTGTCCCACTGTCCATAATTATAAGCAATGTGGTTCCTGAGACTATTAAACTGACCAGTTTTGATGTGCATGAGTTGGTCTGCACATGCAGGCTTGTAATGGTTTCATATTTTCATTTCTGTGCATAGTCCATCACATTTATTTTAATTTTAACTTTATTCTGTCTGCTTTGTACTGTCCATCTGGAACATTAACCAGTTTTTTATTACTTTTTTGTAGTCTGTGACTTTTTATGGCCTAATCTGGTCAGATCTCAGAAGTTAGGCAAGGCTACGTCTGATCAGCACTAGGATGGGAGACCTCCAAATAAATCCATGTTGCTACTTGAAGTGTTTTCATAGAATAGTAGGCGGCTCTCTTCCCACAAAATGAAAATATCCAAAATCAATTCCCCAGTGTGAACAGGAACGTTGCTGTAAGAGGTGCCTTCCTTTGGATGTGACATTGAACCATTGAACCATTAAGCATTTCATTGGTGTTGTCAAAAGAGTAAGGCTACTAAACCAATTGTCCTGGTTAAACTCCATGCTGTGCTTTTGTACACTCTTCCTTTCTGAAAGTTCCCACTTAATTTAGTATATGAAGCAATTCTTCCCTTCTGTGCATTACTCAGATGGGTGTTGCACTTCAGTGGAGGATGAATAAGGTTCCCTCCCATGTGTACAGTGCTTTGGTATCCCTTTGGATGAAAAGCAATATGTTAAGCAATAAATTACTATAAAAACATTAACAGACTCCGGCTGAACTTCTGAAAAAAATGTTGGTACGTGATTCAACTTCTAGTGTGTAAGATTTTTTTATATGCTTCTGTGCTGTAAATTAATTATCTTGTATGTGCTAATATATTCTGAAAACACTATACATTTTGAATGTAATGAGGCTTAATAGAAACTGGACTTACTATGTTAGTCTTGTCTAGATTTTTGATGGAGCACATAAGCTGCAGTTAAAAAATAACCACAACAACATTTTTTATAAGCAGTTTTCAACAAACTCAAAGCTTTATTCATTATTTTGTGATTTGATAACATTCACTTGATATGCAGTGGTATAGTTATAGAATGTTGGCTGTCATGATTTGTGGTCATTTTAATTTTTTGATTAACTTAAGGGCCAATGAGTACATATGACTTCACCCAATTAATGACTTTAATAGTTTCACAGCAGAACATGGCTGCCTCATAGGTGCACAATCCACTTAAGGCTTATACAAATTCTAAAGCCTTTCCTTTTGCTTTCAAACTATCTGAGCTGTTTTTGATAATTATTCAGACCAAAAATGTCAAATAGCCTTTTTTTGTTGGCATGTAAAACTTTTGCTAAAACCATTTCCTGTTTTATATATAGAATTCTGTTCTACTAAAACTCACAGTAACATTAAATATAAATAAAAAGACCAACAAATCCATTTGGAATAGACCTCAATCTTTTTATTTGAATAATTTTCTTTGGTCTTTGAAAAACTTACAATTGAGTTCAACTCCTTTTTCAAAAGTCTGGTTAATGGAGCTTATCAGCACAGTAGTTAATGAAAGGAACTTTGACATTTTATCATTACCCTGGGTATGCAATACGCCAAAGTTAAGTTGAGTTTCTCCTCATTTTAAATTAAAATTAATTTTCTTAGTTTTGTACTGTTAGACTCCAGATCTATCCACAGCACTACTGGTCTGGAAACTAAAAGAAAAAAGGAAACTAATGTGCATGTGTCCACCAAGTATGCAGGGCCACTGAAATTGTGATAGATAAATGAAGTGGGGTTGGGGTCAGCTGTTTTATTTGAAATCTGTTCCCACCAGCTGGTGTTTATATACAAATACAATACCAACCTCTGAACGAAGGTGTATTTCGGACATCTCATCTGAGAAGATGCTAACAAAAAAAACTAGATTTTCTGATCACTCAGTCTGTTCTGCCCCAAAATATGTAGATATGAGTAGCCTGAGAAGGTGCTCCAGGAGATCTGATGTGTTATTTAAAAAAACACAAGGACAAAATTTGCCATAAGTTGGAGTTTGTTTGCCGAAATACAGAAATACATATTCACTAGAATGTTGCTCTTAATTTGTTCTCTGGTCTCCTGCTACAAAATTGTGCATTTTCTCATTATTTTGTCAGCTAAGCAGCTGCTATTGGAAAGAATGTTTTTATTCATCATGTTATCTATGTAATTTCCAGTAATTTATTTATTTGCTTATGAAAACCAAGTTTCTCGGTGTTCATGCAATCAAACGTGTTTTGGGTAATTATAACTGCGGTGCTAGAAGTAACTGGCTGATTTATGGTACTGTACTGTACAAATAATTATTTAACATGATGTGCTCTGTGAAAAATATACTTTTTTTATATAACGAAGACATATACTGTTTAATATGACTTAAAACATGGGTGGCAGACAAGGCAGTTGTTCTTCAGAGTGAACCATAAGTTTTTTGTATCAGATCACCAACATTATGCCCTGGATACTCTGTCATCTCACTGCACAAAGAGGGGGGTAGAGTATACCTGGAAAATGGTAGTGAATTTCATGAGATACCTTTTGTGTTTTGGCAATGAATAGAAGCTGTATTTTGTTTTTTTAAACATATGATTTAGATCAATTTTTATTCACCTTGATAAACATAAGTAAATATAGAATTCAAATACTCAGATACTTTTCTCGTCTCCTCGTAGCCATGACCGAACAATGCAAGACATCGTCTACAAACTGGTGCCTGGGCTTCAAGAAGGTTAGTATCTGTATGAGACCGGTGATGGTGATGCAAGTGTTATAGAATGTTACCTAAATCTTTGAATACATTGTTGAGTATATTTGTCTGTTCTCTGTATCGTGATGTACAGAGAGGGAAGTGTAAGGAAGATGGTGTTCATTCCTCAGGCTAATGCCAAATTTGCTGTGGTCTTGGAATCCTACAAGTTATTGATCACTTCTTTAAAGTATACCAGACTGGGCACTCATGAAATTTAGATGTATTTTATGGTAGCTTAACATCCACCTTTTATTGAGGATAGCTGTACATATTAACATGTTTGATTGAACAGAAATGCAATGTAGTGTACAGTCTTTTCCATACTTGCAGTGGCTATACAGTTACATTTCTTGCCATCATTATAGTAAAAAAACATTTTTGGAGGCAAATCAATTGTGTTTTTTGTATCAACTTTACTGGCGTAAGTATTGTAATCACTAATGCGTTTTTATAATAATAATAATAATAATAATTGCTTACACTTATATAGCGCTTTTATGGACACTCCACTCAAAGCGCTTTACAGGGAATGGGGACTCCACCACCACCAATGCAGTACTGTTTTAGTTTTTTTTTTGTCTGGGAGCAAAAAGTCTTATTCAGACTCTGTTACATCATTTGTGATGTGGTGCTGTATTGGTAGGAAAGACTACTAATCTGTAAATTGAAATGAAGACTATTTGTTCTGAGAAATCAACACAAAAGTAAACCATTCCTACATTTGAAGTTTTTTAAAAATATTTTGGGTTGCAAATATCTTTGAGGAAGCTTCCTTATCCTTATAAGCCAAGACTTCTAATTCTCCAGAGGTTCCAAAGGAGTTAATCAAAATTGCTCTTACCCAATGTATTCAGATTTTGGTATGCCGATAAGAGTGTATGTGTGTATTTCCATATATTTAAGCTTTGTATAATTAATGTTAGTCTCTCACCACCAGCTAAAGGTTGAAACAAAAGCCAATACAGATCCTTCTGGGGCTGCATTCTACAAGTGCTTTGAAATCCTGAGTCACAACTGCTGCAGACGTACCTCACCAGGCTCCATATGTAACAATATGCAGCTTTTTTATATTGTTGTTGTCAAACTGTCGTATCTTTTACATTTTGACTAACCAAATACTTTTTCCTTGTCAAAAATCACAAAAGCATTTGGTTGCTGAAAATGTGCATAGTCTTTTCTTTTAAGGGTACCATTGTTTGGATTTCATTTAACAAGACCTGAGGTGGCCAAGGTCACCGGCAGCATGAAGATTGTGTTAAGTGATTTTTAATTACTTGATACCTAAGCAATGCTTGCTTATGCTTTTTGCTTCTTGAGCACAATGAAATAGATGGAAAACATGTTCTCTCTCTCTCCAGCGGAAATGAAGAAGCAGAGAGAGTTCTATCAGAAATTGGGAATGGAAGTGCCTGGAGACATCAAAGGGGAACTCTGTAACATGAAACCACATTTAGACCCTCAGCGAAATGGTAGATCACATTTTTGCTTCTTTATTTGAAACAGAGTTCACTGTACCCCCATCATCTTCTATGATTGAAAGGACCAACTCTCATTTTTACCCGACTTTGTGCTGAAGTTTGTGTGAATGTACAGGCACCTGATGTCTACAGATACTGTATGTGATGGCTCAGTTATACCACATTAGGTTTTTATATGTAGTTAAGCTAAATAAGTTATCCATAGCAAAATAATAAAGCTGATTGCCAATGCATGTTTCTAAACGCAGTTATGTAAGTTTAAGGAATTTCATCATATCCTTCTCTGGAAAAAATAGCAGGAACTCTGTTTAAGGTACTAAGATATTTCTGCATTTTTAAAGCTGACTTTGAGTGGGAAAATAACACAAATGCATTAATGTGATCACAACACTGGAATATGTCCCCAGCCTGCCTTAAGTGCTGTCAATGACTTTAAAATTGTAACTGATATATTGATTAATCACCTGATGTCCTGGCTTAACATAAAGTGCAACCTTGCAATAATAAATATTAATAAGAAATGTTCTGCTGCAGTGTATTTAGATATCCTGTTCCAATTTTGTATGTATTATTTTTGCATAGGGTTTCATTTTGGATGAATGAATTATCCTCTGTAGTGAAAGCACGTTTGTTTTAATGCTATTATCTCTCAGGGTCTTTTTCCCTACTGACAAGTAGGTAAACTAAAGATTTTCAGAATACAAATGTTTCTGCATCTATTTACTGTAATCAAAGGTATTGTATCCTACTGAGACATGTGAATTGCACTACGGGATAATTTGTGTTCTCATGAAATTGTGCATATTTGTTAAGTTGTAACACTAGACAATTTCAGGTTTGTCCAGGGTAATTGGAATCTGATATATATATATAACATCATTTTTTATTTACTTTTTGGTATATTTTTATAGTTTCTAGCTTGAGTCACCACAGCTTGCTTGTACTATCCTGGAAGACATGTTATTTGTGTTCAGTCAGACCAGTTTTTCTCTTCTCCCTGAGGTTTCACTGTAGACAGGAGATTTACTTGCTTCTCAGAGGGCAGTCACATCCCCTAGTGCCTAACTGGTTAGAAAAGAGGTGTCAAACTCCAGACCTAAAGGGCTTACAGACCTGGTTACATTCTGGCTTCATGTCTTAAATATTTGGCACTCAGTTATGTTTTTAAAGTGTATATATTAAGTCTTCTTTCTGGTATAGGTGATCATATGAAAGATGTCACTGAATCCATGTATATTTAGTTGTGACAAGAAACTGTCTCAGGTCCTTGTGTTGACCTCATCTTTGTCCATTAGGACAGAATATTTCTAATAACTCCATTGTTCTCCTGCCCGTCCTCCTTTTGCATGACCTTTTTTGTGTTCTCTCTGCAGAGCTGAGGCTCAGACTAATTACCTACCTGGCTTGAAATGTAAACGGTGTTTTAAGGGACACATCCTGAATTTCAATGTGTAGTCTTTTGTCTGAATATGCAGCATTCATTGTCCTTTATACTTCACATTTCTCGATACGCATTGTACACCTGGTATCTATTTTCTAGATGCAATTATCTTATTACTTCCATCGTGAAAAGAGTTAATTATGCCCTTGAAGCTGATTAAGATTTTATAATTGTACATCATTTTAATGTAAATTGGAAAGCTATGAATGCTTAAACTAGTCTATTATTACATAGAGCGTAATACTGGAATGTGGGTTTCTGTGGTTATGGTTATTTTTGGCAAATTATTGCATCTGCTTATTGACTACATCTTTTTCTTCCAATAATCATAGGTGATACAAAACCAGAGGACACACTGAACAAAGAGACAGCAGAAGAGAAGCAAGATGAAGACAATGATTACCACAGAAGCGATGAACAGGTACTATTCTGTGGTTTTAATTTATTATTTTCGTTTTTTAATTTGCATTTACAAGTCCATCAGACTAGTTAAGCCTCACTCTTGAGAACTTGTTCTACAACCAAAAAGTAAAACAGGAAATTATTTTGGAAAGCTACGATGAAATAAGATTTTAAGTAAGCAATGAACCAAATGCAAATTAGTCGTTCTGTAAACATCTTGATCGGCATGAAATCTATGTAATGTAATGATTTAGACCTAGACAGGGGGGCACAGAATTTCAAGTCATTCCAATGTTCCTCTCACCCATTTCTTTCAAAAGTACGACTACTGAAAGTAGTCAGTACATTAAAAATGGTTAATGCCCCCAAAACATACATTATGAAGCTTTTTTTCATTTTTTGATGTTTTATTTGGTCACAGATGTATGGATTATTTCTCATGACTGAGAGATCCTGACCGATATACAGTGAACTAGTTTCAGAATAAGTCTCTGTAGTTGTCTTAAGTAATAAACCACTATTATTTTTCTACAGAGTGCTTAAAAATAATGGAAATTACACTTAATTTGAATGATGTGAAACCTTCTGGACCTGTATAGTGATTTTTTTCTTCTAGACACAGCAAGACACAGGTTGTTTGTGGACATCTTCTTAGATGTCTTTCTTAGAGAAACCATGCAAAAAAAAATCATGTTCTTTAGCCAGTCCAGGTTCAGAAAATGCTGGTACATTTTTTTAATCTCTATTCCACAAAATTATTGACTTTTCAATAATGGTATGTCTCAATCCCTTAAATACCTGAGGCAGGTGCTTTTCAGGTGAGCTAAATTTCTGAGACTTGTGGCTTTTCAGACCTCAAACTTGCTCTCCGTTTACTTTACCTTAATGTTATAATGGTATTATACCACTCTTCTGTTACCCTGCCCTTCAGGGTGTTACCAAATATTACAGTAATACCTCTTGCCAGTGGGTATTTGTTTTTAAATTGAACAATGACATGGTTAAAAGAGCAAGAAAACAGAAGAACATTTCCCATATCCTGATGTAAAGCATTCTTTTGAAAAATATATGATCCAGAAAATTAATTTAATCTGCAATAGCAATGATCGTAAAGTATCTTCCGGTATGGTTAAAATAAAGCTTTGTGTTTGAAAGGGTAATTAAAAAAAGTTTAGATACTGATGACCACTTTGGATTGGTTTGTTTAAAAAAATGCAGCATATCTGATCCAATTAGATATTCATAGCATTCATCTTAATTTGTATTCAGTGTATATTAAAACATTCATAATTCAAGATAAAATTACTGCAGCTATGCAGTGTTTATTTAAATTTATGATTCTAATCATCCATGCTGTGATGTAGACCTCTTAAAAATGTTGCTTGTTTTTTTTAAGACAGATATTTATGATTGGGGAATACTGATTTTTTTTCTTTGCAACTTCTGTGCAGTCCGATAAGTTTTTTATATGCGCATAAAGTATTTGGTTTAGCCTTTGATTTTCTGCAGACATGATTTGTGCACACTGCTCTAGTGCAATATTATGCATTCCATACACACATCACATTGCAGGGGAGTTTTGTAGTGGAGACTTGGGTGACATACATAGCACAGGAGGAGAGCACGCATCCTTGCCTTTTCAGTTCACTTGGTCATTATGAGTCATATTTCATTTTTTCAAGGCACGAACAGTAATCTCAGAGCAGCTTTCAGGTTTCTGATTTTCCAGTTCTGCTGTTGCAGTGTTTCAGCCTCTGCCACTTAACCTTGGAATGTGACCTTGGAGAAGGAAATGCAAACAAAATAATAGCCTTTCTTTCAAAGTGTAAGAAAAAGTTAGCAACGAAACATCGGATTTTCCAGTTGGTAAAAGAAATAATAAATAATAAATTTTCTCATGGACTATCTAGAGAGTTTGTAGTAAATCCTTTTAATACAGGTGCTAAGTAATAGGGAGGGGGCTAACGGTGGTTGATATTTTCAGTTCAATAACCATTTTACTTTAAAACACATATGTGATTAGCCCTGATATGTTCTTGTGCATATGCTTCAGTTCTTGTGATTAGGGATCATGGTATGGTATGATCTGATTAATAATAGTGAATAATAAGGACAATGTTTTAAGTGAATATAGAACAGAAATTAAAATGTAAATGCCAGTAAGATTATTGACCAGTTTCACATTATTTTTTGCAAACACATTGCATTTTATAGTCAAATATTTGAGAAATACATGATCATCTACATATAGTATATTATCATTGTATGAATATGTTTGTGACTATAATTCTAATATATTGTTTCTATTGTATTAGTGTTACATACAGAGTTTAACTTGTTAATAAGCTCCTTTACACCACTATCATAATATTCTGTCCTCTTTATGCAGAATTTTAAATTACTTGTCAAATGTAGGGCTCTTTCTAAATCAAAATGTTTTTTGACAGTGAAAGACTTGAATGCTTAAAAACACTTAGATTATTTGGAATAATCTCAAGTGTCCTGCCATCTCAATGCATTCCTAATAAAAGACTGTACAGTAATTTTCACAGTGGTGTTTCTGCACTTGAGCATCTTTGATGCACTTGAGCCTCAACAAATTCAGAATAAACCCCATTTCACAACTCTTAAAATTTAATATTAGTCAACAAGTGTTTTTCTTTTCATATCAGATCAGTCTGTGCCTTCTGTTTCCTGTTCCTGCTTCCTGTTTGTCAGTTTTAGGTTTTTTCTTAAGTTAAAAGTACCATACACCTCTCTTGTATGTGTTGTCTAACAGTGGCATTGCAGTTAAATGAGGTCTAATTTAATTGCCAAATGTTTATTGTGATTTTGTTTTAATAATGATCTTGTAACTGTAGGTTATGCAGACAGGTAATAAATAAGATATTTCTAAGTGATTTTTGCACCAATTTGCACCCTGAATATAACAGCAATAGAGATACAGATGTAAACCTTTCTGTTCCAGTTTTGGAAGGTAGTCAAGAAAAATGATCAGGTTCCACTGCAAATCCCAGTGCTGATGGTGCACCTGAATTAAACATGAATATTCTGAGAAACATGCAGAGATACTGTTTCCAGCAGTTTTGTTTTGCACCGAGGGTCCTGTACACTGCTAATCATTGTAATAGAAGCCTAATCTTGGAGAATCTTATTTTACAAATGAAAGTAGGGTACTAGTTATACAAGTTATGTGATCAAGATGCCCCTATGCAAAAGTGATGCAAAGCATCTCTATGCTTTCTCATCAATTTAAACTTTAAATTCAATATTTAAGAGATGATAAAGAGTACGCGAACAAACATTCCATCTGTAAGAAAGTTAACAAAATGAAAATAACAGGACGTTATCACTGCTATTGAGACTATAATATACTATATATTACATATTTAATTAGAATTATTATTTATTATTATTCTATTATTAGAATTATTTTAATTGTACTGTGGGTATAAATGTTATTAGTAAACAGTATACATACTGCGTGTGAAGTTTTTACCACCAGAGCATTATTGTCCTCAATGAGGTGCGACATTGATATTTTTACTTGAAAAAAACATCTTACAAAACGACAAGACATTCTGTCTGATTTTTCAAAGATACTAAAGCTTTTTTCAGAATTTGCTCTCAACCCATTTAAGTCTTTGCCCCTGGGGCCCCAGGAAAAACTACTGTTTGACATGTGAAGCCAAAGAGAATAACTGCAGGCCAGCTTAAAAGGCCTTCTTTTGTATTTGACTCTGATGCATTTTTTTAACACGGGGACCTGTCTTGCTGCATTAGTGTATCAGGCTTTAAAAATAATCATACAAAACAGGATGGTATGCAACTCTGCTGGAGTAATCAGGTTGGATTACAGTCACGTTCAGTTTCACAGTATGCTTAACGTTGTTTGAAAGGTTCACCTCTTGGAACCACAGGCTTTTGAGGCCTTGTCCCCACCCGCAGTGTCATTAAAGTTAACAGAAAAAAGAGCACTTCAGCGTTTAGGTTTTAAAAGAAAAAATAAACCAAGTTTAAAGTTAGTCTGCTGAAGGCATTTTTACAGTCATTGGAATGGGGGTCATTACCCATAATGCTCTTGGTGAATACACTTAACATCTTTTGTAGTATTAACTGCACTAAGCATTAGATGCATATTTTCCCTAATCCCAACCTTTTAAATTGTTGGAGGCAAAACAGGAAGGTTCACTGTATTCAGTGCATTCACTAAGGTCACACTGTTTGCCCAGATATGGCTGTAGAGACAGAAGAACTCATGTTAATCCTGAATTTACTGAAAGGCTTGTAGTCCTAATGTGTATAGTGTGGAGCTAACAAATCGATTGGGCTTCTTCCTGTAGTGCATAAGTAACCATCCCTGGTCCAAAAGGGCTACTGTCCATATAGGTCCAGTGTAGGTCGTGTATGTACCGTTTAAATGATCAAGAATTGGAATGTGAGGTTTAGATAAGATCACTTTATTGGCCATATACAATTTCTTGTATTAGGAATTTGTCTTTTTGCATATCCCAACTTGCTTTCCATGAGAGAGACAGACAGGGAGAGAAGCTTGGCATCAGCCATTTATATGGCACCCCTGGAGCAGTAGGGTTAAGGGCCTTGCTCAGGGGCCCAACGGAGTAGGATTCCTCTGCTGGCCCCAGTATACGAACAGGCAACCTTCCAGCCACAGGCGCAGATCCTTGGCCACAGAGCCACTGCACCACCCCAAGTTTGTATGAATCAGTAAATTAATTGGTTCAATCACATCAGGAATAGCGAAATGTGCTTCTTGAAAGATAAAAGGTGTTTGTATTTTTATTACAGGTATTAATTTGTTAATTGAACTTAACTAATTAATTGACCTAATTATTAACTTGTGACTATAAAATGAATTGATCCATATGTATAGCAATTATTTAAATATGAGGGTTAGCCACTTTTTCTATAGTGCCTGCTTGAAGTGAAGCAGCAGCTGCCACTTAAAAATCTTGTAAGCATGCTATTCAGTTTTCTGTGGCTCTTTACAGCTGTCCTAGATCTAATTTTTAAACAAGAATCACAGCACAGAGCTTCACATCAAAAGGTCAACCTTTCCTGAATTACTAGCTATTAAAACTAATTATCATTAACATAGAATTAAATGCATCCCTTTTGAACATCAGTGACAATATTAAGCTTGAATTAAATACAAGCTACTTATAAATTAAAACACCAAACAACCACACTATTTGGGACCAACTCCTGTGCTGTTATGGAAACAAGCTGTTGATTAGCAACCTGATCATAAATTGTATTAAATAGTGCAATATTCTATAATACACATATTTAAATCAAACATTGTATTTAATTACAGTTTATTACTTGATTATGTAGGTATACAGAATTCTGTTATATCGGTAATTCTGTTATATACAGACACACTAAGCAGATGCTACTTATGTAGTGCTCTACTACTGAACTATATCTATACAGCCTTATCAGGAGAGTAAAGCTTTGATTCCTTAATCATGATATTGAATGTCCAATGCTGTTAGCATTTGTGAAGAAAGAAGCTTTTCTTTCAATCTGGTGAAGTTAGATTGTGACCTTGTATTTTTATGTAGGTTTTACTTCTTATTTCCATTTTCATTCCTATATTTAACTTTGAATCTAAACTTGGTTAGAAATATTTTTGTCCCTTGATTCACTCCAAGTCGTACACTTTATTACACAAAAGAAGTTGAGGTTCGAGACCATTAGGTCTCAATTGTGTTTTTTTTTTTGTTTGGCTTGTGACCTAGTAGTATAGTTGCTTTATAGGACTAGTAATTAATTCAGAGAAATGTGAATTCTATAGTAATCACGTTCTTTTACATGCACACGCATAAGGTCAGAAGTGGCCTTTTGCCATCTTTCCTGCTCGAATGGAAACCATTCGTCCCAATTTGTTAGTAGCTAAATGTTTTTAAGGATCCTAGTTGCTTCTTCAAAGCCAGTGTATCAGCTGTCACAGCATGGTTACTACTTCTACTAGTTACTAATACTCTTTGTCATTGGTGAATTATCTGTTATTTTTAACAGATGCATTTATCCAAAGCAATATACATAAAATAATTGTAATAAGCATAATTTAAAAAATAAATGCATTATGTACTGCAATAAAAAGTGATATTGTGATTGCTGAAATGGGACATTGAAAATGGTTATCAGACAACCAGGACATAATGTCTTTCAATCCAGTGGTTTAACTCAGATTCTAGTTGATTTAAATTCTGTATTTGAGGCAAATTTTTATATTTGGTTTCAGGTCATAAACAATTGTAACATGTAAAAACGTTTATGTGGAATTAGAATTAGAATGATAATTCTCATTCAGGTGTGTGACTTCAAATATAACCAATTTGACCTCTGCAGAAGGGGAAAATAGTTTGTTGTTGAAGGGGAGGGAGATTTATTACATTCATCCATACCCACTTGTTTATCATAAATTGGTTATGTATTGAGAACAGACAAAATGACAAAGAGTGTGTAAAGATCTGTTTGCTCATGTATTTCTTTAAACCAAGGACTGAGTGCAGAAAATGATAACTAAAAGTCTAAACAAGGAAGCAGATCAATTAAAGGCATCAGCTTCAATGATTAAGAGCTGAGTTGGAATGAAAACCAGCAGATTCAAGACCCCGCCAGGACTGAGGCTTTGAGTTAATGTTTCAAACACAGCTATAACATCTGAGAGGAAATTTCATTTTGTATTTTGTTTAATCAGATCTTGTTCTTCGTCTTCATCTGCAAAATATGAACAATTTTACATTTAACAGTGCCCTTTTTGCTGTTCTTGAAAATAGTAAAAGCAAATTGCCTAATGCAATGGAAAAGGAAAAAGCCAAAAAAAAACCCAAAGATTTAATGTATTATAAACTGCATTTATTTATTTAAAGCTTTAGAATGACTATGATGTGGCGGGTATCTCAGGTGCTGAAAAGAGAGAGACATAGGTGAAGAGACTAAGAGAAAGTGATTATGCCAGGATGCTGAGCTGTCACAGTCTTTTGTCACTAGATTAATGCAGGCTGTCTTCAGAGTGTATAATGAGGACTGCGGGAATTCTTATTAACTGTCCCTGCCTGTGTGTTTGCTTTCTCCTGAAGGTAAGCATCTGCTTGGAATGCAACAGCAGTAAGCTACGAGGATTGAAACGCAAGTGGATCCGGTGCTCTGCACAAGCTACCGTCCTACACTTGAAGAAGTTCATAGCCAAAAAGCTCAACCTGGCATCCTTTAACGAGGTAATCCGAAACTGCAACAGCTGAAGGTTTTCCAGCATTCAGTCAAGTGTTAACTTTGTGTATATATTTGCTGTTTTCACAGGCACACACATGAAGATTTGGTGTTTTTTCATCCCAGTCTTCTATGAAGTTTACTATGCCTTATTGTAATTTTTATGAGACACCTCCCACACACAAATGCAAAAAAAAGAATCGCCATGTTATCTCTTGGAATTTGTAATGTCTTCCTGGAATCTTTTCCTTAAAAAGAAAGACAGTTATGCATTAGGTAATGTAAATCTGTTTATTAATTGGAAGTCCATAAATGAAAAATTATTAAATTGGAAGAAGCAGTCTTTACTATCAGTAAGACCAATTATCCAAATTAATTTGGATTATTCAGATTAAATACATTTCTACATGGACATACCATTGATGTGATTAAAAATGCAAATACATTCCTTATTTCTATACGTTAACATATCTGTGTATGTTAGATGCTAGATTTTAAACATTTGATTTAAAAGAAGAAAATTAAATTGTGTGGAAAAAACAAACCCTAATTCCAAACAAGGATGAGGTCACAGGAGTGTACAGAAAATCTTACTCTCTTAGAACAGAACACTACGGAAAGTTAAAAATAGTCTGGAAGGCAATTAATGCTAAAAATGTGTGTGGAGTTCTTTTAACACATTTGATGAATTAACAAATCTAACATCAAAAGACATGTAGCCTGATGATACATTATTTAACCAGTAGATGTTGCTGTGGCTATGTGAATTTAAAGTAAATCCCAGCTGGAAAGTAATCTTTTTAATATTGAGTGTATTGAAAAATTGCTTAATGGTTGATAACGTGACACATCTGAGTTTGATAAATAGGGCAAAACTGTCGCAGTCATATTTCTTTTGATAAGGTTGTGCCTTATCAAATACCTGGAACCTGTATATTCAAAACATCCAAAAAAGTAAGGGCTATCTTTGGGTATCTGGAAAGATCACTGTAGAGTTGTATAGAAGTAAAAGGAAAAAAAGGAATGAATTCTCTGTCTGGAATACATATCGTCCATCATAGCTTTATGACTTAAATCGGGTGAATTATATCTAATTTCAGTTTTTATTTTTCTGAAATGTAGTTTTATTTATAAAACATTTTTACATAGACTCATGAACAGTGAAAAAAAAGTAGTTCCATCCTGTCAAAGGAGTGGTACAGCAGTATAAAGTTTCTCAGGATCATGCACTGAAATGGGTGCTGTATTTTTTCTGTTTTTCGTATTCACGTTTATTAAAAAGACTGAACTGTTTTTTATCTCTTCCTTTGTCAGCTGGATATTTTATGCAATGAAGAAATCTTGGGCAAGGACCATACGTTGAAATTTGTAGTTGTAACAAGATGGAGATTTAAGGTAATTATGGAATAAGGTTAAAAACAAAACCAACAGGATATATTGTTTTGGCTATTAATGTAGAGGTGTAAATATAAAAAAAATCTTCATTCAGCATGCATTAGTCCTTAATGTCAACCACCTACGATGGTTAAACATGTTAGATGCAACCATACAAAAAAACGTTTGTCTGCTCTGTAAGAGTTCCAGTGAAAAGCAATGTGTGCTCTTTGAAATTTATTACAAATATCTTGTGTGGTTTAGAAGTATTGTTCTTCACTGATATTCATTGAACATACCCTTCAGAAATGTCAGTTATTGGAGGGTTCTTGCAGTGATGATTTTCTTGACCTAATCCAATCTGTTTTCATGTTTGTCTGGCTTAGAGATTGCAATTGAATATTGTTGAAATTTCTTCATAACACATTTAAGAAGTAATCTGTATATTCTCCAAGACACTTGCACTTTTTAGTATCATTCCATAAATGTTCTGGTAACTGTTCTCAAATAATGCTTTATTAAATCTGTTCTTGGTTAAACTTAATATCAAAAATCAAATATGCTATGTCCAAGATGGTTAATAAGCCCATCTTCTCAAGTTTGATTAGGCCAATAAAATAGACCCGCCAAAAAAGGCTGGTTTTGAATGATAAAATATTCAGGTTTTGCAAATTAATATGGGAAGTAGTGCAGTTCAGTCACTTGAAGAAACACTTCCTAAGCTGTTATCTGAAATGGCCATGCTCAACATTTGAATGAGACCAAATAATGTTGACAACTTCTGATTACAAAGATTTAATAATTTAATGGTAAAATGAAGCATGAAAAATGCCATTCTTCTTGTGAATACATGTAATGAATCTGAGGTTTTTCTTATATTGAGTAATGCAGTGCTAAAAATACTGTTAACTGGACTTTCCTCTCTATTTTCTTTGCAGAAGTCCCCCCTTCTTCTGCATTACAGACCTAAAATGGATTTGCTGTAGGACAGAGCGGTTGTTTTGGCCCACTGGCCCAGGACTGTGCAGCATTTTACTTATGCAGAGACTATCACCCAGCACAAAGTGCACCAAAAAAAACTCACATAACACAAACCAGCAAGCCACAAACGCAGGAACTGATACTGTAACTTTGTGGGGGGGGGAGAAACAACCTTTCTTTGTCCGCTATGTCCTAGATATGTGAAATATTTGAAGAAAGCATATATTTATACTTTTGTACAGAAGAGAGATTGGAAAAGGCACCAAGACACTACTGGTACACAGTTTACACAAGAAAAAAAAAGGTTTCGTACTTCAGGACATCAATCCTTTTTGTTGCAAACGTTTTGAAAGGTAATTTGGGGCAGAAGAGGTTTTTTTAACAACACATTTTCTTTCAGGTCACACTTTATATGTCTTGGGAGCACAGAAAGTATATATAGTTATATATGAAATAATTTCTAAACTGTTTATTGAGTTGTATATTGTCTCCAAACATTTTTTGTTAATTTTCTTACTTTTGAGTCAATTGTGAATAGACTGGATTTAATATTTTTGTGTAGTTATTTATGTTCTATATACAAGTCTTGTATATAAAAGTCCTTAGAAATGTTTTGAGCGAACTCTAGGCATGGTTTCAGAAAGTGCTGTAATTGGGGCTACCATTGTGTTGTAAAACTCAGAACAACAGACTTTGGTATAAAAAACACACCAGCTTCTTATATTAGTAAATTTATGGTTTCCTTTCATTTACAACCTTTTGTATTGTATTATGTTCCTTTTCTAACAAAAAACTTACCACTGGTCTTTATTGGCAAAAGGCAAAACAAATTCTTTTCCTTGAAAATGTCAGTGCAAATATGGAATTGCTTAATGCTTCATCAACATTATGGGAGCAATACGTTTTGGAAACATCTGGTGAATAGAAACTGTTTTTGAAGTACATTCAAAACTGGGCTGAACTGGGAGGTCAACTGCTAAATATGGGATAGCATTGATCTGCACAGAAATCTCGATTTTCAGTAGGCTTTGTTCAACAGAGTTTAGATATCGCAGTAAACCTGCAGTAGATTCTTTGTATTTCTTTAGAAGACTAAGAAACAGGCACTAGAATGGTCCAGATCCCATGTCATATATAATCTATTTGAAATTGCTTAAAGTTGAAGGAAAATGTAAAATTGACGTTTTTTAATGTAATTAAGAAATGTGGGTAAGTTTTAAAAGTTAGTGAAAGCCCCAAAGAAAACCTTAATGTCTCATTAATTTGTATACAATACATGCCCAGTTTAGAATTCTGAAAAAGCTTAGGAAATGTGTATTTAGTACTTGTTGTACAGGCACACAACAGATAAAATATGCACTTTGTTGTTTCCGTCCTCTTGACTCAACCATAAATGCCATAGGTGACACGAGACCTTATCATGTCACTTCACATATGCGGTGTGTTATTATCAGGAATAGAAGATTCATATCCAAGGGCAAAGTTGGAAATTCTCAGAGCAGTCATCTCCTAACCCACCAGTGAATGTATTTTCCCCAAACAGTTTTCTTTTACCATGAACGGTTTCCAAGCTTATTGCCACCTACATTGCCAAATGCACAGCCTAATCCATAGGGTTTTTATGCTTGGCTTCTCTGTTTTGTGTGGCAGGCTGTTTGAGTTTACATACTGAATTAATAGTTTAAATGAGATCTTCTGAAAGGTATTTGTAAATGTTTGATTTAATAGCAAATAACTTAGTTTTAATGCAAGCATAACCTAAGAAAGGTGAAAGCCACCATTTTTATATCAAAAATTGCTTTGAATAAACCACGAAGGTTAAATTCATTTTGTGCTAACCGTGAACTATTTGGTACAAAGCCATGAAAAGCTACAACATAGGTAAAATAGTTTACTTTTCATAGATATATATAATGGCAGGACAGTGTTAAGTGCTATTTTTAATAGTGCATACAAAATACTGATTTTGTGGTTTATTTCGCTTGTCTAGTAGCCCAGAAATTAAACAAAAATCTACTGTTGATATAAGGATATTTAATATTGAGTGACCTGTGTTTAATATTCAAAGTAAGATATTTTACAACTTCCTAGTGAGAAATCTAAGAAGATTACTGTAAGATGATGTTTTCCATCTTGTAATCTGAATAGTGTTCTGATATCTAAAGTAAAGCAAGCAAAAATGTATTTGAACTACAGATTTTTGCTGCACTGCACCAAATTAATGATAAGTGATTTCCGTTTTTAATTGTTTAGGAGTAATGGTGCAGAAGAAAGAAAAAATATGAAGGCAGATAACGAATCTTTTTGCCCTATTTCATAATATAAAACATTTGCATGGGATCACATCACCAAGTTCAGTACCAATAAAACTGAAGGGGGGTGGGGGGGGTTGGACTTCCTCTCCTTTCTCATTTGATAATGTTTTTATAGAAATTTCCTTTTGTTTAACATAAAACACACATTCGGTTGCAGCCTTTAATTCTGTTAAGCAAATTTTGATATCAAAATGTTTTGGTTGGAAATTCAGGAGAAGAATTTATGATGTTTTTATACATTAGTAAGAAAATAACCTCTAATTGACAGGTTGCTTATGGTCATGAATCTGCCCTCTGAACTGTCTTTTAATACAGAATTACTTTTTTGCAAAACCAATGTTTCTAACTTTTTTTCTGTAGAAAGTCTGATAAGTGCTTATTGGTTTTGCATCCTAATGCACATTTAAGAGGGCTAATTTTCCACCTCAAACGATCTGAAAGAATGGTGGATAATTCAGACCACAAATGGGTACATTGCCTTCTTTCTATTGATCTGGTGCTGTCTTGAGTGCCGTTAAATGGGTTAATTCAGTATAAAAATGGCTAGTTCATAAATTTTTATTTAACTGGTCATTGATCAAAAGTCTGCCATTTTTTTATTTGAAATTTAAAATCGCCAATTATTTTTGTTCTACCCACCCAATCTGAAATGGACATTTGTGTGTTTTTCATGTCTCGGCTAGCAGCTACGAACCCTGCAGTAGCACACGGGAGAATGAGGAAGTGCAGACATGTTTCTCAAACCCGCCCACTTTCAAACCATTTATCTTTTAACATGTCACATGCCTGTGCTGGAGGTTCAGCACTGATTGGAGAAGTGGTGCGTCCCTCATTGACAGCACTATAGGCCTGCAAGCATCTGGGAAGCTGCAGGGGTAGGTGAGAGCTGAACATCTCAACCTTTGATGGCACTCAGGTGCTTGTATGGTGCTGACTGGGGAATCGTGAGCATCATAGGCAATCAAATTAACAGGTTTAAACCCACGATCATAGCACACAGCCTTCACTTAGGCAAATTCCATTACTAGTTGAGGTCAGCAATGCTTTAATTTTTTAAGCATAATCCACTGACATTACTCCATGCTTCCCTTGCCCTTTGTCTTTTGCCTTTAACCATACAAAAGCAAAGCTATTGTGTCATGCCAATAGGCTTTTTGTATACCTAAGCAAACTAGCAGCTTTATGTATGATAGAATCTGCTTTAATTTTTAATGTCTGAAGCTTGAAAACAGTATTTTACATTTACGTTCTTATGATTACTTACTTCATGTACATGTATACCTTTTGGATTCTGAGCAATGAAATGGCTGCAGTGTGAAAATTGAGTATTTTAAAAATGTTGAGCCAGACATCACTTCATTCTTGTGGATCTATAAGATCAGTGTCAATTACTTTTTTAAAACTGATGTAATTAGACAAAGGCTTTTGTTACTTTATTTTGGTTTAATTTTTTCAAGGTGTGTTTTGTATTTGGAGGTAAATGTTCAGGAATTCAATGGTGCGAGTTCTGGAACAGAGTTTCTGTAAGCCTAAAGATGGATAAGCTCTGCCATTGTGAATGGTGGTAGTATTTTGTCTCGGCACTGGAACTGATTATGGTGCTAACATTTTATACTGTAAACTCTGGTGCAAATCAGTTTCCAATGCAAAGTACTGCGGCTTTTACCAGCTCATTGTATAAAGAACATGAACAATACACTTTTCTATAACTTTCAGTTAAGACCCGACTAAGAACTGACAAGCAATTTTAAAAAAAAAACATTTACTATTGTTGTAGCTCTCATTTCAACATAAAATAATGCTTAATGTCTGAATGCATACAGTATTTTAATGCAGAAAGCAAAATATAGTCAGCTCATGTCAACATTAGTATTTATTTGTGATCGAGTTGTTTGTACTTTGTCCTCTTTTGAGAGCACATATCCTGACCATGCAGTATCAGTCAATGTATGCAACATGTTTTTAGCACACTTTTTCTTTCCACTGGCAAATTTCCAGCATTTTCACAGGCCCTCTAGTCTACCTCAGTGGATCTTTTGGACATCATGTTCTCTGGCCTTATGGTTGTTGTTTTGATTTGTGAAGAACTTATTAAGCTCTTGAAACCAGTCATTCAGAGATGTGATGGTGTACCAATAGAACTCTTGAATGTTAATAGGGGTGGAAGGTAACTTGTCTTTTGTTTTTCACCTCAGGCATTACAATACATGTTAAAAGATGATTTTTTTGTAGTTTTATCCATAATGATGTTGAGACAGTCAAAAGAATGACTCCACTAAACTGTTTCACAAAAAAAGCATTAAGTGCAATTAGCACTGTCCAGAATTATAAAGGTACTCCTGTACTCTGATTGAAGTCTGTCACTTACATTTGCTAAGGGGGAACTAAAGAGTCTTACTGAGACATTAAAGGAAGGCTGCATCTTGACATTGAATTGACAAAGAGACATTTATGTGATCAAGATGTATAGATTTCCAACCTTTTAGTGTTAGTGCTTTAGCAGTGAGAATCAAATGGAGCTGAAGATGTGCTCATAAAGCTGGTTTTAATCTACAGTACACTGTTACTTTGGTTTTTATTCTGTAATTATTCAACCTATCAGGGTTGATGTCTGTGTCGTACATGTTTCCAAAAAGTTACAAAAACCTCGTCCCAGTTTGGTGATCCACACAGCACCAATTACATATTTACATTAATGTATATTGTGTTCAATACACTAATGTCCCTCACTTATTATTAACATGAAGATGTGATTTTTAAATTCGGTGTACACCAGTACAGATTTTGAAATCTGTTGTTGGTTGTCTTGAAACCCCAATTAGCAGGGATTACATGCCTTATTAGTATACACTTGTATATATATATACAGTGTTTTCCTAGAAGCTGCTTTCTGTTGTTCTCTTAATTGGGAGGTACATAATTGCTTCATGTGAATTAGAAAGATCTTTGTTTTATTTGTAGTGTGATCCAGAGTTTGATGTGTTTTTAATAGGGTATTAAATGTCAGCTTGTTAAATTGACCTGGCTGATAAATTTTTGGACTAAACAGCTTTACAGTGCTTTCTTTGAGTACAAGTATTGTGAAGGGTCATATGCCAATAGGTGGGACTATTTAGTAGGACTGTCTTTCCCCTCTTTTTTTAGCATTTTAACATATCGTCAGTGATTGAATTTGGATATCTGACTCTACAATTTTCAGAATGCCATTCTTTTAAATGTCATTTGAGTACAGCAGGAGTTTTTTTCAAAGAGTTTTCTGCTTGTTTTATATGGTTGTCAACAGAGAAAGGTTGCATCATTTGAAGTAAATAACGGAAAAGGTGACTTATTTCAAATTTAGTTTGCCTGTTTCAAGAATTGAAATATTCAAAAATAATACCAATCTTAATCCTGTTAGAAAACATTTGTTTTCTTACCAATTAATGGTAACGCAACTGAGATTAATATTACCATTTAATGAAAAAGTAAATTTTGCATTTAGAGGTGCAGTTGTTTTCAGTACAGCCCCCCAGAAACAATTATTAAAAACTTAAAAAAAATTGTAATCTACATCTAATGCTTCCTACTGATACCCCTTAGTCTGTGCTCAGTGATATGGTTTCAGGATGGACTCTTGAATATTGTATGATACTGTAATGCAATTTTACCTAATTTTTCAGTGTCTGTCAATAGCAGTCCCAAAGGCACATGTGTAGCTCTAACTGAATCTACTCCAGTAAAATGTATGTTTGGTGGGTGTGTTTAAGTCATTTCTCAAAAGGAACATGAATAGCAAGAAAGAAATACAGGGCTATAAAAGAGTAGCTGAAGACAATAAAATTATGGCCTGCCAAAGTTCAGTAAGTTATCTGTATGCTTATGTCCAAT
The DNA here is from genome assembly GCF_040954835.1 of Lepisosteus oculatus. NCBI lineage: Eukaryota > Metazoa > Chordata > Actinopteri > Semionotiformes > Lepisosteidae > Lepisosteus > Lepisosteus oculatus. Next base: position 29,966,082 of record NC_090696.1, read on the forward strand.
AGTTTATCAATTTTATAAAAAATATTCATACTCTGGTCATACCATTATTGTAACAGAAATAGGTCTTGACAGGCCTAAAAATTGAAACGTACATCTGCTTTTTTAAATTCTAGAGTGAGAAATGAAGCTTGTCAGAATCTAAAGATGGTTTTGTTCAGCTAGTACATGGGTGCCCAGACTTTGACACGGGATCTAAATTTTCTACAGTAATATCAATGCATTCTACCGGCATAGTCTCCCTCCTACCCCATAGATAAATATTTAACAGGTTGTGCTATATAGGTACAGTAATATCTGTAGATAAAAAGTATAAGAACGTAAGAAAACATACCTACACACTTATGTATACAAAGTCTGTTAAGAAATGTCCTTATTGTCACATTTTTGTCCCTTTTCAACTATATTGAGACTGATCAGATGCACGATACTTTTATTAATTTTGCCTAGAAATACATTTTTACCTTTTCAATGACTACCTTTCATAGTTTGATTTTAACAGAAATTTCACCCACACCTCTCGTTAACAATTTTGAAATGCTTTCCGTTTCCTTTCACTACGCTTGTATGTCAAATCAAGTGTGCACGTTTTAACTGGTCATCTTAATGTACTCCCCCCACTCATTTTCAAAGTTTCTGTTTTTTTCATAATAAATACAGCACTCATTTTAGGACCCCATCCTCAAGATATATAAAACCTAAGAACAGTCTAATACATGTAAATGAAAATTTCAAGTACCTCTGCTCTCTTCTATGATTTCAAGACACTACCTTGGGACTGGGTAACACTTAAAAATAACATTTTGCCATCTGGCCCCAAGCATATTTGCCCTTTCCACCATATCAAACTTCATTAATTTCTCCGGGCTAATCCCCCTCCTGCCAGCCACATAAATGTTCTGGCTCCTGCCAATCTTTACAATCTTATTGAGAATTACTATTGTTTCTATAAATTAGTTTCTGATCGATGTCTTGGGCACCCCTGGGCTAGTACAATAGCTGGTGTATCAAAGTTAAATTGGATCTGTAGTTTTTCAAAATCTTGTATTTATTGATATGACAACATAATGACAAAAATATGAGTAGAAACTGTAGTGATAAACTAATTTTTAAAAGTTGTAGTGATACAGTATGTACGAAGCATTAAAACCTTCAAAAGAGTGACAGTATTTGGCAGTCTTGCAGAGATTCGACAGTAGAGAGTTGCTTTAATTATCCATATGCAAATCTACCAAAAAACGGGGAAAAAAAGCATAGTTCCTAAAATAACATTGAGGCAACTAATGTACAATGGACAATATATTTGCAGCTGTTTGTAATGCAAATGTAAAAAGCCGCAGTAGCCAACCTTCACGCTGGTGAGTTCCTCGTAGCCAGGACTGCCATCATCTGTTTTGTAGCCTGAAAAAGAAAAGGTTGTACTGCAAGGGTTTTTTTGTTCAGTAGCTGAGCCATTTCAGTATGAGGGCAAAGCTCTATGGTTCTTAAGAATTCACAGCTTTGTGGATATCAGAGTTTCAGGTGTAGTCATTTATATTTCTTATCCTGGCTAAATATGACTATAACCATAAGTATGGAATCTTGGGGTTTCTTGCACGAAAAGAATTCTATAAAACTTAATGATGTACTTTTAACACTTTCCCCTTCCTAGCATTATGCTGTGTGCTCTGCTTTTTTTCATTCATTTTATTGTTGTGGAATGTGATTATGTTTGCATTATTGTTTTCTGTGTGCAACATACACTTTAAAATGTGCTCCTTTTGGGAACAAGGTCTTATAATTACTTTAATGTGGCAATGTTCAGTAGGCTATATTTTTTGAAAAAAGAAATGTGCAATATACGTGTCTCAGATGGTTTAAAATTCCAACCTGGAACTCAAGGTTTCTCCTATTTTCCTGTCATTTACTCAGGTTTCCGATTTCCTTCTCAGTAACCTATCAAGTTGACTGGGAATATCAGATCACACTAATGCAGACTTAAGCAAAATGGTGGAGGTTTTATGGTTTTTATTTTATTCTTGTTCTCAATGTTTTGTGATACATGTGTTGAGATTTGATTTACAACATGGGCACTTAGCTTGGTGTCTTTTTCTTTGTTGTTTTTTTTAATATAATTATTTATTGCACATGTAATAAAACTTTGTTTTCATTGCCATGTCAAAGCAGTTGGGAGTTGAAGCTCAGTCAAGTTAGAGAACTGGGCTTGTTTTTCTGCCACACATTATTAAGGAAGCATTTTGTTGAAAAATTCAGAGTGTGTATTTCATTAATAAATGCCTTTAAGTAGCCTTTTACTGTATGTGTTTTATCCCCCAGTCAGTGCTTGAGTACTGTTTGCATACTGCTCACAAAATGCTTGTTGATTGTCCATAAGCTTCAATTATACACTTTTTTTCCTTTCACAATAAAATTGACTCAAATTATATAATTGTAAGCACTATATATATTCCATCTTCTTGTCAATTATTTTATATCTTTCTTCATATTTTATATTCATAATTTATCTTTTATGTGATCTTAATGCTTGCACTATTTTTACATTATCCATAACGTTTTGCCATAAAAATATTCATAACCTTCCTATGGTGTCCTATTGTGTGAAATTAGAAAATTATGCATATACATTTTTTTAAACTTATGTTTACTAAAAGTCTTGAGTATTTAAGGGTAAGTTAAATTATAATAAATGTTGGCAAAAATGCAATATATTGATTGCATATGTATTCAGAACTGTGAATGCAATATTTAGTGGAAGCATCTTAGTCAGCAATTATAGCTGCATGTCTTTCAGTACTTCTACCAAATTTGCACACCAGCTTGGCACAATTTCTGCCCATTCCTCTTGGACGATTTGCTCAAGCTCTCTCAAGTTGATTGAGGGATCACCTTGTGTAAGGGTTTTCAAGCTTATCCACAAATTCAAATCTGGACTTTGAGACACTCAAGAAAACTTTCTCATTACTGTAGCTTTGGTCTTGTGCTTTGGATTATATTTCTACTGAAAGGTGAATTGTCACCCTACTTTGAAGTATTCAGTGGATTGAAACTGATTTTCTTCTAGTGTTTTCCTGTACTTTTTTCTTCAATCCTAAAAAGTTGAAATATCTCTATATAATTGTAGTAGTGGTATTTACTAGCAGATGCATTATTTTGAAACTGTGCCAAAAGTATCACTTGGCATTTACTGTAGGCCAGAGTTCCAATTTTGTCTTGATCACTCACATGCTTTGTTACAACCTCCATGGAGGTTGGAAATTGTATTTCCATTCTGTTGTACAAGCCAACTTTCTGGAGTGACTTGGATATATTGTTAGTCCATTAACACTTTGTCTGTCTCAGTCACTAAACTCTGTAATACTTTTAAAGTCACCATAGGCCTCATGGTGACATCCCTCACTCGTTATATCTTTGCCTAGCTGCTTTGTTTTCAGGAACAGCCTAATGTATGCAGTGCCTGGAAGATTCAGCTTCTTAATTATTGACCTCAGTATGCTCCAAGTGACATTTAAGGGTCTTCAAAATATTTTTCTCCCTATTGCTATTGTATTGCAACTTCATCTGTGAATTGTTTTGAAAGTTCATTGCTCTTCGTGGTTGAATTGTTGCTTGAAATTCAATATCTGACTAAGGAACCTTACAGTATTTATTCTGAAATCATGTGAACCACTGTTGTACACAGAGGCCATTCAATTAATTGTGTGTTTTATTGAAGTAGTTGTATGCACCCACATTAATATAAGTTTGCCCAGCAAAATATTTGTATACGTATGACATTTGACTACTAGACTTATTTATCTTGCATATTGTCTAGTCTTCTTTGTTTTGAATATGTGAAGTAGGTTATGTATATAACATATCACTTTCTACTTGAAAGTATCATGACTACAAGCCTTAAAGCAACAAAATGTGAAAACTGCAAATGTCTCAATACTTATGCAAGACACTTTATATAGCTTTGAAACATGATTTTGTTGTGCATGCTTAATTTCCATTCAGTGTTAATTAAACAGGGCTTTTGGATCACAAAATACATCAACAAAATTAGCTGTAAATTAGCTGCAGGACCGCTGGTCAAAGTGTCTTACAAATGATCACTAAGAATACTTTTAAGCTTCACTAAAGTACTTTGGATTTAAATATTCAGAAAACATATCTACAAAATAACACTGCCTTTTGTATCAATATTTACTAGATTCTCTTAAAAGGTTATTCTGTCCCTTAATCGTTAAATGGCTGGATTATTGTGTTTTGCCATTTTTACTCATACTTCCTTTCACAGAATGTCCAGCTTTAATACCACACAGCTGACTTTAATACTTGCCATCAACATGTTTAACATTTTCTCTAGGAGAACTAGAAACTGATTGAAAAGGTTGTTCTTATTAAAGGATCTCTCAACCAAATCACTGTGAGGCCTCCCTGCGGGTCTGATCTTTTTTCCCTGGAATCCAGTTCATGATATATTCTCCAGAATTGATCTCGCAGTGATTCTGACCCTTTGCGATTTTTATGTGTTCGTTCTTCCAGTAATGTCACAAATTGTCATATATCAGGCTGCTTTTCGTGTCTGATTCATTCTTGTGTTCAGAGCCAAGTTCACACCCAAAGCACAAGGAGTGCACACCGGCCAAAGGCATTTCCTCTTGAGTCACAAAGGTAGATTTTGTTCAGAATTCCTTCTTCCATAAGTACGCCTTTGAATTGCAGCTTTTTTAATTTCATACATTTGGTTTTCACTTGGCAATACATGTTTTTCCAAGTGACTTGCTGGCAAATCCTACAGGCTTAGATACATTGACTAAAATCTTCAGATTTAGACTAAGCAAACATGTTAGACCTCAATTTTTTCATTAGTTCATGTTCTGTCCTGCTTTGTTGCCTTAGCTATTTCTTGTATTCATTTTTGATTTTTTCAGTATTTGGAGTGAATACCACAAATTCATCAACAAATTAAAAGTAATACAGCATCAGCTCCTTTAAGATTTTGTCTGTATTTTTCCATTAAGGTTTTGTGACGTTATTTTTGCATGTTTGTCCATCTGTCTTGTCACTTTAAAGTGTAAAATCTTTACAAATATACAATAAGGCTGCAAGAGAACAATATTGCTATGTGTTCTTTACTGTAATCCCCAAATACACTAATATCTCTATCCCTGTATAGCAATCTTATTTTTCATAATATTCTACAGACATTGATGTCTGGGACCCCTTTTACACTTATTAGGTTAGTCAGGACTGATCTTCTGCTGCCTCAAATTTAGGTCAGCGTTTTTTTGCCTTCCTCCATCTACATGCACGCTAGAGATTTAAGGTAGCCTACTATTTTGATTACTGATCAAAATATTGGCCCAAATTTAGCAAACTTCTGTTCTTGAATGTAAAAGTCATGTAAAATGTAAAAGAGGTGACAGCATCTGCACAGATAGATATTTATTCCAACATTCATTGATGGACTAGGACTATAAATTGCCCTGACATTAACAATATGTTGGCCACAATCCAGACTACAATCTCTTTACTAAATGTGTCTGCGTTTTCAGCTAATACAACATTATTAATAGAAACATATGAAATAAGAACCCTGTATGCTTATTTATTAACTGAACCAATCAAAAAAACTGATGCTACACCTTCCTGAGATTATTAAGCAAAAGCTGTTTAGTATAGAATAATCAGCACCACTTTGTCTTCACTAATGCTGTGTCCAGCAACTGCACTCTCTAAGCTAAAGCAAGGCGCAGAATTATTTTGTTAGTGCTATGTCCAGTGGCTGCATTAATTGTCTGTTTTGTGCTGGGTCTATTGGCAGAATCAGCAGCAGCTGCATGACTACTGCATGTTAAGCTGCTTTAACCTCGAGAGTTTTGTTTCTTTTCTTATTTTCTTGTCACTGTCTTTACACTTTTGCCTGATCTGTATGTGTTATTAGAGAATCATATAGAACGTTTAATAGTTGTGTAGAGAATACCGGTTCAGGGACGCCAAATATCATAGTGGCTCTCTGAAGGCACCAGTTCTGTAGGGTTTGGGCATTTACTGAGACAATTATTAATTGTAGCAGTAAATCACAAAGTTGATTCTTTTGGTGGCTTTAGAATCCAACCATGCGATATAACTCAAACAACGCACACACACAGGTACTAATACACGAGGATACATTTATTAATACATAGAATATGCATATAAACCTAACAGATCTTATCGAGAGGGTTATCAGAATACAAAAGATATATATTCAATCAGTTACAAAGTGTTACACATATCAAGAGGACATACGTTCAGTATATCATTCATTAAGACCGTTTCGTAAAGTGAACTTGGTTACAACTTCTACATTAGATACTCAAACAAGTACATAACTCTTAGGAATTAAATTGATATCAACTGGTTGGGATAACAATTGAATTCTCGAGCTGTAATGCATTGAAGTTGAATACTCATCCAATCTTTGGGGATTCAGATCTCCTGCGGGCACAAAGGAACAGTTGCAGGCTGTTGCTGTCCAATCCGCGCTCTCTGGCTCGGTGCCAGGCTGTGCTGTGCGGCTTGCGACGGTGCGCTGCTGATGCTCATTGTTGGCTTTAACTAGCAAAGTTTGTGCACAGGAGAAAAGATGACTGTGGGTCCCAGCAAGTCAGGAAGAGGACCGGTTCGTTCCTGATGAAGAGCTAGTTCTGAATAGTGATTCAGCTTTCCACAGTTCCGACCTGTTCACGAGGCCTGCTGCTGGTTACTCTCTGGCAACCTCCACTCTAGACTCTTAGAACAAAGGAAAGTTCTGGCACTCGGACACACTGGCCGTTCTGTGGTTGTCCGGGCTGAGTCTCAGGATGGTCAGGAGGCGCGCTGCGAGAATGTCCTGCCCTTGGGAGCCTTCTGCTCCTGGGCCGTCCTGCCCTGGAATTCTCCTTTGAATTCCCTTTAGAATCTTGTCTGAATCTTGTTGAATCTTGTCTGAATCACTCAGGCTCTCTGTGTTGCCTGTTTTTACCTGGAGGAACTTCAGCTCATTGATTGGCTGAAAGTTCCATGGGCATCAGAGTCCCACGTGGGTTACTCGGCCCTACCAGTCCCTGATTGGTTGATCAAGGTGAGATATGAGTCACTTAGTCCTGACACTTAGGAATGCAATCCAGATGTCCAACTCACACTCCCTAGACAGATAGGCACCAATGGATGACCATTGATCATGATAGCCAGGCTTAGCTAAGTGCATCCCCCTTTGGGAGCTGTCCTTGGACCTTAAATCACCTTGCATGAATGGTTTCTCTGTGGCTGCACCACAGAGATGAACAGAGAAATGAGGCCTAATTTGGGAAAGCTCAGAAACACTTAATTCTGCCTTATTATTAAGCCTCGCCACTACATATCCCCCCTTTTTGAAGGTCACGAGGTCCTGAGGCGTTGTTGCCTTCAAAACAAAACAGAGTTAAGTGATGTCCCTTGCCATTAGAACATTAATCTTAAATGTCTACATTACTCCTCGAGAATTCATACCGGAACCAGCATTGGATACAAACAGGATGAATAACATCTGGAGTATGTATAAACACGGTAGGAGACATTATCTCAGTCTAGGAATTACACATCAGGAAGTTCACTGTCAATATCTGATACCTCTGTGGTAGATATTTGGGGAGAAGTCACTTTCTTTCTTTTGACATGCTACCTTTGACTCATTCATGCTACCCAGAGTACATCTTGATGTGAGAGTACATCATTCAGAGTACACTGTCAGTCATGATCCAGCTACCTGGCAGTAGTGTTACAATAACAACAGTTCCTGTTCCCAGCCCCCCGATAAACCACAACACCTGTGTTGGGTATCTGCTAGGGTGATTTGGAGGTTTGTTCCATTAAAGCAAACTCAACTACCTGTACCTCTTCAGGGCTTACTGTTTCTTGGATTTCTATCCAATTCAATAGTGTGGCACCTGAAGGCATCCATGACCTCAAGTTTGGTCTTATGTTGTCTGGTTCCAGACCGTACAGTGTTAAGTTACCATGCTGTACTATGGCCTCCTCGGGAACTTACAGGAAAACTATTGGTTAGATAGTTGCATTGTGGTAGCTGTATCATGCCCGTCACAAGTCATAGTGTCAGTTAAATGTGGTGTGCTGACAAGCCATTTACTTCCCACCTGCTCTTCATGGGGTTCATTAACCTCCCTCTGCTCGTTAGTAGCTTTACACCCTTCATTGGTGAATCGTTTAGACACAGCCAATGGATAGCTTTGGTAGCCATACCCATCTCAAGGTTTGGAACCAAATTCAATCTTGGATTGCCTTCTGGGTGAGCTATGAGCGATGGGGTTAATGTCACACACTCCTCTACTGAGAAGAGTGGAATCAAGTGGGTTGGGATTTGTGCCGTGGTTAGACTGGCTACAGTGGCACTAAACTCCCTTAACAGGTCTTGTGTCAACATTCTGGCCTGTTGCACACAAGCATAAACCCACTGTATAACACCAACAATCATGTCCACTGTTTGGGGAATAAGGTTTAACCCTGTTGCATAGGAAGTTGCCTGTAGGGTTTTCCCTAAGCTTTCCAACTTTTGCTGCTGTTGATACAGTCTGTCACTACCCTCTGGCATCTCTGACACCTGCCTTCTTGGGGCAGTCAGGGTGAGAGTGCCAGTAGCACACAAACCTACCAGAAATAGCAAATGCACAACAGTGGTGGCAGCAATCAGTCCTCCCAAAAGTCTTTTCGGGTGGCTGATCCCAGTCATCTCCTTCTGAGTGACTGTTGCCTTTCTAAGCTGGCGCAGCATGTACATGGTGTCTTTCTCAGTATGCCCTGTGGCATCTTGGGCACCAACATCCTGGAAATCTGGGGAGATCTGACGCAGCGGCTGATGCTGCTCCTCCGTTTCCAGGGCATCTGCTTTTTCGATTTGTTCATGCCTGTGCTCTAGGAACCCTGCAGGGGGCGGCGCAGCGGTGGAGCATGCCTGACCCTCGGCTGAGTGGTCATCTGGAGCACCTGAGTGATCTGGGATTGTTACCCTATTCTCACTGTTCAGGTCCACCCTGCACACCTCCTGATTGAGGAATCCCTCTATCGGCATGTTTACAATCGTTCGCTGGGCGTGGGTGTAGGACACCTGCTCGCTCCCCCCTTCCCTCGCTAGGGGTTCAGGGAGCTGCCTCAGCACTGGGATAGCTAGTTCACTGTCTTTGAACTTACTATCACTCACCAGGCCCATGTCAGTGCAGGCGGGGATTCTGACACCCCTCTTTGCGATGTCCTGCACTGGCAGGCGGGTGACTTTACCATCCAGCTCCAGTCTGGCTGAACCACTGTTGGTCAGACTCAGACTGACAGACTGAGCTGGTGGCTGTAAGAAAACCGTCTCGGCTTTCATTCCCTGTCCCTTCTGGGGGACTGGGTGTGTTGGCAACCCTGCCGTTGAGGCAGGAACAATCAGGTCAGTCTCACTCACTACCTGGTAGTCGTGAGAAATAATGTTACCTGACTGCAGGTTCCCTGGGTCACAGCAGAGGGAATCGGCATCTGGGATCAGGTGTGTCCACAGCGCAGTAGTCTCAGCGTCCAGCTGGACCTCCTGTCTAACCTGTGAATGTTGCACTAGGGGCACCTGGCGGTGGCCCTGTGACAGCTGCTCAAGCAGATCCTCACTAATAGAGGACCTCTCAGGGCTAAGGGTGAGGGCTTCATCACCAACCTGCTCTCCTGCCATCTGGATCCCTTCCACCACTGCAGGGTGGTGGTCCTGACCCCTCTTGGGTGCCAGGGTGCACAGGGAAAGCTCCTTTTCATCGCCAGGTGGGGAGATCTGCTCCTCTTTAGGGACGTAAAAGGTGTGTGCTTTACCTGGTGGATCAGGCGGCTGCTTGGAGCACCGCTCCTGTGGCATGGAGGCTGTTGTGACCTCAGCCGGGACACGACTTCCCTGTATATCTGGGGAACAAGGAAATATTTTTATTTCTTGTCCAGAGGGAACAGAAGGAATCTTCACATAGGCTTCTGTGTTCGGTGGGCACTGTGTGAGCACAGTCTGCCTCTTGGCCCCCCTTTCCTTCTGTACAGAAGGCTTAGGAGCCTTGACCTGTTTCCACACCTTGCCTTTCTGGTGATTCACCAAAGGTTCCTCTCTGAGTCGCATGCCCTTTTCTTTTTCTACCCGTTTGAGCTTGCCGTGTGACATCAAACACCTTTCAACCTCAGTGTCAATCAGTGTCTCACTGGGTAAGACATCTCCCATGGCAGCCTTGAGGTAAAAGCTTCTTGCTTTTCCTCTGCGTTTTACTGCCTGCTCTGTGACTTCAGGGGTGGAGTCAGCACTCACTTGGGAGTGGCTGACCTTATCCAGGCAGGAACCTTTCCGCTCAATCAGATAGACTGAGGGAGGGAGAGGGGGCGGGTCTCCGCCTCCTCCAGTGGAGAGTATCAGCTCATTCACGCTTCCGGCAGCCTTGGGGAACGGTTGTCCCTGTCCTAATAAAGCTTGTTCAAGCCTGGCCAGGCGGGCGGCTACTGAATCCTTTTGTTCAGCTTTTTCTAGCCCTTTCCCTCCCCCGGTGTTCTCATGGCACTTAGGACGCTGGGTGCGGTCCTGTGTGAGTGCTTTGGAACGGGGCTTAGCCAGCTCAGGAGCCTGTGCTCCTTCGAGCAGGGGGGAATTAACCCTGCTGGCTCTGACGGCGAACGCAGTCGCTTTAGCAACTTTTTGCTCAGAGCGACTTTGGACATCATACTCCCAGGCTTTCTGCACGAATCTCTTGATATCAGTCATTTTCATGGTCTGTGCATCTATATGCATTAAGATCATCTTTCTGAGTGATGGGTGGAGATTCGCAATGAATAAACCCTTGAAATGTGTGTTCTCTTCGCAACCCTCATCATTTCGCCCTGCAAAATAAGTTCGTCTAAGTCTCTCGTAATATTCGCGAGGGGACTCTGCTCTCTCGTGCTTAATGTTAAGAGCGGCGGCTATCGCAGCAGTCGGGTCAATAAACGCACTGTATTCTTCGATAAGTGCTTGACAAAGCTGCTCAAAGTCATTGCAGACTTCTTTCATCTGCCTAGCCATCCACTCATGTACAGCTCTGCTGGTAGTTTTTCTAACCAGAAACACTTTCTCCTGTTCTGTGGCGTTTGGCAGGTACTGCAGGTTATACCTGAGGTCTTGAATATAACTCTCGATATTATTCTCTGACACTGCGGGGTCAAATCTCTCTATGTCCTTCGCTAGCTCTCTCAGAGAATGGAGATTTATTCTTCTAGCTTCTCCGCTGACGGAGATATGGAAGAGATCGTGGTCAGACTTGTCGCTGCTAGAGAGAGTGCTTAATAGCGACTCGAATTCAGACCTTTTAGCAACCATCGTTAAACTTAAAGAGTATTACTTTTAAGTATGAAATCACAGTTTTACCACAGAAAACCACAAGATCAAGTATGCAATCAACCCGGTAGATCGCAAAAGATCACAAAACAATCAAGCACTGCTTAAAGAGCAAGGGGAACTTTTTCTTTCGGCTTTCAGCACTGTATTGTCGTGTATGAAACCCGCGGCGTTTTATATTGAATTATTCCGCTTGGTTGACTCATTTCAGTCTTGCCACGCCCACCCAGGGACGCCAAATAAATGTAGAGAATACCGGTTCAGGGACGCCAAATATCATAGTGGCTCTCTGAAGGCACCAGTTCTGTAGGGTTTGGGCATTTACTGAGACAATTATTAATTGTAGCAGTAAATCACAAAGTTGATTCTTTTGGTGGCTTTAGAATCCAACCATGCGATATAACTCAAACAACGCACACACACAGGTACTAATACACGAGGATACATTTATTAATACATAGAATATGCATATAAACCTAACAGATCTTATCGAGAGGGTTATCAGAATACAAAAGATATATATTCAATCAGTTACAAAGTGTTACACATATCAAGAGGACATACGTTCAGTATATCATTCATTAAGACCGTTTCGTAAAGTGAACTTGGTTACAACTTCTACATTAGATACTCAAACAAGTACATAACTCTTAGGAATTAAATTGATATCAACTGGTTGGGATAACAATTGAATTCTCGAGCTGTAATGCATTGAAGTTGAATACTCATCCAATCTTTGGGGATTCAGATCTCCTGCGGGCACAAAGGAACAGTTGCAGGCTGTTGCTGTCCAATCCGCGCTCTCTGGCTCGGTGCCAGGCTGTGCTGTGCGGCTTGCGACGGTGCGCTGCTGATGCTCATTGTTGGCTTTAACTAGCAAAGTTTGTGCACAGGAGAAAAGATGACTGTGGGTCCCAGCAAGTCAGGAAGAGGACCGGTTCGTTCCTGATGAAGAGCTAGTTCTGAATAGTGATTCAGCTTTCCACAGTTCCGACCTGTTCACGAGGCCTGCTGCTGGTTACTCTCTGGCAACCTCCACTCTAGACTCTTAGAACAAAGGAAAGTTCTGGCACTCGGACACACTGGCCGTTCTGTGGTTGTCCGGGCTGAGTCTCAGGATGGTCAGGAGGCGCGCTGCGAGAATGTCCTGCCCTTGGGAGCCTTCTGCTCCTGGGCCGTCCTGCCCTGGAATTCTCCTTTGAATTCCCTTTAGAATCTTGTCTGAATCTTGTTGAATCTTGTCTGAATCACTCAGGCTCTCTGTGTTGCCTGTTTTTACCTGGAGGAACTTCAGCTCATTGATTGGCTGAAAGTTCCATGGGCATCAGAGTCCCACGTGGGTTACTCGGCCCTACCAGTCCCTGATTGGTTGATCAAGGTGAGATATGAGTCACTTAGTCCTGACACTTAGGAATGCAATCCAGATGTCCAACTCACACTCCCTAGACAGATAGGCACCAATGGATGACCATTGATCATGATAGCCAGGCTTAGCTAAGTGCATCCCCCTTTGGGAGCTGTCCTTGGACCTTAAATCACCTTGCATGAATGGTTTCTCTGTGGCTGCACCACAGAGATGAACAGAGAAATGAGGCCTAATTTGGGAAAGCTCAGAAACACTTAATTCTGCCTTATTATTAAGCCTCGCCACTACAGTTGTGTCATCCAAGCATAAGGCTAAAAGGCATGAAGTAAAAGACCACCCGACTATCGTGGAAACTTACACCTGATTGGTATAGACAGACATGAGGCCAGCTAGTGAGGAAGGCCAAGAGTCTGCTTATCGATTTAGGGGGCATTTTGTTTGAGATTGTAAGGTACCTGTAATTAAGTGCAAGTAAGTGAATTAAACATTATTTCTTACAAAACATGATAGTCTTATGTGCTTTACCAATTTAACTGGCCCATAATTGGCTTTTGGCATTTACCATTGTTTCCAGATTGTGAATCCAGTCCTTTTGGTACTAAACTTCATATAATGCAATTATTTTAACATGTATGTGCTTTGATAGGATGTTAACTGTATTTATTATTTAAAATGTTTAAATATCTTAAGTACTTCGTCAGACAATGGTGTTTTGATCAAGTTTGTTTTTCCCCCAATTTGGAGTTTGTGGCATTAGCAACAAACTTAAATCAGTTTTCCTGTGCAATGAAATACATTTTTATTCAGTCGTTAATACAAGCAGATTCCAAGCAGCAATTTAGGTAACTGAAAGTTAGTATAGTACTAGTATTGAAACTTTTGTATTTCTGATGTCAGCTCAGTTTAATATTGTACAATACCTAAATAAACCTCCAAGTTCAAATTACCAAAGATTTGCTAATCATGAGTAAGGGCAGACCTTTTAACTTTACATTTCACTGCCAAGTGTTTTGCCTCATTAGTTTACAAGTGACACTGATCACTAATCAGCTAGGTTTAATAAAAAAGGTGACCTCATTTTAGGCTGACCCAAAGTGGTGCACACTGCATGAGCCTAAAATATAAGTATGAAAAAGCCTCATGGTGCAAGTCTCACAGCAGCCCAATAAGACCTCCTTTTACTATGAAGAAATGCTAGAAGTGTTTTGTTTGTTCAGGACCCTGAAAGGTCTGCCATAAGGGGTTGATCCCCGATCTACCAATCTCTCTTTGAAGCCACTAGCTGAAGGAGATTTAGAAGGTCCTCCTCAGAAATAAGCTCTGTTTTCCTGTCTGGTCCTGGTGGAAGCCCTGGTATAGGCCAGGATGTGTGTACAAGGTGATAGGAAAGGGGTCAAAGTGGTTTAGTATGGGCTGTATGACTGTGTCTTTTTAGACCAGCTGGTGCCCTTCATGGTTCGCTCCTCTTTGGGAGCTGGGAGTGGCTTCTCTGGTGCCTTCTGGGAGGTATGTAATGTGCATCCTGGATAGCAGTCTTAGTTGTCTCTTCTGGTTGGGTTGGCTTTTTGTACAGCTTTGATGTAAAAATCTGTTAAGAAAACAGGTCTGGTGAGAATCATTTTGTGTTAATGGTTCCTTGTTTTACAAGAGCCAGTAGAGTCATGCCTACTTCCTACAGATCTGCATAAGTTATGCATATGGAATATGAACAAGTTGTATATACTGTATGTATATTTTTATAAGTTATGTATTAATCACATGAGGTCTGAATAGGGAGTTGAGTTACACTTCCTATTCGGATTTCCATTCATTACGATGTTTTCTCACCTGCTGTGCACCTTCTCTTGTTCTTTATAACAATGCATCTTTTCTTTCCTTCAACCCTGAATTATGTTCAACAGACAATTATATTTTTCTTTTAGGCTCTGCTTGTTCCATTTTAGACTGACTTGTTCATGGGCTAAATTCTAGAATAATTTTGAGTTGTATTCCTGGGTCATTTACTAAGAATACCACTTCTTGGCATAACAGTTTAAAAAATAGTTTGAAAGAAGCCCCTTTGTTTGTTCCATTTCAGTTTAATCCCATAGCAGAGTACTTGTGATTGTTTGGAGGCCGGGAGGACAAAGATCTTTCTTGCTGTGCTACTGAGGGACATACGTGAAATTCAAAGGGACAGCTTTAATTTTTTTTCTAGCAGCGATGGTTATCCTGAAATGGGCTCAATAAAGAATTACCTTGTGTTGATTTTAAAGTAGTGGCTGCTTTGTAAAAGCAATAAATCTTTCAAGATATGAAATATTACATGTCAGGCAAGTTAAGGAATGCTTTGGTAACTCTCGATTCATATTGTATACAAAAGTATCTCTCAGGTGAATGTGAAATTGACAGTTTCAGCTCATAGGGACCAGAGGAGATCTGAAAAAACATTTTTAGAACGCTAAACAAGTTTAGTTTATTCACTTGAGTAGCTGGAAACACCATTGCAACATTCATTTTTGAATATTGTTTGGAAGTAGTTTCTTTGTAATTAGATAAACAGGTGGATTATATAGAATAGGTGTCTGGGTCAACCTTGTTATTTGTTCTCCATTCACATATCCACTAAATCAGTCATTTGGCATTCCTACCCATTTTGTCTTGTTTTCAGCACCCTAGTAGCCCTATTCAGCATTCCACCATCTGTCGAGTGCTGTCCCCTGTTGTCCACAACAAACCAACTCTTATCTTGTGCAACCCCTTCATATAAGCAATTGTTCCATTAATCATCCTCCAGGTGGTATGCTTTAAGTTGTCGTCCAATTAGTGCAACATAGCTGGTGCATGTGGCCCTGGGTGAATTTGTGTATAGTACTGAAAAAAAAAATAGAAATGAACTTTTAAAATGCATTATTTCAAAGATGGAAGAGCAAAAATAGCTTCATTGTCTCATTTTCTTGTACAATAAGAACTTGTAAAATGATAAAGCATCTTGAGTAAACAGCACGTAAAAAATTAACTAAAAGTTCACAATCCCTCATTACCCTCTTGGAATATTAAGCTTCATATCATTAGATGTTTCCCATGATGTGGTTTGTGAATTAAGTAATTACAGTCAAGTGCTACAGCACTCTGAGACAGGAGCACCTTTAATGATAAAAATTGATAATTTATTCTTGAATCTGTATGAACAAGAAAAAAAAAACGTCTGAGGAGCACATACCTTTGCTTTAGAAGTTGAAATCATTTTACTGTTTATAAGGAGTAAAAGAAAAGGTAAAAGCACCTTGATGTTGCCTATGTATTTATAATGGAAATAAATGGACAAATATCAAAGACACACTGGAAGGTTAATTACAATAGCTTCAGGGAAAACTGGCCCTGGTGTGAGTATGTGCGTGTCTGTGTTTGAGTTTATCTGCTCTGTGATTGACTTGTGTCCCATCCAGGGTGTACCCTGCCTTTCGCCCATTGCTTGCTGGGATAGGCATCAGTTTGCCCGTGACCCTGAACTGGAAAGAGTGGCAAGAAAATGGATGGATGGATAAGTAGAAACAATAAAGGCACATTAGGATACTGTTCAAGTAGGTACCTGCATCAGCATGCATAGGCTGCAAAGGAACAAGTAAAGCTTTGTTCCATGCTGAAAAGAGAAGAGAAGAAAAGAAATGCAACGTTTCGGCTGTGGAGTCGAAGAATAAGAAAGCAGTTCCCAAAGAAGGCTCCACAGACGAAACGTTGCATTTCTTTTCTTCTCTTCTCTTTTCAGCATGGAACAAACCTTTACTTGTTCCTTTGGAGCCCACGTTAGGATACTGTAAGCTAAAAGTAAGAAAAATTAGGTGTAAATGACATTAATAATCCTGTACACTGTTTTCCTTCAAAGTTATTATTAGCGCTGCACACTGAGCTGTTTTTACAATCTTTAATTGTGTCCAGTGGTGTGCATTTACCCTTTGCACAGTTAAGTCCTGTTTTGTGTGAAGTTGTACATACGGTATACAGTATTTGTATCCCTTTTTTTCCAAGTGTTGGAATTTTGTCAGCCATTAACCATTATCTTTGGGTGCTCAAGCTGCTTGGGATGCAATGATAACATTTCTCTTTTTAGGATTTCTCTTTATTTTCATGCTTCAGTTAAGGAGCAACTGGCGTCTGTGATTGCGTGAGTGTCCCATGTAGCAGAGCATGCTTCAGAATGACACTAGAATAAGTTACATGGTAGCAGAAACTTGATTAAAATCAAACTTATCTTAACTTTTTTTAAAATAAAATGTTCTTGTAAGAATTTTACAGTCTGTTGTATTCCAACTTAGCAGCCTACCTCTGTAGAAGTCAAAGAAGAAGATAAATCACAAAGAGCAAATGCCTACAATAGAGCTACCAGTGTTAAGCTTCTCTCCTTCCCAGTTATATCCATTCTAGAGGTTTTAACTCAGGAAAAAAATGAAAATGTTCTTTATCTTCTCTTAAAATATGTGCTTTCTTATAATGCCATATCACCCTGCAACTCACAACTGGCTACCCACTGAAGCTAAGCAGGTGTGAGCCTGGTCAGTACCTGGATGGGAGACCTCCTGGGAAAAACTAAGGTTGCTGTTGGAAGAGGTGTTAGTGGGGCCAGCAGGGGGCGCTCACCCTGCGGCTCGTGTGGGTTCTAATGCCCCAGTGTAGTGACGGGGGCACTATACTGTAAACAGGCATCGTCCTTCGGATGAGACGTAAAGCCGAGGTCCTGACTCTCTGTGGTCATTAAAAATCCCAGGGTGTTTCTCGAAAAGAGTAGGAGTGTAACTCCGGTGTCCTGGCCAAATGTCCCATCGGCCTTTATCAATCATGGCCTCCTAACTAACTCCTAATTATAAATTGGCTTCGTTACTCTGCTCTCCTCCCCACTGATCGCTGATGTGTGGTGAGCGTTCTGGAGCACTATGGCTGCCGTCCCATCATCCAGGTGGATGCTGCACATTGGTGGTGGTGGAGGGAAGTCCCCATTACCTGTAAAGCGCTTTGAGTGGAGTGTCAAGAAAAGCACTATATAAGTGTAAGCTATTATTATTATTATTATTATTATATTTTCATCTATATGCCTCAACATATACGGATTTCAATGCTAATTGTTTATATTGTTTCCATGCTCTCATATTTATGTAGGCTTGGAACTATAGACATTGATGATAATGTTAGTGCAACAGTTTGAGAGTTCTTGTATAAAAAATTGATACATTTTTGTATTATAATTGAGTATAGCTTATTGTTGTTTGTTGGTCATTGTTTTATTTTTGTACGATTTCTCAACTTTAGGGAGAATTAAATCAGCTATTGCTTGTGGAACCTTTAATCTGGTTGGTCTTAGGAGGCTAAGGAGGAATTTCCCTGTGTCTTTTTTTCCTGCTGATTTTTGCTGCCACAGGAAGCATCTTATGTGGGAAGCAATTGAAAGTCAAAAGCGTAATTTTTGCATCCAGTCTACATTCAGAAATTGAACCAAGTACTGTATAGCAAGTGCTTTTTGTTACTTTTAAAACAGTTTGTATACTAGGTGCAAAGCCAGACTATATATCTGGCTTTTTTATTGATTCTGACTACATTAGCAAATTGGCATAAAGGTGTAAATTTAATTATTTTGATTCTTATGTCACATTTGCAGCAATCTCCACTTATATAATTGTAATGTGTTTGAAAAAGCTATTTTGGTCCCAAAGGCTTTACATAGGTCGTAAATAAAAGAATGTTCCTGATTGTAATGGGGTGCAAGGCTATATTAATTAAAATTGTTTAAATAGAAATTGAGTTGAAACCATGTCCTGTAAAAATCAATAATGTGAAAAAGGAACCAAAGACCAAAGGAACACAATACCATTGTTGTATTGTTGTGATGGTAAGGATCACAACCCAGAATGCTATTTTAAGTGCTCAATGATTCAACTGTGGTATAAATGGTCACATTAAAAGAGCCTGTAGATTAACGAAACTGATACACAATAAAGTGAAACAGCAGACTAGTACTAGTACCACACTTAAAGTGTGGAGGCAGAAGACACTGAACTTGCAATATTTACACTGTCATGTATTGGGGGCTAGCCATCGTTTACAGCAAAATATATGATCGCTGTTTGCATAACAGACCATTGCCTTCTGCCATGAAGGAAGTAGTGGACAAAGAGCTGGACAGATTGGTGGAAGAAAAAATAATCACTTCTTTGAACCACAGTAAGTGGGCTGCACCTACCGTATAGTCCCTGTAAGGCAAAAGGATTAAGGAATCATCATGCATTGGGGTTATAAGATAATTGTTGTAGGGGGGATGGGGTTTTTATTTACTGTAACAGTCAGGCACTGTATTGGTAAAATGAAAGAGTAGTTGGTGACTTATAGAAACCAATCAAACATCATAATTTACAGTTTTATACATGGGTTCTAAATATACAGTTTATTGATGTGACCAAAACCATGCATAACAAACATTAAAATATATAAGAGTAAAATGACCTACTGTGATACAAATGGTTAATCGTTCACTCAGCGATGACAAAGATCAGAGTTAAAAACAACTAAATATACATTTACTATCAGGAACTAAACATCAAACTTGTTTGGAATAATCATTCAACTATCAAGAATTTTAATGTGAATAAAGGAGTTTATACTAAAAAATCTGTTGGCCACACATCCTCGGTGCATTAAACTGTTTGTAAAACAGTGTTTGACAACACTGAATGGTGGATCTTAGCATTTAACTTACAGTAGCATCACTGGACCAACAAGTCTTACTTAATATCATTTCAAAGAAAAACATCACTATCATATCATAGTCAGTGCTGTACCTTTTAGACAATAATGAAATGTGATGAAGGACTTTCAAGTAGTTATTTATCCAGATGAGCTACTGGTTACTGGGAGAACCAAAACTGAATACTTGGAAAACCTGAGATGAGTACTTCAATGCTTGAAGGAGAGTGGACTTTGTGTGAGAAAATCCATATGTTTGGCAAAAAGGGCGCTGTGGTTAGCATTGATGACTCACAGGCCTGGACCCTGGGTTCAGTTCCACACCTTGAGTGCTATCTGTGTATTTGCAAGGATTTTTGCCGGGTGCTCTAGTTTTCTCCCATGATCCAAGGACATACTGTACTGGTATGTTAATTGGCTTCTTGGAAAATTGGCCCTGGTGTGAGTGTGTGCATATCTGTGTCTGTGTGTGCCCATTGATGGACTGTCTCTGGCTCCCCTGTGACACTGTATTAGATGAAGCAGTTCGAAAATGAATGGATGGAGCTTGTCAAAAGTCAAATTTAATATTTTGGTCACAAGCTAGATCCCCCAAGAAAGTGCTTGCCATTAAAAAAAAATCCACTATATAGTTGTAGTGTATTTGAAAATGCTATTTTGGTCCCACAGGCTTTCCATACATGATCAATTAAAGAATATTCCTTATTGTAATGGGGTGCAAGGCTTTAATGATTAAATGTGTTTAAATTGCAAAACCATTTCTGATTTTTCAATATATAACACTATTGGAGATGAGGATATTTCGGTTGGGTAAAAGAGATGGAACAGTCATCAAACAAATCATGTCTTCAGGAGAAAAACATCCTATCACATCTCATCTACCATTTGATAAGAGGAAGAACTCAGATTGAGAAGAAATAGTAAAAAAAAAAGCTCCAATTGATATCTGTTGTGAAAGGTAGTTTGAGCGAATAACAGATTATAATCCTCTGCTTACCTTATTTGGAAAGTATAAGGCCTGCCTATGATGGCCACAGCAAGGATTAAAAGATGGGCCAATTTACTATACTACTAAGTATCGCTTGTGTTAGTCTTGTCCTTCAAAACTTTTGAAACGCAGATGGGATACAGCAGTAATGATGTTACAGACACAATAGCCAAGAAGTGCAAAGGTGTTTCAATTCCACACACCCCAAAAGAACACTGTGAAAAATGCAAATAACCAAAGGGAAAAAACATAACACTATAGTACAAGAATATATACATTAAATGATTCAAAAAAATAGATTGCCATAGGCAGCTCCTACTCTGCACTACTACAAGCTTCTTCCTCTCTTCTTGAGGATCTCCTATTCTAGCTAAAACTCCTCCCCCTAGAATATTCCACTACAAAGCCAAAAGGAATTATACAAAATAAAGATCAGAATTCTAATATACACCTTTCTTTATTTTTAACAAAAATAAAATGTCATTACTCATTTTGTTTACATAAATATTTTTAAAGGAAATACTACCCCCTCTTAATGGTATCTTCATACAAATTGATCCAAGCAGGCGCAGCCGTGGAGCAGGCACTACTAAGCCAGTAGTTGACAACTTTTTGTCAAGGTTTGGGTCCAACAGGTTGTGGTAAAAACTATTTTGTCGGTGACAAAACAAGCCGTTTATTAGAAATACGTGAGTTAAACACCAATTTATCCATATACATTTAGTTAATTTCATTTATGAAACTAAAAAAAACTGGTGTTTGGTCTGAGTTCGTTTAATTACTTTACTCTGTGAGCATCCACAAAGCAAGCAAAGCTATCCCCATGATTCCAGACTAGTTAAAGTTTGTTTGCGTTTGAAGCCAGATTTATCACCTTTGTTTAAATAGTGAATTGCGTGCGTATGTGTATGTGTGTGTGTACGTGTGGATACCTCACGAGTACCAGGTGATCTGGAAACGGAGTCTCCAGTCACTGCTTGTCTGATAAACATGATAATGATGATGACATTTGTCCCAGTTGGTCAATTACGTGGTCCTCAAAGAGCAGTTCTTGGAAACTCTAGTTAATGCTGACCAGGTATTGAAAGCAACTAATACAGATGCCTAGCTCTCCAAAGTACCAGTTTCTGATTGAAGACTGTCTGGTTTCAATGGAAGAGGATCTGAAACCTTACTTCAAAGGAAATCGGAACTATCAACTGAAAAAGGATGTGTATTGTGGGGGATTCACATAATTGTACCCATAAAAAGTCAGGAAAAAAACGTTGAAGAAGCTATACATAAGACACCCAGAAATTGAGTGGATGAAGGCATTTGCATGTAAATATATGTTGTAGCTGAAAATAGATGTTGAGCAGAGCGCATGGTGAAAAAATGTGTAGTGTGTCAGAGCAAAAGGCTCTTAAACAGGTACTGTTGCATGCATGGCAATTTCCTGGAAAATGTTGGAAATGATTGCATATTGATCTTACATTCCCATTACTTAACAGGATCTTCATGGTTGTTGTTGCATATTCAAAATGGCTAGTGGTATTCAAAATGTAATCCATCACTTCCCAAAGAACAACACCAGACTTAGAAGATTGTTTGAATGGATTACCAGAGCAGATAGTAACTGACAATGGTACTCTGTTCACTTCTGTAACTTCTGCAGAATTTCAACAGTTCATGAAACAGAATTGTATATACAAGTGCTCCAAGACATCCAGCAACAGATTAGCTCTAAGGTTTGTTTAGACATTTGTATCTAGGATGAAAAATCTAACTGGTACTCGCCCAGATCTAGGAGACAGAATTTCATTGTTCTTGAAAGGTACCACCTGACACCTATTTTTTTCAAATAATCTAATGCAGGACTGCACTACTCTGTAGAACTACCAGGTGGCACAGTGAATCCTTAACGTGAGGTGTGTCTACAGTTAATCTTATTTTAATAATAATTAAATGTATTAAACCATTAATGCCTTCCTGTGCTAGTGAAATATGCATATAGTAAAAAATTGTATATTATATTAAAAACATATCATATATAAAGGTATATAAAAACTAATAAAGTGGCCAGTAGTGACTTGAATGACTTAGTCAAGTAATGTACAATAAATTACATTATATATTGCAAGTCTGCACTACATAAAGTATTGTCTTTGAAACCACACTTTTGCCACAATGCAACAATAATTGTGAAAAACTGTTTTTAGTATGTTTCTCAGTAATTTTGTGCAAGTTTTTGTTCAGTTTTTACTCATGTACTGTAGATTCATTTAGAAAGACTGTGGGTTTGCTTGGTTTGTGTTGTTTATACAGTATATACAGGTATTTACATATAGAAGGTGTTTGTTTAAAATGCACTCAAACCAGACCAGAGTCAGATTTCTACAAAAGTGAAATTTATTTAGTATGTGATAATACTAACATCTTGGTTTTCCTGGAGATCCTGGAGAGAAGCAGAAGCATAAAGATTGCAAGATATACCTTATGAAATTTTTTGACCACATTATTATAAAACCATGAAAAACTGAATTTTCTAATGTTTTTGGATAAACATAGACACCAATCTTATTCGTCTTTAAATACTATGTGACTTATCAGAATTGTTTTAAATTTTACTACGTACTTATGTATTTTTTATTTGTATTTGGGGAGTCAGGGGTTTGGGGGGTTATGGTTGGTTTTGTTTTTTTTGCTTGGCTTGATGGAAACTTATATTTTATGCATAAGGCATAAAATGTCCATGTTTTAAACCTGTAGATATTCTTGCTCTGAGTCTGACTTCAATGTCATTTCAGTACTTTGATTTCTTTCTACCTTCTAATCTCTGTAGTGTTAGTCTTTTGGGTGACCTGGATAAAAGAAAATACATAATTGAAATAAATCAAGCCATCTTTTTGATGCTATAGATTTTCTAAACTGAAGTCATTCATCAACCAATTCATGACACCATCATGTGATCTGTACTTCAAATCCTGATTGAAAGCAGTTTATCTTTGTAGCTCCTAAATCTTGACTTGATTCCTCTGCCTACGACAACCAAGAAAATAGTAATGAATAGCATTATAGTAAGCAGCCTCTGTGTGTTGGGAAACCTCACAAGGAATCAGTGCAAAGAGTAAGACTTTCATATTTGTTGAACTAATGAGTACAGCTGACTTGCAGAGCTCCTAATTTAAGATAGCAGATTTCCCTCAATTTCCCCTCAATTTCAAAGACTGAACTCCTCATGTTTTTATATAAACCTAATTTATTTTTCAAACTTCCAAGTGGTGGTTTACTGTAATTAAATTTCAATTTAAAGCTTAAATAATGTGTCTCTAAACATTTCCAGCATGTGAAGGACTTTCTGCTAAATCCTCTGTGCCAGAAAGTTTCTTTATTGATTTGTTATAATTATTTTAAAGAGCTGTTCTATGCAAAGCAAAAGATTTACCCAGACTCCCCAACCGATAAAAAAACAAGTTGAGACATAATCACAAAATATGTATACATATAATTAAGAATATTCCAGTATATTTTTTTTCTTGAGCCACATGTATGCAAAGACATTAGCACTGCAATATCATTTGTCTGAAAATAATTGACATCTGGAAGCAATTGTTCCCTCTATCTGGATTCTGCATTTTCCTGAACAGTACTTTCCTACAACTTTTGAACCTCCTACCTTATCGCTAACTGTACTTGCTCATTTCTGTGGTATTTCTTTCATGTGTCTTTTATCTAAAATTGAGTCACTTTAGTTTTTTTTCTTGTACGGTCCCTTTTATTATTGCATCATATCAAGGTGGGCTGGTCTTTGAGGCAACTATTCATATACTGTAGATTCATTTAGAAAGATTTAGGGTGGTTTGGTTTCACTTTGTAAGCAAGCAACAACTGCCATACCACTAGAGGCCACAAAAAGCCTCTCTTATTTATAAATAGGCACACTGGGTGATAATTAGATTATTGGTGGTGATAACTTCAATATTCAGTTAAACACGTGGTTTAATTAGTGGAATGCTTGTGCTTATAAAGGGCATTCATGGGATTAATACATGTAGGCTGTTTTATAGCAGTCTGGAGAGGTTACTTTGGAGTATTTTGTTATATCCCAGGGCGTTTCTCGTAAAAAGTAGGGGTGTAACCCCGGCATCCTGGCCAAATTTCCCATTGGCCCTTACCAATCATGGCCTCCTTATAATCCCCATTTATGAATTGGTTTCATTATTCTGCTCTCCTCCCCACTGATAGCTGATGTGTGGTGAGCGTTCTGGTGCACTTTGGCTGCCGTCGCATCATCCAGGTGGATGCTGCACATTGGTGGTGGTGGAGGGGAGTGTCCAGAAAAGCGCGATATAAATGTAAGCAATTATTATTATTATTATTATTAGATCCAGAAGATCTCTAAAATACTTTTTCACTGGCCAGTATAGCCATCATGTGTTCTTTTGTATTCAGATTCCTTTAGCCATGCTATTTAAGGGTGGAGTCTGTCACAAACACATTTTTCTAATAATGCACTGGATTACGCCTGATAGAATGAAGCAATAAGGAGCAGCAGCCATAATTTGGAGTCAAAGACAGCTGAATTCTGTATTTCAATTAAAGTCCTGATGACATTATTCAGCTTGTCAGTGTAGTGTGGTATACCACAGTGAAGAATATGCTCTTGTTGCCGTTTTCTCCTTCTCTTGATAATAAAAACAGCCCAGAAAGACAGCCTGATCTCCAGAAGCAAGGCTCATTACTTCAGGATATGTACTCTGCAAGACAAATGATGATTCAGCAGAGATTGTGTTAATGACCTAGTAGTTTATACTGGTGTTAATGATACATCTAGAACAGTAAGACATACATTATTGCAAAATAGCCTCTGTGGAAGCACAGGATGGTTTAACAGCCTAAAAAATATTTTCTATGAAGAGGAGACCATATTAAATGACTTAAATGACTAGCAGAAAGTAAAATTGAGGATGACTGAACTTAGAAGAGAATGCTTTTTATAGGTGAATCTGAGATTTAATTGTGAGCCAATAATCAAGGGTTACATTGAACAAATAAAAACTCATAATCTGAAATGTTAAAAATCTTAATCTAAAAAAAAATATATAGTAATGTGTTTTGTAGGCAACACCAATTATTTTTAGGCCTATTGATTTGTTTCTTAAGTTCAAGGAAGCTTTAATAACATCTTAAATTAAGAAAATATATCCTATGCTTTATTGTGCTACAGGGTCAAATGAAATCAAAATAAAACACAGTGCTTGTAGGAGAACATTAATAATGTGCTGACAGAGTTGTGTTAGTATCTGTAGAGACATATAATTCCCTTTTATTAACTTGTATTCCTTTCATCTTTTCCAAGGCTAAAAATACCCCCTCTTTATCACTAAATCGAAAAGGTTTTCTTGTAACAGAGCAAATTCTGAATTTGCTTCCTTCCTCTTTCCTGTTCCTTGAGGATAGGTGCAACAAAGTACCTATTTTTGTATCTGCAGTATCTTAAAGTTTAATGTGTGTGCATTAAATGTGTGATAAGTAAGACTGTAAAACTGTAACTCACTATGTGTTTTAAAAAACAATCTTCTGCTTTACAAAATTATGCTGGTCTCTGCCAAACCATATAAAAACTAAACATAACATGTATTGACAAAAACTATAAATTTAATTCTTGCATAGAATAGAGTTGATAAAACTGCTCCATATTATCTGTCTTTGTTTTAAAATGTTATTACAAGGGATCCAGATCTTTTAAATATTACAGTACTTCTGGGATCCTGCAATGTCCATCCAAATGCCCCAGCTTAGTAACTACTCTTTTATCATAGGTTAATAATTTAGGTATTTTGGGATAAAAAGCATCCCCAAGACTTCAAGTTACCCACTGAACAGATTCAGTGGGTTTTGTAAAACTTAAAGTATAATATCATTTTAACAACTTATCTGATATGCATGTATAAAAGTTTTTATGATAAGATATACATATGCATGTCCACTTTGATAGTCAGAATCCAGAGCTTTTTAATCGGTAAGTAAATTCTAAGTAGTAGAGTTTAATTATTCAAATAAGGAAGATTCAACAATAATCCATGGTAATGATAATACATTGTTTCACCTAGTAGTTTGGTTGTACAAACTAACAGTGTTGCAGCCTACTGTTGACTCCAATGATGACCAAAATGTGCCAGTTTATCAAGGTTTAAGGCAGAAAAGGTAAAACAAGTTGAAAGTACTGTTTTCATCCACACATACCTTTATTTAATAATGTTCTTTTTTTAAATTAAAATTCAGGACTATGAAGCATATGGATTGTTACCCCCATTTTGAACGAAAGCCAACTTCAAAACTACAAAGAAGCGATACAAACAAAAATGTCTAAATCTAAACCAAATAGAGTGAAGAGGAAGGCATCATGCAACATTTTAGATCGAGTGTACGCATCACATTCCACTAACTAGGCCGTGTCCCAATTCTCGCACTGCTTAAAACTAAAACTAAAACTTGCGATGTAGTGCAAGTGTTGACTTAAAGTGTGCAAATATTCGAGGCTGCATCGTTATAGAAAGGGTAATGGGACACCGCTGTGTGGCAGCGCTTGTTTGTAAAACAGCTCACCATCAAAATGCATTCTGTTGTTGATGCTTCTTTTTCAGTGGCCAAATGTATGTTGGCCGATAATTTAAAAAAAAATTAAAATAATTTTTCATTCTCCACTTGCATTTTGATTAAATCGAATATCATCTTGTCTGTCCTTGCACAAAAGTAGTCACACATCAAAACGGGTGCAGTAAATCAACGAAACCTTGGCAAAATCGCTCTGCTTATTCAAAACTTTGTACTACTAAATACATTTCATCTCATTTATCCCAGTACAAAAATGACAGTATGAGGAACAAAATGCGTTCATTCATGTTCTTTTACATTAAACTAAATAAGGTAAACTTGGCAATACCTCAAAGGTTTGTACTATTAAATACAGTACGTGTTCTATTTAAAAACTCTCCATGTACAAAATACATTGCAGGTAAACAAGTATTTATCAGTCGAAATAGGGTGATGAAATAAAAGCTTTACAGTATGTCAAAACTTTGTACTTAGAATAATAAAGTATGAATCTAAAGTAGTCTAATGAAAGTTTTTTACTTAAAATATGAGTTTTAAAACTGTAAAGTTCAATTTTACATGAATATTTTATTCTCCATGGCAACTTCTATCTGTTTTGATAGGCTAGAAAATGAAACGTCACCATTCTGCAAAGAATTGGGGGTAATTCTCTTCAACCGAGTCTGCTCTAATGCGTACATCGGAGAAGAGTGCATTAAGGGTGCATTGGGGGTGCTCGTGAGCACCCTTGTGCCACGGGTGGCAAGAGAGACAGGTGATACAGTTTACTGTATCTTGCTTTGTGAGTTGTTCATTATTGTGTGAGCTCTTACTTTTTGTATAAGAAAATTTGTGGTTTTGACTTTATCATGGACCCTAAAGGTGTTTGTAAAATTAAAACAGTGTGTGTGTGTGTAATTGCAAAAATAGCAAACAAGGTGTTTACTGTACAGTACTGTATTTAAGTATGATTAATGATGTCTAACTAGATGAGCAGTTTTATATTGATAATTAATGTATTGTTATAAATACAAATCGTAGTATGAATGTTAGTTATTGTTTCTTTTGTCATTTTTGGTTAAAAAGGTAAAAGTAGGTGTGACATTTTGGGGTCCAGAACGGATTGTAATTTTCCTCATAAGACATAATGGAAATAGGTTTTTCTTTCTAATAATTTTCTCTATTTGAAAGGATTTCTAGGAATGAATTATGTTTGTAAAAAGGTATGGTATGGGTGTATTTGATTTTAAATATATATATATTTGATTACATTAATGTTATTATTAAATATTATTATTACACTATAAGATTATTCAGCATTGAAGATACATTTTGGAGTTCTTATAAAACGGTAAATAAGAATTTTGCTTTCTTGAGGTTTTGTTGTTCATTCTTAGCAATGGTATTCCATGGCAATATTACATTTTTCTGAACTTGACCATGGTGTCAATTCCAGAAAAGTGGTCAATATATATATCCTAACAAGTATACTATATACTAATGTGAGGCCACATCCAAGTTTGTGCAGTTATAAAACCAGAATCACAAAATGGGATTTCTGTAAACTTCAGTTGCACTTCGAAAGATATTTAAGAGGCTAAGAACCATAATAAAATGGTGAAAAGTAGTAAAATGTTATAAAACACAGCTAAAAGAAAAATAATTGAATTACTATTGCAATTCATCGCTTGAAAACCCTTCTTTAGTATTTTCTGTGACCATCCTTTACTGCATGTGCTTTTGTGTTTGGAAGGCATTTTCTGGCATATTTCTGGAGATTATAATGAACTATCCAAATTACATTTTTGTAACCTTGTTCAAACCATATGTACTGTACATCACCATGACGTTTGAACAAAAGGGTTCAAGCCGTGCCTGAAGTTTGTCAAAACTCTGTAAAATGTTAACTTAGTATATAAATAAATATACCCTGCCCAAAGTGCCGTTTTAAATTCCATGTACACTGTAGAAGTAGTTACAGGTACAGACAATGATACCCTAATGCTGTGTTGGTTCTTTCAGAAATTGTGATCAAGACCAACCAATTTTGTTCTCATTTCCATCACAGAAAATGAGTTGCAATGGAAAATGTTTGCAGAGTTCAATTAGCTCTTGTAAATAACAAGCTCCAAACAATGATCTTAGAAGCATAGAACAGGTCTGTAAGCTTGTTTTTCCACTTCTTTTCCATGCAGTATTAACAGCTGCTCAGATGTGATGCCACAAGGGTCTATGTTCTTGAGGGGGATTACTTTCTCTGAGAAGTTGTCTAAGTATTCCCTCTACCTAAGATGGTGGACCGGAAGCACAGCTCACAGGAGTCTGGATTCTGGCAATCACCAGAGCAGAGATCAGCTGTACATCCTTCTGCAGCCCACACAGAGCACTGAACTAGGAAGGATCAGAGATAATTGGGTGAACAAGATGCAGTAAACGACACAGGACCTCCACATCAGCCTCTGCCCTGCACAGACAGATGCACCGCTGTTTCAGCCTGCAGGATAATTACTCCTAATATGACTGCTACAATCTCGACCACTGGGCTGAAGAATGGCTTTGCTGCTACCAAAATGCACCTACCATGCAGGCTGTCTATTTTTTCCAATACAGCCATGGAGCTGCAGACCTCAGTATTCCAGCTGCCCTGCAAGTCTCTGGGCTGAAGAACAGCTGTGCTGCCACTGCACCAGCCACTTCAACACAGATTAGGCTGCTGATCCCACAACAGCTACTGGGCTGAAAGCTCTAGCTATTGCTGATACAGTATCTGCATATACTGCATATATATATTATTAGCTGCATACTCATTGTATAGGCTGCTGGCTCACTGTGGGATTTAGAGTGCAGTCCTAGGACTACCTACACATGCCTTTGCTACACTCTTGGCTGCATCAGAAAGAAATCGAACACCTCTGTTGCTGCGATGAATACAAGCCGTATTATGCAAGTTTCAAGTAAATAAACAACATTTTGACTTTAAGACTTGTGTGTAGGGTACATTTGTGATCAGGCCAGCATCACAATGTTAACAAGGAATGTTTTTTTAACCATTTTGAAGTGAAGATAACGTGTTTAACTACAGCTTTTTGTTAACTTCAATAGTTTTGTAATAAAGCAACTTTTCAAAGTGGAGAATTTAAAGGTAGAATTAGATCTGAACATAAGTTCAATGCTTATAGTAGCAGTTTATTCAGGTTTTGTTCATTACAAGTAAATGGCAAAAAGGTCTGCTATATTATAACTATTGTTACTAATTAACCAGCAGATCCTTAGGTTCTGCAGCAGTAGGTTCATCTACTGCTGACGTTACATTTCTCTACTGTAGTATATTTTATTTCCTAAAAAACAGATGACTGAAAACATTTTTTTTTAATGTTCTTACAGTTCAATTACATTACATTTGTGAACATACTTTTGAGGAACATGACACTGATCTATATTCATTGCACAACATAATGATCAATTTTACCTTTTCACCATGTGCATGTCATAAAGTTTCAGGTGTGTAATTTCCCAGTATTCTATTTTTGCTCACTTCAAAACTAGTACTTCAATACTACAATTGGTTATCTGACGTGACAACATATTGTGTAACTTAGCATAAATCAGAAATACTTTTTTCTACAGTGTCAAGAAACCCTTATAATGAGTGCAAGTGATTGTTTGGTACATGACATTTGGAAAATCTACCCATTATTTTCCTGTCACTTAAATTAATGTTACACATGAATTCACAACAAAGAAAATGGCACTTTTTATTGTTGACTTTGACTTGCTCTATTAGGGCTAAGAATCAACAAAAGTGAAAAAGGATGTACTTTATTTTATTTCCCATTTTCATTTGTAAGATGCCTTTTCCAATGTTAACGTTGTAATGGATTGAGTCTATTTAGATGATATTGTGGTTGTTTTGTTTCCAGAGAAAGCTGTCATAGATAATATATGATATTATGTTCCTAAATCTTTTACTGAAGGAACAATAAAATGCCACCAGTAAATTTCAATATTCTATCAAAGGTTCATAATATTTTTCAAAACCCTTTTCTGTATTTGATAAATCTATTGCCAAGCTCACTTACATATTCTTATTTTTATGATAATTTAATATTTATACATAACACACATATAGATTGCATATACTGAGCATATCTCTACAAAATTTAAGTTATCAAGTATATGGAAAGAAATGTTTTTTAATAGGTTCATTGACATTTCACTGAGCATTGATCATATAGTAAATTTATAATGCTGATTAATATTTTAATATTAACTGGGTGCATTCATAGGCTAGTAATGTCTGTGGTCATTTATAGAAGAAACACAAGGTGTACATTTCTCTTTTAGAATCTCAAAAGATGAGTCAACTATTTTGTCATCCACAGCCTCAAGCACAGAATGCATGTTATTATGAGGAACAGGATCATTATTAATATTTTTAAGCAGTTTACGTATTTCTTGCTCAGTGTCTGGTGTAATATTAAGCACCCCCTGGATTCGGGCAATGTATAATACTGTTGCCAAACATCTTACTGCACTTAAAGAATTATAAATGTCTCTTGTAGTGCTTGATACCAGTGGATGATCCATTGTGTATTTTCCAACTAAACAGGAGTGATGCGTCTGACTTGTGTGTTCCATCTGACGAGCAAAAAAAGTGATCAGTTAAAACGGTGATTGAAAACACCACAAACATCAGATTTGACCACATTGTTCATAATTAAAAGTACATTCGGGATAACATGAGTTACATTGTTAAATCTATTAGCACACTTACACAGACTTTTGTGAATAATTAATTATTCATTGGGGTGTTTTGAAGGTGGATGAAACCTCTGGGTTCTATAAAAAAAACAGAAAAAAGGGAAGTGTAATGAAATATAACAAAAACACTGTCTATATCAACTTCCATGTCACAGGAGCGGGGGGCAGGTTTGGCACGTCAATCTCTCAACACTGAAATGGTGGATGGAGAGTTGGGGTACACATGTTAACCACTTGCTGTGTGAAGCAGTAGGCCACGGAATGTATTCAAAACATTAACAGTAACTCACATCAAGGTCTGTAGAATGTGATACTTTCCATTTTTGGTTTGGAGGGTTGTATCCAGTTTGTTCACAAACTGTG
This sequence comes from Lepisosteus oculatus, assembly GCF_040954835.1. NCBI lineage: Eukaryota > Metazoa > Chordata > Actinopteri > Semionotiformes > Lepisosteidae > Lepisosteus > Lepisosteus oculatus. The sequence continues at coordinate 29,998,215 of NC_090696.1, forward strand.
GCTTGATGATCTTTGGACGCTGGCATGCTTCAAACCCTGGATGAGGATGAGGGGAGGATGTCGAATGAGGATTGCAATTTGGGCAGTAGTATTCAGTTTAACTGTCATTCCTCCCCTTCAAACACCAACTCTTCTAAGGTGTTTCTAAGGTGACATGCTAATAGCTTACATTTCAGCATTCAGACACCCCGCTCTTACTCTATAATAACATGTACTTAATACATTTTTTTCATTGAAATAAACTTTTTGAAATATTTTTTTTTCAGAATATAAATACAGAGTAAAACCCAACATGTCTGTAGGGCATTAAATTGCCATGGATGGCCAATTTACTAGAGGTACTGTATTATTATTGATGGGTTGACTCAATTATTATTACATTATTCAATTTAATTTTGTAAAAAACAAATCTTTCAAGCATTCTTAAAGTGGTCTGCTTTGGGTTTTATAGAGCTTGCAGATGGGTCTAGGTCTGACACTAAGCAACCCTTTATCACTTTTAGCCTTCCTATACAGTGTGTAACCAAACTATTAGTTCTCAGAAAACAACCCGAGAAACTCTTCTACAGTCAGTAATTTTTAAATCCTATTTTTTTACAGAGTGCTTCTCATGTTCAAGGCATCGTTACTGTGTAAATATTTGTTGTTGATTGTTAAGCAAACGTTTATCAAACTGTATGTTCCACCATGCATTCATGGCTGTATTTCCTTTTCTGCCTCACACTAAAACTAGAACTAAAAATCTGGGGAAGCCGTGTTGTTGTTTTTTGGTCCTGTTTCAGGTAAATTATTTTTTGCTGCTGTGTTTTCATATTACTACATAAACCTAAATGACATTTTTTTCAAACAGATGCTACACTGAGTAAAGAACCAGCAGTGTGCAGTGAGGAGGCTCAGAGAATCCAGACTCCATATGACAAACAGACAAGCAATTGTGAAAACAAGAAAACTCTGAATTGAAATGTCATAGGAATGTGTCTAAATTCACAGTCACTGCGACATTGTTATTGGGTGACAAAGCAACATAAGAAAATGCTATTACAGACTTTTTAAAACATAGGTGGGATTTTATCTCCCGTGATATGCAATACCATGGTGAAATTGAGATATTTACACTTGCTGCAGGATGTAAACGAATGCCTGTACACATGTGTTTATTAAAAGTTTTGTACAACTAGCACAAGTAGGTGAGAAAATTCCAAAGGTTGATTGTTGAAGGCTGATTGAGAGCTTCGCAAATGATCAGTGGAGTTGGCCACAATCAAGGTGATTAAAAATGAGGCCTCCAAAGTGAAATAAACACAGGCATGTAACTACGCTCTGGGTCATTGTTCTAAGAAAAAAGATAACCTTGGCAAAAAAAAGGATGTTAAATGGGAAAGATACCATGTTCTACTCCGGGCTTCAAATCTTAACCCACAGGTAAAAATGGAGATTGTGGTGGAAAATGGATGGATGGCTTTGCCAGCTTGCAAGTAGAGTCAGAGAATGAAGAGAATCCTGTACAGGGAGGGGTTTTAGAACAGGATGCGGTTGGTGAAAATAATAGTGATGAAAATAAACAGGAGGATAATGTAGGTAATGAACTTGTGAAAAGTTCCGAAATGTGAAGAGTTCCAAACAACATTATAATAATTTTAGAGCTGTATCATAGAGTTTCCATTTGTAAATTCGCACAGGATAGGGAGCTACGTTGAAGCTATAAACATAGTCCACAGTGAAGTGCAGAGAACTTTAAATGGGATTTCTCAAGGTGTATGACATAATGACTTTGTATAGCTGTGTCTGTTCTTAGGTGGGTGCAATAATCCACTATATTTACTTAAAAATAGCACTGAGCACTTAGATAATTTGGATTGTACCGCCTTGAAGCTGTTTTCTGACGCTTGCTAACACTAGCAGTGCTGTCTGTGTCAGGTTCAGCAATTTTCCCCCGTTTCCCCTTGAAAGACAGTCAGGAGTCCGTCTTAAAAGTTAAAAGAAGTTTTTAATTCATGCGCATGGGAGCGAAATACACTACACAGAGATGCTTGGTGTATTTTTAATTAACCTAGAACAGTCCTTAAATATTTTATGTTATCCGTCATGCTTTCCTGTGCTTACAAGATTGGCAGTGTTGCAGAATCACAGATATCCTCCTACCTCCCTATTTGCGAAAGATAACTTATTTTAATACAATTCGTCACTTAAGTTCATAGCATGCATTCCTATACAATGGCACTGTATATACATACAGTAGTAGCCCTTGTGTCCACTCAAGTATTAGCGTTCGCAATATCGAAATAACTAAGTACGTAGGCTGCGTATTCGGCACACAAACTAATTTGGTTAAAATAGAAAATATGAAAACCTGTCTCAAGCTTTCCGAAACTGATTAAGTAAATTACAGATGAAAAATTTACGTCATTTTAAATTATTTAATTTTTAGTTCCCAATTTTCAGTTCACACAACACATTTCCAGGGTCATCACGCGTACCACAGTTTGCGAACCACTGCTATAAACATTCAATAAATACATTGTACATTCAGGAATAGATTAGTAAATTTATTTTGGTGATCAGTATATGATTTGCCCTGCATTTGGGTACTATTATTTTTCTAATTGTAGAAGAGGCATCACATTACATTACATGACATTACAGACATCATACACCATGTATCTGCAATGCACAGAATTCATTAACAGGACTGAAATAATAGCATCTTTTATGCCTTAAGTAACAGAATAAGTGAAAACAAAGCAGGGGAGGGTGGAAAGTCAATGTAATTAACTCATGAGCTTGTGGATCATTTAAAAAGACAGCAAAAGCAATAAACAGAAGAAAATGCAAGCCAAAGTTTACAAAGTTATTTTTTCCTTCATAGAACATTGCAATCCTATTCTAATTAGCAAAAGCCAAGCTGCCAGTGTTTATGAAACTATCACAAACCATTTAAATTTTACCATGAAGCTCTAAAGCCAAGTAATGAAATAATGTTACAAGTAAAGATTTCTGTCAGACCTCAGGCTGTTAGGAATTGAATAAAGATGTGTCTGTAAATTAGATCCATTTATGAAATCTGACAGTGCGAAAGAGGCTAACCGACTTAAAAAAAATCAAAACGAAACAAGACAGATGGATAAAAAAGCCTAGATGCTCAGAATATATTTTTCAGAAAAATGGAAAACAAAGCATTCACACATAAAGCAATCTGGCCCTTTCAGAGTTTGTACTTTGCGTTGGGAATGTTTTCACTCAGTGACAGGATTTTTTGCAAGTTACCTAAAATGCAGTTTTATTATTATTATTTTTAATTACAAAGTAAATAATAAATCCACTGGACACTGAAACAACCTGCCCAGCTTTTTTTAGAAGTCCTTACCCTGACTTATTTATAAAATGACAGGATGACCAAAAATTAACCAAAAGAGCCAGATAAGCCGAATGGCCATTTTTTGTGTGACCTTTATTATGTTCTAATTAAAAACTAATAAAAATTAAATGGTCAGTCACTACACATTTGATGTGCTCCACTTTTAAGTGCACACCTCGATTCGGTTTTACTTGCTATGACTCTCCAGAACCAACCCAAATTCATTCATTTTCTTCATTAAAACATCCTTAGAGGGGAATATGCTTTTTCTGAAAAGAAGGCCAACAAAAATTGAATGAACAGATCATCAAAGAATATCTGATACATGGACGTTTTGGCACTGGTGTTCTTCTTATAATTTCAAAAAAGATAAATGAGACTACATATACTTATTCCTTTCTGTGTGAATGGAATATGGGTATGTGGAAAAAGATAAGAAAGAATTTTTGAAAACATAATCGTTTTTTTCAGTTTGATCATTCTACCTTGATTTCCTCCTGATGCTTAATTTATGCCGCTGGTGTTAATTACAACTCCTGCAAAACTTATAATGATCTAGAATGTAACCAAAAATAATTTTAGTGTGACCTCTTTCTACAGTAGGCCTCCTTTTATCAGAGTTTTATTTACTTAGAATAACCAGAGTTTTTGAGGTTATTACCCTGGTTTGTTTTATGGTCTTTAAACAAGCCAAGGACAAAGGTCTTTATTCAACTTCAGATATAATGAAATATATTATATCTGTATAAAAATAATGGAATGGATTTTACATACATTTGAACTTTTATATGACTAAAAAAACTAAATATTAAATATAAACTGAAATATATTTGTACTTTATGTAAAAATAACACTGTTGAACTTCAAGACAGAGAAGGAAAGAGATGTAAGGTTAAGTAAAGTTTTCAATATCTATCTCAGGAACTGAGGTGTTATCTTACTCTGTTTAAATTTCTATATTAGCAATTAGTTTTTAGAATCTCAGACTTAGTGCTATTGATATTTGAAGAAGTAATTACAGCAGGTAATTAGCTTTCGTTCTTGTTACAATTGAGGTTAAGACAAATTATTTGCATGCCCCAAGAGGCCATGAGGAAGAACTAATCACTTGTTCTATACAGTATATATACAGTGTAGCTATTGTAAAGGGAAGCTGTATGTTGCTGTGTTTTTTTTTCATATATAGTTTTTTGTGTTGTTTTTTCATTTTGCTGCTCACAGTTGTTGAAAAAGGGCTATCGTTTCTGTTACAGTCTATTGCACTATTGTGGTCTTGTGTTACTAATGTGTTTTAAAAAAATAATTTCACTGGTATAAAAACAAATTTCATAATATTGGATTTAGAGGATATTGGAGATCACTTGCATGTACAATACTTTGTGAAATTATTAAATAGACATGGGTGTCTGGAACTTCCATAAAGACGTTAAATATAGTACTTGTATTAGTACCAGTGTCTATATTCAGTGAGATCCAATAACAATTTGGTCAATGTAGCAAATATGCCTGGCCATAAAGGTTTATGAATAAAATATGAAAGTAACTTTTTTTCCAGGTAAACTTGTTAAATATAACAAAATTATGTATATAAATATAATCCTCCTTTCTCCTGCACCACTAGAAAAATTATGGCGCAATAAGAAATACCCCCCAGCCCGGTTTATGTTTGTGGTCAATTTACAGTGATGCTGGTACTGGTACTCTGACTCTCCTGTAAGAGTGGTAAAGTAGTGATGATGTAGAAAGAATATCTCACAGTTAATTAAGTTTCCAATAGACGTTTGGAAGGAAACTAAGATCCTAATTTAGCATACTTCTACTCTAATACATATATAAGTTTCGTACCCTTGTCTTCATTTAGTGTATCTCTCTTGCATCCCTCCCACCTCACCATCTACACCCTTGCAGCAAACACCCTAGCTCACTCCTTGCAGTAGTGGGAGGGGATTGAGCAGCAATTCCCTCAGCTAGGCGAGTCTTACCAAACACTTTATACAGATTTCTTCTCTCTTTCACATTCATTATGATTTAACTGAATTACTGAAGAATAATTATAACCCTTTATAGTTTATACTTAGATAAATGTACTGCAACATCAAAACGCATACAGATGTTTATACTCAATGTGTTCTACACATTCAAAGCAAAGAACAAAAAGAAATAATAGATACTATGAAAGAAAAATAGAAAAGTTGTGACTGCATAAGTATTTAAACCTTATGTTGTGCAAATCTAAATTAATTTAAGAACATCAAACTACCTTAATGAGCCACACAATTATTTGTATGGTCTCTGTGTTTGTGTCATTATAAGGGATCTCATGACTTTTTGACTAAAAACTTTTATCGCCCTACTCCCCACCTCGCAACCTCCGCTCTTCAAATTCTGCCCTCCTAACTGTCCCCCAAGCCCGTCTACATTTTATGGGCGACAGGGCCTTCTCCTGCTATGCCCCCAAGCTCTGGAACTCTTTGCCCAAGGATATCAGAGAGTCACTTTCTCTAAACTCCTTCAAATCCAGACTCAAAACCTTCTTCTTCAGAAAAGCCTTTACTTAACTGGTTCCATTCTTCACCCCTCTGCTCTTCTTAATAACACCTTCCACGGTCTCCTCTATTGTTATTGTTGTATTGATGTAATTATGATTGTGTCCTATCTTGTGAAATCTTCTTATTTATTGTTGTAGTCTCCTTATTTATTGTTATTGTCATCCTGTAAAGCGCTTTGAGAAGCCACCTTTAAAGGCGCTATATAAAATAAAGTTTATTATTATTATTATTATTATTATTATTATTATTATTATTCTGTTAGGTTCCTTGGCCAGATTGTGAATTTCACAACTCCAACCTTGACGGCTAAGGAGCTTTCAAAGCAATGCAAGAATAAATTTATATTTCCTTAATGATGCTTTGAGCATGATGAAGTTGATCATTAAGAAGTGGAACCCAGACGCTGGCTGGACCAGGTTGTCCCTCCAAATTAAGCAAGCAGTCAAGAAGGATTCTGGTGAGGGATGGCGCCATGAGGCCAGCAATGTCTTTGAAAGAATCATAGAGCTCAGTAGCTGAGATGGGAGATGGGTCGACAATATCATAGTTACTCCACAAAGCTGACTCGTAAGGCAAAGTGACAAAGTGGAGAAGCATTCTCAAATTCTTCATGCAGTTTCCAACAAAACATTTATGTGATAATTGGAACTTTTATCACATAAATTGGAACTACATCTGCATCAAACCCAACACAGTGCATCACCCAGTTAACACTACCCCTACTGTCAGGCATGGTGATGGCATTATGTGATAGTTCTGCTTCTCACTAGCAGGGAATGGGAGATTTGTCAAGACTGATGGAGAGAAATACTGACAAATCTTGTAGACCTAATATATTGGGACAAAATTCACCTTTCAGCAGGACAATGAAAAACCACCAAAGCTATTTTATCCCCAAGCAATTTGAGCTTGAGGAAATTTGAGATCATTTGTCTGAATACTAATACAATTGAAATATTTCTCTTTAGTCTATGCTGACATTTACTGTAACGTATCCTACCATTCAACATCTTCTGTCTGACCATTGAGGTTTTAAATAAAATATTAAGTTTAGGAAATGTGTATGCATCATTTTGTAATTTCACAAAATGAAACCCCACCAAATGAAGTGTCTGAAAACTTTTGCTAGACAGTTTACATGAAGCAAAAAAAAATGCCATTTAACACCAACATTTTATTACTTTTCTCCAGCAAACAAATCTGAAAGGATATATAGTATGTGATGTCTTCATATATCTGGAGAAGGAAATAAATCAGTGACATTTTGGTTCACCACAGGGAATTACACATTGATGTTCCGAAATGGAAAATTTCCTTCAAAATGACCTTTACATTTTATGTCTCAGACAGTCATCACTTGGAGCACTGAAATATACTTGCCTTTACCTAATAGTAGTTTTGCTTTAGGGTCTACATCTTGGGTAATTACAGTCTCTGAATTGTATTTTGCAAGCATCATGGTGGCTAATTAAGCAATAAATCACAATCCCTGCAGAGAGACCAAAAAGAAAAGCATGAGAATACAAATTGAATGAACAAGGTGAAAGAAAGCTTCATTGGCAAAGAAAACTAATTCATTTTAAAGATGTGTTCAAAATGTTACTGTTAATGCAGCAATTGGTATGGGAGAATTGTTCACTCCAATCACATCACAGCTTCGGTTTTGAATGAAAATGAGAGTGAGCATCATTGCTTAATGTATAAGTGCATAAAGCCAGCAAAATCTGAAGTGAAATTTGTACAACTGCAATTAAGTGTAATGGGGGTCTAGGTCACAGAATAAGGTCACATATGAAGAACATCTTGTGTATATAAAGTGAGAAAAAAAGGTTTATTGTTGTGTATTGTAAATAGTTTTTCTTCAAGACATTAAGGAAAAAAAATATTACACATAGTAAATTCCAAATTCATCAAAACTGTGTTCTAAAACATGCTAAACTAAAGCATTAATGTTTATACCAGAAGTGGTGAATTATACTCAGTATATCTAATATTGTTTTATTATTTGATTATTGGACAGGTTGAAGCCTTTTCCTAACTCTAAAAAACCCAATTTAATTGAGAACAGTCGTCCAGGGTTGTAAAATATGTTTGCAGGTTGTATGTAGGTTCTATGTGTAACCACTAACAGTACTTCTGGTAGAATTCTTGGAATGCAATAGTCCTCCTAGGGTTTAGTAAACTGAAATATGCTAAACTGTATATATTTAGCTTATTGAATACTTTGTTAGCTTTTATAAAGCAAGGAATAATGATGCATACCTTATACAAAGATGTATTATCTTAAATTAACCCATGATATGAGCACACTCTCTGCTGTGAAATCTGTCCTTAGGGTCCATAATTAATTGAAACAAATTAATAAGCATTGTGCTGTTATTGACTATATTGATTTCCATTTGATTTCCCCTGGATTGATTTCACTCATGCTAAGCTAAATTTTATTTTGTTTTAGATAATTTAGTTATCTTTGATAAGGGAATTAAGCAATTTATAATTAGTGCACAATCACATATACAGTACATTCTCAGTTTCTTTGCTACATACAGATGCAGCCATTCAAAGTGCGCGGTACAGACACGTACCGCAGGTAATTGGCTGTGGTGTCGTGTATCATGACGCAAGATGACGCTGGGTACTGCGGTACGTGATTGGTTGACCGACAGGGGAACTCGTGGTCCATTGGTCTGTCGTAGAAAGACTTACTGTAAACGTCTTTACTGTGCCCGTTGTAGATATTGAATTTTACCACTGAAGGGAAATCTTAGTAGCTGAGCATAAAAAGAATAGGAGCATACTGTAATGTGTGTGAAGGCCATAAACGATATTAATTTTGGAACATAAACATACAGTATATAGCTGGTCTTGGTACTTTAAAGAAAAAAATACACACCAGTATTCCATTTCTCCCTAAACATTTTAAGCTTTGAAGTCTTTAACTAACGTGATACCGGAGTCAACAAGCATACTTTTAGAATTTGATTAATAGGGAATATAATATGGAATCGGGTATCTAAAGAATTTAATAACGGTATGATTATATTCGTGTACTGCGACAGGGCTGTGAAGGGCTGTTTCGCCTCCCTGTTCATGCGAATTGTCTTGTAGCCTACTGGTCTACGTGCATGACTAACAACGCACAGGTTGTGTGTTTGAATCCAGCTGGTGCTGGACTTTTCTTTTAACAAACATTTCTTTGAAAAAATAGAATAGCGATATTATGGACAATCAATTGACTTTTATATTTCAAAATATCGCAACATGATCGATTCTAAGTCATTTTTGATAACAATGAATAGTCACCTTCTTCCCTTCTGACAGTGGTTCCCGCTTCTATTGTGTGCGTGTGTGCAACAGAGTACATTTTTATAGAGAAATGGAGGCTGGACAGTATGCGTTACAATATAAACATTTATATTGATTTAAATCGTGTTCTGATTTAAATCGCAAACGCGTGTTTAATTATGTGTTTTTTAATCATAATCAGGCTAATGCATTTCTACATTTTCTGTATGAACCAGCTTAGAGGTTCATACAGAAAGACAGCTTGTGTTTAAATTGAGTGTAAGGTAATAATTTATGCTTCTAAAGTCATGGTCAGCATTTATTATTGTACTGTGCTGTAAACTTTTTCTGTGCCTAGTCACATTATTTTATAGCGTTTTTATTGCATTATTAAATCCGGTGGCGCTGTGTGTTAGTTTCCTGACTCCCATGTCACATGGTCTGTGATTGAATCCCATGGAACTATGACTTTATTTTTTAACAAACATTTCTTTGAAAAAATGAAACGTTTCCCTTGGTCAGAGGTTAAATAAAACCTCACTCGCACCAAACAAATTTATATTTCTAAATATCACAACATGATCGAATTTAAGTCTTTTTAATAACAATGGATAGTCACCTATGCGTTACAAAATATACATTTATATTGATTTGAATCGCGTTTTGATTTAAATCGTAAACGCGTGTTTAAATATATGTGTTTAAAGGCGATATACTGTATAAAAGCGCTGATTCCTATGGAGTGTGTTCCGCTGGGGATTCAAAAAATGTATTTTAAATAAGCTGATAAAGCTTAGACTAACTGTATTCTAGCCTGTATTACAACAGAACATTGGACAATGCAACGTAAATTGCAAAAATGCACTTGGAATCTGTCCAAGCCCTCCTACAAAAATTATTTAAACTGCGACACTGATCATTCATCTCTAAATAAACTTTATTTTATATAGCGTTTTAAGCGTATAGGTAATTAGATTGCTCATAAACCTAATCGCTTTTTCTACATAAACACAGCATGATTGCTCTCTGAAAATGCTTTTCCTCTATATTTAGGCTCAGATTTCAACTATAGATCGTATTATTATAAACTTTCTTGGAAAAATGTATTTTATGTAAACCATGTTTGCTATTAATTCATTTAGGGCTAAAATATGTTCATTGTCTTCCAATCGAGTCGAGTTGACATTGGAAGCCTGCCACACCCGGACTGTTAAACCAACGCATTAGCACGTCAAAGCCCATTGAGGGTATTGAGCCAGTATTGGCTTTAGTATTCCCCCCCTCTCCCCTCAATTAAATTCAATGTGTTTTATTTGCATGACAGATGGGTACAAGCAGTGTTGGGAATGTATATTGTAACGCTTACGGCCGACAGGCACTGTGTAAGAGCCGGCATCCAGACCAGCGCACCGAGGGAGCGTCTGCATTTATAACTTAGTTTTTAAAATTAGTCAAGCAATATGAAGCATCTCCTTTTACTTTTAAGTCCCTTAAATACATTGAGCACAGCTTTCTCACCACTTAAGATTGCTTTTGATACCATCCTTACACAAAGCAGAAGGGAAATCTTAGTGCCTGAGCATAAAAAGGATAGGAGCATACTGCAACGCGTGTGAAGTCCATAAACGATATTAATTTTGGAACTTAAACATACAGTATATGGCTGCTCTCGGTACTTTAAAGAAAACATACACACCAGTATTCCATTTCTCCCTAAACATTTTAAGCATCGAAGTCTTTAACTAACGTGATACTGGAGTCAACAAGCATACTTTTAGAATTTGATTAAAAGGGAATATAATATGGAATCGCGTATCTCAAGAAATTAATAACGATATAATAACTCCCTTGCTTTTAACAGAGTGTTCCATAATTTCTAACTACGAAAATGATTTAAACTGCGACACTTATCATTCAACCAGAGCTCGAAATATCACAAGGATCCTCTAGAGCACAGCAAAGACTGTATTAAAAGAATCGCGTATCTCAAGAAATTAATAAGATATAATTATATTCGTGTAATTCGTATAATTATATAATGCCAGCGAACTCTTGTTTTTATGTCCACTATAACTAAAATGAAAAATATATTTCTTAAATGAAAATGATTTACTTTATTTCCCTCATGGGATCAATAAAAGTATCTATCATCTGTCTAAACTATGGGACAGAATTCTGGGGTCTCCCCATACCAGAGATTATGGTAGGGCTTCAGAATGGTGATTGGCTGACACCATCTGACACCCCTCTGATTGGAGAAAAAAGACGTGCTGGTTTGCTATACATACAGTACTGTACCAGGAAGAGGATTTCTTTCTGTTCGAAACGTGTATTTTAAAAGTTTAAGAAGTAAAAACCTTACAGCGTACACAGATTTCGTTATCTTTGTCTTATGCATAATAATGTTCACCGCTCTGTCTAGCAAATTAATAATAAACTTTATTTTATATAGCGTTTTAAACTAATAAGTAATTAGATTGCTCATAAACCTAATCACTTGCTTTTTCTTTTTATTTAGGCTCAGATTTCAACTATAGATCATATTATTAATAACCATAATAACAACCAACCAACAAAAACAACCATATTAACATAATACCAACCAAAAACATAGATAACGACCACAATACAAAATCAAATATATCAAACCATTATACTCTCGCAAATGCCTCCAATTATCATAATCCCGCCCCTTATGCAAAACCAAACCCTCCTCCCATCCCAGTTTATCCTCTTTATCATCCTCAAAATCTACCTCGATTTTCAACTTAAAGCATTACTGCTTACTGGGTTTTTGAGGGGGGGGTGTCTTTCGCTGGAATTAAACCGGTTTCACAGGTATTTTCAAAGTAGGAAGTACAGTGTTAAGTGGTAGCTGGGCTCCTCCCTCAATAGAATCGCTTTAACATGCTAATGCGTTGGTTTAACAGTCCGGGAGTGGCAAGCTTCCAATGTCAACTCGACTCGATTGGAAGACAATGAACGTATTTTAGCCCTAAATGAATTAATAGCAAACATGGTTTACATAAAATACATTTTTCCAAGAAAGTTTATAATAATACGATCTATAGTTGAAATCTGAGCCTAAATATAAAGGAAAAGCATTTTCAGAGAGCAATCATGCTGTGTTTATGTAGAAAAAGCGATTAGGTTTATGAGCAATCTAATTACCTATTCGCTTAAAACGCTATATAAAATAAAGTTTATTTAGAGATGAATGATCAGTGTCGCAGTTTAAATAATTTTTGTAGGAGGGCTTGGACAGATTCCAAGTGCATTTTTGCAATTTACGTTGCATTGTCCAATGTTCTGTTGTAATACAGGCTAGAATACAGTTAGTCTAAGCTTTATCAGCTTATTTAAAATACATTTTTTGAATCCCCAGCGGAACACACTCCATAGGAATCAGCGCTTTTATACAGTATATCGCCTTTAAACACATATATTTAAACACGCGTTTACGATTTAAATCAAAACGCGATTCAAATCAATATAAATGTATATTTTGTAACGCATAGGTGACTATCCATTGTTATTAAAAAGACTTAAATTCGATCATGTTGTGATATTTAGAAATATAAATTTGTTTGGTGCGAGTGAGGTTTTATTTAACCTCTGACCAAGGGAAACGTTTCATTTTTTCAAAGAAATGTTTGTTAAAAAATAAAGTCATAGTTCCATGGGATTCAATCACAGACCATGTGACATGGGAGTCAGGAAACTAACACACAGCGCCACCGGATTTAATAATGCAATAAAAACGCTATAAAATAATGTGACTAGGCACAGAAAAAGTTTACAGCACAGTACAATAATAAATGCTGACCATGACTTTAGAAGCATAAATTATTACCTTACACTCAATTTAAACACAAGCTGTCTTTCTGTATGAACCTCTAAGCTGGTTCATACAGAAAATGTAGAAATGCATTAGCCTGATTATGATTAAAAAACACATAATTAAACACGCGTTTGCGATTTAAATCAGAACACGATTTAAATCAATATAAATGTTTATATTGTAACGCATACTGTCCAGCCTCCATTTCTCTATAAAAATGTACTCTGTTGCACACACGCACACAATAGAAGCGGGAACCACTGTCAGAAGGGAAGAAGGTGACTATTCATTGTTATCAAAAATGACTTAGAATCGATCATGTTGCGATATTTTGAAATATAAAAGTCAATTGATTGTCCATAATATCGCTATTCTATTTTTTCAAAGAAATGTTTGTTAAAAGAAAAGTCCAGCACCAGCTGGATTCAAACACACAACCTGTGCGTTGTTAGTCATGCACGTAGACCAGTAGGCTACAAGACAATTCGCATGAACAGGGAGGCGAAACAGCCCTACATACCGTTATTAAATTCTTTAGATACGCGATTCCATATTATATTGGCAGAAAAGCTTAAAACTACCACTTTTTCACATGCTATTTCACATGCTAGTTAAATACTTCAATGCTTAAAATCGTTAGGGAGAAATGGAATACCGGTGTGTATTTTTCCTTTAAAGTACCGATTCCTGGAATCTGACTGGCTGACACCCTTCTGAAGTGGTTCCATAAAATCTGGTATACGGAAAAGAAAGCGTTGATAAATACAAGTGTCTTTTAATATACTCTTTGCTGTGCTCTTGAGGATCCTTGTGATATTTTGAGCTCTAGTTGAATGATGTCGCATTTTAAATCATTTTCGTAGTTAGAAATTATGAAACGCCCTGTTAAAAGCAAGGAAGTTTTTATGCCCGTTGAAGTAAAACAAAATGCCTGACAAAGTATGGCTTGGACAGATTCCAAGTGCTTGTACAAATGTGCTAATGAAATTATACTTTGAGTATACAGCTTGTCCAAAGCCATCCATTATTAATACTATTAGTAATATCTTCAGTAAAGGCTTTGATGCATAAATATTTCTGATAAAGGTAGGTTGTGTACTTTTGTCCAACTGAGCAATCTTGCTTTCATAAAATATACCAACATTTTAATGACTGATGATTAACATGCTGTAATACACAGTTCAAAATTAAAGGCTCAAATGCTGTACATGAGAGGTTAAGCTCCCCCTGGCGGTTTTACAAGGTGACGCCGGATAGTTTCCAGCAGAGCGTCAAATGATGCGCGATTAACCGCGTGATACTGCGACACACCCACCGGGGTATGACGCGAAATACCTCACCCATTTTGAATGGCTCCATCTGTAATTAGACCTGCATAAAGGAGAAAATAAGAGATGGAGTGGAAAACTTGATTTGCTAACATAAAAAATCAGATATTCATATTTCTACAAAAATGATACTACTATTTTTCACTGCTGTCCTGTCCACAGTCTCCTACTTTGCATTTTAACTACAGTTTTAAAAGTAGTTCTGCATTTTCTCTCCCTGTCTGTGTGTCTCATGAAAGTAAGTGGGGGTATGCCAAAAGATACATTCTTAACACAAGAAATTGTATATGGCCAATAAAGTGATCTTTTCTTACTTTGTTCCTAATGAAATAAATAAAATTTATTACACTGATGTAATTTAAGTTTAAAAAAGACTAAAAACAAATGAACAAAACCTTCATATTAAGTTTTTTAAATGAAACAGCATGGCAGAATGTATATGCAAACAATATACTTCACAGCCATTATTATTATCATCTCCCTTGAAACACAATAATTTAGAACTTTTGTACTGGTCTTCACATTTTGTTCCCTTCTGTCTATCTTTTTTAGATACTCTCTCTGTACTGTACATTAGTTACTAATTTAATGAATGTGGGGATCTGACTCACCAATTCAATTTTATTTAATATAACTATTTAAAGTATAAAAACAAATTTCTTAGAGATAGTGATAGATGCTAGAGCAACCTCAAATACAAGTTATATTTAAAAAATCTAGGAACAAGTTAAGGTTTATTCCACACTGAAAAGAGAAGAAAGGAAACACAATGTTTCAGCTGTGGAGCCTTCTTCGGGTGTGAGCCTTCTTCTCCACCCTAAGAAGACTCCAACAACTGAAACATTATTTCCTTTCTTCTCTTTTCAGCATGGAATAAACCTTTACTTGTCCCTTTGCAGCCTACACATGCTGATGCAGATACCTACCTGAGCTACTTTTACAAATCTAGTTTCTCTACAAAAATAAATATAGGCTTCAGTATATGCACTTAAATAATATTGCTTTAATCTTAATATGGAATGGAAATTTTTCCAGATGTTGGGTATCTCATGTGGCCCTATGGATTCACTCTCCATTCATTTCATACATATTTGTATTCTTTTTACATTTATTGCCTGTGGAGATCAAATACAATAACCTGACTGCAATATGACTGAATGAATAAAGAAGCTATTATTGATGATACACTGCATGAGGAATTTATTATATTATAGGAATGTCCAACCATCTCCCATTTCATTAACCCTTTTACTATTTTTCATCTGACAGCTAATTTGTAAAATGCTTTAGGTTCAAATGTGTCAAAGATCTTATTTGCTCTGAAATATAGTTAAAGAATGGGGAGTCATTCTCAAAAAAGTCATTAGGACCAACGAATGTTATTGGATCATTGAGGTGTGTTATATTTATTGATATTGCTGTGTTTTCTCTGTACACCATGCATTAAAGAAAGAAGTATTAAAGTATCTTCACAAGTTACAGATTTTAATGCTAAATACTACATGCAGTGCAGTTTCATTAATTATTCAGCACTTGAAAAAAGATTAGTAATTAAAGAGTGGTTAGTTTGCAAATTGTGCTATAATGAGAAAAGTAGAACTACATCACTTTCTAGTATTTGTTTTGCTTCACCAAAAGCTTCCACTTCAGCAATTGAAGGTAATTTTCTTATTATGTCCTGTGAGTCAGCATGATGAAGTGTTACATTATCATTAGGAAGAAAGTTTCAGCTAGGCTAAGCTTCTTAAAGTGTCCAATTAGACTGTGAGCTTCAAAGATGGATGAAAGATTATGAAACAAATGGATGTCATATTTTGTGCTTTGGATAGTACTTTTTATGATAGTTTCTGAAATTACAATTTCATCCTGATTTCCATAGCTTTCAAGGACTTGGTGTTACATTTTACAAGCTGGCAGGTACATACAGTATGGACCATTTAAAGCTGTATCTTTTTTGATGAAATGGCTTTTCTTACATGAATGTAGATCTTCTAGATTTTATGTCTAATACCCTTTATACATTCTTATATTTTAGGGATTAACAAATGATGGCAGATTAATAAAATTCAGTCTCTGCAATACATCTATGGATAAAAACAAAAAGAGATTTACCTTGACAGAGGTTTCTGAATGCCTACATACATACAGATATCAAGACTATATGCTGTATAGATATAATGACTATAAATAATCTCATTATTTAAGACAATTACACATAAAGTACCAACAGCAAGAAACAGAAAGCATGTTATAATCTCTAATATACATTATTATACAGTATATCATCTCTGTAACAGTAATGTAAGAAGTTACATAGAGAGAATACAATATAACTTTACTTAGATTTATTCATGAATATTGAAATCCAAATCTCAAACTAAAAACTGATTGACCCTCTAACTTTAACTATTGTTAAAAATAAACATTAGTTGTGCACATTTCAACAAAAATATTTCCTGCAGATGATAATGCGACATAACCAATGGTTCTGTTAACAGGCCATTAACACGTATTTAAATATGAATAAAAGAATGTCAGAAGTGATGTCACAAAGTAACACAATGATTTTTTAATCATTATTATCCTCAGTTGTTAATCTTGTATTTCCTTCACCTTTTAGACTTTTCTATTCACTATTGTGTGACTGAAAATGCTTTGCATTACTTGCATTACATGTTTTTTTTGTAATATTCTTTGATGTTTCTCTTTTGACAATTATCCATTTTAAGTTATGCACGTTCCTCTGCATACTCTCTTTTAGAACCTTCAGCCATTTTACACAGTCTGTAGAGAGCTTTCTTCCAACCATCTATTTTACCATCACTTTATCCAATACACATTCCAGAAGAGCTTGAGCCTATCCTGGCAAGCAACAGGCGCAAGATAGGACACCAGTCTAGTAAAAAAAAAACTTTAACTCTAGCAGGATTCCTTCAGGTCTCTCTCTAAACAGGTCTATTTTCTTCTCCTCAAGCTCCAGTTCTCTATTTACAGTACCATGAAGGACAATCTGCAAGGTCATGCCCTTCATCAGGTAGCAAGTGTGAATTCTATGTGCAGAAAACTTAATATTCTCTTTATACTGTACAGTCACATGACCAATTATGGTCACAGGACTTGTCAGGTGACAGACATTCGCAGGTCATCTCCACAGACTCTGGGGGAAATAGGGGGAGCATGATCTGCCTTCTTGTTCTTCTCCTACTATAACACCATGGTAGTTATACAGTACATGCCTGAACATACATAAATATGTACAGTATGTAGGGTTATGATTAGACCAGGGAAAATGTTACTCATTTCTTATAGGGTTGCAGAAAGAAGCAATTTGACTTTCCTATAGATAAAAAAGAAAAAGCATGAGCTTTTAAAAAACTTTTTAAGGTTAAACTAAAATACATTTTTAATGTTGAAGGTTAAAATAGGACAAGCACCATGCAGCTGTCCAGTCATTTAAAAAAAGGATAATCTAAAGAGGCAGAAGCAGGTTACAGCCCAGGTTTTTACACCAGGGTTGGTCTGGCTTCAGTTCCTGTTTCATAATTCCCCAGATTTATCATTCAGGTTACAGCAGGCAGGTACCCTACATGAGGGGGTTCAAATACAAAGGTTCCTCTACAGCATGCCTGCGACAAGAAGTAAGTGCTCACCCACACAGAGCTTTTGTTCTAAGAATGGGTTATGTGCAGGGATACAACCTGGCTAGTGTTAGAACTGGACAAGAATGAACAAGGGAAGCATTGGAACTGAAGTAAAAAGCTTTACTGTATGTCAACATTCGAAACAAATTTCAGGTTAAGCTAAAGCATGTGTAGGTTCTATGGGTGTGTAATTGCTTCCAAATATTGGGTTTATCCTTTTGTTTTTTTTTAATTGACTAAGCAAAAGATTTGGTGCAGCTACATATTCACTGAGATAAGTCTGGCTAATGTGCAGTTTACTGGCCTTATCATAAACATTTACAACTCTACTTCCAGTAAGGTGATTCGTAAGATCTCTTTCACAATACATTTACCATGAAAATCCTCCCATCACTTTTGAATGGTCCCTCATAGTCTTTCCTACAACACAATGTGGAATTTGATGTTTTTAAAGTAGAACAGTGATTTTGGGTGATTTAGGGTACTGGTTCAATTCTGGGTGGAATAACCTATAACAATTGTTCATACAGTACATACTGTATTTGTCTGATCTGTGTATAACGGAATATAATGGTAGGTGTTCCTCTAAAATAAATTCTGTGTGTTAGTAGGGAGAGGAGTGATCTTTACACAGGATGATTCATAGACCATGTAACACTGTTGAAGCTTTGCAATAGCTAGATTAAATCTAGATGGTGATTTACAAAGTAAAATATATCACCCTGTATGACAGTGATGATCCAGTAACAAGGAAACAGAACAGTTTTGCAAGCCCAGGATCTGCACGGTTCTGAAAGGCTTTGCTTTTTTTTTCTATGACCAGCTTCCAACAAGGATTTAAAGTAGTATTGTTGAACTGACACATTTGACCTACCGTATACTGTATAATGACGCAAATCATGGAAATAGAGAAATGATCATTTGATTTTAAATTTTAAATTTCACTGCATTACTGATGCAGCACATAAATGAATGCTGATAAAAATGTCAGACACATTTGCTACACAAAAATTGAATAGAACAACATTACACTTTTCTCACTGACACGCCTTTATTGTTATCATCAACAGCTGAGTTTACAGTATTTTTCATCTTAGAAAAAGCAATTTACCATCACCAAGATTTCAGTTTCAGTTAGCACTCTTATTCTTATTTTCCATTTAGCTTCAGAAATGATTAAGCCTCATTTTAATATTTTCTATTTCAGTAGTGCCACGTTGTTATTTAGTCTAAATATCCTGTAAGGAAAGTATAAAAAATATAAAGTAATATGTTGTTCTACAAGCCAATGCAAGATAAGATTTAGGTCCTCAGCAAACATCACTCTATTAAATTAATTGTTCAAATTAATAGTTGGTTTATAATAACTTTAATTTATAATTGTTTATAATTTAGTTTAGAATTGTTACGTCCCAGTGTGTGTTCTGTGTGTTTTTTTTCATGGGGAAGGGACACCCTTGATTGTTCTCCCTTCCCCATTGGCCCACCATTACACCACACTTTCAGTATGACTTCATCATCAATTAGCTCTCAGCCAATCAGAACACATCTTATTCAGCATATAACATGGAGGTTTTCAGCAAGGAGAGGCCTTTCGTTTGACTTTGGTCCTGATTGGCTTTGGCTTTGGCTTTGGCTTTGGCTTTGGCTTTGGCTTTGGCTTTGGCTTTGGCTTTGGCTTTGGCTTTGGCTTTGGCTTTGGCTTTGGCTTTGGCTTTGGCTTTGGCTTTGGCTTTGGCTTTGGCTTTGGCTTTGGCTTTGGCTTGTTGGTTTGTTGGTCCTTGTTTTGCCATTACCTTGCCCTAACTTGTTATATGTTCAGCTTTTGTGTTCTTTGTACCCTGTTCCTGTTTATTACTCTTGTTTTCTGTTATTTGTATTCCTGGTTCACTTGTGTTTTTGTGTGAACTTTTGTATATAAGGTTAGTTTAGGTTGATTGGGTACACTTTACACACTTAGTTGATTTTGTAAGTACACTAGTTTAGTAGGAGTGAGTGCCATTTGTCTTGTATGGTTTTGGGTAGTCAAGGGAGGTTAGTTAGGGTGTTGAAGACGTTTTCTTTTGCAGTCAGGTTAGCTTTCCCTCACTTTCCTAGCCAGCTCCATTTTGTTTATTTTCTTTTCTTTGGCACCACTCTAGTTCCTTACCCTTATCACGCTTCCTAGTCCTTCACCAAAACCCACCTGCTTCCAAAAGAAGTATCCTGAATGTTACACCCCTTTACCCCTAGACACTTGGGGTTGTAACAGAATTGTTATGCCATTGCAAATTACAGAAGATTCTCACTTGACACCCCAGGCAGGGTTAGGGTTAGCATTCACACACTACTTAGACAATTTTTAAGTTCAGCGCTGGAATTTGGGGCCCAAGTCAGGTTCAGGACGGTTGGTTTTGCAGTCCTATCTGAATTTTTTTTCAGAAACTCTCTGGTGCCTGGATGACGCGGTGCACCGTGCGATAGTTGTATCCTGAAACTGAGTTGGTGGGATCAAGAGTTGTCACCAAGCATTATTGAATCTCATTTAATTGCAAGAGCTTAGATCAACGGTGTTCATTGTTTCCCACTTATACCTTTAGGTTTGGGGAACATGTGAAATTCTGATGCCCAGATCAGCTCAGATATAGATCAGGTAAATGCTCAGTTAACACCCAGGTAGGGTTAGGGTTAGCATTCACACACTACATAGACAATTTTTTAAGATCAGCGCTGGATTTTGGGGCTCAAGTCAGGTTTAGGTTGGGTGGTTTTGTAGTCCTATCTGAATTTTTTTTTTCAGAAGCTTTGTATCCATATTGTATCCCTAAAAAAGTCGGTCAGATCAAAATTTGTTACCAAGCATTATTGAATCTCATTTAATTGCAAGAGCTTTGATCAACGGTTCTGATTGTTTCCCACTCATACAGATGCAGCCATTCAAAATGCACGGTTCAACCGCATACCACACAATAAATTATCTACAGTTCACCATGTTGTACATCAGTATGCTATTGGCTGGCCAAAATGACCGACAGTTGAACTCGTGGTGCATTGGTTGTTAGTGAAATAATTTAATCATTTAATTTCTTTACTGTGCATGTTAAGATCCTCTTAATGTTGAATATTTATATGGAAGTTTACAACTAAAGGGAGTTTTCTGTAGCTGAACATAAAAAGAAGAGCATAACGAGTCTGAAGGTCATAAACAATATTAATTTAGGAACATAAACATATTATGTAAACTGTATATAGTTGGTATTGGTAGTTTATATAAAAAATACTCACCGATATTCCACTTTCTGTCACAATCGCAAACCCATCCTCTTAAGGGTGCTCCAGCCCTTCCTTGTTTGCTTCATCTCCCGCACCTGTTCCCTGTTCCAGCCCCTTTTCAATGTTCACACTCCCAATAAAATAAAAACCCGTTTCCCGCATTGTCACCTAGCACCACGGGGAAGGAAAAGTGCCGTGGTCATTTTTTTCCACTGACAAAGTTGTTTTGTGTTAAAAAACTCTGTTTAACAGAGCTACTTGTAAGAGCAAGGTGACTTTCTGCTATCTAAACCATTTTTTACAGCTTTTAAAATCACCCAATGTTTGAGTTATGCAGGAACACATCATTGTATCTTATTTTTTATTTCACTTAAAAAAATAAATATAAGGCCACCACCAATCAAATGTCCTGTTTTTTATTAACACTTGTTTTTCCATACTGTACGTTTTATAACACAAAGAAAGATGTGCGAACAGCACGATGTTGTATAGTCTTAAGGCCACTATAGTATAGCTTGTGGGAGATACATTTATTTGTACTGCATTAAAGCTAAACTCGTTCAGAGCACCGAACATTACAAACTCAGAGTTAAAAGGTACATGTCAAAATATTTCCAAAATAATCACAAGTGAACGAGTTGATGGATTCGATAATAATAGAGAAAGCATAACAATAATCGTGCAATCCAACTGAAAGAAGGACACTTAAATCAACATGAAAAGACTGTATATAAATCAGTTTAAAACACGTTTTATGTGTGTAGAGTCTTTGAGCCTTTGTGTATGCTGCATGTTCTTTTTACTTCTTAATTAAACATTTGAAACACTTTAATTTTGTAAACACAACGCACTTTCCGTACAGAAATAAAATCATGTTTTGTACAGGCATTAAGCAGATTAGTAGGTTGCTGTCAAAATAGTGCACTGTCCACTAACAGTCCACCACTGCCCAGTGATATAACTTTAATATAAACAAGGTCTAGTACCTGGTGCAGTTTTTTTTTTAAATAAGCTTATTTTGAATTAATCAACTCCCAGGTGTGAGTTCATGAAGCCAGAATTACGTACTATCCCTACGTCTGCAAAACACCTGATCATCTACCGTAAAGCTTTCAGTGTTTTGTTTGTGTATATTCGCTGCGGGGACAGGGTGTATGGGGAAAGGTTTAGGCTGCAATTGAATGGGGACCCTGTATTCTTTACAACTGAAACATTGTTTTCTCCTACAGCGTTTTCTTCCCTCTTTAGCTGATCTTTTGCTGCCTAAGCATGCTTACACAGCTCCCTAGGTGAATTCTCATTCTTGACTGAGAAAGCTTTAGACAAATTGTAAATATGACGTTTACATTGGCGTTTTTTATACATTTTTCACTAAAGCCTATGGAGGAGTGTCAGCTGTCAAGGAGAGTTCCCCCCTTCACCCCACGGACAGACTGATAAAGCAATTTTGAAGTGTTAACTATCCAGCCATTGCAAGCCTCTGCAACAGCCACAAATAAATAAAAAATAAACTTTTTTTTTCTCCTGATGGTAATTTGACATTCTTGCAAAACAATCATGATGTTCTCATCCAATCTAAGGTTTGATGTTTTTTTATTTTGAAACCGTGATCTTGACATACAGGTGTGAAAGTAGAGTTAACAGCTTCAGATTTAAAAGGTTATTAATAATATCTTCCGTGTCGCATTAACATTGGAATGTTGTTACAAGTGTAAAAAAACGCGATACACGTGTCTCCTCTATAACTCTTCAGTTTACAGAGAAACTCTCTGTTCAATAATACTCTTCTTGTGTCTAATTTCTAGTTTTGCAGGATTTACGTGATAAGCACATTGTTTAAAGGGGATGACATAATCCATGTCTATATCACTGTACAACACAGGTTTGAGACGGTGTATCTGTTAATAAAACAGAACGCCTTTCAATACATACCATATAACTACTGCATGATTTCTTTATCCGTTTCAGCTAAATGAGGGGAATTAAATCAGTCATTGTCTCGGAGTGCCAATTCTAAAAATAACCCTTCTTCCCTCTTTTGTTTAACTTAAAGAATTTCACAAAGAAATCCTTAATCACAATACCATCACTTAATTTATCCAGATACACAAATTCATGCCAGAGCCAACAAGTTATAATAGTGGACTATTTTTATATATTCAATATATAAGAAACAAACCAAAAGTAATGCTCTGATCGCGCTTTGAACCATTGGGTGCAGTGCTTTGTCCATTACCACTTCAAGGACAATAAAAGTTTTTTAAAAAGAAACGGATGTCAAAATGTTTCTGAAATGTCCACCTGTGATATTTTAGCTACTTAGTTACACAATTCCATATTCATATAACTATCAAGTGATGTTAAATCGTTATAACATTTATCTTTTTACAATAACAGCAAGTGGTGTCCTTACTATCTATTCTTAGAAAAGGATAAAACGTGTTAAAATGATTAGCATGCTGTAATACACAGTTTAAAATTATAAAAAATCTATACAACTTAAATTCTTAATTGGAAAAAGGTTGTCCCTCTGCAGTTACCGGAATTCGAAACTGGGTGTTTTCTGGCGACAGCTCAAATGCTGTATATGAGACATTTAGCTTTATTACCTCCACCTGAAGATTTTACAAGGTGCTACTGAATACTATTATCATATTTCAATTTGCATGCGGTATAATGCGGAATAATGCGTCACGCCTACCGCGTTTTGACTCAGCGTACTTCGAGCATTTTGAATGAATGGATCTGTAAGTAAAACTACATTATAGGTGAATCCAACTTTCCTATAATGTTTTTCAGATACCTTTTGGGCATGATAAACTCAACATAAAATTGTTTAGAGAATTGATGTTGGTGTCCATGAGACCTCCAGTTTGGTCAGTGTGTGAACAAATTGGAGGGAACAGGAAGAGTGATTGTAAATGAGTTGTGTGCCTTTGTGTGCTGTCACATTGTGTATGGGAAACAAAGAAACCCACCACATGATCCATTTTGTCTGTTTTCGTTCATGAATGTAGGGGGAGTATTTCACCTGGTATTTTAATTTAGTGTCATACTTTTTACCTTTTTTCTTACTTTTACATTTATACAACACCCCCCATACCACAATAGTATTGTTTCTTTTTTTTTCACTGAGGTGAGGTTTGTAAAGTTCATGGGATCACCTGTTAATATCTGACAGCACAGAACTCTGGTTCCACATTTTGGTCTGAGTTTAATTTTACACTTCAACAGAAATGCAGTGAGGTTTTTCATTTAATCAAAATTAAGTTAGTTTTAAAAGGTAAAGAGGTAAAGATCATACACGCTGAAAACTGTGTTGAAGGCAATGGGTTGCATGAAAGAATCACTGCCAAAACCTTGAGATAATTTAGTGTTAAGCAGGAGCACGTTAAATTACTAGTTCCATACATCTAAAGTTATAATGAAGGGCCTGACTTGGCAGATTTAAATGCAACAAGCAGAAAATTGCATTGTGAAACCACTACTGGGAGCTTTAAAAATCTGGACTGAAAATAAAAATTGCTGACGATATATATTAGGCAGATGTCTACTGATCAAAAGTCAATAATATGATTGCTGTGCTGTCTAGGGACTTTCATTAACTAGAGGTGCAGCTGCCTCAGCAGCAGACTATTGGCAGTGGCCAGCTGTAAAACATACATTCTCCAGTTGCAGATAGGCAACCAGTGGCTGAAGAATCAGTGGAGGGTTGCCAATCATAAAATAATAATCATTTT
This sequence comes from Lepisosteus oculatus, assembly GCF_040954835.1. Taxonomy (NCBI): domain Eukaryota; kingdom Metazoa; phylum Chordata; class Actinopteri; order Semionotiformes; family Lepisosteidae; genus Lepisosteus; species Lepisosteus oculatus. The sequence continues at coordinate 30,023,206 of NC_090696.1, forward strand.
ATTTTTTTGTAAAATGTTTCCTATTCTCTCTTCAAAATACAAGGTTTTGCCAAATTATTCAGGTCTTTCCTTAAATATTCTATTTTGTGAATTTAAAAAGTGATGCATAGACATTTTTTAAAACTTTTATTTATCAAATCTGGAATGTTCAAGCTAAACTTCTAAGAAATAGATAAATTACAGTTAACGACAGTAAAAATTAGAGAGTAAAAAACTGAAATGTTGATTGCATAAGTATTCAAACTGAATTCAAAATGAATTTAATATTTGGTAGAAGTACGTCTGACAGCAATTACAGCCCCAAGTCATTTTGATCGATCACCATAATAAAGATCACCACTTTTTTTTTTAACTTTCTTATTATCTTATACGGGCTGTTTTAAAAACTGTTTGGTTTTCATAGATGATTTCTTTTCTTGAAATTGACTACCTGACTAAGAGTCCTAGCAGGCATGCTGTAGATTTATTCTGAAATGATGTAAAATGCTTCTTTTTTTATTTTTGCTTTAAATATTTGAAGTAGTTTCTGTATATGACAAATTGTAATCATTAACAATACTGAAGTGTCATGACTCCAAGCTTTAAAGTAACAAAAACATGGAAACTGTGCAAAAATCGATTTAATAGAATTTGAATCAGGAGGCGTTTCATGAAAAAAAGCTTTAATATACTAGTATTGTTTAATTTAGAATGGCATTGTGACAATGTTATAAAATAGAGATGATCTGGAATCATTCTGAAGAGGTGGAACTAGATACATCCCAGACATTAGAGAGCTTTAGGGAATTTCCTAAATTGACAGGATGACAGACTTGAAAATATTTAAAATTTTCAAAGGCAAATTTGACAAAAATCAAAACTGACAAAGTCAACCCAGCAGATTTCCTAAAAGTGAACAGTAAAACACAAACAAAATGGAGGACACAAGTGGAAACAATGTGGAAGGGCATTTAAATGGGAACAGGATGCAAGATTGTTGGAGTTTAGAGAAAGCTAGTATATTAACTATTATATTGTGGCAAATTGGCCACAAACATGGTTCAGCGGCAGATGGAGACACAGTTGAGACAGGAGGCAGATAAACAGCTTCAAATAAACTTATTTATGGTGCATTGATCAGAAGCATGTGTTAATTTCTTAATTCTATTATTACTGTTCTGAAAAATGATCTAATCTCTCAATTAAAAAAGAATCCCAGAACAGCTGATTTATATCACTGAGAACATTTTAAGAAACAGAATATGAAGAAACAACATACACTTTCCTCACAACTTCACCAAAGACCATATTAATTGTTTGGAATTGGAAAACAAATCCAGAAAATTCTTGTACATTTTTAACAATAAAGATTCTGTATTATAGTACTGAGATAGGTCTCCATCACTGACATGTTTGTATGCTTGAGTATGAGCAAGAGGTACCCTTGATGTCTATAAATATCTCCATTCTCTCAGGAAAACCTTCAATGTCTCTGTCTCGAATTTACACTAAGACTGACATCAAGTTCAGGTAACTTGGAATAACCTTTTTATTTCATGTTCTTTCCATATTTCAGAAAATGCCTCTCTGTGGTATGTTGAATTCCGGGTTATCTCAAGATGTTTAACAAAGGATTTTTTTCAACTTGTACACGGTTTCACTGGAATAATACTGTACCTTGTATTTCTTCACAATTCTGCCCTTTTTATTTTTTTTTTCACTTTAATATGGAGAGATCAAGAGCAAGGAGCTATGTAAGCATGCTCACACAGTCTACAGTGAAACAGTGGAGGTTAATTCCATGCCTTTAAAACAAAAGAGTAAAATGCATAAGTAGTAAATGCCTTACTGAAGTGTTTTCATATTTTTATATTTTCCTAGCTAGATCTGATTAGAATAAATTCTCATTTACAAAATACAAGAATTCAAATTCCATTAAATGTAAGAAAAGGAAAATAGATTTTATCATGTTTGTGAATAAAAAGAGCTGTAAAGGAGAAAAACATATTAAACAGATTATATACTGTAACTGTGAACAGAGATTATATATAAATTATATGAAAAATACACAAGCCCTTCATTGTCTAATTTCACTCCTGACCACAAAACACACCATTGGCTTGACTAACAATGTCCTTCAGAGCTTTGAATATTTGTAAAAGATCCCCTTGTAATTTGCTCTTCTTAAAACTTATAACAAAGTGTTATGTCTGTCGGGCATTGGGGCGAATTGGAGCTCCCCATCCTCTGTTACCATGGGAACCTATTGCATTCGCCTGAGGAGCTCAAGTCTGCCTGACGCCACCAGGACCTGATATTGCAGGCTCTCTCACCACCTGCCACCAATTGATATTGAACTTTCAATCAGGTATTTAATCCCTGGCCACCACTGCCCTGGTGCTCTGTTACAGAGCTACTCTAGTCCAAGTAGAGCTCTAGCATGAAGAGTTCCGGTTTGCAATACGAAACCAGGTTTCTGTTGTGCATTAATTGGTGCCTGTTCTAGTCCACAAATATTTCCTTGATCCCACCAGCCCTGCTTTCTGAAATCCGTACCAGGAAAGTGTCAGTGTAGTGGGTTTGGTCAGTGCTCTGTTCTCTTCATCACCCCTCACCTGCACAAGACCCAGTTATCTCTATCAGCCTGTCCTTTATCTCCGTGACCATTCGACATTTCCATCCCTTGCAGAGGGAAGCTTTTCAACACCAAGAGGTGAGATGACAAGAAGAGGTTTAGTCTGTGTGTAAGACTTTAATTGAAATAAATTATTTTTTTTCGGTATGGCTAATAAGGTTTTACTATGAAGAAATAAAAGAAAAGCCTCTAAAATTCCTATAGAGAGATCTACTCTATGAAATTAAGAAACAAGACTTTACAGTCAAATTCCTCAGAACTTTAACCATCATCTTATTTGTAATAAATACCTATATGAGTAAGGTACTATATACAATTACTAATATTAAGTTATGAAAGGGGTGGAGGGATGGGTTGCAAAGTTTAACTACATTTGCTATTCCAGAAAGCGACCAAACTATTCAGAATATATAAAAGAAAGGATATTATTCTGAAGTGTTTGCATACCTATATATGAATAAGTAATAGGTTTATTCCGTGTTGAAAAGAGAAGAAAGAAAACACAACATTTCAGCTGTGGAGCCTTCTTCGGTTATTTCAGCATGGAAAAAACCTATTACTTGTTTCTTTGCAGCCTACGCATGCTGACGCAACTACCCACCTAAACTACTTCTACCCATATATGAGCTAAGAAGCATTAAAGCCATCAACAATTGTTCTGATCCTCTACTCAAGTTAGCTTCATAATCAGAGTAATCAGTACCTGGAAATAATTAAGACCACCATATTGAAGAATAAACATTTAACACTGATGGAGCACAGCATGAATACAAAGGTAAAGGAAACAGAAAAAAAGATAAAAGAGAGATTAAGGTGAGAGAGAAGACACACAGAGACTGAAGAAGGATGATCAATATCATCCAGCATCCTCCTCTTACTTGAAATCTTGAGTTACACATCAAATCCTTGTATTGATCAATCTTGAAGAGATAATCTGAACATTGTGTTAATACTTGACTGTTTCCTAACCTATATTTTAAGAATATGTATTTCTTATTAATCTCTGAATATTTATGGTGTTTATTTAACAGATGTACAGAAGGAGGTCAAATTCTAATGTCTTTGTATATTTACCCTGGCTGTACGCAGTTCTGCATGCATCTTTTTATGCACTCAGCATTTTAGTCTTTGTGGAGACAGAAGTGTTTCACACTCTGCATTACTAAGTTCTTACCTTTATCTCATTCATTTCCTAAAAGCCAGGACCAGAGTCACCTTCTTGCCTCTTCAACCTCAAACTCCCCATGTAAAACAAACGGCTCTGCTCCTGCCATAATTCTACACTTTTCTTTCAGCTCTTATGTTGTTGACAAACTCTCCATAAACAATTTTGGCTGCTTTTCCCCTTTCCCTTTACATCTGCACCTTTTCTAATCCCACTCACTCCACTTTCCCTCCTTGTTTACAGGCCACAGCCTATGCACCAGTCATGGTCTTGGCTTCTGTGATGGTAATGGTTACAATAACTGGTTTTTCCTCCACTTCTTTACTTCCTCCCTTTGTTGGTGTTATTAAAATTGACTGAACATCTGAAAATATGTTTTTTTAACATATGAGGTCAAATTCTAATGCTGTACTCTCAGACCTATATACTCTCTGGTTGCACACAGCTGTATCCATCTTTTTTAGCATGCCTACTGTAACTCCACCCTAGCTTCACTGTTGCAGCATTTTTCCCTGGCTCATCCCTCATAGGTGAATGCTGTCATTTTCTCAGTCATGTGACACCAAAGAATTAAGTATGCAATTCCTTTATATTCATCAGCTTGTGTTGACATTATTACAATTTGACCTAACTTCTGAAACATTAATGGGAAATTCATTTTCATTTAATACATCTTTTCTTCACAAATGAATTTCATGAAAAGCAGCCCTTTCACAAAATGAGGATGTACTGTACTGTAGTTCTCATTGCAATGGTGACAAGAATTGTACACAGTATCTTGGTGAGGTCTGACTAGGGCATTGTATAACAGTAACATTGCATTTATCAAGTTTAATTCTGCATTTATCACTATATTGTTATATTATTATCTCTGTATTCCCTATAACATTTAATAGTATACAGCTATTGTCTGGAAGAGTACAATGGTACTGGTACATTTAATACAGTATATTGTTTCCTATAGTTCAATGCTTCTTATCTGATATCTTTAGGGCATATTATCCTTACTTGCATGTATTCATTTTTGACACCTTCATTATATTTTATTTTCCAGGTGCTCACCCAGTCTTGAATACTGTCTGTGCCTTCTTTATTTCCTTTACTATTTTTACTGTGGTCGACACTTCTCCAAAATCTGTTTCATCTGGAAATTTCAGAAGTGTTCTATGTCACAATGGAGATCAATAATATAAAGTAAGAACAGCAGAAAATACAGATTTATAAAGAAGACTTTCTTTGTGTCTCAAGAGGAATGCTCTTGACATTTGCATGCTTCTTGTGCTCACAAATGAACATGAAATGGATAAATATATGAAACCTGGAATACAATTATGATTCAGAAACCATAAGCAGGATAAAGACACTTAGATTGTATATTAGGAATGCCTTAACTGAATAGAAAAAGAAATTATGAAAATTTAGGGTTACAGGGGAGCCAAAACGTAGTCATGCAGGCAAAGAACACAATGCAGGATACACCATGAACAGTACATCACAGGGCACACAGGCACACAAACATACACACACTCACACAGGGTTAATGTTCCCAGAAGCCAATTAATCTATCAGTATGGTCATGGACCATATGAAAAAAACAGAACAGTTGGTGGAAACCTATGCTAACACAGGGAGAACCTACTTACTCCATGCAGATAGCACCTTTGTAATTAAACTCATGGCCCCAGTGTTGCAAAGCTGCAATGCTTATGACTGCACCACTATGCCACCTGAATTTACGACCTTTGAAAAGAAAAAAAAATGACAATGGAATTGATATGTAGCGCATAGAATATCGAATCCAGACAAATTAAATTTTTAACTGAAAACTAAAATGAAGGATTACAGTTACAGAGAAGCCTAATGGAATATGGGAAGATGAAATAAAGATGTATGAAGCATTCAAACAAATTTATAAAAGTTATATGTGATGAGACCTGTGAGAACGCTTGATTCCTCAATGGATTGGAAAGGCCTAATGATTATGATGAATTATTTGATCCAAAGAATAGCTAAAATATTGAGAATAGTAAATTATATTATGTCATGTCATTCACCAAACCACTTTATACCATATGGTATTTATACTATATGGTTCCTAGCCTGCAAGCAATGAGCGCAAGTCCATCACAGGGCAAGTGCAAGCCAATCATAAATGGGGACAATCTGAGGCCATGGTAAAGGCCAAGGGGGAAAATTTGGCCCGGACACCAGGATAACTCCCTACAGTTACTTAACAAGAAATGTCCGGGAATCTTTGATGACGACTGAGAGTCAGGACCTCAGTTTAATGTCTCATCTGAAAGATGGATATTATGCAATTAGGATTATTCTTACAATATATTCCAATCCATTTGGATAGGAAAGGACTGGTCATCTAAAAAAAAAAATTCATTCACCTTTTGTTAAAAAACAAAAACTTCCATAATAAGGATAGAAGTTTGAGGTAACCTGTCCTTCAGGTGCAAAGATTCAAGTGCATCGTGCACCTAAAAATAAAATACTTTATTTTATTTCTCAAAAGAAGCAGAAAGCACAATTGTAAAATATCAATGGATGGTCACTTTTGCATAACCACAAATTCAACAGCATGCTAGTCTTTACTGAAATATTTATTTTTCAAAGTAATTAAATAAAGACAGAACTGTGATGTGACAGTGAATTTGAATGTGAATGTAAATTCAGGTTTAAAGCTCATCTACAATGCACCAGAGGTGGGTTTACATTCTAATTAATATTGCAAGGAGGAAAACCGTCTCATGTGGCTGTCTGACATGCTGCCCTCTTTTAAGAGATTTTCTCACTGCAAAACTGATCAGATTTGTCCTGAAAGGCACTGACAAATAATATAGCTTAAAATCATACAGATAATATTAAATCTTGCTTGGTTTGCAATTTTTGTTTATTTCAGAGTTTTAAAGTGTAATCTTCTGTATTTTTGTATGATTTATCACAAAAATCCTCATAAGGCCAATGATAGATTTATCTTGTGTTTTGTCTTGCAGCAGAATTAGAATACACAGTGAATATTATTAGAACTGGCTTATTCAAGTTACACAACCACCTGGTCAAATAGCGTCTAATAAATTTGAGAACACATTTTTCTCCCCTTGCTCCTAAAACAGAAATGATGTATTAACATTACTAAAAGGATTTAATTGCTTATTTACCAGATGTGCTTAGATGATCATAATCATGTTAATCAAAATAGCTGCATGAAAAGCAAAACTTAATTAGCATAACTAAAATTATCCAGTACATGTTTTATAACAATCACATCTACCTGTTGGTCAAGTAAGTAAAATAAACTGTCACTTTTCCAATTCCTTTATTCAATGAAGTTGCATATTTGACGTACTCTTAACAGCCAAGAAAGCTGTTGTTTTTGTATAACATAAAGAAAACTGCCTTCTTGATGGTAGCTAGATGGTGTCACTTAATTTGTTGTTAAGATTTGCAATCAATCAAATATTAGTGTTGTTAAAAGCTGGAAACTGCTACCCATGATACCCTGTTTTTTTCAAATGACATCTTAATGACATCAATCTTTATATGACAAGGTACAGTAGATGCTTCATGCTTCAAGATAATTTCAAAACGTAAAGATTTATGTATGAGAATTAAGAAGGATGTATGAGAATATGAAATACTTGAATAAGACATAAAAATAAACAGAACACGAAAAAACCCAAGAGAAATAATATGAATACTTCTGGAAATACTTGGAAAGTTCAATTTCCAAGCACAATAATTCAAAGCATACTGATTAACTTAACCTAACTGAAAAAGACTAAAAGATTTTTAGAGAGATATTTACGGAGCTTATTTTGAAAATGTATTTCCAAAAAAAGGTTCCAACTTCAGTTTTGTAAATAAATGAAAAGTGCGATGTTTTATTTTTTCAAACAAATCACAAAATAAACTAAAATAAAATAGCTATGTAATTTGGTAATGGAAATGATCTATTTTAGTATTATATTGAAAGGCTTGAAATAAAAAATAAATAAAAGCGCTAACCAATTTACTACTGCTGAGATGCTGGATGCAGACACAGCTAAAGCACTGGCATAGAAGATAATATTAATAGCTTCAAATACTTTTTTTAATCTAATCATAATTGGAGGCCCTCAGTGTTGACTTGGGTGTTCATGTCATTGATTTGGGAGTACCATTTAACTGTATTTAGATCTAATTTACACTGTATTCTAAGGATATGGGTTACATCCTGCCAGAGATGTTTATACAGTATGTGCTCGTACATGATTTATATATTTCAGATAATACAACTGTCTGTGTTTGCAACCACATCAATCATGTTGAACATGATAGACAAGGACCCAATGCTAAAAATATACAATGTTCAGAAATTCATACATGGTTCTGACTAAAAGGTGTCATAAGCATAAACTTTAAAATACAGTAACAAAATGTTAGCTATGGTTTTTGTATCTATTAGGCCAACCAAATACATTAGCGATAACCATTGCAAAAGTTGTTTCAAAAGGTAATTATATGTACATAATAATAATAATAAATAATAATAGGTAAATCAGAATCATAATATTTTATATACTGGAGGTAGGTGGAAGTGGGCGTGATTAGGTTTTCTCCAGCTGATATCACCTTTCAACAAATTACTCAAATTCTGGAACTCCTTTCTCGATCTATAGCTGACATTAATTCTGGTCTGGATATCCTTGAAAGCTCTTGGCCCTCAGTTCTGCCTCTGACTTCAGTCCCTCAAGTCTCCAGTCTTTCACTTCCCAATGCTGTATCAGAATTAATTCCAGCACAGCAGGAACCCTAGGCTCTTAGGCTTCAGCTACCATTCATCATCATGCCCTTGCCCCTCATCTGCTTCATTACATCCTTGAAGGTAATGATGTCAATATTTTGTCTCTCCTCTTAGCTCTGAATTTAATGATCAACATATAGTGGACTACAGGGACCTTACAGTTACTCTTAAATCCCATGATCCATGCTTTCTCAAAAGCTTAACTCTTGGCAAGTTCATTCTGGCCTTCTTTATTTATAGAGATGTCTTATGCTCTGTCTATCCTCTTAAACACCGGCATTTGGAATATTACACGTGTTATATAGTTATTTTTTTTGTTCAGTAGGTTGGATCATTATTTTATGAATATCACAAAGCCTTTTCAGAAAAATCAGGAGCTGTAAAAATGCTTCAGCTGTGGGCAACCACATTGTTGACTGGTCTCTTCAACACTGAAGCTGCAGCTTCTTCCTCTTCCTCCACCTCTTCTGCTCCCATGTACCATGCTATTCTACTTCTTTTCATTCTTCTTATCCCCCATCTTGTTCTTCATCCTTGGACAAATAAGAACGGTCAATAAAATTCTTCTGATCCAAACAAATTTATAATAATTTCAACCATTCCTCCTGTTCAGCTAAACTAATTTCTTATCTGTACATTTGTGATGCCCACTCCAGACTCATCTGTCCTGCTGCTCCAAAATGACGATCAGATCCATAAACCTATCCGTATTTCCTTCCTGGAACTTGCTTTTTAAGATCATCCAGATCGCCCTTTTGTCAAGTATCTTCTGGACTGCCTCCAAAACTGATTTTCTACAGTCTTCTCAAGAATCTCAACTTTGTTCTATTCTTGCCAAACCTTTTTTTCCACTACTTCAGAGCCTGACATGGTCGTCAAATTAATTCAAATTGAATGACGGAAAGGGTTTCTTGTTGGCACCTTCCTTCAGCCTCCATTTCTCCCCATTCCAAATCCTATTGGAATTGCTACTTGTAAGCGGTCTGGCAAGACACACTTTATAATTAACTTTCTGCCCATTGAGGTAGTTCTGTCAGGAGTATCAATCACCTTATTCAGCATCATCTGTTTTTTCTCCACTACATTACTCGCAAAGACACCATACTATGCATCAAATAAAAAAAACAAAATAGGTCAGGGCACATCGCTAGCCAAGGCGGACATTTTGGATGCCTTCAAGCTCTTGCCTATCCACCCATCTTTGTGCAACCTTGTATCTAATGAGATGATACATTTTTTCATTGCTCTACTCACCTTTGGTTCTGCAGCATCCCTAAGATCTTTAACTCTCTCTTAGGAGCTCTCTAATGGATTTTGCTTAACACCCACCAAGTATCTTTTCTCCTTCTCTTCCTTAAAGACCTTTTCTTATCTCTCCACCATTAGAACCCTTCAAACTCTCATTAACCAATCTCACCACTCTGTTTTCTTCCCTAGGCATTCCCTTGTCTCCTCAGAAAACTATAGTTCATCACACCATTCTGGTGTTCCTCGGCATCACCTTGGATACAGTCAGATATGAAGTCTGCCTTACTCTTGGCAAGCTGTCTCATTTTTTTCCCTCATCTCTCACTTTGAGATTTCAAATTCCATTACTACATGCAACTTATTTACTCTGCTTGGCCGTTTCAGATACACTATCCATATTATAGTTCAAGGTAAATCTCGTTTCTCAACTTCTGTCTTTTTCTACAGCCATCAAGTCTCTCAATGTCCATATTGCAATATCAGCTGAAGCAGAAGGATATTAAGATGTGGAGTGTTCTGCTTCCTATGATATTCTTCTGTTTATAGATGCTTCTGCCATTGGTTTTACAGGTCTTTTTGATGCCCATATTTTTTTAGTTCCTGACCCTCTAAAATCCAAGATCTTTCACCATCTCTACTCTCAAGCATTATAGTGGTAACATTATGTTATTGGAAGCTTCCCTTCAGCAGATACTGGAAAGCTTGTCAAGACTTGGTGAAAAACAAATGGTGCAAAGTATATAAAAACCTCAGAGGAACACATTATTAATTTGCTACAATTCTGATGATACAGCAATAATTGGGTCCAAATTTAAGCATAAAAAACACATTAACAAACATTTTAAACCTATATGACACACTCTGCAGATTATTTACAGTATGCAATTGGTGGGTTTTAGAGTCCTACTTCTTAAAGACTTGGAAATTCCACCATTCTATCCTTATAAGCCCAATATAGCAAACTAAACACACTAACAGGACACAGAAAATCTGTATCCTAAGAAAACTGAATACTACCCAGCACTAAACACTTCTCTCCAAAACATGGATGTCCATAAGTGAATGGGAGCTAATTTCCCTAATCTAATAATGCTTCACTAAAATAGGAGAGCTCTCTCAGTCCCCAGAGGGCTTAGCACCTATTCATGAGGCAGCGCCTCTCGAAGCAACTTTCAAGGGTGTTCATGTTTTTGATGTTGCTATCTACTTTTAGGGTTCCAAGTGTGGTCTAATCACCCCTTTCCTATACTGTACTAGCCCCAGCTTCTCCCACATCCTGCAACCATCCTCATATAGATTTACAGGGGCAAAAAACAAAATAGAATTTCTTCTTCTTTTTGTCAGACATTTTCTGATTTGAAGCCTTTGGTTTGAGGACATATTTATAAAAGTATCCATATGTTCAAACAAACTCATCTACCTCTCAGTCATGCTTTGTTACAGCATAAAAAAACATTTACATAATGTAAACATAATACTACAAATTATGTTTATGTACATTTTATGTTTTCCCATCCATTAGCAGAAGGTTGCTCATTTGAGGTAAGGGTTGTGGCATCTCAGAAGATATCCCAGAAGCACTGGGTGAAAGGCAGGGTATGTTTCTTTCCACTGTTACATTTTCTTATTGTGCCATTGAATTATATATTAAAAGACAAACTCTTTTTGCTTTCATCTGACAATACTGTATATTTATTGTAAACCTTGAAACGTAAAAACACTGGCTTCAGAAGTAATACGCAACACTATATAAATAAAACAATTTTTGTATTACAATGGAAAGCAGAGGAAACAGACTCAGTGTCAAGGCAGAGGGGTTATAAATAAAACACTTTAACACAACAGTCTGAAACAGCTTGCTGCCTGCTGAAATGATGTACCACTTGGGTATCAACAGAAGACAGAGGCAAACAGAAGCACCAAGGGCCTCAGCAGGCTATTTTATGTTTTATAGTAAGACTGGTTTCTCAAAAAGAACAATTACAGAGTTCCTTATGTATTGAAATAAACAGTAGCCGCCAATGTTAAAACTGGCTTTTGACTTTGGTTCATTTATTACTTGTGTGGGGTTTTGTTAAACCATCATAAATCACATGCTACACATATCCTGAATATCTGGTGAAATTAACAGAGAGGTGATATGTCAGTGCATGAGTCTCAGAGAAACAAGTAGAGGTTAAGTAGCGGTAAATTCCACGCTGAAAATAAAAAAATGTACACAACATTTCTTCAGGATAGCCTTTCTAAACAACTGAAGAAGGCACCATGGCTGAAATTGTTTTTTTCTATTTCACTTTTTGTTGCAGAACTAACCTCCACATCTTGCTTTGCACCATCCTAAATGTTCTAGGCATCAAACTAAAAAAAAAAACATTAACATTTGATTACTTAGTCACAGTCCTTCAGAAACATTTCAAATCAAAATACTCTCTCCAGTGATTGAATTATTTCTTGTTTTGATTATTATCTACTAATCTATATGAACATATCAGCTGTTGTTATTGGTCCTTGAAAAGTGATATTCATTGTGGTCTTATATTTTACTAAAAAAATCACACAAGGTTAATGACCCAAAAAAAACATTGCAAACATAACAATATTTGTTCTCTTTTGTACTGGATACCTTATGCATTGCAAGTAGACTCAACTAAAAAGTTAAAATACTACACATTTTTAAATGATTAAATGGCCTTTATTTCTCTAAAATTCTGAACACAGTATCAGTATGTCAGAATAGAATATTGTCAACATTAACCTGTTACACATGGATCCTACAGTAATACCCCTATTACAGACATATTTTATAGCTTTTCAACAACTGAATAATATTAAATAATATTGAAGTGAATGAAATATTTTAAATTGTGTAAAATATTTTATTATCTTTATAGGGACTTAATATTTACTCATTTTTTCACTTCAAATTATTATTTTAGAGTTCAGCTAAAATATATTCATCTTTGCTCACATTGTCCTGTATTTGGTTTATCATTATATACCAAAACAATGTTAATATTTGGTGTGATGTAATTAGTGGAGTACAGCAAGGATCTATACTAGAACCACTGCTCTTCTTGATTTATATCAATGATCTTGATTCTGGAATAGTTTGAAAAACTAGTCACATTTGCATATGATACCAAATTTGGAGTATCTATAAATTAAAAAAGGTTTAGATAAAATTCCTGATTGGTCAAAAACCTGGTAGATGACGTTTAATGTAGACAAAGTGCAGAGTACTACTGCTTGTAGGTAGTAAAAATGTAAACTATAAATGCAAAATGGGAAGCACTGACCTAGAAGAAGTTATGAAAAGAATTAAGTATTTATGAAGATGCATTATTTGGATATACAGTGCACTAATAAGTCCTGTACACTAGTGTATACACTAGTGTATTGTGTACATTGTTGGTCACCACAATATAGAAAATATATTTCTGCTCTGGAATCAGCCCAGGTAAGAACAACCAGATACATTCCAGGGCTTAAGGTAATTTCCACTAATAAACAGAAAGAACAGAACTTACTTTATCTTGAACAAAGATACAAAGAAGAAGATGAACAAAGACTGAAGGGGGCGCTGACAGGAGTCAAGTCAAGTTCAAGTTTATTGTCATTACACTCATATACATGGTATATGGTATAACGAAATGCTATTTAGCTAGCTCTCGGACATAAGTAGTACAAAGAGAAAACAACAACAACAATACAATTGTGTAGCAAAAGAAAGACAAAGACAACAGGCAGTGTGCAAAAAACAACAACAGACGATGTGCAAAAAAACAACAACAGGCAATGTGCAAAACAACAAAAAGGTAACAGGTTATGTGCAAAAAATATGCATCAACAGAATAAAATAAAGGGATAGAAATTATGGGGAGTGAGCTTTTGGCATGTATGGTAGAGGTAGATTTTCAATGTGTATTTGGGTTTTTGGTAAGAAAGAAAGGAAGAAGGCACTGTGAGGTTCAGATCATAGGTGAGAGGTGAGGTGAGAGTGAGAGTGAGAGAGGCTGGGAATTTAACAGTTCAATAGTACAGGGGTAAAAACTGTCTCTGAGTCTGGTAGTCCGGGCCCGAATGCTCCGGTACCGTTTTCCAGATGGTAGCAGATCATAAAGTCTGTAGCTGGGGTGTGTGGGGTCTTTGATTATGCTTAGAGCTTTCCTCAAGCACCGTCTGTCATAAATGTCCTGGGGCATTGACTAAATTAACAAAGGAGTCTTCTTCATAAAGAACAGTGAAACACAAAGAATAGGGTGCAAGTGGAAAAAATGTGAAGTGCATTAAAACCAAGGATGCACCCAAAGGTTTGTGGAGATATGGAGTAAGCTTGTGTACATGCTGTTGAAACTGACACTCTGGAAAAACAAATGAATGAGAATCTTGAACCCCTCATTTGTAACTTTTCTTATCTTTTTACAGTAATATATATTTCCCTAGTGCCGAATTGTGTAGGCAGCTCCATCCTGCATGAATAATTTAACAAATTACTCTATTTGATGTATATCAGTGACAGACTGAAGATTTATTTTCGCTTTTCACATTTCCCTGTGGAAATATAAACTTTTTTCCTATTCAAATGTACTGTAACAATCGCCTTGAATGAACTGTGCATCACTTAATGTTTTGTATCGTCAGAGGATTCATAACTATCATACTATACTTGATATTTTGGAAAAGTAATGCCTTTTAGGATTGTCAGCATTGTTTTATGACCTACATTACATATGCTACATATGCACATTTATTTTGCATATATATACATAGTATTAAGTTAAAAATAAACTTGTGCTTTCAATCATATTCTTGTATCATGTTCCACATGGTATAGTGTATGTTTCTCTGTTTTGACTGCTCTGAATCTTGTAATTTTTCTTCCATTTTCATAAAAGAACAGTTTGCTGAAGCATTTCTCCAAAAATAAGTAGAATATTATGAGGAGTATTGAAGTATAAAGTTCACATTTGTTGTTTCTGAAGTATTAATAAATATTGCTTACCCCTGTATACTTCCAGGTACTTAGCTTTGAATATTCAGTTGCATCTCAGCTTTGAGAAATGTTGCAGTACAGGTACCTAAAGAAAGCCAGTACTAAAATCCACAATACAGAGAAATAATAAAGAAGTAAGAAATGTATTAACTGGAGCATAGACTTATATTTAATTATTATTACTGCTACTATTAGTTTTTACAACATTTTGTATAATTGAAAACATAAAGAAAGCAGTACATAAACTACATGTTTATGTAGTCACTCTAAAAAAGCTGACCCATGAAAGAAAAATTAGCAGAGCAGCTCCATGAGAAGAGCTCAAAGAAGCAGGATCAGCTGAGGCAGATCTGAAGTCAGCTTCACCTGGTCAGCTACTACAAGACAGCTTTACAAGGTTACATCAATTTGGACAGCTCCAGAAGGGTAGCTTGACCTGAATAGTTCAACTCAGTTAACTCCAGTAAGCCAATCATGTCTATGTACTGGAGCCATCTTGGTATCTTAAGATACTCTGGCGGAGTGCCAGTTAACTGGGAAACATTACAGTACCTCATCTGCTCTGAAATTTGGCTCAACCAGGGAAGATCTGTCCATATTGCTCCACCTTGCTTGGTATCTCAGATAAAGAATAAGTGTAAGCAGAGTGTTTGATATTTTCTTCCTTTCAGGGTAAAACATGCTATGTAGCATTTAACTTTTTTGAGACAATATTTACCCTCTTATTGTATAGTAAAAATAACTGTCAAATAAATGGGGCTCACCCTGAAACCCTGGTACCAGCATCAGGTTGAGAAATGAGTTGAGATTAATCCAGTTGTGTGTTTCTACATGGAAATCCACAATAACTGAATTAATATTTTAGTTTTGATGCAAATATCATCTTCAGATAGAAGAAATTATTATTTGGAAAATATGACACACGTTCTTTTTGTCATTTCATAAATTAATGAATCATCAACTGAATTGTTGTGTGGCAATTTAATGCTTACATTGAAAATGAAATGAGATTGCAATACAAATAGTTAATTCTAAGAGTATTTTTGCACACACATACTATTGCACCACGTAAGCAGCTGGTCAATCTATCTAACAATACAGCCACTACTGATAAAAGAGCAGTGCTATTTCCTGTCCACCAAAAATGTACTAAACCTCACAAGTGTGGTACCGTATGTGTGCATTGTGAGATGCTGCAGACTGCTGTCAGGGATGAATCATGCCCCCACGTGAAATCCTTATTTTTTACCTCCTGTCATCTGTCAGGGCAGTGACCATTTCTGGACAGCTAATGTTTAAAATAAAATCTCACACAAATCCAAAATAATGGTGAAGCGCATTTGATGTAGCTGAGCACAGGCTATATATATTAAATTACAGACAAAACACTGAAATGTGTTAGAAAAAAAATCATAATCAATTTTAAACTGGGAATTAAAAATGAAAGTGATGAAAATGCCAGGTAGAAAAAAATAATTACCTTGAGTTCCCTAGCTTCTAAACTACTAGATACTTTAAATATATTTTAAAACACAACACAATTGCAAATGCTAACAGTTCAACAACAAAGACTGCATTACCTGAAATATGTTTCACATCACACATATCAAAATCAAATCAAATCAAAGTTTATCAAATGCACAACAATACAGCGTGCAGCAGTAGTTGCTCGCAATTAAATGTCTTTTCTGCAAGCTCACAAAAATCATAAGAATCACAAGAATCACAAAAATCACAAAAACTTCAAAATCACAAAATTGAGGTTACGAAAGGTTACATAATAATAGATGTAATAAAAATTGAATAAAACTCGATATGAGTAGAGCTGGTATGTGTCCATGGTGTATGCAATATATACAAGTAGTGCAGTTATGCTGAATACAGTGGAAACTGTGTGTCCATGTAGCCATTACAGGTGATTTTCTATTTAGCAACCTGCAAGCTCCCATTTGTCCTTCGTACATATTTAATATTAAATACATAATATTTACATTTAAAATACTGATAGGATACCCAGTGGTTCAGCTACTAAAAACATTTGCTCAGAGAGCCCCTTTGAGGTAGTTTGCTGGCCAGTAAATGACGCGAAGCTTGGGGGATGAAAGCCAGTTAAGCTGCCTCTACAACAGCTGAAGTAAATAAAAATAAAGACATTCCACATTTATATGTCCATAGTATTGTATCTTCCCCACCACAGTGTTAGGTTGAGTTGAACAACAGCTGAATTTAAATAAATTGTGAGACTAAAGAAAAGATACATTTTACAGTATATCTTTATTGATGTTATACTACCAGTTAAAAAACTGAAACCTCCCACCAAAAAATGTTAGAACTGAAATTATTATGATAAACCAAATTGAAATAGAAAATTTAATCCTGTTATGAGTAAACAGTTAAGTATTCCTTATGTAAAGTTTTAAATCATAATATAATTCATCTAGGTGAATTTTCTTCTCATACTGTATGAAGTTGTGTTAAAAATCTATGGATTTAATATTACTCTAAAGTTCACAAAATGTCATAGATCTATCATAAATGTCACATAACTCATTTCATGTTGCTTTTGACCATACCAGAGGGAAACAAACACGTTTCTTTAAACTTTTTAAATTGTGAATTTATGAGGGTGACATTATTGGAGTCAAAATACTAAAACTAATATTTTGCAGGAATGTTGTATATTAACAAATTGAGGAATGGAATTAAAAATCACTACATGCAGAAAGAAAAATATTTCAAATCTTTTTATGAACTACTGTAGACATTTCGAGAATATCTATTTTGCAAATCCTGTTGTGTCTGTTTTCATTGCAATGGATTAATGGCTAGATCTGATTTATCAGGTGCTTTTTGTTTAACTTTGATTCAGATCACAATTAATGTTTTCTGCCTCTAAGAAATTGGCTGTATGAAAATGTTTTTTCCCAAAGCACTAAATGGTTCTAATGTTAGTACTTCCTTAGCTGAACACTATAAGAATGTTTTCTTTAGAATGCATAGAATATATTTATAGGTAAAAACAATAAGTTGAGGTTATTGTATTGAGGAACTTAAACTGTGAATTCAGTTTAACATATCTAAGTTCAGAAAACTGATCAGAATATCTCAGGTTTTGAGTATTATCTGCGCTAATCAATGAAAAAGAATGAAAAGAGAAACAGCCCACAATATACAGTACATCTTACAACATAAAACAAAAACAGTTGGATCTGACAACTTTCAGACTTGCAATTTTACAAAAAGATCACAGTTATAGTCTAAATAATGGTATACTGTACACCATAGAACATCATTCATTTCATTCCTCTTTCCTTGAGCTTATTTGTACAGTTGTAACAGTATGACATTGAAAACAGATTAGAACACTTTATCAGGTTCTGTGAAACCCACCATTTAAGCTTAATGAGCAGAGATGCAAAATAAGCTCTATCAGCAAATGTGATTCTGCCAAAAGCTTCACTAATGTTACTTTCAATTTGGAACAGAGTTAATAGCTAAGTGCACTTTAGGGCCCTTGAGATCTGACACAGCTGTTGAATGTTTTAAAATAATTGTTTTCTTTTTTTCGTTTGATGTGTTTTGTTTCAAAACCTAATGTTAATTTGTTGATCATACAATTACATTTATATTTCAATGAACATGTACAGTATACAGTACCTGATAGAAATAACCTGATACACAGTACATCTATCTGTTTCAACATTTTGGCTGGATAAGGTTTAAAAAAACAGAGGAAGCATATAAACACTATTGTAGTGATCATAGTTCGAATTTAGTAAACATTTAGAAATTGGAACAGTAAATTCCAAGAATGCTTTATGACTACGACGAATAAATCATAACAAATGGTCACATATACACATAGATTTAACAATACAATACTAATAAATGGCAAATTTAACCAAATTTAATCAATTTAATTGTCTATACTGTATATATGATTATATATATATGATCTATTGTGATAGACGTACACATTGAGGGATTATAAGGCTTAATAGCAACAGGTTTAAAATATATTGATTATGGCATGGCTACAAGAATGCCATCGGGTCCTGGAAATAGTGTAAGTACTGTATCTGTAGTACATGTAACACCTTTGCTTCTTCTATGTTAAAGGAATAGTTTTCTAAATATATTTCCTTAGTGTGAGGCATGTTATTGATTTGTTGTTTTGAATGAAATATTTGAGTGAAATATTCCATTCATTTTTATATACTATAGCACCTTTCACGACAAGGTTGCCCCAAGGCACTTAACAAAGCTGCGTGACAGTACAATACAGAAAAAGAAAAAGCCAGAAGACAACAGAGGAGAAGAACCAAAAACTCTTCTGAAAGGAGAAAAAAAACTGTAGGAATCCATGGTCAACTGGCTGCCCAAACCCTCTGGGCATGCTAACATTATACAATTCTAAAAAAAGTACTAGTATTAATTTATACATATTAAGCATTTTATCTAAAATTGAAAAAACAAAAATGCATTTTTGCCTTCATTAAAATATTTTTCCACTCTTGCCATTTATTGTAGTCCTTTATTTTATTAGTAAACAGTATTAAAACATTTGGGCCACTGAATTTTGAAATTTAATTTACTTGTGGGATGAATCTGTTTTTTTATTTCAAGCTGAATCTTTGAATAGCTGTATTTAGTTATCTGATGATTATAGATCTTCATTATCCCATTCTACAGGAGAAAACACAGTTGATCAGTATGATCAGTTCAGTTGTTGTTGGTATTTATCTTGTGTCTTTTTCACAGCTTCCACCTGCCCATGAAGGGGGCATGCAGATCACAGACTGGTTGACAGGACACCTGGAAACACTGGAACAGGATCCAATGCCATTCAGCTCCAGATAGTGTAAATGGAGTGCCTAGTGGGGAAGAAAATGGCATTCACATGGAGTCAAATATTAGTAAGAGTCCTGTCAGATGGCTCAGCTTTCAGACCACACAGATTGAATCTGTCTGTTGTCAGAAGGTTTGCAGCTAATTATTATTTACCTCCAGATCCAGCTATAAGGACAGCACAACTGCTATTATTCTTCTCCAGCACCAGCTGGAAGGCCAGACTATGGCCATCATTTTCCTTGCTAGCTTGGGCTAAAGGGCAGTGTTATATACAAGCTATTTTCCAGTAGTCCTTCGGCAAGAGCTCTATTTTTACCTCCAATGTGTGCTGTGGTTTAAGCTAACTTTTACAATAGGACAAGACTAATATAAATAGCCTTATGTTCTACTTTAACTCTTGCATGTGTGGTGTGGCTGTGCTTGGTGGTGTCTCTATTGTGGGCTCCTCCACACATCATCACAAAGTTTTTCACCATTTTTCCTGTGTGAAGATTTTTTTTTCTTTTCTAGTGTATCATAACATGATGCAGTTTTGAATGTTAACCTCACTTTTGCATGTATAAATTCCCAAGAACAAATTTCCTACCCTTGGCGTGTTGTCACTTTTTAAAACATTTGATGCTGAGGAGATAACATGGAGTTTAAAAAGGAACTTAAAACCTTTAACATTTTCTATAAGGATTTATCACATGCTATAACATCACATGTTAATCAGCTTGTGTTGCATTATCATTAACATGTGGGGGAGAAAAATGTGTTCTTTATAAATTATTTTAATATATCTTAAGATTAAAAACAGGTATTTAAAAAGCACACAATTTTATAAAACCCATGAAGATTTTTTAAATTATTAAAATGCATATCATATAATAATTATGATATTGTAGCATTTGCAGGTTATTTTCAGTCGTGATTAACCAACCAAGCACTAGCTTTATTTGTTAACAACCACTCAAAACCAAACACAGGATCTACACACACATGACGAGACTGATGGAACACGTACACATAATTAGGGTGGTAATTACCTAACAACACACTATACTTTTACAGGACTACACAGGGCACTAGAATTACTAGGACATTATTTACACAGGTAGGGTCAGCCGCTGGTCATCGTGCTGACCCTCAGACTCTCCCCGGCTACCACTCCCAGCATGCCCAGCGGTACTACGAGCGCCTAGGGGCGCTTCCTCCTCACCACCAGGCGAGGTCGTTACAATATGCATAGACAGTGTTAGAGTTTCAAATCCTTTCATACAGTATATAATCTTCAAACTCAGTACAAAGGTGAAAACAGTCACATTTGAAAAAGCAAAGTACAAGTATAATTTTGTTTCAAGAAGATGTGTATTTCACAAACAGAATATATATCAACAAATTATAGAATTGCACATTGTGGTACAGTAGGCAATGAATTTCAACTCAACAGGACTTGAGGCAACAATAGATAGTATGCTTGAAAAGTACATTGAACTGAAGAATTCTTAACTGTTTCAAGAAGTTGAACAAAAGTCAAGTGTGATTCTGGGTATTGTTGATTGTTTCTTATATGATTTCAGTGCTAGAATGGTAAAACACCATTAATACGTCAAATTAAATAGTATTCTAAATATTTTTTTAAAATATTCTTTCAGAATGTGACAGTTTTATAATATTTTCTAAAATGTATTTAAGGACATGTGTATTTAAAACGTATTCAAAAAAGAAGTATAAAATATTCTACAGAATATACGTGAGACGATAGCCCAGAGCTAACAGTGTCAAGAAAAAGATAACTGTAATAATCTGAAAATAAAAATGTGATTACTAAATCTCCAATGGAAAGTTCTTTTTTTAATGATACAGTCCATTAAAATTTTAGCATGGGATTTTACCATCTTTTAATCCTAAGACTTGAAATGTAGGCGTTTTCTCTTTGGCTCAATAATGACGTAGTAGACAGAAGCTATTGCTCTCTGCCAAGTCCCATTTTCACTGCTGAGATAATTAACTAAATTAAGGACAATCTTTAATTGCAAGTGTTATTTAGCTTAAGGCTTTGCAATGCTTGATTGCTCAAAAATGGAAAAATATGTAGTTAAGGTGTTAGAAATAATAAGACTAGGGAATACATTCTTTTCTACAAACAGAACACACTTTTATAAAGAAAAAAATATGCTCAAATGTCATTATGTCACTTGGAGTGCTTATCGTTTGAATTATGTATCATGTAACAATTACTGAAAGTGGATTTATTTATTTTCTTATATAGCACAGTATTTGCAGATGTACTCCTTAAGGTAAGAATTAAAGGTGAGTTTAAACATCAGTTGTGTCATAACTGATGTGTCATATTTGAAGAAAATTTCAAGTATAGTTTGTGAAAGTGAAAAAAAAAGTTATTTTAATCAAGCTGTCATTACAATGTGAAACAGAATTTATTACCTTAGCTTTTGCTCAGTAAAGTTTCAGATGAAGATGTCTGTCATTTTGTCTAGGTTGTATTCATTCCTTGTTTTCTTTCCATGTCAAATGAGACTCCAGCTCACTGTACACTCTAATTCAGGGTTACTCAACCTGAGGTTTCTCCAATCCATTCCATCACACAATTCTGCTGAAACCTGGTCCTTGATACAGAATATAATTGACAAAGAGACTTCTTCAGTAGCTTTATCCAAGGATAATGTGATTACAGAACATACACACTCTCTGAATTACAAAACAATCGACTTTGCCTGTGACACAAATCCACCCTGTAGAAATGTTGTCTAGATTCTATTTAATCTATTATTGTTTCCAGAATAAAGTATATTAAATGAAAAACATTTTTATATTACATAGGTTGTGTTTAGAATAGAATAGTAACCAACTCCCATCAATGTATAAAGTAATTATGAATAAAGAATAAAAAATTAAATTTGACATGGAATGTTTTAAGGAAACTGAACTCTTATGCAAGTCAATGACTGTGTAAATGGGTTGATTTACTTTGACAAAAGTTACTGGCTTATGGGAAGTGATCAGTGGGTTTAGTAACATGTAAGATTTCAAGTCAATAAATATAGTCAATAGTCAAGTCAATAATTATATTAAGATACATTTGATTCAAAAGCTTCAAATAGAAGGTCTGAAAGATTGAATCATAATGGATTTGTTCATAATGTGTGCTCTTCGCATTTGAGTAACAGCAATACAATGTTTGGATACATATAAAAATAATTACAATAATTTCAGTGCTGTTGGACAATTTAGTATGTGATCATTAAGAAAATGCAGTGCAGACGAAATTTAGGTATTTTCCTCAAATTCAGGGAAAGACCAGTAGATAAACTGAAGTAGTTACTTGTATTCTAATGGGACTTTGCACAGAGCTCTTCACTACATATTAATAATTTGATTTCCATCTCCTTAAGCAGTCTATAGAATGATTAATAACCATCACCTAAGGCTGTGTGTGGTTAGTTTTGTTCCAAATGACACTTTGAACCTTTGGTATTTCTTGTATCCATTACAATATTTAAAATGTATTTTCCTTTAATTCAATAAATATTCACAGCAATCCAATGATAACACACCAATTCCTGATAGCCCTCTAGCAGGAATATGTAATACATTTCCTCTTACATGTTAAACAGTGATTTATTAATTACATTTTCCTATGCATTTCAGACTTTTATTCACTGTTATTAAAACAGATAAGTTGTCTAACAAATTCATATTTAATTGAAAGTATATGCTATCTATTCCTATTCCTATATGTCATCTTAAAGGAGAGGTAGTTCACTTCACAGTTAATGCTTTCATTTTCAGTACTAAGGTATTAAAATATTTAAAGAAAAAATCAATTCAACCCCACAACCCACTTACAATAGCTATCAAAATCACCAATAAGCAATTTTGTATCTTCTTTTGGTTTTCATGTTTCTGCTCATGTACAGTATAATCAATAGTATCTATTTCTTGATCCCATGTCAGAGTCTTGAACACAGCACTGGGTGAATTATCAAATTGACCTGTAATCTGTTGATTACAGATCCAAGGATTTCCAATTCCATCTTTTTCAAAACAACTGGATCACTGAAATGGAAGTTCTGGTCCAGAGGTTAGAGTACTATCTACTGTTCCCCAGTGTTCCACCACATAACAACAGCAACCTGATTTTTGTATATTGTAGGTCTTTATACTACTATTAGTGGTGATGCTAGTGTCATACAAACAAATCCAATAGTAAGAGTGACGCAAAATAATTATGTCTCCTTAAGTGCTGAATACTGAGCACTTACAAAAGTTACACAAAATCACAATTGCAGTCAACAGATTTGAGAAATACTAAAATGTTAATGTTCTAGCCTGAGGATTTTTGGATTCTAGAATTGATTAGACTAAGTGTTAGCATTATTCAGACTTTACCAACAGGTTAAGTTAAATAGAAAAGTCAACATAACACAAAACCAAAATATACAGTAGATGTAAACTGCTGTAAATATTCCTATGTTCAAACAGTGCATGTTAGCCCATTTTGTGCTGCCCCACTTGTTTTACATTCTCTAGTATTACACTATGCAATCCAATACTTTATGATTCCTCAACCTCATTAATAAATAGATCTGGATATAAATCAGTTCATCACAATTCACCAAGCACCTTTTTATAGCAACAGATTTTATTCACATCATTTGTCTTCTTTTTCTTACTTTTTACTTGGATCATTTCTCTTCTGTTTCCTCTGCGAATAAACCTCTTAAACTAAATAATCCTATCCATCAAATCTTCCCTTCCACCTGAATTCTCTAAGGTTTCCACATCCTGTTTGTTCTTTGGTTTGTACTTGTAGTATTCTTCAGTAAATCAGGTCTTTCTTACTTGCTGCATAGTGCACATGCTTCTTATTTTATTCTCATCTAATTTGCTCAAACTGATGAAAAGTTTCAATTTAAATGTGATGTTTGTGAGAAAAATGTAGCACCACAATGTTTTTTGTGATTTCATATTTAATTAAATTAAATTGCACAAGAGATGTCCTTAACATGTAAATATACCCAATAATTTTTGTTAATTGACAACAGGTCAGTGAGCTGCAGCTACTGTATCCTGTCTTTCTTCATACCCTGTTAACTGTGCAAGGGGAATTAAGGGGCAATCACTGCAATATTGTAAACGATGTGTTGTTTCCATACCCCTAGCAGGGGTATTGTTTTAAGTAAATAGTACATACAGTAAATGCTGAACAGGAATGTATAGATATAGACCAAATGAAGAAAATACTAAAGCTTGTTCAGTAACTGTCTGTGTTCTGCTGTTACGGGGTTTACCCAATCCTGTAAAAATTCAATGAGTACCAGAGATGCTCTTTAAAGTGCATAAACAACACTTTCACAACAGCACCGTAATATATATGATATCAATGTTTTTTATGTGTAAAATGAGTATTTTGTGAGTTTCTCAGTAATGTTATGCAAGTTTTTCACTGAGCGTTTTATTAATGTTTTATTTTTGAACACTTCTTGTTCTTTTGGTTTCACTTCCTCTGCAATTAATTATAACATCAGTAATTTTAGTTATTTGTTGTTTATCTATAATATAATATTTATTTGCAGTGTAAAATGATACTTCCTATCATACAGTATTAAACCATCACTAAGACATGTTTTAAACTAAGATGTTTTAAATAGACACAAAAAGATGTAATGATTAAAATCCATAATAGGGGCTAATATACAGTACCAACAAGCCAAAGCCAAAATATGGAGTGAAGGTCCATGTCTGGGGGTATATTTACATTTTCAAAAGAATTGTGGATCATTTTAAGTACCAACAAGCCAAAGCCAAAACATGGAGTGAAGGTCCATGTCTGGGGGTATATTGAGAAGAGGCCCAGGACCTCTTTTCATTTTCAAAAGAATTGTGGATCATAACTTCTTCAAAGAAGTCATAGTCAAGCAACATGCTGTACTGTACATAATAAACATGATGTATCTAGACACCAGGTTGTTCTGAACAATGATCTGAAACACAGCAGCAATGCCAAGTATTAAAGCAGAGGGAACAAACTGGGTGAAAACACCAGCAGTGTCCCCCGATTTTAATCTAGTAGAGACGGTTTGGCACTCCTACAAGCAAGTTCTGTTATGAACTGTAGAGTTGACTAAACAAATTTGCAAGCTTTATATTAACAGACTTCTTTATGTTCTTCCAAATAAAGTGCAACACTGGCAATTTGGGATGTAACTCCATACATGTATAAGAAAAGCTGTTATAATATATTTCTCTTTTAAATTATCAGTTCATATAATGTTAGGTTGAAGCCTCTGAACTTTTGTAAGTTTGTGAACAATTTAATTAAACATGTAAGTGTGAAGATATTTGTGTTAATGAAAATGGAAAAGAAATGCCTATTCATGTTTATTTTGTTTCCCTTTTATCATTTAGATTGTGAAACCAGATTGTATAATTATCATTAAGACAAAATATAAATCATTGAGTGTCTCCCTAACCAAGTACTATAGTTTTTAATTTCATGAGCTGAATACATGGGCATACAAACTACATTTCCTGACGTGCCACATACATTAAAGAAATCTGTGAAGTAGTATCCATAGATATCCATGCTGTACATCAGCTACAGTATAGTATAAGCATCGTTCTTGTAGACTGCATAAACCTAGATGCAGTTAGTTACACCACTGTTTTGAATGTGATCATCAAAATTATATTAAAATGTTTTGAGCAGTCATACCGTATGTCAGCAACAAATTGCATTTTTAACAATTTAAATGTAATAATCTGAATCTAAATATAGTGCAGGCTTTTATCAGCTACAGTGAATCTTACAGTAAATTATTCAAATTGGCACTCAAAAACTTTTATTCTAATCTGGCCTTTTTTGTTTGTTTTTTTGCATTTATTTGTTTATGAATTAGATGTTTAAATAAACATTTAAGACTATACATATTTGTCTGACAAGCACACACAGTACTCTAAGAATTCACTGCAGGGACATTTGCAATATTAACAATTTCAGTTGTTTTGATTACTTTATAGTCCATGAAATTAATTATTTTCTGAGAATTTCTGTGAAACCAGGCACATTTAAAAAATGAGGTCAGATCCAGACATGGCATCCATTCATAGTATGTAATTCCCTTTAAAGAAAAAGTATAGCCACATTATATTTTAAAATGGTAGCTATGTATTTTATGTCCATATAACGTTACATTTTCAAGGAATGTGAGTATTAGAGTAAGAAAAAAACATCAAATTAAACTATCTTTTCTGTATCATCTATTGATCTTTTTTGACCAGTGAAGGATAGAATAAAGCATGCTGAAAAGAACTGTAGTATACTGCAGTGTACTTTCTGCAGACACAGATGTTGACATGCATTCTAAATATCTGCATCTGAAGCCGAGATGTGTCACAAGGGACTAATAGAGATCTAAATAACCTTGGTGAAGTTTACAGTTAATGAGACCAAGCCACAGTAGGGAACAGACAAGGAGATTAGGTCGCCAAGGGGTGGTGGGACTTAACATTAGGCTTCTGAGTCTGGGAAACTGCAAGCGAAAGGCTCAGAAATCATATTGTACAGTATATAGAGATTAACACTCAGGTGGAGTAAAATTGGGTTAGTAAAGAATCGTCCCTGTTATATGGTGCTTTGACTCCCAGAATCAGTAGGTAGCTGAAAGCCCCTGAACAGGGGATCTAAAACAACAATACTCTTGGAGGAAAGTATAATGTCAGGAAGGCTCTCATCCCATTACACTGTAAGTATATTCCCTAAGGGTAGTCCAGGTCAGGTGTCTTGTCTTGAAGTGTACAGTCTCTGGGAAATTGTTAGACTCTTTAGGTATAATCTTCCCTTTCCGGTAACTAAAGCTGGGCAACAAAGGACTGTCAATTAAAATGATCCTGTCACAGGTCACAGAATCGCCACTATCCTAAAATTGCTATCAGACTGTTGCTAACCTTGTGATGACTCTGGGCTATCTTCCACTCCATTATAGTACATACATTTGACAGTTTATGCAATAAATACAATATATTTGTCTATGATTGTACCAAAGATTGAGCAGAGACCACTCAAGTTTTACAATCGGACATGTACTGTACATGAACTCTCAATGACAGCTACAGTAGGAAACACTGCTTATACTGTATATTACTATTTAGACAATCTATGGATTTCAAAATCACCCAATACAATGTTCATTACGGCCAGCAAGGAACAATAAGGAAATCTCATGTAGGATCAAAATACTAATGCAGTGTTCACCATAATGTTATGAAAATGTATGAATATTCTAGATTAAAAAAATCAGACTGTCCTTTGAAGATGGTTACATCATATTGAAACAGTGGCCACAGGCCCTGTACGTTCAATTTTGTGCTTCAGTTGCAAGACAAATATAGAAAAAAGGAAATACATTTGAAATACTGTGATATAGTATGTCTTGCTTATTCAAGAATGAAAAATAAATACAACAGTTGTTCTGTATGAAAGCAATATCATCCCATGGTAGCATACCCTCACCAGCCTGCAAGATTTATTTTCACAGGCCAACATGATAAAAAGTTTAATAAAACAGATGTTAAAACAATATACAGTACATACCAGCATACAGAAGAAATCCACTGTTGAGGCAGTAAAATTAATCAAAAGATTGTTTTAGAATTGTTAATCTATGTGTTATTGTGCTTGTATGTGGGTATTAGAATTGATTTGGGAGCAGGTAGCGCAACATATAACCAAAACCATTTCTAAGGTCAAGGCTGTGTCTTAAAGGAAGCTGTGTGGCCAACTGCCTGTTCCTTGAGCACCTGGCAACAAAGCACCATCTAGTGCTTAGGAGTGGATATGGTTCACCCACTCTGTTCACACCAGTGTGAACCTTTCATTCTATCCCCATAAAACAAGTTTGTAAATACACTGCCTGATTGAGGTTGTAGAAAAATATATTTTAAAAAAAGAAATACTAATGTGCATATACTTTACACGTGTTGTATTAATGTGTTGGTAAAATGAGTGATATATTTTGTGCTTTGTGTTGACTATTTTGTAGGAAGTGGAAGGTTTTCAGCAATAAAAGGCTAAATATAACTTAATTCTATTTATAACTTAAGGAACCTGTTTGTAGCTGCAAGACACACTATTGCATTATTGACCATGAATGAATAACTCAGATGTAACCTGCCTCTGCTGGACATCATAAATTGGATCTTTTTAAATTCCTAATGTTTAAGCACTCAACATAACTCTTTTCAGTCATCCATACCAAGGGAGAAATCATCTAGACTGAGACCTTGAGCTCCAGATCACCTGTAAATCATTTATGGATGCCCAACCATTGAGGTACCTGCTTGGTGGAGAAGAGCACTACACCTTGTTGATGCCAAAACCAATTACAGTACTTACCATGATTACTGGGTTTTAACAGGTATTGTAAGGACTTTAACAGGTATTGTAAGGCCACAAACATTTCTCATTTTCTTTGGTCTGCTCTCTCAAGTAGCAGTAGACTACAGACTACAACCACCTGACTACAGACAACATTGTCAGGAAACTGAACATTTTTTCAAGGCTCCAGGTTGAGAGAGACTCCATACAGTACATAACCTGAATGTTGCCCTAAATCTTCTCTATTAACATTATATCACTTAGCTATCTAATTGTGATTGCTCAATCACCAGGATTAATACAACTGGACATTCGTTGACACCCTGAATATAAGATGACACTGCACTTTGAAATGAACCAAATTTCAACCTACCTGTCCAATGTGATTGAACCCTAATCCGTCTTTGTTTTCAAACTGATGGAGAGCTAAGCTCAGCACATTGCTAGGAAGGAATTATTTCCCTTAAAGCTGTCTTTTAGCAATGTCCTAGCAATATCCAACTGAAAGATATTGGACACAGCTGTGATGAACCCAGCTGAGCTCCAACCTTTTCAAATTGCTCACAGAACAGGATTGGCTAGCATGTTCAGGTGAGTACTGTTAATTTTCAATGTTTACATAATGAATTCTGAGCACTCTATTATTCCAAGCTTGTTTAATGAAGTTTAGCTCAATTAAGTAACTTAATATTTACTTTTGTCTGAGAATATGCATGTGATTAATTAGATAAGACTGATTTACCTTATGAGGCAGGTCATAACATATGTCATAGTGATGTATTTCATCATTATTACTGTTTGTAATCCCTGACTGAATCAAAGAATAGTTGAATCTGTATCAAGGCAGAATAATTAATAAATTATATTTCTTTTGCTGGTTTGTTATGTAGTTGTATTAAAAATGTATGATATACAGTATCTTTGAATCCATGTGATGATTTAGTTTTTTTTGTGTCCAGTTGATTCTTGGTAGCCATGAATGTATTTTCCAATTTACTGTTCCAATTTCTAACTGTTCCTGTAGTAAAGCAATATGGTGGTAAGGATCTAATACAAGTGATGTTGGCTGTCACGAAATACTGAAAAAATAACAATTTTTCTTTTCAGTAACAGTTACCAACATCTGATTCATACAGTATATAATTTTTTTTCAAATTGGTTTTGGTCTCAGAAATGCTGGAAACGATTTGTAATATTTTTAGAGAATGTATCTGCTTACAGGAAATAGCCCTAGCATCAGGATTATGGTTTTGATTCAGGGTATGGATGGGATTAAGTGTTTGTTACTAACATAATAAATCCATTTTCTAAAATGTTGAGAAATTCTATTTGTAATCTCTGATCTATGATGTTATAACTGTATGTTTCCATTTTCTTAAAGCATGCTGTGTTTCAATTTTATAATGGCCAGTAGAAGGCAGAAAAGAATTTTGTAAGTACTGTTATGACCCCAAGTGTCTAGGGGTAAAGGGGTGTAACATTTAGGATAATTCTTTTGGAAGCAGGTGGGTTTTGGCGAGGGACTAGGAAGCATGATAACAAGGGTAAGGAACTACAGTGGTGCCAAAGGAGAAAAATAACAAAATGGAGTTGGCTAGGACAGTGAGGGAAAGCTAATCTGACTACAAAAGAAAACCTGAAACACACGGTCTTCAACACCCTAGCTAACCTGCACTGACTACCCAAAACCATACAAGACAAATGGCACTCACCCGTACTAAACTAGTGTACTAATACAAAATCAACTAAGTGTGTAAAGTGTACCCAACAACCAAAACTAACCTTATATACAAAAGTTCACACAAAAACACAAGTGAAACAGGAATACAAATAAGGGAGAACAAGAGTAATCAACAGGAGCAGGGTACAAAGAACACAAAGGTTGAACATGTAACACTGGGGCAAGGTAATGGCAAAACAAGGATGAACACAAAAAAACGAAAGTACAAAGAAACTAACAAAAAACCAACAAAACAACAAAGCCGAAGCTATACAAAAATACACACACACAAAGCAAAACAAACCAACAAATGAAGCCGAAGCAATAACCAGAAGCGAAGCGAAGCGAAGCGATAACCAAAACCAAACAGGACTGAAGTCAAACAAAAGGCCTCTCCTTGCTGAAAACCTCCATGTTATATAGTGAATAAAATGTGTTCTGATTGGCTGAGAGCTAATTGATGATGACGTCATACTGAAAGTGTGGTGTAATGGTGGGCCAATGTGGAAGGGAGAACAATCAAGGGTCAGCAGTGTGGACATACAGTAACAGAAAAAACACACACAGAACACACACTGGGATGTAACAGTACAGTAGGTGTGTTTGTAGCAATCAGTATTGCAATTATTTATGTACGTTTTATTACTGGGGAAGGTGAAAAATATTATAGACTAATTCTACATATTTAAATAACATTTTTGACCAGATGCTTCTAAGCAAGGACAGTATGGTGATAAAGGGGTTAACATTGTTGTCTTATAGCACTGCGGCCCTGGGTTCAATTCGAGACCTGGGGTGCTATCTGAATGGAGTTTGCATGTTCTCCTCAAGTTCTCATGGGTTTCCTCTGCTCTAGTATCCTTTCACAGTCCATAAACATACTGGTAGGTTAATTGGCTGATGGGGAAAATTGGCCCTAGTATAGGTGTCTGATTTGTTGAATAATCTAATATTATTGTCACATGTCCATCAGTGTCCGGGATTATGCTAATTCTGAAGCTTGAAAAAACAACTGTGCAGGAGGCTTTTTTTCTTGTTGGGTGGGGTCCTGGAATACACACACTAGAGGCTAACAGGTCAATGGTGTTTGTACTGCATATACAGCATATATACAGTATACAGTATATATATATATTTATTTCAGGATAAAACAGAACAAGACACACAAATGGACTTCCATGGTTTTACAAGGCAACTTTGAACTGATCCCATCATCTACTTTTTTCTCTCAGGAAAATTGGGAACAGGCAATGATGCTAGAAAACATCCTATATCTGTTTTATTCTTACTATTAAGACATTGTTGCTAAGTAACCCTAAGTAAAATGCAAATTTCTCCTGGTGCTTCTGAAATTTGAAAGCCGACTGGTTCCAGCCTCAATGTCAGACTGCTCTTCAAAATAGTGTTTCTGAGATAATAGGTTCATTCTTGTTCTTGTTTTAACCAAATTATGCTCGGAGCAGGGGGCAGCTCAATAGCATAGCAGTGACTTGTTCCCTTATTTATGTTTAAATATCTGTAGCAATAAATAGTGTGACACTGTCCCTTTAGGTAGTTATCTTTGTTTACAAAGAAGCACCATTGTACTGCTTTGTAATTTGATTTTTCCCCAATTTTTCTGTAAAGCCAACATTTTTGTCACACATCATTGTAAAGTCCCTGGCACTGTATTCACTGAGATTGGAGTTGATCAGATATGGCACATGGTGTGTGAACAAGGCTAGTTGTAAATGTGGGAGGAAAGACAATATAAAATATAGAATCCATGGAAACTGATCTAGAACTGCTGGCAGTTACTGTATATGGTTTCAAAGCCAGCATTTTTGTCATGAAGTAATGGAGAAAAATAATCTGCTAAGCAGGTTGCTAACTAATTTAATTCCAAAGCTGGATACCTTATTTTACAGAGGAACACCTTGTTTTTTATATTTCAATTCTGTTGTCCCACAATTGTATAGAAAGAGAAAATTTTACAATCTTACCTTTTAACTGATATCTAGTATCAAGCTTATATTGTACCCATTTAAGTTGTCCAGATCATAAAATTGTAGTTTTCAATAAAATCTTATTTAAATTAAAATTGGCAGCAGAAAATTGTACTTTTCACAATATATAAGATTGCCCATTATTATTCCTATGTTTTAGATAAATCACAGTTTCAGAGGAGAGTTTGAAAGCTTTTGGAGAAAGTAGGTCAGACACTCATTTAGGTTTGTGCAGGAACAGATTTGCTATTTCATGAAGGATGGTGCATGTCATGATTTATGATCAATGGCTAAACAGTAATTAAAAAGACAATTTTTGATGTTTTGGAAAGATTTTATTGGATTGCGATAGACTTGGAGCATTTACTTTACAAACCTAAAGTGGTAAGGTTTCTGGCTTCTCAAATTTCAGATTCATCTTTTAATTTAGAGGTTTTAATTGAGAATGCACAATATAAAAAATCTATACTATATTGTACCCATGTCAGGTTTGAAACCTGTTTTTCTAAACTATTTTTCTGCAATTGGGGTCTATAAATTGTGAATAAAAGTGGATGAGTTTGCCGTATTGATTTATTAAGAAATGTATTTATTTATTTTTATTGTCGCTGCATGGTTGATAGCTGATTGATTTGAACAGTTTGAGTTAAAAAGGTAGAAGGTTAAGACATGATATGATTTTGAGATGTCATTTTAATATTATTATAATTTTGAAGACACCTTATGCTTTCAATAATTCTGTTGAGTTGGTAAGTTAATTTTTTCCAGAATACACATTAATTTCATGACCAGTTCTCAATTAGAATATGACCAGTTTGTTTTAATAAAATGAACCAGTCTAATATGACAGTACATATATCACCCTGCAATTCAAAACTGGCAACCCACTGAAGCTTGCAGCTGTGAGCCTGATCAGCACCTGGATGGGAGACCTCCTTGGAAAGCTAAGGTTGCTGGTGGAAGAGGTGTTAGTGGGGCCAGTAGGAGGCACACAGCCTATGGTCTGTGTGGGTCCAAATGCTCCAGTATGGTGAAGAGGACTCTATACTGTAAAGAGGTGCCGTTCTTTGGATGAGACATAAAATGGAGGTCCTAACTCTGTGATCATTAAAAATCCCAGGACATTTCTGGAAATGAGTAGGGGTGTTACCCCGGTATCATTAGTCTTTACCGAGCATGGCCTCCTAATAATCTCCATCTTTAAATTGGCTCCTCCCCCTTCATGGCTGATGTGTGGTGAGTGTACTGTGTGCACTATGGCTGCAGTTACATAACCTGTATGATTATTACCTGTCTGATATTGCACACCTGAAGAAGGCTCCATGGCTGAAACGTTGTGTTCTCTTTCTTCTTTTTTTCAGCATGGAATAAACCTATTACTTGTACCTTTGCAGCCTACGCATGCTGACGCAGCTCCCCACCTGAACTACTATAACCTGTATGATTACCTGTAAAGAGCTTTGAATGGAGTGTCTAGAAAAGCACTATATAAGTGTAAAGAACTAACATCCTGGGAACCATTTTAACATCTGCAAGAATATAATTCTTCAACATTCAAATATATTTTTCCTTATCCTTGAATGGGAGACGCATCACCAACAATATTCTTTTCTTTTAGACCACTCTCTGCTCTTCGGTCTGGCTTATACTCAGCTCATCTAACTGTAACTCCTCTCATCTGTTAGACCCTTTTCTCTCAGTCTAAACTGCCTACTTCTCTTTTGTTTTAATCCTTCTTCATCTCTTTGAAACCTTTCACAATGTAGATCATTCAATCAAAGCATACTGAACTGGGGATTTCTGGCACTGCTTACACTTGCCTACCTCACTGATTGCACATAACAGATCTACTGCTACATAACAGATCTATTAGCAGCCATATCACCCTGCAACTCACAACTGGCAACCCACTGAAGCTAAGCAGGTGTGAGCCTGGTCAGTACCTGGATGGGAGACCTCCTGGGAAAAACTAAGGTTGCTGTTGGAAGAGGTGTTAGTGGGGCCAGCAGGGGGCGCTCACCCTGCGGTCCATGTGGGTCCTAATGCCCCAGTATAGTGACGGGGACACTATACTGTAAACAGGCGCCGTCCTTCGGATGAGACTTAAAACCGAGGTCCTGACTCTCTGTGGTCATTAAAAATCCCAGGGCACTTCTCGAAAAGAGTAGGGGTGTAACCCCGGTGTCCTGGCCAAATTTCCAATTGGCCCTTACTAATCATGGCCTCCTAATAATCCCCCTCTATGAATTGGCTACATTACTCTGCTCTCCTCCCCACTGATAGCTGATGTGTGGTGAGCGTTCCGTCGCATCATCCAGGTGGATGCTGCACATTGGTGGTGGTGGAGGGGAGTCCCCATTACCTGTAAAGCGCTTTGAGTGGAGTGTCCACAAAAGCGCTATATAAGTGTAAGCAATTATTATTATAATTATTATTATTACTGGCAAGACACTCCCACTGTTCCTTAGGTCCTCTAATCTTCCAAACCAGATGTTATTCTGATGATACTAAAATCTTCCTTTCTTAACACCTCTGGTGTTTATCTTCTCCTATATTTCTGTCTGTTTTATAGACATCTCTTTCTGGATATGGTCCCATTATGTTACCTAACCTATTTTGTTCTCTCTTCCTCTTTTTTCCCCCTCCTTGGGACAAAAAGGAATAATCTATCTTTTTTCCTCTTGACTCCACTAATACATTGTTACATTTACTTACATTGTTTTTTAATTCTAAAATTGGTGTGCATAGCTGGAACTATAATTGCTCTTATTTCACTATTTCACTAGTACTGTAGGTATCACATTAAATGACAGTGGTAACATATTTTTAAAATTGATCTCTTTGATTTTTTTGATGATTAAAGAAGTGTGTCAGAAGACAAGAAAAACTAGCAATGAAGCAGTGGAGCAGAAAAACTTTAGCTGTCTATCTTCAGCCATTCAAAGATGGACCGACATCAGTGATTGTTGAAGCAGAACTGGAAACTGAGAAGTGCAGAGGTTGATAAATTGGTTTTGCATTCTTCAGCTGTTGACTTAGAAAATATAATTGGAACTATCTTGGATTTGAAGCATCAGAGTGCTTAACAGAACTGTGAACAGGAAATTGAGGAAGATGGGTTGAACAAAGCTTTTGTTATCACCTAACACAAAGACTCAATATTCTACAGTAGATGGTCAGAAATTTAATCTGCGTGAGGCTGCCTTAAAGCAACCAGACTTTGCTTCACACCCTTCAGTGACGGTTGTCACTTTACCTGCACCCATAATGACCTTGTCTTCCTATTTGCTGCCTTCTGTGCTGGGGCCCTCTGCTGTGTCTGTGTAACAGGGATCAGCTGCTTTAAAGTGCTATTTAAAGGAGTCAAATCACCCTGCCTTTGAAATGTAGTGTCACGAACAGTTCTTTCCGGGCCCTATGCAGACGACGTGATCTGGAATTGTGAGGTAACACTGGGGAAAAAGTCATGCAGGAGAGGGTATGGAGACAGGGGGCGTGTCCAAGGGGTGCAGGTGTCCGGGGGGGGGGTGAGTCCGGGGCAAACGATCCAAGAGAAAATCCAAACGGGTAATCTAAGACAGAAGCAAAGTCCAAGGCCAGGAGATCCATCCAGGGGATTAAAACCATGAACTGGGTCGGGACTGGCGAAGGGAGGTGAATCAGGAACAGAACGTTAAAAGCATAACGGAGCCAGACGCAGCAGGACCCGGGCTCTCAAGAAGGGGAATTCAATGAGGAACCCCGAATGATGTCAGCGTCTGGCTTTTAAAGGAGAACAGAAATAAGAAGCAGTCCAGTCTTTTGGAATGGGAGTGCTATCAGAGAGTGGTGCTTTATACTGTATCTTTGGGGTCTGAAAGAGACTGGAATCGAATCTGCACCTGTCACATTTCGTCCTGTGCCAGAACCTGCATCACCACTCCCTACTATCACTGCAGCTGCTTCTCTGGGATGGCTTTCTTCCACTGTGCCTGCATCTGTCTCGTCTTTTTTTTACCGCATCTTGCAATTCTACTTTGCAGGTGGCTTATTCATATCAATCTGGATATCAGGAATAACTTTTCCATTGCCAAAGACAAATTTTCACTTCTCTTCAGTAAATGTTTTCAGTAATGTCTTTGGTAAATTCACTTCTTTCATCATATACTGTTACCAATCAAGTCACAATTCGACCAACTCTCACTATGCCAAGCTAACTAAAACTCCACAGTCTGATACAATCTGCTTCTATTAATGTATGTTCACAGTACAGTAGGTAGCTGCATCAGCATGCGTTGGCTGCAAAGGAACAGGTAATGGTTAATTTCGTGCTGAAAGGTAAAGAAAGGAAATAAAAGGGTTTCGCTGTTGAGGCTTCTTCAGATGTGTTCAGATGTGAGGGAGAGGGGCAAAGTAGCAGGTTAATAAGGCATGGGACAACAAAAGACAGAGCAGGTGAGAAGGGGAGGGGAGCAGTGGGGAATTGGACATAAAACAGGTGAGCAGAAAGAGAGACTGTGATTGATTATCAAGTATTACTTTC
This sequence comes from Lepisosteus oculatus, assembly GCF_040954835.1. Classification (NCBI taxonomy): domain Eukaryota; kingdom Metazoa; phylum Chordata; class Actinopteri; order Semionotiformes; family Lepisosteidae; genus Lepisosteus; species Lepisosteus oculatus. The sequence goes on from NC_090696.1 coordinate 30,060,475, forward strand.
ATACTTATTTATAAAAAGTGGAAATAACTGGGGAATAAGGCCTTTCAGACCAATCAATCAGTATTTAGTCATCAAGATCTAATTAATCTGGACTTCCCTCATAAGTCATTAGTCCACCTTCTATTTAGATTTTATCATACAGTAAGTGTTAGGTTCACATTAGAGACATTAGATGGAAAGCACAGTTTAATGCATTTTCTTTTCAAAGACTTACTTATATTTAGGTGGGTAGCTGCGTCAGCATGCGTAGGCTGCAAAGGAACAAGCAATAGGTTTATTCCATGCTGAAAAAAAGAAGAAAGAGAACACAACGTTTCGGCCGTGGAGCCTTCTTCAGGTGTGATGTGTGAGAAGTAATATAATTACTTATATTTATTCTCCTTGAAAATTAATCTAGACTTTGTAAGTCTAGACATGATTTAAAATGAATCTAGATGTGGTTTAAAATTAATAACATGCAATTAAACCATCTAAGAGTGAGAGTTTCTTTCCTAATGTGCATAAGAGAAGGCTTTAAAGAATGTCAGAATGTTTTAATTTTTTCCAGCCTCATCTCAAGGGAACAACAGGCTTTTAAGTCAAGAGTTGAGCTGGAATTGGAACCTCTACATCCTGTGTCCACGCTTGCCAAACTTGGCTCTTTTCCGTCAAAGACAAAAAATACATCAAAGATGTACATACATAAAAGGGTGGTAGGCAATTCAAAAGCAGAGGGTAGGATATAAAGAAAAGACAGCAATACAGCCCAAGAGAGAGAGTAAAGTGATTACCTGAGAATGAATGAAAGAGATTTCAACAAAAAAAGAAGAAAGCTTTACAGGATCAACAGGAATGAAAACTCAGATGAAAGAGTTGGAGCAAAAATCAAGAAAAACCTTAGAGAAATAATGAAAGGAACAACCGAATGAAATCATGGTAAGGAATCACCAAGTAAGGAATGGGGTACCACTTGTGCACTTTAATCATTTTAATATACATTTAATTACAAACATCATAAAATGCATAAACAATGCATAAAATGCAGTAATGATATATAATTTTTGACTGCATGTATGATTTTTCTTTAATGAGTAAAGAGATAAAGTAAAATTGCTGTCTTTCCCGGATCTGGGAAGCATGTGATTGTTCAATTAAGAGGAAATAGAATCATAGCTATTATTTCAATTAATACACTTCTCAGCAGGCATTTTGATGTGGAATATATTAAGCTGTACATCATCTGAATCTCCTATTTATAACTACTCTAGTTTGTATGGGTCTGCAACTCATACAGTAGCTCAGATGGTAACTGAATGTCTGAACTACTGGCTGATAAGTGAGTTTAAGGAGGAATGCTTTGTAACAGTATTCCTTTTAGAATATAAAATAATGTTTGTGTTCACATAGTAAGTGGTACTTGGACTACCACTAAATAGGATATACGTACCTGGTAAATATTGATTAGGAATCCATTCTATGACCTTTATTTGATGATATGTAGAAAAAGCACATTGAACTTCTCAAGCAAAATCTTGATCTCCTTCTCCCCCTTTTCTTCTGTATAGTTTCTGTTCTTTTAATTCCTAATGGCATTGTTTTTGTTTTGGCTAGACAAGTCTTTCATAGTGTATTGTTAAGGAAATTAAGTGAAGCCAGTTTTTACTTGAGTGTAATTGAGTGAAAATTGCAATTGCATCTCAGAGCACAAGAAAATGGTCTTGAGATAAAAAGAGAAAACAAAATTCTGTTTAGAAGGATTATATGTGCCAGGGAAGATGAATCTCATCACAGTAGCAATCAGCAGGAGGTTTTCGAGGGAGGTAAACTAGTTTTGTGGCAAAGGTTTTATGGCAGCACTCAAAAAGAAGCTCTCAAACAAGAATATTCATTGTCACAGAGAGGGAAAAACATAGCTTTTTTAGTTTTTCTTTCCACAATATTTAAGCACCATTATTAGTTTTAGTAAAGATGTAATATATATTTTATTAGTTTCTTCCAATGATATGGCAATTTAAAATTATTATCTGTCTCATAGATAAACTATTTAGATTGACAGCATTTTCACCTTTATGAATATGTTTTTATGATATTTAGCAGCTTATACCGTTCCAATAAATATTCTCTACTGGGACATGCATCAACAATGTAATTTATGCAAAAGTAAACTTTGAAGGGAATCATGGTATTGCAAACAAAAATAAGTTGCAAGACACTAAATTACTGTTTATTTAGGATGTTAGGGGGCTGATGAAATTCTGATTTTATTTCAAACCATGAAATCAGTTTGTAACTCACATCCTTAAATGATTCATGGTTACATTTTTAGAATTAGATTATTTAATTGTAACCTACTGTAGATACCACAATACACCAGGGATGTCAAGGAACAGGATGTAACCAAAAATGTTGCCAAAAGCTTTAATAAAATCCAGATTCATCAAAACATCTGTGCTGTTTAATAAACTTATTAGATATTTTTGAACAAACAAATGGTTGTCATGTTGCCGTCCCTCATAATATTGTTATCTTCTGACATGAGTATACTTGTTTTATTTACAAACATCTCCAAAATCATCTTTTGGGAAGATTCAGAGACAGTTTCTTCCCACAAGCTGTCAGATTACTGAACTCTACCCCTACCACTGACTCACACTGTTTTTTTTTTCTTACACTGCTTGTCTGACTTTTAAAAAAAATGTATGTTATCTAAGTTGTTGTTCTGTGTTTGTTTTGGCGATTCCTTTAATGTCTTTGTATTGCAGCAGACATTCAAATAAGCATTTCGTTGCATTTTTGCATGTGACAAATAAACTGAAATGTACTGAACAAATTCACCCTATAAAAAGCATCAAAGTAGAACTCAAGTAGAGCAAGACTAAGAAAAAAGTAGAGCAGGACTAAGAAAAAAGTATGCTTGGAAGCTTACTAACACTACAATTATATCTCCTGCCGACTATGAACAGTAAGGTTAAAAATCTGGAAACAAATACTTTTTTGTTAGACAAGATCAATGGCTAACACTTGCAAAGCAGCATGAAAACCTTCTTTTTTCATACAATATTCTTTTACTGTAGAAGAATAGTAATGTTGCAAATAACATGATGGAAGTGCCTTTTCGACTGCTAAAGCTCTTTAATGGCTGCAGTCTATTTTTTGTGATTTTGTTGTAGCTTAGCTCTAGCTCCTATTTAATTGGTCTAGAATTGGTTTAACACACTTTGCCTACCAATTTTTCTTTGTATCAAACCATTACAGGATCCTTTCAGCAGGAACTAGTGATGAAGTAACTTCATGTACCTGAGAGCCCCTACCTTCTTTCCAATGGACAAAACTGGCTCCTTGATGAGTGAAATTACCAGTGTAAGTTAAATATTCACTGGGAATGCAAACTACACTTCTTCCTCACTGGTTGTAGTAAATACTTAGAAGTACTAACTTCAGTGTCAACTTGCACAAACAAATCACAAAAACTGGTCTAACAAATAGACTGTTCTCAATGAGACCCCTTCTCCTATTCCATTCTCTCCTTTTCCTGTAAAATATAATAGGAACTAGCTGCAGTAGATATCTGTTATACTTGCATGTGAATCCTTGCATTTATTTTCTATCTACATTGTCCTTAAGCATCATACAATGTCAAATCAGCAAAGACATCTCAGAGAGACAGGTGCTGCATTTCAGGTCTGAAAAAGCAATTGTTAGACAAGCGCTGTAAATAAAAATATATTACTCATATGAACATTTGAAAGATTGATCTGAGTTTCAAAATTGCCAGAAGGTGTTCCCCATAGCATTTTATAATTTTTGTTTCTTTATTTACTGCTGTGCTTCTGATCACAACAGTTACTAAAGCTTAATTGATGCTCACCTTTTTTGGTGAGCTCAGTCATGTTTTGATTGTTAAAATAATATATTTCTTAATATGATTGTTGTTCAATAAGCAATAAAAAACAAGAACAGATAGGAACAATCTGTTTGCTTCTTTAGTCAGAAGGGTTTTGTGTTTATAGTTTTTGAACAATCTTCTTAAACATTTTTCTTAACAGACAAACCATCACAATTACATCTAATAAATATGACATTTTATTACTAGACAGTGTTTCTTACAATAACAAGTATAAATCTATAATTAACTTGACTATAAAAATGAGGAGCATGATACATATTCCCCATCATCTAACATGTCATGTACTGATGCAGATATAACAATATGGCAAAATGATTTTGCTCCAATCATTAACAGCTGTCATAGAGAGATCAAGTATAAGGATTATTCCGTTGAAAAACTGTGAAAGCACATAAAATCAGAACTGTGCCATTTGACCAGCAGTTTAATTTCAATCTTTATTTATACTAGTTTTAAATTGAAGACCTTTAGCCATACTAATTATTACAATTTCTGAAATGCGGAGTGATTATAGCATATTACTGCAGCATTCTATATTGAAAAGTAGATAAAAATCCCAAAGTTTTGTCTGTTAAACCTTCTACTGGTGTGAAGAGAAGCAAGGGAAAGAGCAGACAGTATTAGACAATAAGATGTGTTAAAGTAAGTAAAGGCAGGAAAACATGAGATGGTTAAAGGGAGATAAAGATATAGCTTAAGTGATGGAAACATGGTCAAAAAACTCCAAAAGAAATGTGAAAAACAGCAATAGTAAATTAATAATAATAATTGCTTACACTTATATAGTGCTTTTCTGGACACTCCACTCAAAGGTAACAGGGACTCCCTTCCACCACCACCAATGTACAGCATTCACCTGGATGATGCAACAGCAGTCAAAGTGTGAGTGTGCCAGTATACCCACACATTAGCTATCAGTGAGGAGAACAGAGTGATGAAACTGATTCATAGATGGGGATTATTAGGAGGCCATGATTGTTAAGGCCAATAGGAAATTTGGCCAGGACACCAATATAACACCTCTACTCTTTTTGAGAAATGACCACAGAGATTTAGGACCTTTGTTTTACAGTACATCTCATCCAAAGGACATAAACTTTTTACATTATAGTGTCCCCATCACTATACTAGGGCAGGCTGCAAGGTGAGCACCCCCTACTGGCCAAGCTAATACCTCTTCCAACAGCAACCTTAGTTTTGGTCAGGAAGTCTCCCATCCAGGTACTGACCAGGATCACACCTCCTTATCTTTAGTGGGGTGCCATTTGTGAGTTGCAGGGTGATATGGCTGCAGGTCTAAATTAGTAAAAATAGTACATAAATGGAGAGATTAATTTATCAGAGGAATTTAAAACAAAACCTAATTTTGCCCACTTCCACCTACTTATGTGTGATTATTGTTCTTCTTTCTCAAATGCTTCTTCTTGACTCATCCTTAAAAGTGTAGTTTCTGACAGCCCTGTCTTTCTGGACCAGTTGTCAGTATACTGATTCAGGTGAGTTGCTTTTATAAAGCTCACTATTTAAATCAGAATTCTTTTCCGCCTTACATAGGTTTTGACTATTCTACAGAATTAAGAAGAATTAGGATAATTTGGGTTTCTGATATCATTCTAGTATAGTAGTTTTTGAATCCCTGTGAAAGGATGCAGAGAGAACGTTCAGTGTAATGATTGTCGGGAACCTATCAACTTGGGAAGATCTTTGATTCTTTCTGCTCTGAATATTCTTTGAAACAGTCACGCAATACCCCTACTTCATCAATGTAAATGGCAGGCCACTTTCTCCAAGAAATGCAATAATTTATATTCTTTGACAAGCACAATGATTTTTGGGTAATCTTGAAATCACCAAAATGTATTATTAACATGTGAAAATTAATTAACATTGGAGGTGAATGTCATCGATTAAGTAACAATAAAGTCTGAGGAAGAAAGTTATTAGCCTTTAGATTTGTTTTAGTTAAAAGGGGCTGTTAAGGAGATATCTACAGTATGTGACACAGTTTTCAGTCTTTGAGTAGTTCATTTAGAAACGCATTCTAGAAAAAGAAAATCATATTACCAATAAATTCAAGAGACAGCTGGAAATTTATGAAGTGATTTTAAATTCTTGCGGTTGATTGTTAGAGCAGGAATCATTTCCAAAACAGTTGTTGCTTGTCATGGATGAAACCAGTATAGGACGAAAAAAAACATTTGTCTTCCCAGCAAACAAAGGGTAGGAATTTATAATTTATGCTCATGACAACACAACTGACCTGAAACAACTGTTGGAAAACAGTGGATGCAGAAAGAATTCAACTTTTCACATAAGGGTGTGGGTTTGGGAATCCGGCATTGTGCATTTGGTAAAATGTGTTTAAGAACTATGAGATCATTTTCACATAGAAAGTAAATGATATTGGAAGGCAATGGAAGATGTGAGATTCATGAGGCAGTGAAAAACATGACATTTTTTGTGCACAGATGTAATGTCCATCATAAATGTTCTGGATCTTGACAATTAGAGCTGCCAAACAGATGGAGATCATGGTTAGAATCCATAATGTATGAAGGAAGATTCTAAACAAGTGGCTTCATTAAGATCTCTAGGAAAGCAGAGATGTGGGTAGTTCAACACTTGTAGTCAGATGCAATCATCTTTAAAATAAAATGGTTTTGGTGCCAGAAGTCTTTACATCTAATTCCTGCCAGAAGACAGAAGGCCATCTTTGTCCTTGTTCCAGAAGGCATCTATAAATAGAATGTGTGGGCAGTGAAGATGTCTCTTCACAATGATCTGTTGCCATTGCTATCTGTTAATGCCTAACTTTCTCTAACTCAACACCTCTGTATGTGCAGATTTCTATATACCTTGACTGTTTATCAGGTGTAACAGCACGAGGTCTGATTATCTCCTCAAGCTTTCAATAATTTAGAAATCTTGTTGTGGCATTGTTGATAAATGGATCAAAGAGTGTGGTTGTATTAATCTTTAATTTTCAATGGAAATTATTTTTTTTCATCTACTGTATATGCTTCACTTACTATATTGTAAGTTTTTCTGCTTTCTATCCGTTATATTCTAGTTTCTAGTTTCAGTTGCAGCTGAGCTCTCAATGGTTTTATTAGATCAATTATTTGCTTACTTAGATTTGTGATATTACAAGTGAACAGATTATCTCTACCAACTATTTATAAACTTGAGCACTGTAACTCTCCAGGACTAAATCCAATACATTAATCTAAATCAGGTTTGTGGACACTTAATTTATTGTGATGATAGTGTGGCTGATAGATGCTAGTTCATTAAATTATCTTTTAAGTGTAAGAAATTCTAAGATTTAGTACAATAAAATAATTTTACCTTCCCAAACCTTTGTGTTACATACCCTTTAAATAGGAATAGTGTGATAAATTTGACCTCTTGCAGATGGGCCTTTAAATGTTCACTACAGCTGACCTTCAAGCTTTATAGATTAAAACTGTTTCACTAGGGCAGCTACAAGGTTGGAAACTTCTCATGGGAATAAGCCTGTCTATTCTCCAAACCACTTTAGATGTCTGATCTGTAATATATTATGGAAGAAATATTTTCAATGGCTCTCTTTTAAGTCACTGCTATTTGAGAATAGAAATCACCAGCAACACCTCAGTACTGAGTCTGAATGTAGTCTAGCTCTCCTTCCTGAGACTTTCACTTTTATCGTATTCTATTGGATTCAGAACCTTTGTGTTTAATTAGAATTTACTCACAAGTCATTTCTTTTCCTAATCCTTCACATGGGGATTACTGTAGAACAATTCTCTTGTGAACTTTTATATAGGGTTTTTGAGGCCCTCTGGTGATTTCAGGCAGAAGTACTGTACATCTCCCTTGTGCAAATGTCTTGTCACAAGCAGTAATGGTTTTTTGTTGTCTGGGAAGATAAATATGAATCTTAGATTCCTTACCATTTCTGTAAAAAAAGTGTGTTGAAATCAATTTATGAATACGTCTGTACGTGATAATGCTGTTAAAGATTTATTATACCACAACAGATGTGCAAGAACATGGTCTTATAATTAAAGGAAACAGTAGGTTTCTATTTGCTAAAATACCATGAGAAAGAATGGGTCTAAACATGTCTCTTATAAACCCCAGATGACATGTCTGTCTCAACACAATCTAGTACAACAACTGTAGTAGAATTTGGTGTCTCAATGAAAATAAAACAAATGTAGTGCCATCAGCACATGTTCAAAAATAACTAATATTTAATCTTGTGGGAAAATAGAAAATATATGGTGGCAGGAACAATGAATGTTTAAGAAGAAATTAAACTCTGAAAGTACAGTACATTCATCATCAAGAGAGTATTGTACACCTAAAGATGATCCAAGTCTTCTGTATTCAGTACAGCTACAGAAGCAATATTAAAGGCACCCAAAAGTTAATTAAAAAATAAAGCAAACTTATAACTTGAGATATGTTTAAGACATTTTACTTTGGATATAAGTTACATGCAGTATCCATCTGTGTTAATAAATTATTTGCCCAATGAATTTGTGTTATCTGTATGCTTGGCAACAGAAAAAAGGGCAAACACAGGCCTCTTTTTGTAAAAAGTTTAATATTATTTTGGAAGATTATCTCATGAAATTGTTCATATACAGTGTTACAAAATAAATAAAACTATACCCTGTCACCCCACTACATCAATATAATTGATTTGTTGCAGCTGTTTTTATTTTTATTGTCCAATGTTTTTCTTAAAAGTATCGTCTTAAGAAATGTCTGCCTATTAAGACAGAATTAATCTACAGTATATCTGTAAATTGAGTCAATATTTTTTTACATTTTATGACACCTTTACGTTTATAGCTCAATAAACTTGAGGACACTTTAAAACCCTTAGATCATATACAGTAGGATTAATATAAATCTAACTCAATTCTTTTTTATTCCTTCTATCCAATTTATTGAATTAAGCACTTAAATTGATTTGGATTGTTATGCAATTGGGCATCTTATTGCTCTAAAAGGATGGTTCCCACAGGAAAGAATTCGGTTTTATACAAAGGGAGTCGTGATTTAGGTGTCATTCTCATGCTCACCACAGAGTATGATGAGAATCATAACTGACCATGTTACCCTAGGGGAAAAAGACATTTCTTCCGCAGTAACTCAGGTTGATATACAGAGGAGAATGCAGATAAATTTTTAAGAAATGGTATCTGCTCATAATTCCTTTTTACATTTTTAATGCTTTTTTATATTTATATTTTCAGAGGGCATTCATGGTACAGACTTGGGTCAGAATTTAAAGCAGATTGCTGATAGAGATCTGCTTTAATTAAAACTCTGCAATACATCAGCTTTTACCGCCTGACAGTTGTTTCAGGCTAATGTAAGTTGTTTTTGAGGTTTTGGGATGTCAATTTTAAGGTTAAAAGCACCCATGTCATAGACATTTCAGATTTAAGAAAAGGTGGAAAATGAAATAATACAGAAATAAAGATTTATTTTAATGTTTGGGTCATTTATCAGTGATTTTGTACTTTTTGTAAAGCACTTAACAAAATGCTGTTTTGACTTAATTATGTTTTCTACTGTGAATAATATTTATGAATGTATTTATTTTTTTTCTGAACAAACCTAGTGCAGCACTATGACTGTATATTGTTAATTTTTGCTGTGATTTATTAGTGCAGTTTTCAACCACTTCAAAAACTGTCAACAACATGCGATATAATAAAGGCAAAAGTAATTTAATTATATATTTATAATCTCTCTACTCCTGGAGAGCCTTGGTCCAGTAAGTTTCATAGGTCAACTATCATACTTGCTCTCGTGGAAATGCTGGTTTGTGTACCTGAAGCACCACTGCTACAAAACAAGCCTATGCTCAACCTATTAACTCATCTTTTACCATGACAAACTAGATCAGGACAAAGATCTCTTCCACCTGGGTGCAAGTAATCTTACCTTGTTAACTTGTTAACCAGCAGATATTTAAGACCAATGGCGACAGTGCTCCTTGCTCATTTATAGAGTCATTCTGTTGTTTTGGCATTCCTTTGTGCTCTCTGCTTAGATTTCTCTGGCTTGTGACTGGTTTGTTTTACCATATTTCTGGATTTCCCCCTTTGCTTTAAATTTGTTTTCTCATTTTTGATCCAGCTTGTTTGACTGTATTCAGGACTGAGTTGTGTTTATACTTGGCTTGCTTCTTTGAACTTCCCTTATGGATCACTCTTGGTACTTTCACTCTGTTATTACTTGGTTTCAACCCTTGCTTGCTGAGCTACTGAATGACTTCAGAATACCCTTTTGAATCCTCCTTGGTGCCTTTGTTCTGGGTTTTCTTGGACTACTGCTTGTGTTACTATGATTTCGAACTGTTTTGGTTTCACTTTCACTTGCCTAGATACAGCCTATTCAGGTATTTAACCTGCAATTAGCTTCAACCTCCGATTTCAAGACTGCAGCAATTTTATTGGACCAGTGAGGCAGTGTTACAACACCCTTAAGTCATCAGTTTCTAAACACTTTCTTTTTAACCACATCAGCAGGTGATTTGATCAATTAGATTAAAAATACTTTTAAATGAAAATCCTAACATCCTTTAGTTCAAAAAGACCACAATTCAAATGAGCATTATGTGAAAAAGCTTATTTGTTGTTTTCTAATTGTCCAAGAAAAAAGACTGATGTTTTAAATTTCTTCAGTGGTGATGCATTTTAATCCCTTGTTCAAGAGCTGAAACATGAACCCAACTATTTTGTTTTATTTTGTCTGGTAGGTCTGAACACCTTATATGACCCTATTATTCCTCTTAAGTTCACCCCATGGCCGATCTTATCTAAATCTGTTGCCGGGAATGTAAAATATATGTTCAGTTTGACTTGTAGATGTTTTGTCACTACTGCAATTTCAATTACCTTTTGTTGGCCATTACTCTGTGAAATTACAGAAGGATATACTGTATATGATTTAGATTATTTTATCTAAATAAGGTTTAATAGATATTCCATTTATCAACAATCTTCTTGTATGACCAGCCTTCTTCTGTTGTCCATGTTTTTATCTGTTCTTTCTACTCAATGTTCACATTTTCTTCATAGTCTGATTATAAGCTCTAATTCTAGACTCCATGTTTTGGAGTTAAAAACTATACATCAAACAATTCCATATCATAGTCATAATATCCCAGTAATTATATTACAGTTATTCTATTAATGATTTCAATTTTTAAAACTCATAAATTGAATTAAATGAAAAGGTGATGTTCATTGAAACGCAGGAATGGTGTTGACTGAAACAGGTACAGAAACACTGGTTATATACTGAAGTGAAACTTGTGGTTCCAGTTAGTAATGATATGAACCTGAGTTAAATGACAACAGTGTGTGCCATTTGTATTCTATGCAAATAAGAAATAGAAAAGGGAATATTTCATAGAGGGAAAGAACACCTTCAAACACTCTTCCCAGAGAGTCCCAGAAGGTGGGAAGTCTGTCCCCAGTTGACTGAAGTTGAGCTTTGCCTGTCATTAGATTTATGATTTTTTTTCTCCTTCTTGATCAGAAGAATTAAACAATGATTCTAGTTTATAATTTAACAACAACAACAACAACAACAATAATAATTATAATACTCAGAATTATTTAATTTGATTTATTTTAATTTGTCTAACACAACAGAATTATAATAAGAATAATTCCTTATGCTTACATTGCACTTTTCTGGAAACTCCACTCAAAGCTCTTAATAGGAAATGGGGACTCCCCTCCACCACCTCCAATGTGCAGCGCCCTCCTGGATAATGGAATGGCAGCCGTAGTGCGCACAGTACACTCACCACACATCAGCTATCAGCAGGGAGGAGAACAGATTGATGAAGCCAATTCATAGATTGGTATTATTAGGAGGGCAGTATTGGTAAAGGCCAATGGGAAATTTGGCCAGGACACAGGTGTAACGCCCCTACTCTTTTCGAGAAATGCTTTGGGATTTTTACTGACCACAGAGAGCCAGGATCTCTGTTTTACATTTCATAGAAGGATGGCACCTTGTTACAGTACAGTTTCCCTGTCACTATACTGGGGCATTAGGACCACAGACTGCAGGGTGAGTGCTCCCTACTGGTTCCACTAACACCTCTTCCAGCAGCAACCTTAGCTTCCCCAGGACTCCCATCAAGATACTAGCCAAGCTCACATCTGCTTAGCTTCAGTGGGTTGCCAGTTGTGAATTGAAGGGTGATATAGCTGCTGGCTGTATCAGAGGTATACTGTAGCATGAGAAACAGAGAATGTAATTAATTTCTATGGCTTAGTTGATGTAGCAGTATTATGATGACAATAATTCCATATCCCTACACATATGTACATACAGTACAAAGATAATAATACAAGTTTATTAAATGTACTGTACAGTATGTATAACTTAATACTAAGTAGATCTATTTAATATTTGTTTTATTTTGAAAAATCAAAGGTTGCTTGTCACCAGTTTAAGTCTTTCTTAAATATGGTGGTGCTTTTCTCTATAAATACTAAACATTCTGTACAATAAGTAAAAAGAGTAATTTAAAACATTAGCTCATTAATTTTACTGTATTTTAACAAAACATGACAAAATTTTAATATTCATTTTAAGTACAAAATACTATCTTTTGTAGTAGTAGAAGTTAAATTCAAACACTTTTAATCTTTTAGGGGCTGTAGTGTTTTAATTGTCAGTCAGTTGTGAGGTTCATTGTTACCAGAGATTGCATGCAATACATATCCTGAGGCACATGAGTCTAATTGGAAAACTCAATGTCTCAATGGGGAAAGCTCTGGGTAAAAAAATGAATGTAATGTAAAGATGAATTTAAAGTGCACAGCAGATAAAAGAAGACAAGATATTTTTTTTTCTGTTTCCAATTATTTTGTCTCTAATGTATTAAAATCAAATTGTTTGAGCGGACAATGGCTCATATGTAAATGTCACTCAATGTGATGACAAACACATACAGTATGCCTGGTACATCATGGCCTTGCTGTCAGATTTTAAGTGGTGGACGTGGTTATCATCAGGTAGTGTACATAAACCCACCTGTGCCTCATACAAGAAAAAGAAAAAGGGAAAGAAGGAAAAAAGAAGACAAGACAACAACCAGAGGGCTCGAACTGTAGACTTTGGGGGAGAAACCATGAACATCTTCTGCTCTATAGAGGAAAAAGGGTAATATCTCCTCTAGCCAATCAGATGCTAAAGTTATTATTTTAATATTTTTTGTGTAGTATTAATTTTTCAGTTGTTTCTGAAGTCATTTCAATACATTTTGACTCATTCTAGCTCAGGCCGCTGTCTTCCATTTTTGAAGCTAGAGAAGAGAAATTGACCTTTTCTCTTCAGAGAAAAAGTATACTAATGAGTTTATTTTATTTTCACTCCACTGATTTCTCTTATAATAAAATTAGTTGGATAATGCTTCTCATCCCAGAAGATTCCAAACTGCTTTGCACGTATCCTGTATTTCAATGTGTTGCAGCACCCAACTGGGTTATGATTGAAACTATTATGTGCCAACAACCTCACTACACAAAAGATCAAGAAGAAAAGTAAGAAACTATTTCATCAATTAAATTAAGGGAAGTTTAGATAGGCTGGATTGGACAATCATGATCTCACCCTCAGTCAAGCAACATCTCATCCTAATAATACCATCTCCTATGACACAGTGTTCCTAATCATCATACAGTACATGGTCTAGAAAGTGTGGCCCAGAGGCAGGAGTGTCACCTGGTGAGCAAACAACACTTACAAAGTAACTCATTTTTTGTCAGTACAGGACTATATCCAACCTTGCTTAGCTTGTGAGATCTGAGAAAGGGTTTGTACAGAGCAATATAAACTGAAGAGCAGGCAAAAGATTTTACTATTATTGTAATCATTTTTATTTTTTGTATTTTAATAAAACCTGTAAGTGTAGTTCAAAAATATCTGGACAGCATAATTATTTCAAAAAATGTTTACACACTTCACTATACCCTGCAATACATTTAATTGTAGAAACATCTTCAAACAATATTGTTTCATTTGTCTATGCTTGATTTTTTAATTTCAGGATTAAAGGATATTTACAAAGTAAGAGCAGTACAAGTTAGGGGCAATCAAACTGCTTAACTAGAAAAGTACTTGCTAAAAGTGTAGCTTCAGTCCCATGGTTTACACTTGCAATGTCATTCTCAAGCAGTATACAGGCTTTGCCAAAGGGCAAAACTGAGCTAGTAACCATGGATTTGGTTATTTACTGTATATTTAGTTGTAATCAGTATACAGTATACTTCTGGTAACCTCATCTTGTTTCATAACCATTACTCCCTGTCTCTTGCCAGGTGCTTTTGAGCTTGAAATGTAAGTAGACCATCTTTCAACAATACTTGGTGTGGAACCTACAGCAAGTATAAGACTTGTTGTGTATGTAAACCATAAGATGGCACAACTGTTCAGTTTGCTTCAGTTTACATTCATGACTCACATTTCTGTAGCAGTCTTACAAGGTTCTTGAGTGGAAAATTATAATAATGTCCTTGATCTTGATAAGTAATTCTCTTTTACTTTGGCTCTTGCAACTTTTGATATTTATTAATTTAACTCCATTATTTTTGTGCACTTTTTAATAGATATTTTCTATTTATCGTACCACGTCTTGATATGTTTTTTTTTAAATAAGCCTTTGTCTTGCATCATGTTGGTTGTGTCCTGCCCAGGGAATACAGATGGACAGTAAATTAGCTTTTTAGCTTTTCTGGTGCAGCCTAAGAGCTGTGCACTTTCTTCAGTCAATAAACTAAAAACAATCACACTTGAAGAACATTTTTTCTTCTCTTTTCAGCATGGAATAAACCTTTACCTGGTCCTAAAAATATCACATTAACTGACAAAAGTAATTCCAGACTAGAGGCTTTAAAATAAATAAAGCTTTGTGACAATAATTTGTTAGTACAATGTAAAAAAAATACTGAGAAGTACTGTATACAAGATGAACAAGTAACTTGAAACTTACATGTTTTCATCTGTTGTAGTGTTTGGTATTATATTAATTAAAATTAACACTAACGATTTACTGATTTTGGCCTTTTTGCTAAGTGACTAAACAATAACCTCACACACAGACAATTGTATACTGTTTGAAGTGCAATGAATACCCTCCCCAGAATATATAGTATTTCCAGGAGTCTAGGCAATCTAATTGTTCTGTATGCACCAAAGTTAATGATTAGCATCTAATAGCTGGGATTTTAGATTAATGCTTTTGTGACTCATTTTAAAAGAAAAGATTAAACTGGCTCTGATATATGAACAGTAAATAAAGAGAATCTAGAATAATAATAAAAACTGATTCATAGGTATGCCCTTTAACTTGCAGAGTTATCCATCATATTGTTGAACAGCTTAGTGTACATTCAGCAGTAAAGCTTTTAAATCAATCAATTTTGATGCATGCCATACTGCTGGAGCACTTGAAGGCTTTTTTCACTGCTGGGAGTTCCACTGCAGTTCTTTTTTTAATCAATACATCTTGTGTACAAGCAAATGAAAAAACAAATAGTATCAATGCATTTTAATTTTGCCCAGTAGATATCACACACTGAAAATGCAAAGGTAAAATTCACTTAGTTTCCTTAGTCCCCATTATCTGGAATTTACAAAGAGGTGTATTGGGCATATGAAAACACTCATCAAATAGCAAAAACCATTTTCAATCACATGCAATTTTTTTCACATATGATTGAAAACACTCCATTGAAGGTGACCATTGGATTGAATATTTTATACAGTAAGTATAAATGCAATTAAATACAATTACTAGACAATGAAAAGTCTTTACTTCCTTGCTAATTTGAAAACAATTTCAAGAAACACATGTAACATGATATAGTTTTGCAAGAACAGAAGAGAAAATATTTTAGTCTATGCATACCACTAAAACACATTATGTTTATAAAAATATACTATTAATCCAGTTTCAGAAATCAATATCTGAAGAGTTTTATTGAAGTTTAAGAGTTTATTACTTCGCAAGTGTCATAATTGAGATCCATTGCACTGAACATCAGTCAGCTGTGGGACATAGGATAAAACAAGGGGAGGAGAGATAACAATATACTGAGTCAGGCATTTCAAACATAAGCTTTCGGAAAGATGTTGTATGAGTGAACAGTAGAAAAGGGCATAAGCACATTTGTCCACTTAGGAGGATCCATACTGAAAAGTATACTATTTAATAGCACCAACTTTTCCAAAGATGTGAGCTTCTTCTTTTCAAACACTCAGTTATTTTTAATTAAGAATTGAACTACAGTAGGGTTTTGACATCTGCAAATTTAACATTCCCAGTTTTTCTCTTAAACATCCTTTTCCTCCTTTTCAGTCCACAGAGCTAGCAGCTTACTAATTCTAGATGCCACATTAATTAATTTTTGGATAAAACTTTCATCATGCAACACAAAAATTATATCAACTAGTGCAATCTGAAAATTTGCTCTTCTGGTTCATCCCTCAGCTACCCCACCCATTTCAAGGTTTAACACGGTCTCTTCTGTTGCACTGTTGGCCATTATTTCTAAAGTGAAAACATCTACATGTTCCTTGTATCCTATTCCTATGTCTCTATTTACAGGCCTGCTTACCTGTTTGGTTCAGTTTTTCTCAAACCTAATAAATCCCTCAAAACTGGAGCACTACCATCTCTGGTCATAACAGGTGTTACTATCCTCTTAAAGAAATCTGACCTTGAGCCTAATGTACTCTCCAGCCTATCTCCAACCTGACGTTCACCTCAAATGTTCACAAGAAGGCAGTAACTACCCAGGACAAGAAACTACTCAGAAACTGTTTCATATGAGTTCCCACCAACTATCTGAAGCATTCCATTCAGTTTTCAGACCTTTACACAGCATAAAGACTGCCATAGTGAGAGCTTCTAATGGTCTAAAAATGGCTGCAGCATCTGGGTCTCCATCCATTCTTGTCCTTCTTCATCTTTCAGCAGCCCTTGACCCTGTGGACCAGGATGTCTGCTGACATTGAGGGACTATGTCAGACTGCAAGGCACAGCTCTAAAATGGTTTTCCTCCAATCATTCCAGCAGGCAGCAGTTTATTTCTATTGGGGAAACAAAATCTGAGATGTGGCCAGTGAATTATGGTATCTCCCAGGGATCTGAATTGGGGCCCATTCTGTTCCTCATTTACATGCTTCCTCTGGGTTAATTTGGGCATTAGGTTTCAAAGCTACTGTATATAGATGACATGCAGGTGTATATTAACACCAAACCAGGTGCATCCACCACCTTGGAAAATGTAAACAGCTGTCTGCAGGAGATCAGGACATGGATGAGCCACATTCTTTTTCATATTTAATAGTACCAAAACAGAGACTATGCTGACAGGAATATCTAATCAGATTTCTAGTATCAGCAATCTTATCATGTTAAAATGTTATCCTCTTGAACTTAGAGGTCAGCAGCTCGGTTGTGAACTCTCAATTTCTTGGATCATATTAAAAAAAAAAACATCTATAAGTCTTCATATTCCTATATGAAAAATATCTCCCAGCTAAGGTCATCTTGCAATTTTGCAGATGCTGAAAAGTTAATTCATACCTTTATTTAATCTTGCCTGGACTATTGTAATGCTCTCCTATGTGGTCTGCCCTTATGTGCATTAATTAAATTACATCTTCTCAAGAACAGCACTGCCAGGGCACTCAACAGAGCAAGAAAGTAAGACCGTATCACCACTATCCTAGCACAGCTCCATTAGCTCCTTGTGCAACAGAGTGGATTTTAAAGTATTGCTCCTGGTACTTAAGGCTCTAACAAGCAAAGGTCCCATCTACTTCACTGACTTTGTGTTTTTCCAAACTTCAAATGTTTTCAAACTTTCAAACGTCTTTAAGATCAATTATTATTATTATTATTATTATTATTATTATTATTACTATTATTATTACTATTATTATTAAAATTATTACATTTTATCTGCTGCAGGTCCCAAGAACCAAATTACGTACTGTTGGTGACTGTGCCTTCTCTGCCTTTACTCCTCACTTGTGGAATAGCCTTCTTAGCAATTTCAGACAAACAATTTTAACTGAGATTTTTAAAATAGATCTTAAAATCCTTTTCTTCCAGAAAGCCTTTCAACTTCCAGCACTATAAACCATCTCATTGGAAACATCATAGAAGAACTATCTGATGACATCACAGTAAGTACCATCAAGATGGCTGGGATTACTAGTTATGACATTGCAGAGATCCTCTCTTATTTTCCCTAGCTGTGTCTACAAAGGAAGAAGAGGGCCAGGAGAGCAGAATTGCAAACTCACCAGTGATTTATTTTCTTTTAATGATAAACAGGTACTGTATGTGTACAAATCATGGATTGAGGTAGAGAGAATCTAGCAGCAGCAGATAGCAGTTCATGAGGTAGAGTGAGAAAAAAACTCTCCGGTTTGTAAAGGAGAGAAATGAAATAATGAATGAAAAAACTTTCAAAACCTATAAAATAATTAAACACTAAATATATTAAATACTTTAAAAAACAGCACGGTAAATAAAATACAGTTACCTTTAAACAAAATTATAAAAAACATGTCTTACACTGTACTGTTCAGTCATTAAACACAAAATAAAATATACAGTAAATGATAAAAATAATAAGATCACTTTGGTACTTCACTGAAACGACTGCAATATTGCAATATAAAATATTATAATATATTTCAATATATTATATTAAGGATGAGTTAGTTTCCTTTTCTTTGTATTTTTGTATTTTCTTCTGAAATATAAAGTCTCATAATGGCATTATGAACAAAAAAAATAAAAAGTAGAAGGGAGTGAGAACGTATTATTACAGATGTAAACATAATTTGATAACATAATTATAATTAACTGTGAGCAAAATTAGAATGTCTGCAATGGACTGGGGTCTTGTCCAAGATGTATTCCTGCCTTGAACCATGGGACATGTTATGTTCTTTGTCCTTGCCAGGAATAAGTGACTTTCAAAAAATGTTTGGATGGGGGATTCTGGTATAATTGCGTTTCTGATAACAGGATTTTTCTGTAATTAACAGCATTCTGCATATTATATAATATATTTAATATTGTCATTAAAGTGTACCAGAAATGAAACTGGAGTGAAATAATGTAAATCTTTTCCAGAAAAATTATAGACTATATTGAACCTTTCCTCCAGTAATAAAAAAAAACACATTTTCAGTCTCATCTTGTAATTGTTCAAACCTTGGAGTCTGTAGCAGATGGGAAAAAAATTGCCTCATCCTAATAGTTGCCTTATAATTCCTTAAGGCATTCATTTACCAATAGTCCATCATCAACAATTTAAGATTCACAAAAGCCTAATGAAAAGAGAATGAGACCATTTAAACTATGTTTGCTAGATACATTCACATTCTGTCATATTGCAAAAATCTATGCTTACTGTATATACTGTATATAGTTTCTAAATAACTGGAAACATATTTTATGAAACATCTCAACATTTATATTTGTAGTGATTAAAAGACTTAATTTACATTAAATGATTGTTACCAAAAATAGTGAAAAAGTTGTAGGATCACATCACCAAAAAAAACTTTCCCTGACACTGTTAAGTGGCACTTAACAGACTTTCTTGAGCTGATTACAAAACCAGTCAAGAAAATTGGTTTCTCTAATAATTTTTATTCTACACATCTACAGGCAGGTAGGATCTTTGTCCATTTCCATTAAAGAAGGATTGTACAGTATCTAGTTGTACGGTATAGGTCCTCGTGGGGACTGTACTGCCTCTTTTTCTACTTTACACAGATGATCACAACGTAGTATAACCAACTTCAGACACTTTTGTGGTGGAATTCTTTGTGCAGACAATCAGGATGACTAATACAGAATCCTGCCTCTTTTTCTACCCCTTCCTCTCTTCTTTGTTAGGGGTTCAACTCACCGTACCTTTAGTTCCAGCCTACCTTTGAAGTATTTGGTTCTTTTCCTTCTCCAATCCTCTTTCCTGGTCATTGATACTCAACCAATTTAGCAGTCGCAAGCTCACAGCATCACTACCCTGTGCCCTTGTGAGTTCCCTCTCTGGTATCTAAATGGGAGTGGTGTTTGCTTCTGATTGCTCACACCCACCCAAGGTCATGGTGGCATTGTTTGACCCCAGTGAACATGACTTAATTTATCATTGAATGGTAGCCTTGAAATAGGCATTGCAATCAAACGTGTGACAATATCATCCACACCTATACCACCAATCATCATTTTCACTGTTGAAATAGAGGGCAGAATATAAATGCATAGACTGACCCATAGAATAAGCTTGACCCTGATTAAGATGTAAACACATAGTTACAACTGCTTCCCCAAATCATCCAAATCATGGAGCAGGTGCAGATGCTCTGTGGAGCAATCCAGTTATTACAAATTCAAAATCTTACTGTCTGCATCTGAATTAATGCTGCCATCTGCCATTAATAGAGTAACATTGCCTGAACCTTCTGGAAAACCACAGAATGTGCACAGAGCCACGGCTAGTTAGCTTTTCTGTGTTTGCATCGTTCAGGGACAACATATTTAGTTAACGCTCACACACTGACAGATCCTTCTCACATGAAAACAAGTGATATTGGCTAACTGTCTGATTGTGTGGATGTATTCATAGCTGTATATCATATCAGTATCTGTAATTAATATATAATTAATTCAATTATGAGTTGAATATTTTTCTTTTTCCTTTTTTGCTACCCCTTCTCAGAAAGGTTAGAAAGTGCTGACACACCACTGAATGGGTGACTTCTCACTTCAGAAATCCATACATATGAAAGGGATCTGCATGTTTATATAGATTCTTCTATCTCCTCATCATGACATGGCAAGGAACCACAAGAATGGCACTAGATGGGGAATATATGAAATAAAAGTTAGTAAGACTTAAATATAAAATAATATGTTCAGTTTTGACTACCATACCTATGATATAATAAGAGGGTGTATTTGGGACCTTGTAATAGGTCTTATCTGGAGTTAATACTGTGAATGACAATTTCAGTCAGTACTGGAAGCATAATGAAAGAACAAAAAGTCATCCTCTTCCTGGTTCAGTCCCCTTTTCCTTTAAGTCCATTAATTACATTGGGCTTTCTGAGAAATTTAGTATTCTGGACTGGGCTCCCATTTCCAACCCCCCACAATTTGCAAGGTACTTGCTTTAATATACAATCTGTCAATAACCTTCTTTTGTGGTCTACAACCAAAAAAAAAAACAGTTGTGAAAATTAAAAAGAACTCAAAGAAAAGACACCAGAATGATTTCTGATCACAGGGTATTGTTATACAACAAGCATGTTGAAATAAATAAATCTAATAAGTTTAGAACAAATTAAATTAATATTTGATCATAGCGTATAAAATCTTAGAGTATTAATAGGGTCAGCCAAGAATGCTACATTATACACAGTAGCATAGTCATGGTTAGTCATTCATTTAGGACATGGAATAGTAAACAGTTTTTTCAAATGAAGAAACTTCTCTGTAACAGGCTTTCCTATCAGGTAGAGTAGACCCAGATAAAGATGTTACACAGAAGACAAATCAGAGTAAGAATGAAAACAATACAAAATAACTTAACACTGTAAGTGCAAATGTCTGTAATACTGTAAGTGCAAATGTCTGAGAAAACCCACTGATCTGATGAAGTTTGGAAGTTTTGGAAGGTTCATTTTGTGCTGCATTTAAAATGGTAGGAAGGTTCAGAGAACTGCAGTGCTGTAAATAATTAAGATAAGAAGGTGCTTTCCCAATGAAAGATCTGCAAATTAATCTAAAGCAGAGAACAGTTCCTTTGATATTCACAGAGAACCAATCAATCATGCAAAAAATATCTGAACTTAAGTGTGTCAAAGAATCTTACAAAATAATTCTAAAATACATTGTGTTACTTGAGAGCAGTTTTAGAAGGCATTATAAAACCGAAATTGTACTGTAAGTAGAAGCTTTTGAACTAGTGCATGCCTAGTGGGTCATGTAAAAAAAAGATTTGTTGCGATGTCTAGACCTTAACATTTTCTTCCTTTTAAAGCTTAAAGTAGTGGCACTTGGAAGAAACAATTCATATTTGATATATATGCAACATACACCACACATTCAAAGCATAAAATGAAAAGAAAAGAAGAGATAATTAATATGAAAGAAAACTGAAATAGTCATGATTATACAAGTATTCAAACCTTTTGCTGTGGCAAACCTAAATTAATGTATGTGCAAAAAAACACTTTAACAAGCTCCACAATTAGTTGAGTGGCCTCTGTCTTAATAATAGCGGTTCACATGATTTAAGAATAAATATATCCATTTCTGTAAGGACTTTTAGTTAAGTTCTTCAAAAATTCAACCATGAGGACTAATGAGCTTTTAGAACCACTCAGGGATAAATTTATAGAAAGTGTAGCGGCAATGCTTGTTAATAAGACAGAATTAAGTGTTGCTGTGCTTTCCCAAATGAGGCCCCATCTCTCTGTTCATCTCTATGGTGCAGCCACAGAGAAACTATTCATGCAGGCTGATTTAAAGATGTTTTCTTTTGATAAGGGACAGCTCCCAAATGGGGATGCACTTAGCTAAGCCTGGCTATCATGATCAATGGTCATCCATTGGCGCCTATCTGTCTAGGGAGTGCCAGATGGACATCTGGACTGCATTCCTAGGTGTCAGGAGTAAGTGACTCATATCTCACCTTGATCAACCAATCAGGGACTGGTAGGGCCGAGTAACCCACGTGGGACTCTGATGCCCATGGAACTTTCAGCCAATGAACGAGCTGAAGTTCCAGGTAAAAACAGGCAACACAGAGGGCCTGAGAGACTATTTCGGACTATTCCAGCAGGAGAATTCTAAGGAGACTTCCAGGGGTGCGAGACAATTCCAGGGCAGGACGGCTTAGGAGCAGAAAGGCTCCCAAGGGCAGGACATTCTCGCAGCGCGCCTCCTGACCATCCTGAGACTCAGCCTGGCCAACCACGGAACAGCCAGTGTGTCCGAGTGCCAGAACTTTCCTCTGTTCTAAGAGTCTAGAGCAGAGGTTGCCAGAGAGTAACCAGAGGATCCACCTGAGGTTAGCACCAGCAGCAGGCCTCGTGAACAGGTTGGAACTGTGGACAGCTGCATCACTATTCAGAATTAGCGCTTCATCAGGAACGAAACCGTCCTCTTCCTGACTTGCTGGGACCCACAGTCATCTTTTCTCCTGAGCACAACTTTGCTAGTTAAAGCCAACACTAACTTGCTGGTCTTCAGTGGGCATCAGCAGTGCACCGTCGCAAACCGCACAGCACAGCCTGGCACCTAGCCAGACAGAGCGGATTGGACAGCAACAAGCCTGCAACTGCTTCTTTGAGTCTGCAGGAGATCTGAATCCCCAGATATTGGATGAGTATTCAACTTCAATGCATTACAGCTCGAGAATTCAATTGTTATCCCAACCAGTTGATATCAATTTAATTCCTAAGAGTTATGTACTTGTTTTCAGTATCTAATGTAGAAGTTGTAACCAAGTTCACTTTATGAAACGGTCTAAATGAATGATATACCGAACGAATGTCCTCTCGATATATGTAACTCTTCGTAACTGATTGAATATATACCTTTTGTATTCTGATAACCCTCTCGATAAGATCTGTTAGGTTTATATGCATATTTTATGTATTAATTAATGTATTCTTGTGTATTATTACCTGTGTGTGTGTGTTGTTTGAGTTATATCATATGGTTGGATTCTAAAGCCATCAAAAGAATCAATTTTGTGATTTACTGCTACAAATAATAATTGTCCAAGTAAATGCCCAAACCCTACAGAACTGGTGCCTCATGAGAGCACACTACAAAAGGCACAGAGCAAGAGAAGGCTATAAAAATATCAAAGACGCTGAAAATCCCTTTGAGGACTGTGAAGTCAATCATTAAGAAACACAAGGTGTATACAGTATCACTATCCAGACAAAAGCTTAATGACTGAGATTGGAGAAAATGTCCATGATCCAGTGCAGACCTGCATGTCGTAGTGGCAGGGAGGAAACCAGTACTGAAGAAACAAAATCTCTTATCCTGCATGCACTTTGCAAAAATATGGTTTATCATTAAAATGGATAAAATTGGAACGTTTCCCTCTCAATTCAAATGTTCAAAGTGTATACAGTAGCAAACCTAACAACACCCACCCACTCAACATCGCCCACTTAACACCATCCCTGCTTTCAAGTATAGTGGAGGCAGCATTATATGACAGGTCTGCTCCTCATCAGCAAGGATTTAGAAGCTTATCAAGACTGAAGAGAAAATATATGGAGATAATCTTAGAGGAATGGCTGCTTTCATCTGCTTAAGACCTAAAACTTCATGGAAATTCACCTTTCAGCAGGAGAATGACTAGCACTAGGCCAAAGCTATTATGGAGTCTGTAGACAATCTCCAAGCAACTTGAACCTCAGCCAATCTTTACCTAAAAGATTTGCAGCTGTATTTTCTACCAAAGGTACTTCCATCAAGTATTTAAATCACAGATCTGAATACATATTTAGCTTCTGCAGACAATTCTTTAATGTATCTACCCTTAGAAATCTTCTGTTTAAGCATTAAGGTTTTTAAATAAAATATTAATTAATATTATATTTGTAATTTCTCAAAATAGAACACCATAGGATTGGTTTGAATATTTTTTCAAGGCACTGTACTGTATGTAAACTACCAAATTAGCAAGACAGGCTGTATGGCCTCCCATCATATCCAGCATTTGTGTGTTCTTAATTTATATAGTTTCAAAGTTGCTTGGAAAATGTATTTTAAAGAAACATCAGGTGACCCAACTTATATAAAGAAGGCTTTTTTATTTTATGCTCAATTTCATTTAACAAAGTATGAATTTATAAATGCATTGTTTGTGATACACCTGTCTCTTAAATCTTTTAACAAATAAGTTTGGTTTCACACAAATTCAGCAATTTACAAGCTTGCAATTTGCAAATTGTTGAATGGCTTTTGTCTACTTAAGTAAATCTGAAAAAGGTTCAAGCATAGACTGTTAAAATAAGCAAGCAGATTAATTTTTTAACCACTATATCTTAAACCATATCTTTTAAGTACATAGTATCAGCAATAACTGTACAAAACATAAAATATAAAGATTATAAAGATTACATCATGAAAGGATGGGATGTGTAAACATTCTCCTCTGTGTTGGTAAAATTTGTTAGTTTTGTTTGCTCACAGAGAATTCATGAAATAGTAAAGTACTTTTTATTTATTCTTTGATTTGTGCCTGAGGTCTTTGTATTTTGTATGTAAATTGTGTTGGCTTTTGGACTGGCAAATGGACTAAGGTGTTTTTGGAGCTTCCTGTCTTAAGTCTCGACAAGTGAAAAGTCTGAAAAGAGTGAAGTCTGCAATTATAAAAATCATATAAATATGTAAATCTTTCATTTACAAATAAATTCAGATGCAGACAAAATTATCCTGGATGACTTTTGGCACAAATAGACATAATAATGTGGCAAAAACTTTAATCATTGTCATAGAAATCACAGATTCTCTATTAAACAACCAGGCTTATCCACATTTTCCCTTATTGTTTATTACACTGTATATTCCTTGCAGTTTCTTTTTGAAAACCTAAAAAAAATAGTTGTTAAGTTGTTATGTCAATGCTATAAATATCAAACATTACACATTTCTGAGGAAAAGTTAAAACATTGTGTTTGGTTAACTAAATTTGTCAGGGAATGTCAAAAGGTTTGATCTGAACCTTGTGACCTTCAGAGATACAACCAGTGTAATTATATGGCCATTTACAAAAAACACATGGTTAATAAATAAAAGTGACAACAAAAGAGTACAAATCTGTACCACAACAGGACTGACAGCAAGTTTTTCATTCTTTCTCAAATGTTTGCTAAATCACTAAAGCACAGTCAGGTCAAGATCATATACTATGATGCATTAGGTCCTTTCATGAAGGGCAAGTGTTTTGCCTCTGAAATGACAGGAGAATGTTTACTGTATGTCACAGATTGCCAGCAGTTTAAGAAGAGGACTTATAGGCTGTGATTAATTGTGTTTGGATGTAATGGCCAGTTTCTTTCTCAGTATCTCTGTGCTTTTCCTGTATGAATGGTTTCACATATATATTATATATATGTAATTGTGCTACATATGGTGATGAGGACATTCTAGTGTATTTTTCTTATTACCTAAATGGACTAGGGATCTGGAACAGACTGGAGTCAAGAGTGCCCATTGGAGTTACTTTTTTGTGTAGTGATGAATGTTGCTGAGGGATAAGGCATGGGATGAACGGTCCTTACACCCTTTATATTTGATAGGTGGCATAATTAGGCTACAAAGAAAAAAGTAGTTTCTGCATGTAGGGGTCATTATTATAAAATTATTTAAAATTAACTTTCAGAATGCAATTAATAATAATAATAATAATAATAATAATAATAATAATAATAATAATAATAATAATAATAATAATAATAATAATTGTATACATATATATAGCGCTTTCTGGACACTCCACTTAAAGTGCTTTACAGGTAATGGGGACTCCCCTCAACCGCCAATGTGCAGTATCAATCTGGAAACGTATTTTCAAAATTGCTTAATCATGTTAAATAATACAGGATGCATGACAAGTAAATGCATTTTAATATTATATCAATAGATGTAAGTAAACACTTTTAAAATGAGTACCTACTACAAATATAAGTTACGTGTTGACTTTGAAACATTTACGTGTTTGTAGTATTTGTATTAAAGTGTATTTAAATTTTTTCAAACATGCTGCATAGTAATGCCATAATAATAGCACATTTTACCATGCAACCAGAGACCATACCAGTTGTGACCAGCTAAACATAAGTGTCAGTTTCGTGGCCTTCTAAAAGTAACTGCTGTAAATCTGCTTTCATTTTCCAGTCTTTCTTGCGTTACCTGCTGCTGGAATAGCATACACAGATTAACAAGTGTGGTGTCGTCAACAGGTCAGGAATACAAATAACACTCAAGTCCCGCTAATCTTATGTGTTTACTCGGGTTGAAATGCCAAATACAAGATAATTTAGCTCTGAAAAAGATTGTTTTCAAACTTTTGATTTTTGACCAGTTTTGACTGACAGGCACGCAGCTTAACAAAAAGTGCAAAATTGGGCCAAATTAATTTGTCAAAGACAAGTGTCCAGTTTCAGCCAATTTCTGGACAGGATTAGCCCGGGTCTAAAAATTGAAATTGAATTGAACATCTGTGTCATCAATATTTAAAATGTACAGCAAAGTTGGTGATACTAGGTCCCATATCTCTGTTTAACAGAGTATGTGGGATTGTGACTGCATGTGGCATGCAAGCCAACAGAGTTGTTGGAAACTATAATACATTTGTGCAGACCTCAATAAAAATAAAAATTTATCTTGTTTGTCTGTTCACTGCTGAAAGCACTACAGGTACAGGACATGTACAGATGGCTCTAAAAGGTGGGTTTAGAAAAAAAAAAGTCAATTTAGTACATGTGCAGAAATGAAAATCTGGATTTTGCACCAGACAAAAACAATTCAAATTAATTTATTTATATACTGTATACTGTAAATACACACTACTTCTATGATCTCAAGGCTTTGGCCAATCTAACTTCAGCCTTACAAGTCAATCTTCATGCCAAATCCCCAAGCACTGGTTTCATAAGCTTTCATTGAAAATATCTTTACTAATCTATCTCAAGGAATGCATATCATTGGTCTTAATCACCCTTTGCCAGCTGGGAACTATACAATTTTTCTCCTTAAGATTCTGTATTTGAGAGTAGAATATAAAATAGGCACATTTCAGAGTGTAAAGACTGAGCTATATCCTTACTCAGTAACAAACTGCCTCTCATAACCTTAACTCGTATTTTGTCACATATGCTAGGAATTTAAAAAATGCAAAATCTTATTTTGTTTCATAGTATGTATTTGTAGTATATCATTTAAAACCTTAATTCCATATAAAGGTTTTTTATTTCAAAATTATTTCCACATTAAATGAAGAACTTTCTGACATATAGAACTTTGGATTTTGTAAGTTCTTTATGGTATTGCGTTTTGGATTGATTGATGATGCTTATGCAACAAGAAATTCTGAGTTATGTTTGAATATGACAAGAGGCAGCTATCTTGGGTAGCAAACTGTCCAATTTAATTCTAAAGATGTCAAAAGAAAAAATAATAATTTTAACAATCTTTAATGCAGAAGTGACATTACAAACTTTATCTTTTAACCATTTGGTGGATTAATAAGAGTTTTATTGTCTTTAAGACAGTGTCTTTAAGACTATATTTTTAAATTGTATTTGAAGAGATATTACATGGTAGTTTTAGAATGCACTCATTTTGATGAGATTGTCATGTACTTAATGGAATACCATAAATGCCACTGTTCTTCTTAATAGTGTATACAGTAGATCAACAATCTAGTTTTGACATATTTAATAAACTAGTGACATTTGCAGCTAATATCAAGGTTATAAATACTATAGATACAAATGAGAAAATTAAAAAAAATAGATAAAATTAAAGACAAACATCTGGCAGATGATATTTAATGCAGATAAACATTATATTCTGAATTTATATGTAGAAAGCAAAACCTATATAGGTTTTGTAATGTTGTGGGTGGCAGTGTCACTACAGGGCACACAAAATAAACAAAATCATTTGTATTAAACAAATATTCATTTTTTATATAATCAAAAAATTTTTTTATATATAATCAATAATTTGTCTTCCATCCATGCAGGCCAATGAAATGACGTTTTTAGATAAAGATTTGTGTATTTTGCTGCAGCTTGTACATATTGACTTTGTACTATGCTCTAAGACTGCAACACTTGCTTGATAGTTATAAATTCTTTAATTGACTGTTCATTCTATGTATATAACATTCACACTCTATGCTGAAGGAAACATGGATATGTGAATATAAAAAAAGATACTCACTTACTGTACAGCAATGCAGAGAACAGTCTCAGGCATCTTCCACATAGGAGATTCTACAATTGCATAGAAATATACTTTAACTGTATGTGGCACTCCAAAGTAGACCATTTTTCATATACCTGTAGAAACAAGAATCTGAGACTATATAAAGATTTCAAAATTGGCCATTATATGCTATATCAGTACTTCTGCTTGTCAACATATAGTATTTCAAAATCTTGAAATAAATCAACTCTATAACAGCATTTTTAGATTCATTACCTGGTCAACGTGAGTCCACAAACACAATCTTCACTTTTTGCATTTGGGGTAAACAAAATTTACAAGCCTGGCTCTGTAGAGCTATTTCAGAATCCCATCAATACTGTGATGAAAGACTAAAGGTGAATTTCCTTATTAAAGGTTACAGGACTGAATATATTCAACCTGTCAGCAACCAGCAGTGGTTCAGCAGTAGAGAAATGAAAAGTGAAAATCTTAAAATTAGATTCATTGTCAAAAAATGTTTTACATGCACTGAAATAGAAAAGACATTCATCCTATGTAAGAATTCAAGCAATTTTGGGTCAATAGATTATATTTTTTAAATTTGCAAAGACATAGTTTTGGTTGATTTTAAATACATCATGTGGAATTTGAATATAGAAATTATAGTGTAATCCTACCTACAGTAAGTCCATAACTAGTACGTACTGTATGGCCCTGTCAGACATAAAGGAACCCTTTGACTCAAGACTCGTTTCAGTACTTAAGAGTATTGTTTTTATCCAGGTAATTGAAATCTAGGTAAGCATTACATTTCTGTCACAGTGTTGCTCTCATTCTCAACTTGAAGTGCAGCAGTTTTCCAATATTTAAGGTTACAAGCATTAAATGCACTTATTAAATGAGATGACAAATCCCTGAATAGTTAACAAGAAAAATTGATGTTTCTCTCTTTCAAATGAAAATAAATCAGTGATCCAGTAAGATTGTACCATGCTTTTTATTGGGTTCCAAAGTGCCCCATCAATGATGGACTATCATCTGATTACCTGTATCATTTGCAGTATTTTTTTTTCTTGTTTGAAACTTTTGCAGTGGTTGAACATGCTGAATAATAAACAGTAGTCATATTGGGTGCAACAGATAATGTCATTATGTGGTATTTATTAGAAAGTTCTTTAAATAAAGTAGGCATGCAAAATAGCTTTGATCTATCACAAACTTTGGCTCATGTTTAATTTAGGTTTCTCCCTCTCTTGGCTCCAGGTACTGGGTCACAGCCCCTACACTTCCTGAGTTAAACTGACTCTGCCTGGGAGCATCAACAGAAATAGTTTTCTGGTTGTCAACTATCTTCAAGAACCCTCCAAGAGCTCAGATGTTCCCTTTCGTACAACAGAATGGAAATCTTTTTGTGTTTGTTCCCATATGTTTGGGATGTTTGACAGTTTTTTGTAACGAATCCAAGTAATGAAGTAGAAGGATCCTATGCAGACGAAAGAGAGAGTAGCAAAAACATCACAGGCGTCCAATCTGAATCGACAGGCGAGTTCATGGTCAAGAGCAAAGGTAAGTTCAAAAAGCCAAATGTGGTCATACAAGGGAGGTTTCCAAAAAAGGAGCAAGGTAGCAGCTCTATAGAATAGACAATACCAAGCAGCAAGTAGCAAGTTTAAAGGGTTTAAATAGAGCTGAATGCAGAACGGTACAGCAGGTGGTGATGGTTTAACATGTGCGGCAGTGCTTGTTAAGATTAGTCCGCTGCTGGAACTGGTTAGCTCGTTTGTGGGTGGATCACTGATGAATGGCGGTCATTACATTTTTTCCAGCATTTATGACTGACTGACTGTCAACAGACTGTCAACTGGGTATATTATTGTGAATTTTGCTATCAAAGACATTAACCTGTTCACTTTGTAAGAGATCCAAAGAAATTTCTGATAGTGAAGACATGTGACAGGTAAAAAAAGAAAACACTAGCAAAATATAAGGTTACTCCTGCAACCCCAGTTGCTTAAAATGAAAGTATTGAATAATCACCAACCAATGGGATACCATCACTCCCAGGGTGAAGGACTGAGCATTTACCCACATCAAAGTCTTTTCCTCTGAATAATTTAGGCAATGCCTGGAGAATCCTATCAAATGACTCTCCTGGAGCCACATTTAAAAAGACCATGAAAGAGGTCATGTAGTTCCATTAAAAAAGTAGAATTAAAACAGTACAAATAGATTTTATATGATTTTTCCTCACACTGGAGGGTGAATGTCGAAGCAGATTCTGCTTTTATCTTGTTGACAGGAATGAAATGACCAAGGAGAAAAATGAGCACTTGTGAGGTAGCAATGCATTATAAGAGAACATGGAGCTGCCACTAAAATGTCATTGCTGGCAAATGTAGATGCTGTAAGAGTTCTGCAAGGAAAAGACAAAAAGTGGTGCAATCTCTATACTAGACCTAAAAATCTTTATTAATCTTATTTTCTTTTTTAAGGGTATCCCTGTACAGTATCTATCAATACTATTTCTACTATTTTTCCACATTTCCTATACATTTTATATGAAATTATTTTGATTTAATTTTTAGTCTTCAAATATGAAATGTTACAAGCAATTGTTTTTGTATGATTTTTTAAGGTTGCTAGGCAGGTTTGTCAAGTGGCAAAAATCAAGGAATCTGTTCCAAAACTGTCAAAGGAAACTAGAAGCTGGTATTTGATGGGCAGTGAATGCTGATGATTTATTTAAAAGCTGAAATCATATGATAGGAATACATAAACTGATTTAAAATTTTAGATCCTTCACTTTCAGTACTATCAAATCCCTGCATTACCCATATCTGTATGACATGTGTTTTCCACACAGGATCTGTCAAGAACTGTAATAAAGCAAATATATGTAAGTTTTCTGAAAAACATCAACTGCAAAACAGCAGCATGGAATTAGTTTCTGTAATACTAAGAAAGCTTTTGACAGCTTCTTTCAATAAAAACTGAGACAATGATACTTGATAGGAAATGTCTTGGAGTGAAAACAGAACACTCTGACAGAAACAGTAATTAAAGGCAAAACTGTTTTTGCTTTTCACAGGACAATGAAGCCTCCAAATACAATGACATCTCTAAATTGCTCATTGTTGCCAACATGTCCCTAAAGAACTAAGAGAGAGATGTTTTTAGAATGGTAGAGAGCCTCTGCCTATGTGTTGAATTTGGCAGGTAGTTTAATGTCCTGTTCTTTTCTGAGTTTTCTTGAAGAATGGCATGTTGTTACATGCAGTCGACAGTTACATTCATGCTAGACTGTAACTTTTATACTTAAAAATTATAAATAATATATAAGGGATAGCTTTCTGCACTTAAAATACCTCAATAAGTTTTAAAAAGTTTTTTTTTACACACACAGTTCTAACTGATGGTGTTTCTTAAAACATTCTTTACAGTCCTGAAACTTTGTTTTGTATGGAAGCCCGTTTCCGCCAGGGAGTAAAAAAAAAACGCGCTTTGGTATCTCAGAATTCCGACTTAGTAACTCAGAATTCCGACTTAGTAACTCAGAATTGCAACTTAACATCTCAGAATTCCGACTTAGCAACTCAGAATTCCGACAGTGTCTCAGAATTGCGACTTAGCAACTCAGAATTCCGACTTTATATCTTACATTTGCGACTTCGAAATAGCCATATTTCATTGTCTGTCCTTTTGTTATTGTAACGGATTCGGGTTCTAGGGCTTGTGCCCTCGCCGCTCCCACCCTAGTTCGTGCCTAATATCCCATAAACATATTATGGGATGTTCATATACAACACACATTATTGTGAGACAGGTTCATTGTCTGTTCCTCAGGCTGTGACAGGAGATCATATACTGGGATCGATATTGAGTTTCCTCCCACCTCTCCCATTAAGACTGGAAGCTTCTGGTAGATGTGGGAATTCTGAGATTAGTTGTCTAATCCCTGGGTGTTTCTTGTTTCTTCAGAAGGTGCATCTCCACCTGTGTTTCTCCTGTGTTTCTCCTTGTTGCCCAGAAAGGGGAAGCACACTTCCTCTTTCTGGGCAACAAGGGCTACCTGTGTTGCCCAGTTTTTATGGACAAACTGGTCACTGAGCCTGTACTTTATCAGGATGTGTTTCTGCTTGTTACCCCTTTCAGATACTCAGTGTGTATTGTGATCTTATTGAAATAAGCTGTCAACATTTTTCTTAGTATTACATAAACCTAATCCATGGAGCATATGCAGTTCATATTCTGTACTAACAGAAAAGACACCCATACCTCCATCACTGCATCGGCTGAGTGGAAATCATATGTCATTCAGATGTTCAGCCTTGCAGAAGTATTCAAACCCGTGTAGTTACTTCACCCTTTGTTACTTTAAATCTTGCAGGTGTCACATTTTGAAGTAGCACTTAAACATGTTATATACAAAAGATTTAAATACCAAAAAAAAGAACTACTGTACATAGATCCTATAAAACCTAAAAATGGAAAGTTAAATTCCATAAAAATGGAAAGTCATGATTGTACAAGTATTAAATCCCTTTGTGGCAAACCTAAATTAACATAAAAATACTTGAAGAGCCATGCAGTTAGTTGAGTGGCTTCTGTCTCCGTACATTGATAGTGTTTCTCGTGATTTAAGAATAAATATATTTGTTTGTCTATGAACACTCAGTCTGGAAGTAATATTTAGGCAAAGATACAATCATGAAAACTAAGGAGCCTTCAAAACAAGTCAGGTCTGAAGTTGTAGAACACAGACCAAAACACAGACCAAGACAAGGGTATAACAAATATGATAGACACTGCAAAGTCAATCATTAAGAAGTGGTAGGTGTATCTTACCACCAAGACAATGCCTAGATCAGGCTGTCCATCTAAACTGAGCAGATGGGCAAGGAAGGTAGAAACTGGATGGAGATACTACTAAGAGGTCGTTGATGACTTTGAAAGAGTTACAGGGTTCAATAGATGAGATGGGAGAAAAAGTCCATGGATCAACAACATCCCAGTCACTCCACAAAGTTGGCCTGTAAGGTAGAGTGGAAACATATATCAAATCCTTTATGGAGTTTACAACAAAGCACTGAGTGATTCTGCAAAAATGTGGCAAATCAGACAAGACAGAGTTTGAATGTTATGGTCTAAAAATTGTCACGGACGTCCAAAGGGACTAACCGTGGGGAGCAGGAGAGTGGAAAAAGACCCATATGCGTAGCGGCGAGACGGGAAAAAGGCCCGGGCTCATTAGTGCAAAGAGTTCAGGAATGCCGTATAGAAACCTATGCCCTCAGGGAGCGGACGTGGGGCGCCCTGGTGCTAGGCGGGTCTCAGGACATCCAAACGTCAATGCTGAGCGCAGACAGAGTGCAAGACCCGGAAATATATAGCCCTAGGGAAAGAGAGGGACAGGAAGGACAGCAGACCGGAAACTAGGGACAGGACAGAGAAGGAGCGCCCTCTGGCTGCAGAGGGCGTGACAAAAATAAAGCATTACATCTCAGCAAACCCATCAGAGAGCATCACTCAAGACCATCCCTACTCTCAAGCATGGTGGTGGCAGCTTTATGGTTATAACTGTCTCAGCAGCGACTGGGAGGACTGTCCAAGCTGTTGAGAGCACAAAAGGAGAAAAGTAAAGGCAAACTCATGGGAGAATCTGCTTTAGACCTCTAGTACGAAAATTCACCTTTGAGCCAGGCAGTGATCCAAATGTACACCGGAGTGGCTTCAGAAAAAGAAAAAGAAATGCCCTGGAGTGGAATAGGTTTTGAACACTATCTCCAGTTTTCAGTAAGCCAGTATGCCATCACCGGACTTGGTTATTTTTTAACCTTTTATTTCTACAGCCTCTAGGATTAATATAAATATAATAATATAAATTTAAAAAAACATTTATAATATTTCATATTTAAAGATAATTAAATATAAATAATATCATAATTAGAATAAAAATAAAAATGCTTTAGACAAAGGTGGAATGATTGGCATAAACAATATTAATAGAAATAAGGATGTACTTAAAAGAGAAATTACATTTTCTCTTTAATTTGAATGACATCTAGAAATACAGAAAGATTTTAGGACCAGTAAAGACATAGCACCATATAGCACCACTTTTTTGTTACGTTGCTGCAGATCTCTTGACCCATCTGAGTTTGCTGTGATTTTTATTTGCCAGCAGTGACATTTTAGTGGCAGCTCCATGTTCTCCTTTAATGCATTGCTACCTCACAAGTGCCCATTTTCCCCTTGGTCATTCCATTCCTGTCAACAAGATAAAAGCAGAACGTGCTTCAACATTCACTTTATAGTGTGAGGAAAATAAAATCTATTTTGATTTTATTATTTCCACTGTATTTTTTAATTTCTCCTCCTCCTTCAAGGTCTTTTTAAATGTGGCTTCAGGAATGACATTTGACAGGAATCACCAGGGATTGTCTAAATTATTTAGAAGGAAACAAACTGGTGCATGAAACAAAAAGAGGCAAATTAATTTCCTCTTTTAATTATCCTTTTATGAACCCAATGAATAATTAAAAATTCAATATTCTAACTGCCACCAAAATGCCTCCCAACAAAGTCTTAAAAATCACTGTGGGATGTCATCTGAAGAAGCAATTTAAATGCTACCTCTTGTGTATTGTACAGTATGTACTTTTTCATTTATTCTTACTTCAAATCCTATAAGTGCTCTATATAACACTTGTTGTGTCATTCATGTTTTAAACACAGCTGCTGTCAAAATTTTCACCTGACAGTATGATTTCACAAAAATGGATATAAAATACTAAAATAATCTCAGAGAAGAACTGTTAATTATTTTTTACTACTAGACTTAATACATTTGCATTGTGAAAATCAAAGTAGAGCTGTACTCAGTAAATATTTTTGCACAATGTGGATGACAGCAAATGTGGAAACTTCACCAATCCTCCAGTCATTTTAGGAAATTATTAAATATCCTCTCCTTCAATAGACTTATTGAAGACTCTTATGAGATAATTTGCATACAACTAGATCAAGATGGAATACACATGGTTATAGCTGAACAATTTAGGTCTGCTTAGATACCACAAAAAAAACCTGAAAAAATAAAGGATACTTTTTATATGTTCTTAATTCATTTTCATGTTCTAGATTCTTATCCAGACAATTAAAGATATCACCATCTGTCAACAATAACAATATGTGCGACTGACTAAACCTGAAAGACTGAAGAACAATTCAAGTGCAAAAGTCTTTTAGTGCACATTCTGGACTGCTACCTAACTGCAGTTTCATGCCTGTGCACAGTGCATGATGTGGTAACATCTGTGCAAGGTGGATCTTTCATCAATGGGAAGCTCAAGAACAAGGAAACACAAATGTTTGTCCCTTATGGGGACACAAGCCATTCCATGCATAGTTGGACAGATAAGCTGTTTACCGGCTTCAAAACAAAGTCTCAATCTGAATGTCACATGTCACTCTGTCACCCGGTTGGATGTCACTCAGCAACCTTTCAGAAGCCATGAATTAGCTTTTTACATTTTTTTATTGGATTTGTATGCCATTGATAATTTTTTAATGTCAAATTTCTGTACCCTTTTATTTCTACATTTTAATTGCTAAATTATTTAAATATGATATCTAAAAATCATAAATTAACAGGCATATATTAAAATTTAGTGTGATGGATTTAGTGTGATCCATGCCCCTGCTGAGTTCCCTTGCAGAGTTCTCTAATCTCAGGCATTTAGCTTGTGACTTTAAACACCAGGCATGTTAACCAGCTATGGGAAGGACAAAAACTGACTTAATGTGTGAAAATATTTGTCCACAGAGGTACATTGATTCAATTGCTGAGAGCACTGAAAATGCCACTTTCTTCAAAAGTCAAATTTCACTGGCAGGGACTTTCAACAGGCCATGATAGAGATGCTGTGATCGTTTTCAGTAGCCTCAAGTGTCTTTTGCAGATCCTTGAACATTGAGTTCTAGAAGGCTGAACACTGTAAATCAATTAGCTGCATTTCAAAATCCTTAACACCTATCCACTGAAACTCTAAAAAATCCATGTTGCTGGAATCAAAGCTGTCTGTTTTAATCAGAAAAGAAAACATCGGACCAAAACATTGCAAATTCTGAAATCTGAAAATTCTGATGCCACTGTAGTTCTTGTCTGTACACTACATGCCTTGCAACACAGATTGTGCTGTTTTGAAAGTTCTTTCAGATGGTGGAACTAGCAGAAAATTGAGGTGTCAATGCAAGTTATGCTACTTTTATAAAAGATTTCATGTATGACAGTTTGATTTGCATCCTACACATGCAAATAGAGTTAATTCATATTTGTGAAAATGGTGGCTAGAAATATTAGTTTTTGTTTCCCATATTTATTTTTGTTGTTTGGGTTTGTATTGAACATTTTTTTACAAAAAGATTTTGATTGCATCAAGACAGTCCAAAATATTTGCAATGCCTTGTGACTGCCATAAATAAAAATCAGCCCCAGAATTTTCAAAGACTGTCCCCGCACTGTGATCACAAAATAAATGAATGCTTGCATTTTTGTTAAAATGTATTTTATTATAGTGCTATAAGTTATGCAGACACCTTGCCTTTGGGGAAAAAAAGGGATATTTTTACATTTGTCATTCCCAGTTGGTCTGGCTGATTGGGATTCAGATTGATTCTTCTCTTTATTATGTTCAATAAACTGAAATAAAAGATACGTTTTCCAGTAAATATAGTATAACTACAGTACAGTATATGACCTGTTCTGTGACTTTCCTTAGGAATAACAAGATAACTATTTCTGGTTTGGGTCACTTTCTGTTTAATCAAAAATTATGAAACACATATCTTTCAGTATGATTCATCTCACATAACAGTACCTCTTCATATTTTACTGATTCCCTGCAGTGGCTCCAGGAACATGATTACAATTTGGATTCATTTTTTAGAATCAATAAAAAAAGTTTTATATACTGACAGCTACAAATGCCTCATGTGCAGTGTTATTTTATTACAATCTAGTGGAGTCGCCATGGGCACTAGAATGGGACCCAGCCATGCCAAAATTTTTGTCGGCTGGGTAAAAGAATACTTCTTCACTTCCTACACTGGCTATGTCCCTGATCTCGACAAGCGAAACATTGATGACTACGTCGGTGCCGCCACATGCTCTAAGGACCACCTTGTGAACTTTCTGCATCATTTAACCAACTTCCACCCGTCCCTCAAATACACAGTTAACATATCTTCCACTACTCTTCCGTTTCTAGACATCGACTTCTCCATTAACTACCCCCGACTCTCTACTTCGGTCTATTACAAACACACGGATTCACACAGCTATCTCCTGTATAGCTCATTTCACCCCAAACACACTAAAAACTCTCCCTTTTTCACAGTTCCTTCGGCTATGACGATTATGCAGCGATGACATCGATTTCCAGAACCAAGCCCTCAAAATGTATTCCTTTTTCATCAACAGAGGATACCCTAGCAGTGTTATTGACAGGGCCCTTGCCTGAGCCAAAAATACCCCTTGGACCATCAACTCAATCAGGAACTCCCGCCGTAACAACCGCATTCCTTTGGTGCTTCCTTACCACCCCAGCACACTTCCTATCCCCAGGACTACTAATGACAACTTTTCCATCCTACAGGATGATCTCCCACTGGGGCCTTCTTTTTTGACAGCCCCATCATCTCATATTGCCGACCACTTAATCTGCGTAACCTTCTTGATCACAGCTCCCTTGACCGCCCTCAGCAACCACCCACACAAAGCACTTTGCCTTGCAACAGAGCTCGCTATATCACCTGAAAGTACATACAGTATCTAACACCACACTCATTCAAATCACCTCAGGACAATTCTGGATCACCCAAATGGCATCTTGTACCTCCAGCAACCTTATTTACTGTATCTCTTACAGTAAAAGAGCAGCCATCTACATTGGAGAAACAGGAAGGAGACTTGGAGACCGCTTCAGAGAACATGTTAGGGCTGTGAAGATTAAAGATCTCTCCAAGCCCATTGTTTCTCATTTCACCTCTCAAGGTTTCATTTCACACCTCTCTTCACCTGTCCTGACTTTACACCTGATTGGCCTCTCTTTCAGTCCCCTGCTCCCGCCCCTCTCTCCTCCTCTCTCCCAGCTTTTGTTCTCCCGCTACATTACCTTTGCTAACTGCTTTGTCTTTCTCACACCTGAATAAGGCTCCACAGCCGAAACATTGTGTTTTCTTTCTTCTATTTTCAGCATGGAATAAACCTATTACTTATTCCTTTGCAACCTTATAATATGTTGAAACTAGGAAAACAGACATAAATGCGAACATAAGATATAAAACTGGTGCTCTTCATTTATAGTTTTAGAAAACACCAACCTACAACCTTTGCTGAGCTAATAATGTCCTTAGTTCTTTACTATCAACTACTAAGTAATTAAGCAACTTTCTTGTTCCAGAATACACAGACTCACAGCTCCACAGTCTTACAAGAGTCTTGTGTTCTCACTCTTCTGATCTTTCTCCACTGGAAGCCTCTGATTCTTGGTTTTTAAATCAATACCTGACCAACTAATCATGTGATTGAGGAAAGCAGGACATTCTCCACAGTTTTCTGGGGAATATACTTCAGGCCAGAGCTGCCATTTTCCTGAACCACTGTCCTACCTACAGTAATACCCTTCGCCTTAAGAAGAAACCCATCTACCCACCAAAGACTAACACTTCAATGCCAACCTCTCCCCCTGGATGGTAGCAGAAAACAGGAAAGGGTGGGTGAAACACCTAGCAGATGTATTTCCACCTGGATCATGCACCCATCATAATATCAGGCCTTGGAACTCTTGTGTTAGCCATTTTCTGTTCTCAGG
The DNA here is from genome assembly GCF_040954835.1 of Lepisosteus oculatus. NCBI lineage: Eukaryota > Metazoa > Chordata > Actinopteri > Semionotiformes > Lepisosteidae > Lepisosteus > Lepisosteus oculatus. The sequence goes on from NC_090696.1 coordinate 30,100,271, forward strand.
GTGTAGTCATAGTTTATTTTTCTTCTCAGCCTTTCCCTTGTATGGGAACCAAAGGGCAGCCTATCTCGCTCTTCCTCCCGAGTTAGACAGATATCTGGCCACTCTGTCTTTTCCAATTTTACAGATTTAGAAAGATCTGGCAGGTCCACCATTTCTTTCTCATTTTCTAGCCAAAGCTGCAACAGCCAATTTCCCTCTTTCTCTCAGTTTTCCTTATACACAGTCTTCTCTTTGTTCAAGAGGTTCAACCTAAGGACATTATCATCTGCCTCTGATCTTAGGAAGTTCTCTTACTTCACTTCCAGGGTCTATGGTCCAGGGGTAAAGCCCTCACCTCAGGGATTCTTTGGATTCATATAGAACTATAGAGAAATGTTGTGAAAGAAAAACAAAGATACAGTACATCCTTCACTTATAATGCTGATATTATGATCTGACCACAGACAGGTGTGATCAGTAATTTAAGGATCCCAGGTCCCAACCTGTTCACCAACACCACTGCTGAACCAAATATCCATTGCCACTAGTTACCTTTCATTCACAATTTGTCCTGCCTTTGGATCTAAAAATGAACTTCTAACATTGTAGATATACAGTGCCGATAGCAATTTTACATATCTGTTCCAAACTAACACTTCTTTTTCAAATTAACCTCAAAGTGAAATACAAATGCTCAAACAAACATTTGTGATTACAAATGAAAACCTGAAAAATGGGTTGGATGCGTGTGCACAACCCTAAAAAACAGCAATTGTAAATTACCTCTGATGTAGCCAATTGCCTTCCAAATCACATAACAAGGTACTGTAAATGTTCCAGCTGTGTTCAATGGTAGTGATTTTGATGATTTTAGAATAAAATAATCTGTTCTGGTAGATCTCCTAAAACTGGTTAGTGCATTTCAAAGTAAAGAGCCTACTGTAGGCAACAAGGGGCTATTAAAATAAAGTTGTGAAAAACCACAGAGCAGGAGGTGGATATAAAAAAATCAAAGGCCTTAAATATCCCTTGGAATAAAGTCAAGACCATCATTAAGAAGTGGAAGGCCTATGGCATCATGGAAAACTGGCCTAGATCAGGATGTCCCTCCAAAATGGATAACTGAGCAAGGAAGAGACTGATCAGAGAGGCCACCAAGTATCCAGTGGCAACTTTGAAGGTCCTCCACACCTTTATGTCAGTTACTGGTCAATGTGTACATGTCACAATAATATCCCAAGCTCTCCACAAATCTGGGCGGTATGGGAGGATGGCAAGAAGAAAACCGCTACTCAAAAAAGCCCCCATCGAGTCTCGATGAAGTGCACAATACAACCTGGTTAGAGCTGTGACCTCAGTCAAATTCAAAACATGTGACTTGAAGATTGCAGTCCGTCAATGCTCCCTTTGCAATTTAACTGAGCTTGAAACATTCTTTAAGGAGGAATGGGAAGCCATTGCCAAATCTCTGTATGATTTATTGGTACAGACCTATCCAAAGAGACTTATGACTGTAATTCAATCAAAACTACTAACTCAGGGGTATGTATACAGATGCAGCCATTCAAAATGCGCGGTAAAAACCCGCGGTACGGTAACCTACCCACAAGCCACCGCGGGGCACCGGAGGGTACCGCAGGGCAAGTGATTGGCTGGCCAAAATGACCGACAGGGGCACTCGTGGTGCATTGGTTGGTAGTGCAAAGATTTAATCATTTAATGTCTTTACTGTGCACATTTTAATCCACTTAGTTTTGAATATTTAAATGGATTTTACCACTAAAGGGAAATTTTAGTAGCTGAGCATAAAAAGAAGAGGAGCATAACGCATCTGAAGGTCATAAACGATATTAATTTAGGAACATAAACATTACTGTATGTATGTAAACTGTACTGTGTATGGCTGGTCTTGGTAGTTTAAAGAAAAAATACACACCAGTCTTCCATTTCTCCCTAAACATTTTAAGCATGAAAGTTTTATGAAACGGTACCCAAATATGCGATTGCTGTATAGAATGAATTTTAATTTAAAAAAATTATTTAACACGAACATTAAGCTGTTTACATCTTCCGCCTGAGAACAGTCACCCGTTGCTACCCAACGCAGAATGGTGATTGGCTGACACTATCTAACACCCCTCTGATTGGAGAAAAAAGACGTGCTGGTTTGCTATACCAGGAAGAGGATTTCTTTCTATTCAAAACGTGTATTTTAAAAGTTTAAGAAGTAAAAACCTTACAGCGTACACAGATTTCTAAACTGATCAGGATCGTTATCTTTGTCTTATGCATAATAATGTTCACCGCTCTGTCCAGCAAATTAATAATAAACTTTATTTTATATAGCTTTTTAAACGAATAAGTAATTAGATTGCTCATAAAACTAATCACTTGCTTTTTCTTTTTATTTAGGCTCAGATTTCAACTGTAGATCGTATTATTAATAACCATAATAACAACCAACCAACAAAAACAACCATATAAACATAATACCAACCAAAAACATAGATAACAACCACAATACAAAATCAAATAATCAAACTATTTTACACTCGCAAAGTCCTCCAATTATCATAATCCCGCCCCTTATGCAAAACCAAACCTTCCTCCCATCCCAGTTTATCCTGTTTATCATAAACAAAATCCACCTCAATTTTCAACATAAAGCATTACACAAAATCAATACCTCAACACTCCATACTCAACAACGATAATTCACAAACAGCCAGAACATGTAACTACACATTCCCAAACATACCTAATTTCCATAGCCCCGCCCCTTATGCAAAACCAACATCCCTCCCCTGTTCTCTCTCTCCCCTGGCGGTTGTAATTGTTTTTATTTTCAAATAAATTTTAGCAAAGTCATGTATTTTAAAAATCTTAAGATTTTTATATTTATGTCTTTATTTAGTGGTTTCATTAGTGACAAAGGCTAAACTTTCTTGGAAAAATGTCTTTTATGTAAACCATGTTTGCTATTAATTCATTCAGGGCTAAAATATGTTCATTGTCGTCTAATGAAAGAAGGGTTCCTTTCGCCGTAGTCGGGAGCCTAGCCTTTAACTAGTAAGTACTGTATTTACTGGGTTTTTGAGGGGGGTGTCTTTCGCTGGAAATCTCGCCTCCTACTTTGAAAATACCCGTGAAACCGGTTCAATTCGTCTCAGCCAGCACTCCTGCAGAGAGTTGGGTTGTACTTGCAGTGTATACAGTACACGCGTTATGCTCTTCGTTAATGTCTGTGAAGTTTTATTTAATCTCTGAGCCATACTGATTCTTCTGGAAGCCAGTTTCCGCCAGGGAGTAAAAAAAAACACACTATGGTATTCTCTCCAATGCAGTGCAGTTAAAAACATACCTCTGATGCTGCTCCTAAATGAATATCGTTTATGACCATCAGAAGCTTTATGCTCCTTTTCTTTTTTGCAGTGGATTGAACAGGGAGAGGCATTTCATGATGTACTTTTCACTGATGAAACAACAGTGGCTCTGGAACAGTTTTCAACCAAGTCGTTTTATGTAAAGGGGAGATATGTACACGTTACTGAAGCTAAAAGTTTAGCCTTTGTCACTAATGTAAACACTAAATAAAGACATATAGAAATCCCTACGTTACAGACTGTATATGGCTGGTATTGGTAGTTTAAAGAAAAAATACACACCAGTATTCCACTTTCTCCCTAAACATTTTAAGCATCAGAGTCTTACATGTGGTTTTTTCGAAAACGTTTGTACGTGCTCCTTCTTACCATGTTACTGTTTACTGTTACTGACCATATTACGTTTAAGTGCCTGTGGGCACTTTTCCTGTCCGTGGGGGGTGGACCGTCTTTCATTAGAAGGTTAGTCTGTTCTACTCTGAGAATGTAGAGGGGGTGGAAAGTGCCCGCAGTCATTTAATTAGTATTAAAATCTTAGTTATCTTTCTAGTTCACAGGTTTGCATGCATAATTTAATTTCGAAAGCCACTGAGACATCAGGTACTACTGTTGTATTTATGAAAAAGAAACAAAACTAAAAACATACTAACAACTGTGCCATCCTACTCCTTAGTTAATACATTTTATTATTCATAAACAGTTAACATTGTTAGCGAAATATTTTGAATTATATTTAACCCTATTTTTTCTTTAGTTTTGTATTTAACTTATTATATGATAGTCAGACTTAATGTATATTAATGTATATTTGAACAATGAAAATATATTTTTACAAGATTTTACATTAAGCACTTAAAATTCATATGGTTAATAATAGTAAACTGTGACATGCTGTAACAAGATCGGTTAAACTGCGAAGAAAATCCTTTCAGAGAAAATGTTTCAGGTGTGAAGAACAAACCTGTTCCCACACACCCTGCCCCCACTACCATTAGAATATACACAAACATTTTAGCGTTTCATTCTGAGAAGAAGACCCTCACACCTGAAGAGTGCTGGCTGTGACGAATTAAACCGGTTTTACAGGTTTCAATCACAGATTGGGACTCAGTAAAGTAACACACAGCGCCACTGGATTTGATAATACTGTACCTAACCAAAATCCGCAATATGGAAACAGAACCTGTGTAATTGTTGATAGATGATGTACTCGTAACATTTTTTCAAGACGAACTACAACATTTAAAAAATGACTTGTATGTACTTGATATCTCTAATCAATCCACGGGTCCCAGCACAAAACGAAACTAAAACGCATACTGTTTCGCGCTTCTTATTAGTTGCTCAAAAGTAATTTGACCGTATGCATAATATAAACCTAGAAACATATACGTGAGCAGTACTTAAGCACTGTAGTATCGGTGTTAAGACATACCTCTCAAATACTGTAAATCAATTTAAAAATATCTCAAGACCGATTCTGGTCGTAATGAAACCATGTTTCGTGTATGTTTTCTTTTTCATCTTGAAATAACTCATTTCTAAATACCTTTTTCACTGTTAACATCTTGTAGCAACTTTGCGACAAAATATACACTCTGACAGTTCATCCTGCTACCAACATTAAATAAAACAAATCTTAAGATTTCTATATTTATGTCTTTATTTAGTGGTTTCATTCGAAGCTTACAATGTTTAGGGAGAAATGGAATACTGGTGTGTATTTTTTTCTTTAAAGTACCGAGACCAGCCATATACTGTATGTTTATGTTAAGATTTCCCTTCAGTGGTAAAATTAGATATGAATATTCAATACTTAAACGGGCAAAGTTAAGACATTAAATATACATATACATATTGTATACAGTACAGTTTGCATACGGTAATATGTTTATGTTACGCGATTAAAAAATAAATAAATAAAACTGAAAGGTCCAGCACCAGCTGGATTCGAACACACAACCTGCCAGTTGGTAGTCACACACCTAGACCAGTAGGCTACAAGACAGCTCGCATAAGCAGGCAGGCGAAACAGCCCTACACAGCCCTGCCGCAGTACACGGATATAATCATACCGTTATTAAATTCTTGAGATACGCGATTCCATATTATACTCCCTTTTAATCAAATTCTAAAAGTATGCTTGTTGACTCCGGTATCACGTTAGTTAAAGACTTCGAAGCTTACAATGTTTAGGGAGAAATGGAATACTGGTGTGTATTTTTTTCTTTTCATGATAGGTGTCGCATTTTAAATCATTTTCGTAGTTAGAAATTATGAAACGCCCTGTTAAAAGCAAGGAAGTTTTTATGCCCGTTGAAGTAAAACAAAATGCCTGACAAAGTATGGCTTGGACAGATTCCAAGTGCTTGTACAAATGTGCTAAAGAAATTATACTTTGAGTATACAGCTTGTCCAAAGTCATCCATTATTAATACTATTAGTAATATCTTCAGTAAAGGCTTTGATGCATAAATATTTCTGATAAAGGTAGGTTGTGTACTTTTGTCCAACTGAGCAATCTTGCTTTCATAAAATATACCAACATTTGAATGACTGATGATTAACATGCTGTAATACACAGTTCAAAATTAAAGGCTCGAATGCTGTACATGAGAGGTTAAGCTCCCCCTGGCGGTTTTACAAGGCGACGCCGGATAGTTAGTCACGTGACACACGTGATACCGCGTGATACCCCGGTGGGCGTGTCGCGGTATGCCGCGAAATACCTCACCCATTTTGAATGGCTGCATCTGTACTTACTAAACACATTTTTTAGGTTTTCGTTTGTAATTACAGTACTTTTCAGAAAGTTTGAATCGTTCATTTTCACTTGGAGCCTGTGTGTTATAATGTGCAAATAAAGGTAAAATAAATTCTTATTTGGTGTGTCGTGAATTCAGGCTGTTTGAACACAAAATGTTACTTTGAAGTGGGTGTGTAGACTATCTATAAGCACTCTATCTATTCTTATTATGGAGATAACCTTATACCTTTGACTTTTTTCTTCACAGTACATTTTAACACTGTAAATTGTTTACTTCTATGCAAAAATAATCACATTGGGTCAGGTGGTGCAATACAGATGGAACTGCACCTGTTTCCAGTGATGGAGCAATAGTTGTTGGTTCCTAGAACTTACTTAAACAGAAAGCAAATGGATATGCAGTTCTCTCCACTCTTCTAGGTATGAAGAATATACAAAGGGTAACCCTGGAAAATGGAAATTTTGTTAGCTGGCACAAAATAAGAACAAGCACAAGCATTACAGAGACTGCAGAGGACAAGTGCCTGTACTTATTAAGGCTTTTTTATGCACCCAGACCTTGGTTACAAAAATACCCTAAAGTGCATTATTCCAACAACATCAGCACACAGAACATTAAACAATCTCTAAGTGGTACTCCAGGACTAGGAGACAGAAATACTGATTTATAGAATGTAGGGCCCACTGGAAGTACATTTATATCAAATATGGCCCACCATAACGAATGAGTTAGACACCCCCTTCTCAGCCTATGTGTTTCCATTAATTTAACATCTGCGACTAGTTAATTTTTCTAACAAATTCATTTTTGCTGTCACTTTTAATTAAACAATGCTGCATTTAAGTGTAGACAAGTGTGTTAGTCATGTATTTATTAATCCTGCAAACATTACTTGGTAAAAAGAGCACACACTTGTTCGGATAATAAAATTCATGAAAATATTTTAAATGTTTTTTGTATTGTTTAATAATAAGCAGCAGCATTTAAGGAATTAAGGAGTTTGCTATTGTACAGTTTTAGTCTCAAATTAGGGACACCCCTTAAACATGGACTACACTGGTGTAGGCTGGACTGAAATTGAAAAACATACAGAATTCTAACAGGAGTATATTTCTCAGACACACATGTGATAATATTCCAAAACAACCAAGTTACAAGAATCTAAAAATAAAAAAGATTATAGCAAATTATGGACTCTTTTTAAGGGAAAAAAATGAAGCATGTAACCTGAAGGATTTTATAAGCTAGCATATAAAACCTAGTATCATTACTGGAATTGTGATAATAACTTGTGATCACAAAATACATGTTACATTTTAAATGGTTAAATATTATTTTCCATTTCAGTTTTATATACACATTTTTATAAAGAATGTGCTAAGTAGCTGTTCTGTTTGTTGTGGTAAATGGTAAAATTCTAAAGATGTTGTGGTCTGCACAACATGCAGTCTGGACTCCTCTGGCTTTCTGAGAATAAACAGTTCTCAGAGACAGACAAGAAAGACCAAATTCCCAGTACAGAAAAGTGAAGCTGAAAGAGTTTGTAACAATGAATAGAAACTGCCTGGAGGAAAAAAAGTACCAACAAAACCGAGAAAACAAATGTAATCGTGTAAAGCAGTGTTGGTTAGAAACTTGACACTATGTATTTTGGGATGCTGGTAGGCTTTAAAAACTCCTTTTAAAAATGGTTTTGAAATGTTAAGGGTTTGGGCCTTCAGACAAAAGGTTGTGTGCAATGTCATTTGTTTAGTAAAGTTTTTAAGATGTCTATTTACACACACAATCCAGGGTTTTAAATATATTTCCACATAATTTACACTTATGACATCTTTTTACTTGTGATTCTGAAGATGTTCAGCAGGTTAGGTTTGTCAATTTCTTTGAGAACTTCGAATGCTTGAATTAGGTTTCCTAATAGTGTTGTCTGTTCGAGGCTAAAATGATTCCATTCCTTCAGCTTGTCAGTGTAAGGCTTTGCTTTAAGCCCTGAACTTTCTGGTCTCTCGTCTCTGGACTGATTCCAGAGTAGCAGTGTTTTTTGTAACACCATAATATCATACATTTTTTTAATTTACTGTGCTAGTTGGACAGTGTTTCCTAATGCTCGTTTTTGGTATTGTCTGCAGACCTCACATATGTAATGATTTTAACAGATCAAAGTCTGTTATAATCAAAGAACAGAGTCTAGATCATTGATGTAAATGAAGAATATCAGGGGTCCTAATGCAGATAGTTGTTGAACTTAACCTAAATACATGACTATAATCAAAGCTTTCACCCTTTATCTATACTCGGTTTTATATTCTTTGACTGTTTTTCAATTCAAACACATGCATTGCATTAAAATCTCATTGTCTGCAATCTGTAAGCCTATTTCAGATATTGGTCTAATAGAACTTAATTTCACTAGGAATGACAACACCCAAGATTAAAGCGTCATGGAGTGAAATATTGTCTGAACCCGCTTGGCTGAGGGCTGACCTCCCGGCCATAGCACAAGGAGACCAGGACCCTCATGCAGGGTGACAAAGGGGTAGCTGCAGAGGTGGGAAGCAAGAGACATGCAAGAGAGAGAGATAAGGATCTCTAAGGCATTTCTAGCGTTTTGGAATGGATGGCAGGAGCGATTGCTAATTACTGATAGCTGAGTCTGATTGAACTTGGTTGTTGTCATCCCTCCTCAACCTTTGTTATAAACTCCATTAAAAGCCTTCTGAAAATATAAATATACCATATTGTATACTTATATTTTTATTGTATATCTGTATATTTACTGTTATTATACATTTAAAAACTGTAAAAAAAATTGTTATGTAAGCTACTCAAAAATAAATGGCCAATAAACATAAAAATTAATCTCATAAGCCATCCACCTGGAACATTACTTGAGCAATGAGAAAATATTCCAGTTCTTGGAAACAAACAAACTCATCTTATCAGAGGCTGCATATACCTAAGTATATACTCTAATGCATATTTCTTATTATTCATTGTTGGATCAGAGGCTTTCACATTTGTGTATAAGAGGGTAAATTCCAAACCAGAAAATACATCATGCCTGGCTGTCAGTGAATGAATGACAGTGGATCAGATAAGAATGTGGACTTGTGAAAAAGCATTGTCTTTATTAAAATGTGGAGTTTGTCCTATATATAACAGCTAAAAGGTCTAAAAAATTAACAATTTTGCTGAAGACATTTGTAAAGAACTCATTGTAGATCATGTCAATCTGTAAAGGTGTGCAGTATGTTATAGCTGCCTAAAAGAAAGTAAGAAAGAAAGTAAGAGAATATTGTCATATGCATTTGTGAAATTAGAATTCTAAGACAAGAGATAGAGTTTTTGTGATTTTTTTATTACTGTTACTGGTACATATCTAGAAGAGTAGTACAAAGCTTTGGCATAACACAAGCCTATCAAACTGTGCATGAACTGAACAAACTGTGATGACACTTAAACTTGTTTCTTTACAAAATCAAACACTTTCAACTTTGTAAGTCTGCTAAAGTTAGAGAAAAAAAGGTTTTAATAAACAAATGTTTAAACATACAGAATGCCTGATGCTGACAGCACAATCAAGAAGACTAAAAAATAAATAATTAACATAACACTATGTCTTATGAAAGATCTATCGATAAAAAATAACTTCTAAATGCCTGAGTTGTCAAAGCTGAAAGCAAACATGTGACCGTGAGAAAGGATTTGTAAGTCAGATACAGTAAGTTTTATAGATAAAGTAAGCTTTTCTCAATGAGCTACAAAAAGACATGTTGCATCACTATACTTCAGTCTGCTGTCTTATTGAATAAGCAAACCGCTCTCTTTGCTGCTTGTTAAGTGCTATTCCTTACCATTCAGTAAGCATAGAACTGTCCTTTTTGTTAAAAGTCAAGATTTGGTCTTTCTCTTTCATTGCTTCTAGCTTTACAGAAAATAATGAGATTTTCTACCCTTACCCACATTTGCAACCTCAAATAATTTATAACTATAATTTAACAATTTGTACAAGTCATACATAGATGCTTAAAAGCTCAATGTCTAATTCAAATGGTAGCACTCCACACAAATTATTAGAATGTCATTTTTTTAACCGAAATGTAAATAATTAATTGCTTTCTTGAATGTATTGTAAGCTATTGAGGGATTAAGAAAATTTATCATGGGACTATTTACTGCTTCTCAATGCAGTCAAAATCATTTTTTTTTTGTTTTGGTGAAGAAAATTACAAGTTATTCATTACTGCTTTTCCTATTGCTTTTGCAAGAACATCCTTCAAAAGTAAAACCCTGAAAATCAATATACTTGGCACTGATGATATTTGGTATTACTTTTTCTGACATACACATTTGATTTCTCCCTCATGTCTTGAAAGATTCAGCAGGTTCCCTCCTATAAATAACTTAATTATCACAAGATAATTTCCCATTTCTCTAGAGGTTCTATGAAAACGGTTCTCTGTTATCCCAAATGCATTTTCCCTGACACTTTAAAGAAGATGGCTGCCCACTGGGCTTGTGTGGCCTATTTTCATGCAGAAGGAGTTTCATTTGAGAGTCACTTTTCTCTTACTAAGTCTTTTTGAAGGACAGCATGTTGCATTTGCAATGGGATTTTTTTTCTCGTGATATGTGAAACCTTGGCAGCTGTCATGTACCATCAAGAAAAAGAAACGGACAATAAAAAGCCCAATGGAGCCATGCAGTGGTAATTGAATGCAAAGCATTTCAACATTAATACATTGCCTATTTTTGGAGCAAAAAAGGTTTTGTACTTCTTAGAACGTAGAATGAACATTGTCCATGTACTCACTTTACAAATAATTGGAATTTAAATGGAACTAAAGCAGACAGCAAATGATCTCTGAATGAAATTATCATATGGCAGTTTTTTTCATCTTTCTTGAAATAGAATGAGGACAGCATGGCAGTGCAGTGGTTAGTATTGCTTCATTGCAGTGCTGGGGCTCCGGGTTCAATTCTGGACCTGGGTTACTGTCTGCACAGAGTCTGCATGTTCACTTCATGTTTGTGTGAGTTTTCGCAGGGTGGTCTGGTTTCATCCCACAGACCAATGATATAGTGGTAGATTAATTGGCTTCTGGGAAATATTGCTCTTAGGTGTGAGTGTGTATGCGTGTCTGTGTTTGTGACTGTGTGTCAGCTCTGTGATGGACTGGCATTCCATCTAGAGTGTATCCTGCCTTGCACCCGTTGGTTGCCGGAGTAGGGTCCAGCTCCCCTGCAACCCTAAATTGAAGGAAAATTGGTTAAAAAAATCGATGGATGGGCAAAGCAAAATGTAAAACAAGTACAGAGGGATTATTTTCTGTAATGAAACTGGCGTACTAAAGAAACTACTGCTAAGGTTATTCATTGAAACCAAAATAACAATATACTGGAACACTACTCTTAAATTATTTAGATGATAAAAAATAGAGATAAAGGATAATCTCCGAGATAAAGAGATAAAGTGAACTAAAAATGTAATGCTTATTTGAGTGGGGTTAAAATATGATTGTCTTTATAATTAGCATTTCTATTTAAGCATTCTAAAGACACTTAAAATCAGTATACCAAAAAATGTTATAGCCAATACTATTCTTACAAACATAAACATTTTATAAAGTCTGCATGGTGTTAGTCTTAAGAGAAAATGCAATGCTGTTCATGTTTAAGATTTTCAATGACCTATTTTCAGATACAACTTACATTTGGCTTCTCTGGGATTTAACGGCTAATGCAGTTGTATAAAAATATCAAACATCCTTCTCAATGCATACAGCTGTAGTAAGCTGAAAACTACATATTACAGATGGGAAGCAGTGAACTCTCCTGAGACCCAGATTTCACAAAGAGATTTATCTGCCTGAAGTGCCCTTATTTAATCCAACAGTAGCTGGGATAATAAAACATTTGCAATAGAATAGGGCTGTTGGTAAATCATACTAAATTATTGTAGAAGATCTGATATTTGAGATATTATCTGTTATTAAAGCCTTTGTAATGCTACTGTTTAAACTTGGAATGTCACATTTTTGCCATGCAGCTCAATGTTGCCCATTGCTGCGAAGCACACCCAACAAGAACGTTACATTAGTTGTCAAGATATTAATGAAATATATAAATTTTCATGTATTCCCAAAAAATAGTAAATATGTACTCAATGCCCAAGAAGCACAAACCTCACAAAGTAGAATCTTTGATTATTCTCATCTATACTACCACGATTGTTGTAGCATAAAATCTATGAACAACTGTAAAATGGCGTAACAGAGCAACAGTCATTGTAGGGCAGTTTGGTTGGTTGAGGTGTCTATACTGTAGGACCATATATTTGATAAAATGTTTCTGTTAAGGAAAGAAGAGAAGTCAGAACAATTGTGTACATTTAGGAGCAGAGTAGCACCCTGATGCAGCTGATGCTCATTGTGGTGTCACACATGGACTGAGCACACACAACATAATACCTGTCATAAGTGTGTCTTGTATTATATCTACAGTATTTCTGGTTGAGTCTTCCTTTTAGTTGAGATCCATCTTTGAATTGCTTTGAGTTGATCAGTAGATGGGTTAAGTTTAGATACCATATGGAGAGCATTCTGGAAGACCAGTAAAGGAGAACCAATGATTAGCTTTCCCCATTGGGTTAGCTTTAAAAATAATGAGCTTCAGTACCCTTATTATTATGGAGGTGTACAGAAGCTATCAGGTGGTGTCCGTGCAAATAACCAGTAAGTTGGATAGAAAGTTTACTGTCGGCAACTAAGGCTTTTCATGTAAAGTAATAGCAGGTAAAGGCTATGGGTTATGTCCCCAGCCAATCGTGATCAGCCAAGTAGGTGTTACCAAGAGTGCTTAAACAGGTTTAGAGGAAAATCCTGGTTGTTACTTATTATATAATGGTTGATATATTATTGATAATAGGTTAAAAATAAGGGAGAGGTGGCAGGATTAGTTTCCTCTCCATTGAAATGGGACACAAATAAAATAGTTATCTAGTTACAAAACCTGAAGGGGATAGGGTGTTTCCCCAAAAGGGGCTGGTCTATGGTTATTGGTTACAGACTGCAGAGAGTGTTTGTACTGTTGGGGCTTCAAACTGTTCAGGAAATCAAACAGTTCAAGATTTTATCCCTACTGTGCATTTCCAATTCTCAATGACAATTCTTTATAGATATTAAATAACTTATGTAAAGCCATATATTTCTGTTTTTGATGATGTTTCCTTTGCATATATCAAGATCACACATTCCTTTGTTCAAGATCACAATTAAACTTGAGTTTTTAAGTTTTTCATGTTTTTATAATAGTGGCTTGTGGTGTTATTGAGAAGATCATGAAAGAGGTTTGTGAAACAAAACTTTAATTTCAAAATTTGGTAATTTTTTTTTAAAAAAGTGTACCTTTGCAGGTTTATTTGTACACATTTAATTTGGATTGAATTTAAAATGCTGTATATTTTTTTTTTAAAAACTTTAATGCTCAAACTGATAGCTTTTATGGGTGAAAGGAGTTAAATGTCAGGCACATTTTTGGGTATGATTCAAATGTCAAAGTTCATTTGTCAACATCAGAGCCCTTCCAGCTGCAAAGTACATCTGACAACATTTTTCAGGGAGCGAATGTTATGCATCTTGCACATGTATTTCCAATGTCATTATCTGACAATTCCTAAAACTTTAATGGCATGTGAAAAAAAGAAAGTATTAAATATTTCCTTTTCAGAGTAAAATCACACACGCCGAGGCAATTATATGTTTCAAAATAAAAGATTTGTAGATGAAAACTGGATCATTACCACATCAAGAAGATTGTTGAAGAAGCAGGAACATGTTTTACCATATCGTTATGTGGAAATATAGTGGAGAAGAACAAGCCTTATGCTTTTTGAAAGTTATTCTGTGCAGAATTAAATTTTATGAAAAAAATGGGACCAAGTCCCAATAAACTAGAAATCCCAGTCATAATATGAGTAATAGCAACAACTGAAGAGTTCTTCACCTTCCGTGACTATGTAGATCAATTAAATAGTGCTATGTGATAAAGGTCTTTATTTTAATTTGTGTAAAATTACATTAGAAACTAAAGAATTATAATAATAACTCTTTACACTTATATAGCACTTTTTTGGACACTCCACTCAAAGGGCTTTACAGATAATGTGGACTCCCCTTCACCACTTTATCATAATAATAATAATAATAATAATAATAATAATAATAATAATAATAAAAAACTTAATTTTATATAGCGCCTTTAAAGGTGGCTTCTGAAAGCGCTTTACAGGATGACAATAACAATAAATAAGAAGAATACACAAGATAAGACACAATTACAATTACAGCAATACAACAATAACAATAGAGGAGACTGTCGAAGGTGGTACCAAGAAGAGCAGAAGCGTGAAGAAGGGAACCAGTTAAGTAAGGGCTTTTCTGAATAAGAAGGTTTTGAGTCTGGATTTGAAGGAGTTTAGAGAAGGTTACTCTCTGATATCCTTGGGCAAAGAGTTCCAGAACTTGGGGGCATAGCAGGAGAAGGCCCTGTCGCCCATACAATGTAGACGGGCTTGGGGGACAATAAGGAGGGTAGAATTTGAAGAGCGGAGGTTGTGAGGTGGGGAGTAGGGCGATAATAGTTCAGACAGGTATTGAGGTGCCAAGCCATGTAGAGCCTTATAGGTGAGCATGAGGATTTTAAAGTCTATGTGGAATTTGACCGGAAGCCAGTGCAAGGACTCCAGGATAGGAGTAATGTGAACACTTGCACTGGACCTGGTCAGGTTTGGCTGTTGAAATTTGGGTGCTGTACCTTCAATGTATAGCACCCTTATGGATAATGTGATGTCAGCCATAGTGTGTCAGTATGTTCACCACACACCAGCTATCAGTGGAGAAGAGAACAGAGTGTTGAAGCCAAGATGTGGATTATTAGGAGGACACGATTGGTAAAGGCCAATGGGAAATTTGGACAAGACACAAGGGTAACATCCCTTCTCTTACTGAGAAATGCCCTGGGATTTTTATTGATCACAGTCAAGAACTCGGTTTAATGTTTCATCCGGAGGATGGGGCCTTTTTACAGTATAGTGTCTCCATCAATATATTGGGGCATTAGGACCCACATGGACCACAGGGTGAGCACCCCCTGCTGGCTTAACTGACACATCTTCCAGAAGCAACCTTAGTTTTTCCCAGGAGGTCTCCATTCCAGATACTGACCAGATTCATTAAAGTATATTTTTGTGTTTATAATTCTAGCCATTTGTATAATTCAAATTTATAGTTACAAAACTTTGCACATTCCAATTCTCATTGAGAATAGTTTTTTATTAACTAACTTTACTCTTCCTGGAAATCTGTCTTATGTTTTTCAACTCATCCCACATTGGTGCCACATGAAGATAAAGAATATGGTAATAATAGTGTTAGAATGGTAGCTCAAGAAAACAGATGTACAGTACACAACACAATTTAAGGATATTAGTATATTGTATTTATATGTAACAGAATCAGAGATCCATTGTTTATCACTGATTTATAGTGTTTCACACTCATTTTTCTTGTGATCTTGTTTTGTCATAGACAGATTTGTCTTGCATTCAGAATTGCTAGGGCCTTACCTTTTATAAGTGGTTCTTCACCACCAATACCATCCCTGATTGTTTCTTTTAGGTCTCCTGATGTCAATAAGCCTCCCAGAAACTCTGAACAACTTTGGGCAGCTGTCACTACTACAGATCTGTTCTCCTTCCCCTTCCCTCTCTCTTCCTAATCTCACTTGATCCATTTGCCTTTCATCCCCCCTTCTCTCTCTGTTTCTGGTCAAACATCTGACCCACCTCATCTCTGGCTCTGATCCATATGTGTTGTTTTGTTTCTTCCCTCTCCCAAATCCTTCTTTTCTTTGTCCACCATAGGACCTCCTGGTCACTGCTTCCCTTTCTGCCTCACACAGCATCAGTCTACACCGAATCCAATTTTTTTTTCATTCAGCTCCGTACTGTCTGTAGTGCTCAGGCCTAGGCAGCTACAGGTAAAGTTTCCTTCTCCCATCTATCCTCCTTTCTGGGTGGTGTCCAACTGGTTGGCGTCAGCCTTTGACTTTTCCCCTTCCCAAGGCTTCTAGTAACATACGTAACTGATATTCTTTCTCTTTTGGAGTTTAGTTCCAAATGTATTCTTTTGGTCTTGCTAAATTCCGCAAGTACCAGCTCTATTCTGTTTTCCACATCAGTCTACTCTACTTTTCCAGGTCTGACAAGTTAATGCCAAAGTACTAAGCACACCACCTTTTTGTATTTGTTATATTTTATACTTGTTTCACCATTGTTAGAATTTGATCAAACAACTCCAGATGAACTTCTTGGTCATGTTGCCTTAATGTCTGGGTCACTGTCATACTGCATGGTAAAGTGCTGCCCAACAAGTTTGGTAGCATTTTCTTCTACACAAAAATTCATGCTAGTGCTGCCATCATCAACAAAGCTATGGGAGCCAGATCTATGGGCGACCATGCTTGCCTAGGATATATTACTTCAACCATACTTCGCTGTTGAGATAGTGTTCTTTGGTGCATTTGCAGTTCCATGCTTTCTTCACACTCTATCATCCCTTTGGTAAAAGTTTATCGTTGTCTCATCTATCTATGAAACTTTGTTCCAAAACTCTGCTGGCTAACATTTTACTTCTGAGGAAATTCTAACTGTGTACATCTGTTTGTGTGTTTGAGGTTTACATCCTGTATTGTACTGTAGCTTTTATAATTCTTTTATAATTCTGCTGTCTCAATCTTTTACATTTTGATCCTCTACCCCTGTACTTGAGATTTAGTGATTTCACTGCTCTTTTAGTATTTTTCTTGACAGCTCTGAATTTTTCTGCCATTTCAGATTTTTGTTCCTTAAAATGTCCAGTTTTGCTTGTTGTTAGTAATTATAATCATGCTTTTTTCCTTCTTCAGTATATTCCAGAATGCTGATTTTGGTATGTCCAAGTTCTTATATTGCCTGCTTTTCTTTAACAGAAGGTAATTTGGTTTGTATTTTATTTTACTATTAACTATGTATGCCCCCTACCAACAAGCACCAGATTGACATACTGTAAGATGCCTTTCATTCAATTGTCCCAACATGTTTCTTGTTCATGGATAAAGGTTCACCACTATCAATGTGTTTAACTAAAGCAAGATAGTGCTCTATTGACTTTATTAAAAAAGAAATATGAAAGAATTGAACTTATCAGTCATGTGGTTTTGTTAGAAATGTTATTGTTAAAATTATTAGTAAAAAATCCTGTTTAGAATTCACTGTCCTAATATGTTTGGAGGGGTCTCTAAGTGAATCTTACAGGAGTTATATATATATATTAAATAATATAAACATTTAAATAAAATATATAAATAAATATTTGTTTTTCAGTATCAGGATCTTTAAAATGTATTTTTAACTTTTCTTTTAAGTGCCTTTTGATTAATGTTTAATGTGCACTTCAGGCGATTCTTAGCAGCTGGAATGGTGTTGTCATTAAAATAGGTGCTGATGATATGCAAATTAATTTTTAAAAAATCTGCAAACCTCCCTATTGCATCTAAGTTATTTTATTTTAACCTCCACGGCTCTGGATCTCAATTTACATTGATGTCCTCTCATTTTTTTGCCTTGTCTACTACAGTGCAGGGCTCAGTCATGCTGCAATGTCAGGATTGTGGTCCCCACTAAACAACACCTGTTATGACTCCTCAGGCAGGGTTTTTCATAAATGTCTAAAATGGAACCACAAGCTTCTTGCCTGTGATAATCACACCTTAAGCCCTGAAGGGATTAGGAAATAAAGCACACTCTGGAAAGTTATTAATGTTTTCAAGTTATGAACTTAATTCTACGATAAATTGTTGCTACTGCTTCTAACTTTATGTGCAGTAATAAATGCTTGTATTTGCCTTATTGGCTATGAACTGGTTGGTTTCTTCCCTTGCAATGTTCTTCCTCGATAAAAGATCCTATTAGATGGCAAATGTCAATTTTAGTTAATACCTAAGTGTGTTTGGCTTGCATAATCAGATTATAAAAATAAATGCATGATGACATAACTTCATGTGTATTATGTGCATCCACAGGGCTGTGAGTGTTACAGTTATTTCACTGTAATTAAATAATCTCAAGAAACAAAAAATGTATGTTTTAAGAAAATAATGATTTTGTAACAAAACAAAATAAAGTATGAATCTCATTTTAATGATATGGCATGTAAACAGGATCTCTATATTTTTATTCAAAGGATATACAGCAGACTTCATATTGCTCTATTCAAAGTACTGTTTGACCTGAGACCATAAAAAATAAAATCAGGAAACAAAATAATTGCCTTTCTTACACTCTGTTTTTGGAAATGACCTGCAATAAAAGTTTTCCTTATTGTTTTCATTCACAGGGCACCAAAACCGAATACAAGAGCAAATGTCTGCTCTATGATAATTTAATATTGTATCTGCCTATGACAGAAATTGAATAAAAACTGTTGAGAGTTTACTTTAAAGTTGAAAATAAGACATTTTCTTTTCACCTTCAAACATCAATGATAAGTGATAAGTGGTGAGTGAACTGATAACTCAAGATATCAACAAATGAAAGGAAAAACAATTTGTTTTACTGCACTTTTTGTAAACTACTCTTTACACATCTAAATTAATCTCAGGCACCTTTTTTTAGTGTTAATGTCCTCATTTGCAAGATCTCAGCTAATGCAGAAGTTCACTATATTTTCAGTTATGAACTAAATTATGCAAGAAATAATAAGATTGATGCTTAGTAATTACATTCCCATACATGTTTCCTTGTTTTTACCAATAAAGCAACTAGGATCAAACAGCAATCCATTCTAATGAAACAGTATCTGTTTTGATTATAATGATAAACAGGCAATTTGCATACAGAGCCTCAAAAGTAATCACACCATGCATACTGTACATACTATTTTTAAACTACTGTATGGGCTTTAGATAATGATTCAACATTTTTTTGGCATTTTTTATTAATTTGTCTTTCATAACTGACCGTGATACACTCATCTGGCATGGCCTGTTGCTAATGACTAAATCATCTCATTACTGAGGGATTTGACCAGCACATATCATGAGAGAAAATTTAAGCTGCTGAATCTCAAGCCTTGTGAAAATGAAATAAGTTCACTGTATGTATGTCTTACATAATGTATCTGACCTAAATGAACTGTTTCTGGTAACTTACCATTGTGGTCAGCCATCAACCTGTTAACTGACAAGAAGCTGCAGCCAATCTGCCAATGATAGGCCAAATATTGGAAAACCAGAAGTCACAACACTTTGACAAGATCAATGGGGAAGTCCAAGTGGGGTGATCAGGACAGAACTTGTTTCTTGTGATTGTTGGCAAGCTGATTTGCAACAGGTGCTATCTAGGGCACAAAAAGCAGTGAACAGCCACTTACGTGTCCTATTGTTTGTGAGAGAAAAGAGACAAAATCCCACAAAACACCATTTGCAGGCTGGTACAAGATTTATGTCACCAATATATAATATACTGTAGCTTTTATTTCTTCCAGTGGTGACCGAAAAATAACCTATAACTAGCCTATGACTTTTATTGAAGGCTGTTGGTTGACCCCATTTATGACAAATGTTCATCAATATAATAATTTTACTTACAGTATATCATGTCCTTTGAGTAAAAATGTCAATGCTTCTGCTACAGAAATAATTTCTGATACTAACTGCGAATATTTTAGTATTCTCAAACTGGAGCTTTAGTTTCCTGGATAAGCTCCAGTTTGAGAATACTAAAATATTCGCAGTTAGTATCAGAAATTATTTCTGTAGCAGAAGCAGAAGGTTTACTACAGTGAATGTTAACCCTTAAATGCATAATTAGAATAATTTTAGCTTTTGTAGAAAACTACATCACCTAGGAAATTTAAAGGTGTGTTACGAGTTCGGTAATAGGGACCGAACTAGTGAGTGAACCCACTTGCAGGAGCGAACAAAGCCAAGTCGTAAACCGAAAGTAAACCGTAATCGTAGGAACGAGCCGAGAGTCCAAGGGGAGCAAGGTATCCAAAAGGGAACGTGTACCGAAGCCGAAGTGTGATCCGAAGTCGTAGTCCGTAGAGCAATCCGAGAATCCAGAGGTAGCCAGTTATCCAAGACAGAGCGAAAGTACCAATCCAAGTCGAGATCCGAAAAGCCGAAGTCCAAAGGGAAAAACCGTAAGCCGAAATCCAAGACAAACACAGAGTAGAAGAAGCGCAACCAGGAAGCTCGATAGGGAAAACCAATACTGAGCAACGAGGTAGGGAAGGACAGGTGTTTAAGTAGGATGAGACGGGGGTGTGGTGGTGAATGGGAAAACTGATAGGTGAACTGATGGATAGGGGCTACACCTACTTCTGCCTCCTCCGTTGCCGAGAGGCAGGGATCATAACATTACCCCCCCCTCTACGGGTGGCTCCTGACGCCCTAACGGGACGATCCGGGAAGTTAAGGTGGAAGTCTTTGATGAGATTGGGGTCCAGAATATCCTTCTCCGAAACCCAAGAGCGCTCCTCCGGACCGTAGCCTTCCCAATCGACGAGATATTGTAGGGCTCCACGAGACCATCGGGAATCCAGGATTTTATTGACCGTGTAAGCAGGGAGTCCATCAATCACTCGAGGCAGTGGGGGTTTTTGTTGTGGTTTAGACAGGGTGGATCTGTGAAAGTGTTTAAGGAGGGAAACATGGAAGGTAGGATGGATCCGAAGGGTAGGAGGCAAGGCCAGTCTGTAAGTTACAGGGGTAATCTGGGCGAGGACACGAAAAGGACCAATGTACCTGGGAGCAAGCTTGCCAGAAGGTTGCTTAAGAGGAAGGTTACGAGTGGATAACCAAACAAACTGACCGCGTCGAAGTCTGGGTGGGATCCGGCGGCGCCAATCAGTTACCTTTTTCTGCTGAGCTGAGCTGCGAAGAAGGTTGGCTTTGGCCTTCCTCCAGAAGGTCTTCAGGTTAGAGATATAGTCCTGAACCGAAGGGACCTCTGTGTTGGGGTGGGAGTCAGGGATCAGAGGAGGCTGATAACCTAAGGCACACTTAAATGGAGACATGCCAGTAGAAGTAGTATACAATGAGTTGTGTGCATACTCAGCCCATGGGAGCAAGGACACCCAATTATCATGGGTAGAGGAGATATAAGTCCGTAAATAGGTCAGCAGTTCCTGATTTATGCGTTCTGTCTGACCGTTGGCCTGAGGGTGGTAAGCTGAGGTAAGTGAGACTGAGGCGCCCAGTGACTTACCGAAGGCCCTCCAAAACCGGGAGACAAACTGAGGGCCCCTATCTGAAACAATATCCTTAGGGATGCCATGCAATCGGAAGATATGTTGTACAAACAATTCTGCTAGTTCTCGAGCTGTAGGTAAAGATGGTAGGGGAATAAAATGAGCAGATTTAGAGAAACGGTCTACCACTACCATAATAGTTGTGTGTCTGTGGCTGGGTGGAAGGTCAGTAACAAAATCTACTGAGAGGTGGGTCCAAGGACGATCCGGGATGGGTAAGGGTTGAAGTAGGCCCGCTGCCTTCATTCGGGAAGACTTCATTTGGGAACAGATAGCGCAGGCCTGGACATACTCCTTGGTATCCTTAGCCATAGTTGGCCACCAGAAGTCTCTGGAGATGAAATCCAAGGTACGGTGGACTCCAGGGTGTCCAGCGAAGCGGGAGTCATGACCCCATTGTAAAACTGCCGATCGGACGGGATGAGAGACAAATAACTTGTCCTGAGGACACTGAGGAGGTACCTTCTGCCCAACCAAGGCTCGTCGGACAATCACCTCAATGTCCCATCTTACCGCAGCCAGGAACTTACCAGATGGAATGATGGGTTCTGGGGTCAATTCGGCCTCAGGGGGGTCATGGATCCGCGAGAGGGCGTCTGCTTTGACGTTCTTAGAACCTGGAAAAAAAAAGGGACCACCTAGCCTGGCGAGGACAAAGACGTTTGGCCGACTGCAGGTACTCCAGGTTTTTGTGATCTGTGTAAATCAAAAAAGGGTGATGAGCACCCTCTAACCAGTGCCTCCATTCCTCCAATGCCAGCTTAATGGCCAAGAGCTCACGGTTACCCACGTCATAGTTCATTTGGGCAGGGGATAACTTCTTGGAGAAGAAGGCGCAGGGGTGAAGAATCTGTTTTTCTCCATGACGCTGAGAGAGAACAGCCCCCACACCATGGCCAGAGGCGTCCACTTCGACTACAAAAGGCAAAGTTGGATCAGGGTGTTTTAGGATGGGGGCTGTTGTGAACAGGTGTTTCAGACGCTGAAATGCTTCTTCGGCTTGAGGGGTCCATTTGCCTTGTCTTGGTCCTTTACGGGTCAAGGAGGTTATGGGAGTGACCACCGAGCTGAAGTTTCGAATAAACTTCCTGTTAAAATTAGCAAAGCCGAGAAATCGTTGAATGTGTTTGAGGTTCTTGGGTGTGGGCCAATCAGTAATCACCGAGACTTTACTTGAATCCATTTCCACACCCTCTGGAGAGATGACATAACCTAAAAAATGAATCCTTGAAGCATGGAAGGTACACTTCTCCAGTTTGACATACAGTTTATTCTTGATGAGCCGGGAGAGTACTTCTCTGACGTGGAGAACATGATCCTGGAAGGAATCAGAAAAAATTAGAATGTCATCTAGATAGACCAAGACAAATCTTTGTAGTAGATCACGAAAGATGTCATTAATAAAAGACTGAAACACCGCTGGGGCATTAACCAAACCAAAGGGCATGACCAAATATTCGTAATGTCCATGGGTAGTCATAAAGGCCGTCTTCCACTCGTCCCCTTCCCGAATGCGGATTAGATTATAGGCCCCTCGTAAATCCAGTTTGGTGAAGACTTTGGCTCCATGCACCGACTCAAGTGCTGCTGGAATTAGAGGCAAAGGGTACCGATTCTTGATTGTGATCTCATTGAGACCACGATAGTCGATGCAGGGACGAAGCCCACCATCCTTCTTTTCCACGAAAAAAAAACTGGCACATGCTGGTGAAGTGGATGGACGTATAAGTCCAGCTTTCAGAGAATCCTGTATGTAGACTTTCAGGGCCTCAGACTCAGAACTGGAGAGCGGAAAAATATGACCTTTAGGAGGGATAGTACCTGGCAGAAGGTCAATGGCACAATCATAAGGTCGATGAGGTGGGAGGGTCAAGGCCTCCTGCTCATCAAAGGCTTCCTGTAGATCGGAATATTGAGGGGGTATGGTAGGAACCCCTGAAGGGGATGTAGCCGTGAGTGCAATTCGTACTGGTAGACGACAGCAGTCTTTAATACATCTGGGTCCCCAAGCTAAAATTTCTTTTCGGGACCAAGAAATGTTAGGGTCATGCTGTTGTAGCCAAGGAAAGCCCAACACCAGAGGATGTGTTGGGGTCTCAAGGAGATAAAACCAGATGTCTTCCACATGGGTGGCGCCAATCTGCAAACTTATAATTTCAGTTTGCCATCTAATGAGTCCTGGGGATACAGGGGAGCCGTCGATCGATTGAACACGAAGTGGTGTAGTCACCGGGGTCAAAGGTAATTTCCAAGTTTGAGCGATGGAGGCATCAATAAAGTTTCCTGCCGCCCCTGAGTCTATAAAAGCTAGAAGAGGTCTCCTTTCAGTACCCCAGAATAGTGTACAACGAATAAAAAATCCAGAGGAAAACTGAGGGGACTGAGAAATCTCACTCACCTTAGGAACTTGAGAAGGGGGGCTGCGCCTCAAGGACGAGTATGAGGCAGGACAGGCAGCTTTAAAGTGTCCTAATTTCCCACAGTACATGCAGCGACCCTCTCGTTGGCGCCTCTCTCGTTCTTCCGGGGTTAACTGGGTTCGGGCTACTTCCCTAGGTTGATCTGAGTCGAAAGATCTGCCGAGGAGCCTTTAATATTGAGGTCCGAGATCTTTCAGCACTCCTTTGACGAATTCTGATATCCAATTCCAAAACTAGTGAAATTACTTCTTCCAAGGTACTGCCCAATTGCGGCATATTTACCAGACGATCCTTTATTTCTTCACTGAGTCCTTGACGGAAAAAAAAAATTAGGACCTCGTTGTTCCAGTGAGTCTCCGCTGCTGCTACTTGAAAATCTATAGCATAGTCTTGTACAGACCGGCAGCCCTGGCGGATGGAGGAGAGGCGGAAGGCAGTATCTTGACCAACTACAGGATCACAAAAAACCCCCTTAAATTTTCCTAAAAAGAGATCATAATCCTGAATTTCAGGAGCCTCGTGATCAAGCAGAGCAGTAGCCCATTCCAAAGCGTGGCCGGTTAGCAGTGAAACTATGAAGGCGATCTTGTCCTGAGGAGAAAAAAAGGTTTCCGGATGGAGCCTGAAAACCAGCGCACACTGTGCTAAGAAGCCCCGACATTTCGTAGGGTTGCCGTCAAACCTGTCAGGTGGAGTTAGTGGAAGAGGCCGAGGGGCAGGTGTAGCAGCTGGCGGGGGTGGAGCCGAAGCGGCAGCTCCAGCGTTGCTTCCTAGATTGCCGATGGGCGGCATTGCAGACAGGTGCGTAGAGATCTGTTGGACAGAAGCCTGGAGCTGGAGTAAGGCTTGTCCGTGCTGATCCAAAGCCGTGCGAATCTCGTTGCTCCGCTGGGTCCATGTTAAATGGCTCAGTATTCTGTTACGAGTTCGGTAATAGGGACCGAACTAGTGAGTGAACCCACTTGCAGGAGCGAACAAAGCCAAGTCGTAAACCGAAAGTAAACCGTAATCGTAGGAACGAGCCGAGAGTCCAAGGGGAGCAAGGTATCCGAAAGGGAACGTGTACCGAAGCCGAAGTGTGATCCGAAGTCGTAGTCCGTAGAGCAATCCGAGAATCCAGAGGTAGCCAGTTATCCAAGACAGAGCGAAAGTACCAATCCAAGTCGAGATCCGAAAAGCCGAAGTCCAAAGGGAAAAACCGTAAGCCGAAATCCAAGACAAACACAGAGTAGAAGAAGCGCAACCAGGAAGCTCGATAGGGAAAACCAATACTGAGCAACGAGGTAGGGAAGGACAGGTGTTTAAGTAGGATGAGACGGGGGTGTGGTGGTGAATGGGAAAACTGATAGGTGAACTGATGGATAGGGGCTACACCTACTTCTGCCTCCTCCGTTGCCGAGAGGCAGGGATCGTAACAGGTGCTAAGATACTGTACCCCCTGCAACAGGTTCTTTTTATCTTCTAGAAACATCAGTGCACCCACAGACCAGGTTAGACTGCCATCTTAAATAATATCCCATTTTGTTACTGTCTATCAATCTATCCATCACATATAAAGGATCCCCATAACACAACAATTTCTATTACTGCCTATCTGACACGCAGAACACCTGAGACAAATTATATGCAAGGGTGACACTCTCACAAACCAGCACAAAAAACCCATGGACCCCAGTTACCAAGACCAAAATGTCCTTGATGAGTAGACCAGCATCTTTATTCTTTAAAACCTGCTCCATCTGTGACCTGGCATGCCTCCTTCTGCCACATAGAAAACAACTCTGTGTAGCTGTAGGCATTCTCCTCAGATCTATCCATCCTGAACAATGTAGTCTCTTATGTACCTTCCAGTCTGTTTTTGTAGTCCAGTTTCAAGTAGGGAGGGAGAAAAGGATGCTGGAGCCTTCCTGTACTGCTCTTTGTTGAGCCGCTGGTCTCTGAGTCCTCTCCTAAGACCTGTGGTGCAATCTATGTTTTGCTTCAGTTTCTTCTGTCTCTCATGTTAATACTTGACTGGGAGGCTGCCTGGGAAAAACTAAGGTTGCTCCTGGAAGAAGTGTTAGTGGGGTCAGCAGGGGGTGCTCACCTTGCGGTCTGTGTGGGTCCTAATGCCCCAGTATAGTGACGGGGACACTATACTGTAAAAAGGCGCCGTCCTTCGGATGAGACGTAAAACCGAGGTCCTGACTCTGTGTGGTCATTAAAAATCCCAGGGTGTTTCTCGAAAAGAGTAAGGGTGTTCTACTAGAACTAGAACCCACCCTCATAGTTTGAGGCCAAGTTAGATGTGCAGATCCCACATGTCACCTCTGAACTGTGTGACAATCCATGTATTTTTTGGGCAAAAAGGACATTTGATCAATGGGAAGCTAAAAAGACAAGGAGAGAAATGTAGAACTCTTTAAGGAGACACTGGCCATTCTATGCACTACCTACTGAACCATACCAATTTTTTCTACTCTGTGACAGTACCGCATATACTCTTTTAAAGACTGCCATGGTCATCATTTAATGACCAATTAGTCAGGATGAAAAATTCCTATTACTGTTACATTTCCTGTTAGAGTGTGCCTCTTAATAAATGCTCCCACTCTTTTCTTTGTCTTTTGCATTAGAAAGATTTAGGCATTGACAAATATTTTTTTTGAGACCTTAACAATATTATTTTTTTTTTAAATAAATATCTATATCATTAATTTATTTATCATTTGTACATTCCTGACCAGGAAAAGACTACAATGGTCTGCCATTATGCTACTGAACAAGCCTCTAGCAGTAGATTATTTGTTTGTATTCCCACATATTCTAATATTGAGTAATTATTTAGTAAAGCTAATTTAGGAGAGTACATTTTCTCACATTAGGATTGATTTGTGTGTTATATATATTTAAGGGAGTGTCACACAGAGTGAAAGAGATTTTGGAGTTAGTGTCAGAGATAGAGCTGTTGTGTGATTTTTCTTTGTAGCATTAGTTTATTATTAATGTACTGTATATGTGTGTGATGGGGATAGCTTTGTTTAGTTTATTCCTGACAGTCTTGGATCTTGATGTACACGTTAAGAATGTATGGTCTCCTGCCACACAGCCTGCAAAACTTAATTTATTCTAGCGTTCCCCTGTGTTGTATTTTGGCCTCATAATTACAAAAGATACCAGGGCATAATTAATCATATAAACATGGCTCTCATATACAGTAATCGCGAATAAGCTAACTCTTCTTTATCTTCTGGAGTAACAGAAGGAATGGGTATTCACTTGTTCCAATATTTGCAATTGTATAATAAGCATTCTGGCTCTTTCTCTTTGTACTTATGTCTCTATTCTGCAATGTGTGTCTATATTGTTCTTTGGGGAGTAAGGCTGTCTATGTGCCAGGTTCAAAATATCATTTATTTTCAGGGCGAAAACAAAAGGATTGGCTTTCTCTATTTGTTTTTATTACTGGCTTCCTACAAACTCTTAGCTAAAGTTAATATTTTGAATATGGACTTCAATGCTGCAGACAGAGCAAATTCCTGGAATGTTGTTATTGCCAATTACACTTTCTGTGTTTGATAACTTCAAAATAATCACATCTTGTTTGCAACTAAGCCATTACCATAAATAACTAAAAATTGTTCACTCTGTAGTGACAATGCTTCATTACCTCCAAAAAAGTTACCGTACTGTAGAATACTGTTCTCAATTTATTAAAAAAATTAAACTACTTTAGTTTTATTATGCAAAACATCTCCAACTATTCTAGAAACCTAGGTTTCTAGGTTCCTGGAAGGCCTATCATTTTGTTGTTTATTTCCACCTGATGTCTCAGTTTCATAGGTGGTTTAAATTATTTCATCAGCTGCATTCAGTAGTTCAGCCTAATTAATACAGCATAAAGAAGAATCATATCGAAAGGTTATTTGGTGTAACTCATCTGGTTTAGGAAGCAGTGGGCTGCCTGCGAGGATGAGGCTGACAGAATTCCCAAAAGAGTACGATGAAGGAAATCAAGTCCTAGCTAGACGTGATGTAAATAGTATGTTATAGTGATATAAATGAAAGTTTGTTTTCAGAATTATCCAAAAGTCATTCTTGAATGATAAAATACATTTTGTTGTCTGATGTCTAGAAAGGGCTACATTCAGAAGTTGGCATTCTACAGACTGTTAGTTTAATGTGCCCAAATTTATGTTATAGACAAGTACTGTGTTGTTCTATGCTTTTTCATTAAATAGTACTATACAAATAGATTAGTATTTGAACTTTACATTCTGAATAATTTATATGTGATTGAAATAAAAAGGATTTTTCCCTACACATTTTATGAAGATAATTGAAAAACAATTTTTCCCCAAAGTTCTCAAACATTGCAATTTCATCATGTTTGTTATTTGCCATTGTTGATATTAAGCAAACACAAACACTCATGAAGATGAAAATTACATTAAATGTGTTCCATGACAAAGTGAGATATGCAGGGGTGTAGCTTACTGCGGAAGTTTGTCTTTGAGAGAGAACCGATGACAGAATGTAAGAGATGCAAATTTAATTATGCAGCATCCTAGTTGAATGAGTGTTATGACAGCTTTGTGGATATTGTAGAAGTGCAACATAACCTCGTTTAACAGTTCAGGTGTTCTGTGCATGTCACACATATTAGTTTAATTTGCACTTCTTAAAAAAGCTTTCAAAATGGAATTAAGGGTGTAAGAATACTTGGAAGATATAAAAGTCTAGTTGCACAGGCTGCAAGACTTCTTCACAGTTAAAACATCTGTGCTGCTTGTATTGAGGACTGAAGTATGTAAGGCTTTAGTTCTTGAGCTTTATACAGTAGTATCAGTGTTAAAAATACAACCTTAACAATAACAATGTAGAGTTCTGTTGATCTTTTATACTGTATATAAAAACATAAAATAATAATAACAATACAAGGGAAGACCATATGTCCTATGTAGATGTTATCTACTGTAACTAAAAGGCTTATTAATTACTTAATAGTAAAAATATTTAAATATGTTTTCAAAAACATTCTAGAATAATGCATTAGAATATAATGATTAGATAAAATGAGGGAGTGTCAAAGTTGCAAAGTACAAGGCTTTGCAAATATGGTTCAGAGCACAATGTGACACTGGTTTTGTTATCCAAAGCATTCTAAAGAGAGCTCTTCCCAAGTGTTTTTCCTTTGCTGTTCAAGTGCTAAGCTTTTGGATTATGAATTGCCTGTTGCAAACTTTCAGTTATCTTGAATTTAGCATTAAAAATAAGAAAACAAAATAAAACATTTTATGTAATAAATTATTTAATCAGAACAGTCAATTAAGGTCATGCTCTCATTTACATTGACATCCTGGAAAATACCAGCAGGAAATTTGACCTGAACTCTGACTGAAGTGCATTGCTCAGGAGTAGAACAGCAGTATTCCATTTAAGATTAGAACCCATGACAAGCTGGTCTGGAATCCAGAGCCCTAATCACTGCTCCACATTGCTACTTTAAGTGGTGTCTTGAAACAAATAATTTTTGTTTTTCACCACTTACAGAAAATGGCCTGTCGATTGGGATTTGCTGTAGAATTTTGCAATGTTGTTAACTATTCCCAGGAGTATTTTACTGTGTGCATCATGGTTGTGTTATGGACGTACAGCAAATTAATCTTAATGACTTTTTACTTTACCTTGGACGTTAACTGAAATGTCTACAGAAATGATTTTTTACTAACCTACATTAAATATAACTACAAGTAATTGAATCCTTTTAAGTAATTCCCTCTTTGGGAAAAAAAAATCATGGCACGGATATTTACAAAGAAATATGGAACATACAATTTATTGTGTGTGTATGTGGATAAAATCTATTTATGTGCTGAGATTGAGACCTTGACTACAAAGTTATCTGTTAAATATTTCCTATTTCAATAAACATTGAAACAGTTCCAATTCTACCTTTATTCACATGTTATCAAAGAACATTTTTAGATATATTTCAGATTCTACCTTTAATCTTCTCAGGAGATTTAAATTAGAATATATGTATTTATGGTTTGATTTTAAATAACCTAAATCAATACAAAACAGCTGCTTAAAGCCTTAATTAAATCACATACTGTAAGACTCTTCAACTTCAGTATACTCTAGTAATAGATGTTATTATCTTCTTTTGGTTTATTTCAAATGTAACTATGGAACTCCTATGCTATATCGACATGCTTTTCCTTGCTCTAGGCCTCTAAAGGGCCATCTGAATCGTTGGGCTCGTTTTGTGGAAATTCAGCTTCATATCACCATGCCATATTTTATTAATATAACTGCAGTATATCTTGTTCAGAGTTCAAGCAGTATTCCATGGTTCCAAGAAGTGTACTACATTGCTTCAGAATTATTATATTTAACATGATCTCTAATGTTCCAGAGGAATTACTACAGAGATTGAACCCTTCAAAAAAACCTCTAGTCACTTTACAAAATGTTCCTTTCAAGTAAAATTAATCTGATCAGAAGATGATAGCTACAAGGTTTTATATAGGCTGCTTATTGACAATTTAACTGCATTATAGCAAAATTTGCTAGTTAAAAAGAACTGAGATATAATGTATCCCTGAAGCAATGTAAAACTCTGCTTGAAAAAAAATGGTGGTCTGGCACATGAAGGAGGCAGAAACTGTGGGGACCGTTGAATAAATCTCTTTAATACAACAGATCAAAAGGGTAGCTTGTGTATCATTTCCCTTCTGCAGTGATGCATGTAGAACATTACAAAACTTCCCAGGGGACTAATTCTCATATTGTGTGGACTAAAATGTTGAGTATATTAAATAGAATTAAATGTACTGATTATTTTATTAAGGCTACTGAGCTTGTTAAGTACTGTACCTCCTACTTTTCATTTCACATGTTCATTGTTAATGCTGTTGCATGTGGTTATGAAATGTTGTTAGGGATTCAGAAAAGGTATGTCTTGCTAAATAAACTTTTTGGAATTCTTAGATAAATTCTGATTAATAAAGTTCTTAATCATGCATGTATTGAAAGCTTTTAATAGACAAAAAAACAGAGCACAAATAAATAATGAATGTGATTAAATAAATGGGGTTTCATAGGGATCAGTGTCAGGACCAATTAACTCATTTTAATTAATGTCAATGATAAAGGTTCTGGTTGTTAGTTAACGAGCCACATTTTGGGGGAATCAGTAAGAAGAGTAAAAAATTATATTACGATATAAAGTCAAAAGTGCAGAATATAAGTCACAATGCAATGCTAAAATTGTATAATGAAATATACTGATAAAAAAAGAAACAACACCTCCTTCTCCACACTCTGGCCCTCCCGTCTGCATAGGGCAGGCTGAAGAGTGGCTCATCCGTGAAGAGGTCCTGATGCCACTGCGGGCGAGTCCATCGCAGCCTCTGTCTGGCCCAAGCCATTCGGGTGTGGCATCTAGGAGATGTGAGCTGAGGGCCTCTGACAGGTCGCCTTGCACTAAGGCCAGCAGCATGGAGCCTCACTGACCTCTCACTGATGTGATGTGATGTGATGTGCCGGCAGTGATCACTGGAGGGCGACCAAATCTTGGATGGTCATCTGTCCTGCTGGTCTGCTGAAACCTTCTCTGCAGTCGGGACACAGTGGAGCGGCTTACTCCATAGTGTCTGGCAACGGTGGCACATGACATGCCTGCCTGCAGCATGCCAATGGCCCTCTCCGTTGCCCTCTCCCTTGCTTCTGGTGACATTCGAGGCTTTATGGAATGCACAGAAAACTGTGTGGCCTTTTTCTTGCAGTGGCCTAAGCTTTGAATTACAGCCTTATCAATGGTGACTTGATCAGGGATTATTCCACCTGGACCTCATTGGGTAAAAGTGCACCTAACAAGCTTCCGTGTGACTGGTAAATTGCAATGCTTCACTTTACAAGCTATATTGCTGGTCAGAGGGCTTAAAACAAATTGACAACTTTTTGTGAAAGTACATACAGTAAGCAGAAACTATAGTATTCTCATTCCAGAAAATGTTGTGTTCCTTTTTTCCCGTGAGTATAGTAAGGCCTCAATTAGAAATTTGTGTATAATTGTTTATAATTTGTGTACATTTAGAATATTATTTAAAAGTTATTGTGTAAACCACATTATTGAAAAGATATTATTTGTCGAAATCAATCCAGACAAGAGTAACCAGATGCATTCTGGAGTTTAAATAACATGGACATAGTGAAGATAATATTCTTATCCAAGACTATAGAATTAGCCAGCACTGTAAAATTTGTAATGGAAATTTATAAAAATCTATAGTAGATAGTAATACATTATAAAGTTCAGAATATAACATGTAGATATTTAAAACACACATTATCTTCATAAAACTGGAAAGAGATTGAAGAAATTACATATACTGTACTGTATATAGGATTTAGGTATTTTTCATCTTCTAAATAATTTGGAGAATGGCATTTTATAGATGAAATAATACAGCCATGGAATTAGTCCAGAAACCAGACACATTATCTCTAAAGCTTTGCCTTATGCATACAAAGTTAAATAACTTCATTTATTTAACTTTCCACAAAAAAGACTGCAAGGGGGACTGATTCAAATTTTCAAATACTTAAACAGTCAATTTACTAGACATGTTTTTGAATAAGTAGTGAAATGCAAACAAGAGGATGCATGTGGAAACCAGCGGAATGTACATCCAAAAATGGGAATTTATACAAAGGAGCAAGCTTTCCAGCTCTGCTAGTGCCAAACATGTTGTGGAAGCTGATACCCTTGTACCCGACTTATTCAGTGGAACAATTAGATTGATTCTCAGATCAATTAAATCATGCAAGCTCTTCTCATTTGTATCCTTTCAGAAGTTCTTGTATTATGTAAAGGCCAATAATCTATGTAGAATAGAATGATTGCATGAATTACATGAATTAGGGCCTCATTCTAAGAAAAGATGCCAGAAAAAAAGCTTTTGTGTGTTAGACAGACTTAGGAGTTATTGTTAATATTGAGGTTAAAAGTACTACTGTATGTTCTCACAAGATTTCTCTGTATTTGGTTGTTACCTTTTTGCTCCTGCAACTACTAGCTTCACTTTCAATTTTAAATCTAAAAGATAACCTCTTTTGCCTTGGGTTTCAATGGAAATATAATTATGAAATGCATAGTTTTAATAAAATGTTATTTAGAGTGACAATATGTGTAACGCGCTACTGAAAACCGAGTTCTATTCATTATATATATCATATATACAGTATATTGAAGCTGTTGTACAAAAATTAAAAACATTTGCTTTTTATGGTTTAAATTGACAGGTGTCAAGGGTTCAAAAGCTTGTAGGAGAAAAGTAGTTTCATTATAACAAAAACGCAATGATTTGTGTCAATTTAGCTCTGTTAATCTAAAGTGCTGTAGATACCAATTAGATGTTTTCGGTATTGAGGTCGGTTATGAAAAATTATATTTGTCCAAAACTTCAGTCACTACAGATTATTCAAACCAGATTCAAGCTATTCTTCAGCATCTTTGGTAAATATTTGCCCACTGAAAAGTTATATGTCCTTAGTGAGTTCTATCGCAGCTTTGATATAATTAAGAGTGCAGGGATGATACAATAGTCATATATTGCAGGACTAAACCTGAAAACAAATCATGAACAAATTGTAGAAAGCAAACAGCCTTGAGAAGGATGTGCAGAGATAGATTATAACATTCTGGTCACACTTATCTTTTTATAAGCAATAACTGAAAATAAAATTATAATCTTGTTTTAGCTATGCTGTTGTAATAATTCTGCCAAATAGCTCCAGACTTGCACATGTGCATTTTTTTACAGAGCAGTAAATGGCAGTAAAAATAAAATCTGTGGGGATGTATATTTTTATATGATTTAACGAACACTTGAATTTTGTAAATTTATTATAATTATAATATAAATTTAAAAACATGTTATTTAAACACATTTTAAACTCTCTTTAAAATACATTCAAAATACAATATATATATAAAAATACAATATATTTTTAAAATTTGATACAGTACATCAGCCAACAGATTAGATATTAAGAAGTCATAGATTAGACAAGAATGGATGGGAGCACTGTCCTCACCAGCATGAGTTTCTGGTTACAGTGCAGTTTCTGCATATGGACAGAATTGCATCCATGTAACTTTAAGAATGAGCAAATAATACCTTATTAAGAATAAGAATACAAAAAAGCTTTGAATTAATCATGTTTTTAGAAATCTAGTTAAGAATCATTTCTAACTGGCTTACTTGCATCTCAGGATTTTTAGGAAGTACAGTATTTAGATATTTTGCAATCGGATTTTACAAAAAAAATGTATATCATTAGGTAAACACCTTTCTTATTAATCATCATAACCTGTTAAAACTTGACAAACTTCTTATTATCACCATTACAACATTGTAATGGTCAAATAATGGACAGTGAAATTTAAAATTAGTAAAGTATCCCAATGTAAATTACTTCTATAACATTTGCAGTACACAGGTAAATACAATTTCTAGTTGATAAAACTTTAAAATAACAATTAAAAATACAAATAGAGTGACTGGCTATTTTAATGTTGTATATCAACATTACACTTGTTGTGCTGGGTATAAAAAAGATGTTGGATATGTCGTGGAAACTTTTACGGTTAGAATAAAGGAGCCAAAGAAAGTATTCTCGATTACTTAGTAAGGTCTTTATTCATATTGCAATATGGGAAAAAGCCATCACCCGTCTGTGCAGAGAAGTGAAAGCTGATTCAAAAGCAAGCAGGGAGAGCCCTTGTTTTATATCTTTAAGCTGATGCAATACTTCAAGGACAGGCAAAGCAGTAATTTTCCATTCCTTATAGGTTTTTGCTTTAAGCAAAGAAGAGCAGTTATTCAAATAGTTTCTCATACTCCCTTCTTCGTCGTGCCCTTGATGAGTTGGGTGCTATCACACTTTGTTCTAAGTATCCAGCTGCTTCTGCAGCACAGCTCTGTCTGTAAACAACATTTTTAGGATAAAACACTTTTTCTCAGTAACTTTCCATTACAGATATAAGCAACAATCCATATTAACTTCATACAGTATGTCTTACAGAACAGAATTTTAAAACATTCAAGGATTAGAATGACAAAAAAGCAACATATTTTTAACAATGAAGATATATTTTTAGTCATAACCAATGCTACTTCAGTAATAAGTGACTGAAATTTTTTAAGTCTTCATACAAATCAAACAAGGCTCATGACAAAATACTGCACATTTCCAGGTATATTTATCCAGCAGAATTCACGAACATGAATGTAGACTGAGATCTTGTCAAATGGTGTCAGATATGTGAAGATTTTTCTGTTCCACTTCTTATGCAGAATATTTAATCCTTTAAAAAGTTTCTAAAAAATGTTGCTGAAACTATTGTAGCGGGGCCTAACCATAATTATCTAGGTGATTTATTAGTGTCATTTGGATTATAGGATTTAAGCAAGCTCCATAGGGATGAAAGGTTCTCATTCAAGACCACTCTTATATTTTTAATGTGTACTGAGCTTACAGTAGGAACCGTGGAATAGTGATTTACTTTACTCTGTACTGCACAGCTATTTTAAAGTTGAAATTCAGATGTCATGTTTTATAGCATTACCATAGTTATCAAATTTCTATACACCACTGGCAGTTCAATTTTGCAGCTCAACAGAGCTTAATCTTGAAAACCAGCTCTTGAGATGAAAGGTAAAAAAAACTAAAGCTGAAAAAGAGTGCCTCCTTATTTAGTTGTGTCCTGTTCAATATTAATAAAGCAGCATGAAAATAATACTATTTTGAACCAATTAACATGTACTCTGGGTGATCATTTTTCCTAACAGTATTTTGATCACAGGAAGAGGGAACATAAGAGACTGAGTTTCTGCTTCTGTTTAAGTAGACAAATCCCAATTTAAATGCAATTAAAATGATTCATGAGTTCATCTATCAAGAACAACTTTAAAAAACGTGGTAGTATTCAGGATATTTTTTTCCAAATGTTAAATGACCCTTTTAAAAAAGACTTTGTTGTCTTTGAATTTACAGTAGGAACAAAGTGGAAAATGAATGTAAAATGATATCTTCAAGAGATGGTATCCCTGAACCTTACATATGTTATTAAAGATGCTGCCATGTGGCATAACTGGAAAATAAATACTTAGAGTTAATCCAGCAGGAAGGGCTAACATTTCAATTCAATTCAATTCAACTTTATTGTCATTAAACTTACACAGGTGCATAGTATAATGAAAAGTGTTTCTCATTAGTCACTCAGGTGCAGTATATAAATAGGACAGAAGATAAGACAATAGACAGTTACACAACAGCAATAACAGTAACATGTAATAACATAACATAAATAACATGTAATCAAGTAATCAAAACTGTGTAAAATTCCGCAAACAGAGAAAATATAACAGGACAAAAACAGTGCAAAGTAATTCTTGGAACAGTGCAAAACATAGTATGGTTAAAAGTAGTATGGTTAATTAATAAATATTAAATATTATTATGCCTGTTACAGTTTTACTGGGCTATCGAGGGGACAGTACAATTTAGGCTGACATGTGTGTGTGGTGGTGTAGGAGTACAGTCGTTGTGGGTACAGGAGGACATTAGGAGAGATCATAATTTTTGTTTTCTTTTTGTTTTTGTTTTTTGTTGTCTTTTTGTTTCTTTCAGTTAGTTAATGCTAGTGTGTTAGTGTTTTTTCTTCATACCTTTGCCGGCAACTAGATTTGTGATCACAACATAATGGATACTAGGAAGCTGAGAAACTTTTTCTTGTTTTTTTCTGATACTCGGACCCCTGTGTCTATCGAGTTGCAATGCCGATAGCCACAGAGGCATTGTCTACACGTGGGACCAGCTGATCGCGCTACCGCGTCAGGCTCTACTCACTGGAGAGAAGCCATTGGTGTCGGACGAGCTGAGGAGGAGAAGCCGAGGCTGTAGGGCTGGTGCGACGCGAAAGGTGAAGAGAAGGAGATTTAAACCTTACCTTCCTTCAATCATCATGGGAAATGTGAGGTCCTTAGCGAACAAGATGGACGAACTGGGAGCATTGGTGAGAAGCCAGAGGGAGTATCGTGAATGCAGTATCATGTGTTTCACCGAGACGTGGCTGCAGGAACTTATTCCGGACTCGAATGTACCATCGGCGGCTTTCAGACGGTGCGGGCGGACAGAAACACCGAGAGCGGTAAGAGGAAAGGAGGGGGGCTCGCGGTGCTTGTCAACAACAGATGGTGTAATCCTGGACATACTCATGTTAAGGAGCGCGTCTGTAACCAGGACATCGAACTGGTAGCCATAGGACTGTGTCCGTACTATCTGCCGCGGAAGTTTACATGCACCATCTTTGTTGTTGTTTACATTCCACCTACGGCAAATGCAGAGGTAGCGTGTGACGTCATAAACACAGTCACAGCCAGGCTACAAACAAAGCACCCAAGCGCTTTTATAGCTATTTCAGGGGACTTTAACCACGTATCTATTTCCACCACTCTGCCTACTTTCCACCAGTTTAAGTGCCCGACCAGAAAAAACAAAACACTGGACTTATTATATGCCAATGCTAAGGATCCATATAGTTCCATAGCCCTTCCCCCCCTTGGCAGATCAGATCACAACCTTGTCTTGCTTACACCACTATACAAGCCTATTGTCCAGTGCCAACCTGTGACCATGAGGACTGTGAGGAGATGGTCTCAGGAGGCTATGGAGGATTTACGTGGTGCTTTGGAGGCCACCGACTGGGATGTGCTGTGCGAACCACATGGGGACGACATAGACAGCATGGTGGACTAAGAGAGAGCAAGGATGCCTACAGGAGGAAGGTAGAGGACAAGCTGCAAAGGAATAGGGTGAGGGATGTATGGAGCTGCATGAGAGAGATCTATGGCTTCAAACAGGCTGGGAGTGCAACAGAGGGGAACCTGGAGATGGCCAACGAGTTGAACCAGTTCTTTAACAGGTTTGATTCTGGGTCCTCTGTGGCTCAACACCCATCCCCCCACAGCCACACGCTCCCTAACCCTTCACAGCTGCAACTGCCCAACACCTCCTCCATCCACCCACAAACATGGCCGCCTACAGCTACAACCCCCGACAGCTACTCACCCACCCATCCCCCACAGCTGCCACTCTCCAACACCTCTGCCATTAACACCTGCAGCACTGAAAGCGCTATGAGCACCATCCCCCAGGCCAGCCTGACCATCACAGTTGACCAGGTGAAGAAGAAGCTGAAGAGGCTGCACGAGGGTAAGGCCACAGGACCAGATAACATCTGTCCCAGAGTTCTGAGGGCCTGTGCTGATCAGCTGAGCGGAGTGCTCCAGCGACTGTTCAGCCTGAACCTGCGCTTGGAGAGAGTCCCGGTGCTCTGGAAGACATCATGCCTGGTCCCAGTACAAAATAAAGGGCGCCCCTCTGTCCTCAACGACTACAGACCAGTTGCACTGACTTCTCACATCATGAAGACACTGGAAAGGCTGGTCTTATCCCACCTGAGACCCCTGGTCAGCTCATCACTGGACACCCTACAGTTTGCCTACCAGCCCAGTGTTGGTGTGGAGGATGCGATCATCTACATGCTGCAAAGGGCCTACTCACACCTGGACAGGGCTGGCAACACTGTAAGGATCATGTTTTTCGACTTCTCCAGTGCCTTCAATACCATCAAGCCCGTACTTCTAAGGAGGAAGCTGGAGGAGATGCAAGTCGATGCCTCCACGACCTCGTGGATCACTGACTACCTGACAGGCAGACCACAGTCTGTGAGACTTCAGAACTGTGTGTCTGAACAGGTAGTGAGTAACACAGGGGCACCTCAAGGGACAGTTCTTTCTCCATTCCTCTTCACCCTCTATACTTCGGACTTTAAGTACAACTCAAAGTCATTCCACCTGCAGAAGTTCTCAGATGACTCTGCAATTGTGCGATGTATCAAGGGTGAGCAGGAGGAGGAGTACAGAGGACTGGTCAGCAGCTTTGTGGAGTGGTGTGGGGTGAACCACTTGGAACTGAATGTAACAAAGACAAAGGAACTGGTGGTAGATTTCAGGAGGAAAAAGGGCAAACCTACTCCTGTCTATATCCATGGGAGTGGCGTGGAGATGGTGGACTCATACAAGTACCTGGGAGTGCACATCGACGATAGACTAGAATGGTCTAAGAACATCGAGGCCATCTATAAGAAGGGACAGAGCTGACTTTACTTCTTGAGGAGGCTCAGGTCCTTCAATGTGTGTAGTAAGATGCTACATATGTTCTATCAGTCGGTGGTAGCGAGTGCCATTTTCTACGCAGTGGTGTGCTGGGGCTCTGGGATTAGAGCAGTGGATTCTAAAAGGCTGAACAAGCTCATCAGGAGAGCAAGCTCTGTCATTGGGTCTGACCTGGACCCCTTGGAGGTAGTGGCTGAGAGGAGAATGATGTCCAAACTAGAGGCCATCATGGACAACTTCTCCCATCCCCTCTATGACAGGCTTGCAGGAATGAAGAGCACGTTCAGCAATAGATTGATTCATCCACGGTGCGACAGGGAGCGCTACAGGAGGTCATTCTTGCCTTCTGCCATAAGACTGTACAGCGCATCCACCTTGCGTCTTGGCAGAGGCAACATCAACAGTGACCTGTTTCTGGACTAAACGCATCTACACATCTACGGCTACATCTGTTCTCTTTCTTTTTCTTTTTCCCGTTTACAACAATTTTTTGTGCAATATATGCCAGGGACCTGTGCAATACATTTATATCTATATTTACATCCATATATATATTTACATCTATATTTATATTCATATGTGTGATACAATTTTTCTGTGTACTGTTCTGTTCTAGTTTTGTTCTTTGTGTGTCCGGACTGTGAGTAAGTCTTGTATTGTATTGTATGTATTGTACTATCATTATATAATTCGTTACACTGTGGCTGTGTTGTGTGTGTTAAGCTGCTGTTGCACTGCAATTTCCCTCAAGGATCAATAAAGTATCTATCTATAATAAGGTGGAAGGGAGTGGGGGTGTCACCAACTTGACAGCTCTGGGGAAGAAGCTATTTTGGAGTCTAGTTGTGTGCGACTGGAGTGACCGGAACCTTCTGCCAGATGGTAGGGGAATAAACAAGTTATGACTGGGGTGAGTGGGGTCAGACATAATTTTGGTGCCTTTTTTCAGACTCCTGGTGTTGTATATTTCCTGGATGGATGGTAAGGCACTACCGATGATGTGTTGGGCAGTTTTGACCACCCGCTGTAGTGCCTTACGGTCGGATGCGGTGCAGTTGCCGTGCCAGACTGTGATGCAGGTGGTCAGTATGCTCTCCACCGTACATCTGTAGAAGTTGATGAGGATCAGTGGATGTAGGTGTATTTTCTTCAGCCTTCTCAGGAAGTACAGCCACTGTTGTGCCTTCTTGATGAGACTGGAGGTGTTCAGTGTCCATGTAAGGTCCTTAGAGATGTGAACGCCTAGGAATTTGAAGTTATTCACCATCTCCACCGCAGACCCATCTATGTAGATGGGGGAGTGAACTTTTCCTTGTCTTCTGAAGTCAACAATCAGCTCTTTGGTTTTGCTGATGTTGAGACATAGGTTGTTGGTTCGGCACCAGTCTGCGAGTTGTTTTATCTCCTCCTGTAGGCAGTCTCCCCATTGTCAGTGATCAGGCCCACGACTGTGGTATCGTCAGCATACTTGATGCTGGTGTTTGTGCTGAACTTAGCAGTACAGTCGTGGGTGAACAGGGAGTAAAGCAGTGGGCTGAGCACACAGCCTTGAGGGGCACCAGTGTTAAGGGTGAGTGTGTTGGAGGTGAGGTTGCCAATCCTGACAGTCTGGGGTCTGCTGGTGAGGAAGTCTAGGATCCAGCTGCAGAGGGTTGTATCTAAACCAAGAGCCCTGAGTTTGGTAGAAAGTTTTATGGGTACGATGGTGTTAAATGCTGAGCTAAAGTCAATGAACAGCATTCTTGTATAGGTGTTCCTTTTATCTAGGTGGGTTAGTGTGGTGTGTAAAGCTATAGAGATTGCATCTTCTGTGGAGCGATTTGTGCAATAGGCAAACTGGAGAGGATCCAGTGTTTTTGGAATGCTGGCTTTAATGTGCGGAATAAGTAGTTTTTCAAAGCACTTCATTATGATGGGGGTGAGTGCAATAGGGCAGTAGTCGTTTAGGCATGTGGGGGCTGATTTTTTTGGTACTGGCACGATGGTGGTCGTCTTGAAGCAGCTAGGTACAGTGGCCTGGGCCAAGGACATGTTGAAGATGTCGGTACAGACATCAGCTATCTGCCAGGCACATGTTCTGAGTACCAGGCCAGGGATACCATCAGGTCCAGCAGCTTTATGTGTGTTCACTCTACTTAGTGATTTCCACACATCTAGCTTGGATAGTGTGGGGGGTGGGGTGGCAGGGGAGTCAGTGGTCCAGGTGGTTGGTTCAGGGTTTTGAGCTTCGAAGCGTGCGTAGAAGGTGTTAAGCTTGTTTGGAGGAGAGGGGTCAGTAGTGCTTACAGGGCTTGTTTTGCTCTTGTAGCTTGTGTTTGTATTTATGTCTTACCACATGCGTCG
The DNA here is from genome assembly GCF_040954835.1 of Lepisosteus oculatus. Lineage (NCBI taxonomy): Eukaryota > Metazoa > Chordata > Actinopteri > Semionotiformes > Lepisosteidae > Lepisosteus > Lepisosteus oculatus. Next base: position 30,141,750 of record NC_090696.1, read on the forward strand.
TGGGTTAGTGTTGGTGTTGTAGTGGTGTTCTATCTGGGATTTGTACTGTTTCTTGGCAGATTTTATGCCAGCTCTTAATTCTTTCCTAGCCCCTCTCAGTTCTTCCTCATTACCAGATTTGACGGATGCATCACGGGCTTTGAGCATGGAGCGGATCTCAGTGTTCATCCAAGGTTTTTGATTCGGGAGTTTGCGTATCTTTTTAACGCTCACCACATCATCAGCACATTTGCTGATGTAGCTAGTGACTGCTGATGCATACATATCAATATCAGTGTGGGATCCATGGAAGGCTGCATCTTTGAACACACTCCAGTCGGTGCACTCAAAACAGTCCTGAAGCATTGATTCTGCCTCTTTGGTCCATGTTTTTACAGTTATAACTGGAGCCTTGGTGCGTTTGAGAAGTCGTCTGTAGGCTGGGAGTAGGAACAGGGAGATGTGGTCAGATTGTCCAAGAGGGGGGTGAGGTACTGCTTTGTAAGCACTGGGTACATTAGTATAAACAAGGTCAAGTGTGTTGTTTCCCCTGGTGGGGCAGTCAACGTGTTGGTTGTAGCTAGGCAGGACTGATTTCAGATATCCCTGATTAAAATCACCTGCAATAATAAAAACACCATCAGGGTGTGCTGATTCTTGTTTACTAATAGCTTTGGACAGCGTTTTGACTGCTTCCTTAGCATTAGCGTTAGGAGGTATGTATACAGCAGTAATAATGACCGGTATGTATGCAGTAATAATGACCGGTATGTATGCAGTAATAATGACTGGTATGTATACAGCAGTAATAATTTACCCCTCCCCTCCTGATCTTCCTTTCTATATTGGATCTAACCCTCACCTCTGAATGCACTTCAGGTGGTGGTTTTGCTTTTTCTCAAGAGACTGGATAGAGACAGTGTGGGTCTGAGTGGGTTTTTCAAGTGTTTTTATACAGTATACTGTTAGCTAGTTTCACCAACAAACAAATGTCGACAAAATAATTCCTCCATAGTGTTTTCATTTCTCCGATCAATCATGATGTTATATTTGCCCAAATGCACCTCAGTTCTTAAAAGGCAATGTCATCACCCTCTTTTTATTTTTTTATGATTTTTTCTCTTTTCCCCTCCTTCCAGCTGTAATTCCATTCTTAGTCTCTCATTCCAGAATAGGAAAATTTATTGAAGTCCTAAGCCCTGTACCTCCTGTATTTCCAATTCAATTTGACTGATCTCTGTCCAAATTATATAGTGAAATACATACAGTATAGATGAAATATATAGTGAAAAAAATACTGAAAATATTATAAGAATTTGGATTACCACAATTATAGCTAAACATTAAAACCACCTATTTTCTATTATTTCTTGAGCACTAATTTTAACACATATTCAAGAAACCCTTTGGTAGTTATGAGACCCTTTCTATACAGATGAGTGAAGGATTAATTTCAATATCATACCTGTGAAGATGAACTGAGGATCCAAAGGGACATTTATTAATTGGGGTCAATAGATATTTCTTATAAGGTCTTTTTTAATCTTCAGGAGGCTTTCTATCTGTCTTCTTAAATTGTGAAAATGGAAAATTTCTCTGGGGTTTGTTGCTGAAATCAAATGTCCTATAATTCAATATTTAGCACTTGTTTGATGTTGGTTCTGGACAGAGAGTACCTCCTAAATGTCAGCAAAGTCTTTTGGTTCATCCATTCATTAACTCAGACCCTTGCAGCTCAAAATGGTATTTTCTGTACAGCTCTGCTTTGTACTGCCTAGCCCAGACAGAGGAGCCTGTCACAAGGTACAGATAGCATGGGAAATACATATTCATACACCTTCCGTTGTGCAGTTGCTAGATAAGTTCCTGAGGGTGCACACTCAGGGCTTGACTAGTAACTGCTATTAATTAATTTCATATACATTCACATATTTAAACACAGGTATGAGTGAGTACTGCGGTGTGAATGGAGTGCACTCTCAAAATGGATGATTCTCACTGTTAGTTTGGTGTCAGTACTTCCGGGGTGGGTCAGCCTATGGTTACCTCAGAAGGCCAAACCTAACCCCACTTCTCAAGGCTTATTTAAGGAGATGGGAAAAACCATGCATTGAATTGGATAAATGGTTTGTTCTAGAGGGGGAGGGGCTTACCAGCTATTTAAGCTGGCTCCTCAGCCTAAGAGGTTGTAGTGTTACGTAGTGTTACGTAGTGTTACGGAAAACAGAGAGAAAGCAATAAGGAGGATTTATCTTCATTTGAAGAATTAGTTTTGTTTCTTTCTGGGGTTTTGTTTTCTGTTGTGGGGGACTGGGAGCACTGGGACTGGGAGCACTGTAAATAAACTGCACTTATTGATGTGGTGAGTGTTTTTGTGATGGAGCCATTATAAAATGGACCTACTTTGGCCTTCCTCAGGCCATTGTGTGACAATCCCTTAAAATGGTAGAATGATAATCCTCTTACTGGTAGGAACATGCTGTACTGCAGCAGTTGCCATTTCCCCACTGGACATTTGGCAGGGAGACACCTTGGGGCTGCAGTAGGTGACACCAGAAGCTACTGTTTGTTCTGGAAAATGACACCCAGAGATGGGTGTCCCTAGTATCTCCAGGGCATAGTCCATACTGGGGGGGAGCTTAAGTATTCAGCAGAGGAGCATTTGATTTCTTGAGAAATCATTAAACTGCAGTTGTTTTCATTCTGATGTTACAAAGTCTTAATGGAACCTCATGAAGACTCATGTTACAATAAATTGTCCACATTTGAAATTGCTTTTTAATAAATGGTAACACATCATTGATTTGTACTGTTCATAATCCTTGTTTTAGAACATTCTTTTAAACATACAGTACCTTCCTTTAAACTTGATTGACATTGTTGTAGGAAATGTGCAAGCTTTATTATACAGCTTTGAAGAATAATATATTTAATTTTAAAATAATTTATTTGACTAAATAATTATTTTTTAATTCAATAATTTCATTATTTCCCTTTTATTTTGCTTACTCCAGGTTTTGAGAAATGTTTATTGTGCAGTTGAGCTTAAACAGCCCCTTTAATGGCTTGAAATGGAAGCTTTTTAAAAATATATTTTTTGACACTTTTTAAATAACAAAACTTCAATAGTTGATTAGCCTTCTCATTTGATTTATGGTCCCAACTTCTTTTTTAGATTCTTACAATCTTAAGCTCCAGTTTTGATTATTATTAAAACTATCGGGCAACGGTTCATATTCCATCAGTGATTAGCTAATTTCACATCTATATACTTTTATCATATTATGTCTTTGGTTATGCTTAAGATGTATAACTCTAGCACATTAGTTTCAGTTTCTTAATTATTGTGTTGCCTTGGAGACAAAGTTAAAAACCTAGGTTTCTTTATTACAATTCAATAAGACTGCATTATGCTTCTGTTTTTTTTGTTTTGTTCCTTGAGAATATAAGATTGCCTGTATTTTAACCAGCTAGCTCTGTCTCATTTATCTAAAACACAATGATAATAGCTGGAATGAAAACGTATGCATCTGAAAGTCAATTAGCAAGTGAAGACGTTTTTTCTATCACTTGTTAAATAGATATATGAAGCAAAAGTAACTATAACTTTACTGTCAACCATATTATTTTAAACCACACCTAAAACAAGTATTCAAATTAAATTATGTTTATTGATAATCAACATGGAAAGACGGGAACGTTGTATATACAACTATTTATTTCTAATTATTCCCATCCAATTCTGACACTTAAAGTAGGACCAAATACAGCTTGATGAAGCAAATTGTACCATGTTGCAGGATGTGTTGTCAGTGGTAATAGACATTCTGACCAGAAAAGTAGGTACTGTAAGAAAACTAGTTTGAAACTTTAAATGTATTAAAATTGGCAAAATAGAGAAACATGACTACATATAAAACTCAAAACTTTTTGTCTATTTTCAGATACAGAATGTCTACTTTTTCCTTATGTTTTATAATCCCAAGGACACTGTACATTATGAATAAAGAAAAAGGCAAAAAAAAGTACAATAAAAGTAAAGAAAGAAAGATAAAACAAGAGCATACAGGTTTTTACAAATGTATGCAATCAGATGTAGACCTTGGTAAAAAGGTAAGTTTTATGCTTAGATTTGAAGAAAGATAAGACGTTGTCTGTTGTAGAGGCAGAGAAGGGTAATTCCACAAAACTGGAGCAGCGACATAAAAAGGCACAGTCACCCAAAGTACATAAGTTAGTCCTGGGTACCTTGAGGAGAGGACCAGCCTCAACTCAACAGAGCCTGAACAGAGGCAGTATAAACATGGAGGAATTTGGAGATCTGATGGAGTGAGATTGTATAAACCCTTGAAAGTCGGTAACAAGATTTTATATTGAATATGTGATTTTATAGGTAACCAATGCAGAGACTTAAGTGTACAATTGATATGCTGTCTGGTGTGAGTTAGTAGTCTTTTTTTGTTTTGACCGTCTTGCAACTTGTTTGAGAAGAGAGTTAGGGAGCCCATAGAATAAAGGGTTGGAGAAAACAAGCCTTTATATTATAAATGCATGAATCAGGCACTCAACATTGGACATTGATACAAATTTCCTAAAAGAAAGAGGTATTTTAAGGTTTGGATTCTACTGTATGCCATGATTAACAATAATAAATGTGAAATACAATCCAAAATATATGAACGATGAACGAAACTGAAAAAAAAACTTGTCATAGTTTATCCAGCCATCTGTATTGAATTTACTTCTTTATTTCAGTAATTGTAAAGGGATGCCACAGTAGTTATGCAACAGAAGAGAGAGATATTATGAACTCTGAATCGTACTATGAAAATACAGTACCGCAAATGCCAAAATATATTAGTTCTTTATTATGTACTGTACCCACTATTTAATTGGCACTGACTTTGAATTTCCCCAGGAAACTAATACAAGTCATAGTAACCTGCTGTTTAAAAGGCATTTGAATAACCATGGAACAGCTGGTTATGAAATGGCTATCCCCAAGATCTCATGCTAATCATTCTTTTATTTAAGTAAATGTAATCTAATGTTGTACTGTAGAAGATGGGACAATGAACCTAATTGCACTCCTCAAAACTACAGTACATCTAACATAACAATATTTTATTTAAATTTAATATAAACATTATATAGAATATGTCAGATCAAAATCTAATGTTATTTCCGAATTGTGTAAAAATCCCAAAGTTGTGTTTAATTGAAAAAATATTTAATTTTACCTCATCATACTGTACCTAAATTACCCATGTTTGTTTTGGTGTTTTTCTTCTTTTTACTTCCTTCTATTTTTTCACCAAATTAGGAGCTAACTCAGTTTTAGAGCAAAAATTTTCTAAAGTCATCCTGAGAATCTTTATAAATATGTAGAATTCTTGACTCAGATGAGTATTTGTTTTTTTATTGTGGACATTCACGTCCCTATACATGTGTGAGCTTCTAGAGGCTCAGTTTATTTTACTCAAGAAGATCCACTGTTCACCTGACATTGTGCTGGTTTAAGGGGAAAAGTGGCAGATTATTTATAAATTAAAAACAAGTTGTTTTATCAGAAGATTTGGAAAACATTACTTTTACTTGTAGAACTTGTACTGTACATGACTTGACCACATATGAAAACAAAACATTTTCTCTGAATTGAACTTAAAAAATGTAAATACAGTATCTCAAATGTTTTATTTTAATAAATTGCTGTATACAGTAGCTCTCGCCTGAAATTTCTATCAAATACAGTATAACAGAGGAACTAACTGTGCATGTAACTAGACTGACTGTAATAAAGTGCTTTTTTGTTTTCTTCAATATTTGGTCAATTGCTGAACGGGCAGTAACATCAGGGTTATATCCAGTAAGGAGTAGCAAGCATGTTTTGCCCTTGAATCAACAGGTATATTTCTATTTTGAAATCATTTGAAGTTACAATCCCAGAATACATTTTTTAAAAATGAATACATTTTACACTTGTGGAGTATGACAGATATTTTCTATAATGATAGGGTCTATGAAACCTTTACAAGTTCAGGTCGCCATGTTAAAACTGTTGTGGATTTTCACAAGTCCTTTATCATTTTCATGTGTAAATGAAATGTACCATATCATATTCCTAATTCTTGGAGCTTTGCTCCCAAATATTCAACAACGGAGTCACTCAATGTGAGTGTTTCATTAAACAGGTCTAAACTAATTCAGGATTTTCTCAAAATCCCCGGATTGATTAAATCTGATAACTGACTTCAGGATTATTCCACAAAGGCAAATTTAAATTATACGGCTAAAGCGATTCAGGTTTAAACAGGCGAGTCATGCATCAAATCTTTCATCCACCAGAAAAAAGGTGAGAGAACGTGTGTCTTAATCCTGTGCCCCTGGATTTGGACTTCTGATTGAAAACTATTATGATACAATATATTGTGATGCTGAAGAGCTATATTGTGGCAGCTGCAAAAGTCGGAGAAGACACTTGGCATAGAATTGACACTAAATTGAACATGGAAGCTAATTTTGAAAACCAATGGATATATCTGAAGATAAGACAAAACTACAAAAAATGCACAAGCATGTATTTCCATTACATTATCATTGTTGTTGTTGTTATTATTAATAATAATTGCGTAATTGTAATTTTTCTGCAGCAGTAATTTGTGCCTTTTCAATAACTGGTCCATAATGGGAGAACCTGTCAGCAGGTCAAGACAAAATGCAAGAATATCATCCAAGTGGTACTGACAATACAAAATAATGCAATAATAATAATAATAATAATAATAATACTTACACTTATATAGCACTTTTCTGGACACTCCACTCAAAGCGCTTTACATATAATGGGGACTCCCCTGCACCACCACCAATGTGCAGCACCCACCTGGATAATGCGACGGCAGCCATAGTGCACCAGAAACGCTCACCACACATCAGCTAATGTATCAGTGGGGAGGAGAGCAGATTAATGAAGTCAATTCATAGATGGGGATTATTAGGAAGCCATGATTGGTAAGGGCCAATGGGAAATTTGGCCAGGACGCCAGGGTTACACCCCTACTCTTTTCGAGAGACGCCCTGGGATTTTTAATGACCACAGAGAGTCAGGACCTCAGTTTTAGGTCTCATCCAAAGAACGGTGCCTATTTACAGTATAGTGTCCCCGTCACTATACTGGGGCGTTAGGACCCACATGGACCGCAGGGTGAGCGCCCCCCTGCTAACCCCACTAACACTTCTTCCAGCAGCAAGCTTAGTTTTTCCCAGGAGGTCTTACTTAAATACTTAAATTGAAGTTGTTTCCTAATTTTACCCAACATGAAGAATTTTGAGCAGACTAAGACTGGAGGAAGATAAATCATCGTCATCAACACAGTAAAGAATGTAATGAATAGGATATTGACCTTTTCTCCTCATTTTTTGGTGTGAATCAAGTAATGTAGGTGAGACTTTCCCCCATTATTACATTACAGCTTCTACTTCCTTGCAATAAGACTGCTAAATAGCCAACCTGCAGCTCCTTTAGCAAATCACCCGTAATGGCTACATGGACACACAGTTTTCACTGTATTCAGCATAACTGCACTACTTGGACATAATATATTGCATTCACCATGGACACATAGCAGCTCTATAGTGTACATATTGAGTATTGTCTAAGTTTATTTTATTCAATTTCTATTGTACTATAATGTATTATTATGTAACCTTCTCTTGTTACTTTAATTTTGTGTTTTTTACCCCCCCGTGAGCTTATAGAAAAGACATTTCATTGCCAGCAACTACTGCTGCATGCTGTATTGTTGTGCTTTTGATAAATAAACTTAGATTGGATTTGATTTTTATTTAAGCGAGAAAAACAGATGTCTAATAACAGTGTAATTGGAATAAAATAACCTAAATAAAATCAGGAAAAATATATCCGGAAAATTTGGTTACTGTTTAACTAGAATGATATTCAACTATGACATCTCCCTCAGCTCTCCAACCCTGTTGATCCAGATGAATGGGAGGAAGGTTATAACAGTGTGCAGGTGGAGGGGAGGAACTCTCTCCTTCCTTAGTGGCAATATTATACTGCACAGCACATGAGACAATGATGTCACATGCCCTGCCTGGGGATACCCTCAGACAGGGTCATATACATGTTGCTGATATGACACCATACCTGTACATTATAATAATAATAATAATAATGATAATAATAATAATAATAATAATAATAATAATTGCTTACACTTATATAGCGCTTTTCTGGACATTCCACTCAAAGCGCTTTACAGGTAATGGGGACTCCCCTCCACCACCATCAATGTGCAGCATCCACCTGGATGATGCGACGGCAGCCATAGTGCACCAGAACACTCACCACACATCAGCTATCAGTGGGGAGGAGAGCAGAGTAATGTAGCCAATTCATAGATGGGGATTATTAGGAGGCCATGATTGGTGAAGGCCAATGAGAAATTTGGCCATTATAGATTACTTGATAACATAGGAATAAATGTGATGATGGAAACTATTACTGTATGTACTATTATTATAATTACAATTGTTTTTCTTTGTGTTCTCTTTGTCACTTGATACCTTTTAGCAATGCAGATTAAGTTCTGTATTTCTCCACCAACACATTATGCACAAGAAACAAATTCCTGAAAATGTCAACCTATTATATTCAATGAATTAAAATCTGTTGGCAGAGTCACTTCCCCAGTGACATTTAACATAATCCAAAAACCATTTCTTATTTTTAACTGGGCTGTCTTCCATCAGCTGTACCCAGTGTGCTTTGATGTTTAAGGCTGTTAGTACTCATATCAGAGACCTAGTTATGACAAAGAGGGTTTACAAAGAGGGATGTTATTTGCATGTCTTTGATGTATCTCTGAAATTATATGAGGGCAAATTACACACTGATAGCACCACAATTACAACTTACAGTCTTCAAATGAACTTCATGATAACATTTAACTGTAAGTACAAACTTTTAAAATTAGGTTATAATAGAATTGGTATTGCTAAGTATTATTTGTTCCATCATGAATTGACCAGATCTTTTGAATTAACTTACAACTTATTTCCATATTATACACACTTTCCATATATTATATATTATCTAATTTAAAAGAGCCTTTATTTACATTATATAAAAAGGGCATTAAATACTAATATCACAAGCAGAGGCAGAATATACGGGTGGAATACTTAAAGTTTAACACTACACATCTTGTGAATTGTCAATAACTGAATCATTTAAACATTGCACCTACAACGTAAATGAGAATTTTTGACAATAATAAGCCAGCAGCCATATCACCCTGCAACTCACAACTGCAACTCACTGAAGGTAAGCAGGTGTGAGTCTGGTCAGTACTTGGATAGGAGACTTTTTGGGAAAAACTAAGGTTGTTGCTGGAAGATCTGAATAGTGGTGGGGACACTATACTGTCAAAAGGCGTTGTCCTTCAGATGAGATATTAAACCGAGGTTTTGACTCTCTGTGGTCATTAAAATGCCATGGAGTTTCTTGAAAAGTGTAGGGGTGTAACTCCGGCGTCCTGGCCAAATTTCTCATTGGTCTTTACCAATCATAGCTTCCTAATAATTCCATCTATGAATTGGCTTCATCACTCCATTCTCCTCCCTACTGATAGCTGATGTGTGGTAAATGTACTGTGCGCACTATGGCTGCTGTTCCTTTATCCAAGTGAGTTTGCACATTTGTGGTGGTGGAGGGGATGCCTCTATTACCTGTAAAGCTCTTTCAGTGGAGTGTCCAGAAAAGGGCTCTATAAGTGTAAGGAAAGATTATTACTATAAAAAATAGTTTAATTTCCTATTACACTTCAACATGGCATTATAAAAACAATAAATAAATAAGACTTAAGATTGAAATGATTCAATCAGAATCAAACTACAGATCCTATCCTTTTCCCTGGTATAGGTTTTTAGAAGATGTAGTAATCTTTATTACATTTGTACTGTAAAAACCTCTTCTATGGTTTTGTAGATCTGCTGTATATGGAAAAGTTGAAATTGGAAAATGTACAAATCTAAGCATTGCATTTGAAAGATCAATGGATGCTATGGCATGTATATGCTACTTTCACAAAAGATAGAGGTTGAGATGAGTTGCAAAGAAAACGAGTTTGGAATCTGCATTCACAGTCAGTTTAACAGTTTAACCAAAGCAAGAAATGTATTTTGTTACTATGTTCAGTATTATGATGCAAATCTGTAATGACAATTAGAAATACAACCTTGTATTAAAATACAAGGGTTTTAATTAAATTCTGTTAGCCATTAAATAAAATATATATTTATATACAGTACAGTGGTAGCTGTTGATATCATACACAAAGATAATACTTTATCTTAAGTATTGCCTATGTAAGCAAACATTATATACTTACTATACCCATAAGTAAAAATCTCTGCACATATTTAAAAAATCATTAAAGCCATACCCGCTACTTAAGGTGGAACTAAGCAGTGGCTTTGAGACATAAGTGAACCCACATGCTGGGCGGGAGAAAGATGAAACAGGGAAGCTGCTGGCAGTGTGCTGTGGTAGTACTCTGAAAATACAAGTAGGACCATGTACAGACAAACACCATCCAGCTTTGTTATCCAAAATAATTAAAGTCAAAGTCTGGAAGACACTCAGCAAAGCACCAAGGGAATCCAAGCTGAGGCCCAGAAACTAGTCGAGTCTGTAACTATGACGCAAAACACTGGGGAAATTCAAAAGCTCAGGTCAGGACAAAGTGGGTTGCGAGTCCAAGAAATATCCGAGCAGGAAGCACACGCTAGTGAGAAGATTCCATTTCAGGGCCCCATGTACACTAAGAACAAACCTTAAATATTTTGCACCACAAGTAAGTAGTGCAACCAAGTGGACAAGTAAGTGAGTAATGATAGCCAAAAATGTGAGGCTTAAAATAAAACTATGCATTTTTGCACAAATTCTGTTTTCTTTTGCCTACATGCACAGTAACAATAGTGAATCTTGCTTTGAGAATTTTATTTATTTTAAATTTTAGTGCTAGAGCACTGAGCCAGAGCCTGTAACAGTCTGATACAACTCCACATATCAAATCCCAAGAAAATTATAATTATTGACTAAATGTTGACCCGCAAGGATATTTCAAAACACAGCTGAACAAGCAAGACAAAGTCAATGTATAAATCAGGTATGAAAAATAGTTTTACTGAATTTAGCAGTATTTAGTGTTACCTGATTTTTATTTTTATTGAAGTAAAAAACTGTGATTTCTGTGAATAAAATAAGGATTAAAAATTTAAACAATTATCTCATATACAGTATATGTATATTCCAGTATATTTTTCTAATATGTATACATGAAATTAAGGTATAGGCTGTAGATATTTCTTGCCTATGGTTTAGAGTGTGGATTAAAAAAAATAATTTACTAGCTATTAATAATTTGCTATTTATAATGCTATTATTTCTTATTTGATTTGTTAACCTTGTTTTTCCAATATACCTAATTTTGTTAAACAACTAGCAATAATTTTCTGCTAATAATAATAATAATAATAATAATGTACAGTTTCCAATATCACATTGTTTCCCGTATTATTAAATGATGTACAAGTATGGTGTCATATTAACAACATGTACATGACATCTCTGTCTCGTGTGCTGTGCTGCATAACATTGCCACACTTAGGAAAGAGAGAGTTCCTCCCCCTCCACCTGTAACTTTAAATTCCAAAAGTGCACTATCCTTTTAGATTCCTTGTGCCATTTTGTTGATATTAAGACTTGTCCAAACATCTGCATATTTATAATTTTATACATATTTTTAAAATTTTTGACAAGTATTATACATATTTTTGGTTTTGTGCATTTTTTATGAATACATTTTATAATTTCATATCTTATGACAAGTTCATGACAATATGCTCCCAAATTAATTTGATTTGCAAATTACTTATATTGGTAGTCACATTTATTTATATATTAATTATTTACAACCACATAAATCATCATACATTTCTCTGTTTTTAGGAATGTCATCTGTTCTTTTCACCTTCTCCAGAGCCAGGGGTGGACTACTACAGCTGATCTTTGCTAAGGTGGTTCTTTGTTTTATGCCCAATTAAATTTTCAGTCTGAATTAACTTGTAATTTAACCTAAGCCTAGGGCAGTGGAACGCCCTAGACTTAGCTTTTCCACTGCTCGAAATTATTCTCTTCTTTCTTCCAAGTTCATACACCCATTTGTATTCCCACCCTGGAGCACGCCCTTCAGCATCTTCCCTCCCCTCTTGTTAACTCCCCTCTAGACGGTCTTCGAGATGTTTCTATTGGCTTGTTTTCAATTCCATCTTATTCTTGTCCCATTCTTCCTTTTACTTCTGAGCCACCTTGATGCCAGCTGGGATCTGAAAGGTTTTCTCGTTGGCTCTTTCCTAGAGCCTCCTCTTAGCTATACTGGATCACCCCATTTTGGTATTGCTTCTCGTAAGCTTTCCAGCAGAAAGTCTTATCACTTTAGAGACAGTTAAATTTGCAGCTCACTTTCCTTCTGACAAGCTGTCTCTATTTCCTCCCTCCTCTCTGACTTTCAGATTTCGAAATTATTGCTAAATGAGACTTGCTATCCTAGTTGCAGCATTAGAATTACACAATTTGCATTACACAGTACCTCAAGGCAAATCTTTCTCCCTTCTTCTCACTTTCTGTCTGTCTGTCTCAATGCCCACATTACTTTATCATCTGATGCTTGGAAGGATAACAGAATGTGGGTCTTTTAGTCCGCCACTGTGGAACTGCCTCTCTGTTGGGGTTCTACTCTGGACTACCTGTCTCTTTTCTGCCATCAGTCTTGCAGTAATATTCAATGCTCAATGGTTTATTGTAACGTCTGGCCCTTTCAAATCCAAGATCTCCCACCCCTTGTTGATTGTCAGCCCTTCTGGAACTCTACCCTATTCTTGCTGCCATCCATGTCCAGGGAAACCAGAGGATGGGTAATCAATTTTTATTTTGATTTCAAATCCACCTCTTCTGTTACTGAAATACCTGTAGGAAGATCCTCTGCCCCCCCAATTTCAAGCCTCCTTCGCCATCTCGCCTGGATTTCTTTCAGCTCTGGCGTGAAATACCTCTCTGACCTTTCCAATACTGCAGCCAACGCTCTTTACGATTCACAGTTACCCAAATCCCGCATCCTGATGCCCATCACAGCTTTTTTCCCCTTCAAGTTCCGGATTTCCACAGTCTAGAACCAAATCTCCACCCAGATTTCAATGGGCACGTTACTACATGATTTAGTTCCATCTACCTACAGTATGCAACTTACTCTTCTGCCAGGACTACATATACTACCTTCCACCCATTCCACCAGCCGCCTTCATCTCTATTTTAACCTCGCTATCCCCACTGTTTTCCAGGAGCTAGAGGATTTTACCTCTGGGATTCAGTTCTACCCCACACTTCAGTCTCTTTTATGTCCTCACTGCTTACTATTCCAGCACTACATCTCGCACCGAGGAATCCAGCATACCCCTTTGATGCAACGTGTCTGGCTGCCGCAGATTCTACAAGCTGCAATTCACCAGTTTCTCTGTATTCCATTTTCCAGAATTGAGTGTTTGACTCTGTGACCTGTCTTGTATCCCAGTCTCTCACTTTCTTTTCTATGCTCATCTAACCTGATCCACTTTGCTGTGAATACTTCAGTAACCAGGTAAAGTACATGTTTTCTATTCAACTGTGAGTTTTGATCTCCAATGCTGGTCTCAACCCTTGGTTTTACTCTCCTATTCTCCTCATTTCTTCAGCTGCCACTGCCCAAGCTATTTTGGATATTCAGCTTATTTAAACAGTTTGCCATTTGCCCTCCTCTGCTCTCTACCTTCACATTAACACCACTTTCTCAAGCGAGAGCCAGAGGGGACTCCTGGCCACATTATTCTTGGGAAGTCTAGCTTTCTAATTCTCGTTCCCAGTTGCGAGGCAGCGCCTCAAAGCGACTCTCGGCGAGTCAGGGGACTCTTTCTCTTCCTTCTCGAGTAGCTTCTTCTTCATTCTCAACCCCTTGAGGAGCGCCTCTTAAGTGATTTCTCCAGTCAGGCGTTCTTTTTCTTCCCCATTGAGGGATTCGTTCCCAGTTGCGAGGCACCGCCTCTCATGCAACTCTCAGTGAGTCAAGGACTATCTCCTCCTTTCTATCCACTGACAGCATAGCCTGGTCGTGAGGCGGCACTTCTCAAAATGAGGAAGGGGAGTCTTCCTCTTCCTTCCCTACCCGTGAGGGCCTAGCTCCCAGTCGTGAGGCAGCACCTCTCTACCAACTTCCAGGTTCCAGGTTTCCTTGGTTAAAAGTGCCAGTGTTTTCACCATCACCTATTGTCAATAAACTGCATTTTCTAAACTTCACAAAAATGCTTCTTACTTAGGTGAATTTCCTTGTATGCTGTACAGTATGTAAGTGAGACCCAGTATTAGTATTTCTTTCTGGGAAAGTTGGCTGCAACATCATGATGAGTAAACTAAGAATATCTGGTTCTATGTATCAAGTACAGCACTACAAACACCACAAGGAATGAAGTTTACAGTATATACTGTACCTTTTTGTTTGTACTGTATATCGTAGCTGTGAGCTCTGTTATCCTACATTTCTGATATTTCTGAAATGTAGCAGAACAGAACTTGGTCTACATTTCTGGAAGCCTAGGGATAGCCCTGTGTTAAAATAATAAGTGTTAATGAACAAAATAGGTGTTTTCCCTTAAACAACAAGATTTTCTGGGTTACTGTATGTGAAGCATAGCTGGGTGACATTTGTACGATAATTCTTCAATAGCCTCAAATCATTGTTCAATCTATACAAATGCAAAAAAAGTAATATATTGTAACTGGTCTTAGTGATAATTGTAGTTACAAAATACCGCTCTTTTAATATAATATGGGCTATTTTTTTCATTTGCACCTTTATATTTATAGATCTACATGGTGCTAGAAACCAGAGGGGAAAAAAAGTAATATGAAATCACTTTATTATTAGTGTTCTGTGATTCCATTATGAAAGGAACAATACAGTCTAGAATATTTGACTTGATGGCATGCAATGAGAGCTAACATGTAATAGAAACACACAGGAAACACAGACGTCTCTTAAATCACTGTTGCAGACCAAATGCATGCACACAAGTGGAAACAAAAATAAAAAAGAAAGAAAAGTATTACAATACAAAAAAATGCACCAACTATACAGAATTTTGAATACAAGCACCAGAAGACATAAGAAGAAACATCTATACACATAAAAGTACATCAGAAATAGCATATTTTTAACACATAGGATAACACGTGAAGACAATGCAGAGAAATGTTAGACAAATACAGTCGGGCCACATCAAAGGAATAATTTTTAATTAACTATTTCGATAGATTCATGGTGTTCAATTGTGTAGTAGAGTTTTTATAGGTAAAGCTTACAATTAAAGTGATGATGTAAGGATATGAAGTGACTCGGCACATACCGTATACATTTCTGAATGTTCATGTCTGAAAAACAGGGACTTGGAAAAATAATATACCAATGAATGAATAGACTCACAAATCAGACTAAAACAAAATTGCAAGCCCATTTTTTATATGAGGTTTTTGATCCAGGCAGTACTAATGTGAAAGAAAATCCAGATTCTGTATAATCTTTTTCTCCAAATAGGTGAGATTCTGAAAATGTTAATTATGAATACATATATGGCAGATCCACCAACTGCTTCTGGTCATATATGGAAGACAGCGTTTGTGGATCAGATTAGTGTTAATGTTGATATTAATGACTTCTAATTTGATATGCAACTATTTATTTGTACCAGAATAACCCAAGAAAACACACAATCTAATGTGCTGAAACTTATTATACCTGCTTTCTGGATCAGTGGAAGAATTTATTGACAAATGTGCAGCAAAGTAATCAGGAAATGGGTAAATTAGATTTATTTTCCATTGTCTCTTGCTTTATTATTGGTAATTTAGCATGAATTTTTCCTTTGATACCAGTGTAACATAAATTACAATACTGTTCTACTATTTCAGTAGCACTACACATAAGTCTTGCTTTTAGTAAAAAGAAATAAAAAGTAAACAAGCAAGGATGAAAAATGACAATTATAACATTTTCAGAAATTAAAAGTCCTGAGGGAAGATAATGTTATCAAATTAAATGACCAAATGAACATTAGGCTTACAAAAACTTGTTTTAAAAATAAAACATTTAACAAATTCTTATCCTCAGGTTAATATAATTATGGGGTATCAAATAGCATAGTTTAAGATATCAGCTACTCCTATTTATTTGTTTTTACATATCCCATAAGATTTAAATTGTATTAAATAAGAAATAGAAGTATTTGGATATTTTGCTCTGCTTCCTGATATATTTTGGTTCAATAAATCAAATGTGTATATGACAGATTAAATATATAATACATAGAAATAAATAATTCATACACTTAGGCATTGGAATAGCACTAATGTCTTTTTCTAAGCTGTAGTGAAGTTATGCATGATGATATGCAATTTATGAATGATATGCAATTTATTATAAAAGGAATTCCCAAAGCTTTCCCAAAAAACTTTTAAGTGACAAAATCAAATATAGTTGATTTGTTTGCTTCATTTCATGATCCTTTTAATACAATATCCCAGACCAAAGTCAGTGAAATGGCAAAATCCTTAAAGATGCTAGTTTAAAGCAGAAAAGAAGAAGAGAACTTTCAAGGTTGGAGAAAATATGTAAAAAAAAAGATATACTTCATATCTCTGTGGAAGACATCCCTGTTAATTGTCCTTTTACTTCTGGGATACAAAGCTCTAAATGTGATATTGCTAACTTACCATTTTAAATTATAGGTGTACAATCTTAAGAGATGCTTAAAACATACATTGTATTGCAATGGCATTTTTTTTTCTGAATACAATACGCATGGAAGATACCTCATGCATTTGTTTATTATTTTCCAAAAAATAAAAAATTGTTTTGAGTACTAAATCTCCAAACATGATTTCAGTGAGATACCTTGCATTTTGACAGGAGGGTTGACAGTACCTTCTACATTAATTTTGATTACATTTTCTCTCAATCCTAAATATATTTGTTGTTTAGTTGCTCACAGTTTGTTTTGTACATGTACAAAATGTACAAATGTAAAAACATTTTTTTTCATTCATGAAGGGCCATCTACAAGGTCTCCACAATAGCATCATGGAAGATTATCCAGAAGATCACAAACAACTCCAGAAAAACAGCTAAGGGTCTGTAGGCCTCTCTTATTGTGGCTGTTGTATGTGTTCATGCTTTAACCATCAGGAAAAGACTAAATTCAAGACAAACCACTTCTCTTGAAAAACAAATTTAGAGATCAATGATTTCTTCTGCCCTCACACGTTTTGCTGAAGATTTATTTCTGGATTACTGGCAGAATGCTCCCTGGACAGACAATCAAAAGTTTTTGATAATAAAAAAAGTCTTGTCCTCAAAAAAGGAGAAAATCAAACACTGCCTATAACAGAACAACCTTGTCCTAGCAGTTAAACGTGGTGGTGGGAGTATCGTGGCTTGGGGCTCTTTGCTACCTCAGGACCAAGATGCCTTGCCATAATGATAGAACCATGAATTCAACATTTTATCTGCAAATTCTGGAAGAGAATGTCAGACCTTGCTTTTGTCAGCAGAAGCTGTGTCAAAAATGTCATGCAGCAAGACAATGATCCTAAAGATCTGCAACAGAATGCCTGAAGAAGAAAACTTAATTTTTCATTTTTATTGGTCAAATCAAAGTCTGGACCAAATCCCCTTTGAAATATTATGCCAGGAACACTGTTCATACTAGGCAATCACTGACTTGAAATGCATTTTGTGTGAAGAATGGGCTAAAACTCATTAGAAAAACTGTTTATCAGAGAGAATGTCTATTTGAAGTCACTGCTGCTCAAGGAGGTGACATTGGTTACTAAATCTAAGAGATCACATACTTTTTCACACAAGCATATTTATTTAAATAATCCTAATATATCTACTGTCTTTATGTCACACAGTATGTTATATTATGTTATTTTCATTTTTTTTTTAGATTTTCATACTGGTCCAATTGTATTTAAGGTATAAAATATTTGAGAATATTGGCCAACCTAGAGGGTTCACAAACTTTTTCTTCACAATGTAAAGCACATGTCAATTATTATCTTTCCTTAAATTTAATTTTTGTCTTCAAATCTCTAAATTTAAATTCTTGGAGAGTCCAACTTTGACATAATCACAATTTTAAAAATAACATAGTGACTTCATGTTCACAAACATGTCTTTTAAGCACATGAGCACTGCTTGTCTCTTAAAATGTAAATTGTATAATGTAATTGATTGCAGTTCTTTTTTCTGGTAAGTGTATTGAAAGATGAAAATAAAAAATATAAAAAAAGGAAGACTGTCTCATAAATAATGGCATAACTGTATGAGGAGATGTGTAAGAAAACAGTATGATGCAGATAATGCAATCAAGACATAAGTGAGAACCGTGGGGCTTAACAGTCATAATCATACTCTAATTTTGAGACTGTAACTATTCAATCCAATTTCAGAGGCTTCCAAGAATCTTTTGAACTTATTTACAGTATTCAGAGTACAAACACTGATATGCTGAATAGCTTTCTTAAGAAGCAAGAAAACTGTACAGCAGATATGTCAATGTATTATAATGGGAAAATTAGCCACAGAAAGGCTTAGAGTAATATTTTGATTTGTCTGTGATTTTTTTAACTAAAACAAATTCAATGGAAACTCAGTCCTGCTGGTTTCCTTAACAATTAATTAATAAACAAGGTAGAGCACCATACAAAATATTTAACACGCATTATGTGTCAACATTTGTTAGTGTGCTTTCATAACAGGTATCACAGCCTTTCAATGTAACTGTAATCATAAATTACCATAACAAACACTCAGTTTTTATTAGGACTTGCTTTTGTGCTGATGTCCTAGCATAAAACAATGAAAACATATCTAGGTTAAGAAGTAAATATCTTTTCTGTGGTATTGTGGAAATTCTATTTTTTTCCCACTGCTAGGCAGAGAAAACTACTGTATATATGAAAACTCATTTTTTATTTAATTATTTGAACACACAGCAGTGAAGATTATCTGGAATTATCAGTTTAGTATTGCAGGCTCTTTCTCAATATTTTTCTATAACTACAGTATATCTTATATATCAATATTTTTAACCTGCCATTTATTATAGTACTTCTCTGGAAATCCTGTAATGTTGTCACTGTTTACATCAAATGCATACAAAACATAAAATGATTTAGAAATGTGTATCTCTATTTAACTTTTTGAAACTGTGGAAAAATAGCCCTCTAGACTTTAGCTTTCTGCTACTCTGATCACCATGATGTCACCCTGTAATGGAGTTCCTAAGAACATTGCTGAAAAGGTTTTATAATTAAACTTTCTATATTATATACTGTATATCTGTGAGTTTATTTGGCTTGTGGATTTCAAGTGTGTTGTGTAATTCGGTTGTGTGACAGAAGTATTTTAAATTGGGATAGCACTTCATTCAATGTTAGGAAGCACACACATTTATCAGATGTGAACATGATGTGATATGTTGAAAACAAAATTAAAACTGAAAGCCAGAATTATTGCCTTTAACCTTTATATAATTCACCAAAAAATTAAATCCTTGTACATATATTCACACATGATTTTATCATTGGCATGCTTGAAAATGGACTGTTTGGATTCAATTTGAAGTTATTTGCTTTTCCAGTTTACAATGTTATGGTAAATCAATACTTATGAAACAAAAGGTGTATTTTATCATAAGTATTCATCCTTTCAGAGTAAGGAAGGGTATATACATACATGTATGTATATATTTATATATACTGTATACATATATATAAATATTATAAATAACAAAACAAACAACAACATATGACTGAGATTTTCCTCAAAGGTAAAGTATGGCTTATACTCTTAGAGTTTTTTTTATTATTATTTTTGTTTCATATATATAATTATATACTTCATTGAAACCAGAGGCTATTTACAAATAAAATAGGTGGCACATGATTAACTTGGAACTATTTCCTAAGTCTCTGAGGGAGAATGTATTTGCCATATAAACTAAAGGGTAACAATGAAATATCACTAAAGCTGTTACTTTTTAAACATGTCTTGAAGGGGGCCAGGAAGGTATTTCATGACAGTATCTATGATGCTCTCTTCCTCCTCTTCTGCTTCGTCACCACAGCCAGGAGGTATGGCCTTCTTTGGGCGAGTAAGACTGCCTTCTGCAGCAACCTCCAAAGCAGCTTGAGCTTCTGCCTCCCGCTCCTCCTTCTTCTTTATGCCGTACTGAAAAAGCAACAGAAAAAAAAACAAGTTACAACTTTTACAAAAGTTTAAAGAGCTGGATTTTTAGTTCTCAAAAGCAATGACCCTGTTGTCACAATTTATGAAGACCAACTGTCCATATCAGCTTAGAATCAGAGTTTACTCAGGAGTTAAATGTTTATTAGTGAAAGTGGAAGAAAATATGTTGATGCAGCCAATAGAACTTACAATCTTGTCATCTGCTCAAGAAAATCCAAAAATGGGATTCTGATTGCTCTGTAAGTTTATTTTCAAAGCAAAACGAGAAAGGGGAAGAGAGATTTGTTTTATTAATTCAACAACTTTAAGGCATATTGAAAAACAAGTCTCAATGCATAGACCTGCTGCCTGTGAAAATTCACATAACAGTCAAGGTCTGAGGTAAATACTGTAGTTTGTATCAAGCTTTTAGAAAATGCTGTTTTATATGTGCAGTGCCTTGCAAAAGTATTCAGAACCCTCCTAGGATGTTCTGTTCTGTGAAAGAGCAAAATAATGCACTAGCAATTTCACTAACTGAAGATTTCTAAGGGGAAGATAAGTAACAGCAATTATCAGCAAAAACTAAAGAGGAAAAAATGAAATATGTTGATTGCATATGTATTCAGATCCATGAACTCAATATTTTGTAAGAAACACTTTTGGCAGCAATAAGTATTTTTTAGTAAGGCTAAACCAATGTTATACAATGGCTTGGAGCAATTTTTGGCAATTCGTCTAGGCAGATTTACTCTTGGTTTCTCAAGTTATTTGCGGATCACTTATGGACAGGAGTTTTCAAAGTCTTTCCACTGAATCAAAGTCAGAATTGTGATTGGGTCACTCAAGGGTATTCACTTTCTCAGTCTTATGCCACTCCAGGATAGCTTTAGCCGTGTGCTTTGGATCAGTTTCAAACTGAAGGATTAATTTTTGTCCTAGTTTTAGTTCTGAGACAACTTTTCTACAATTTGCCAGTGCTTTCTTCCAGCTCTGTTCTCACTAATCTTGACAAGTTTCAAATCACTGCTGATGAATAGCAGTGATATTGCATAATTCTTCCACCACCATGCTTCACAGTAGGAATAGTGTTAACTGAGTGATCCATGATGTTGGTTTTGTGTGAGACCATGTAATGTTTTGCATTTAGATCCTAAAATTAGCATTTTTACCACATTTACACTTACTGTAAATGGATCTTAAATTCTTAAATGGATCTTATGGATGTCAAATTCCATTTGAAATTTGAGATTTTCTACTCTGTCATCTCAGCCAGCTTTGTAGAATGACTGGGATATTGTTGACATTTTCTCCCATCTCTGCCACTGAACTCAGTAAGTATTTCAAAGTTGTCAATGCTTACTTAAAACAGTTACAGTACCTCCTTGCCTGGTTTCTCCTTGCAGGGATAGTCTGATCTACAGTATACAATTTCTGGGTGCTTTCCACCTCTTAATGTTTGATTCCCCATGCTCAAATAAATATAAAATGTCCTTGAAATTTTGTAATACTTTTCTCCAGATCTGTGTTTTTAAACAACTTTTTCCGTTAATTGGATCTTGGTCTTCATGGTGGGATCTTTGCTTCAAATTCACTACCTTGCTTAGAGAGATTAATGTATTTATTCTGAAATAATGTGAACTACTATTATTGCACGCACAGAGAGGCCACTTAATTAATTGTGTGGTTTGTTAAGGTTACTTTGTGCACCTATATTTATTTAGGTTTGCCATGACAAAGGATTTGAATACCTATTCAATCATGACCTACTGATTACTGATTACTGATCTACTGTACTTCTTTCATTTTGTTTTTTACTTAGAATATATGGAATAAGTTGTGTATATGCCGTTCATTGCTTTTCAGGCAACATATAGTAACTGCATGCTTAAAAGCAATACATATGAAAACTGTGGTTGGGCTTGGTCAAGACAATGTACAGTATGTAAGGTATAGTACACTAAGTCATCTAGTTTTTATTTGACATAAATGAAGAAAGTCTTTAAAAAATTAACCTAATCAGGTGATCCTTAGAAACACAAACAGTATAGATGTTTAAATCATATGATTATGAGGGGGGGCAAAATTACATGTTACTTAGTGTTCCTGTCTTATAGGTCCTTGGGTGTTGGGGTCAGTTTTGGACTGGGATACATTACACGTGGTGTTTTCAACTTGATTTGTGCTATTCTGTGCTTCAGATTCCTTGAACCTTCCAAAAACATGCTCACTAGGCTGTCTTGTGTTTCGAACTATCACTGTATTATTGTGTACTTTATGTGTATGCCCTGCAATAATCTTATCAAGTATAGTCCCTATGGGTTGTCACAAACCTTACCATTTACCAGGAAAAAGCATCTATCTGATACTGGATAGATGAGTGCATTTTAACATGGATAAATATGAATGTGAAATGAAGAAGATGAAAGTGTACAGTAGTTTCAGCAGTATCAAAGCAAAGCAGAAAAAATGTGCTGAAGCTGACATCATTTGTGAACAATTCTGCATTATTGTCCCCAGCTGTTGCTCATAGACTGACCTACTTTCAATATCAGCTGAGTCCTCATCACATGTGTCATAGCAAGGGTAATCTAGAAATAGTTTCTCTCTACTTCTCTTAAATCTGTATTTAAATGACAAGTCCTGAAATAGAAACGGTATTTTAACATTTTTTTTTTATTGCCAGCAATACTGTAACGGACTTGCACTTCTTTTCCCTTTTTTTTTTAATTCACTCCTAATAATCACTAAACTATTTTGTATAATAACAGTTTTATTAAAACTTTAAAATGATGCCCAACTCTCCATAATCAATACTGATTGAACTGCCCATTATTTTAAAGTCTGACCACAATTCTCAGAGGGTGTCAACAGCTTTTATCATTATACTACTCATTAAGAAACTTTTTTGTATTTTTTAATTAATATTTTTCTATATTCTTCTAAATACAAATAGTATAAATGAACATTGGATATATAAGATATGATTAATTTAACAAATATCCTCATATTTTTATGTTTGCACTCACATTTCCTTCCTACATGTGCTCTGCAATGAACTATTCTCTCTAATGTTTTCCTTCATTAGAGGGAATTTAAAGTAGATATTGAAATTTAAGACAAGAAGTAAGGTGATAGATGTAGAAGAGTGTGGCTTTTAGTTGAAGCCTTATGCCAAGTAGATGGATATTTTTTTATTTTTCCATACTGGAAACCTATCCTTGAGCCTTTTCTTGATTCTTTGACCCCCAAAACCTAACAGAATGTTAACGATCACTGATATTCTGATGTGATAAAACAATGTAGACACATGGTAACTCAGGGTTCTATGTCAACCATCACTGATGCAAACTCTCTTCCTGAGCTATGGATCTGTCACCTAGATCATGCTTATGCGGCATGACTAGGCACCATCAGGAAATGCAAAGTGATAAAGAAAAAAGCACTGTGCTGCAGATAGAAAGCAGATAGAAAGCAATGACATCCTGTCCTGCGTGATGTCTGACACTGATGCATTCAAGTAGAAAATGAAAGTCAGCCTTTCTAGCAAAAATGCTTCCCTTTCCATAAATGGATTGTTGCCATCTGTGTACTGCTAAATACATGTGTACGTGTTTGAAGGAGGCAGGCTTTTTCAGCAGGAGTGCATTGACCTTCCATTGTGCATTTTAAGCATAAAGGCCCAGGAAGCGAGGTTTTAGGGGCAACTGTTTTTTTTTTTAAATAGCCCTGAATGTTAATGACATATTCTAGGCTTTTCCCAAAGCAATTGAGAAGTGACAATGTGACACAGGCTGGAAACAACATACAAAACCTTCTTGTGAATTGGATTCACAGGTTTCATGTTTAATAAAAAATAAACATTTACTCTGTTCTTTATTAAAATCCCCATTAAATTTAACAGTGTTATCCTGCAATAAATGATAAACCATTATCTAGATAAAGCACAATTTAAAAAGGCAAAATCTGAGGAAGCCTTTGTTTGGAACACTTTGTACCATGAATACAATATGTACATAATACCATTCTCTTTCAATACCCTTGAAAATATTTCCAATAATAGCATGATACAGTACATAATTACAGTATACTGTATGAAGAAGTTGAAGTAACGTCTGAGCTGTAAAGTATAAAGTAAAGGGAGCAATATCAGCAATAGCAATATTGTATCTTTTTCAGAGAGTATCCTACCATTTATACTGTTAAAACAGGAACAGACCACCCAACAAAGTCAAGGAGCATGTCAGAGCATTAAGGATCAAAGATCTATCCAAACTAATAGTTCCATATTTTACCTCTAGGTGTAATTACACTGACCTTTCTGTATGTGTCCTTTCACAATGAATCAAGGACCTAGTTAATCTTCCTCCAAATAGATATCAGACGTCAAAATTATCCGTAAACTAGGCTGACATCTTCCTCACGTTCTCTATTATTGGATAATACCTTTCTAAGTTTCTCTATTCATTCAAGATTCTGGCCTGTTACAATTTACCAGAAAGTTTTCTCCTAGGTTCCCATCACATTAAAACCCCCTTTCTCAACTCCTGTATATATTCTCACATGTTCTTTTCTTTGTCCTTCTTATTCATACTTTTCTTAACATTCCTG
This sequence comes from Lepisosteus oculatus, assembly GCF_040954835.1. Taxonomy (NCBI): domain Eukaryota; kingdom Metazoa; phylum Chordata; class Actinopteri; order Semionotiformes; family Lepisosteidae; genus Lepisosteus; species Lepisosteus oculatus. The sequence goes on from NC_090696.1 coordinate 30,166,739, forward strand.
TTCTCTTCTTCATTCTCCCACACACCTGAAGAAGGCTATGGCAAATGTTTTTTTTTCTTTTCATTCCATTTCTAAGTGTTGAATTAAATACACTTATTAATTTTCAGCTTGCATACTGACACAGTTTCTCACTTCATTTCTTAATATAGACATAATTTATATGTTTTTTCCTGTTCTAAATATTCAGCTCTGAAAGTAAAGAGGATAATGACTTTGAAACTATTGTTACAAAGGGGGGGGGGGGGGTTACAAAATGAAGAAAATCAGAAATGACAGAGTGGATTACTCAATACATAAATTAAATAACTCCTAACTTGTAAAGAATTTATGCCAAGCTGCTGGTATAGTTAGAGGCACATGGATTCTTTGTTCTCCGGCACAGCATATATGAAAAGAGTTACAGGCACATTGAGTTAAACAAATATTTTTTAACAACGACAATACATACACTAAACAAAAAACAACACAAACGTACAAAGCACAAGTTTTGCTATTTCCAAACATTCAAATAGGACATCCCAGAGGCCTAATGTTATAACCACTCAGAAAAAAAAACTGACTGTTACCAGGTATTTGACTCTTAAATAATGCCTACAAAGTCCAAAAGACAAGATAAGGTTTATTTTAAACTAAATAGAATACAACCTCTCTCTCTCTGTGTGCCTAATCCAAAAATGCACTCAATCATCAGGAGAGCCCGTTCTTAACTCAGGGATTCTTTACACAGGAAATCAGACTTCCCTAAAAAACACAGAAAGCTCTCATAACCATAACAGGGTTTAAATGCATAGCTTCAATCTGGTCTTCTTGGGTGATGTGGAACAAGTAGCCCTCTCCCTCTCTCTCTTTTGTTTCTTGTCTTTCTTTTGTTTTCTCCCCTTCACTGTGCTCCCTCTTTCTTAATATACTTTGTTCCTGGACTGTTGAATGACACATAATCATTTACCTAGAACTTAATTAACTAAGATAAACCAAGGTAAACTGTAGAACTGTCTTGATCACTGAATCTGGGACACTTACATCTCAGCAAAGATCGCCTTGTTGACACTAATGTTGACACTAGCCAGGTGCTTCCCATTGTATCTAGATTCACTTAATAAAAGTATTAAAACATAATATCATAAAAGTATTAAAACAATATCATAAAAATGTGTGATGCCTCTAGGGGCATCATCTTGTACTTTTGGGATTGTACTTTTCCTAAGAAATCATTCAGTTTATGAGTACTATTTCCTGCACTAAAATGGCCGCAAGAGAACGCCAAGACATCAGATGCATCAACTGTCTTGCTGGAACAGGGAACAGCTGTGCGTCCTTTTCCTGCCTATAAAAATGTACAAAAGAGATAGAAGGTTGCAACACTCCAAATGGCGCAGTAGTGGATACACTGTTTTGAGTGTGATCATGACAGATCATGGTAAGACTTGAGGCTAAGAGAAAAGAAGAAATCATGACTAGACCTGAGGTTGGAAGAGAGCAATATAGCAACTGGAAGACCTATGATGAGCGAAAAGAGCCGTAAGAAAGAAAACCTAAAGATCCACAGGAGAGGATTTAAACTGAAACAAGACTAAGGACCAGAGAGGGATGCTGAATGGAAACAAACAAACCTGACAAAGACATTGATAAACTGTGTTTTTTATTGCAAGATAAACAAACTAGTGGCAGGTTAGCTGTCCCAAGTACTTAGACAGGGAACCTTAAATTAGTCAGGAGATCAAACTGTGATCTAGGTGTTCTTTTAGTTTATATTTTTATTTTTACATTATTTTTGACACAAATAACAAACACTCTTAAACTGCATGGTCAGCGCTGGATGTATCTCTCTACTCGGCCCTCTTATATTGGTGCCCTTGTGGTGTCCATGCCCCCAATTGCATCACAATTGGTCAATTGATGATAATATGGTAAATTGATGATAATTGATATCAAATTGATAACAAACTGTTTCCTTCCAAAGTGACACATCTCAAAATGAGATTTAACTTAAAAAATTAATATTAATAATATTATCATTATGCAAGTACATTTTGCAAAACCCATATATAAAAAATAATTAAATATTAAATATGATATAATCTGCTTTTTAAAATTCTAAATGCCCTCCCAGATTTTAAGTACCTTACAGTTTGTGTTTGTTATGAAGTTCTGTAGAATCCCTTTTTGTATACAGGGGCATATTAGGCTTTAAAACTCTATCTTTGGAAAATAATAGCAAAAACACATTAGTAGCATTCAACCTTCATTCCTGTATCAGAGCTTGTTACTTCTTTCTGGCCAGACACATTACATAATTTTGAATTTTGTTTAAAAAATCAAATGTAATCTTTTGATGTACAGTACCAATTCAATATAAAGTGTTTGAAATAATTGAGTAAATATACAATGCAAAGTACACATGGTACAATATTTTTTATGCCAAAATAAAATGTTGCCTGAAAACTAATTTAATTCTGACAAATTGTGAATTTGTGCAATATATTAATACTGAAGAAACTCTTCAAAGTGATGAATACAATCACTCATTGTAAGGAAATCACACATAACAATCATCTAAAAGTAAAAAAAAAATAGCTATAAGAGGTTACTCCTTTAAACATATTGCAGTAAAGCTTTACATTTCACCCAGTGCTATTTGCAAACCCATGAAGAAACTACTGGTAATTGGAACTGTTGACAATATGAATGAGAGATGATGACAAAAGCAGTAAAGGAAAAAATAAACTAAAAAGAACTATCCAAAAGTACTGTCAAATTTCTCACAGTAATTTGACAGTTTTGACAGGTAAGTTGCTATTTGGAAATCTTTGTTGAGAGATAACATTACAAAGACTGAAATGGATAACAGAAATTAAACCATGGTGTAATCAACCATAGAAAAAAGTGCTCTTCACAAATGAGTGTGATTGCCCTTTAGCAATAATCATTGGCAGTTTGTACACTACAAAATCAGTAGTACAATATTGGGTGGATCGACAGAACTGTGGAGCTGTATCTCAGACATACAGTAAGTATTGGGAGGCTTGCATACTGTACATCTGGTAATAATTTATGCCAATAGATAATTTCCTGAGGAAAGTGCCCCATTGATCATCATTCAACATCCAAATGACCTCAAATACACAGACTATGTAGAGAAAGCTTCATCATAATATAAAGAGGCTGGTGGAACACTCACAGAAATGTGGCCTTCACAGTGAAACTAATTATCATTAAAGCCATACAGGATTCAATTTAAAATGAGAAACTTGAGCTTGAACCTGGACAAATATTGGAAAGGATATTTTGAACAACACTGCACAGTTCAGCAATGGTACTGTAAATGGAAGTGTGAAAACAAGAAGCTTTGTACAAAGCAATGGAATAATATAACAAACATTAATATTCTAACAATGTATTCCTTTTTCTGTAATACGGTATTGAACTTATATTTATGTATCTGTGCATGTTTATGCAGTGTACTTTGAAGTATATACTAAGCTCATCCTCTGTTACCAGAATTATTTCCAATATTGTATAGCATATAGTATTCAAAAGACTATATACACAGTATATAGAACATGTAGTATTTTTATTATTTTTCTTTAAGATTTTATGAAAGATTTTCATAATCCACACAGCAAACAATATTCAACAAAAAACAAATGATGGGGCAAAACATTGGATGGGGCATTTTTTTCTTATAGAACTTGATTTTCACACTCCATTGTAGGCAATATGTGTAACATAACAAAAATGTTATGAGAAAGGATTCTCTGATGAGGGAAATACATACATTTCATAATGCTTTAAGAACAACAGAATAATAAGTAAACATATGAAAAAGGTGAAACCAAAGTTTCCATAAAATGTAACTCTGTTGGTTAAATGGTAGTTTATTATTATTTATTTATTCATTAAAGATACTTTACAATTACACTAAATTAACTGATAAACCAAATATATTCCATGGTTCGTGTTGTACAAAGTTACATTACGTTTACAGTGGGGAATTTTCCAATTCCTTTGTGTATTTTTGGCTTGTAAACAGATAATGTTCTGTGTGTTTTAATCTTTTCTTTCTGATACAGAAACTCATTATTTTATTCAATATGTCATTTTTTCACTGTCAAAACTGTAGTAACACTGACAAGTTGATTTGTTACATTGAATGATGCTTCTCCTAGTGTATGTAGTTTCAGATATTTTATCTGTGTTGCAGAAGTGCTTTCTTAACTTTGATCTTCAGTATTGAGTTTGCTTATGAGTACAGCAAAAATGTTACAGACAGAATAATTCTATGACCTAACTTGGTTGTACTATACAGAGCAACATGGAGAAAAAAAAACCTCTATGACATTAACCTAAGCACAAATTCCACCGGTCCCAAGTTGATAAATAGCAAACAAGGTTCTGCTCTTTCACACTAGGTGTCAATTTACTGCAGAGTATATGGGAGCAGTGTTATTCTAGAAAGAATTTCACAATAACACCACTCCCAGAATAACCTTGTTATGCTGCAGCAATGACATCACTGTATTCATGTGGTGCATTTCTTACCTCACTACTGCAGTACAACCATATAAAATGCTTTCTCATGCTGAATAAGTATTGCTGGCTGGTTGTTGTTAACCCTGTTTCTTGCAGTTCATTTTGTTAAGTAATGAGCCAAAAATAGATGTTATTTTAAGTATTAATAATTCTTACAGCATAAAGTACAATAATGCTGTATGCTGTACTGTTCGTGCATTGATAAAAAAATCTTGGTTGATTGATTGCTTGTCCAGGCAATATGAATCAGAAGGCTTACAAATTAAATTCTTCACTTAGAAGAACAAGGATTATTTCTGATGTGAGACCATATTAAGTTACATTATGAATTTTGTTGTACTTTACATGCCTACTTGGAATATGCCATGTGCAGTCACTGTTACATTGTTTTCATTTCAATACATTTTATATAGGTCTAAAATAGACTTCATACATTTTCATACATATCAAAGGTAAAATCATAGTTGGAATATATTTACATAATAGATACATTATGCATAATTCATACAAGATGCAAAATAATATGTATACTGTACTTCCTGTGTGGGGCAAAAAAAAGTCAATATTACATTAAAACATGGAAATTCACAGGGTCTTTGCAGTATTCACTACATATGTGTCCATGAATCACAATGGCTGGTTAAGAACATTATTTTTCATACAGATATGTATCCAGAATACTATGTATCTACTTTACGAAATTTTAGATATCTTACATGTTTTAATATTTTAATTTTAAGCTGTAATCATATGAACTATGATCTGTTAAGAAGAAAAGATAGCTTGCTTTAGTTTTAAGCTACTGAAATTAAACTCTGCTAGCTACTGAAACAAAAAAGGTCAATAGAAAGAGGCATATAAAACTGTTCTCCCAAGTGAACCATGGAGATTGATGTGCCATTAGTACTGCAGTCTACAATTGACTGAAAAGGTCAGCATTACCTTAGTGTACCATACACTCATTTTTGACAAAAAGAAAGCACATCTACTATTAAATTAATTCAAGACAGAAGCCTTTCTGTATATTTGCAATACAGTTATTGAGATGGAATTGACCTGTCTGCTAGACAGTAGTATTCAATTTCAAAGATGTACTCTCTTAGAAAGAGCTAAGCTAAAAAAGAAACAGAAAATGCACATAACAACAAAGTGTCACAGAAGTGGTCTTATTTCTATGTAATTATCAAACTGTTATCCTTGATGATAGTAAAGGGAGCAAACAAATCAAAACTAATCAAAGCCATCAGTTTAAACTGTATTTAAAATATAACTTTTATAACTATGTTTTCAAAATTTGCACTTCTGCTTAACTGGTTTAAGTGTTGTGCTTTCCCACTGCCCAAGGACTTCTGTAAGATTGATTTTTAAAACTGAGTTCTTTAAAAAAAATTAAAAAGTGTTGCATGGTGGAAGATAAGTCCCCAGCTGTATTGTATTACATAGAAAAGTAAAACATAATGAATTTGTTAGTAATTTTTATTTTTCAATAATAAAGGGATTGGTAGCCCTGTAGTGTGCTGAGGCTATGGTGAGAACAGCACGGACAGAGAGAGCTTTCCGAGAGAAGATCAGGCTAAAGAGACTAAAGGAAGCTCTTGTTGCTCTCAGGACATGAGGAGTAAACAAGTCTCATATCACAGTTTTGACTACAGAAAAACATTTTATTTTTGCACTGAAGAAATTTTAGAAACAAAATATGCACTACAGTACAACACTGCCCTGAAGAAAAGAAATAAGCATAAACCAGCAAGGTTTTACTGGGGGAAGTGCATGAAAATATTTGGGGATTTGCAAGAAATACTTTTGGATTGAAAAAAAAATTCCAATTGTTTCCAAAGTTAAAAATAAACATTCAGACAATTTATTTGAATTAAATGAAATTACCATAAATTAATATTTTTACCGCTTGTCTTTGCAGCATCAGTATTTTAAAACATTTTAAATGTACAATTATAGTTTGTATACTATGGATCTTAGATATTAGTTTGCTGATTTGACTTTCTAATTTGGAAACTTTTATAGGTCACTCTTACGAAGAAGTATCACTTTAAAATGAAGACAGGCTGAGTTATTTCCCCCTTACAGCATCTGGAATCACAATCCTGCCAATAACACTGTCACTGATATTCTTTTATTTTAGAACCAGTGCCCACGGGATATTTTTAGTTATCTGCCAGTCAAAGTTTCCCAAGGTTCCACAAATTCACACATTACAACTCCCAACTCATAGATTAGGCTAATCACATAGAATCAGTGTTCCATTGTCTAGTCTGGATGCAGAGCAGAGCACTGATGATCATCACTGTACGTTGAAAGAATTTCAGAAATAACTTACATTTATCTCTGGGGAGTTTGCAAAAATGAAAATGCATTTAGTGCTACCAGGCTAAATTGTTATTAGATTTCCTTTGTCTTAGACCTTAGATAGTATATCTTAGAAATAAATCACTTCCTAATAACTCGTTTCATGCTCATTTTTATAATTTGACCCAATCTCATCTGCCTGATTCTGATAATATACTTAGTTATTTAAATTAAGAATGAGGAATTCAATTACATTCATGTAACCTTAAACATTGTTGCCTGTGGCTTAATGTAAAATTAAACTAAAAGTCCAGTTTTACCTATTCTACTGCCATCCGCTACATTAAATTATGGCAGCTCTCAAACTTAAATGCCTGACAGCAGAACATGAATGCAAATGAAATTAGACCTGCAAATATTCTATTGAGAATCCCATATAACAGATATCGATCAGTAGAAATTACAACACATAATAACATTTGTTATACTGTAGTTATGAGGTTTCTTACCTTATCCCTGATGCCCTGCCGCATTGTTTCTCTTTCAGCCTCCATTTTTGCATATTTTGCCTTCCTCTCCTCCTCCTGTTGCCGAAGAGCTTCTTGTCTTTCTTCTTCCTTCTTTTCTGCATCAGGGTCCTTTTCCTCATCTCCACCAAGCATCTTCCCCATGTCTTTGGTGGCCCCTTTACAAGACAAGAGACAAGAGGCTGTTATTAAAGGAACTGTGATTCACTTAAGAGAACTCACTTAAGGAAAAGTTAAAACAATTCTCTTCTGATGCATCCTTGGCAATAAAATGGTATATTGAAGTTCTGCTTCACCAGTTGTCATTCACTGAGCCTGCTGGCATGATTTTTATGGGAGTAAAGGACATGCATTGAGGCAGAATAGCTCTATTCTCTATAGAGATAAATCTATAAGAAGGAGATTGAAAGGAATAAGATGTGGAAAATCAGGATGTGTTTTTAAAAGGTTAATTTGTAATGTTCTTAAAAGCTATTTTATGGTTTCTAGATGTTATTGTCTTTTACTAATGTTATATATTGGTTAAAAAATTACAATGTATGTAACAGACTGTAGAGGAGCTGATTCCTTTTTTTTTTGGATACATAGCAAGGTGGTTGGGTGTTGATTGTTGTTTGCTATGCATTTAACCTGGGACAATGATCTACAGTGAAAATAAAAAACAAAGGAATATATACAGGGAGCAGAATAAAAAGTGAACCCAATTGAAAAGTAAATATGTACATTCAGGTAAAGAAATGCTTACACCTACATTCCCGGAGCATTTTTGCATTTCATGCAAACATAACATAATTAGAATCACTGAAATGGTGAATACAGTATTGTAATGATGGATACAACATTTCTGAATACACAACATCTGGAAGAGAGAGACATGACGAGAGTGGGGGATGTAGCAGTACACATGAAAAAGAGCAGCAAACAAGATGAATCAAGGGTCACAGAATCTGAAAGTCAGATTAAATAAGAACTAAAAACTAATATCTAAGATTATGCAATAGACCACAAAATTCAGATATTAATTTTAATGTACAGTAATCTTATATAATGAAGTCAGGAATGTATGTGTAAAGGAAGAAGTGGTTATCATGGGAGATTTCAATTATTCTCACACAGAGTGGGGAAAATTGTCAAGGATGTCAGCAGCCTAGTTGTCACTTGTATTTTGTGGGACAACTTAAGGAAGAGAGGCTATGGTAGGGGTGTTGGATGGTAACATCCATCAAGGAATTATTAATAGCCACTCAGAAGAAATCAAAATTGTGCACTACTTTTATAACCAAATGTGGGATGTACAGCAGAAAAGAGCCTATCATCCCAAAGTAGTCAAAACAGATGCCAGAATCCATCAAACTTTTAAAGAGCTGCAGATTTCAGCTTTACAGCTTTATTGCCCATTGTTTCAACAGGGAAAATCATAAATCATGACTGACTCCTTCGAAAAGGGAATTAAAAGTCCATGTCAGATACAGCCGATTGAAGACTATTGCAAATAAAGGAAAGAAGGGCAAGCCAGTGAATCCAGAAAAAAAATGTTTAAAAAAATCTATCCAATTTATAACAGACAAAGAAAGCTAAATTCAGCCATGAGCTCTGGTATACTGACCATGGACCAGAATTGCACTCATTCATTACACACAAGTCACATGGACAGACAAAGGGACAGGACTGTGGGCCTGATGGCATTAGCTAGGCAAATATGCAGGATGAGTATGTGCAAACCTTAGTATTAAGGAGACTGCCAAGGACACCCAATGTGGAATGAAAGGAGGAGTTGCAAATACTAAAGGCAAGCACTTGCTGTCCCACAGGATGATGTTAGCAGAAGGCAGTGTCAAGCTCCTCCAGTAAATCAAATGATTATACTGTCAAGCAAAAGCCTTGGGAATTTGTAATGTTTATAAAAATGAAAACTACTTTAAAAAGTTTGACAAGTCCAGAATTCAAGTCTTGTAGTTATTCAATTAATGGTGATTCTCAGTGAAGATAGAACAGAGAATATCTTTATGAAAAGAAAATAACCAATGGCATTTAGATAAGTTAAAGCTTTAAATACACGGGGGTCAGAGGACTTGAGGGAGATAGTAAATGAACCACAATCAACTGTATGTTGGCCCTCAAAAGTAACATGCTTCAGAAGAGAACCCAAGTTAATATGATTAAATTGGAAAATGTGTTTAAGTAAAAACAGAATTTTCAGAAGAAGTTTGAATAGCAGTGCATTGATTGGAGACAGAAGTGGCAAGAGTCAAGTGCTTGTTTTGGAAAGGGTAAAGAGAGTAGACCTAAGACAATGGATAAGTGAGTAAGGAAGATAATGGATGAGTTTTCCGGAGTGAAAACACAAGAAACAAATACAGAAGGTAAACAGGATGAACAGGTTAACAGACAGCAGTGGCAGGGACCATGATGTAGTGGTGGAATTCAGTTGTTTAAATATTAGAGTATCAATGAATCACATCTGAGCAGAGGGAGGGAGAATCCTAGTCAACCTGAGACGGCAATAAGCTGTTGAGGGCTTGCAGCATCCAACTTCTCCCTAATTACGTGTTCCATACAAATGTGTTCAGAAAAGATGATAAATGGAGATCAAAGCACTAGAAAGTGTAGTCCAGGATGGGTTGCAGCAGGAAAAGAAGGGAGCAAAGGTCAGTTGGGGAAAAGCAGGGACACCAGAAAGATTATCTGTAAGGGCTACCTCTAGAAAATCAGAGTTTGGAACAAATAATGAATAGCAGGTGAGAGGTGTAGAACAAAAAGCCAAAAGGCATTGTATTGCTGAGCAGAAGGTCATTTATAAGGAGGAAAGATCAGGTGATTGGTTAAATCAAGGTTTTGTCCTCCAGCTAAACCTTTATTGTAAACTTCATTTAGATATCCAGGCAGATCTTCATAAAAGATTGATTTTCAAAGCATTCATGGTAATGCACATTTTTTTAGAATTGCTCAATGGACTGGATTCAGAGAGTACAGACAAGGGGTGAATGCTAAAAGTGGAGTGGTGTCATACCACAAAAAAGTCCATCCAGGTTTACCAGCACCACTGCTCTTCCTAATTTATATCAAATTGTGATATAGTTAGTCATTTAAATTTACAGATGACATAAAAATATATTAACAAAGACTGTGAAAGTTGCAAAGGAAATTTAGAAAGATATAGGCCAAATTCAAGATTTGGCAAACACCTGGCAGATAACTTTTTTTCAAGGTACTTATTAAAGAAGCAATTAGGTGTCTATGAAGAGACATTATTCTCATCAGAGACAATGTGGGGAAGCATGATGGATGTTAAGACATTTAGTTAAAAAGGTAGAATTTAAATAAAAATGTACACAAAAGATTAATTTTTTCAGGCTTATATGAAAATGTTGCTCTAACAGGCTAAAAGACTTATTTTAGTTTTCAACAGAAATAACTATGAGGGAACATTATTCAAGCACTAAAAATCCTCAAAAGCATTAAAAAAGTCGAAACAAAGGAGTCTTTAGGATCATCAGTTATACATGGAACAGAGGCCACTAATAGAAACTAAGGAGAAGGAGAAGTGTTTAAACTTGAGAACAGGAGGCATTTTTTTCACAATGAATGCATGGAATCCATAGTTTAATGTTATAAAACTAGTTAGATTGGCAGAAAGACCCACTTTTGTATTGTATTCTCTTCTCTCTTATATAATTTTAATTGATTTTAATAAACTATGGTGAATATCTTTTCGTTAGGATAAGGATGGGGCACATTTTAACCAGACAGAACAGATCTCATGTACTGTATGCTGCAATAACAAAGTGGTCAAAGAAAATGAAAATAAAAGTGATATTGTTTCAGAAATTGTATAATAATGGTAATACAAGTTAAGTTCTTGATTTCTATAATATTCAAAAAAGAGTTCATGCCTAAACAATTACTTTATATATTGAGATGTACATAAAGTACCATAAAATCAGAAACCAGTTTCACAAAAGATAATGATTTTTTTAGAATGAAAACAAAACTATCAATACCTAAAAAACTCTCCTTTAAATTTTCAGTTTGCAATCAGGTTTATTCTCATATTTTTCAAAACCTCTAATTTGCATAAATGAACATTAATAATTCATAAAAACAGCAGTATCACCTTTATGCAGAAACTACTCATTGTACCACTTAAAACAGAAGGAGTAAGGTATATTCTCAAGAGAGCTTCTTGGCAAGGCTCTAATAAGTCATTTCTTCTAAATGAAATATTTGTACACCTCTTCATGATTTAAATTATAATGCAATCTGTAGGGGCTATCAGACATCAATATACCAGTGACTTGTAGGTCATTCATCTGGAAATTTAATTCAGGTAACAGAAAATGTCTGCCACAAGAGAGCTCCCAACTGCCCCTGGTATTCCCAAAAGTCTTAAGAGGGGAGATGGAGTAAATGAGGACTAACAGTAATTTATGCCATCTTTGTAGAGCAAATGCCCCACCTGAGATCTGTTATCCAGGATTCAACAGCAAGGCAAAACTTATTGGTAAAATGAATCTGGTGAAAAAAGGTGTGGTTAAACTATGCAATATGAGGACATAAATCATTTTACAATATAATCCAAATGTTGCCATCACAGTTGCAGTAATGGAATAGGATATTCCAAACAAAGCAGGAAATGAGCAAATTTGAGCGTAAACAACAATGTAAAAAATATATTAATGTGGCTCTATGGAGATAGACAAGTGCATAACCACAAAATCGGTTTAGATCTAGACTAAGGAGACAAAAGTAATTTGAGAAAGATTTTAGTATTCTTATTTTGTGTATTCTTCATCATGGTAAAATTGCCTTTGTTTCAGTAGGAGATTGCATCATGTATAGTAAATTATGGTTTCATTGCAATGCATTAGAGTTACAATGAAAATAGGTCTCCTAAAGGCAGAGTGCATAAATATCTCAGGTAAATTTTATTCTGCATTCAATCACAACATCTGCCATGTGAAGCAATTAAAAAATGAAATTGCTTTTTTGCTTTGAATGCATTAAGATATTTTTCAAATGCTGCAAATCATTATTGTAGAAGGTTTCTGTGGAAAGAATGACCTCAAACACTAAAGGTGCAGGTCCCAATCTGTGGTATCAGGAGCTATGTCACAATTATATCACTATTAATATAATCAATTTGGTTGAAGTACAATATATTAGTCTGGAAATATGTAAATTCTGGACATTACAGTATATAAATATCAATAATATATAAATATAAATGATCTAAAGTTAAAAGCTTGCACAACATTTGAATATAATTAGGTGATATAACTGTCACCACAAGAATTTACAAGAATGAGTGTGATTATATGAAAATTGAACACAAAAAGAAAATAGAAGTTAAACAAATTCATACAGTTTACAACATTTATTAATTTAAACACATATCAAGGAAAAACTATATTTATACTTTATATTCACAGCTGAAGAGATATTCCACACAAAACTTTAATTATTTGTGAATTAAATTGTCTATTCGTTAGTGCCATTAAACATTTTGAATTCTTAATCAATTAAGACTAAACGTTATTTCAATCTATTAGACTATTTAGGATATTCACATTAGCCTCAGATTGCATGCAATGTTTTATATTTTTTGGACATCAACAATATTTCTTTGTAACATGATGAACAACATTTTACAATATTCTGAACGAGGTCTAATACTGTACGTTGTTGATTTTTAACATACTGTAACATGACTTTATTTTACTTCTACACTTTTAATTATAGGGCCTAACATTTTGGTTTTGCACCTTGTTTTGAAAATGCGAAGTCTCAACATACAGTAAACACTTAAGTCTTTTTCATTAAGTCTCTTCTAGATCACTATTTCCCATTTTGTATTTATAGTTTCTGTTTCTACCACCTGCATGTAAATCCCTGCACTAAACTACGTTAACCTCTCTTTTACCAGGTGTTTGCCCTGTCCTGAATTTTAGCTTTATATGTTTGAAATTAATTTGCTTCTCCAGCAATATTCACTAATCCTCCTAATTTTATATCATTGGAAAATTTTAAAAACTATACCAGAATCTAGGTCATTGATATAAATTAGGAGCAGAAGTAGTCTAAGTACAGATTCATGTGGTACTCCATTAATTACATCACCCCAATTTGAACATTCACTTCTTATCTGTACTATTTTCCATTTATTAACCAATTCTCCATTCAAATACACACAATTTCCTGAATGTGTGTATTTTCATACTCTAAAATTAAAAATCTAGAGTCACTTCTGTGATTTATTAATCATGCACAGCAGCCTAAGTTCAATAAAAATGTTGTCCAGACATTAATATTTAATTACATGAATAGAAATTTAAGAAACAAACCAAAAAATCATAGTACAAATGTTATGAATACTATTATAAAGTGCAGAAAATATATTTTTAAAGTATGTACATTTCATGAATGCTGTAAAAGTTTTACATTACCTTATGTTAACTTTATTTAAATAACACCAGATATTGATTTGACCTGCTGCCTGTGTGGTAAAACCCTTAAAAATAAGGAGCTAAAAAGGAATTAAGGAAATACTTACTGTAGGTATAGTGAATGCAGCTTGAAATGTGAGAATGGTTTTAGCTCATCCCCTAGTGGACAGGTGTTATTATTGCATATATGCATTTAGTTTAGATTCCCTAGATTGAATATTTATTGTAACTGATTTAAAACAAAATAGACATTGGTGAATGTAAGAGTAAGACATTCCAGTAACAACAGAATGTAGCCTGAGCAGAGGAGTCAAATATTGACAAAATGATCAAAAGCAGATCTTATGAGTTGACTTTGGATTTGTTTTTCAAGCACATTTTTGGAGTTACTCACATTGTGACATTATATGTTACTCCAGAGTTATTAGGTGATAATTTAGTTGGAATTTTCAGCTAATGTTTAAGTGTTGCCATGAATGCTTTCTTTAAATGCAGCTGATTCTCTTCAACACAAATTAATGAAAAAACTATACAACCAAATAGTGAATAAATTAATATAGAGCAAAAATCATGAGTTTAACCTTCCCTAATCGAAAGACGATTATTCCCAATGAGAGATGCAGTAACCCAGAGCTTACTCCAGAAGCATAGAATGCATGTTGGCATACACCCTGGACAGGACACCAGTCAGTTACTGATATCATGAGTTATGCTGATGAAAACCCATGGTTACATACAGTATAGTAGTTATCTCCTTGTATGATTGGTAAAAAGAAAGTGCTATTCAGATGAATGGTCAAGAATGGGTTTTTGGAGCTTCCATATATACAGTACTATACTGTTTCCATTGGTCTTATTGTAAACAACTGCTTCTACTGTATACTTTTTTACATATGAAAATACAAAGATGCTTGGTGAAAATCCTACTCTGGATTCCTCTATTGATATATTAATATATTATTATATAACACTAATATGGTAATTATACAATTAGTAGTTTTATTTATTAGCCAAGTATGTTAATTCGATGTGCTGCACACATATATTACACAACAGAAGCAAAAAGAAGATGAAGCACAAAAAGACACATTAGATTGGCAATTTTAGTTGATACTTGAGCTGACAATACCTCTTCAGAAATTTTGTGGGAAAAGACACATTTGAAATAGGTGTAGTGAGCAAACATGTCTTGCATGTGTCCAGACATTTGTATGTTCCTGTGGTTGATGAATGAGTCACCTATCCAGACAACACTTTGGAGTCATCTGAGATAAGAAGCAAGATATAATTATTCCATATTACATATTACATATTACATATTACATATTACATATTACATATTGTTTCAGGAAGAATATCTTGGTCAGAATTCTGCACTTTACTGACTCACACTCTTGGCCTGGCTTCTTGAAGAAAAGTTTAAATCCTGACTTGGACTGCTTGTAGTTACGTGGTCGTAAAAGTCAGTTTGCCAGTTTAGAGAGAGATTGAGAGAGTCGGTGGTTAACCAGAGAAAAAAGACTTGTGTTGCAGTTTATATGGAGTGACATCACATACCTACGATGTAACAACTGTATCAGGGCAACTGGAATCCATCAATGCTGGCTGATTATTGTTGGACATTGATCAGAGAAGCATGAGATACTGAGTACAAATGAAAATCATCCACAAAACATTTTTAGCTCAGTTGAATTAGTGCAAGGCTCAGCACCATTATGCGATTAAACTTATTATATTGTATAAAAGTTAATTTATTTTTTTCTCAATAATGCTGATAATAAAGTGATACAGTATGAAATTATATTTGTGTTCAATGTCAAGAGATCTATCATAATCACCAAAAAATTCTGGGGAAACAGTTCTTTTGAAAAAACTTGTAGTCCAGTGTTATTAGAAATCTTTAATATAACTTAATTCTAAGTGTAACAATAGGCCTTGTCCCTACACAAGACTTATTGAGAGTGAGAGTATATACCATAGGACAAAAGTTCAGTAATAAACAGAACAACAGGGAAGAATAAATTATTTAAAAAGCTTTATTTATAGATCCACAGAGGATAATATTTTACTCTGCACTTATTGCTAGGACTTTTTCATTTATTTTTGTTCATTATTCTTTATTAATTTTAAATGCTATAGAAAAACTCCCAAGCTTCTTAAAGTACTTATCTTCCTGGAGTGTAATTTTGATATTCTTATTAACAATTCACTTTCTTATTTATGCATTATTTTTCTTAACTTGTGTGTTTATTGCCACATCTGATTAGACATAATTCACAAGTTTCCACTTGTTGAAGTAATCTGTGATTTTTCTGGTACAACACAGCTAGCTGAAGCTGACAGACGCAGTTGCAGACAGGAAGAAATGCAGCTGCAGGACTTGACGATTTTCAGTGGCTAGGAAAGAAAGCCTAGGTGGAGTGTGATCGGAGGTTGCCAGGGACAGCTGAGGAAGAGCAGGGATGTGGAAAAATTATAAAAGGATGTTTATTTGGGGCATTGTTTGGATGATTGGTGGGCTTTTTGGAAAAACAAGGGAGGAAAAGATAAATGGCCTGAGTGTGTTCTGAGATCCCCAGGACGAATGTGATTACTCCTACACATGTTACCATTTCCTGGGGCAACCAAGGACTGTGAGCTTCTAAGTGCCCTTTCATTATAAGTGAACCTGCTAGTTTGTGTTTTTGAACATATTTGAGTGGGAATCTGCATCAGTGTGCATTGACTGCAAAGGAACAAGTAAAGACTAATTCCATTCTGAAAAAAGGAGAGGAGAAATACAATGTTTCAGCTGTACAACCTTCTTCAAGTGTTCCTTCTCAAAACTGAACATAGCCCTAAAGGACTAAATCATTAGTTTAAGAGAAATATTTGAAAACACTTCACTGGGTAACTTAAAGTAAGCTAAACCTAATTGTGTTAGATTTTGTTCCAAAACATCCCCCTTTCTAAATTTTAAAAACAAAAATCATGATAAATGTCCATCTGTAGTCATAGGTCCTGTTGAATATGTTGGGATTTAAGTGATTTGTTAGTAGTGAGGTAAATTTGTCAAACCCTTTCAGGATTTTTAGAATTCAGTCAAGACCTGTAGTAGTCTTCTTTCTTCTGGGCCAAAGAAATCATATTCATCTGTCTGCATTTGAAATACACCAGTATTGGATAATTCTGGTTGCTTTTCTATGGAGTCTTTCCAATACATCAAAATTCTACAGTGTAACAACTAAGTCTAGGTGCGATACTTTAAATGACATTAATGTCATTTTATTAAATCCCTGTAATCTTTGCCAGCTTTGTTCTTTAAATATTTTCTCATACAGCCAGGGTGACAACTTTGATTTGCTACATTTGAAGTCCTTTTCACAGTTTGCAAGTTCAAGCTTTCTAGCACCCAGTTGTTATAATTTATTAAATTATTTCAAGCTGTTTTTGTATTCAGATGTGTTTGTGTCATGTCACAAATGACTAAATGTTCTGTACTTTTCAACAGTAGGTTTCGATAGATAAAAATTAAAACATATATTCACAAACAAACTACACTCTATTAATTTTACTATAATCCGCCTCCAGACACTTAATCTAGGTAACTAAATCCCTATTGCTCCATAAAAAGATATAGTTGGCAGAGTGTTTTGAATGTAGGACCCATTAAGTTAGCCAATAAGCATTTTACTGATAAGTACAGTGTATGTGTCCAAATTACAGGATTTAAACCATATTTTAATTACCAGGATATACAGCAAACTACTGGTATTTTGAAATGTAATTCTGAAAGCATACACTTTCAGGATATTCCTCTGTTAATATTAACAATTGAAGAAGAGCAATATTAACTACAATGTCGTTGTATGTAATGGGTATGAATATGACAGAAATTTAGCCTATATGATACACGTTAAAGCATGTTACATACTGTATAGTACCGGAATAGCAAGGTTACCATATCACAGGATTTTTTGTTACACAGTGTATTTCACTCTAAACACAGAAATTAAAATAACTGAAAGACAGATATACGATTAGAGGCAGGATACAATTTTAATTTAAAAGCTGTTTTTCAAGGATTTTCAAAAAAGCGAAGTTTAAATGAAATGGTCCTTATTAAGGAACCGCTTCAGTGGTTCGAAGGTGGTTCATGCTTCTGAGGCAGTTCTTACATTTTTCTAACTTCAATGAAATTGTTAGTTATATTTTTCTGCATTTATAACTTTAAGCTCTTTGGGATTTAAGTATGAATAAAACTTAACACAAGCTCTAAGATTTTATTATTTTTAGATGAAAAAACATGAATTATGTAAGTTTAATGACCAAATAAACTGTTCAGAAAAGCTACAGTAATTAAGTGATGTTGCTGGAGTTAATACCTTTGGTGACATCAAGAACAAATAAGCAGTGAAAAAAAAATTGGAATTTTATCTCTAGTATTTGATTCATAGTGGCTATATACAAACAAGTGCAGTTAAGACTCATCATAAACACTTTTCTTTTTTAATTAATTGAAAGATAGATTTTACATGATTTACGTGATTCTGATTGTTGTAAGAAACATTATGCAATATTGGTGGATTCACAATGCATAGAATACAAATGAAGGAAGATGCGTCAACAGGTAAAGGCACTCACTCCAAACTCAAGATGAGGTCAATGATCCAAATGTCATAAGTTAAAAGGTGAGACATTTCATTAGCAGACTAGAATTCCCCCAGGGGGAGCATACAGTTGGTTTACTGGCAACCAAATACAGTGCGTGGAGTTGTGAGGTTGCTGTCCAGAGACCTCTGCAACTTGCTGGCCATCTGCAGTTTTCTGGTCAGTGAGGAATGTCAATGTGGAAAACCTAACTCACTTCACTTTTAAGTGATTTGTCTAGTTGGTTACAAGTCAAGCTTTTTATGATTATTTCCACCACAAATTTCTAAGAATCTCCGCCTTTAATGGTTGGAGTCTTTTTGTAAAGCAGCTATTTTTTCAACTAGCAATAATTATATCTTGGCTAAAAAAAAATAGACTATGATACTCGTTATTTTCATATATGTAGACTTGTCACACGACCATTCTTTTCATTCTTTCATTATCTTAACTTTTTCTACTTTCCCCAAATGCATAAACTAGATCTTAATCTATGGCAGATGTCAATCGTATATCCATTAACTATTTTTTTATCACTAAGTGCCAAAAGGTGAGCATAAGGACATAAATAATTTGTAAATGAGAGGAGGACATTTGGCCCATTTAGTTTGTTTGATAAGAAGTAAACAGTCGACCTTAAGATACCATCCAGACATTTCTTGAAATAAGCAATAGTAGTGACTTCAACATGTCTGTTTTGCTTGTTCCAAATTTCCCTTACACTTTATGTAAAGAATGCCTCCTGTCTTTTAAAAGTCCTAACTTTGTGTCCTCTAGCTCATGTTTCAGTGTTAAATTTAAAAATGTTCATTGAGATTTCATTAAATGTAAATGGGGATTTTGAATGCTTCTTATTTTTTCTCCATATTTTTAAGAAGATGTAAATTATACCAGCAAAAACAATTGCTGTATCAAACCCAGTGTTCCCCATTTTGTATGTGTAGTTTGTGTCTGCTACGTATGTGTAACATTCTACATTTGTCTACATTAAATGTCATATGTCAGAAGTTTGCTCAGTTTTGAATTTTATCTAACTCCTTTTTGAATTTCCTTTCCTACTTCTATAGTGTCTGCTAATGTTTGGCATTTACTATTATCTGTACATTTAACTAGCATCATTAACATCAAAATCATGTCATTGATATACTGTAAAACTAGAAGAGCTGTCTTTACACAGGTCTCTTAAGTACTCCACAAATTACACCAACATGAGCATTCACCATGTACTGTAGCTATGCTTTCTGTTCACTGTTACTTAATCCCAGTTCTTAATTCAAGTGCATGAAGTGCCTTGAGAGACGACCACCTGTATGTTGAGAATTAATCTTTTATGAGCAAAATTATTAAGTGCCTTATGAAATTCTAAATATACCATAGAATGCTGGTATATCTTTAACTTTCATTTCTTTTACTGCTGGTGCTTGTTCAAAGACCTCTGTCAAATACCTACAATTTAAGACAATTCCCCTGGAATTTCTTTCATTCAGAAGATCCTCTGATTAAGGTCATACTGAAGATCCTCTGACTAATTATTGTTTTCACAACTTTAAGTAAGCTGTACTTGGTTCGGTTTTGTCAACATTTTAGTGCTACATTAGTTTTTGTCCAGTCAATGGATACTATACTTGTCTTAAGTTACTATTGGAAGTGTTTTGCTAACAGCCTAAGAATAACAGACCGTGTTTCTAGTATCTTTAATTTTGAGACACATTGTTAATTTCTTCCTGAGTGATTTAGCCATTTAATACAGTATATCAGACGTTTCACTTTCGTCATGTAAAAGCTTCCCATTGTTATCCACGGATCCCTCTGGCTCACATGTTGGAACAGATTCACTATTGGTATGTATAGTGTGTAACTAATGAAGCCAGGAGCAAAAGGAAGTTTGAAGATTACAGAGACATTTTGTCTAGTTATGCTTCTATACTTATAGAGTGACATTTCCCCATGTAGGCATGATAATCCAAAATATACAAATAATGCAGCAAAGATGTTTTTCGGGGGAAAAGGTAGAAAAAATTGACTGCCCAAGTAATTTTTTTGGCCAAGTCAATTTTTACATTTTTGCAAGCTGCAGTAATTAGAAACTGAAGAAAACCCAAAGTATAGGAAAAAACTCAAAGTGGCTGTAGCACAGCATCTTAAATTATTACAAAAAGAGTTTTGTGAACTCAGTGGCTCACAGATATCATGTATTTCTGCCTCAAAGGCATATGCAACCAAATTGTGGCATCTTCATTCTAGAACTGACTTTTTCGTTCTAGGGAATATGTCCAGATGATTATTACCATTTGAAATAGCTGGTGTAAGAGGACACGGGGAAGGGTCATCTCTAACAGGTATTTCCGAAACGAAACGCTGAAAATGCTAGAGATTGACCTTAACAAGATGGCGGACAAAAAGAATCAGCTGACCAGTAGATGGAAAGGGTCTACCTTAAGAAACAACGAGACACAGCTGAGACGCATCAGGAACCGGAATATAAG
Organism: Lepisosteus oculatus; assembly: GCF_040954835.1. Lineage (NCBI taxonomy): Eukaryota > Metazoa > Chordata > Actinopteri > Semionotiformes > Lepisosteidae > Lepisosteus > Lepisosteus oculatus. Next base: position 30,187,658 of record NC_090696.1, read on the forward strand.
TGCCCCGGAGGCAGTGAACAGGGCGGAAGCCGGTAAGGTGAATGCGTTTTGGAGGAAAAGAGGTGCATGTTAAAGATCGGGCTAAGGAACAACGAACTACTGCAAGGAGGAAGGTTTATGATTTTGGATTACGGACACTGGTTTAGGATACATCACGGATTGGCTTTATTCCGAACTTTTGGAACTCGGAACGGATCAGGACTAAGGGAACGGATTATGGACTGATTTAGGAAGACAGTTATTGGAAGAAACGCCACGGATCTGAGGACCGTAAAGTGTGGTGTTAGAACTACCTTCGTTTACATAAACTATTCCCCGGCGACACCACAAGTGGTGGAGGATGCGGGCAGCTCCTGCTCGGGTTTGAGAATCAAAGAGAGCAAGTTTTTTTTTTGTGTGTGTGTGTGTGCAGGTTCCGCTTTGTGCGTGTGAAGAAACGCTATGGAAGAATTAATACAGCAGTTGTCCCAGGCCACCCTCGCCCAATTCCAGGCATTAAAAGGACAACGAGAAGCTAACGAAGCGCAACTGAAGCCGAACCAAATCCAAAAAGAAACCAACGAACCAATTATAGAGGAGCAAAAATTAATACGTGCAGAGTTGTGCAGGTTAAGGGAAGAAATCCGGCAAGCCCCGGTAGCGGGGAGAGGTACCGCTCTGGAAGAACAAATTATGCTAGAAAAGATGACTGAGCTTGATGATGTGGAAGCGTATTTAACCACCTTTGAAAGAACTGCAGCTCGAAATGCATGGCCCAAAGAGCAATGGGCTGGGAGAGTAGCCCCTTATTTAATTGGAGAAGCCCAAAAGGCATATTATGATTTAAAAGAAAAAGTTGCAGAGAATTATGAGACTCTGAAAAACGAAATATTGGCAAGACTAGGGGTAACCATGGCGATACGAGCAGTCCGGTTCCACAATTGGAGCTACCAGATGAACAAGCCTACGAGGTCTCAGATGTTTGACCTGGTACATCTGGCAAAGAAATGGCTCCAGCCAGAAGAATTAAACCCAGGACAGGTGGTACAAAGAATGGTGTTAGATCATTTCGTGAGGAGTCTGCCTGTGGACCTGAAAAGGAAAGTAAGTGAAGGGGATCCTCAGACCCTAGATCAAGCCGTGGACTGGGTGGACAGACACCATGCCACAAAGGCCCTGATTAGGGAGAGAAAGGGGACTTTCGGAGGGAGGAGAGAAGAAGCCCCAAGAGTCTGGAAACCAAAATAAAGTATCGGCCAATAAAGTATAGTGATTATCGGGAACCTATACAGTTAAAAAAAAACCTTCGGGGGAAGTCTGACTCAAGGCCCCGGCCATGAGAAGAAACCCGGCGATGTTTTAATTGTCAGGAAGAAGGACACTTAGCCAGCTATTGCCCCGGCCTGCCTGAACCCATGCAGGTAGACCCCAGAGATGAAGCCCTATGCAACTACCTTACAGCTGGGGTCCCGACCCGCGAGGATCCCCATCTTACGAAAATCAAGATAGAGGGAGAACCCATCGAGGCCTTATTGGACTCTGGCAGTGCAGTGACCCTGGTGACCCCTACAATACTTCCGGGAGAACAAGAGATTCCAAGAACAAAGGGAATACCTATAACTCGCATTCACGGGGACACCAAAGACTATCCGACGGTTGAATTGAGCATCTCTACAGAACAGGGGACCTACCGCTCAACGGTAGGAGTGGTTGAGCAGTTGCCATACCCTGTCATACTGGGACGAGACTGTCCCCATTTCCTCCAGATTTGGAACACGACTCAATCAGCTAGGCCAAGACCAATCCCCTGGCCGGAAGACAGTGGTGGCGCCCCTACCGACGACCCTGATGAGACGGACCCACAAGAAAGCGGAACTGAACTTGGAGTTGAGTTTGGAAATATGGAACTTCCGAACTGGGAACCCCCAGAACGTCGGGGTAAGTTTGGGACGGCCCAACTAGAAGATGGGAACTTGAGACATGCGTGGGGACATGTCAGGAAAATTGATGGGGAGTGGTGTACTGATCCTAACACAGTGAGTTACCCATATTTTATGACAAAGAATAATCTCCATTATCAAGTGCAGCAGAAGGGACAGGAAGAAGTGGAACAACTCCTTATTCCCAGGCCTTACCAGATGAAGCTCCTCAACTTGGCCCATAGCCACCTCCTGGGTGGGCACCTGGGGGTAAAGAAGACATCCGAGAGACTCCTCTCTTGGTTCTTTTGGCCAGGGATCTATAAGGCCATCGAGAAGTACTGTCGGGAATGCCCCGAGTGTCAGAAAAGTGCGCCACAACCTTATTATAGGAACCCTTTGATTCCCCTCCCAATTATTGAAACCCCCTTCGAACGGATTGGGATGGATTTGGTGGGGCCCCTGATCAGAACCACCAAAGGTCATCAATATATTCTAGTAATAGTAGACTATGCTACCAGGTACCCCGAAGCCATTCCGTTGAGAGCTGCCACTGCCAAAAATATAGCTAGGGAACTAGTACAACTGTTCGCTCGAGTCGGAATTCCTAAAGAGATCCTAACTGATCAAGGAACACCTTTTATGTCGAAAGTCATGTGAGACTTATGTAAGCTGCTGGGTATACAGCAGATCCGAACCTCTGTTTATCACCCTCAAACCGATGGTCTAGTAGAACGTTTTAATAAGACCCTGAAAAGCATGCTTAGGAAGACGATGCAAAGAAAAAATTGGGATCAGCTGCTCCCGTATCTCATGTTTGCGGTTCGAGAAGTACCGCAGGCTTCCACTGGATTTTCCCCCTTTGAATTATTATACTCTCGGAAACCACGGGGCCTATTGGATGTGGTCAAAGAATCGTGGGAACATCAACCTTCCCCTTTACAAACTATCACTTGAGCATGTGGAACAGATGAGAGAAAGAATAAATGTTATTGTTCCCTTAGTGAAAGAAAACCTGGAGAAATCCCAGGCTCAACAACAACAAATTTATAATAGGGGTGCAGTTGCGAGGGAATTTCAAATTGGGGACAGAGTACTGGTGCTAGTTCCAACCCCAGAGTGTACATTCTTGGCATCCTGGCAGGGACCTTATGAAGTGGTGGAAAAATTGGGGCCAGTCAACTATAAGGTCAAGCAACATGACAGAAGACGGCGGCATCAAATCTACCACGTCAATTTGCTGAAAAAATGGCATAGCTCCGAAGTTCTGCTCACCCACTTTTCCCCAGACCCTCTGGAAGAAGAAACAGGTGCGGTAGCCGTGGGAGACCTGGCTCCGGCACAAAAACAGGAACTACAAGAATTCCTGTCCCAAAACAAAGATGTTTTTTCCCAGACACCTGGTCGAACCCACCTTATACAACATAAGATCGTCACGGAACCGGGGAAAAAGGTAAGGCTACCCCCGTATCGAGTACCAGAAGCCAAAAGGAAACTGATTAAAGAAAAGGTGGGTAAAATGCTGGAGATGGGAAAAATCGAGGAATCCCATAGTGAGTGGGCTAGCCCGATAGTTCTGATCCCCAAACCGGATGGAACTATCCGATTTTGCAACAATTTCAAAAGGTTAAATGAGATCTCGCAGTTTGATGCATACCCCATGCCCCGTATAGATGAACTAATCGAGCGATTAGGTAACGCTCGATACATCAGCACCCTTGATCTTACGAAAGGATATTGGCAAGTGCCGCTGGCCAAAGAAGATAAAGCCAAAACCGCTTTTGCCACACCTGAAGGACTATATCAGTATAGGGTCCTACCCTTCGGTTTGTATGGCGCTCCTGCAACATTCCAAAGATTGATGGACCGAATTCTGAGACCGTATCGGGATTTTGCAGCCGCCTACTTGAATTACGTTGTAATCCACAGCATGACCTGGGAACAACATCTACAACACCTGGAAGCAGTAACTGGAGCGTTGCGAGCAGCAGGATTAACAGCCAACCCAAATAAATGTTGTCTGGGGTCTAGGGAAGCCAATTACCTGGGTTATACGATCGGGAGAGGATTGATCATGCCCCAAGATCAGAAAGTACAATTAATCAAGAACTGGCCCAAACCAGCTACCAAGAAGCAAATTCGAACGTTTGTGGGACTGGCAAGTTACTATCGGCGTTTCATCCCAGGGTTTGCAGCCATGGCAGCCCCTCTACACGATCTGACGAAGATGAGCTGTCCAGAGAAAATAAAATGGACCGACTTGGAAGAGAGGGCTTTCCAAGACTTAAAAGCAGCTCTCACTTCTCAACACGTCTTACAGGTACCAGACTTCAGTAAGCCTTTCATGGTACAAACTGATGCTTCAGACACTGGGATTGGAGCCATACTGTCGCAGGATTTTGAAGGACTGGAGCATCCTATTCTGTATATCAGCCGTAAATTGAATCCGGCCGAAAAACACTATTCCACGATAGAGAAAGAATGTCTAGCAATCAAATGGGCCCTAGACTATTTGAAGTATTATTTATTGGGAAGACAATTTATATTATACACAGATCATGCGCCATTAACATGGATGTTACAAAATATGGACAAAAACGATAGAATTACGCGGTGGGGTCTTAGTCTGCAAAGATGTCAATTTCAGACGGTCTATAGACCCGGAAGGAAACAAGGAAATGTAGACGCCCTCTCCCGAATGCACTGTTTGTTTTTTTCTAGATCGTCCGAGGTCAGGGCTGATCTCAGGGTGAGGGAATGTAAGAGGACACGGGGAAGTGTCATCTCTAACAGGTATTTCCGAAACGAAACGCTGAAAATGCTAGAGATTGACCTTAGCAAGATGGCGGACAAAAAGAATCAGCTGACCAGTAGATGGAAAGGGTCTACCTTAAGAAACAACGAGACACAGCTGAGACGCATCAGGAACCGGAACATAAATGCCCCGGAGGCAGTGAACAGGGCGGAAGCCGGTAAGGTGAATGCGTTTTGGAGGAAAAGAGGTGCATGTTAAAGATCGGGCTAAGGAACAACGAACTACTGCAAGGAGGAAGGTTTATGATTTTGGATTACGGACACATCGCGGATTGGCTTTATTCCGAACTTTTGGAACTCGGAACGGATCAGGACTAAGGGAACGGATTACGGACTGTATTAGGAAGACAGTTATTGGAAGAAACGCCTCGGATCTGAGGACCGTAAAGTGTGGTGTAAGTACTACCTTTGTTTACATAAACTATTCCCCGGCGACACCACACTGGTTTGAACACAAAGTTTGTTTTTTGTTGTAATATGATCAAAATAACATACATTATACTGATCATTTATATTAACCTCATGATCACAAATACAAATAGCTTCACTGCAAAGCAAAAGTAAGAGTTTTAGCTTCACTGTTTCATAATTTTGAGGGACCTTTTAAGGAGCACCTTTCAGATTAATGATAATTCTCCAATAGGGTATTGTGGTATAATTGGTACAGTATAACATGGTATTGGTATAATTCTCCAAAGTGGGTACATCCTATACAAAGATCTATGAATAATATCTATTTCCTTCAATACATATAGGAAATACTGTTGGGCCCCAGTGATTTATTAGTTTTAAGTGATCTTTTTCTGTAAACCTTAGTTAACATATTTGAAATATAACCGTGTGTCTTCAATTAAATCTTTAACCTTTTGTTTCCAATTCCATGTTTACAAGATCTTCATTTATTTATTTGAAAAATAACTTCAGACTCAGCCTTCAGAGATTATACTTCATATTATGCATATGAAATATACATCAAAGGTTACCATTTTGCTGCCACAATTTCCCAATGGCTTTATCATATAGATGTACTGTTATCACTTTATTCTATTTGAAACTACTAATTCAATAATAGTACAATTCTTAGCAGGTGCCTTTACACAAACTGGGTCACTTCAACCATATCAGTTTAAAAGCCTACATTCCCTATGGCAACAATCCAGTAATGTTAGGAATTTAAAATGGCAAATACTACCACATCATCTTTGCTACTTACTTTTCTGATCTCAGTATACACTCATATTTCCACCAATGTATCTACGTTATCTGTAGGTAGTCTGCACAAAGTATTCTTAAGCACAGAAGTTTTTATCAGTTTCTATTTTTTTAGTTAATATTATGGTATTTGTAAGCCATTACTATTACAGTAGTTACAGTAGCATTACAGTGGTATAATTTATCTGAAAAAAAATTGTAAGTATAATTTTCCTTTAGGGAAAACGCAGTCTTTTCCTCCTGGGAAATGCAACATCGATACCTCTCAATTTAGAAAATACTTCGTTTGTCTAGCAGCAAACACCATTTCATAGATTTTTTTTATGCTGTTCCCTAACAGCATTTCTTTTGCTTTAGTGAGCTGGTTTTGAATTTCATGGACTTCTCTCAAAATTCATTTGGATTATAGTCTTACCGGACCCAAAACAGATCATATTCTTTTTGCAAGACAGCTGGCCTGTATATGTGTTAACATAAAAAAGTGACTTTCAGGGCACTAGTTAATACCTTATTATGTTTTTTTTTCCCTTGGACTGTCTTCGTAGCATTCTACTGCTGAGCAGCCTGTGACCACAAACATCTAGACAATGATGGACTAGACCAGTGCCTTTGGTGTTTAGGCCTAGACCCAACATGAATCACCTTAGAAGGTCGCAACATACTGTATATGCTGCCTTCTCAGAATAGATATTCTAAAACGGAGCCAGGCAGACAGCCTAGATGGGAGTCTGTCAACAAGATGTTTGACAAACATCACCCCACCTGTGACCTCATACAGAATATGCCAATGCTCCTCAGAACTCTGGGGATTTAACCCACAGCTATAGACTTACAGGCCCTAAAGTAAGTGTGGTGACACCAGAAGGTCACTCCCATATAACCAGATACGGGATCACCAGATCTGGGTGACCAGAACACAGAACACGTGTATCTCCTCCCATCTCTCCTCTTCCACTTCATCAAGTATAACCCTCCTTTGCCACAGGCAACTGTTACCTTACTTTTATGAAATGATCCCTTTAGTCACTGGGGAAGAAGTAGTGTACATTCACCTGATCTGGACAGATAAGTCACCTTGAGACAGTTTATAGACCCACAAGTTAGGAAATTTTCATACTGTAGGTTAAAATATTTCAATAGAAGAAACAACAAATTGAACATACCTTTTGTCCATTTTTCCTGTGCTTTTTATTAGTCATGACATTTTAAATGTTTAAAAATACAATAGATAAAAGGGTGAATTTATAAATTGCAGTGGCACAGTTACTGTATTGTACAGTAGGTACTTAATTGTTAATGACATTGTGTCATTTGTGGAAGTCTGGTTGTGATGTGAGGTGACTTCAAATGGGTGCTGTTAACAGTACATCACTCAGATGTGATCTCATAAATAGATCTGAAGCTAAAACTTGAATATACATGTTAACACTATACCAGTCTGCAGGATGTAAATCCTTCAAAACTAATAATTCGCCATGCTTTAAATTTCCTCTGTTTTCTTTGCACGTGGTTTTATTTTTTTCCTCCTACATGCACTATATTGGCTTTAGATCAGCTAAATTTAATTTGCCATTCATACTTTATTAATTATTAATATGATTTATATTCCATTGAAGTCTATAAATATACATACAGTTTTGATTGTTCTCCCTCCCCCATTGGCCCACCATTACACCACTGTTCCGTATGACATCATCATCAATCAGCCTCTCAGCCAATCAGACTGCATCTTGGCTTGGCTTTGCTCTTCAGCTTTGTAGGTTTGTTTTGTGTGTGTCTGTATTTTCATATAGCTTCAGCTTTTTTGTTTTGTTGATTTCTGTTCATTTCTTTTACTTTCGTTTGTTTGTGTTTATCCTTGTTTTGCCATTACCTTGCCCTAACGTGTTACATGTTCATCCTTTGTGTTCTTTTGTACCCTGTTCCTGTTGATTACTCTTGTTTCCCCTTATTTGTATTCCTAGTTCACTTGCCTTTTTGTGTGAACTTTTGTACATAAGGTTAGTTTAGGTTGTCGGGTACATTCTGCACACATAGTTGGTGGTCTCTATATAAGTAACACTAGTTTAGTATGGGTGAGTGCCGTTTGTCTTGTATGGTTTTAGGTAGTCAGTGGAGGTTAGCTAGGGTGTTGAAGACGCAGAAGACTGTGTGTTTCGATTTTCTTTTGTAGTCAGGTTAGCTTTCCCTCACTTTCCTAGCCAGCTCCATTTTGTTTGTTATTTTCTTTTCTTTGGCACCTCTCTAGTTCTTTACCCTGTGTGTTATTGTGTCTTATTTCATACCAGTCACTTATTCACCTTAAAATTATCACTTTTTGCACCAACCCCTTAATATCACGCTTCCTAGTCCCTCACCAGAACCCACCTGCTTCCAAAAATTATCCTAAATGTTACACCCCTTTACCTCTAGACACTTGGGGTCGTAACACTTACATTTGTACTTACGGTGGCTGGATAGATTTCTTTCAACTATTTAAAATGGTCTAGAAGTTATCTCTGTCACATGCAGAGAATTGAGGCCACCAAAAAATTGTGTAACAGTTGCTGTCGCTTGGAGGTGTTCCTGCTCTAAATAATAAGAATTCCCTAAGTGAAGGGAATAATAAAAAGAGTAGGTTGAAATAGAAGATCAGAGGGGGACGAGAACAAGCTGCTCCTGCCTCCAGTGCTGACTCACTGCAAGGGAAGCAGCAGGGCTCAAAGACTATTTTTGCAGAACAAGAGTCAGTATTTATCCTCTATATTCTTTAGTTATGTATAATATTAAAAACAATTTCAACAGGACATATACAGTACCACATCTTTAAAATTACTGTAACAGATGTATTAAGTGCCCCAAAGATAAAGATTATTTTACCATTTTTTTTCAGTTCAGAAAGATTGACTTTGGAATATTCTTGCTTAAGGACACAGTTTACATCATCTACATTTTTTAATTGCTCACATAATACTTAGTTTGCACTGTATTTTTTTATGAAAGTAATTTGATTGTAATAATTTCAGAAGACCAATTGATAAAAGTGAACCAAATCAACAAAATAGTATTGTTTAAAATATGAAAATGAATTTTCTACTGTAGAGGCAGAAACACATAACAGAAAAAATGCAAGAAAGCATTCATAAAATAAGTAATTAAATCCATCCTTGAAGTTTGAATCTTATTTATCAATTTCTGAAGTATCTCAAGTATATTTTGTTCAAGACTCCTCTTTTTTTAAAAGTCCATTTGTAATGTTTCAAGTCCTCCTATCATCATTTTTCAAGGTGTAAAGGGTTTATTCAAGAGATTTACAAAAGTGGTTACAGAGGGGAAAAAATGTTTTTAACAGAAACAGAGGAGTCTGAAGAGTCACAAAATAATGTTCTGGTCATGCTCATCATGGAACAACAACCAATATATTATCAATATTGTTTGACAGATCTAATTTCAATGGCATTTTCTCTCTTTGACAAATGTTATTAGCGCACACCAAAGCTCAAGATAATAGTGATGACACCTTGCAATATTATTCTGTGACTAGAATATCTCTGCATTATGCCTCAATTTCATATTGCAAGTTTCTGTTGATTATGTCAGATGTTTACTATGACAGGGGAAGATGTACAGGTAAGAAATTTGTGACATGACAAAGTATTGTACTTTATCACAAAAAATTAAATTGGACTATGTTCCTACATTTTTCTATGTTTCTGTGAGAAAAATGCAAAAAAATATATTGCTGGTTTTTAAGGCATTAAGTCAGTTCTTGTCAAGTTATAATTATTATTAACACCTGCTGTGCAGAGCTGTGAAATGTAGGAGTTGACAGGACAATTCGAGCATGGGCAGTAGAGGTTGACATTCTTATGCAGTTATACTCCTACAGGTATCATATGTTGGATGAGTAATAGCAGTTGGGTTGAGAACAAACTGAGAGAAAGTTTTTTCTGTAATGAGGGGCTATTGATTGTAAAGATATACTGCAATTCCAGGGCTATAGTATTGCAGGTTAATTATAACAAAGGGAAATATTTTCATCAACTTCCCTTCGGGATCAATAAAGTCTTAAAGTCTTATCTGTAACAGCATAATCTATGCTGTAACAGCATAATGTGCACTATTATCAAGATGGTTTAATGGCATTGGTTTTAGAACTACTTGCTGACTTGAGTCTTCTTCCCTGTTTCTTTTCAACTCATTTACATTCTGTTACATTTTTACAGAATTCAGTAAATAGCAAGTGAATGCTGTCAAAAATATTCTGATGATCCTATTTTCAAGGTTATGATTATTACATTTAATTAGAAACTGTAATGCCATTGCACTCACTAATAGAGGTGCAATGGCTTTAGAACAGGGGGCTGAAGTGATGAGTAAGTACTGAATCAGCTAGTGAACAGGCAGATGAAACCAAAAGTAAAACACTGTAAGCACAGTCTAACAGGCGGGGGTTGAAGGCAGTGAATCACATGGGAACTTTATAGAGGGAGATCTGAAAAGAGTTGTCTGTGAAACAAAGTTTAGTACAACAACACCAGCAGGGTCAAGCACAAAAAAGAGGCAAAGCAGAATTCAAGGGAAATCCAAGAATGAGATCCAATAAACTAAGCAAAGTAGTAAAATCCGGGGAAAAACAAACTTGGAGAGATTCACTGGAGAACGGAGAGCAGTGGTGGAACTCTATGGCTGAGTAAGACTTAAGACACTGGTGGACAAGAAAATTAATAGATTAATTACATTCTTTAGTAACTGGTGGAGTAACAAGCTAAAAGGATGGTTGCCTGGAAATGGAGGAAATGCGGTTGTGTGCACTGGTGGAATTTCTGTTGCGCGCATGATAGAAATATAAATAATTATGTAAGTTTTTCATCATGTGCTGTTAGTGTGTTATATGAATATGGATTTTTACATGAGCAAAAATGAATCAAGAAATCAGTTTTTTTTTCAGAAAATCTGTTAAAAAAACTTTGAGATGCTCCAGGTACTTTTTCTGCAGAAGGCTGTCTATGGATGTACTGCTGAGGATAAGGTTATACCGTAGTCTGATTGGTGTGATAAACTCAGAAGTCAGTATATAAAGTCAAATCATACTGAAAAAGATAGTTAACATTACCATTTTAATTTTAAAAAAATATATATTTTCTTCGCAATTTATTTTTCAGTCTTACTCCAAAGAAGAGCCGTAGATGAGCAAATCTATTTCATACCACGTTGCTGGAGCTTATTTGCCTGGTGAACCTCATTAGCGGATCTCACCAATCTACTGAAATGTGAGAAACTGGGCATAGCTTGACTAATTTCCTCATGTCCTCAATGGGATTTTGCTGAACCTTTCCTGTAGTGAAATAAAATAAACAGCCATCTTGAGCAATAAGGTTTCTCTGATTAATGATATAATTATTATATAGGTGTGTATTTGGTCTCTAGGCATTGTTCTTTTATATTTCCTCTCCTTCTGTGGAATTCATTTGATTATTAGTGACTTATCATTGCAACAATTTATTTTATTCATTTGAGATTATTAGATATCCATTGCTTCTGACTGAGAATTAAAAGCAGTTTATTGTACTTTGGACAAGGACATTGATACAAATATATTTAAGTCCCATCACATAACATGATTAAACATTTTAAAATCTAATTTTAGCTTAGCTCTTTATTAGAGTTAAACAATGACTTTCTTAAGCCTTTCAGCTCATCTCAGGTCTTTTAGTGCTAATTTGGTATTAGAGTGGGACTGTGTGTTCTTTAGCTTTAGATTTCACTCCTACAGAATGCTGACGGCTCATGCTTTAAACAAGATGAAAGCATTACCAGTTTACTGACTTTCAACACTACTCCACTGAATTTCAATTACTTAATGGATTTATTTTAAGTTTAATTGACAATAGATATGTCCGAATAGTGCATCACCAGCATTTTGCTGCAGCATTTAGTTATAGAACTTTTCCTTGGAAATTCCCCAGACAATTATGCTCAGGGGCTCCTGTGTGGTAAATTAATTTACTTTATGCTCTGGCTGCTCTATATGATTCAGATTCTGCAAGTTCAGACCTGGGCCATGTCACTAGCTGACTGAGACCACAAATTCCCCAGGTGTCACTGAATTATTGGCTCAGAACTGCAGAGGTTGTAGCTGGGACTAGTTGGTCAGGGCTCACACAGCTCCTGACAAAACAGGGACTCTGCTGTTTAACTCAAGCACCTGCAGACTAACAATGACATCATTTCCACTACCTCATTCTCCTCATGTTGTCATGTTGTGAGGTTGTTACTGTGAGCCAGTACATAATGATGATTCCAAAAAAGGGATATTTTTGAATGATGATTCAAAATTGGGATATTTTGTATTAAAAAAAAAACAATTAGTCATAATCATCACATCACTTTCAATAACCACTCAATCAATTAAGGGTCAGGGTGCTCCCAGGTGTACCCAGGAAGCCCTGGGTGCAAGGTGAGATACACCTTGGACTGGACATGAGTCCATTTCAGGGCATACATACGTAGACACAAACACACACACACACACCCGGACCAGTTTGTTCTCAGTTGGAGAACATGTCAACTCCTCACAGGTATTACCCTAGGAATTGAACCCAGGACACCAGCATTGCAAGGTATAGTAATATTGCTAATCACTGTGCCACAATGTCACCCATTAGTCTTAATAATATAAAAAATAAAAAAGACATTGTTACCTACAGTAGCTTATTTAAAGAATGTTCTCAGTTTGAGTATTGATATTTCATAATATACAGTGGATTACGTTTATGAAGCCATTTATGAAATGCCATTCTATAGTGCTAATACCATGAGAGGTGACACTAAACATATGAAGTGGAAAATGCAATCAAGTTGGGATGGCAGCGATTATATGAAACTGGAATTAAAAAGTGAAGTACAGTGTTATAAAAAACTGTAATTAAAACATATGATTTTCTGAAGGATAACATAGAACAATTTCAGAGAACCAGAATTTAAAAAAATCAAATTTTAAAATCCAGTATGGGGCTCAAAGCATTTGAACTGCTGATATACTTTTGACTCAGAGACAATGTTCTATACAGTAACAGTCTTAACAGTATTGCCAGGGTTTGGATTTAAATGCATTTGAAAATAACAGTGTAAAAAAATATTTTTAAAATTAGATAAATTATTAAATTATTGATGATACAGTAGGTAAAGTTTTTTTTATAAGCATACTGTTTTTGTACTGTAGTATACATTATGTACAGAAAAGCTTTGATAGGCTGTTGATTACTGTGGTGGATTCACACAAACCTGCTCATATCAGAGAACCTGGAACTTGGATATTTTCACAATCTTTTATAATTTCACTACAAAATTCATACAAACTTAAGACCCTTTTTCCACTTGTTTTTTTTTTAATTGAGGGATGTATCCTCAATTAAAAGTCCAGCAGAAGGTATGCAATAACTTATACAATATTGCTGGTGTTTCACAGGACAAAACCCTTTTCAGCTCCATCTGTCCATATTCTGTCAATGCAGGAGATGCTGCAGTGCATTGCTGTCACCTTGCTTTTTCCGATGTCACACTGATTTACAATACAGAAGCAGGTGGGATTTTATATCCAATTGGCTATATTTCAACACCAATAGAAATATTGATTGGATTTTTCTTCCCAAATAACAGTGCACCAGCTTGACTTTTAGCGAGGTCAAACTGACGATAAACATGAAGGGCAGCCTCTATGAATTGATGGTATTTGATAAATGGGCTGAATCTGCACTGGTCTGAAATGCCCTGTTCAAAATGTGACCTTTCCATCTAGTCGATTTTCCCCAGCCATGTTAACGGTAGCTGGTGCATGCTGTTGGATTTTATAGGGACTGAATAAAAGATAACAGATTTATACAGACATATATATATGTATGTGTGTGTGTGTGTGATACAGTGCCTGCTTTTGTGATTTCCCAAAGGTGAGGCAATGACTCTTTGATATAGTCACTGACATAGCTCAAAAACCAAAAGAAAAGAGACAGCAAAAGAATGGGTTGGGTAAGTGACAGGCAACAGTTATACCCTGCATGGTATGAATATTTTATGATACAATTTACCATAGTTAAAGGCAATATTCCATGAACATTTACCATAGTAAACGTTTGCATATTAAAACACACTATACATTAGTTAATTCCTCATTTTTAAATGGTGACAAATAAAGGAATGGAAGGCCATGTATTGTAAATTAAATGCATGTACCAGGAAGAATATACTGTATTGTAAGGAAAAGTTATTTTTTTATGTTAGGGTATCCTGTATATCTCCTTCATATTTGTAGATTTTAACAGTTGCACCTCAAAGAGGGACCAAGAGACATTTTTAAACATTTTTTCAAAACAAAGAATTAAAGAATAAAATACAACTGCCAACAAAAACAAACAAAAACACATCTGACAATAAAGTAACACTTTGCATCCAACACATGTGACCTAGTCACATTTCTTTCTGGAAATGAGAGCAGCCAGGTATGATTTACAGTAAAGGTATCACAGTCTGCAACCAACTAACAGAAACTAATTTCTTAGTCTCTATTACATACAGTATAAAGGCAACTAGGAAAGTGATTTTAAGTTAGATTAGCAGTATTTTAATCAGTTTCAGATTCCACATAATAATTAAGTATAGAAGATAATTATAGAACATATAACTGTATATTCTGTTTTGCATATGTATAAAAGTGTTAATAAAAAATCAAATATATAAATGGTCCCCTACCTCTTAAATTGTATACTGTAGAATGACAATACTCTGAATATTTCAATTAAACAAGAATGAGCAAGAATGATTGTGAGAGCTGGACACTAAGAAAATCAGATCTTCAGAAAATTAAAGCTTTAGAGATGAAGACATATTGAAGGTTCCTAAGCTTTCCAGTGGAGAGCTAATGCAAAAACAAGAACACACCTGACACAAAAGTACATAAAGTACCTTGGTCACATTATGTGAAACCTAGGTTATTGCTTTGAAAAACAATTAATCATTAAAGGCACAGCTGGCGTCCTTAAATTTAAGGAGACTGTAGGCCTAAACACAAGGGAATCACTGATGAAACTGAATTTACAGCAAAGCCACTTAGCAATCTGCTCATATTGATAGAAGACACAGTCTCATGAATAAGAACAGTCCGGCAAATGAAGCCTTTAAACGAAGATGACCAAAACCAAACAAGAATGAATTTGCAAGCATTTCTTTTGCAATGATTGCAAAAGTGTTACAAAGATTGGTAATTTTTGTGTCCTTTGTGCACATGGTGGCAAAACTACAAACTGCTTTAGCAAGAAGTGTGGCGGAAAGCATGACACAGTATGGCCTTTACTCTTATGGTAATTGTTCCATCAATTAGCTCAGTGGGGATACTGGTGTTGAATCAAATCTTTAAACTATTTGGTCTTTATCCAGTTTCTCAAACCTTCTAAGGTTTGGACAAAAACAGCTATGCAAATATACATTAACAATCATTCTACAATAAGGTAAAACCAGTCAGTTAATTGGAATTCTAGTAAACAGTGCATAGAATGACTACAGCAGATTTATCAAATGTCCAAAAACAGACTTGATTAAAAACTGTAAATATTCTACTTTTTTCCACCTAGAAGATGTACTGTACTTACAGTATTTGGACAATACGGTAGAATATGCCATAATTCTATCAATAAAAAAGTGACTTTAATTGTATGTGGAAAAGCTGATTAGTACAAAGAAAAACTGACTTTGTTAATGCAAGCTTATGACAACTGTTCTTTATTTTTGTACACTTAAAGTTGTGATTGCAATTTATCAAGACCAAATTGTAATTTTATTTTTAATGTTAAATGTATATGAATGATGCCATTTTATAATTGAAGTCTCACATTTGTTATCATATTTTATCCAGAGTATATTAATAACTATGTCATATATTTATTAGTATTTTTACTAACACTTAGCAAAGGTGTGTCAGTGTAAATGTTTATTTTACAGCCATATACTATGCCTGTAGTTCTCAATTGTCTATTAGATTTTTATTTTCTAACATTTATTAGCTAATGCGAAATTTGACATAAGTCCAAATATGAAAAAAAATGTTGCAATAAGAAGTAATGAATGAAGACGTACTATACATATGTTCACAATAAACTAAAAAAGGATTAATTTAAACAAATGACTCCCTTTTCAATTGTGTGACTTCACTTGTTTTTTAGTCTTATTATTTTTTTCTAATTTCTGAGTGGCTAGGTAATTGAGACAATATATAATATACAATATTCTAATCCAAACTAATTGTATTTTACCTCATTTCAGCTACAACCATTTCAAATGGTACAATACTGTAACTTTTCACTTAATCTTAGAATGATAAGATTCAGATGTTTAAATACACAGCTCTGTCACATAAAGCACAAAGTATAGCTTTAAATCAAACGTTAAACCAACAATACCACTAAATTTGGTTTAAAGAATTTGTTAATCCTAGAATTAATAATAATACTATGACCATTATTAAAAATCACATTGATAGTTAATTGTCCCTCAAAGGCACATAGTTTGCTGTTTTTAATATACTGTATATATTTTTGAATACACAGTAGAACATTTTTCCAAAAACACCTTAAAAAATAAATATTAAAAAATCAGAAAACAGTGCATCTGTGAAAATGATACCAAGGCACAATTGAAAAAATTGAAAAATTATATTATACTGACATGTGAAATTCAAAGTTATAAAAGATCCAAAGTTATAAAAGCATTTCTATGAAAATGCTTTTTAATACTGTCTTCTTAGATATATATTTCTTTTTTAATAGTCTGTAGTGAAGCAGAATGCTAAAAATAACTAAGATATACCCCGGACTAAAATGATGCCTGATAATCAAAGGCTAAGCAGTTATAACTTCATATTTCATCATCATCATAAGGACAGAAATGGTTGAATACCAACTTTGTTTCTTGCATGATATACAACCAAAATGTTTTAATGTTTTAATAATTTAATGCTGCAATTGTGTGTTATTGAGGAAAAAATATAAATTAATATCAATAACTACAAATTTATAACTCTCCAAGACAGAATAGCAACATTGAAGAAAACTCTCTGAACCAGCAATTGTTACCAACACCAACTCCTCTAAATGCTATTTGCATATCCATTTAAAACACAGTTGAAAGAAGAAGCATATGATACAATACTATAAATTGTTCAGGAGGAATCTCTCAGTGGCAGATGGTAACTGAAGCTGCCTCTGAAATTACTGCAGCTTCAGTGTAGTCACGAGTCATTCTGCTCCCTGCTAGTTTTAAGATGCACTAAGCAGTGCAATTCTTTCAGTGCATTCCAAGCATAAATTGAAATATCCTGCCAAAATGATGCAGTTGGTGTCTTTCCTGTGGTCCTCGAGAAGAATTAAGAAAACATGGCAAAAATGTGCAGTAGAAAAGACAACAGAAGTTGCTGAAAATTATACTATAAGGTGCAATGGTTTCAGTAGCGCTGTGGGTAACAGACTTTCATCCACAAGCAAATAAATGTTTTGTGTTTTCTAAGGTTTAAAAGTGAGATTTTATCATCTTTTAGTTCTCTAAGACACAAAATGTGACTCTTCCCATACAAGAATCCCCACTGTGGTATTAATATTTTCATGGGCATTTCTAAATGAAAACTGACAGAAATTCTCAGTGTCTGTAAAGTAGACATACTGTATTATACAGAGGAACAGACAATCATAACAGCAGACATGAAGCTCTTTTCATATCATGTTTAATGTAAGCAGTCAGACCTTGCACATTATTGTCTTTGTTTTACATTGTTTTTCAGGTTGACAACCCTGTGAATGGGTAAAGAGAGAGGCAATGTGGTTCCTGATGACATTTTTAGGGTTTGGTCGAACACTGAACTTCCTTAAAATTATCTTTGAATGTCTAAAGATGCTTTAGACATTCAACAAAAAAGACATACTCAGGCACCCTGCTGTATACTAATAGGCTTCTTTGTGTTTACACATAATTCATGGGTTTTACATGCATTTAATTATTTCTAAATAGAAAATTGTTATTTTCTTAAGTAAACTGCCTTCGCAGTACCAGTAAGTACTTAAAGAATGTATCACGAACACATCATTCTCTTTCCACTCACTTAAAGAAGAGCATGGAATTTAGGATAAATTGCTTTCTTCTCCTAAAAATGCTTTAAAATACCATGTAAAATACAAGCTTATACCTCTTCAAGAGTAAAATCAGATTTGAGTCTCACATGATTTTGTGACTCAAGGTCCCATTTGCTTAATATGCATTATTCCATGCGTTATTCCCGAGAATAACAGCCACAGCCAACCAGAGACAAAAACAGCAGTACCAATAATCATAAGCAAATACTGCAATAATAAATTGACATTTTCATTTGTTAACCAACATTATTTATGGATATATGTATATGTGTTTGTATGAATATATTCTCATGTATGTACGCAAATATAACTTTGTATAAATCATAAGTTGTCTAACATGGACATCTTAAGGGTGGGAGAACATAATTTAATAATCTTAAATTAGCATTTGACTATGGTCAGAAATAATAAGCAACACATACATGTTACAAATGCAAGATGACAACTACTGAATTGTAATCGAAGCAATGCATGGCGTGTTCCATAAACAATCATTTTTATGTCGGACATGGACATTTTAATATCAGCTCAGATATCTGTATGAAAATTTGTATTGGCACATGCTGCTTGTCTTCATAAAAGAGAACTGTATAGCAATTCATTTCTTGAAAAAGAGGAGAGAAACCTTCAGATGAAATATCAGCAAGACATTTATGTTTGAGAGTGTGTACAACTGATATAAAAGATGAAAAACATTTAAAATATTCTTCAGTAGAATTTATCTGTTGCAGTCTTGGTTCAGACTCCTTAACTAAGACACAGCAGTCTGGCCATGCCATGAGCATGATTATCTCAATTCCCTTTAGGAATCCAGTGAAGCTGAAGCAGTGATGGCAGAGCCACAGGAATGAAAGCAGTGCCAAATAAACAAAGGTTTCTTGTTGTTGCTTCTCCAGTATTTATATCAGAATGTGGAAGCTAAGTAAATATTTTGAGACATGGGATCTGTGCCTAAGCTTTAATGTTATTAATGCCTCAAATTATATAGTGTGTTCCATACCAAAACATCTCAAAGTGTTTCACATATAAGAGGTTACCCACTTCATCTAATACTGAAAGGGCAGCATCCAGCTCATTATGCACACGCAGTGTCACAGATTGAGAAAAATGATTTCACCATTTGAATTTAGGGGGAACCTTTAGGTAGGCTAGGTTGTCATCTATGACTATCGCCCCATCACACTCAACCCAATAATTTTGAAGTGCTTCGAGAGACTAGTCATGTCACACATCAAGGCCTCTATCTCACCCACATTAGACCCACACCAGTATGCCTATCGCTACAACAGATCCACCGAAGATGCCATTGCCGCTGCAGTACATCTGGCCCTGACTATCTGGAGGGTAAAGCCTGTTATGTCAGAATGCTGTTCATAGACTTCAGTTCACCATTCAATACCATCATCTCCCAACAATTGATACACAAGCTGTCCTCCCTGGGACTGAACACTCCACTGCGTAACTGGATCCTGGACTTCCTGACCAACAGGCCCCAGGCTGTGAGGATCCATGGTAACACTTCCCATGCCATCATTGCACCACAAGACTGTATGCTTACCCCACTGCTATATACCCTGCTGACCCAAGACTGTGTTGCCAAATACAGTAGTAATCATATCAACAAGTATGCTGATGACAACACAGTTGTGGGCTTCATCACTAACAGCAATGAATCAGCCTACATGGATGAAGTGGAGTGGCTTGCAGCCTGGTGTAAGGCCAACAACCTGTCTCTCAATGTCGACAAGACCAGGGAGATGGCGACCTCAGAAGAACTCGGGCCGTCCATACTCCCCTATGTTTCGATGGTTCAGTGGGTGCATATCACTGAAAACCTCTCTTGGACCCACAATAAATCAAACTTAGTCAAAAAGGCACAACAGTGTCTCCACTTCTTGAGGAGACTGAAATGAGCTGGTCTTCTTCCTCCTATCCTCATCAGTTTCTATAGGTGAGCCATCGAGAGCATCCTGACATGCTGCCACACCATCTGGTATGGGAACTGCACTGTCTCTGACCGGGGAGCTCTGCAGCGTGTGGTGAAAACAGCCCAGTCCAACTCCAGGACTTCACTGCCCACCATCCAGAGCATCAAGAACAAGCAGTGTGTCAGGAGAGCATATAGCATCATCAAAGACCCCTCTCACCCTTTTCACAGTCTCTTTACACCCGTGCCTTCTGGAAGACGGTATCACAGCCTGCGAGCCAGTACCACCAGGGTCAGGAATAGCTTTTTACTGCAGGCTGTTAGATTACTGAATTGAAAACAGCACACAGACTGATCACCACCTACTGATAAACCACCCACTGCTGTGCCATCACCACCGTCTCACTGTCGTGTCGTGTTATGACTATGTCGTGCACTATTGTCTGCACTTGTTTCCCCCCCCCTCCCCACCACCTCTGTATTTCAGAATGCTTATTTGCACTACTTGCACTACTGTAAATACCCATTTATTTATCTATCTATCTACCTACTGTACTCTTTCTCGGTCCCCAACTCGTGTGTGTTCTTTTGTGCTGTACTGTAACATTATGCTAATTGTTTCTAGTGTATTGTGCACATTGTACATCTGTATAAGTGTAGAATGACAATAAAGTGAACTGAACTGATCTTTAATGGTCACATAGTCAGGACCTCAGTTTCATTTTTCATAAGGATGGCAGATAATCCTTTGTTTGGAGGACTGCTTGAAATGAATTTTAATATGATAAAGAATAAGGTACAGATAGAGCCTTCTGGCTTAATTGTGGTTTATTTATACCTTACCTGCATTTTCTGTTATATGTAACAGAGTACTGGAAGGTACTTTGGAAGGTACCAGGCTTTGGTGGCATCTATTGTTTTACCCCAGTGCTGGACAGTTCCTTCCCTTCCGCTATAGAACCACACAATGGAGAGATCCAGAAGTACACAAGAAAGAAAATAATACAGTGGCTGCCATTGTCTTAGAAACAATAATTCTAGACAATGGTATCGGTACAGATAAATGAGCCACTATTCAATATAAGAGACAGTAGATAAAGTTGTAGAGAATTCCTGGTGGCCATACCATTGAATTGTTTCTACAGCTGGTCTGAGCTATTATGATTTAGTCAGAGCCCAGTGGTATTTGAGATCAGAATTTTCTCTCCCATATTGCCCAAGTTAGTGTGTACCAATGAGTGCTTCTTGAATATTAGGATAATTAACTGATCGTCTTAGTGGAGTCCTTTCAGTTTTGATGTGGATATGGATGTGAATTCTCTCTTTTTCCTCTCCTAGTAAGAAGAGAGCTAATTTGATCTTCTTTAGACCCTCTGGTGACATCCCCCTTCCTCTCCTCCTTTTTGTACCTCAACACTATATCAAGACAGTTCTTTTTTTCTTTCAGCACAACTTTGGCATGGCAGTCTCTCTTTTCCCATTCTGGATCATCTCACATACGAGATACCTTTTCTATGACCAGATTGTCTGAAATTATCTTTTTTGCATTCCTTGAAATTGCACTAATTTCAGGAGTGTTGTTCCTGCATCATATCTTCATTGCATATCTTTTTTTAGTGAAGCCCTCATACATGTAGGTCTCTCTAGTAATCCCTCTTCTATAACTTTATTCCTTGGAATTCCATACTTCTTAGGAACTCTTCCCCTCCTGAGGACCCTTCTTGGGTATCTAGAAATTCAGGACTTCCAGCTGAGGATCTCCTTAGTGCACACTTGCTAACCACATCTTGTGTTCAGTGTTTATGCCTTAAATACCATCTCTATCATTTGCAGAGAGGTAAGGAATGGACTCCCTTTCTGCCTGGTTAATATCCTGATTGATTTTCCCTGATGATGGGTGATGGGTCTTCAGGCACATGTCTAATGTCTCTTCTCTGTGGGTGGTCTTTCTGTGTTCTCCTAAGGCTGTTAGGTTGCTGCAGTTCTGACTAAATGTGGCACTTTCTCCCAGAATAGGTTTCTGCTGTCTTGGTGTCTTTATTTTTATTGGCTTAAAGCAAATGGAGGCCTGAAGCAACTGAAGTCCAGGAGCAGACTGAAGGCTGCAGTGCACTTATTCCAAGAACAGACGTATCTCTTTCTTTCTCTCAATCAATGTTCATCACTTTGATCATTTACATGTGGAATTCTTCCTATTAAATTAAAACAGGTTGGTTCTCTTACAGAATGGTTTTCAAACTTCACAAATTCACTTCACAAAGACAAAGTACTGAACAAAAAAAGACGTATGCACAGTATATATACAGTAGAACATTAATACTTAGTTGTATACATGAAATTATCCATTATTTCTGTTAATCTGCTAATATATAAAGATTAAAAAAGCAACAATAGATTCCTTTTAGTTTATTGTAGGTATTTGGTTTATCATTTGCCTTGTGCTCCATCCTTAGAAAGACAAATACAATATACAATATAAGCATTCTTTTGAGAATTACTACACTCTCCCATTTCCACCTAGTCCTCTACGTATCCAGCCAAGAAAGTTTCTTGACTTCTTTAGGACCTTTTTGTGTGTTCCAAGCATAAATGTATTACCAAGCTTGTACTTGGTTAGTAATAGCATAAAACACACAGAACATTTGTTTAGAATAAACAACAACCAGGAAAGAAATAAAAGCATGATATGCACTGCAACAATTATGTTTTTCAAAATAACTTTTTGCTGTGCAATCTCTAAAGTTTTTTAAATATTATTTTCTTACTGTAATTTGATTTCTTAACTATTTTGAAACAACACATGTACTAGCATGTTGGTATATAAACTCTTATTGTGGCATATTTAGACAACATCTGGTTTAACAGAGTATATACTGCATGCAGTATATGGTTTATACACAACAATAGCATCTTCAAAACACAAAGAAAACTAAGGTAAAATCCCAAAAAGATCAACAAGACTCAGGGGTAAAAATATTAAGACAAAAGAAGCTTAATCTGTTTCAGGTTTAATAAAAGACAGGATTAATACAGTAGATGCATTTAAAAGTCATACAGTATGTGGGCTCTAGACTGGCTCAACCAGTAAAGGAGCTTATTCTGAGTGCAGGTTTGGTTCAACAAAGCAGATTTTGGAAGTTTAAGCCTAGGCCATGTCACTAGCTGAATGTTACTGGGACCTCCGAAACCATGGAGCTCAATCTGCTTAGTGCCTCCAGGTAGAAAAAGGATTAGTCAGCCAAAGTTCCTTCAGGTTCCAGTTTAAGTGACATCTGCAACTTCTCAGACACCAGCAGGCTTACATTGAAGTCAGACAGGAGGAGTACCTTCAGTACCTTCAAGGCAAGGGTTATACAAAGGGTTTGATGAGCTCTATAAGTCTCAGATGTTATGTGATTTGTGCATCAAAGTGCCATGCAATCAAACAATGACTTTTACACTCTAAAATGTACTTAAAGTTGATGTATCCTGATACTTGTGTTCACTTAACAAATTTGAACACATAGTATGCTTCTGTTGCTTTTATTGATCAAATATATCCATTAAATTACCCAAAAATAGAATATATATTATATTGTGCTTATTATTCATATTAATCTCACAAACACAAATACAAATTGACTGAATGTAAAGAAAAGTTTTAACTTTGCTCGCCCAGTACCTATGATGGGCACTTAAGTATAAACAAGATTCACAATCAAAGTCTCTTCTGCTGATCTGATTTTTTTTCTGTTCATAACATCTATGATAAAAAAGTGTATTGTGTATTGTGTTTGGTCCTTTCAGTCTCCTGAGTGTGTTTATGCTTGGCCACTGACATTACAGTTTACAAAGGCATAATATGGTTTCCTAATAATGACACGCAACATTATACAGTTTTGACTTCTTACAGCAGATGAAGGGACTACTTAACATTGTTAACTGTTTATATTTTTCCTCTCTTCAGAGTCACAATAAATACTGTTTAATGCATTATGCTGTATCAGTAAAAAAAAAACTAGGATTCAGTTCTGGGAATGGAAAGATAAATATCAAAGAGGACATTCAAATTTTTAATTATTTAATGGTGGTTATCATGCTTCCAGTGCGTTTTGTGCAATCTTCTCTGTCTTCCTTCAGCAAATACCACAGCAAAGCATTCCTTTTTGACAAATTGCTAATATTTGTTATGGGGAGTCTAACCATGGTACTGTGTGAATTTAATAAATTATCAAGTCATCTATAACATAGTTCTTGTTAATGCATAAGTGCTTTGCTGTAGTTCCCATCACATGCTCTTTCTTCTAATTACACAGCTAAAACTGTGCATGCTCAGCAAAAAGAGATGACTGTTTTTAGGTCAGCAGATAAATCAATAAGTGTCAGTGAACATGCAGTACAACACTTCTTTTTTCCCTCGAGTTAGAGGTGCACTGTTTTTAGTACCATACTTATTAAAAATAACAAAATGTGGTAAGTATGATGCAAAAGACAATTATTTTACATTATAGTGGTTACTTAACAAAGCAGAAAAAGTAAACTGGAAACAAATAGGAAAATACTGCTCAGTAACTGATCCATCTAGGAGCTGTGGAAGCTCAGATGGCAAGGGTGTCTAGCTCTTGACTGAAAGGTCCCGGGTTCAATCGCAAGTAGGGTCAAGTGATGTAGCTTGCTCTTATTCCTTCCAGACGGCTCCCAGGTCACTCAGCCTGCTTTTCAAATGAGTACTGGGGTTAACAGGTCGGATAGAGCGTGATGCTGACCACATCAACTCCATCTCCAGTGTCAGATGGTCAAGGAAAAATGGTGGCCTATTCCCCCCATGGGCCTTTAAGGCCTGAAAAGGGACCTACCTACTGATCCATCTAATTCATTCTATTACTGAACTTTGTTAAAAACAACTCCTCGATTGTTCTTTTGAGACCTGTTAGAATTAGATACCTAAGTTGATGGTGGCAGTGTAAATACTTAAATATAACTGTACATGTCACTGCATATTCAATTTAAAGACTGAATAAATTTGGACTTGGACTTGAACAGTTATATATTGAATTTCAAGTCACCTCCCCCTTAGCAATATAACAAACCAACCATGAAGACCACAGAGTTTTCAAATCAAATCAGGAAAGTCATAGAGATACCCTGATCAAGAGAAGGTTTCAAAATAAATTAGAAGCATCATATCATTAAAAAGTGGAATGTGTATTAAACCACACACATTACCAAAATTAGGCTTTCCTTCTAAAATGAGTAGCTGAGCAAGAAGGAAATGTGTTACCTGTGCCATTGTGATGCTAACAATGACATTAAAAATTTAAAGTCATGGTTCATTGTTTGATATGGGATTCAATCATCTTTCACTGAGAATATCCTGGCTCCTATATAAACTTGCCTGTTTGGGCAGGTGGAATGAAATAAACCTTTACTGAAAAAGACACAGATACTGCAGACAGTATCTGGCAGAAGACTTTGTATACATCTTTCTGTAATAAACCTTCAGAAAAAGATTTAATATGACACGTGCAGTAACTTTTTTTCATCCAAAATATTAAATGCTATCTTTTGTGTATTTATCCAGTCTTGAATTTTATCTTTATTTCAATTGCTGCTTATATAGTGTTTGCAAATACTACTATTTTGTCAGCTGCAAAAATGTCTAGTTTACTAACTTTACCAGGATCAAGATCATTGATGTAATTAGGAAGATCAGTGGTCTTAGTATAGATCCATGAGGTACAGTACAACACCCCATTTTGTGAATTCACCCCTCATCTGCACACTGTTTTTTATAAACTAATTCTCAGTTCAAGAACACTCATTTCACTAAATGCCTGTTGTTTGATCTTTTTATATGGATTTTATCAGAAACATTCTGGAAGTCTAATATACGCAAATTGAATGTTCTGAGCTTCCATCACTGCTGTTACTCAATTTAAGCAAGACCTGTCATTCAAGATCCTTCTTGTCTGTCCTTTATTTCCATGTGCTGTAGATGATCCTGTTGTTTAGTTCAAGTAGTTGTTTCCATAACATTTTAAGTGACAGAAGTCAGACTTTGATGGTATATTTGTGTAGCCTATTCCACACTCCCTCAATCGTTTGCATAAAGAAGTATCTCCTGTACTCTGTTTTACTGCATTTCTAAGTAAATAATCAATTTTGTCTTCTGGTTCATGTTTTACCTTTCATTTCAGAAGAGGTAAAAGATTTGTCAACATGAACACCTAAGTATTTCTCATACTGCCTTTTTTTGTGCATTTTATTAAATTTGCGTATGACAAGCTTTTTTGGATTGGTATTTGTGATAATATAAATTTGGCCTACAAAACTGCTGAGTGAATGCACTGCTCAGTACACACTATGGATACTGATGTTGCAGAAAAAGATCTGGAAACAGGTTTATCCTGCTTTGCAGTTGTCTTAGATAACCAAGATACCTGCTTTATCTGGTTCCTTACTAAATAAGGATTCTGATCTTTACTTTTCAAGTCTACAAATGTGAGTTTAGCTGGCTGGTCTAGCTGGCATTCTGCATTCTCGCCACATGCTAAATCATTAGGCTTCAAAGCCTGAAAGCCTCTAGTAAATTTATATTGTTTACTTTTATCTTTCTAAATTTCTTCTGGTTAAAAGCTTGGTAGGTAATCAATTCCAAACTTGGTAGTTTGGCATGGCAAGAAACTGGATACTGCAATGTGACAGTGTTTTTTTGCACAAAAAAAGTGCTCTTTTGTCAAACAAAAGAAAAAAATCAGTATGACCCACCTCTTTGACATTTTAAAGTCTTATTCTTTGATACTACTGCATCATTTGATGTAAAACTTGGGAATATCAGGTTTGAATTTTGCACAGACTAACTTGTTATAATACTTAATGTCATTTTAAACTGTAGTTCAAAAACTATGTATCCAGTTAATGCTAATAGGTATCATTCTGGGAACAGTACAATTTCAATAAGATAAAACACTTTTTCTGCATGAACCAGGTGGCTGCCTGATCACGATACTCTTTAAAAATTAAAATGTCTTTCACCTGTTGAAACACTAACACCAAAGAACTTTAAACCTAGGTGCTCAAGTACTTGCTTATCTGCTTGAGAAAATATACCACCAGCGTCAACAAATATGTCCACATGAGAATGTTTTCCTTCTGAAATATCAAATTGCTTGTGTTATTAGATGATTAATCAAGTTTGTTTGGCATTATCCAATATGAAAAAAATGATTCAAAATTTCTCAAGTTCCAATTTAACAAAATCTGTCTAAGCCATTTCTTAAAAATCACACAGCTTTCATTGAAGGATGTCTAGAATGCTTCCATTATTCTTTGATGACATCTGCTCTGATCACCTCCCATCACTTTTCTGTATGCAGAAGATGCAGATAATGCTCAGATCTTCTTTTCTTTCGAGACTTCTCATATGGCATGTTTGGTAGTTAGCAGCTTATTGATGGAAGGATCTCATGGAGCTATTACTTGAAAGAAGCCAAGGTACTGAAATCTATCACATGCCTGGGTAGGTTGTTCTATACTCCCAAACCCATTTGGGTAAAGAAGGGTTTCCTATTGGGGGCTTTAAAAGCTCTTCCACATAGTTTCCACTTGTGTCTTCTGGTTCATGTTTTACACTTCATTTTGAAGAGGCCTTCTGTGTTGATTTTGTCAATGCCTTTGACAATCATAATATGTTCATGGGTAATTTCATATCCAAGCAACAGTGGCTCAACAGACCAGAGATTATTCTGGTTTTCCTTGCACTGAATGTATGAAAAAGCATGCGACTCACCCTCACAGATGGGACACCAGTCCATTGAGATGATTATCCCCGGAAATACTGGTCATCATTTATATGTGTAGAGTGGACCAAATGAGGTAATGCACTCTTAATTTTAGGTATAACTGTATGTCTGCAGCAGGGACCAGAGACTTACCTACCACTCTATACTGCCCCAATAATAATATGCATTTACTGTAGTAATATAATTATTATTAAATTTGTATTTGTACAAAATATTTAAATGTACACATCTTTAAAAATGTAATGTAGAAATTAAATAAGGATATACTGTACTAATATTGCAGCACTAGTGCAAAATTGTGCAATTACATGACATACCATGTAATTATAGGAAAGTTATTGGTACTGTATATTGCAGTTTATGTTTTTCAGCTTCAATCTTTATCTTTTATTATGAGTCACTCTTTATTTATGGAACGAATGTTTCGTACTAATAACCTCTCTTGATTTCTAATTACAAACGTCAGTGCTTTTGTTACTTTAAACTCAAAATAATTCCTAAACATTTGTTTGTTGCTGCTAACATCCATCTCATTCCTACTATCATAATACTTTTCCACAGTATAAAACAATGTTAGTTGCTTGGAAACTAACCATACTGCTAACAGTTCTAGCCATCTTGCAATTATTATTGAGAGGGTTGATATACTAAACATTGTGACAGTGGGGTGGGAGAGGTGCTGTGGCGAGCACTGTTAAAAAGTCAGCGCCCCGGGTGAGGGGACGGAAGTACTGATGTGAGGGTAGTAAGGACCACAAATAAGACAAAAAGAGGTGAAAAATAAACAAAAAGTGTAGTGCTGTGCCTCGTGACCTCCCAGCTGGGCGTACCCTATTTAGCAGGGTTCAGCCTGGTAAAAAAAGAACTGCTAGCACAGCAGTGACTAGATTGGATTTATCCTATTTAGCAGGATCCAGTCTGGTAGAACAGGGTGTGTAAGGTAAAAACAAAAATAAAACTTGTGGAAAAGGAACAGTCTGCCCCTGTGGGACTGCACAGCAAGACAGGCAAAAAAAGAAAAAGAAAAGCAAAAGAACACCCTACATGAGTGTAATTCCCCCTGGGACTGTTGGTGTAAAACTCCCCCTTCCAAAGGGGGGGCCTGCTCATCCCTTTGGGAGGGGTCCAGTGTGCCTTTATAGGACCTGCCCATCTATGGCTCATCATCTAGAAGCGAAGACATCTGGGACTACAAAGACGAGGCGTCGCCCTTCTACCTGGGCTCTGCCTCCATACTGGGCATCCCCCCACGTAATGCCACAACATCCAATTACAAAAAAACAAAGGAACTTCCTCATTGTCTGTTATCTGCAACCACACAGCATGTGAGCCATGACGACACTTGAGGAACTTCTGCCTCATGCATCTAGCTCTATTTGGCATCTATCAAACTCCAGCTGAAACACTGAGTACAAGAAAAAGGTGGTTCTTGGTTTCAAATTATTTCATAGATGTTATTAGTAAGAAACAATACTCATAATTAAAAAAATGTCATGAATGAAATGGTTCATTTCAAAACTGTGTGCTACAGTAAGAGAAAATAGAGATTGTACAATTCCATAAGCATCTAATCACTGTGCAGTTACACCTCAGTACTCATATTTGTGGATATTAGTCACCTTTAAAAGATCAAATTCAGAAACCAAATTGCCCACTTTGGTTGCATGTTGTGTACCACCAAATTCAACACGGGAACAATCAATTTTTTTAAAAAAATGTCTAAAATATTTAATATCTCCTTTACTTGAACATTACACACAGCTACCACACACAGGGTTGATTAATGAGGAAGGAGTTCTACTCCTGCTCCTTATAGAAAGAGCAATTTTACACTGACAAACACATTTATACTTTTAATACTATTTATTAATGACAAGTTTATTCCACAAATAGTGCTCCTCAGCAAAATATAAAATGATAGACTCTGTAATTATAATATACTAAAATTATAAAATTTAATTTCTACACTTCTACTTACAAGCCAAATTTGTAAAGACTTCTTTAATCCTGTTTCAATTATGTTGAAGTTAATCTGTTATCATAATTTAGATATGGTATCTCTCAACTTCCATTTCTGGGAATGTCATGCGCATATTGGAAGATTGAGTTTAATGATAGACATTCATTTTGCATGTTGCCTATCTATTCTTAAGTGGTTTCTTGCCAGGATTGGTTCTGGCATCCCCCTTGATGCATTGCTGGATAAAGCAGTTTAGAAAATGAATGGATGGACAGTGTCAGTTTACATTAAACACATGCTAAGCCAAGGGTTTAGATTTGGAAAACCATTAGAATGCTGGCTGAATATTGATTTATGTGAAGTCAAATGCTCCAGATGAACTGGCAGAAAAAAACACAAAGTGCTTTAAATATATATATAAATATATAGTAAGGATAATGCCAGGCCTATATGAGAGGACTGTCTGAGTAAAAGCTGCAAAGGATTTTATTTCAAAGTTCTTATATTTCAGTAATGTTTAGAAAATGTCATTGTTAAACTCAAAGTATCATGTTGCTCATGAAAAAGACATTACAATTCAACCACAGCACATGGTGAAGTGAAGGAAGCTGCACAATGTGAAAAGAAAACCCACATTTTTTGCAGTAGCTGTAAAAGGTTCATGTTCAGCCCACAGAGAAAAAAAAATCAACATGACCATGAAAGCCTTGACATATCTCAATTCTCTCAAGAGTAAAATTATTTTGCGCACAGTTCAGTAGATTTTAGTCATTTTCGTTATCGATGTAGCTGTGTACTGGACCATGGACCTGACAAATGGTCTTATCTATAGGCTGTTTAATGGAATGAATCCCATTTCACCTCTTTGCAGAATATTCCCTTCAATCAGCAGGTCTGTGCCTGGAAATTCATCATGTCAGTAGGTTCATGGATTGCCACACATGATTAAATAAACATGAGAACAGTAGAATAAACTGTTTCTTAAAAGAAAACATACAATTGGTAAAACATCCATGAATACATGTCTCAATATGTTACTCCTTCATACAATGCACTTACCCTACAACCTGTGGTATGGATTTATTAAATATGGATTCCCATATTTTGTTGTACATATTAAAACAAGGTTATGAAAAGCATTTAAGAGACGTACTTGTGAAATATATCCCATAAGTTAGAGCAACCATTATTTTTTTTGTATTTTTGTTAGTTTCTTATACTAAGATTTGGATTTGCAGTCATCCTGGAAAAATGAAAATGTATAGTAATCGATTGGGAAACAATGGTCTGAAAGATATATGTCCAAATGTCAGATTGTTTACCAATGACTGATGTCGTTGCAATAGGCTAAAATGTATAATACTATTGAAATTGACAACACCGTGAACAGTTAGAAAAATGTGGTAAACTGAAGTAAGAAATAAGCAAGGGCAGGGATCACTGTGAGGTTCTGACTTGTGGGAATCCTAGTTTGGGGAATAAAGTATATTACATTTTAAAATGCAAATATAACTAATTAAATTATTGTCAACATATATGTTTTCCACTCACACCACAATTTGACATGTTGCGCTACGTTGTTTCAAGTAAAAATAAATATGTTCTGCACAACAAATAGTGTTCAGGAGACCTTAGTTGTTGAGTAGGCTTTTATTATTCCCTGCAGAATAAAATTCCTGCAGTTCTATCTAAATGCTGAATCACAACTGGATGAAGGCCAATACACGCATCCATGAAAAAATTCTAATCCTCTATTGAATAGTTGTAAAGCTGACATATTCCATAAAGCTCTGTAAATGCAAAATGCAGAATTACTTTTGAACTTAAATTAAAAAAATGCTGAACATTATAAAAAGAAAGTGTTGCCATTTAGCAAGCTTTCTACCCAAGACACTTCACAAATTCAAAGCTAAAAAACTACTTTTCAATGAGTTATCCAAGGTATAATGATAGAGACCATAAAAATATAGTGCACATTATGCAAATGAATAGTAAAACATCCCCTTTAAACTACGTACTGTATATGTTATCTGTAACTTTTCAAGGTCCATTCTTTGTGGTACTGTGCAGTTTTAAGGTTTCTGAAACTACTTGAAGAAAAAGCATGATCAAGAACTTACCTCCTAATGCTTGCTTCATAACAAAGTCCATGGTGATGGCTTTTAATTCCTTCCTTCTTCTGCTTTACAATCTTACATTCAGAGTAGACAGTTAAAGTAGTCCTTTCTTGCCAGATCTAAAATTTACAACACATAACACAACTTCATTTTTATTATAAGCAAAAAACACTGTTTCATTCCATTGTGTTAAAGACAGTATGATAATACTTCTAAGGAGGTTAAATATCCTGAGTAGATTGCTTTCAAAGGTCATTCTAACCTTGTCTTTCATCTAACGACAAGAGCAGAAAACATAACGTATTTTTAATTAAAACGTTTTAAAATATATACTTTGTTGCTTAAAACGAAAATAAAATCATTTAATCGGTTATTGCAGCGCTTCACCTTAGCATGATTAAAATAAACACAAAATTGCAGTGTTCCTGTCACCTTGAATGAAGAATATACATACACCTGTCTTAAACTTGTGGAATTTAAGTGCATCAGTATTTAAAATAAACGTGAATACGCTTAAAATATCGCATTCTCGGGACAGCCGAGGAGAGGAAACTGCAACTTAAAATGTCTTATGTGAGAACTGTATATGGATTCAATGTCAATATATGTTCCTCTCGTTTGACTCTGATTTTCAAGTTCTCCGTGAGGTTAGGAAATGGTAATTGGCTTGCGGAGTGGGATAATCCGTTTCTAAACAGGAAACTTTCTATTCAGTTATTATCTATGCAGTTATTAAAGATATTATCTCCGTAACCTCTAGTGTTTACTGAATGCATTACGATTTCACTGATTTATTCTTGTGACCCGAATTGTTTTATGTTATGAAGACGATACCGTTTTAGGAATCCTTGTTTAATATGTGTTCAGGAATCTAGCACATTACCTTAGCTGAACCTTCCTTGCATACTGTATGTCATATATCCACAAAGAACGAACGGTGCACACTTCCCTTACACTGATTTCAGCACCATAGTAAACGGAGAGCTCCCCTTTTGTCCCGCAAACGGCATCAACTAACTAGGTTTCAAAGCAAACGTAATAATTACCTGTCCCGGCGACTTGTTTCTTTAAAAAAAAAAAACGATGACTTAACTCTCCGAAATGAAGTTCCCTTTCAATGGAAGATAGGGATATTTAATTGCTCAATTCGCACATCCCTGTTTGCCAACCTAAAGGACGTCCTTGTTTCCTCTTGCACACTGACTGTACGAGTGTTTGTGAAAGGAACTGCAGCTGCTGATGAAGGAACTCAGTGAATCACATGGAGTTCTACCTTCTGAAACGTCCCACGTCCTGACACTGAGAAAAGAGAACAATCAATTATTAATGCTGCTGATTCGCTCCCTCCCTTTTCCTGCAATGGAATTTCCTGACTTGCTCACTTCCACAATAAACAATCCTCTCAGCGTATTTTGTGACCTACCTTCCAAACCTCCTTTTCTTTGATTATTGTGGCTGTATTTTATACCTGTTCATCATTCCTTATGGATCTTTTCCTTTTTTCCCCACAAAAGGTGGGGAAAAAGGTGAGGTTTAATATATTTTTATAATATCTTTTTTGTGTTGTTCTTGTCACATTATAACACATCCCTTTTTTGCCGCAAAGATTCAAGGAGTGTGCGTAAATCACAGTTGAGATGCTCAGAATGAGTTTAACAGCCACTGGTCGTTCATCTTTCAGTAATCGCTTCTGCAGCACGCGTTCACCTCTTTTTGTCCTTGGGGTATTTAAAGCGCTATTACCACTGTAAGAATGGCGTTACATTTTTCTAATTTAAGTTTATATTAAAATATTTTTCAATATTTCGGATGCAGTTTGTGAGATTATTAAATTAGCATGCTCAGATATCTCACCTATGTAAAAGGAACCTGCATAGAGATATGGAAACACCGTACTCATACTGTGAGTGGATAGCTGTTAAGATGGGGGTAGCATCCGCAGCACGAGAATATAGAAGTATATGAAATATTACAGCCATTTTACATACGTGTATATGTATTAGAATATATTTACAACTTGCCTGTTTAGTTTTTCTTTCACTGTTCTGTATTTCTCTCATTTGGGTATGTAAGGGGATTGCTATGCTTGTTGAATAAGAAATGGGTGTTCGATAGAAATGACCTAGGTGATGCCACCTCAAGGTCACAGGATAAAAGGATCGGAAGCTGCAGAAAAAAAATGTCCTACGGGACTTTTATTCAGTTTTAGTTTTTTATTTTTACTGATTCAAAACGAAATAATGCACGCTCTCTGAAAAGATATGTAAGAGAAATGTAAATGCTCCTTTGGGAATCTTTGTGGAATAAAAAGTATATATTTTGCTTAACACATATCTAATACAGTATATATAATAAATATAGAAGTAATACTTCTAATGGAAATAATAATGCCATTATCATATTAGGTCCAATAATCATGTACTCTTAATTGTACTGTAGCTATGTAAACTAGAAACATAATTCGATATATGGTAGAATGCTTATTTCTGTTTCTTTTTTGTGTGTTCGACGGGGGTGGAGTCATGTATATACATACAGCATAAGTTCAAAGCTTACAAAAAGACAAACACAGACATCCTCAGAGAAGTATCCGGGAGAACCCTCATGTACTGTAGTTGATAATTGCAGCTATTTTGCGTCATCCGTCATCCGTTACGTCAGGAAAGTATAGTGTTTTTACTACTGGAAATAAAAAGAAACGTTAACATGTCCGTCTGACATGTTTCTTACTATTTTTATTTTTCGATGGCTAAGCGCGTAGATAATACAGATTGCTACTTAATTATCGCTTTTGACACCATGTCCAAAAGGCGGCCTTCTCTCATGGAGATGATAGACTAGCGTTCTGTGAGATTGTGGGCAACTGTATATCAAACTCTATATGAATATGCAATGTTTATATTTCATTCCGTACAAATAACGAAGGTGCATGGAAGAAAATCGAAATAGCAAATTTAGAAAATACACTGATGTGAATAGATTGTTTTGCGTTATTTTGGTCTGTTCGTTTAAAACATTTTGATAAAACGAGCGTAGCCAAAATGCATTTACAAATCCGAGCAGTTATTAGGACTTAGACTACGTAGTGTCAAGAAGCTTTTATATAAAAAGTAATCCTTTTTCATGTCGAATGTAATTACCTTTGTCGAGTACAACATATTTCCTGGAAAAAAAAGGTTTTTATTTTAAAAAATGCTGTATCCTAGTATTTTTAACAAACACTTTATTTAAAGTATTATATTTCAATTTGTACAATGTATTCAAACCTTTGTAAAATGTATTTCGTACATTTTTTCCTTAGTTTACTTAGTTTAGCAGACATACACATTTTAATTTTTAAGTGGGTCATAATGTTTTTTTTTATTTTACCTACAGTATAACACGTTTTTGCTAAAATGTTACTTTAAGCAGTTTTGAAAACAGCTATGGTGCCAGTGCTAATAAAGAGTGGCTTGTGCCCTGCACTCCAATTGGAAAAAAGACTGAAAATATAATGGGGTAGTGAACCTAAATGTAATCTCCTGGATTCATAAGGACAAAAAAATCACCAATGTCAGAAGAACAATCTTTTGATATATAAATGGTTGGAGGCTATCTAGAACTGGGCTACCCTTTTGGGTTTTTTAATGAAAATCTTATTACTGTATGTTCACCTATGGTGCAGTAGCTGTACCGATTGCTAATTGAGATGGGAAGCTAAACAAATTACCTTGTTTGCTTTAACTCAAAGCATGTGCCTCAGTAAGGATGTACTGTATGAGCTACACTTACACATGTGGTGATCCCTACTAAAGCAATGCAATAATCCTACATCTTGAAAAGCCATATAAATGTTTATCAGGAAGAAGCTGCCATCATACAAAAAGGGACTATTGATGGCATCCACACAGTTAATACTGTATGTTTCTGCCTTGCATAATGCAGTGCCATAAATGTGTTTTTCAGAGCCTGTATGATTGCAGAATAACAATAGGTCATTTATTTTTACACAGTGTTCTTGTACAGATGCTTTGTTGAATAAAAAGAATAACTAGAAACATAACTTGCAATTAGAACCAACAAATTCATTTAAATGCTGCTTTCATTCTCACTGAACCTGTGATGATCAATGAACAATTGATTTATTCTTCAACATATTGGACAGGCTTAGCAGTGATGGAGCTTGTGCAGCATCTTTTAGACTCCAAAAATGGTCATTTTAGTCCAACAGTGCTCATACTTTGATAATCACAGAAAGTGAAGTGAATTTCATAAGGCTAAGGACACAGCAACTCTGGTGTATTAGCTTAACGTAAGAACAACCAAGGCACACTGTCCCTTCAGTGTTATGCTCAAGTTGCCCTGCTTCATAGTATTGAAAGCACATCCCTGCAAAGGTGAAGATTCTAGCCCCCCCATGTCAGAAGTCCTTTTTTTAGCCTACCACATACTGTAGTCTCCTTCTATGTGTATGTATTGATCTATAATTTCTACAGTCAAGGTAAACACGATATAGGGTAAATTGAGAACTAAATAGAAACATTCTATAAGCAAAGTACACAGGGTAAGGGGAATCATTTTCCATGCATGGCAGGTTATATCTTTTCTCATATTGCTGCTATTGCTGTTGAAGTAATTGGAAAGCAGAGATTCAAGTTATAGAGGCAAACATCTATTTCAAGTAATTCAGATTGAATTAACCCAGAAGTCTATTTTAAAAATCTCATTGTATTCCATTACTACATTTGTGATGTGATAACAGTTTTAATTTTGCATTTCATTTTAGTTTTGAGGGCTTTATTCCTAAAAAAAGGAAATAAAGGTTATAAACCATGGGAGATTATTCAGAAGATTGTCATTTCACTGACAACATATTGATTCACAATCTCACCAGGCCTTTTCTTGGAGGATCCAAGGGACTGCATTTCAACAATACACTGAGGTGCATATTATAGGGACCAACCCTAGTTAAAAGCCTATTGTTTTCAACTTTAAAAGACCATCCTATCAATTTACATTTGTTTCTTTAGATTTATGTTTAAAATTTGGTTGTGAAGTATTCCTCTATGTAGACTAATAGACAATAGGACAATAGGATCCTTTCAGGATTTTAATTTCTAGTATCAGGTACAGTACCTTTGTAGTCCCCTCTGTTTAATACATATACTATTTCTTTATATCTAGGAATTACACTTGACACTGTTATTCATGTGATGAATCTACAGTTTGTCAGTTTTAAAGTAGAACATATTCAGACCTTTAAGTTTTGTAGTACAAAATTCTATTGCATTTTTCACTTAACCTTCCTAGGATTTCAAGCATTTTAGTATTTCTACCATTTACTTTCAGAGATCAATTTATACTGCTTCTTGAAATGATAATGTAAAACTTGCTTTATTCACCAAGCTGTCTTGGTACTATTCAATATTGTTATTACAACTGAAGAAAATTAATAAAAGAATATACTTTATTAATGTGATTGTCTCTGTTTTAAGTAATAACAGCAAGCTGAAATTTAGATAGAGAATTGATGATTGTCCATATAAACCTGTCAGGGAAGGAATTTCATGACAAAGTTAATATTTCAATTGGCACAATTGCATATCCTTTTGTCTTGTTTAGTTGTTTTCACATTCTACACTAACTCAGATACACATGAATACATATTTACATGCTTTGATTGCAGAAACCCTTGATGAAAGGGGAGTGGAATCATAATATTTACAGTCTTATGGGTGTATGTCTATGCTTCAGCTATGTGATGTTGATGCACAAACAAATATCCAGCAATCTTTCTTGCTTGCACTTTATTTTAATACATCACATTCACACTTCCTCACACCATGTAAATTAATTGAAATATACAGTAGCATATCAGTGTATTTTCTCAAAGAGTCTAGTTACCTCTATGAGTAATCTCAAGCATAGCTGCAAAATGGATTTTCCAATAGTTTCCAAATTCCAACAGTAAAACAGCCTAAAAAATCCCTCCAAATCTACTCACAAAGATATAAAACAGCATAAAATCGACCATAATGATCTTCAGTTCAATACAACTTTTATGATACTAACCTTAAACAGTCCACATGGATAAAATACATAAAAGTCTGTATTTAACACAGAACCTTGGCCTTCTGCTTCATGATACATGTTGTTGACTTCTTACCTAGTGAACATCTGAGTGAATTGCTCATTTAGTACATACAGTAAGCCATTTCACTTGCATTGTCTAGAAGCTGTCTCCTATTGTCCCTGATATGTTTTACATCATGCTTTACAGTTCGTGTTGTTGAAATAATGACATATATTTTTTATTATTTATGTTTTAACCTCTATTGCAATATTTCTTTCCATTTCTTTTGGAATAATGCCCTTTTTGAATGTGTTCACAATTCATTGTACACCCATACCCAGGTATAAGAATATTCGGTATTTAAATTTTCACTAATCCAAACATGAAGAATTTGTTCCCTGTAAATCGTTATAAGGTCGAAGTTTCATCTATCCAAATTCTGAAGTTCAAAAGTGACTGATTTTGGGCAAGAACCTTCTTATACACTTGAATTCAGTGCCACCGAACAGCTGCATGTGCACAATGCATTATGGTTAAGGATGCCGTGAGGCAGCAGTGCTTTCTTTACGCTCACAACGAAAGCTTTTGCTCTCATTTGTATTTTTTGTGTTTGTTTTGTAGTTGCTGTTCATTATGGTAAGGCGTAATAGTCGACAACAGTATGCACACTGTCCTAGCCGATCGATTGGATAATTATCTATTATGAAAGAATGAAAAAGTGTAAATATGATATCATTAATTATTTTACAGCTATAGTTGGCTTATTTGACTAAAACTGTGTTGTTCACTATGCTTGCTATAATGGTCTGTAAGGTATTATACATTTAGGGTGTTTGAGTGAACTTGTCTTCAGTTCGGAATGGGGTGGAATCTTCCCCATACGAAAATAATATAATTTTTGTTTTTGATTTACGATCTCCCGCCTTCCGAACAGATTTTTAGGAACAAATTCAGTTTGGATACCGGGCTATGAGTGTACTCTTTTTCTTTAACTGCATCTTGCTATTATTTTTTTATCTTTTCACAAATATAGTACAGTTTATCTTAATTAGCTTATTGAAGCATTTGAGATACGATATTTTAGCTTTTGACTTGCTCTTTTGATTTTTGGGATAAATCTGTTCTGTGCTTTATTCAGAATCTTGTTATCAATTATCAGAAACTGTTGTTATTAATTTTTCACTGATTTAATATCTATTCTTTTCCATTTTACATCTCTTAACCTTTGTCTCACTCCTTCAAATTATGCATTTTGGACGTGTAAATTTTTTGCTTTCTGTACAGTTTCAAAATCCAACAATCCATCCATTTTTGAATAGTTTGTCCAATTCAGGGTC
Source organism: Lepisosteus oculatus (assembly GCF_040954835.1). NCBI lineage: Eukaryota > Metazoa > Chordata > Actinopteri > Semionotiformes > Lepisosteidae > Lepisosteus > Lepisosteus oculatus. The sequence goes on from NC_090696.1 coordinate 30,226,908, forward strand.
GCAGGGGAGCCAGACACTACCCCAGCAAACAAAGGGCACAAGGCAGGATACAGCCTGTGCAGGAAGCCAGTCCATCACAGTGCAGTTTAAGATATAATCCTTAAAATAATCAATATCATAGAAACCGCACTGTCAAACATTAGGCAACCCATTTTCCATGTAGCTATTCTACCAAATGAAAATAGAAGAACAGATGAACAGATAGAAGTCCTATTGCAATTATGGAGATCTAACAGAAGTTCAAGAGGAAGGTTAGATCATAATCTCAATCACTTCTGCTTGTGTATATGCAGTCTGTATATGTCTTAACATGATTTAACTATCATGTCATATTTTGTAGCTATGTCAATATTTTTAAAACCAAAAAAGTTTTTCTTCATTGTATCTCTTTAAATTAAATATGCAATTTAACAGACACTTAAAGTTTAAACCAATCTTTGAGCTATATATTTAATGAGCACCTTCCTGCAAAGATCAGTGTTGTATGTTTTTGTGCAATGCACAAACATGGAAAAGCACCAGGAAATTGAATTATATGTTTTGTTATGGGCACTATGTGCTAAGTTAACTAAGTTATAATTGTTAATAACACATGTGAAAAACAACATTGGACATTCTACTATATCACAGACTTCAATAATACAGGTATTTGAAAATATTTGTATTTGTTAACTACATCGTTTGAAAGATGGGTTCATCCTGAGGTTAAAGTTGAAGAAAGACATTAATATTAATTCAGAAAGGCATTAATATAGATCTACAAATTTTCTGGAGCCAGAAATACAAACAGGAAAAGATCCACTTTTGACACCACTGTTTTGCAAGCAGTCATTAAAATAATATTAAAATGTTCTGAGTGCTGCATACCTCAACAATATTTTTTTTCTCATAAAATATACTTTATTCCAAAAAAAAAACGACCTCAAAAGGAAATATCTCACACATTAACACTCCACGTAATAAAACAACGGCGGAACGGCGGTGATTGTCCGTTATCAATCATTGCAAGTGTGGGTGGATTTGGGCTATTATGAGAGTCCCTCCAAACCCTACCACTTGCTGTTAACCATTAATCCCTGTACAGGGTCCATAGTCCTTTCCAGCGCTCCCTCGCCGTGGGGAAACTCCATTTGGCTACGTCGCGCTTCATCCTCTTCCTGAGGTCCGCCAGGATCCTCTCCTTCAGCTCTCTCGCTCCCCACTCGATGTTGTGGCGGATGAGATTGTTCGTCGCGTCCCACAGGCCTTTTTTTGTGAGGGACAGCAGCAGCCACATCAGGAACTGCATCCTCTTGTCCAATCCGGTACGTGCCAGCCCCAGCAGAATGTACTGGTAACTGAGCATCGCACCCGTCCCCAAGAGTTGCATGGTGTTGTCCATTCTGCCCCACACCACCTTGGCGAAGGGGCAGCTCCAGAACACGTGCTCCTGAGTCTCCTCGACGAAACATGTGTCCTGGGGGCAATGCAGGTTCCTGGTAAGCGAGTGTCTGTAGAGGACCTCTCTGGTAGCCAGTCTCTTGTGTACGGCCATCCAGTTGAGGTCCTTCAGTTGATTGTCCAGTTCTTTAGGCTGCGTCCTTTCCCAGACTTGTCTGGGAACTTGCAGCCTTTCGTCGGCGACCAGATGCCCCCTCACCTCTTTGTACAGAGCTCTGTGGTTGGTGCAGAGCTCTGGCTGTCTCATGGCCTTGTACCTCCTGCTCCACTTGACAGCGTGGGTGTAGAACTTCCTCTCTGCCTTGGGCCCAGTGTTTGACCACTGGACCAAGTACCTCATCAGGACGGAGAGCCACAGCCTGACAAAGTACTGGTACTTGTGGCCTATGGGCTCCCGCAGCGCCCGACAGAGGTTGCAGTAGAAGATGCAGTCGAGTTTCAGGTGGAAATGTGGGACATCTCCACCCCCTTCCTCGACCGGCTGACACATCCGGTTCCTCGTGATGTACTCATACTTGCTGCCCCAGACGAAGCTGAAGATCATCCCTTGCAGCGCTCGTCTGAGTCTGGCCGGCAGCGGGTACACCACCACCAGGTAAACCAAAGCCGGCAGGATGTCTGCTTTCAACACCATCACTTTCCCTGTGTAGGACAGCGACCGCGTTTTCCACAGACCTGGCTTCACGTTCACCTTGGCGATCCTCTCGGTCCAGTTGTTGGTCTCGTTGTCCTGGCTCTGGAAGGAAACCCCCAGTATTTTTAGGGGCTCCGTGCAGAGCTTGAGCCTCCGGCGCCGTCGTCCTGTGCTTCCAGGGCCCGAAGAACTTCAGTTTGCTTTTTCAGCGGTTGAGCTTCGACCCCGAGGCTCTGGATTATTGCTCCATGACCTGCAGGGCCCTCCTCAACCCCCTGTCCGACCTCAGGAACAGCGTTGTGTCGTCGGTGTACTGGGAGATCTTCAGGGATTCCCCCGCGCCTCCCGGTATCTCCAGGCCGTCGATGACAGGGTCCCGTCTCACCGCCTCTGTTAAGGGCTCTGTGAAGAGAACATAGAGAAGGGGTGAAGGGGGGCAGCCCTGTCGTACTCCGGATTCCTGGGGAATACCTCAACAATATACAGTAACTCCATGTCACGGATGTCGGAGAGGACGAACCGTGGAATGGCAGGAGAGCGAAAATAGACCCTATTGTATGTGTAGTGGCGAGACGGGGGCTAGCCTGGGCTCAGCTGTTCAGGAAATGCCGTATAGAAACCCATGCCCTCTGGCCATGGACAGGAGTGACCTGGTGTTAGGTGGGTCTCAGGACATCTGAACCTCAATGCTGAGCCAGGAGCAGAGCAGAAGCAGAAAGTAAATAGGCTACACAACAAGACACACCAGAAAGATATGAATAATCACAGGGAACTAGGAACAGGAGAGAAGTAGAGCGCCCTCTAGATGTACTGGGCGTGACACTCCAAATAGTAAAATTAACAACTTCAGTTGTTTTGTTTACTTTATAGTCCATAAAATACCTTGTTTTCTGAGAATTCTTGTTAAACCAGGTGCATTAAAAAAACTGATGTACGATTCAGGTCCCATTGATGGCATGTAACCCCCTTTTCAGAAAGAAATACTGTACAGCCATGTCACATTTAAATCTGGTTGCTAAGCTATATATTTTATATGTAGACATAGCGTACAAAATATGATTATTAGACTAAGAAATGAAAAAAACAGATTAAATGAAGCTTCCTTTTTAGTAACATCTAACCCAGCACAAGTGCAATCTATCAATCTACTATGAAGAACTGAAAACAGTATGTTGGATAGGACTGTGGATTACTGCAGAGTGCTTTCCTCTGACATTAGTTTTGACACATATTTTAGATGGCTGTACTGTTCATGTGTCCTGACTACACATGTATGACCCAAAGGTGACTCTTTATTAATATTGATTCTTTGGCTGTGACTGTTGTCATTGTGCCCTCTCCTGCTTCTCCTTAGTGATTATTCTCCATTTTCTATCAGTCTTCAGATAAAACATCTTTTCTTCATGAAACTGCAGCCAAAAATATTTATATTTGCAAAGCTAGGTATAGAATGAGATAACCTTAAATCTCACCTTGCAGCATTTTCAAAATTCTTCTTTAAAGAAGTGTATTTAGATTTTAATAAGTGAGTGATAAATTGTGAGAATGATCAAATAGTTATCATTTATATTTAAATATATTTAATTCACAATACAATCTTTCTTTCTGACTCTTTCACTGGAATTTCATTGTCATTCTCACCGGCTTCTCCAGTCAAAGCAGTTCTCCCGATTGCTCACTGGGTTAGATAAGCAGCAAATTCTATCAGGTATCTGCATTTCCACCTTAAGATCACACTTTTACACATTCACTGAATTAAATAAGAAGCTAAATTTACAGAATAAAAAGTTATAACTTACAGTTAAAAAAAGATAATTATTATAATATAGCCATACACTGATCAGTTTTAATCAACTAAGGTAAAAATGGAGATCACAATCTGCAATCAATGAATTATAGTGGTACTGTATGACCAGGATTATGAGATGCCATTAGTATTAAATTAAATTATATTAGTGCAATACACACATACAGTACTATATACGGTATAAACACATTTGTGCACAGCTTTCCTTTTTTTACATTGAAACATTACCATCTTTTCATATGTTTTAAGTAGTATTTTGGGATGTTATGAAGAAAAGTTTTTTGGAGAATTGTTCCAGTGAAGGTTCAGCTTCACACCCTCTTTTCCACATTTTCCTTTTTTGTCAACTTCCATTCTGCCTTTACATTTATCTGCTGTATTTTGTTCTTTTGTTTTGTTTTTTAAAATAAATATTTAATAGTTAAAGTGACACGGCACAGTGAAATATTTTCCTGATTAAGGAATCAATAAAAAAATAGAAAAATAATAAAAAAATCAGATATACTGTATAGCAGTTTAGTATACATACATGTATCCATTAAACTGCTGTATTTTAGTGCAAATGGTGGATGTATGCTATATAACACATATTGTATGATGAATCTAAGCTTTTTTATTAATACATATATCCTGCTCTGCTGTACATGCAGTACTTTATTCTGAACCATGCTCATTAGCACATTCTGACATCTGGGAAATGAAGGAAGACAAATAGACACCTTCACAATAGCGATACTCCTCAGTAAATGCAGTAATACCCTCAAGTGAACCAGGGTAAATAGGCCATCAAGAGCAGACACAGACCAATATCTCTAATATAATGATTACAGTATGAAAAAGTCTGTGAGTTCTAAGAAACACAAAAACACAAAATTAAATGTGACACATCGTTTCAGTATGCCAGCGGATGTGCAGCTCTCCAAAGCTGCTACTGAAATACCAACTTAAGTGTGACAAAGGAATTTACACACTTGCCATAAGCAATAATAATATAATCTAACTTTTGTTTTAGGTCACAAGATAGAAAACTGGCAACTGTAGAGAGGGACCCACTCAGAGAGAAGAGCTGTGGGTGTGTACAAATGAGTACAATGTACACATTTGTACAATGTGTACAAACTCACATAGAATGAATATCATTACAAATATAAAAAAGAGGAAATGATTTCCAGTGAATACATAAGCAAAAAGTAAATAAAAAAGACCATAAAGCCAAGCAAAGCCCTGAAAAAAAAGGATGATATTGGTCTGTTTTTAAGAATCCGTTGACAATACGGGCAACACACTATCTTTAAAATGTAATATTTCCTTTTTAAAAACATTTTACTGCACTTCTCACTGACTGTACTTACTGTATTGTATTGTTGTATCATTTCATTACACTGTGCTTTGTTGACTGTGCCAGGCCGCTGTGGCACTACAATTTCCCTCATGGGATTAATAAAGTGTTTATCAATCTTAAAACAGAAGTGAATATATAAAAGGCATTAGATTTAGATATGGATAGGTGTTGCACTACACAATTATTTTGTATATATTTTATGATGATATATGTTCTTAAAATATTAACCATAATGATACTACAAATATTTGTAATGGTCTTTGGAACACATATAACATTATACAGCATAAGAAATAGGTTTATTCCATGCTGAAAAAAAGAAGAAAGAGAACACAACGTTTCAGCCGTGGAGCCTTCTTCAGGTGTGAAGAGCCTTCTTCAGGTGTGAACTACTACAGTATATATATATTGTAGTAATTCAGGTGGGTAGCTGCGTCAGCATGCGTATGAACAAGTAATAGGTTTATTCCATGCTGAAAAAAAGAAGAAAGAAAACACAACGTTTTAGCTGTGGGGCCTTCTTCAGGTGTGTATACTGTATATACTGTATCTCTAATTCTCTCTGTTCATTTGCAGGTTTTGACTTCACACCTTTCTTGGCCTCTATCGACTTCACACCACCTGAGTGTCGATTCAGCTTCTCAACTGCTCCTGCCTCCTCTCCACTCCCAGCTTTTGTTCTCCCATGCTTTATCAACTGCCGATTTCACTCTCTCTCACACCTGAACAAGGTTCCAGAGCTGAAATGTTGTGTTTCATTTTTTATCTTTTCAGCATGGAATAAACCTTAAACCTTTGCATCCTACGCATGCTGACGCAACTACATACTTGAACTTACTATAATATACTGCTTTTGTATAGCTGGTAGTGGTAGCAGAACATAAAAAATAAGGTACAGAACAGTATTCCATCTTCTTCATAAACATTTTCTGCATTGAACTCAATCACTTTCTGTGTTCCTTTTTGGATAGTTTTAAGGTGCTCATTTTAACTACATTTCCCATGAACACTTGCAAGTTTCAAATTACAAACTATAAACAACATAATAACTCATATTTACATTTACTGTATCTCCTGCAAAAAACGTCCAGCTATCTATGTTGTGGAAACCGGAAGAAGACTTGGAGACCGCTTCAGAGAACATGTTCGGGCTATGAAGATTAACGATTTCTCCAAGCCCATAGTTTTTCATTTTATCTCAGATGGCCATGATCACACTGATCTCTTGGTCTCTGTTCTCAAAGAAGGGTTTCTCAACTCCCATAGCAGACAACCAACAGAAACTAAACTTATCCTGAAACTAGGTTCACACCACCCCCCTTCTCTCAATGACCGACTTGTTTTCATGTAATCGTCTCTATTCTCATGCAGGTTTTGACTTCACACCTTTCTTCACCCTTCTGCACTCTGCACTTCCTGAGTGGCCTCTCTGCCTCTCTGGCCCTCCTGCCTCCTCCCCTCTCCCAGCTTTTGTTCTTCTGTGCTATTTAATCTTTGCTGTCTGCCCTGTCTTTCTAACACCTGAAGATGGCTTCACAGCTGAAATGTTGTGTTTTCTCTCTTCTCTTTTCAGCATGGAATAAAACTATTACTTGTTCCTTTAATAAGTAATATACCATGCAGTGAGTTACATAGGCATTTATAAACTAACTGACACTTACACTCTGCAAAGACAGTCATCATATTCATGGCCACTGATTAAAAATATTTATTACAAAGAGTTATTTGCATCTCCAGGAATTCACAAAAATACTTGTGATTATTCGTCATGATTCATCATATCATTTAATAAATTATGGCTCATGAAAAAATTTAAGATAGAATCCTTAAAATAACCAAAATCATAGCACTGTATTAGTTTAGGCAATTTTCCACTTAGCCATCCTTCTAAAATAAAAGCCACCAGAGAAGATGTGTCAATTATGAGTTATATTGTACTTTTACATTCACAGTGCTCATCCTACACTTACAATTAAATAGATACTCTTTCTTACTGTGAAGCTTTGAGTCATTTACCTATGGATTTTCATGCTTTCATGCTTTTCATCTTTGATGATAAATGCCTGTGCACATTTTAGTATCTGAGAGAGGCTTATTATTTCCCTGGACTTTTCTATTTCATGTATCTTAGACTCTGCCCAGCCCTTCACACTTGTGGGGTGCCAGACGATACTGCTTTATTTTCTCACCAAATGGCTGATCTAATTGTTTCGATCTACAATTCTAGCCCTTTGCTTCTCGTAGTCTAATCATTCTTGATTTAAACTAAAATGTCACCTGTCACCTTTATATGAGATAAAGAACTAGATAGGCGAGCTAGTAGTTCTGTTTGAATGCTTTCAACCACTTCAAACATACAGTACATACTGTACTGTAGTAATCAAACAGGACATGACAAAATTATACCTAAATTCATCAACTCTATTACACACATCAATATTATTGATTAATACCCTTTCTAATTATTATGCAAACAGTATTCTTGTCATTTCAAACTTTCATTGACAGAACTACATCCTATTAACAAAAAATAAATACATTTTTAGTTTAAATTGTTTGAATATCATTCTGTACAATTCTTGGATTAAAGTGTTGTAGTTTTTTATGAACGTTTGGCATTGTTGTGGGTAATATTATCTTTAGTTATATTAGTCAGGAGCCATACAATGAAGACATTCAATATTATTACATAAAATGAATTGCTGTTAAGTATTTAATTTAAACTAAGTTTCTTTTGAATAAAATATTCTCAAAATCTACACACCAGTAGATTATTTGCATTCTGGGAAAATTGGCCCTGATCTGAATATGTGCATGTCTGTGTGTGCCCTGCGATGGGCTGGCATCCAAATGGATGGATGGGTGTTCTTAAAGTAAAATAGGTAAAGTAGGTATTCATATTCTCAGAAAAATCACATTGTGTCTTAGTATGATTATTACTTGGTGATCTCTATTTTTATTTAAAAAATGAACAGTTGTTAATCCTTTCTATCTCACATTTCCCTGCTGTGCTACTGCATTATTCTTCTCAGTTCAAAGTATATCTTCTGAACAGCAACTAAAGCCGTGGGTTCTGCAAGAGTAACAACTTTAAATTAGACCATTCCTTTTCTTTTTTTTTTAAAAAAAGTATATTTAGTTTGTTTGGTTTTGGTTTCTTTTTCCAATTATTTCTCTGCAGTTTGAAATGCCATCATTTTTTAGATCAGAGCAGGGCTGAAGTTGAAAGAATGTCCTCTGATCTCAACATCAAGTCAGTCCTACCCCAGAGGACTTTAATCAGATGTACTGTATGCTGCCATGATACTGAACCCCGGTTGATGAAGAGCTCCATTTCTCAAAACCGGGCTTGAAATTTGGAGTTGCTTTAGCATACTATGGGTAACAAATGTCATGAAACTTTCTTGAAAAGTTAACAAAAATTAAACACATCTTCCTGCCCCTTCTTCATTTATGTACTGGATACATCTAACAGAAAAAAAGAACAAATGACCACATAGCCTGCAAGAAAATAAGCACATGTGTAAAAGTGAAGTGGGCCAAGGTTACTCTTGGTTCTTAAAGTTTACATTTGTTCTTGTAGCTTGGCATCTTTCATCTTCATATGGCTATAATCTTCTTGTAACTATTCTATTTTTCACTCTAGCAATGTATTTTTTTTTGTTTTACACATTACATTTTGATATTTTTATTGTATTAACTGTTAAAAAACAATATTTGTAAGGTATTATTTTTACTGTTTCCTCCTTGCATGGCTATTACATACATATAGAGTGTATACATTATAAATATTGTATAAAATACAATATTTGTTGTTATACTTATGTTTGTAACAATAGGGTGTGATGGCTCAATAGCAACATAAATATGCTGCGTGAATGATATTTTTAATATAATTATAATATAATATATTTTTTTAAATGCTTGATACTGTTGAACACATCACTTATAAAATAATCTTATATAATAAAACCAACAATTTTTATGTAAAGGAAAAAGTGGCATGCTTTCAAGTACAGTATGTAATGTACACATAGAAACTGTACACAGAGGATCCAAAACAAATCTTTATAATTTCAGGAAAACATACTATTAAGGAATAATTCAGAGCTTAAAAACAGTAAAATCACAAAATATATAGAAAGAATCAATGGACAATGGATGGAAACTAAATACATTCTGCTTAAAGTACATGCTATATTGAATCCACACTTACTGTAAGTGAATATAAGCAATAGCTCAAATGGTTTAATAATTTTTAAGTTTGATAAAAAAATAGTTGCATTGATATATTCATTTGCACAGTAATGAAATTCAGATAATTTGAAAAATAATTACATTTAATTAATTTGGGCCAGAAATGTTACAGTAGATATGATTCTTCAGACAGTGCATGTCCTGCTTGGCTCTCACATATCCTATTTAAGTGTTCTTTAAGTATGTTTTGGGAGATCTAGAAGACCATTCCCAAAGGGGGTACAGACCCCCTTTCCACCCTTGGAGCACAACAACTAATATGTGTTGGGGGTCAACTTTGTGGTTTTGTGCAAGCTGTCTACCAAGGTAAGCATACACATCACAGCTTGGTGTCTAGTGCGTTAATCTATTTTACAATTAGATTATTTTTTTTTTTAGAAGTAGTAGCAGTAGTGACATAAGAATATTAAAAAATGAAAGGGTGTAATTTACTTTTATTTTTGTCATTAATTTGCTCTTAATTAGTCAGGAGATCTTATGCAGCCATTTATTGAAGGGAGTTAGGGTATGAGCTTCAACAAGGTGCATGGATAGCTTGTTCTAGTTTACCACTTCCAATTGTCCTTCTTCTGAAAAGAAGTGCTTTCTGCTCTGAATTTGAAAGAACTGATGGTCCTTTGTATAAACAAGATATGGGACCTATTTATTATAGATAATACAAAATATTAAATTGTGCTCTCCTCTTTAGTAATTCATGATTGACTTGATATCCCGTTACAGAAAAGATTTCTATAATACTATTCTGTTAAAAAATGTAGGTTAAAAATGTACAGAAGAGAATCTCTTTTGATGAATATACAGTATGTCATGCAGAAATTCCCTATGATGGTGAGAGTGAGTTTCTTTGAATGAAAGGCCTTCAGTGCTTATGGGAGGAATTTTGTGCAGATAGGTGCTCATTTTGACACATAAATAAACAATAACTTAACCATATATGAATCTCAGAAGCTGTACTTTAACTAGAAGTATAGTATTTTGTTGTTGACAAATGTGCTAAATACTTAGTCATTCATATAGATCTTCTTTTCAAAAGGCATTGTAATGTACAGTATAATAAAACACAAAAGAAGGTGACTACAAAAAATATGCATATCTAAAATAATCAGTATAATATAATTTATATTTATGTCCACACTTAAGATTAATAATTGTGTATATAAACACACTGAAGTGTGGGAATGGAAGTGCTCTTATTAAATAGAATGGCATAGTTTTGCTATCCTTTTATACAAAATAAACTTTATCTCACAATATACTTCTCACAATAAGTACACACTCTAACAAAATATACAATCTCTACTACCTATTGTGACAGTGTGGGTAGAGTTAGGAGGCTGCCTGAGCACCGGGAGAGTGCATGTTGTCTTCCCTGTGGTGTGCAGATGTGTAATCGTCTGCAGAGATTTCGGTTCTCTGGTACAGAAGAGAAATCTTTCTCTAAGGGGAGGAATTAATTTACAGTATGTCGCCGGTGAGGGGAAACACGATCGATTCTACCGTGAACGCCGTCTGCAGGCACGTGGGGATCTTAAATCACAGCGCTGATTGGCATTAGGTGTGGAAGCTGCACATTCCCATGCGCTGCTGAGTATGAAGTGCAGTGGGAGGTGTGTTCCACTGTCACACTATCTAAAAGTTATTAAAAAGACGATTGTCCTTTTCCAATCCATGCAAGTCGTTGTTGGGGCTGCATTTCCACAATAAAAGTGTCCCTCCAAGCCCTACCACTTGTTCATGCCTTTTTCCTGTTGTAGCTCTGAAACTGTGGTCATCCAGTCCTGTGCAGGAGCTCAAAAGAACAGGTTTTCCTTCCTTAGTTCCTGTACAGACTACTCTGATGAAAGGACAGTTCCAGAACACATGTTCCTGTGTCTCCTCAATAAATCATGTGTCCTGGGGGCATTGCAGGTTCCTGGTGAGCGAAGTGTCTGTAGAGGGCCTGTCTGGTATACAGCCTCTGGTGCACAGCCATTCGGTTGAGTTCCTTTGACTTCATCCTTTTCCAGACTCATCTCCCAGACTCACCACAGCTTCTTCAGCAACCAGTTGCCCTCTCACTATCCTTAAAGGTACTGCTCTCTCCAGCAAACAGGAAGAGAGCCATTCAGGTGGGGTCACAGACCCAGACAGGGAAACATGTGACAGCCCCACACGTATACTTGCATACCATGTACACAAACCCCTACCCTTTTCTCTGAGTCCCAGGAGTTAGTACTATCCCTGATAGTTCCTAAATATCCCAGAAAAGCTCCCATCTATCCCAGCATGATTTCCTGGGGCTGACATCACCAACACCACTGCTTGTCTTCTTGGTGCCCTATCACTGCCTGATGAGGATTTTACATTATTTAATATTTAGACATTTTATTGCCATTAATCATGTGGTATTATATGAAAGTTAAGTAGCCTGTTAGTCAAATATGGCTTTTAAAGTGATAGCACTGTTTAATAAAATGCATGACAGAAAAAAAGAATCACTAACTGTATGACAATTAATGAAATTATTTGTTCTTTCAGATTTGACCTTTTTGGAACTGGGAGTATGGAACAAACTATATAGCCATGTTGATGCCCTGCCTTTTTTGAAGAAATGGCTGGATCACATCCTTGGTTTTATCAGCTACTAACTAGGAAATATGCTGGATATATGTGGATCGAAACAAGTAAAGGTTTTTTCCGTGCTGAAAAGAGAAGAAAAGAAATACAACATTTTGGCTGTGGAGCCTTCTTCGGATGACTACTTGAACTACTATATGCCGATAGGCCTCCTTTTGTTTGTAAATGTTGGGATGATAACAGTGCAGTGTTGCTTTTGGGTTATTATTTTAATCATATAATCAAGAGCAAAGCTATAGCTTTTGTATAGTGATTCAATATCCAGGAATTTTTGTACTTTGCTTCCAGCTCTATTGTCCTTCTTAATATTTGTAAAGTAGGTCAACAATATGGGCATGTGTGAAATCTCATGGACATATCCTTAAGAGAGAATGACCAAAAATGAGTAATATTTTACATTTGAAAATGTACAGTTCTTGATGGATGAATGAGTCTTGTTTTGTTCTAGCTAAGCCCTTGATCACCAGTGCTAACTGAAACATGGAATTGGTCTTTTTGCTTGTTTAGTCTTTTTTTCCACACACCTCAGTTTGAAATATACCTTAGCTAAGTGTTTTTGCCTTCTGTTTAAGTCAAATTAGTTACATTTCAGCAAAGACTCATAAAACAGGGAAGTTATGAAACTCATGAATTGATACATGCTTGTTGCCAATTACAACCCTCAAAAACTTGTTAAGAACTGAAAACATATACTGTGGCGATGCACTGCAGTGTGTAGTAACACAACATTTAAAATAGGTGGGTCCAGGAAAACAGGTGGGACCAGAGGTGTCATACACAGCTGTAAGGAAAAAAAAACACCACCCCAACCTAGACTTCAAAACAAAAGTAAGCTCCTTTTTGAGATCCTGAGTGAACTCAGGTCCATATCACACAAAGTCCATATCTTTCATAGCCTGGCAGTTAATAAGCTTACTAGCTTCAAAACAAACAACTCCAAACACTCAATCTCATCTGAGACTCTTCAAAGCTTTCAAAGTTTCTAAATTCACCAATTTAGCTTCACAAAACTCTCAAATTCCTTAGGTACATAGTCAGTCCATCTTCCTTCAGTGAATGCAGCACTTAAGGCCTCTAGAAGGCAGACAGCACCCCAATTCCTGAGTGGTGTCTGTCTTCATTTACACGTTTTTAAGCTGTCTCCTGACCATCTGTTTTCCTGCCACGAGTCAGGTGACTGAAAGCTCATTGATTTCCTGTACTAAAATATTGAAATCAATTGCCCTTTAATCGCAAACTTGTCCGGAGCAAGAATCAGAAGACACAGTGGTCTCCAGGTTCAGGACTGAGATACATTAGGACCTAAGACACATGTTAAACCCTAATGGATAAGGTAATGTAGGGCTGAGTGATTGGGATTGAATAAATACTGGGATGCTGCTTGCATCTGGATGGCTAGATTTAGTCTTTCAATGTCTCGCGGTGCTTCTAGGACTTCTAGGACTTGGTGAGAACCTGCAGGACTGCAGTGAGTTCAGTGATATACTGTATGCTCCAATCCTACAGTTAAGCTAAAGATCTCAAAGAATATCTGTGAAGTATAGCCGTAATAATAGTTGAAGGATCTGGAATAAAATAAATGCTAAGTTATCATGAAAGAAAAACACAGAAATAAAGCAAAAACAACTTTCCTAACGCCTTTTGACCACGACTTTGCCTCTTGTTTCGGATTGTACGCTTTCTACGCTCTTCCTGGTTGCTGTACACCCTTCTCCTTTAGACTATGAACTCGCTCATTGTTTTGGATTCTTCGCCTGCCTCATCTAATACCCATGCATGCGTCTGCACAGGATCCTTGTATCTCCCCACCAGGGATTTCTAACACACAAGGGAGCATAGAACCTGTCCTTGCAAGCAACAGATGCAAGGCAGAATATACACTCGGCAGGAAACCAGTCCTTCACACAGACACAGACACAAACACACACACTCAGACCAGAGTATACATTTGTATCACAGAATTACCCATTGACTTCTTCCTTTGTAGGCATTGCACCATCCAAACTTGTGTAATAGCTATTATTTCAATTCAGTTAGAACAGTGGTTCTCAAACTTTTTGGACCAAGTACCACCCCTAATCCAACCAAAGCATCCAAGTACCACCTACAAGTCATCATCTCATAGGAACCCCAGAAATTCTCAATGACCAACATGAGCACGCGTGCACACACACTTACACATACATATAATAAATATTATAATAATAAACTGTATTTCATATAGAGCCTTTAAAGGTGGCTTCTCAAAGTGTTTTACAGAAAAAAACAGTAACAACAACTAATAAAAAAGCACCATTTCATTCAGTGAGAGGGGTGTGCCTGTTTAGTCGAGCAAAGCAGATGTGAATTAATTTTTCGAGCCTTGATACAATTCACAACAGAGTCTAACAGATTTTAAATCGTCAGGCATTTTCTTGATGGCAAAGGTCTCGTGGTGGATGCTGCAATGCGTCCTGGAGCAACCTCTCTAATTCGTGCAACTACACCGTTATGTCGGCTTGTCATTGCTCTAGCACCGTCTGTACAAACTCCGACACATTTTATCCAGTCGATGCCATTCTCTTCAATAAATTCATTCAGAAGCTGAAATATGTGCTTTCCTGTTGTTCCTGTTGGTAGCGGTTTACAGAACAGAAAGTTCTCATGGGATGTATCCTCAAACTCGTATCTAACGTAAAATTGGCCAAATCGACAACAGACTCATCTAATTGCAATGAAAAACATCTGCTCATCTTAACGCGCTCTATCAGTGTACTTTTGATATAATCCTTCATTTCAATAATTCTATGAATGACTGTGTCTTTCGGGGGGCAGCAGGTCGAGCTGTTTAGCAGCTTTTTCTCCACACATAATTCGTGTCAGGTCTTTTGCCAATGGTAAATAAGGTTCTTCAAAAATAGTGTGGCTTACCTGCTTTAGCAATCCACAAGCTTGCATTTTTCTACGTTTCCGTTTTTATTTCTGTATTTATTTAAAGTTTTTATTTCATGCGCATGGGAACAAAACACAGAGATGCTCGGTGTATTTTTCTCAAATTAACTTAGAACAGTTCTTAAATATTTTTCTGTTATCTATCACGCTTTCCTGTGCTCACAAGATTACCAGCGTTCGTAGCACGTATTTCTATGCATTCCTGTTTACAACATTGGCATTGTTCCAAAATCACACACATTCTCCTTCCTCCCTATTTGCAGGAGATACAGTAGCTTTTTTTAAATACAATTGGTCACTTGTGTCCATAGCACGCATTCCTATAGAGTGGTATAGAATTACAAAGTATCTCTTGTGTCCACTGAAGTATTAGCTCACACTGTATCGTAGTACGTAGGCTGCGTATTCAACACGTATTAAAATACAAAATATGAAAACCCATCCCGATTTTTCAGCGCACACGACACAGTTCCAGGGTCATTTGGTGTACCACCTGGTGGCACTCCGCGTACCACTGCCGGTACGTGTACCACAGTTTGAGAACCACTGAGTTAGAATATTGACAGATTTTCTGAAAAAATAATTTTTAATGTACTGAAATATTTGCAATTACTTTAAAATTAAATATTTAATAACACGCATTCACGTTCTACAGTAAGAGACTTGATAAAATAAAGAAAAAACGTTTCAAGGAAAAATATGTTTACTGAAAATACTAAAGATAAAAACAGGCAAAATGTCTGGCAAGTAATAACATACACTGGAAATGTACTACATTATTTAAAAAAAAAACTAGTCAAATAACAAATTAATGAGTTTCAGGACTAATGGATAATTATCCCTTTATTTGGTTATTTTATTAGATTTCCTAGAAATTAATGTGCACATATACTTTTACATAGACTTGAAATAGCTATATACTGCATATGCTTTTAAGATTATTCTGCTGATAGGCAATGACTCATAGTTTGTTAACAAGAAAGTTGAAAAGACAGTTGCTCAGATTAGTAAGACCAATTACACTTTTCTGCCCTAAGTTAAACTTGCTGTCTGAGGATGTTACATTCCACACATTCCTGCTATTTCTACACTCTTGTGAGTCATAAACCTTCTCATTTTAAGGTATTACATTGATTAGAAAGCCTACTTTCTGTATAATGTGATAGTCACATTTTCTGAGTTATATATTGAAAATGGCAAGGAAAGCAGAGAATTCGAGAGCTGTATGTTTGTCAGCAAAGTTGACAGTTGTTGTCCATGGATGGATGTACAGTTTGACTTAAAAAATTGACTTCAATAAAACACTTTGCAGTAATTACTGTACTGTGTTGCTGCTGGAAATGGTAGAAAATCCATGTTTTCATTAAATAAACCCAAGAATGTGTAGATAAACAAAGGCAAGTGCCACGGGAGCCAGTTCTGATAAAACAATTAATTGTTCCATATCTCCCGATCACCTGTTTCTTAAAAGAAGCTAGGGTTCTGTTAAAGACCCTATGCGGGACAGTGTAATCCAGAAAAGACTAGAGAAGGACATCAGGGGCAGATAATGCAGGGTTAGGACAGGTTGACAGACACGGGGCGGTGACTGTAGTGATCTGGGAAATGCGGAAGCAACCAAGTCCAGTTTAGTCCAAAATGGGAAGTAATGGCGCAGTCCGTGATCCAAAGACCTGGAGATCCATCCAAGACAAAGACACTTTTAATCCCTGGCAAGGGACACTGAGACTGGGAACACAAAGAACTAAAAGCATAAGGGGACCAGGCGCTCCGAACCCTGGACCCAGATGGTCAAAATGCCGGGGAATAAGGCCTGCCTCAGGCTGACTGTGAGCCCGGGAAATAGGCAAGCCTTGTGGCATCCATCTTCCAATAATGAGCCAGGATCTGCAGAGACGCTAGGCCTTTAACCAAAATACAAACAAGACACACCAGGAAATAATAAAAACGAATCATAACAGAAAAGGGTAGGAGCTCCCTCTAGAGGAGGGATGTGGAACATAACAGCAAGCAGGCTAGAGCTGCGTGAGAAGACAGCACATGGTTTGCAGCAAGGAGGCTGGCAAAGCACAGCACAAGCAACTGCGATACAGGCAAACACAATCCAGAGCCATGATCAGGAAAAGCAAAGTTCAAAACCAAGAGACAGAGCACCAGAGGAGAATCCAGAGAATGAAGTCAAGGAGAGGCAGGGTCAAGAAATCAACAGAGAGAATTCAGGGGCTCAGGGTAAAGCTTGAAATATAGCAAACATTGAAGCAACTCAGTGAGTTTCCAAGTACTGCTAGATCACATCTTATATAGTCTTGAACCATCTGAGGCGGGCACGGTGGATATTTGCCTACAGGAGGTTCAAGACTCCTGCTGAATTATTTAACGCAGTAACAGGCACTAAATAACTGGCGGCCGGCTTCCATTTAAATATTAGCTTGCCCTTCCACTCATCTGCAACAACAAGAATAACACTTCTTACATTATGCTAAAAAGTTAAATAAATGCAGACAGAAATCTCAATCAGTGAAGTTGGTTAAGAAGTAATTTACTATTGCTGTCATCAAAGCCTAGTATTTGGTCTTTAAAAACACTGGAATTTTTCCATCTAAGATATTTAATAATTATGAATTAAAGTAATAGTCACAGTTTAAATTTTATCAACACCAGCTTTGGAATCTGGCCCTCTGAACGTTTCTTAAGGTACAGTGGATTAATGCATACAAATGTGTTGTCATTTCTATACACCATATGGAACCCTTTATCCCTTCCTAATTGGACCGCACTCTAGACTTAAACAGACCACCACATGACATCTATTTTTCATTTTAAGATTGAGTGAGGAAATGTTGTTATGCTGGAAAAGGCAAAATAATAGATACCCACTCTGTTAAAAGAAACAAAAATCCTATTATTACACAATTTTGTAATAACAAAGACAGAATCACAATCAAAAAACATATCTCTCCACTAAAACGTGGTTGCAGTTTTCCTTGCCTTGTGGAAAATACTGTATGAGAAGAAAACAATGACAATCTAATCTGTATTCCAGTACAGTCTCAGTCTGTGCTGTCCTTCAACTTCTCGATGACATTGCAATGTGCACTCAGGAAGGTTCATGACTGTGTAAAACACTTCTATTTTATTTGTTCCTCTGTTAACCTGCTGTAACTGAAAGCAGCTGCAATCCAAATAAACTGAAAACTGTAGATTTTTTGTGTGGCCTGAACTATAGTTCTTTCATGTTGTAACTGTCTTATCATAGACATTAATTGATGTAGCAATTTAAGTATGCTTATCTTGCTTATACCACTGTATTAATTAGACACTTTCAGGTGGCAACTCTCACGTTTTTCTCAACATTCATATTTTTTGGTTAATCTATGCAGCATGTTTTTTGATTGTTTCTGTATTTTATTTCTTGACAGTTGTATTATGTTTTAATTTTGAGTTTCTTTTCTTATTACACCAATATGGTTTTAGATGCTAATATCTAGTGTCATGCTATTCAAAACATATGAAATAAGTTCTCAAAGAGTGTATGGTTAAGTGGGTTTGGTAAATAACATGTCAGATATGGATAGAACTGTTTACCAGAGTGTAGCAACAAGATTACATTACCATTCATGCTTGAAGCATCATGGCATTTCCACTGGAAATTAAATGGACCATGCTCCTACACACTCAGTTTGGCTTGCCTTTGGCATTATAATGTCAGAGTATCCCATCTTGTGGGTAGATTTAATCATATTGAATTAAATTTTGAACTTTGCATACAATAGTGCTTTCAGCAGAGAACAATTTTACATCTATGTTAGAACTGTGGAATTTGGAATTAATGAACAAGACAAATTAAACAATATGATCAATGAAGCAAAGAAAGGTTAACTAAAAGAGTGAAATGAACCTAGATTTTTCTTATAGTTGAATGAATGCTGGTATGGTTGAATTATGAAAGCTTTCTTTATTCCTTAAGCTCTTATTTGGATATGTCTTATTTTATAGTCTTCTCAGTCACTTCAATATCTGGTAAGGCAATTCATTTACCTATAAATCAACCATTTGTATTATATATGTTTTATTTTTACTTTTTGTCAACAATATTTGTTTTAATTCCATGTAATTTGCCAAGTTAATTTAATGTCCTCACCTGATGCTGTTTTAATTGAATCTTTGCAGCATCAAACCTTTATTAGTCCCCTAGTCTTTGTGCTATTAATACACTTGACAATTTTATTGTATATATGGTAATAAGTTTGATTTCGCCTGAATCAAACAGACAAAGGAGCCAACACAGAATCCTGTCAGACTGCTTCTAATGTTACTCAGATGAGACAGTGCTGCTCTTAAAGTCTCTCAATCCATCCATTGTAAATTTTAATTCACAGATTAAATTAGATGATGAAGGAATCAAAAAATTGTTTTTTGTAAATGGTTCATTATGAACAACAAAAACTGTTGTATCCCATATAACACTAAATGCAATACTTAGAGCGCTAATTTGTGATGTGACGGAAGATTTTGTGTTTCACCA
This sequence comes from Lepisosteus oculatus, assembly GCF_040954835.1. Lineage (NCBI taxonomy): Eukaryota > Metazoa > Chordata > Actinopteri > Semionotiformes > Lepisosteidae > Lepisosteus > Lepisosteus oculatus. The sequence continues at coordinate 30,246,460 of NC_090696.1, forward strand.
ATGAATGACTACTGCCTGAAAAACTCACATTAAAAAACTTACATTGACAGTGATGTAATGTGATGTAACAGGAAATACTACAGACTGTTTGACATGTTTGACTGTTTATCATGGCATCAGAAGAGTGGGCAAAGCTGTTTTAATCATTGTACATGGAACTAAAATTACATTTAACAAAGTACCATGCCAGCTTTTAGGATACTAAGTAGGATTTCTGTAGGGTTTTGCATGCCCTACTTTATGTGTTATTTAGACTTGAAAGATAATTTCCAGAAGAAGGGAGTTATTTTTTTCTCTTTGTGTATTTAAATGAACATGAGAATATTAGAAAGCAAAGCATGGTGTTAATTATTCTGTTCTCTAATGTATAAACTTTTTTATAGTATACTGTAAATCGCTTTGTTTGGTTATATCCAGGGCAGTATTTTCACACATTGTGAGTTTTACCTGGCATGATTAATTCAATGGGCTTTTTTTTTTCTTACTTCTCTACTTGATGTACTGTGAAGTGTGACTTTTGGTGCAGAATTTCTGCCATGCATCACACAGATGGGGGATTGGATACTTTCTTGTCACCATTGTAAGTGGCATGAAACCTTTCCCCATGCTATTCACAGCCTGCAACTCCTGGTTTACCAACAGAGGTTGCAACTCTTAGTCTCCTAACTGAAACCCAGAGCCCCCTGAAATCCAGAAATTGACTCCCAGCCTTTGGTGTCACCTTGAGCTTCATTGGATCCTAGGGGAAGCTCTGTTCTTTCTCTAACCATAAGTCAGTTTATAACCATAACCTGTAATCCATAACCTTCTCATAAGCCACAAACCATAAATGTATTTCTGTTTCAAACCACTAGAACTGCTTTCTCTTTGTATACTGTATAACCCCCTCTGTAATTATAGTTAACTATGTTTCCCCTAGTTTTTTCACCAGGCTTTCACCTCCATGCAACCTTAAGACTTATGAATCTCAGAGTTACTGAACACCCAACCTGCAGACTTACAGTATATTCAAAGGATCTCTCACAGCTGCATCTATTACATTTCTATACTTCTTTGTGATGTACAGTATGATGAAGCAGATCTTCTCCTAGAGAAAGCAATAAGGGATTATTTGAGATGAAAAGATTCAAACAATAACTCTCTGACCAACTGATTCTACAAATTGAAAAAGACTGGCATTTGTTCTGAACTTAACACATGCTCATTTTTAGAAATATTTTAAGTTAAAGGGAAGCATGGTAGAGAAGATGTTAAAAAGAACTGCATTCGTTACACATTGTTTTGGTACCATTGGTGACAGCTAAGACATTTGATTATTCACCACAGTTTTTCAGTCTTTCTCTGTGGACTTCCTACATTTTGTCTGAACTTATTTTGTACTGGCCATGATTTACTTTTCATGATTCCTGTATGGAAAGTCCTTGAATTCTTCTTTCTTTTCTTGAAGCTGATATTCTTTTATACAATTTACTACCCAGTACAGTGAAAATTATGTTCAACACCAAATCAGCTAAATAGCTAATATGCTTATTGAGGACATTCCTTGTACTGTAAACATCTTGTCTGCAATGGCGAGAATTTACATAAAACAATGCTTGTCAGCACCTGGCTAGTTTTTCTTGTCCTTGTATACAGTACAGTAAGTGAATTACCAATGCATCCTTATACTCTTAAGAGAGAATATTCTGATCCCAGATTTTAATAAAAAGGTAGTGAGTTTCCAATAATGAGGGCTCCACACTTACTGAATTCATTGAACTTTAGTTAGTGAATACAAATTGGTTCACTGCCTGCACTATGATGTTATTTAAGCATGAAATGTAAAACTAATTCTGTAATATTGTACAAACAGGATATTTATATTAAATATTCTCACAATCACCATTTGAAAGACATTGATTTGACAGTTAAGATGTCCTCTTATTTCATCTGTTTTGAAACGGGTATTTTTTTTTAAATAGTGCTCTTCATCCTTCTTAATCTCTTCATAGACTGTGACATTTTGACCACTTTAATTGTTATAGTTCCGTTGTTCAAGTCATCAACAGTAATCCATAACCGTAATCCATAATCCATAACATAAGTGTCATAATTTAGAATTTTTGGTATCAATTACACTAATTACGTCTTATAAAGGCTTGTAAAGCAATGACTCTGTAAAGTCCCAAGAAATGTAATGCCAGGACTGGTGCAAAAATAGGACATGAATGAGTTTCAAATCATTTATGCTGGCAGAAACTTTGTGGGTACTTTTTTGCTATAGCACAAATCATTTGAAGTATCAGAGAATTAAAAAAAAGCACAGTATCAGATTGCTTTTTCTTCTCTTGGTTCATGTATTTACTGATGTCTGATTTTACAAGCGATAACAATTGCATTTCATCACTAGCCTGCTGTATGTGCAGCATGAGGAAGTCTAACTGGCTGAGATGTTGAAAAAGAAACTGAACTTGCAGAAATTAAATGGTGAAACACCAAACTTTATTCAACATTGGTGTCAAGGTTGTGTGCATGGCAAACTAGTTCCACATAATAGGTGACAATAACAATTACATATTACATATTTTATTATTTTACCAGTATTATATTAATAGTGCTTTTTAAAGAAAATGTTTCTGTTCCCCAATTTTAACCTCTATTTGATTTTGGTTTAATAACTAAAATAAACTTATAGATAACCTAAACCATACCTAAATCAATTAAAATTATACAAGTGATAAACATTGGAGTTGTATACAGGCTTGAAACACATCATAGCCACAAGAAGGTGTAAACTTCAGCTAGCAGACAGAATAATGGATATACTGTAAGTTTTAATGGCTTTAAAATCCAAACAAATGTTAAAACAGTAATTACTTCCAAACTTCCAACTTCCAAAAACAGGTGTACAAAAATATGTTATATAATTATTGAGGAAAATTGGATTTCTTAGAGTATACATGTATATTAAATAAACAATGCTAGCAATAGTCTCCATATTTTAAAATTTATAAAAGTATATGCAAAACTTGCCATTGTGAAAACTCTTTCATCTCTCATTCTTCACAATAAATGGCTGTAGGCCAATGAATGGTAAGATAATTAAAAGTCTGCAGTACTGTATATTATGAAAATAATTTTAGTACAAAGCATCCTGGGAAATTGCCATTTTATATTGGAACCCCCCCCCCCAGCTGTCATGCTTTTCTTTTTTTCTTATTGTCTATAATTGCTGCTTGCAAGGCTATTGATTACAAAGTTATATCATTCACCACCCACTAAACTGCAGTAATGGAAAAGCTGGCACATGCCTTTGTGACTGGGTGTGGAGAGCTGCTTTCAAACAGACTAATAGTTTAATATACAAGAAAAATAGAAATGGCAAAAGATGTAGGGAGTAAATGACTTCATCTCACAGATGACAAAAGTAGATATGGGAAAATGTTCAGTCTCATTAAATGTCTATGAGAATTATAAAATGATTCCAGAATGTTTTTTTTTCTTTCAGTCATAATATATACACTTGCTCTGCATCATTGGGTTTACCAAACAACAGCAAAAGAAGAACTTTCCTAATACATTTTTTCCTTAAGCAATCATGTTTTATTTGTGTGCTTTCTCAACTGCTACAGTACATAGGGAATGTTATTCTATTCAGTACAGTACCCAAAAAGTGAAAGTCTTGTTTACTAAAAAATGGAAATGTAATAAGAAACAATTCTGTTAACTAATTTATGAAGAAAACAGTCACTGATCTATGTAATACTTTTTGAATTGCTGGCTACTGCATACACTCATGTTATAGCGTAAGTAATGGAATCTATGCCGTAGGTTTTCAAATGCTTTAAGAAGAAAAATCTAAAGAACTGAATTACATACTTACTTACTTCTTCATTTGAGAAATACTTTTTATCTTCAGTTAGGCTTGATTTAATTAAATATTATGCTTCTACCTCTCTGAAGTTCTCTGATGTAGAAGTCTAATATAAACAACATTAAATATATTGGTTTTACTTTACATTTATTTGTTACCATGGATTCATTTTTATTCAAAGCAAACTCAACAAACAATAACATAAGGAATGAAAAGATTTTATACTGTAGTCTTTGTTATGGTAGCAGTGCCCACTACATTTGAAAAGGACTGACTTAATTTTCAGATTTGATAAAGCAATTTGAGTTCATAAAGCACCTGCGACCACTTCATATGAGCCATTCACATATTACAACTATTTCAGTCATGGTGAGAGACTGCAGAATAATGTAAAAAAGGTATTTTAAAGCTTTACATCATTTTTAGCTTCACATCATTTGCAAAAGTTTGAACATACTAATTACAAAAATAATTTCAAGATAAAAGTTTTTCCTTTAAAGTACATGCAGAGGAAATAGAAAAGAGGCACCTTGCCAAAACCCACACAGCGGCTTTGTCATATACTGCATTGTATAGATACTAAAAACACTGCCCCATGTTGTAGTACAAGCTCCATCAATATTGAGTAATTTTAGCATAATGAGCTATAACAGGGACTAGGACAGTTTAAAGTAAATAGAATACTGGGGTCTGATGTTAATTTATCATTCATACTTCAGGAAATTAGTTGTTGTTCACAGACACCTAGGATATTTCAATTCTCACTTAGAATGGCGAAGCAGTACCAGTACTCAGTTTCTAGAATTAGACCAATCAATCTTAATTTTGCCACTTGCAAAGTTATCAAAATGATTGTTAAAACTAAAAGAAAATCTACTGTGATAGAGTTGGATCTAATGGGAGGATGACTGAGCACAGGCAGAGCGCTGCTTAATCCTTTATAGTGTGCCATGTGTAGTCGTCTGCAGAAGTTTCTGTTCTCTAGTATAGGAGAGAATACTTTCTTAGTTTGGACGAATTGTTTGTGTTGCCGGTGAGGGGAACACATTCGGTCCTAAACTGAAGGCTGGCTGCGGGCTCATGGGGATCTTAAAGTGCAGCCCTGATTAGTGTCAGGTGTGGAAGGTACGCAGTCCCATGCGCCGCGGAGTGGGGAGTGCAGTGGGAGGTGTGCTCCACTGTCACACTACTAAAATATACAAATTTGAGAAACAATCAACATAGATTTAGAAATGGAAGAGCATTGTTTGCTATAACAATTAAATATTGGAACAGTGTACTGTGACAGTATGTTGATGACTGTGAGAAATCAAACATAATAATTTACAGTCTCACACACGGATTCTAAATATACAATATACAATTACAATTGATTAATTATCAATAAACACCACAAATGTACAACAAACAACAAAAGTAATAGAACACATCTGTGTAACAATCTGCTATGATACAAAAGTCTGATTGTTCACACACGGTTTACAATATCGAAAACCTCACAGTTAAAATTCATTGACTATATCGGGATAGTCTACATCACAATTAATATTCTCAGATACAAATACAGCAAATACACACTCACTAAAATGAACTATCAAATGTGTTTGGAATAATAGTTCTCCTCTCGAGAATTATACTATGAATAAATAAGTTTTATACTCAAAGATATGTTCTTGATTAGTTTAAACTTCCAGCTAAAAAGATGGAGCTGGCTGAGTTGTTCTGTGGTCTGACTTGGCAGGTGCCTGTTATGATCAGGGAGTGTCCTCGTGCAAAGAGAAGATAGAAAGCTTTGTCTAGCATTGCTGAGGACAGTTATGCAAAAAGTTATAACTTAACTCTTGTGTATAAAAACAGTCTATGCATGGTCATCTGCTTCTTGGAAGTGAGATGGTGAGAGACTAGGTTCATCGCAGCTATAACTTACTTAATATTTTTGGATATTCAGGATGTCGACAACAAGGAGTCAATCTAATTTAATTGATCAGGATAAAATAACAGTGGATTCACTTATATAAGATTTCTTGTGTTTCAGGAAGAATATCTTGGACAGAAGTCTGTACTTACTGTCTCACTCTCTCTGCATGTCATCTTGGAGAAATGTTTAAGACCTGACTTGGAAAAGTCAGAGTTGCCAGGTTAGTTGGAGAGACATACTGTAAGAAACCTGTACATTAACCAACAAAAATTGAATTGGTGCCAAATAAATTTAAAGTATAACATCACAGTTAATGATTGGTTTAAGATGATCAGGTATAATCCTAGTACCCAAGGTTAGAATGCTTTACGAGGTCTATGGAAATCTCTGAAAATCTTCCTTATCAAATGAGGGCTCAAGCTGCTTGGTGAACGCACAGAAAGATTAATAGGATCTTTACTAACACGTAATTCTAAGTGAAATAAATTGTCTTGTTGCTACACTGTTAAATATTGGCATGTAGAGTATTTTTAATAATATGGTTCAAGGCTATACAGTATTTTCAAACCTAAGGCTTAAATTAAATAAAATACCAATCAATCATTACACACAAATACTTGATGGGTTCCCATTGGGTGGCAGACACCTCTAGCAAGCAAATGCCAGTATGAAAATATTATGTGGGTAGATGGAAGATTAGCTTATATTTGTCCATGTTGAAAGTGAGAAGCCTATTCTCCTTTTTTTTAACAGGCAATGTTACCCCCGTGGTACTTTCAATTGAAAATGAACATAGTTCAGTAAATATTAAAACAAAACCAATCCCAAGGTTAAGTTAGAAAGAAATTGTGTTACGATTATACTAATTCTGTGTATGTCATGTAAAATGCTATATACATATTATATTTGTAGGCAGAGACAGAGGAGAGGCATAATTTATAACAGTTGCTTTTTTGTCTTAGCTCATCTGACTAAGGCAACAACAACAAGACCTTAGGGATAAGACTAATGGAACCATCTTTCATTTTAAAGAATGTGCCAGGAAGTTTCTGCAAGGTAAAGATGGGATGGAAGAAGGATTGCAAATGATGATGTACCTAATTGAATTTTATGAAATTATTAAGTGGAGTTTCTGCCTGGGTTGTATGTTAAAATCCTGCTTGCACAAATGTAAGTCAGTGGAATCTAAATTAGCACTTTTCAAATATGCAATAAAAAGCTTTTCTCTATAACAACTATAACTACTATAATTACATATTACTAGGATGTGTAGAAGATATGTCTTCAACATGTTGAACCAATTGTAAAGAAAGAATTACAGATAACAGTATTTATATATATATGCCAAGTTGCACTGCTCACTTAAAAAAAGAATAATGTTGAAAAGTACCATTCCATAGTAACCAAGGGAAATTTGTATGTTTTTTAACATGCTATTCTGAGACTTTGTGCAAGGCTATACTACTAATACAGAAATTCAATATCATCATAGTCAGGTTCTTGCTAAAATGTTAATTAAATCTTTTGACAGAGAGGTCCATCATTTTAATGTGAGCGGAATAGTGTGGTCAATGACCTGTGACCATATTAAACTGGAGCTGTGCAGATGAGATCATCAAACAAAGAAAAGCAATTACAATCCCAGTCACCGAGCCAAAAATCTACAAATTCTCTGTAAAAATCTTCTAAGAATGAAACTGAATAAGATAAGAATAGCTAAGTGCTAAATGTCCTGCTAATGGTATATTTTCAAATTTCTTGTCTACTGACTTCTGCCCTCTGGTGTGGTTTACATCATAAATGCAATGTGAAAGTAGCTTAAACAAAATCATATCCCAGTTTAATCTGAAGAGGTTTGGTATTTGTTTAGATAGCTATATCTACAGTGCAGTGATTTGTAACTAAAAAAGCAGAGTATTTACAGATTAATGTTATTAAACCAATCCTTCAGGGAAACAACAGCAAGGAAATCTAAGAACTATGGCTTAAAAACTTACAAAGTAACATTAATTAGACCAACGTATAGAACGTTCTGGATAGTCTGGATGGACTGGCCTACTTAATGTATTTTAAAGGTAAGATATAAATTCCCAGCAACAGCTTTAAGCAAAATAGTGCAGATTGGAACATGCATAGAAAATACAAATACTGTATACAAACATCTTTCTGTTGTTTGGTCAAATTCAAGTCATGTCAGAGTAAAGATATGATTCACATATAGGAATTTATTGAGGTAATGCACCTGTGTGAGAAGAACTACAATCCAACCTGTCAAACACCCCCTTTAATGATGTGCCAGGGAGATGCTGCAAGAGTGAAGATGTAGTGGAGGAAGGGGTGTGAAAGTCAAATGCGCAGGAGAGTTAGCTAGAAGCATGATATATGTAAGTAGGCATCAAAGGCTGAAACCACAGTTTGAACTTCTTTCAAACCTTTGTTTTAAACGTCACAATCAGTAAGATGCTCCAAGTACAGTTAACATACTGTAAGTGGTTTTTAATTTACAATCTTTCTCCACTGATTCGTATGTAGAATATACTTTTTATGGCAAGGGGAAAAGTTGTATACACAAATTTAATTTGTGTCCTTGAAAGTCACTGAACACCATTGTGAACTGGAGATATAGTAGCATTAAAACACCTTCTGGTCTAACTTGCTGTGGCCCTCACAAAGAAAATGCATACTGAAAATGATCTAGCTCTGGAAGGATTATGCCTATATAAAAGGCTTGACAATGCAAAAAATAACTTCCTAAAAATACTCTGTGATTTTTTTAAAATAAAAAATCAATATAATATAAATTACTGTATTTATATGGGGTACAGTAGCAAAATAATAATAATTGCTTACACTTATATAACTCTTTTCTGGACACTCCACTCAAAGCACTTTCACAGGTGATGGGGACTCCTCTACACCATCACCAATGTGCAGCATCCACCTGGATGATGCAATGGCAGCCATAGTGTACCAGAACACTCACCACACATCAGCTGGGGAGGAGAGCAGAGTAATGAAGCCAATTCATATAGCGGGATTATTAGGAGGCCATGATTGGTAAGGGCCAATAAAAAGTTTGGCCAGGGTAACACCCCTACTCTTTTCGAGAAACGCCCTGGGATTTTTAATGACCACAGAGAGTCAGGACCTACAGTAGGTTTTACGTCTCATCCAAAGGACAGGTTGTCCCCATCACTTTACTGGGGCATTAGGACCTACATGGACCGCAGGGTGAGCACCTCCTGTTGGCCCCACTAACACCTCTTCCAGCAGCAACCTTAGTTTTTCCCAAGAGGTCTCCCATCCAGCTATTGACCAGGCTCACACCTGCTTAGTTTCAGTAGGTTACTAGTTGTGAGTTGCAGGGTGATATGGCTGCTTAATAACTCATTATAAGTTTCCCAGCTGCTTTCATTCCCAAAATAAAGCACCTTCTTTTTTGGGGGTTGTGAGAATGCTACATTATGTTTGATTGATTAAAAAAACCCCATCAAGATAGCCATCAATTTTATTGTTCTAATTTCTAATTGTTACAGTAAAGTTAAACCCTTGCATCACTACAAATGGAATTGGTTTTAGGTTCTTATCTTTTAGATTTTTTATCACTATTTTGAGAGAAAAATATAATCTATGAGATTGAAGATGATACAGAGCCATGACGACTTAAATTTGACTAGTATTTTACACAGAGCACTGTATGTTTTCTTGAACAGTACTTAATTCCTTGTGTTTGTGTTCCTTCTCTTTCCCCTTGTCTATTTATGTCTGAGGTGTGCTGTCAGCATATGAGGTCTGGAACTGTGGGCATGTTGTGGTTAAACAGTACCAGAAGGGAAAAAAAGAGTATATGACTAGAGGGACCCTTGGTGGGCTGATGAGGCTTTGATGAATGCAGGTGTCTCCCATGTGTGGGAGGCTTTTTCTCCCCCAGAGTCACCTCTGCTGTAGCGAGATAAATAGGCCCAGACTTCCTGCTTTCAGGGGAGTTAAGCTTCTGCAGGGGCGAAGTGTTTCCAGATGATGTTTTTATCTGAGCAGTAATATCCATCATTCTCAGTCTTGCTGTAGAAGAAGCACAATTGTGCTAATTCTGTTATTGAGGGTTTTTGTTACAACTGTTATTCACTCCTTGTTTTGTATGCATTTTGTATTAATGCAGTGGCAATACAGTTGATATACTATTATTTAAACATTTGAAATGTACATTATTTTGCTCGTTGGAAAGTACAAAATAAAATAAAGGTTAAGTAATATATTGCTTTTTTCTATGGTATTAGGAGATTTTCCTATATTTTTACATATTCCATCATTTGCATTTCCATACCTCCAATTTCTATACGGTTTGAAATAAAAAAAGACCATTCTCCAATTTTCTATTTTATCTGTTTTTTACTCTTAAAAAATGTACTGTACACTTCTAATCCTCTACACTAAGTTAAGCATATAGAGATGGTGCTCATAAACCACAATAAAAAGAAAAACTAACCACTGCAAGAACAAATTCTTAAAGCAAAAACCTAAAACCCTAAAGTATTGTATACTCTCTAGTATATACAAACAAGGCACATAAACAATTGTTTGATTGATTCTCACTGTTCTTACCAATACTGTAATATTTGCAAAATTTCGGTACACTTACCTGAGCATATCTATTTTGTGTGACAGTGGACCACACCTCCCACTGCACTCCCACACCAGAAGCTAATCAGGGCTGCACTTTAATATCCCCACAGGCCCGCACACAGGGGTCAGCTTAGAACCGAATGTGTTTCCAAGCCGGATACACAAACAATTGTGCTGATCTAAAAGAGGATCTATTCTCCTCATTCAAAAAGGATTCTCTTCTATACCGGAGAACAGAAACCTCCACAGATGACTACACACCAGCACACCGCACAGAAATAAGAAGTGCTCTGCCGGTACTCAGGCAGCACCCCACAATTGCTATGCTTTCACTAATTCTTCATCACTTTGAAATACACTAAGCATATCTGCTTTATTTTTATTTGGTGATATTTCCAAATGTGTCCAATTGTGGTTGTTGCAAATGGCTTCAACTCCTGTTGCTACAGTATATGTTGTCTGTCATGATTTTGTACTGGATGTCCTCTGCACCTTTTCAACAATGGCCACCTCTTCTTCTATAAGTAAGTGTCATGCCACCCCCGCCACTTTCAGTTCTGAAATATAGGATAATGTAACCATAGCAATTTCACCACCAATATAACATTACAAGAACATTTTTTGGAAATACCTGGAATACTACACATACAATTGAAAAATCTAATTAATTTTCTGTGCAAAATATTCTAGGAATATTCTAGGAATTGAGTCTTCTGGTGACCTCTTCTTATTAATTTGGGCAATATATCCAGTTGGTCAAATTGTAAGACCTCTATTTGTGACATGGTAAGTTACTATTTTTGTCATTTCTTTTGAGATAACAGAATTTGTTGACCACATAATATAATCATGTTCATATCTGCCAACTCAAAGTTGTCACAAACTGCTGGTCTTTCCAGCATAATGTGAAGTGATGTAATGATCATTAGTTTTGCTTGTGTTCTCTCACAGACAAGGCCATTTCAATAATCAGTCATAATTGTTACCAAATGATAAAATTATTGAGCATTTTGCATGGATAGGAAATAGCATCTGAAATAGGTCCTTATGTGAGACAATAGTATTCACATACTGCAATACACAGTACTGGAAATTAATTGAGTAGAAGATTAAGAGTTTTTTTGTACATATATGTGAACATTATTTACTTGTCTTATGCTTAGACTTTCACTTCAATTGAATTTCATTCAATTCAGTTTGATTGAATGTGTTCAGAGTTTAGCACTTTGGCACAAAGAAAGTTTAGAAAAAATTATAACATTTTAGAAAACTGAAGCTATTGAAGCAATTTAATTATTGGTTCTTAAGCAACCTTCTATTATTATCAAATATATCAAGGGCTTCGTTATGAGTGCAACTACTTTGACTCTTACATTATCCTGTATGTGCAAAATTAAAGAACAAGAACTTAAATTAGCACTTCTAAAAGAATGCTCATCCTCTTTAACCTGGGCAGAAGCTTTTTGAGATACTGATGGAAGTCAAAAGTTTCAAAAAGTCTTCAGCTGATAGTAACTAGGGAGTAAGCAAGCTCTTCTTGTTGCTCCAAATTCTCAGACGGAGTTAATAGAGGCAATGCAGACTATAATAAGGTATGTGTTGTGCAAGTCCTCAGTACAGTGTCCTCTTCACTACTTCTAAACTTTCTATGCCCTCCTACAGATGCAGCCATTCAAAGTGTGGGGTACAGACACGTACCGGAGGTAATTGGCTACGGCGTCGTGCATCGTGACGCGCGATGACGCAAAATACCGCGGTGCGTGATTGGTTGACCGACAGGGGCACTCGTGGTCCGTTGGTCTGTCGTAGAAAGACTTACTGTAAACGTCTTTACTGTGCCCGTTGTAGATATTGAATTTTACCACTGAAGGGAAATCTTAGTAGCTGAGCATAAAAAGAATAGGAGCATACTGTAACGCGTGTGAAGGCCATAAACGATATTAATTTTGGAACGTAAACATACAGTATATAGCTGGTCTTGGTACTTTAAAGAAAAAAATACACACCAGTATTCCATTTCTCCCTAAACATTGTAAGCTTCGAAGTCTTTAACTAACGTCATACCGGAGTCAACAAGCATACTTTTAGAATTTGATTAAAAGGGAATATAATATGGAATCGCGTATCTCAAGAATTTAATAACGGTATGATTAGATCCGTGTACTGCGGCAGGGCTGTGTAGGGCTGTTTCGCCTGCCTGTTCATGTGAGCTGTCTTGTAGCCTACTGGTCTAGGTGTGTGACTACCAACTGGCGAGTTGTGTCTTCGAATCCAGCTGGTGCTGAAACTTTCATTTTTATGTATTTATTTTTTAATCGCGTAACATAAACATATTACCGTATGCAAACTGTACTGTATACAGTATGTATATGTATATTTAATGTCTTAACTGTGCCCATTTAAGTATTGAATATTCATATCTAATTTTTTAAAGGTATTTAGAAATGAGTTATTTCAAGATGAAAAAGAAAACATACACGAAACATGGTTTCATTATGACCAGAATCGGTCTTGAGATATTTTTAACTTGATTTACAGTATTTGAGAGGTATGTCTTAACACCGATACTACAGTGCCTAAGTACTGCTCACGTATATGTTTCTAGGTTTATATTATGCATTTCATACGGTCAAATTACTTTTGAGCAACTAATAAGAAGCGCGAAATGGTATGCGTTTTAGTTTCGTTTTGTGCTGGGACCCGTGGATTGATTAGAGATATCAAGTACATACAAGTCATTTTTTAAATGTTGTAGTTCGTCTTGAAAAAATGTTACGAGTACATCATCTATCAACAATTACACAGGTTCTGTTTCCATATTGCGGATTTTGGTTACGTAATATTATTTTCTAGATTTCACGTTGTGAATATGATGGGATGTCTGATGGGATGTTTCTAAAAATCCATCCTCTGTAAAACGTCTTCTCTAGTTGTCCTGCATATGTATTCGCTAATGAAGCTGTGTGTTCTGAGCCTGGATCTCTACATTTCTGTATGAACCAGCTTAGAGGGCTAAAGACAGCTTGTGTTTAAATTGAGTGTAAGGCAATTTATGCTTCTAAAGTCATGGTCAGCATTTATTTTTGTACTGTGCTGTAAACTTGTTCTGTGCCAAGTCACATTATTTTATAGCGTTTTTATAGCGTTATCAAATACGGTGTTACTGTAGTTTCCTGACTCCCATGTCACATGGTCTGTGATTGAAACCTGTAAAACCGGTTTAATTCGTCACAGCCAGCACTCTTCAGGTGTGAGGGTCTTCTGCTCAGAATGAAACGCTAAAATGTTTGTGTATATTCTAATGGTAGTGGGGGCAGGGTGTGTGGGAACAGGTTTGGTTGAAATTGCATTGGAGATCTATGTTCTTCACACCTGAAACATTTTCTCTAAAAGCATTTTCTCCGCAGTTTAACCGATCTTGTTACAGCATGTTACAGTTTACTATTATTAACCATATTAATTTTAAGTGCTTAATGTAAAATCTTGTAAAAATATATTTTCATTGTTCAAATATACATTAAGTCTGACTATCATATAATAAGTTAAATACAAAACTAAAGAAAAAATAGGGTTAAATATAATTCAAAATATTTTGCTAACAATGTTAACTGTTTATGAATAATAAAATGTATTAACTAAGGAGTAGGATGGCACAGTTGTTAGTATGTTTTTTGTTTTGTTTCTTTTTCATAAATACAACAGTAGTACCTGATGTCTCAGTGGCTTTCAAAATTAAATTATGCATGCAAACCTGTGAACTAGAAAGATAACTAAGATATCCATCCATTATATTCCATAATATCCATGAAATATATGGCGCTGAAATATGTGTGACGCAGTGGTGGCCTGACACGGTGAGGTGCCCTGGCAGCTGTATGATGCAGTGGTGGCCTGGCACGGTGAGGTGCGCTGGCAGCTGTGTGATGCAGTGGTGGTCGGGTATGTAGAGGTGCACTGGCAGCTGTGTGGTGTGGCGCAGTTGTGGCCTGGCACGGTGAAGTGCGTGGTCGGTACCCGACCACCACTGCATCACACAGCTGCCAGCGCACCTCACCGTGCCAGGCCACCACTGCATCATACAGCTGCCAGGGCACCTCACCGTGTCAGGCCACCACTGCGTCACACCACACAGCTGCCAGCGCACCTCACCGTACCAGGCCACCACTGCGTCACACCACACAGCTGCCAGCGCACTTCACCGTGCCAGGCCACTGCTGCGTCACATCACACAGCTGCCAGCGCACCTCACAGTGCCAGGCCACCACTGCGTCATACAGCTGCCAGGGCACCTCACCGTGCCAGGCCACAACTGCGCCACACCACACAGCTGCCAGTGCACCTCTACATACCCGACCACCACTGCATCACACAGCTGCCAGCGCACCTCACCGTGCCAGGCCACCACTGCGTCATACAGCTGCCAGGGTACCTCACCGTGTACTTGATATCTCTAATCAATCCACGGCCACATTGTTAAAAGCAGAGTCCCAGCACAAAACGAAACTAAAACGCATACCGTTTCGCGCTTCTTATTAGTTGCTCAAAAGTAATTTGACCGCATGAAATGCATAATATAAACCTAGAAACATATACGTGAGCAGTATTTACGCACTGTAGTATCGGTGTTAAGACATACCTCTCAAATACTGTAAATCAAGTTAAAAATATCTCAAGACCGATTCTGGTCATAATGAAACCATGTTTCGTGTGTGTTTTCTTTAAAGTACCGAGACTAGCCATATACTGTATGTTTATGTTCCAAAATTAATATTGTTTAGGGCCTTCACACGCGTTGCAGTATGCTCCTATTCTTTTTATGCTCAGCTACTAAGATTTCCCTTCAGTGGTAAAATTAGATATGAATATTCAATACTTAAACGGGCACAGTTAAGACATTAAATATACATATACATACTGTATACAGTACAGTTTTCATACGGTAATATGTTTATGTTCCTAAATCAATCTCTTTTATGAGCATGTGAAAGGCATGGTGAATCGATTCTCAAAAATTACTGTACTTTGCATGATTGGAAACAAATGCGTGATTGCGAAATGCTGTGGTGTTACTTTTACAAAGACGGTCAATTAAAAAAAGAATGTTGACCAGGGCAATACTTTGAGTTTACACTTACAGCTTGTCCAAGGTCATTCATTATTAATACTATTAGTAATATCTTCGTTAAAGACTTTGATGGCCACAGCTCAAACATGAGAGGTTGAGCTTTATTTGGTCCACCTTGCGGAAATTTCGGATACTATTATTTTGCTTGTCGTATTATAGGAGAATTTACGGTAACTCGCGGTATTTACCGGTAGCTTGCGGTAGACTGCGTACAGCGTACCGCAAAATAATGCGGTATCGCCCGCGCATTTTAAATGGCTGCATCTGTAACAATTAAAAAGGCAGAAAATGCAGACCATTGATCTCATCCATTCATTTCTTGAACAGAGCCAAGGTATCGGCTTCACCCACATGGCCGGGTAACTTGCCCTACTGTATATCCCTGCAGTTTGTAAAGAAGTGTGCCCTGTTTTTGGTTTTAAATGCACTTCCACATAGTTTCCACATGTGCTGTCTGGATTGTGTTTCACAGTTCATTCTGAAGAAATCCACTGTGTTAACTTTGCACTGCCTTTTAAAAATTTTGAACACAAATAACCTCTTTGTCATCCCTGCTCAAAGTTTCTGAATAAAGTGATACAAATGGATAACTTCAATTCGACAACATAGTTCTTACTCAAAAATTCATAAATTAAATGTTTTTCCTCAAATAGTAAACTTGAATCATGAGAATTTACTGTAAAATAGTGTAAGCAGCAGGGAAACCCACCCCTAGGAGTCGATTTATTTGGAGTTTTGGAGGAAAGAGAAGAAGGCTGTTAGCATTTGGATGCTAACCTACAAGTCAAAATGCATACATAAACTTCAGATTGATGTATCATTATCAAACAGGAAATATCAGAATCCAGCTGGCAGCAGATAATGTCCAACATCATCTTCACAACATTCATGTTATCACTGATGCCAATCTCAATATGCAGTCTTTTTTTTAGATGTTGAAATGGCCTTAGTCATGTTGAATGGAACAATCTCTGGCTATTGTTAGTACATATTGATTTTGGGATTATGAATTTATCATCTTCACTGATGGGATTATCAGTAAGCAAGTGTTCTCCACAGTTTTCTATCCCTAGAAGCACCTATCAGGGATGTCCTCTCTTCCATATAACCATTTCAGTAGAGTTTTTTGCATAAGGACTCCTCCAATCTGACACTTTTGACATACTGGATAGATGGATTGGTTTTTAAGAAATATATTATAATATAAAACATAGACACTACTGTTTTAATGGAGTGAAGAATAGTAAAAAAGACACAAATTACACCCACAAAATAATTAAAGCAGTGGTTCCCAACTCTGGTCCCAGGGGACCCAAAGTGACTACTGGCTTTAATTCAAACTAAACTTGTAATCAGTAGTGCTGATCCATAGCTTTAATAGATCACTTTGCTTGTTTAAACTAATTTATTTTACGGTTCAGCACAGAGGTATTGATTTCAGAGATGCTCACTTCAACTGTATTGTTCCAGCAGCTTTTGCATACAGAATTTTATGCGATCTTTCTGCATATCCTATATTTTTTTCTTTACAACTAATAGTTGAACATTTCATGGTGAAAAGATGGATGGAAATGTTTTAACACCCCCACAATTGTATTTTTGTTTCTACAGAGATTTAATTGGTAACATTTCAGCTAATGGACTTGAAATTGTCATGAACAGTTCTTTCCGGGCCCTATGCGGACGACACGATCCGGAAGGTGAAGAAACAATAGGGAAAAATATCATGCAGAAGTGGGTCAGGAGACGGGGGCGTGTCCGAAGAGTGCAGGTGTCCAGGGGGAGTGAATCCAGGGCGAACAATCCAAGGGTATATCCAGAGGGGGAATCCAAAATGGGAGGTTGAGTCCAAGACCAGGGGATCCATCCGAAGTTAAAACAAGAACCGGGTTGGGACCGGTGGGGCAGGGAA
Source organism: Lepisosteus oculatus (assembly GCF_040954835.1). Classification (NCBI taxonomy): domain Eukaryota; kingdom Metazoa; phylum Chordata; class Actinopteri; order Semionotiformes; family Lepisosteidae; genus Lepisosteus; species Lepisosteus oculatus. The sequence continues at coordinate 30,263,891 of NC_090696.1, forward strand.
TCAGGAACAGGAAACTAAAACCATGACGGAGCAAGACGCAGCAGGACCCCGGGCTCTCACAAAGCAGGTTTCAATGAGAAGCCTTGGGCAAACACTTGCGTCTGGCTTTAAAGGTGGAACTAGAGGGGCTGGAATTAGGAACTGGTGTGGGGAATGGGACAGAAAGAGGAAGAGCTGGAGCGCCCTTAAGAGGAGGAGTAACGATCGTGACAGAAATTGGTACATTGTTCATACTAATTACAATCCTATTCAACTTTTTAAGAACTGATACCTAATTTAAAAGCATGGCATAAAGAGAAAATATAAATCAATTAGACTGTGATTAAGAGCCCCAGACCTAGGGTTTGAAATTATATTATCATAATAATATAGAAAATTTATGCTGTAAGAGAAAATAATGACACTTTCCTTTTTTTGGTACAGGAATCATATCAATGTCAGAACATGTTTAGGCAAGCCTGGGGTGTCAAATAATTTGCCTTTTGGGATGTTGACATCTGAAAAGGCAGGAATATTTGAAAACTGCAACGATAATTAATTATATGGTAATGCATCTCAATGAATTAATTTTGTTACGGAGATTTAATAACCAGTCTGTGAAATTGGTACTGCAATTCCCATTTAACGAAATTAGGATTTATTGGACAAAATCTCCTAAAGGAGAATGTTGGCTGTAAAATAAAAAATACAGGGCTTTCCCAGCAATAACTATGAAATACACAAATAAAAAAATAATAATACATTTTATATATGTTTGAAATTCAGGAATATCAATTGTACCCCATAGGGGTATGTCAGTTGCTTATGATGGCTATTGCTTGTGTTTTGAATGCTTTAGCAAATTGTATACAGTATATGAATGTTACACAGTTATACATCTTTATGAAACAATCTCTTTATTTCATGTATATTATCATAAATAAATATTATTTCTCATGTAATAGTATGTTTTTAGTTTGTAAAAATGTCATTCATGCTTTAATTGATTTTTGGCAATAACTGACATCCCCCTATTAGTCCAAGTAACTGGAGACTCCTTTTCTACATCACCTGGTACTCATGAGGTATCCACAGGTACAGTGCACACATACGCAAACACTTCACTGTCCAGATGAGGGCAATAAAACTGGTTTGAAACACAAACAAACTTTACCTAGCTTGGAATTCTGGGGATAGCTTTGCTTGCTTTGTGGGTGCACACACAGAGCAAAGGTCATTCAAATGCGGTCAAAATTAACTCAAGCAATACACCTGGATCCTTTGTTTTTATAAGTGAAATGAAAATACAAATATAGCCACATACATTTAGTTAACTCATATGTTACTAATAAACACCTAATTTTTTTTCTCACCGGCAACATGGTTTCTCCCAAAAACCTATAAAGCCCAATCCATAACTTAACAACAGAGACTTTGCAATGCCTGTCCCAGCATGTGTACTTCACTGTGTGAGAAAATACCATTATTTGGAGGTAGTATTTTCATTAAAAAATGTATGTTATAAAAAGGATTAGTTACATTTTATTAATATCAATAATCTATTAATTGTTAACTGTATATTTATTGGGGAAAAGGTTATATCAAAATTCTGCTCATTATTTTGCATAATTCCTTTTTGCTTTATAGTGCAGCCTTCTTGGGGGAGTTTAAGCAAGAAAGGAATGGAAAGGGCAAAAATATAAGAGGAAGCTTGTGGTGGATTTGTGCTAGATAGGAGCTGCCTTTCATTCCATTCTGTCTCTTTGGTTGTTTAGTTAAAATGTTTTGTTTTATTCAATTGTAAGGAGCATATGTTGAATTATGCAGTTCAATGTGACAAATTATCTGCATTAAAGACAAACTGTGAGACACATAGAGTGTATATACAGTATATACATATCTTTGTTTTAGTTGTTTGGAGAACAGACAATGTTTACATAAATATTGCATGAAGGAAATGCAAGACAGAATATTTCTTTTGCATTCCATCTTTTTCTTTCCTTCTTTGTTGTTTGGGGCTCAGTCTATGACAAAGAATGGGTGAGAATGTGAGATGAGTAGAATATTTTTCTTTTTTCCTCCTGTCGTTTTGTGTTACTTGAAGGTACTTCAAGAGTTGACAAATCAATACATTAAACAATGCAAGAAGAAATACATACATACAAAATGCATAGAAAAAGCTTGTAATGATTATGACTTAAAACAGTTGTGTGAAAATTGGCTTTGTCTGCTATGATCCCTCTCAACCATCAGATGAGAACTTCCATTAAATATGTGTTGACTGCATAAGCAGTCAGACCTATGAAATCCATAAGAGGTGGCAGTACCTTTGTCAGCAATTACAGTCACAAGACTTTTGGGTAAATCTTACCTACTTTGCTCATTGAATTTGTGAATTTTTTGCCCATGAAGAGATGAAAGAGAGATTTGGTCAAGAATTCTCTGATTTATTGAGGATTGTTTATGGACAGCAGTACTCAATAGGATTTAAGTCATAACTTTGACTTGGCACTCAGGGATATTTACTTCCGTGTACAATATAAATAATACCATACTAGCTCTGTGGAATGACCACTATTTCCTACAGTATGTCATCAATTGAGCCCTGTAACTCAGATTTGCTGCTGGTCTCATGGTGGCATCCCTAATCAGTTTCCTTCTTTCCCTGCTGCTCCTTCTGGAGGGACAGCCTTATCCAAGCAATCTGGACGCCTTCTACTTCTCAGATGATTAATGATTCTAGTGATGATAAGAGTTTAAGGATATTTGAAATGTTTTATACCCTTCTCCTGAACTGTATAATGTTGTGCATTCATTCACTTTAATACCTGAGTTATTTTGAAAGCTCTTTGGTCATTATGGTTAATTATTTGCTTGAAATTCACTACCTGACTACTGGACTTGACTTAGTGATGTGTGCATTTATTGTGACATCATGTGAACCACTATTATTGCACTCAAACTAAGACTACTCAACTAATCATGTGGCTCATTAAGGTAATTTCTGTACCAACACACTGCTATTAGCCCTTTACAGCTCAAAACAGGTTACTAGGTGGCATTTGTGTTGCGTTAGATGTTACAGAAATGGTAGCTTCACTTAATCTGCCTTTTTCTTAGTCTAATAATAATATTTCTTGAAAATATAACATATTTCAGATATTATATAAATATAATATAAATATAAACATAATATTAAATATAAAATGCATAGCTAGCTACTGTTTTAAAATTTATTGTGGCTGTACAGTATGTATTTTTTATATAAAAAAGGTGAGTACATGCCATGAATAGAGCCTGGATCAGACCCCAGTTTTTGGGTTAATGGACATTCTCAGAAAACATTGAGTTACTATAAACTAATCAAAATAGCTGAAATTGTTAATACTGCAATTTGCAAATTGCAATTTGCCATTATATTGTTAAGGTACTGTATGCACCACTCACAACAATCTAATATAATTTTAATGACCCTTTGATGAAGGCAGTCTGCAAGAATGGCAGTAGTGTTTGCAATATACAGATGATGTACACTATGGACAACTGTGGATATTTATTCACAGACTTCTTTAACATGCGTGGAACATTGGGAAATGTAGCTTTTTTGTCCATGTTTTTGGCTCACATGATGAATTTAAAACTAGAAGCTATGCTTGGTGAGGGATACACTTCCTCTTCCATTTAAAATAGATCCCTTGAAATAAAAAAAAACTGAAAATTATTTTTGAAGTGTAAAATTAATAAATGCCACTCACAAATACCAAAGTATTGTAAATATTTGTAAATAATGTTTTTTGTCATTGTCCTCTCATGTCAGAGTTAGTAGTCAAAATATATAATAAGTCTTGGGTGGGACCTGCAGAGATGCATGATTGAAAGTATTCTACGTGAAACCAAATGTTATAATTTCCAAAAACCAGAGAACAAGCGTTGTCACTAGCTGCTACCAAAAACCAAATGATACCACAATTAAGTACCAGCTGCCCAGCTCACGGAAGTTTTTCATGCTGTTGTGCATCACCATTTATATTGGGGTGCATCAGATATTAATATCTTAACGTGCCCACCTAGAGATGTCAATCTTTTTGCATTTTGTTGAGTGTGATTAGTGAATTTTTTCACAACCTGCATTTTATAATTTAAACACTTACTGTGTTTATTTTTGAGAAACAATATTTCAAATGTCAATAAGTTTGTGAGGAAAACTGAATTTTCAAACTACTGATGTTTAAAATATCACTATTTGTGAATTGTTGAATACATTTTATTTAAATGGTAGCTATTACCTAACTGCATTTTTAGAAATCTTAGCTTTTTGTTTATGCGCAATTATACACTGGCTAGAAGACAGAGGACCTGCGGTGTACATTAGTTCATAATTAACAACAGTATCACTGTTCAACAAGTATTAACATGATACCAGAATCAGAATAAAAAAATCAGAAATCAGAATACCACAAACTCAGTATACTGTAGGTTACAATTATGGATCTTGTGTGAAAGACCCCTAATTTTAATCCTGGATAAATATCACACCCATTTGCTTGTACACGCAACTCACATCCTGCAGCCATTGACATCAATATACAGTACTTACATCATTGACAAATTTACTACCAATTTTCAACTAAGTTAACTTTAGGGTGATCTGTTAATTAGAAAGAGACAGGTTTCCTGTTGTTATAACGTTGCTAGTTGGAGCTGACAGCTGCCTCTTTCTGACAGGCTGGTAATCAAAGTGCTAGAGATCAGCAATGGTGGAGATACCCAAAGTGGTGGAGCTCAAAGGCTACCATTGATGGCAGAGGTAGATTGGAGATGAAAGGGATATTGTGGTTGAGAATAAGACTGGTCTGTAAGCCTTAAGGTGGATTCAAGCAGAGAGCTAATAACGAGACACAGGTCAGTACTGTTAAGTGCACTGACATTGGAACTTGGAATCATCTCAATGACAGAGCATCACACCAGTGGCATAACATAGTTTAAATAGTGTGGTTAATTGGTTCAAGGTGGTCTGAATATAGCCAGCAGCCATATCACCTTGCAACTCACAACTGGCAGCCCACTGAAGCTAAGCAGGTGTGAACCTGGTCAGTACCTGGATGGAGACTTCCTGGGAAAAACTAAGGTTGCTGCTGGAAGAGGTGTTAGTGGGGCCAGCAGGGGGCGCTCACCCTACGGTCCATGTGGGTCCTAATGCCCCAGTATAGTAACGGGGACATTATACTGTAAACAGGCACAGTCCTTCGGATGAGACGTAAAACCGAGGTCCTGACTCTCTGTTGTCATTAAAAATCCCAGGGTGTTTCTCGTAAAGAGTAGGGGTGTAACCACGGTTTCCTGGCCAAATTTTCTATTGGCCTTTACCAATCATGACCCTAATAATCCCCATCTATAAATTGGTTTCATTACTCTGCTCTCTCCTCCCCACTGATAGCTGATGTGTGGTGAGCGTTCTGGCGGACTATGGTGGATGCTGCACATTGGTGGTGGTGGAGGGGAGTCCCCATTACCTGTAATATTCTTTGAGTGGAGTGTCCAGAAAAGCGCTATATAAAATGTAAGCAATTATAATTAATGGGCTGGTGGAATGTGACCTGTTGTGGGAATGTGCTTGGTTTCCATGGAAACTGAGGGTTGAGGGCTCCCAAACACCCAGGCATGACACTGAAGTAAGAGACAAGATGTAAAAAGGGTTAACTTAAGTCAGTTCTGCCTGAAAATTAGACTTCTACGCAACAGGGGTTTATGGCAGGAAAGGGGGTTAACTGATAAGGATTCCAGATGCGAGCAAGGAACCCCCTGGGGGCATAATCTTAAACTGACCATTTGGCCAGGGCCTCTTAACTGGCCAAATACCATGACCCCCCCCCCCTTACCATAACACCGAATGACGTCCGAAGGAGCAAGGAAGGACTATATAACCTAAAAGTTTGTACCGGCACATAGAACAATACTTTGGTTTTGTTGTTTCTTGCGGGAAACAAGACTTTGGCTTTATTGTTCCTTGCATGCAATAAACTCATCTGTTTTACTTCATCTCCGGATCAAGAACCTTATTCCTTCTGTAACAACAAATTTGGCGTAGTCGGCGGATGCTCCAGAAGGCGCAGAACTTCCCATCAGCAGGAGAGACGGTCAGCGCTCACATTACTAAGAGGTAAGGACTCCTCTTTTAAAAAAAAAAGTCCCAACTCTCTCTGACCGATTGGGAAGTCTCTGCTCCCTGCGAGAATCGCTCGAGATGACAGAGTAAACATGAGTTCCTGAATTCCTCTGGCCCAGGGAAGACACCGGTGTATATAATGGGTTGTTTGCTGTAAGCCCAGAATTTGGTCTGGCAGGCAGTCCGCAGTATTGTGTACAGGCGTTCGAAGCTGGTGTATGCCTTAATTGCGCGTGGAGTTTTTGAACGGGTTTTGGACCTTTACCGCGAAGTTCAGGACTGGTGTGGGCCTTAATTGCACCCAGAGTTCTGAAGCTCAGGACTGGTTTGGGCCTTAATTGCACCCAGAGTTCTGAGGCTGAGGATCGGTGTGGGCCTTAATTGCGCCCAGGGTTCTGGAGCAAGTGGTGCATTAAATGCACGTAATTCAGGACTGGTGTGGGCCTTAATTGTGCCCGGAGTTCTGAGGCTCAGGATCGGTGTGGGCCTTAATTGCACCTGGGGTTCTGGAGCTGAGTGGTGCATTAAATGCACGTATAATCCAGGATTGGTGTGGGCCTTAATTGCACCCGGGGTCCTGAGATTAGCTACGCCTTGATCGTGCACGGATTGGCGTGGCATGGTTTTTTGTTTTAAAGGAAACAGAAGTAGAAGATATACATATGTTTGTTTTTGGTGTTTTCCTTGTTTGTGAAATACATATACACACGCACGACACTAACATAAACACACTTCATAATAAAAGAGCAAAGCATTAAGTAGCAGGATTTAAAGGACGTTGAGACCCGAGAATCGCCCTGATTGAGCTCAGTGTGTAAGTCCACCCCGGGGCAAAAGCAGCGATGCTGGCGTTCTGGGGATGGTGAATTACTGATCAAGAAAGGGGGTTTTCGAGGTCTCATTCCTTACCTGTGAACAGTGTGGTGTAAGTCCTCTCTAAAGTCTCTGAGAGGCATTTAGATCTGGAGGTAACAGACGCCCTTGGCTGAATGAGTGCAGGAATGCACAGGTTTTTCAAGTGAAAGCATCCCCTTACTGTATGAGCCGTTACCTCTCACACGACAAACGTAAAAGAGACCGAACATGTGTGCTAACTGATGGTTTGAGAAAGTGGTGGAAGGGTCCGTTTATATATCGGAAAAGTGTAAGTTGACGGAAAAAAAAAAGAGAAAAATATGCGAAAAGTTGAGTTTGTCAGAGGGAGTCTGGGGTGAAGACGCCTGTAAAGAAAGCATATGCGTATTAATTGGCAAAAGCACAAGCATGTAGTTCCCACCCTGGTGCATGTAGTTCCCACCCTGGTGCATGGCCGGCACCAGTGGTGGCAGATACATGAGAGAGAAAAAAAAGAAATTGGGATGTGACTTAAAAGTGTGTTTACGGGGAAAACAAAAACCTGGAAGAAAAGATACTTTACTCGCTACGAAAGAGTATAAACAAAAGCGAAAAGAGGCAGTGCAAGAGAATCAGAAACTAAAAGAAGAATTAGTTCCTGGTCGCACTGCACTAGTTAATGTGTTATATCCTGCTCTCCCATAGGGGAACAGACAGGCAGGAAATGAAAATAATTGGGATCAATTCCCACAGTGACCATATGGAGACGGCGGTTCTGAGTGGGATGACACCTGGTACGAGTGTGATAGAGACGGAACAGGAACTCCCTTCTTAAACAGAGGACGCCCGCAGACCTGTACTCTCACCCTAAGTGGGAGAGGGCCTGATGTAGCGGGGGCTGGCGCTGTTGATGACAGCGTCACTCTAAGTGTCTCGCACTCCGTCGAGGGGGTCCGCACTCGCACCTGCCTTCCCTGATTCCCCCATACGATCAAATCCAAAACCGGAAGATATTGACCGGTGGGTACCGCACCCGAAATTAGAAATGCAGCGAACCTGGAGTGGGCTTCAGGAATTAAAAGGATTCATGTAGACGTAAAACAAGAATATAGCACATTGTATTACGAAGAGAAAAATATATTCTCGATGTGTATGTGTGTTTTATGAATTTGTGTGCCGGCATGTATGTGTGTAACTGTGAGTTTTGGTCTACTAAATGACGGTGTGAGTGTGTTTAGCCAGCGGGACTGGCTAGAGACGTAACTAAAGAGACTTGACGAAAATCGATTTAAGGAGATTGGAAAATATAAGAGCGTCTGAAACGTATAAGTACAGTACAGGTGGACGTAAAAGTTGTTAGATAAACAGTTTTTGTATTTTTATACAATAAGTTGCAATAGTGGAAACAATTTGGATTTATTTGAATGTCTCGAAACCAGACATACTGAAACGCTGTAGGTTTAGAATCGAGACTGGGGAGAATAACGTCTTGTGAGAAGATCTGTTTACCTAACGATTAGATCCTGTAAATCCTTTGTAGCCTCCCTAAGTCTCTCCCACTCCAGTGGATAATAATGTACTGTTAATGGAGTGTTGATTTCTCTGTTAGGGGATACTGGAGCACTACTGTCATGCTTGTTTCACTCTTCTGTTCAACAGTGTGCTATAGAGTAATGTATATGGGAAGACGGCAGGAGGCCACAGGAGTATTGGGGCAGCAAGTTTTACTTGCCGAGTACCAGATTTTATTGGGTGGTTTTATCCCAGATCTATTGGGTTGGAATATTATGTATTACAAAGAATGACTATCCAGTGCAGGGTATCACGTGGCTTCAACTGACTGTGATTACTCAGTATGTTGATGGTATTCTGAGTGCTTCCCCTGACGAGGAAACCCACAAGTCTGAGTTGCTTCAGCTTTAGAGTGTCTAATAGAAGCAGTTATGATAAGGCCCTTTTGTGTCTAGCATTGTGAAATTTTAACAGGGCCTGGGTGCAATGTTTTTACGGGGTAAGTACAACTCTTAACAGATCTGCGTAAGGGGGGAGTGCAGTTCAAGGACAAGATTGCCTTGGTTCCCGCAGCAAAAGCCACCTGTAATAATTTGAAAAAAGCTCTCTTACAGGTGCTGAGACTGGGGTTTCCTCATATGGATCAACCATTCCTTTGTATGTAAGTGTGGACAAAGGGTTCTGGGCAGCTGTGCTGACGCCGGAGCATGGAGGTAGGCACTATTATACCATTAGATACTGTAGCCAAAGGGTGGGGGACCGTGAAAATTTAAGAAAATATAATACTGTTTACTGATGGGTCCTCTCTGATGCATGAGGGAGAACAGAGAACAGGCTGAGCTGTTACAACAGAATTGAAGGTGCTAACAATTGGAAAAATGCCCCTCCACTGCCTCAGCGCAGCAAGCCAGTTAAGAGCACTGATGGGAGATTGTATTCTGGTGCACTATGGCTGCTGTTGCATCATCCAGGTGGATGCTGCACATTGGTGGTGGCGGAGGGGAGTTCCCATTACCTGTAAAGCGCTTTGAGTGGAGTGTCCAGAAAAGCGCTATATAAGTGTAAGCAATTATTATTATTATTATTGTAAAAAGAAAGATGTTAAAGGGTTACTGTATATGTATATAATGTATGTATTTGTTGCATGTAGGCCACAATTCTGGATGCCTATGGAGAAATAGGATTCTCTCACAACGGCAGGGACTCCAGTTAAGAATACTGGGCTTGTCTCTGAACTGATTTCTAGTTTTACAGCTGCCGACAGAAGCAGCTTGAGTAAGGTGTAAATAACACAATAAATAAAGAATTCCAGTAACTCAAGGTAACAACCATGCAGATGCAGATGCCAGACGAGCGGCACTGGGAGAGCGGGAGTCTAAGACCCCTGTGAAACCTCTATTGGGGAAAAGAGAGAATTCAGGTTAAGGCCTTTAATAGATGTCTAATGGTGGTTAGAAAAAAAATGTGTAAAGAATGTGGGGTGGTATAATGATGGGATGTGGGCTGGCGCATACCCAAGTGTATGACAAAGATGATCCCGTGGTACGGACTGCCCTGCCCCTTGGATACTGATCTAGAGGCATACTACACTGGGAAGGTGTGCCAGGCTGTAATTGCCTCACTAGGGGTAAGTTGGAAGTCACATTGCCCCCATCACCCACAGTCTGAAGGACCAACTAAGGAAATTTCAAGTGAAGGAACACCGTGGGTAGATGCTCTACCTGCAGTCCTGTGCGGTTTGCGGGCTGGAGCAAACAGAACTGTGAGACTGAGCCCATTTGAGATCATCACGGGCAGCCAAAGAAACTCCCTGGAGGCCAAGTTTGGCTAACGCACTGATGAATTCACTAACTCTCTATTAAAGTATTGTAGGTTTGTTAACTGAAGCGGTGCACAGGGCTTGTGAACAGGTGCCAGACGCTTGGGGACCTCCAGCAGAGGGGAGACACGACCGGATACCTGGCGAGTGGGTGTAGGTGAAGAAGAGATACCCTGCCAGATGTTGCAATCCTGCTGGGAGGGACCATATCAAGTGCCACTAACTACTGATTGTGCCATCTGAGTGACAGGATGAGCGCATCGCATTTCCACCGACCTACGGCACCGGAGACTGAGTGAACAGAAAGAAGGATGTTGTTACCGTTTCTGTGTCTGATGCTTCCTAAGACCAACAGTGTGCTTGTTAGGCCTGAGGAGCATTACTGGGGATATGGTATCAATACATTCCGGGTGTTGGCATATCTATCAGCCCAAAACAATTATAATCGGAGTTGGGTCAATATTGCTATTCCAAGATCCTGACGATAGATCTCCACATGGCTGAGGTCTGCGTTTGGGTCCTGGGGTAGGACTTTATGTATTTGTAGGATTAGGATTGTTTTATATGTATAATTGTAACTATCACTTGTACAAAAACATCAATAACATCTTGTTGTAACCGTGGAACGCACAATGTCATGGTAATGCATGTCTGTACATCTAAAAAGGAAAGATCTGCCCTGATTGTATGTGTAAAAATAGGCAGTCCTGCTTATGCCATTTTTTATAAGGGGGGAATGAAGTTAGAGACAAGATGTAAAAAGGGTTAACTTAAGTCAGTTCTGCCTGAAAATTAGACTTCTAAGCAACAGGGGTTTATGGCAGGAAAGGGGGCTAACTGATAAGGATTCCAGATGCGAGCAAGGAACCCTAATCTTAACATAATCAGTTAAAAAATATCAGTTTAAACATAATCTTAAACTGACCATTTGGCTAGGGCCTCTTAACTGGCCAAATACCATGACCCCCCCTTACCATAACACCGAATGACGTCCGAAGCAGCAAGGAAGGACTATATAACCTAAAAGTTTGTACCGGCACATCGAACAATACTTCGGTTTTGTTGTTTCTTGCGGGAAACAAGACTTCGGCTTTATTGTTCCTTGCATGCAATAAACTCATCTGTTTTACTTCATCTCGGGATCAAGAACCTTATTCCTTCTGTTACAACAACACCTGTATGTTAAAACTTAAATAAGAATATAAGAAAGGGTGCAAAAGGGAGGTCAATTAACATACTGTATCTTACTTGTTTGGAGGTTTGGACACTAAGTGAAACTAAAATTTCATCTACTGTAGCTCTTTCTTGAAGAAGCCCAGAGTTTGCACCCCAAACACTTGGCTGGGAAGGCTGTTTAATTCTTTGTGCTAAGAAACTACTCTTCATTCTGCATGAATTCTTTCTAAAGTATCATGACCCTTTTAATGTGTACTTTATACATCGATACGTGAAAATGTTTTCACTCTTTGAACTTTTTCTATCTAGACTTTTATATTATGGAAACAGTATTCTAAATTAAATCTCACCAAAGCCTTGGAAAGCTACTTCCCATTATTTAAATTCTACACCTTATTATATACCCAGGCTTTCTGTAATTTATTGCTTCACCATATTGTCTTGATGACGAGACAGAAAAAAACCTATAAAAACACTCACATTAGATGAACTTATCAATTATATTATTTCATTTGCCAAGTGACTGCCAATGAGTCAGTTGGCAGAGAGAACTTAACCTGGACCCACCACATCAACATCGTGGTCAAACAGCACAGCAGCGCTTATTCTTTCTCTTAAGGTTAAAGAAGTTTGGCGTGCCATCACATATCCATGCCAACTTCTACAGGTGCACTATTGAGAGTATCCTTACTGGTTACATCAGTGCCTGGTATGGGAACTGCTCCTCCTGGGATTGCAAAGTACTGCAGAGGGTGGTGAAGTCAGCGCAGCTCATTACCAGCTGTGAGGTATCGAACATCCAAGATATCTACTCAGCTAGTTGTTTTAAGAAGTCCAGGTCCATTTTCAAGGGCCTCAGTCATCCCAGTCACAAACTGTTTTCTCTCCCACTCTCTGGTAAATGGTATCGAAACATTCAGTCAAAGACTAACAGATTACAGAACAGCTTCTACTTCCAGGCAGTAAGACTGCAAAATAACCAAGCTGCAGTTCCTTCAGCAAATCACCCATAATGGTTACATGGACGTACAGTTTTCATTGTATTCGACATACTGCACTACTTGGAAATAATAATTGCATACACCCTGGGCACATCACAGCTCTATTTATATTGAGCCCTGTCTGAGTTTATTTTTCTATTGCACTATTATGTATTATTATGTAACCTTATTTTGTAACTTTAATTTTGTGATTTTTTTACCCCCTGCTCCCTTCCCCCGTGAGCTCGCAGAAAAGACGTTTCATTGCAGCAACTACTGCTGCACGCTGTATTGTGCATTTGATAAACTTTGATTGATTGATTGAGGTTAGTTGTGTGGTGGTAAAATCCTTCTGAAGTTTAACAAACTACATCATTACATTGATATTAAACAAATGTTATGGCTGCATACATGTTTTAATTGGGAAGTAATAATAGAAAAGACACTGAGCAGTGAATGTATTTTAAACAAGCTGAAAAAACTGCAGGGAGGTTTCATTGTTTTCTGTATGTAGTGCATGTCTCTTTAATCATTCTCAAATCTGACAGGTCTGTTTTAACATAATCAAAAACTGTCATGTATTTGTTATTTTTGGCCCATTCCAGAGTAAAGAGTGATCTTCTCTATAAAAATAAAGTGCAAAAAAGCAGTTTCAATGGCAGGATATTTTTTTTCTTTCTTTTTACTGTCCAAAACAAGCAGAAATAGCATGAGCACAAAAATCTTTCACTTGCTAAGATATACTACTAATTTACTCCTTATTGCTGACTCTTTAATGTTATCTAAGTATTGCTTCTAAATATTTCTTTTGTAAAATCCTGCTACTTGAAACCTGCCCATCAAAGTTTGTTGTTTCATGAAGGATGAGCAGGTTATCAACTTCAACATCATACTACAAAACCTGTTCCATGCACTCACTACCCTATGTGCAACCCTACAGGTCAAGAGTTTCAGTTTTAAATACACTTCCATGACAATTCCGTTATAATCTTCTCATTTGTGTGTCCCTTAGAACCCCAAATAACATTTTGTTCCTCCCACCTACAAAGCATAGTTCGAAACCTGACCTCCCCTCGTCCATTGTATTATTAATTCTAAAATATACAGCTATTCAATACATTAACTCAATGATGCAGCATGGTGCATGCTGACTAGATCACTTTAATTTCCACTGCTTTTCCTAATTTACTGCATGCTGTATAGCGAGTGCAGTGAAGCTCAAGTTACTTTGTAAAGCAATTCTTCTTTCTTCCCTAGAGACTTCTAAAATAATACTGCTGTCTGCAAATGTGAGGTAATGGCAATCCTTTCTTGCAAATGGAATTCAATCCTCTCATTTATGTCCCAGCTATTTAATCATTAGCCTTCCTGTAGTCTTCATAGTTCACACAAAGGTCAATTATCAATTAAGGGCTGACATTGATTGGGTATGATCAGATCATTTGCGTTTTTAAGCTTACAAAACCCTAATAATTAAAAAAGCACATATCATCAGAAAAAGTATATTTGACAATTTACATTTTTGTAAATGTAAGTAACCTTAAAGAAGGTCAATATACATAGATCAAGAGTGAAGCATGATTAAAAATCTTCTTACAGTACTGTTTTTTTTCTCATTTATTATTTGGAAATTTACCATTTTACTGAAATGAAATGAAAAATATTTATTCTAAATGTATTTGTTCATGCACAGTACTGTATATCATCTTCACAAAGTACACATTTAAACATTAGGCATCTAATTTGTACAGACTTTAATTTTTTGGTAATAAATTTACTAGTTACATTAACTTTTTATTATGTAATTCAAATCTTCAGATTATTTCTCCTTTTGTGATGTGATGTGTGAATCACAATGAATGTCATAAACCATTGACTCCATGTCCATAAAGGTCCACCTGGTCAATAAACCAATAGCAATAATATCCAGCACTGGGAATTATGCAGCCTAAGACTGATCTTCTGGTGGGCAGAAAATACATATTAAAATACAACATAAGTATAGATCATAATAAATTATTGAAGTAGCATGGTGACATTGTTTTGTCCTGCTGCATCTGTGCTCTTGGATTCTGGACTGGCATGCTTTCTGTTCGGAGTTTGCATATTATCCCTATGTTCATAGGATATTCATTTTTTTCTACCTTCTAAAGACAAGCTGGGTAGGTTCACCAGTATTTCAAAAGGGGTCACTGGATGTATGAGTGTGTACTATGAAATGGATTGATGTTCTGTCCCACTTTGCACCACATGCTTCCAAGATGGCCACTAGGTTGCTGAGACTGTTGCCAGGAATAACTGGATGCATGGAGATTGCCTACAAGATGAAAATGTGAAAGTGGGTGCCCGCATTTATTCTCCCACTCAGCAACCCGCGAATAGGTTATTTTGGTCACTATTTTGCACTGAATAGACAAAACTGTGAATATAGAACTTAAAAATATCAAGGTTTTACAATATATCTCACTTCCTGTGCTTAACTTTTTTCACTTTCTCACACCCCTCATTCCCTCCATCATCACCCTTGCAGAAGATTCGTGAATCATTTCTTTCAATATAAAGGATATTCTCGTCCTTATGGTCAGATTGCCATTTTCGCCAGCCAGGCAATTTAAACCAAAAGAGCTTTCAATATGTTATCGTAATAAACTTTCTAAACACATCATGGTGATAATGTTTTGATTGTATTATTGAAGCATTGCCTGGCCTTTATGGAAAGCAGAAGCCGTGTCTTTCTGGATTTATCAAACATTAATGAGTTATTATTATATTAATAAGTAACTGTTGTGATTATTTTGCTAGATTTAAAGTTTTGATTAAAAATGTTATACACTATTTTGAGCATCATTAATTTTTGTTTCCTTGTTACAGAGACTTTTCACAGCACACGTTTAGATGGCAATGTTGTTATTTATCTGCTGCCCAGAGCAAAATAATGTTCTATATTATTACCCAAACCAGCTACTTTCTGCATGTATTACCAATGGGCAAACATGTAGCATCAGGCGTAGCATATTGTTTGCATTTTTTGCTTCTCCATGTTGTTCGGAAGAAGTAAATGATCGGTGAGCAGAAATACCTCAGCCCTTCTTATTAGTTGTTTCTTCAAGCTCAGTTTCTCACTTTTAGTGTCTATTTGTGTTTTGTTTTGTAGTTTGTTTCTGCCACGTTTCTCCCCATTCTTAAAGTTTATCTAAATTCAGATATAAAGTAATTGAATTTTATTTGATACAATTGTACTACATTACCAGAAAAATCTACTCTCTGAGTATGTCACTTTGTAGAAACATGCAGTGTTGATTATTACATTTTGTTAATCTCGATTGTTATTTGTGATATTTTAAATACATACTTTGATTATGGATTTTCTGCTACTGTATATCTCACCATACTTCATTATACGGTGAGATAGACAGTTCTTGAGTGTGACTTAAGTTCTTGTTAAAGGATGCCAGTATTGTCTCATTCACTTTGTAATTGTTTCTGTGTAACATTAGTAATGTAAACTACTCTACTGAATGGGATATTTAGCTTCCATTTTTATTGAAACAATGTAAAAAAACTTTCATGCGTGATATGTATAGTTGACCATCTGAAATGGCTGTACACATTTCTATAAAAATATCTGTAGAGATAAAAAATCACAAATTTTACTAAATATGACCAAAAACACACAATTTATAAGTTTATTTAATCATTGTTTTGCACATGCATTTGTGTTATTTTTTCTCCCCATCTAAGTGGGCCTTTGACATCCTACTCGTTAATAAATTAAATAAATAGTTACATAAATCAATATACAGTATCAGGGTTAAATATAACAGGTTATATATTTATTTGTGCAAATCAAATGTTATGCACTTTTCACATTATTTAGTGCTCATGTTTTGAGTTTAGTAGCCATCATATTGTACCTTATTTACTGTATCTCTTGCAGTAAATGCCCAGCCATCTACATTGGGGAAACAGGAAGGACACTCGGAGACCGCTTCAGAGAACACGTCAGGGCTGTGAAGATTAAAGATCTCTCCAAGCCCATTGTTTCTCATTTCACCTCTGACGGCCACGACCACTCTAATCTCTCCGTCTGTGTTCTCAAAGACGGTTTTCCGAACTCATACATCAGAAAGACCACCGAAACTAAAATTATTCTGCAGCTAGGATCACACATTCTCCCTTCCCTTAACGACAGATTACTGTTCTTTTAAATTTTCTCCATTCATTGGAAGTTTCATTTCACACCTCTCTGCACCCATTCTGACTTCACACCTCTTGATTGGCCTCTCTTTCTGTCCCCTGCTCCCGCCTCTCACTCCTCCTCCCTCTCAACCTTTGTTCTCCCGCTACTTTACCTTTGCCTACTGCCCTGTCTCTCTCACACCTGAAGAAGGCTCCACGGCCGAAACGTTGTGTTCTCTTTCTTCTTTTTTTCAGCAGGGAATAAACCTATTACTTGTTCCTTTGCATCATATACTTATAGCCGAGTTGATTAAACAACAGTTATTTTCCTTGAATTCAAATACAGCTTGCAATGGTTGCCATTTTGTGGGACCCTTTTTCAAGTGAAATTATACTTATTAAAGCACTTGCTGACACTGCTGCATAAATCCAAGCACAGGACTGATGCGTTCAGCCTGCTGAGGTGGAAAGACATTTTTCTTTTTATTGAAGCAGAAGCCTAGTTAAAATAATCTTGTGGGACAACCTTCTGTCTCTGAATCAGTCAAGAATCTGTTGATTACCAATCAGAACCCTGACACTTAAATAACATTATATATATAATATATGTTATATATTAAATAATATAACAATCTAATAATAATGTCAAGAATGGTGTTAATTTGCATTTTAAGATAACCTAATATGTTTCTAGTCAAGATATTCCAATATGTAATTGACAGTGCTCTGGACACCAGCATCAATTACAGAAGCAGTTGAATATACTGTAATGTACACTTCTCTTTGGTAGAAAGTTATTTGGATATGCTACGGATAATGATTTGGTATTCAATAAGATACAAGTTGAATTACAAAGGATATAATTATATTCAAAATGCAAGGTTTCAAAAAAATGTTTGGAAGAAGGTAAAACCCTAACCACTCCCACTTCCAACTGCCTGCATATAAAAATCTAATTTTTATTTACTAAAGTACTGAAGTTGTGAAATGCCTCTGCAAAAAAGATTATATATGAATGTTTTTCTAGTCATCTGGTATCTTCTGAAGCTCGCCATGCTATGGTGCTCCTGAATCATTCCCCTAGCTTTTTTTCTTAACAGAGTGTAAGGAATGGCAGTTATTAAACAGATGGCATCTTTTGGATGCAATTTGTTTTGTGCTCACTGCTTTCTGCCATCATTGCTCAATATAATGTGTGTTATCTAGCTAATTAATAAAAGCAATTGACAGAAAACAGCTGAAGCAGCACACTTGCCTTTCCAGGAAACTATTAATTTAACCTGCTGCTGAATGCTCTGCAGTTTTGCTTAATTCTAAATAAAACCCACTTGAATTGTCATTCTTTATGGAAGCTTTAGATCTTGCAACACTTCTATTTTGACCTATATTTTCATTCATAAATAGCTTTCACAAGAAAAAAAAATCATGGTTTGCTGTCTTACAGCTGTTTCCTTATTCATTTTGGGTAGTTGCATGCCAGAAGTGGCCATTCATCTTAATTAGACATCATCACAGGCAAATGACTTCCTATGAGTGCTGAACATTACACTGCCGCATAAACCGAAGTGTACTTTGGCATTGGAGAGATGTATTTTCCTTGTATCTCAAAAGATAAAGAACAATGCAAGCATATCATAAATATTAACAATATGGGACTGGTTGTCTACGTTTTGCCTCTTTTAATTTATTTCTCTGGATAATAAAAAGAAAACTATATTTTCTAAACGATAATAACTCTCCACAGCTGGTGATTTAGTCTGCATCCCTAAAAGCACACCTGCGCTCAATTTAAAAATGTTAATTGATTGCTTTTCAATTTCCTATACTGCTTTATCCAATACTGGATTACAGGGGAAGTCAAAGCTTAAACACCCTGCAAGCAATAGGCACGAGGCAGGATACACAGGATACACAGACACAAACACACACCAGGTACAATTTTACAAAAGCCAATAAATGTACCAGCATATCTTTGGACTATGGAAGGAAACCAAAGTACCCAGAGGAAACCCACACAAACTTGGGGAGAACATACTGTACAAACTCTATACAGATAGCACCTCAAGAATTGAACCCAGGTTTTCAGTGCTGTGAGGCAGCAGTGTTAACTACTGCACCACTGTGCTATCCTAGTCTCTTCTAATTCTTGATTTTTTAAGCATCATGTTATGTTCAGACATGTAAACAAACGGATCTGGTGAATTTACAGAGACGAGGTCTGCTTGAAGATTTCCTTGATAGTTTCATGTACTATTATAATGGTAAAGGCAGAAAACATTAAAGAAGATCTGGTTATTTATCCATTTATTTATGGATAAATGTAGTGTTATCACAACAACCATGACAGGATTATTCATTATTTTGAAAAACAGATAAAGTTTAAATATGTAAAGGTTATACATCAACAAACGTTCAGAGGTATTACATTTTACTCTGATACGTTATTATTAACCCTCATTTGAATACAACAAGTGGCCCTAAAACATCTTGTTAAGTTAGAATAAAACGGATGAGATTCATGACTATCATTTAGTTTGTAACATTTTCTTGCCCTTGACTCAAGTGGCAAGGGAACAGATGCTGGTGAGCTTGAGTGCATTTCACTCTCTTCAAGACAAGTAGGATGAGACAGTTGCCAGAGAGTATTGTTCCAAGTGCCTGCTAGAAGAGGCAAAGGAAGAGGCTATAGCAAATCTCGACAGATTGACAGCTAGTAATTAGCATCCTTATTTATTACGCTTCAGGCAGCTTTAAGGTGTCAGTGACAAAGACATTCCTTATTCACATTAATGTGTTTTTATCTAAATATAGCAAAGAATGAGATTCTGCTTGGAACACTTAACTGTTTTCTTAACTGTTAAATTATTAACCATTTTATCAGTCTTTCTTTTACTAATGTTTAAAGATTTTTTTACTGCAAATTCAAATCCACTGACATATATGCAATGTTTTATATATATATATTAAATGTTTCCAGCCACAGTTTTCTGCTAATTGTATTAATACACCAAAAATAATGTTGTTCTTTTGATTTTAGCTCATAGATGTCATAAGGAAAATATATAAAATTAAAACAACAATAAAAAAACAATAAAAAGTCAGATGAGTGATGTAAGAGAAACAAAAAAGGAAATAAAAAACTGCAGTATTTTTGTAAATGTGAAAAAAACTTAATACATTTCCACGTTTCAAAAACAGATTGGGTGTGTTGTGGATAAAATTCACTGGTTAGTAAAAATCACTTCAGATGTGCCCTGTAATGTGACATCCATATTCCTCGTTCTTTACTTCCTGCTAATTTGATCATTTGCCAAATCTGCATTTGCATTTCTATCAGTAGACCACACTTTTCCCCAGATCCATAGATATAAAAATAGATTTTTGGAATTAACATACATCATTCATAAATACAAACAACAGGAAGGTGTTTGGCTCATCTAGCCTGTTTTGTTGTTAAAAACTAATTGATCCGAGGACCTCATCCAGATGGATGTTTCTTGAAAAAAGCCTGGATATTAGCATCAGAGCAACACCACCAAAAAAGCTTCCTGTTTTCAATTTCAGAATCACTTTCACACAGTTCATAAACCTTTGCTGTTTATGGCCAGAACAGCCAAACTGAGAGCCTAAAGGAAGAGGACCAGACTGGAAAAATTAAAGAAAATACTGAGGCAATCTTTATACACTGCTGGGAGCTGAATGAAATATGCTTATCCTTATGTTTGAGTTTTAAACCAAATGCAATGCTAAATGATAGAAGTTGTAGTATTGACTGCTCCAGTTAAAATGGTTAAATATGCAAATCCAAATCCCTAATTACAAGTCATTAAATAATGATGCTTTAGAGTGTACCTTACCTGGATGATGTGGTCATTTTCAGAAACATCTGTGAGCAGCACCTCAAACATCTCCGTCAGGTCCTGGAGAAGATACACTGTGCCGGATTGACACTCAATAGCCAAAAATGTGAATGGGCCAAGGGAGAGGCCTGGTACCCCAAGAACCATCCTAGCTCTGCCCCAGTGCTTCATAGTCTAAACTTTTGGGAGAGGCTTT
Organism: Lepisosteus oculatus; assembly: GCF_040954835.1. Taxonomy (NCBI): domain Eukaryota; kingdom Metazoa; phylum Chordata; class Actinopteri; order Semionotiformes; family Lepisosteidae; genus Lepisosteus; species Lepisosteus oculatus. The sequence goes on from NC_090696.1 coordinate 30,284,592, forward strand.
TGGTCCAGGTGGATGCCTCCGCTGTGGGCATTGGAGCGGTACATGCTCAAAGGAAGGTGGGGGAGGAGCAACCCATCTTATATTTGAGCCACAAGCTTCTGCCCCAAGAAACCAGGTACTCCACCATTGAGAAGGAGTGTCTTGCCATCAAGTGGGCCCTTGATAGCCCCCTCTACTATTTACTGGGACGAGAGTTTGATTTGGACCCTGACCACAGAGCATTCACTTGGTTGCAGACAATGAAGGCTCACAACAGGGTCACGAGGTAGTACTTGGCATTGCAAACCTTTTGTTTCAAAATTCGTCATTAGGCAGGCAAGCTGAACATCACCGTGGACCTATCCAGATTGCCAATCCTGGAGATGAGGGAGGTAATGTGACAGAGGGATTTCTGTCACTGTCTGCGGACAGTACAGTATACCACACACATTATTGCACTTAAATTGTACGCTTTCATACATCCATTTTCCTGTCAGCTAGGTAGCTAGTTTGCGAGGATGCACACTCGGGGCTCAGTTAGCAGTTCCAAATTCCATATGCGCAAGAACATAACCACATTTGACCTCAAAATCTGTCCCTGTTATTCATAGAAAATCAGACACAAACACTCTCCTTGATATTTTTTCAGTTTATATGTACTAGCTAGAGCTCTGACAGCAGAGATCAAAACCATGAGAGACATGGGAGTTATTGAGTCATCATGCCCAAGAAGGATGGGTCCCTGAGAGTTAGCTGACAGGACCAAAACGTGGTGGGACTCCTGGCTTAACTCTTGGAGGAAGGGTTTGTGTTTTTTTGTGTATTTTTGTTCTATTTTGTTATTCTCTTGCACTATATATACTTGTTTTGTTGGTTTGTGGGGAGCACTGTCCAAATAAACCACAACCTTTGCACCTAAGTGCTATTGCGGCTGAGCCATCATTCTATTTTGAAAGAACTCACTTGGACATCCCTCCTGCCTTCTCTGTGACATACTTAAACTTATAGTATTTTTGTAGATAATCACTGTAAAATACCCAGATGTTTTCAAATTATATCTGTTTCTCCTCTTAATTCCCCTTCCCCTTTCCCTTCTCTGTAAATAAAAAAGGTTTTATTAAAAAAAGTCAGTGTCCTGACGTTATCATCTTCCTACTGCTCTTCATAAGAAGGTTTTCCCTGCAAAACAAAACTAGGATGAGTTTAAATAGCTGCATCTCCCACCAAAGTTTACTTGGTCAAACCTTCAAGAATGTTTAGGAGCACTAGGAAATCTCACATATGTCAAACCTTACATTAAATGCTCATTGTGGCACCCATGCCAAAGTGCTTTTGGGTTTTGCTTTGCAGTTTTATCTTGTGGTAAATCTTAGAGTCTATCAGTCAAATAACAGCACTAGTTTTTCAATAAACACTGCCTTATGTGTACCTTCTAGACCTATCATGGGTACCATTTCACTACTTGTCTAAAGTGAGATAATCTTATTAATTGTGTTGTGATGAACATACCACGTCTCCCAGACCCCACGAGAACAATACAGGAAAAGGATCTTGTATTATCTAGACATTTCCATCAAAACCCTGAATGTTTATGGAGAGACAAAGAATTTCCTTGCCATAAAGCCCAAGTTGACAGAACAGTGAATATGTTCTTGTTTACAGGGAAAACTGGATTTTTGACTTGTCTGAACCCATGCAAAGATGAAGTACAAATGCTAATCTGTACACACAAAATAAGACTGAGGGCAACAGCATCTTCAGAATCATCATTGAAACTCAATTACAGGACACAAGCAGGAAGTACACTTCAAAATAAACAGGAAACACTCTTTTTCTAAAGGGTTTTGAGTCAGGGAAAAGATAGACAGCCATGATTTCAATACATTGTTTTCCTTAAAGAAACAGGTGAATGAGATCCTCAAATCAATTAAGTACTGGCAAAAAAAAAGCTATATGAGCCACTCATGAAATGCAGCCTTCATTAAGTTCTGATGAATTGCCATGTGCTTATTGATTTTGTTAGTGTAGCTTTTCTACTAATCACAGCATGAAACACCATTAATAATCCTGTAATATCGTACCCATTTTATGTCTTTGTACATCCACTAATTTTTTTTACTAGAAAGACTAGCAGTAAAAACTAAATTAAAATTAAAGTTAAACTATATTTCCTAATATAATTTCTTTATAATATTTCTTTGGATGTTTCAGAAAGTCTATAGACTGAGTCCAAATAAAAAGTTTATATTTTCAGCAAAGCGAACTTTAAAGAAGTTATACACAGATTGTGATATGTAGAATGAGATAGGACAGATATGGAAGCAGTGACATCAACATTTTTAAAGAGATTTTGCTTGAAACACAAAATAAAATGATAAGTGAGATAAAAAGTGAAAAACAACATTTACTGTATAGTATGAAAAATGAATTTAATTTAGGATTAAGTTAAATGTATCCAAGACAGCAAAGGGAAATGTCTGGACAATGAAAGGAAAATAGTTGATGCAGTAAATTTGTATTTCACTCAAATGTTCCCTAAGGAAGAACTCAACAACATACTTTAGGTGTGTGTTTGGATCGTTTGCCCAGACTTCTACCTGTGAAACTTTTCACAGCCTGTACATAAAACTACTGTATATACACAATATTGCTGACAGCAGGACAATTTCTATACTTTACTCAGCAGCTTCTTAAAAACAGCACCCATGGTGTTCAAAGCAATTTTTTTTACACAGAAGACTGACACAGCTTCGTGTTGTGAATCTGTTTTCCTAAGAAAACATTTGTCAGTGGGGGGAAGGTGGACTTTCTTTCATTGGAAGACTTGCCCTATTCTACTTTGAAAATACATGTGAAACTGGTTTGTTTACAAACAATGTAGACACAGAGACTCAGACTTTGTGGAGTGAAATTCAGCACAGCCAGCACTCCAGCAGAGAGAGGGAGAGAGATGTGAAAACCGTGCAGCGCCAGGCGATTAAACAACATTAATGTAGGGCTTTCGGGCAGACGTGGATTTGCACCCTACACCCTGCGGTACCGCTGTGTACATACAGTACGAACATGTTGTGATATTTAGAAATATAAAACATATCGATATAATGCCAATAATATTTGCTATTTTAGTTTTTCAAAGAAATGTTTATTTGTTAAAAGAAAACTAATGGCGACAGCTGGGTTTGAACACCCGACCTCAGTCAGTTTCTTAAGCTATCACGCTACCGAGGCAGTCATGTGACAAGCACTGAAACAGCAGTACACATATCAATGGAAAGTCTTATACTACTGTTTGTGCAACAGTATATGAATAAAGTTATACCGTTATTAATTTATTTAGATACGCAAATCCATATTATATTCCCTATTAATCCAATTCTAAAAGTATGCTTTTGTTTAATCCAATAATGAGCGTATTCTCAGAAAAGGTTAAAACGATCAATTTTCACAAAGTATATTAACGTACAGTAACATGGTCAGAAGGAGCATGTAAAAAAGTTTCCAAAATAACCGCATGTAAGACTTTGATGCTTAAAATGTTTAGGGAGAAATGGAATACTGGTGTGTATTTGTTCTTTAAACTACCAAGACCAGCAGTATACAGAACAGTTTACATAATATGTTTATGTTCCTAAATTATCATTTATGAGCATGTGAAAGGCATGCTGAATCCGAGATTCTCAAAACTTACTTTGTATGATTGGAAACTAATATGTGATCGGATCAACAAAATGCTGTGGTTGCTTGCTTTTTGTCAATGAAAAAATATTTTAGTTTACAAAGACGATTACAAAGCAATGGACCATGGTAATACTTTGAGATTACAGCTTTTCCAAGGTCATTCACTATTAATACGATTAGTGATATCTTCGGTAAAGACTTTGATGCATAAAATATTTCTGCATAATTAAAATATTTATGTTAAAGGTGGTAGGTTGTGTACTTTTGTCAAACTGAGCAATCTTGCTTTCATAAAATATACCAACTGTTTAATGTATAATGATTAACATGCTGTAATACACAGTTTAAATTTAAAAGTCTAATGAGTATACAACTTAAATTCTTAATTGAATAAAGATTGTCCCTCAGCGGTGTTCGGGATTCGAAATCAGATGTTTTCTGGTGACAGCTCAAATGCTGTAGATGAGAGGTTAAGCTTTATTAGCTCCACCTGGCAGTTTTACAAGGTGATTCCGGATACTATTGACAATCTAATTTGCATTTGGTAAAGCGCGGTATGACGCGAAATGACGCGTTATGACACGTTTTGATCGGACACCCCACCGTATTTTACCGCAGTGTACCCCGCTTATTTTGAATGGCTGCATCTGTACAGAAACATTGTATATACAGGTACAAAATCAGGATACCTGGAATCAGTCCAGATGAAAAGAGCTAGATTCAATCCTCTGTTTAATGCCTGACAATGATAACCTGAAAGAACATTGTAGTTGTGAACAGATGAGACTACAATGGGATCTGATACAATTATTCAGAAAACTCATAGAGTAGTTCTTTAGAATAATCCATGAAAAACACAAACCAGATAAAAAAATTGGAAACAAAGTGAAGCGTATATTTAGAAAGTCTGCAACAGGTTATCCAATATCGTTGAAGTAGAAACCTTGATTTTCTTCATGAAAACGCTGGATGAAATCCTTGGATGGATGAAAAGTAACACTAACTACTTAGGTGTAATTAATTAATGACCTAATTTTGTCCAAAAATGTTATCTGCTCAAAAACTATACAGGAGCATCCGCAAAAACATAATCACTACTGAGTGATGCAACCACTTTTTAAACTCCCAGAACGTTTAAACTCTTTATGTGGAGTTTACAGTGCATAGTGATTATATCCTGTAAAATTATGTTAATATTTTAATCAAAACATGAAAGGTCAGACTGAACAAAATAAACAAAGCTTGTTCAGTTCGAAAGTAGTTACATTTCAGCAAATACAGCAAAGAAAAATCAAAATTTAAAATCTTTTGATTACATAATTATTCAACCACCTGAACTTGGTTGAAGCACCTTCTGCAGCTGCGAATCCTTTCAAATACGACATTGCATCTTTTCTCACCAGAATGATACAGTTGTCACAAATTCTTCTTTGCAAACTTATTTAGGCTCTGCCAAGTTACTAAGAGATCATTGATGGCATGCCAATTCTCATGTCTAACCATAAACGTTTAATCAGAATTCGAGACAGAACTTTGACTGGATCACTCAAGGACATTCGCTTTTTTCTTGTTCAGTTACAGTACATCAGTGCAGCTTTGACCTTGTGTTCTAGCTCATTTCCCGATGGAAAGGGCAATTTTCCTCAGCTTTAGGCTTTCAGGATATTGAAGCATCTTTTGCTTTAAGATTTGTCTATACTTTGCTTGATCAAAGTTGACAAAGCTTTTCAGATTTTGGTGATAAGAAGCAGTGCCATAACATACTGTGTATTATGCTGTTATCACCATGATTGGCAGTAGGGATGATGATGACTGGGTCAAGTACAGTGTTGGGTTTCCAACTGAGGGTCAACCTAACTGCATGTAGACCAAAAATTTCCAATATTGTTTTACTTGACCACAATAAAGTTTGCCATGTTTGCTGTATCACTTAAATGCTTCGTTTAAACTCCATGAGGAACTTGAGATAGATTTTCCACTCTACCATACAGGCCAGCTTTTTGGATTGACCAGGATATTATTGACTAATGGTCTTTTTCTCCTATCTCAGCTATTGAATTCTTTAGCTCTTTCAAAGTCAGCATTGTCCATACAGTGGCATCATTCTTCTTTGATCCTCAGCCTCTCAGTACTTGTCCAGCAGTTTGGACCATCTGTGTTTACATTTTTATGCTCTTCTCCCTTTGGATAGTTTTGCAATGCAGTGTAATACATATTAAATAATAGGATCATGACTCATATTTTCTGATTTAATTTAAAACATTTGAAGTATATTTGTAAAAACAGAATCAAACATGAGTTCACTGATAAATGTTACTGAAAATGTAAAATGTCATCTTGCTGTAAAAACTGCAACAGATACAGTAGTGTTATACAAGATACAAAACACTTACAAGTAAAAAAAAACAAATCCAAAGTGGATGAAAGAAAAAAACTTTGATTTTTGAAAATACAAGGCTGACTCTTGTCTAACTAGCAGTCAGCTTTCTTATTACCATCTCAACTTTTTCTATATCAAAGAAAAGAAACAAATGTCAAACCTTGTTTGAATGAGGAAAACAACACCTACACAACACATATATCATACTTGTTGGGCAGGTGCAATGAAAAGGAGTGGAATAAACAGAACCAAAAATTCTGATTATTTCCCTCCAAGGGAAATATGAAATTGTCACAGAGAGATTTGCAGTGCCTACAGTAAAACAACAAGGTAATGTAAAGGTTTGCAGGTTGCAGTTATGAAACTGATGTGATAACCTGCCTAAATAAATAATTTTTACAATTATAATTATTATTAACACTTCAGCTATACATACATCTTTATGACCTTTGAATCATAACTTTTAATAACTTGACCTAATTTATCAAGAGAGCCAACCACCTCGTTGTAAAGATGAAGACCAATGCAAAGTGAGGAGTTAACAGTGAAATTGCTGGGGTGAAGGAGGGAAGCAAAAAGAACACTGAATGGAAGAGAGCAGCTTACCATAGTATAACATCTAGGAAGTGGAGTCATGGAGATTTTTTTATTTCTGTCAGACCTCCAATCTTTTCTGAAGTCAGGTTTTGACAGATACGTTACACATTCTTACAGTAACAAATAAATGCATTGCAACATAAACATGGGATTTACATTTACAGTTTAAGTTTATTCAGTTTATTGTCATATGCACAAGTGCGATGAAATGCTTATTTCCAATGTATTATCACAATGAGTTTATTATTATCCCAATTGAGAAAGTAAAATTCAAAATAGCCATTAGAAGGATATTTTCTTCTTCATTAGTTTTAACAATCTAACTTGTTTTTTACAACCCTTTGATAAAGTTAATAATGTTATTTTTTTAATTAGATATTTCCTTTGTTCTCTCTGTCAATCTTATTCCAATCACTCCAATTCTTAATCATATTAAGATCAGTCAGGGAAGTATTGTATATAGCTTAATTACAGTATTTCCCATTGGAGAAAGAAAATCATACTTAATTCAGTCAATTGCTGTAAAGGTCACTTGATTTGAATTGCAGCCCTGTTAGCATCCTCTACCTCCACGGGAAGCCACTTTGGATACAAAAACAACAGTAGTCACCTGTCAAAACAATGGGTTTAATTGGCTAAACTGATATTCAAGAACATTATTATTAAGTATCAGAGAGGTACAAATCTGTGTACTTTAAATGTCAAACATTCAAATGTAAAAGAAAAACATGTCATCAATTTGCTAAAAATGTAGATTCTCGAATAAGACAGTTTTCAGTACATTTGATAATTTAATACTCATCAAAACATGTATTAATAATATAATTTCTACATCTTTCTTCTTCTGTTTAACCAACCATTTATGTTTTAAAAACTGTTAGAGTGACACTTTTATTGACAGAAAAAGTGACCCAATATGGTATAATGCTCTCAGTTTCAAGTGTGGTGACAAATTTAAACATACTCTCTAAGTATGTTTACATACAAAAACCTTCAAGTAGCCAATAGGTTTTTAACCACTTACTGTACATCACAACTACAAGATGAAGATTTCAAGGGACTCTCATTATTATTCTATTTATATTTGTTTAATTTAATTAAATATCTGGATTGAGAGTTGAATTGTACATTTGTTGGGAATGAAGGGTATATCTGAAAAGTTTAAAATGTTTTTTTTCTAAAACCTGCATGATTTTGGGTTTCAATGACTGGATCCATTCATTGGTGATCTAGACAAATTTTCTAGTAAGTATTTGATTTGTGAAATTTGTGAACCTGGAACCAAAAAAATATTACTATTAGAGAAGTATAATTTATTTTGAAGACTGAATTTTATTTTAGTTTTAATATGAAAATTGTTATTGTAGGAAAATAAAAATTGTAATTACAATTTTAACTCATTACAATTTAGACAGATAACCCAAAAGTTGCTTTTTCTTGCAAATTATTGTCCTGCTGATGGACCATACTGTTAGGTTCTGATGAAGTATAACAAAACATATTAAATTTTGAACAAGTTGAATGAAGGTACAATTATGCAACAGTTTTTTTGGAAAAAGAAAAATACAAAAATACACACAAATAAAGGTTTTATCACAGTTTACTGCTTCCTTTATGGAGATGTATCACCCCATTTTTGAAAACCCTTTTTGAATAGTTTACATAAGGAGATAGACTCCTTAAAATAGATGCAGTGCTAAAAGGCATCTCTTCAATAAAGTAAAAAAAGAATTGCAGTCAGGATCAAGCTAAATAATTATCCATCATTGTATTTCTTTCATCTGTGGGAACTTTTACTCTTAACAGCCCAGATGTAGTGCAGTTGCACTGTCACACTGTCTCTTTCTTTGCTGATGAAAGAAATGTATCTCCATCATTCTGACAAGGTCTTTTTTCCCGTGCTGCCCTGGTGTCTGTCCAATTTGTAGAATGTATTCCTGACCTGCTGTGACCTTGTCGTTTCATGAAGACTGAGCTTCTGTGGGGTCTGAGTGTGCTCCAGAAACTGCTGCCAACAAGTCCTGACTGTCACCATCCAGTTGTCCAAAATTAAACAGCCAATGTGATAAAGCTTTAATAACTTCATTTTGAAATGCTTAGGTCAGCCATACCAAGAACAAAACATGCAGGTTAAAAATAAAAATTTCATTCTCCAGCTCAGTCATGCATTTGTAAGCCCTTGAACTTCATGACAGAGTAGCCTCTTTTTCAAAGTACTAACAAGAGTGGTTTTCTGAATATTTCTAAGACTTTATTAGCCATATACAATTTCTTGCATTAGGAATTTCTTTTCCCATAGCACAGCTTGGTCTCTGTGAGACACACAGACAGGGAGAGAAGCTTGGGATCAGAGCACAGCATCAGCCATTATACAACACCCCAGGAACATTTGGGGTTAAGGGCCTTGCTCAGGAGCCCAACAGAGTAGGATTCCTCTACCAGCCACAGAATTTGAACCGGCAACCTTCCAGCCACAGGCACAGATCCTTAGCCACAGAGCCACTGCTCCACTTTGAAAAGACTGAAAAGAAAAGAAAAGCAATGACTACTTTGACTATTTGTATTTGCAAAACAGATTGTAAAATAAGTGAAGATTTGGGAGAGCAAATGTTTGCTACTACCTTCAGAATTTGATTTCAATTATTACCAACCATTAATCTATGCCCTTGTATTCATAACATTACATATATGAAATGTTTTACTCAGATACTATATACTGTACCAACACCTACAACACACTTATTAAAAAATATTTTGTTTTTAAAAATGTGATAACAACATGATGTTTTTATATCACCATGTAACAACACCAGATGGTGTGATTTTAAAGGATTCTGCTTATGGGGTTCCTTTAATCTCTTCTGGAGGTCCTGTCAGGCTTGTTCACATGGGAAGGCCATTATCTCAGTCAGGTATGTTATTCCAAACAAACTTTTAATATAATTATCAAATTTGAATTAATTTATTAAATTAAAAGGAAAAAATATAGTATTTGGGATATTGAGTACTGTTTTGGGTGAAATGTTTTGGTTAAGAAAATATGCCTGTCCTGGAAATGTCATGATCGACATTCCTCCTCTAGAGGGCACTCTGACCCTTTTGTGTTAAGTTCATTATCACGTTCACCTGCACCCTTGTTCCGTCCTTTATTTAAACCTGGTGCTCCAGAAACTGGGGCTCTGCATTGGAAGACGGACACCCGGAGGCCCGCCTAGCATCAAGTCACCCTTCGTCAACAGCTTTAGGGCATGGGCTTCCTAAAGGTGTCCTGACCAAGCTGAGTCCAGGGCTTGGAGTGCCTGGCCTTGTCACTCCATTTTTAATCTCCTTGTTCCATGTCAATGTTCCTGTTTTTAATCATTCTGTCTTGGATGGATTTCCTGGTTTTTGGATTTTGGACTTTGCCCCAGATTTCCTACATTGGACTGTTCCCTTGACTTGTTTGCCTGCGTTCCCCCCTTGCACCTAATCACGAACCCCCTGTTCGCCATCCATTCCTTTCCTAACTGTGTTTTCCCTGTAGCCCTATTCCATTCGCTTCCGGATCATATCGTCTGCACAGAGTTCTAAACTACACATTGTTACAGGAAAGAGTTAATAGAAGAGAAAATAATTCCTGTTCTGATTCACTGAAGAGAAAATGTTCAGCCTGAAAACTAAGTTGAACACTTTATATGTTTTGCCTTTGATAGGAAATTAAAATAGGATTACATTTAAAGCTTTTGAGGGTGAAAACAAGAACATCTCAATTTTTTTGTAATGAAATGGGTGTATAAAAGCAAGAGGAAATTAAATGCAGATGCATTTAAGACTGAGAGTTGAATGTGTCTGGAACAAACAGTTCTGTTATTTAGACTCTTCAGGTGTTTCAAGAAATGGCTGGATAAGAAATTGCTTCTTTGACAAACTTTCTTCTAAAACAATAGCAAAAGTAATTGTAACATCTAAGGAGATGATTAATAGCATGTTAATCATCAGTCATTAAAAAGTTGGTAGATTTCATGAATGCAAGATTGCTCAGTTGGGCAAAAGTACACAACCTACCTTTATCATAAATATTTTAATTATGCAAAAAATGTTATGCATCAAAGCCTTTACCGAAGATATTACTAATAGTATTAATAATGAATGACCTTGGACAAGCTGTAAACTCAAAGTATTACGTATTTGTAACCGTTATTTTAAATGAAAATACTTTATTTTTTCATCAACAAAAAGTAATACCACAGCATTTTGTTTATCTAACAAACAAGGACGGGACATTAACTTGCCAATAGGATAAAGGAATAAATTACTTTTTTTGTTTATTTCTTTATCACATTTATTTGAACATTTCCATGGATTGTACAAGCACTGAAAAACTGTCCAATCCCTAGTTCGTCAGGCATTCTCTTTTAGTATAACAGACATAAAAGCTCCCTTGCTTTTAACAGAGCGTTTCCTAATTTCTAACAATGAAAATTATTTAAACTGCGACACTTATCATTCAACCAGAGCTCAAAATATCACAAGGATCCTCAGACTGTGCAAAGACTGTATTAAAAGATGCTTGTATTAGATACATGAGAATCCAAGCTTTTTTATCTACGCTTTCTTATCTACGCTAAGAAGTAGTCTTTAAAATTTATCACACAGTTAAAAGTCTAATTTCTGGGCTGTTCGTATACCAAAGATTATGGTACCACTTCAGAAGGGTGTCAGCCAGTCAGATTCCAGGACCGGAATTATCTGTTTTATAATCGAGAGTATGTATTCACATATCAAAATAAATTAATAATGATATTAATTTAAGGACCTAAATATCGAAATCTATGTATCTATATAGCTGGTAGTTTTACTGTATTTCACTTTCTTTGTAAACACGTTTTGTTAACACCCGAATTGCAGGTGGATTCAGTTTTTTGGTCTGTTATGGTCTGTAGCTCAAATCCCGCTTAACTAAAAATTAGGCACGAGAAGAGTATTATTGGACAATGTTGTGAGGCTCTGGCGGAATTTCTCTCTAAACTGAAGAGTTATAGAGGAGACAGGTTGTGTATCGCTTCTTTTGACACTTGTAAAAAAACATTCCAATGTTAATGCAACACGGAAGATAATGTGGTATATTGGTCATTAGTGAAAAGATGTAATAATTTAATCTCTTTACTGTGCACATTTTAATCCGCTTAGTATTGAATATTTATATGGAATTTTACCACTAAAGGGAAATTTTTGTAGATAAGCATAAAACGCAGAGGAGCATAATGAAGGTCATAAAGGTCATAAACGATATTAATTTAGGAACATAAATATATTGTATAAACTGTATGTTGCTGTTATTGGTATTTTAAAGAAGAAATACACACCAATACTAAATTTCTCCCTAAACATTTTAAGCACCAAAGTTTTACATGTGGTTGACCTGAGCCCAAAAGCCCAACATATTAATGTGCATTTGCCTGGCGCGACGCTGCGCTGTTTTCATCACTATCTGCAGGAGAGCTGGCTGTGACGAATTAAACCGGTTTCACAGGTATTTTCAAAGTAGAAGGGGGCAAGTCTTCCAGCGAAAGACACCTCTCCTCCCCTCCAAAACCCCTTTTTTTTGCTTACAGTAGTAGTACTTAAGAACAGTACAGTAAGTAAGTACAGTAAGTTCTCGCGTTAAAAAAGCTAGGTAAACTATTAGTAATCAATAATATTAAATTTAGCTCTGTAATAAATTGTGCTAATAATAAATTCTATTCTACTCTGAGAATGTAGGGGGGAGGAAGAATGCCTGTGGTCTTTTCACTGACAAACTTCTGTCAAGCTGTCAACAAAAAACAGCTGTCAAAAAAAAGTTTTTTTTAAAAAAAAAAGTCAATTGTGTGTCCATAATATTCCTATTTTGATATTGCTAATTGCTATTGCTACTGAGTCTCTGTGTCTACAGTACATTGTTTGTGAACCAACCAGTTTCACAGGTATTTTCAACCCCCAGCCAGTGTTGTTTCATCGGTTGTTATCCTGTAAAGCGCTTTAAGGAGCCACCCTTAAAGGCACTATATAAAATAAAGTTTATTATTATTAATATTGTTACGTCCCAGTGTGTGTTCTGTGTGTGTTTTTTCTATGTTCCACACTGCTGACCCTTGATTGTTCTCCCTTCCCCATTGGCCCACCATCACTCCACTGTTTCAGTATTATGTCATCATTAATTAGCCTCAGCCAATCAGAACACAACTTATTCAGCATATAACATGGAGGTTTTCAGCAAGGAGATGCCTTTTGTTTGACTTCGGTCCCATTCGGTTTTGGTTTTCGCTTCGCTTCTTGTTATTGCTTTGGCTTCGTTTGTTGGTTTGTTTTGCTTTGTGTTTGTGTTTTTTCGTATAGCTTCGGCTTTGTTGTTTTGTGGGTTTTACGTTAGTTTCTTTGTACTTTCATTTGTTTGTGTGTTCATCCTTGTTTTGTCATTATCTTGCCCCAGTGTTACATTTTTAACTTTTGTGTTCTTTTGTACCCTGCTCCTGTTGATTACTCTTGTTTTCCCTTATTTGTATTCCTGGTTCACTTGTGTTTTTGTGTGAACTTTTGTATATAAGGTTAGTTTAGGTTGTTGGGTGCACTTTACACACTTAGTCGATTTTGTATTAGTACACTAGTTTAGTACTGGTGAGTGCCGTTTTTCTTGTATGGTTTTGGGTAGTCAGTGCAGGTTAGCTAGGGTGTTGAAGACGCCAAAGACCGTGTGTTTCGGGTTTTCTTTTGTAGTCAGATTAGCTTTCCCTCACTGTCCTAGCCAGCTCCATTTTGTTTGTTATTTTCTTTTCTTTGGCACCACTCTAGTTCCTTACCCTTATCACTCTTCCTAGTCCCTCACCAAAACCCACCTGCTTCCAAAAGAATTATCCTAAATGTTACACCCCTTTTCCCCTAGACACTTGGGGTTGTAACATTATTGATAATATTTTTCCTCCCAGAACTTGTAAATTGTTGTTGTTATTGTTGTTGTTATCCTGTAAAGCGCTTTGAGAAGCATACTGTCCAGCTTGTTAGGTGCATTGTCTTGTAAAATAATAAGTAGAGCTTAAATAAAAACTAAATATGTAAATAAGATACAATCTACAGACATTCACAACATAAACATATCTTAAAAAATGTACATATATTGTTAAATTATTACTTTAAATATATACTTTAAGTTACTGAAACAGCCAGTTGATAAAATCATAGCAATTTTGTTCTTGTTTGGAGGTGGGGATATTCTGACAACAACTGATTTAAAGACAATCTGTCAAAGTGCATTGAAATACAATCCGCGACGGGGGTACCATTAAAGCGGAGACGACGAAAATAAAATTTATTTTTAATTTGCTGGACAGAAAGGTGAACATTATTATGCAGAAGACAAAGATAACAATTTACGTTACATTGCCAGATTGTGAATCAATAAAAATATTTAATTAAACATGGGTTTGTGATTTACATGGAAATGGGGGTGACGGGAACTCTTAATCTAAATAAAAATAAAATAAATAAAACAGGTTTTGAAAGTTAATAACCACTTTTTATGCGCGAAACACGGGTGATTTTTCTTCCTCCTGATCAGTTTAGAAATCTGTGTACGCTGTGTAGATTAAGCCGGTTCAGGGACGCCAAATATGTAATCATAGTGGCTCTCTGAAGCCACCAGTTCTGTAGGGTTTGGGCATTTACTGAGGCAATTATTAATTGTAGCAGTAAATCACAAAGTTGATTCTTTTGATGGCTTTAGAATCCAACCATGCGACATAACTCAAACAACGCGCACACACAGGTACTAATACACGAGGATACATTTATTAATACATAGAATATGCATGTAAAACTAACAGATCTTATCGAGAGGGTTATCAGAATACAAAAGATATATATTCAATCAGTTACAAAGTGTTACACATATCAAGAGGACATACGTTCAGTATATCATCCATTTAGACCGTTTCGTAAAGTGAACTTGGTTACAACTTCTACATTAGATACTCAAAACAAGTACATAACTCTTAGGAATTAAATTGATATCAACTGGTTGGGATAACAATTGAATTCTCGAGCTGTAATGCATTGAAGTTGAATACTCATCCAATCTTTGGGGATTCAGATCTCCTGCGGACTCAAAGAAACAGTTGCAGGCTGTTGCTGTCCAATCCGCACTCTCTGGCTCCGTGCCAGGCTGTGCTGTGCGGCTTGCGACGGTGCGCTGCTGATGCTCACTGTTGGCTTTAACTAGCAAAGTTTGTGCACAGGAGAAAAGATGACTGTGGGTCCCAGCAAGTCAGGAAGAGGACCGGTTCGTTCCTGATGAAGAGCTAGTTCTGAATAGTAATTCAGCTGTCCACAGTTCCGACCTGTTCACGAGGCCTGCTGCTGGTTACTCTCTGGCAACCTCCACTCTAGACTCTTAGAACAAAGGAAAGTTCTGGCACTCGGACACACTGGCCGTCCGTGGTTGTCCGGGCTGAGTCTCAGGATGGTCAGGAGGCGCGCTGCGAGAATGTCCTGCCCTTGGGAGCCTTCTGCTCCTGGGCCGTCCTGCCCTGGAATTCTCACAGAATCTTGTTGAATCTGAATCTGAATCTGAATCTGAATCTCACAGGCTCTCTGTGTTGCCTGTTTTTACCTGGAGGAACTTCAGCTCATTGATTGGCTGAAAGTTCCATGGGCATCAGAGTCCCACGTGGGTTACTCGGCCCTACCAGTCCCTGATTGGTTGATCAAGGTGAGATATGAGTCACTTAGTCCTGACACTTAGTAATGCAGTCCAGATGTCCAACTGGCACTCCCTAAACAGATAGGCGCCAATGGGTGACCATTGATCATGATAGCCAGGCTTAGCTAAGTGCATCCCCCTTTGGGAGCTGTCCTTATCAAAAGAAAACATCTTGCATGAATGGTTTCTCTGTGGCTGCACCACAGAGATGAACAGAGAAATGGGGCCTCATTTGGGAAGCTCAGAAACACTTAATTCTGCCTTATTATTAAGCCTCACCGCTACAGCTGTAAGGTTTTTACTTCCTAATTAAACTTTTAAAATACGCGTTTCGAATAGAAGCAGCATATGCTGTTTTCTTCCTGCTATGTAGAACAGATCAGCAAGTTTTTTTTTCTGCAATCAGAGGGGTGTCAGATGGTGTCAGCCAATCACCATTCTGAAGCCTACCGTAATCTCTGGTATAGGGACACCCCAGAATTCTGTTGCATTTTCATTTTAGGAAATTATGAAACGCTCAGTTAAAAGCAAGGGAGGTTGTCCGTTATAGTGGACATAAAAACAAAAGTTTGCTGCGGCGTTATTAGAAACCCAATTTTAACACAAATCGCCGCCATTATATCCTAGAAGACAGAGACCGGAGCCAGACCAGGAGAATGCCCGGAGCATAAAAAATGCAGACGAACTAGGGATTGGACAGTTTCCAAGTGCTTGTACAATCGATGGAAATGTTCAAATAAATGTGTAAAAGAAATTAAAAAAATCATTTATTCCTTTATCATATTGGCTAGCTAATGTCCTCTCTTTGCTAGTTACCTGTGGCTGTGTTTCTGCGTTGCGTAGCAACGAGTGACTATATTCTCAGGCGGAGGAACGTAAACAGCTTAATTTCCGTGTTAAATAATTAAATAATTGAAATTAATTCTATACAGCAATCTTATATTTGGGGACCGTTTCATAAAACTTTGATGCTTAAAATGTTTAGGGAGAAATTGAAGACTGGTGTGTATTTTTTCTTTAAACTACCAAGACCACCCATATACAGTACAGTTTACATACAGTAATATGTTTATGTTCCTAAATTAATATCGTTAATGACCTTCAGATGTGTTATGCTCCACTTCTTTTTATGCTCAGCTACTAAAATTTCCCTTTAATGGTAAAATTCCATATAAATATTCAATACTAAGCAGATTAAAACGTGCACAGTAAAGAGATTAAATGATTAAATTTTTTCACTATCGACCAATGCACCACGAATGCCCCTGTCGGTCATTTTGACCTGCCAATCACTAACCGCGGTGGACTGCGGTGGCTTGTGGGTAGTTGCGTGTGGTACGGGTTTGTACCGTAGTTTGAATGGCTGCGTCTGTACAGGTAAACTTTACATTTTTTCAGTAAATATAAGGAGAAACTATTTTATAAAATGTGGCTTTGCAAAAACATATTTTAAAAGGTTTTGTGCAATGGCATCTGTGTCATTAAGCATTGTTGCATTGATGAGGACAACAAGAAGACACAGGTTCTTTCTAGGAGAAACACACTAAACTTGATTCACTGTGTAGCAGTGTAGTCAGAAGTCACTGTTCTGCACTTTGTTTCCTATTCAAAAGCTCCTAGATGGTGAAACAAATAGACACTGACACAAAGAGCTGTGCATATGCTCAGGAAAGTGCATGCAGCTGTGAATTTTCAATGCATAGTAAAAGTTATTAATTTTGCATGCAGTCAAGAGTTTATTTCTGGATTCCCGGTGTTACATGCACAAGATTGAAATACACTGCAGTGCGTCTACAGTTTCTCTCCAGCAATGGAAAACCATTTTCCTACAGCTACTGTCGTGTTAAAGACAAACCTGGTATCATTAAAACCTAATCAGCCCCACAGAAAAAACAGCAGAAGAGACTTTGACTTTGGCATGTTTCCAGACTGAACTCAAACTCATTACACTTTAATTCCTGCAAGCTATAAAGGCATTATTTGCAATAAGACAAGTAAGCTAAGAATAAAATTTATTTAATGGGTTTTATGAGAAGAGGAGGCAGGGATTAAAAATAAAACATAAGAAAGACCTTATGAAAATTAATTTTATCTTACTGGACAGCAAGTTTATTAACATTAAGAACTACAGAATGTGAAATAACAGCTCACAGCTACTTGTTAGCCATTGCCTGATTCTTTTTTTCCCCAGGAAAACATTCTTATTCAGTGGAAAAAAAATACACATTAACATTCTGTAACATTGTTTTAGGTGGTCTGGATGGAGGAAACACCACATGTTCCTCATCAATCTTATTGATAAACAACTGTTAACATCAAATTCCTCATTATGATGAAATTCATTCCAAATTTGTCCTCAATCTACATGTAGGATTTTCAAATGAAATCTGATAATGATTTTAAAAAGCCAAAAAGGTTTCCAGGTTCAGACCACATGCCACCAACATTATTTCCTTCTTTCTAATGTATCTTACAATGTCAGTACATGATGTTAATAACATGAAAGGTTTGTTAATTCCTTATATAATGTAGGTTACACAAAAGGACTTTTTAACACACTTTTAATTTTTATATTGCTCAAGCAGACAGGTATTATCTCGATACTCTCACAGTGATAGATAATGACAGTAAACTAATTAATATTCTGCCTCATTATTTACATCCATTTCTGATTTGAAGAAGTTTGAATGCTGGAAATTGCACTAATTGAGCTTGTAAACATTCTGGACATATCATAATTAGTTTAATAATATCACTAGTGAGATTAGAGGTGAGCAAATGAAGATAGTGCCAACTATATTAAATATAAACAGGAAGTTTTTTTATCTCTGCATACTAAACATAACATAATATTGTTTAAGATTATTATTATTATTTATGTACCCTAACCACTAGATAAATTACTACAAAGAAAAAATACATTGATTTTATAGTTGCAATTTGTAATGATAGCCACCTTTGCATGAAAAGTCTTTTAATGTAATGACTTTCTCAGATGGAACAATAGTTAAATGTAACAATGATAAATGCATGTACTACAAAACAAAACCTAGGAAACCAAAATATCGTTACAAATGAGGTGACAAAAATGGTGAAGGTCAGGAATTGAACAAGTGGTTTAGTCAATAAATAAAATAAATAATCTAAGTAACTTGTAAGTGATTTCTCCAGAATATACCCAAGCAGTTGGTATGAGAGGCACGTGAATGCTTTATTCTCTGGCACAAATTTGGTGAAAAGAGTAATATTCCAGGCACACTCAGTTAAACAAATGTTTATAAACAAGGACAATATAAACACTACAACACACACAACAAAAACATACAACACACAAGTTAATTTGTTTACAATATGTACAAATGAGGCGTTCTAGAGGCCTAACAATTTAATCACCCACAAAAGCCCTCAGACTTCTACTAAGTATTAAACTCTTAGATAATACCCATAGAGGCCAGAATAAGAGATACTGTAAGCTGCCTTCTTAATAAATGCGATACAACCTGCAGTTAAATCTGTCTCTCTGTACAAGATGCCACAAAATGAATGAGAGCCTATCTCCCTACTCTAAAAATGCATCCACAAGCAGGAAAGATGTCTCTACCCAATGTATCTTTTACCAGGAAACCCAAGATCCCTAAAACACAAAGAATAGCAAGCTCTCCCTAGCAATGTTCAAATATTTAGCTCCAGTCAGGTTTTGTTTGGATGATCATGATGTAGGGGCTCTTATCTAGCACAAGCTTCACATTCAAACTCCTCATGACTCCTCTCTTGAGGTCTCACCTTCTTTCTCTCCTCTCTCCTCATCCTGTGCTTCCCTGCTTTTCCTGTTCTCCTCTTTCTCCTATCTTTCTCCTTTCTCTTCTGTTGTCTAAATGCGATCTTATATGGTGTGTTTCTGGGCTGCTAACTGTCCTTCATTTACTCACAACTTAATTAACTAGGAAAACCAAGGCACATTTTCCAACTTTTTTTGATCAGGGGACCTCCCACATCTCAGCAAACATTCCCTCTGCTTTGAAGCTGTATGCACTGTCTGGTGTCACACACTTTATCTAGACTCTAAGAGACACTTCACCTATAGCTGTAACAATATCATTAATATCATTACACACTGGCACTGTACCAGTTGTATAGGTGAATATGGAGCAAACACTAATGTTAGAGTCTTTCGAAAGGGATCCATAATATAGCCTTATAAATTCTTATTAATGCCTTATTAAGTTTGAGCTTTATGGAGTTGCCAATTGGTGTGACAGTTCATCAGTCTGGAGAGGTTTACAAAAATGTTTCTAACCATTGTGACTCCATCCATCCACTGTCAGACATAGTCTACGTATGGAAAGTTTTCATGACCATGGAGACAATCCAAGACTGTTTTGTGTTCCAAGACGAACCTGGAGAATCATCCAGGAAGAAACAAACATCCACTTAATAACATCTAAGGATCTACAGAACTTTCCCTAAATTAAAGTCAGTATTCATTCTTACTGTAGATCAGCAATGTTTCCGTGGGAGGATAGCCAGGTAGAAACTATTGCTCTCTAAACTGAACACATTATGGTTTCTTCTGCCCATGTCATGTTTGCTGAAGAGCACCTAGATAAGTCTACTGAAATTATGAGCAGAGTGTCACGACCTTCTTCCTACCCCTAGAGGGCACTCCACCTTTCTGTCCTGTACCTTTCCTTCATGTGCCTGTTCTTGTGCTTCCATTGCGTCTGGTAGAGGATTGCTATTTATTTCTAGTTTGCTATATTTGTCCTGTCCTCTTTGCTCGGCATTGAGATTGGTTGTCGAGAGGCTTGCCTCACCAGGTCGCCCCACATCCACTACCTGAGGGCTTATGTCTCATCCCCGACTCCGCCCTATACCTTGAGCCCAGAGCGAACCCCTGTGTTTGCTCCATTCCTGCCGCTTTGCAGGATCTTCTTGTCTTGCCGGTGTCTCTCCACGGCTAGCCTCTGGCTTCCGTGACACAAAGGAGTCCTAGAGAAACAGTTAGTGTCATGAAATCCAATCACTGCCTTCAGAGAGAAAATCAAGCACTTGTGCAATGGCTCTCACAGGCTGGCCATGTCCAGAGCTGCCTACTAAACAGTCCAGACAAGAATGAAATATTACTGGCACAAATTACAATTACAGTAACATAAGCAATTGTAACTTTCCAAGTACGCTGCATTAAAGCTTAACAGCGGAGACATCCTGCCATAGTGTGGAGAAAAAGACCCAATAACAGAAGAGTATTTTGAGAACTAAGGAATGTCTTGCATTCAGAAAAAACAAAGACACAAACAACAGAGTTTAGACAATCAAGTCTGCACAGAAGTTCTGTAAAACAAACATAAAGCCTTTAAATAGATTTATAAGAGTGTTGTCATAGGCATTTGATGAAAATATATTTAAAGTATAAATATTCATATACACTGAATAAAAAGACTGAAGACTGTCTTTCACCGCTGTCACACTTAATAACCAAAACTATATATTTGTAATTATTTGTCTTTAATAAGAAATTGTGGACTCAATTCAGTGTTGACATTAACAACCAAGGGGTGTATATTAGCAAACACAGTCCAACAAATAGTATAAAAATAAAAAACAGACAAAAAGCATATCTCTTGAAAAGAAAAATAAAAAAGAATATTAATGAAGGTCCATCACAGAACATATACAGTACTTTGACTTACTTCAGAAATCAGGTCCTTCAAAGTGTCATGATCCTCCTCTTGAGAGCGTTCCGGCCCTTTTGTGTTTTAGTTAAGTACATGCACCTGTCCCCTGTTTTGTCTGTTTATTTAAGCCTGGCATTCTCGTTATTCCCGGCTCTGCATTGAAAAACGGATGCCCGGAAGCCTGCCTACCAGCGGGTACTGGAGAGACCCGATGGCATAGGCTTCATCACGGCATCCTGACCTGCTGAGTCCAGGGCTCAGAGCGCCTGGCCTTGTAACTGTTTTTATCCTCCTGGTTCCCTGTCCCTATTGAATCTCCCGGCTCCTGGACCCTGGACTGCACCCTGGTTTCCCCTTTGGACTACCTTGGACTTGTTCGCCTATGTGCCACACCTCCTGAGCACCAGATCACAGCCGTCACTCTTGGAAATTAAACTGAGATATTACAGGAGAGATATCAGATCAAGTTGTTGCTTTAGAAAGGGCACATACAGTACACTTAGCAAATTACAAACTGATATGTTTGTGAAAAATAAAATGTATTTGTTTACTTTATGAGCAATTCAATCTCTAAAAAAGAATACTGGTAAAATTTGTAATTGAATAAATTCTTGAAAATGACATGAAATTCAATCTACATTTAAATACATTAATTTGTTGTCTGTTTAAAGCTAATTTCTTTTGCCATTATTTTTATAGTTACTGCAGCAGTGGATCTGAGATCAAACCTGTGTCTTGCTCATGTTGTTTTGCATTCAATCCTTGTATCAGCTGGAAGTGGATCAGCTGCTATCCCAGAAAATAAACAGACTCAGTGGTAAGTTAAAAGCCAGTGTTCAAGTGTTGAACAGTGTTCAAAGGCTGATTTATTTTGCATGGTGAGTGAATTGCAATATATTTTTGCTATGCTAATCCAAACAGTTTAGGCACAGCTGAATACACAGATACCGACCACATATTGTTTAACATTTCTACGATATGCTGGACCTCTCCAGTCATCTCTACATGTACAATGAAATTATACTAAATTGAACATTTTCCAAACCACTTTCCACTGGTTGTGTACCTCTGAAAGCAGATATGCGTTTGAAATCATCTCATTTTTAAGTAGGACTATTTTTTTATATTTTCATATCTACAAGTCCACATGATTGTAATAAGGAAAAACTAGATAATCTAATATGGCACAGATATTATTTGATTCATGATGTTCATAAAGTCCAGTTCCTATATCTGATGAAAAGCTATGCCTGTCAGCTCTATATTGCTGGAGTTTACTCCTTCAAACAGTTGTGCTGACTCATGTCAGGATTTACTGAGGACATGAAGAAAATCAAGAAATATTCCTAGAAAATAGGACTTTATTTTTCAGGGAATTTATTGGAACAAGGATCACTTAAATCTGATGTACTGCAGGCAACATGTTAAGAAAAGCAAATATTCTGTTATTAAAAAATATGAAAGTTATATTTTTTTCCACTGGAAATGTTTTAATTTCAACCATATCTGTATATTTATAAAATAGAACATTAAAGAAATGCCATGAAAGCTGCTTATGTTTTTTTCATATCTCTGCTAGTCTTATCTATCCAGTTGTGATATTCCATAATTGGTACTAAGAAGAGAAAAAAAAAACATAATCATTATTCCTCCAGATCTTCTGTCTCATTCATTTACAGACAGGTACTTACAGAGACTTAACAAACATGTTAGGAAAATAAACTCCACACTGGGATTTTCACTATGAACATTAATACAAATTTCTCATGTTAAAAACATGCCAGATAATAAGTATTTAATTTAGATGAAGTCAATTTAGTTCTAACCTCTTAGGTTAATTAAACACATTCATGAGGGACAGCAATATTCAAGATCAGATGCTTTGTTAAGGCTTGAGTATTCTCAGGTAGGATAGTTTTGGCTAAAGGAGCAGTCTCATAGCTATAGGTAGGTTTGGACTCCAAAAAGAAACAAACAGACCTAAAATCACCAGTGCAGAAACAAAAACAGAAGGAAAACAGTGATTTTAGATGTATATATAAAGCGACAAGTGTGCTTGGAAGATTGAAACATATCAAAGACGGGATGTTAGTTTGGTTAAAGAGATAAAATTATCAAAAACACTTTCGTGCGGTCCAAAATGAGCTAAGTGGGTGAGGTTTGATTCCCAAGTTGGTGGCATTTTGGACTGTCTGAATGTAATGTCGAAATGATGATGTGTAGGAAGATTAGATCCAAATAAGAGGGAACTGGGCAAAGACTGGATTGGTATCTGGAGAATAAGTCTTGAATTTCTGAAGTTGGAAACTTTATGGAAGAAAGACAACCCATTCCTGTTCTCCAATATGAGTTCTAGCTACTATCACGATTGTAGTACCTCCCCCTTAAGGGCGCTCTGGCTCATTCACTTTTTAGTTGATTTTGTGCACCTGCTCCCCATTTCTGTCTCCCTACAAAAGCCAGACGCTCACTCTGTTCCGGGCTCTGCATTGGTTTCCTGAACCAGCCGAGTCCAGGACCTGGAGCACCTGGTTCCGTTCCCCATTTTTCCTCCCGACCCTTCGGTGGATCCCGCTCCAGTTTTTAACTTTGTCATGTCTGTCTACAACCCCTCGCCGGATTCCACTCCGGCTTTTTACTTTGTTTAGTTCGTCTTGGATTTATCACCCGGCTCTGGACCTTTGCCTGCACTGGACTTCCCTTTGGACTCCCTTTTGGACTTTTCACCTGGACCACGCCCCCCAGAACACCTTCGTCACGCCACCCCCCCAGTTCTTCTACCAGCCCAGTTTCTCGTCTCCTCCCTGTGTGTGTTCACTCCCTTCCGGATTGTATCCTCTGCATAGGGTCCTGATGAACGCTTTGGAACAGCTACAGTATTGAAAATGTCTGGGCTACTTCTGCAGCCAAATGTTAAATAGACTCAAAGTAAAATTTATTATGCCAAAAAAGATGTCAGAGGATCAAGAAACATGAATTTGAATGCATTATATTGTAGATGTCTATTTTAAAACAGGCTCCTAGGCCTGCTTGCTTAATTGTGGAAATGGCATGACCTATGGTGGCATAGTAAAGAGAAAAATCTTCAATAAGAATCAAGATATGAATGCTTAGAATAAATGAATTATGAGGAACAGATTATTTGCAGATTGATTACATTACTTTCCAGAATATTTCCAGAATGTGATCCCAATGGGACTAATGTGATAAACAGGAAGTGGAGTGGAATGGAAGGTGGCAATTATATGGCAATTGTTATCAATTTTTACAGTAACGGAAAAAGAAGGAATTTTAGACAAAATTGCAGAAAAACCAAATGAGTAAAACTGGGTTCAGGGTGGGGCTACATATCAATGGTGAGATCATGGATATGAATGAGGGTACAAAGATGGACCAGTAGTCAATTAGTGGCATGCAAGGCCAACATTCACTTTGTTAGCCCCCATAGTAGCTGCAAATGTGTAGGTAGCGACTGTCGACTGGATGAATAAGAGCAAGATGATTAATTGAAATTGTCACAAGCTTAATGACCACAAAATAATACTATGGGAAGATTGTGGAGGTCTTTAGAATGTTTAGGTTTAAAGCTGTCCTGTTGCTTATAGTCAAAATGAGAAGAAAGTTAAGTTAAAAGTTAATCAGCCTTAGAGGTGTTGTAACAGAAAGAATAAGGTTATGGATCCCGAGATGAAGTTAAACAGATGAGTTTATTGCATGCAAGGAACAATAAAACCGAAGTCTTGTTTCCCACAAGAAACAACAAAACCGAAATATTGTGCTGGTGCTGGTACAAACTTTAGGTTTACATAGTCCTTCCTTGCTGCTCCTGAGGTCATTCGTTATTATGGTAAAGGGGGGAGGTCACGTGTTTGGCCAAATGGTCAGGAATTAAGTCGCCAGGGGGTTCCCTGGCTCTCCTAGCTCGCATCTGGAATCCTTATCAGTTCACCCTTTCCTGCCATAAACTCCTGTTGCTTAGAAGTCTAATCTTCAAGCAGAAAGGACTTAATTTAAACCCCATCTTTACTTTTACTTCAGAGGCAACTTTGGGCAGAAATGGGTTTAGTCTCTCATGATATAGGCCAGGGGTGGGGAACGTCCGGCACGCAAAATAATTTGGTCTGGCCCTGCCAAGGCAACCGCAGGCGTAGAGCCTGGCGATAATTCGATAACGATAATTATCGTGATATAATTTTCCTCGATATAATTTTAACAAAAGTTCGATAAATGTTCATGCTTTACGTGTGTTAAGCGCATGCACACTAAATACTACTCGAGTGCACATGCGTATTGCAGACCGGGCGGCTAACAGATTTGTTTAAAGTTTCTGCTGTTTGGCAAGTGATGTGTTCTTAAAATGAAGAGTTGTTTAATTCACCAATTAACTGTCTGGTTTCTTCAACTTTCACTCAGGAGAAAAAAATCTGCCTTTAAACTTGAAAGAAATAATGATTTTACATTTATCGTGATAATTATCGTTATCAACTGATATGAAATGTTTTATTGTGATAATGTTTTTGGTCATATCCCCCAGCCCTATACAGGCGGGACTTGAAATTCAATAAATCTAGGAGCTTTTTTCATAGCAACATAAATTTATATTAAGTGAATCATAATAATAACGTTAATTTTGAGGGACAAGCAAGGAACGTCCATTTCGGGATAGACAGGACACATACAAGTACATGACTCAGAGGACAGTCAGTGCCAGGCAGGCTGGGAGTGTACACGTTGCGAAAGTGTTAACACACTGTGTTTTACGAACTGCGGGATGAAGTCAAGTAGTTCATGGAGGTGAAGGGAAAACCTGTCACCAAAGAGAGGCAGTTCCAGCCATCACATTAGGTGTGAGTTAATTAAATGTTTGACCAAATATAGCGGGCTAATTTTTAAATTGAAAATTTTGTATGGCCTGCGAATGACGTTATAAATATCCAAATAACCCTTGGCAGAAAAAAGGTTCCCCACCCCTGGTATAGGCAGTAAAGATGATTATCTATAGCTCCTAAATAGCAGTATTGGTTCCCCTTAAGCAGAAGGGCTGCAGGTTTAGCAGAGAATTGTTTATGACATTTGTAAAAATGCCTCCTAAATGAATGGACATATTCAGAGTGATGTAGCTGGGATAGTCTTGCTTCTACAGGGATGAGATGTCTCTGTAGAAGCAACACACAATTCTGAAATCATCAAGATGGAAGAAAATGAGATGGAGACAGTACCACATTTGACATTTCTGTCTTGGAAAGAATTAATGGAGTGAGTAAAAAGCTGGGTGAGGTCCATCTGTACTTAATAGGATTTGCTGGAAAAGAAAAAGTGAAAATGGGATCTGGAGCAAACATCAAGGAGCTATAAGGTACTGGAAAGGCAATATCAAGGGAGTAATCCTTAGTGACAAAAACAGAAAGCAGGGTTAAGGGTCAGGTCACGTAGTAAGAGTATATGCTCAATTGGAGAAAAAGGAATGAAAGCCAAATTAGGAAAACCCATATAGACTGAGAAGAAAGAATATTAAAAGAAGAAACAAAAACAAGGGAAGAAGGTAGAATGGATAGTTCTAGGGTTTCTAGTAGCAGTGGCAGAGGGGTTCTTTTCTGAGAGGCCTTTATTTATAGTTTTCTATTGCATGTCTCAATTACTACACAACAAATACACAACTTCTTTTTGTTTTCAGAGAGAAATGAACAAAGATATTTGTAAGCTGCATTGTTGCCAGTTGCAAAAGTGTGCTGAATGACAGCAGCTTGCTTTTTATTTCTAAGATACTGATTTAGAGAAAGAAGAGTTTATACATATTATGATTATACAGAGTGTTATGCAGTTTAGCCAACATCCATTTTTTATGTTGTGGGCTGCAACATTAGAAGCTGCAGGAGTAGTAATGTGGGGACTGCAGCACATGGCATTGATTGACACAGGGATTTGAATGAGAAACTGCAGGTAATGGCTACACAGGTATTCATTCCACAAGGGGGTGAATAACAGGTGCAGATTGGGAAGCGAGAGAATTTAAATCCAGTGTTGAAACTGATTAAGAATGTGGAAGTGGCAAAACAGCAGACAGATGGAGACGAAACAGCAGGTTGTTTGTGAGAAGCTAAAGATTCTTCCTAAAGTTTAAAAGTTCTTCATCTGTAAGGCAGATCTGGAAACCCACGGTGAAGAGAGGATTATGTACAAAGTTACAGCAGTGAAAGTAAAGTTGCTTTCCTTTTGTATTGCAAGTTGAAGCTTTCCTTCTGTCATATTGGATGTATTTTTGATTTTGTTAAACCATTGGGTAGATAGCCATTTTGAATTGTTTCTTTTATTCCTTCCTTAGTTGTTAGTAGGAGCATGGTCACGCGTTGAGTTATTCATGAGACAAATATGAAAGGAGGTGTTTCTTTTAGATATATATAGGGCTATATTCTATAATTTGATTAAGAACAGCTGAGTGAAACGGACTTATTGTTGTTATCCCTCTCAAACTTCAGTTAATAACTTCCATTTGATAGTGTTGAACCTCTTCATGTTGAAGGAGCAGACGTATTGGGATGATTGGCTGACAGCTGTTGTTGGTCAGGTATTCTTTGTTGGATAATTAAGCATGAAAAAAAATCAGTGAACATTCTATCAATCTGTATTGAGGAATGTAGTAGACACTAAAAATGAAATCTAAAACAATTTTCAGCTAAATCATCAGCAATTTACAAAAGGCAGAGGTGAAGGTATCAAAAACTGTCCTTTGCAGAAGAGTGAGACCACAGCATATAAAACCTAAACCTACACCAAAACATATAAACTTCTTATTCCCATCAAAATAAGACGACACAGATTAGAATTTGCTCAGAACTGTATGTTTTGGAACAATGTGATGGAAAGGTTAAAGTATAGAGAAATAAAGGACTTGAAAGGAAAAAAAAAGATACCCTAAAGAACACCAACTCATATGTGAAATATGTTAGAGGCCATGTCGTGCATGGTCTCCTCTGGTACTGAATTGATTGTATTTATTAATGATGTAACACTTAAACTGTTTTACCCTCTTTTACAGAAAAATAAACTCTTTAATACTTTCTGGGTGGCACTTCATCATGCAGCTTCACCCAAACCCAGGGAGATCTACAGAAGAAGAAATTGAAAAAAATAGGTTGACCAAGTTAATCTGCAGATTTATATTCAATTGAGCATGTATTTCACAAACTGAAGACAAAATTGAAGTCATAACACCCCAAATATAGAAGAAAAATCAAAGTGCTGCAGTAAAGGCCTAGC
This sequence comes from Lepisosteus oculatus, assembly GCF_040954835.1. Classification (NCBI taxonomy): domain Eukaryota; kingdom Metazoa; phylum Chordata; class Actinopteri; order Semionotiformes; family Lepisosteidae; genus Lepisosteus; species Lepisosteus oculatus. The sequence goes on from NC_090696.1 coordinate 30,312,871, forward strand.
AAAGTATTTCATTATTATTTTTTTATAAATGATTATAAAAAGAGACTGGTGAGCTCAGTGAGTCACAGACTTCATACAGTTATTGCGTTAAAGAGATATGTAACCAAATACTGACTTTGCATTCTTAAATGTACTTAAAGAGATTATCCCAAAATTTATAGTTACATGAAACATGAGTTAAACACAGTTTGTTTTTATTCTAACAAGATAAAATATATGTGTGTAATTACCCAAAAATAAAACATATGTTGTGGTGGGCACGGTGGCACAGTTGTTAATATTGCTGCCTTTCAAGCACTGGGCCCCTGGGTTCACTTCTGAATCTGGGCTGCTATGTGTGGGCAGGTTGTTCGTACTTTCTGTGTTCTTGTGGGTTTTCTCTGTGTGGTCTGGTTTCTTCCCACATTGCAAAAATATACTGGTAGGTTAACTGGCTTCTGGGAAAAATTGCCCTAGGTGTGAATATGTGCGTACAGTATATGTGTTTGTGTCTGTGCATCTGCCCTGGGATGGGGCATCCTATCCAGGCTGTGCCCTGCTTTGTGCCCATTGATTGCTGGGATAGGCTCCAGCTCCCCCTTGACCTTGGAAGAGGAGGTTAGAAATTGGATGGATGGGTATTATATTGTACCTATTCATATTATACACAAAATCCAAATACAAACTGCTTGTCTATAAAGCAAAAATAAGCTTACAAGAAATGTTATAAATGAAAGGAGGCTATTTGGCTTCTAGCCATTAATTTATCTGGGGATCTCAGTCATTTCCTCAAAGCCAGAATATTGTGGTGGAAACCATATAATATAAAAGAAAGAAGTGAAAAGATTTGTGATGTATAACATTAGACCTCAATATCAGAGTTTCTGTAACATATTTTACAAGTGATTTTCCAATTTGAAGTCACCTTCAGAAATAAAAGATTAGAGGAATGTGATGTATTCAATGTGATATATCCAGTTTCAAAGTTTCAATCCTCTAAATATATATTTTGTAGTACACCCAATGTTTTATTACTCATCTCACATCAATTCTTTCCAGGCTTTCATTTTTTCTCAAAATATATATGGCTGTAAAGCAGGCTTTTCAGTATTTGTAATGAAGTGCACATTACTGTACATAAATAACATATGTCAACTTCTATCAGTTTTTTATGCAGACTCAGTCTAGGAATGACTTAGCCTATCTGCTTTAAATGCAAATAATTTATTTCTTTTGAGGACAGCACACAAGAGTGGAATTACATTAAGCACATGAAGCACATTAAGGACACCATCCCAAATACAGTGGACCCGTACCAGTTTGCCTACCGGTCCAACAGATCCACAGATGATACAATCTCCATTGCCACACACACGGCCCTATCCCATCTGGAAAAAAGAACACATACACGAGACTTCTATTCATCGACTATCATCCCAGAGAAACTAGTCAAGAAACTCAGTGTACTGGGTCTCAAAACCACCCTCTGCAACTGGATTCGGGATGTTCTGACAGGCAGACCTCAGGCTGTCAGGTTTGGAAACCACACCTCCGGCACACTAAATCTTAACACTGGGGTCCCCCAGGGGTGTGTGCTTAGTCCATTGCTCTACTCCCTCTATACCTACGACTGTAAGGCCAAACACAACACCAACTCTATCATCAAGTTTGCCGATGACACCACAGTTGTAGGTCTGATCACAAACAATGATGAGAGGGCCTACAGGGAGGTGGTCAATCTCCTTACAACGTGGTGTGATGACAACAACCTCACCCTCAACATCAGCAAAACCAAGGAGCTGATCGTTGATTTCAGGAAACTGCAAACTGGACATGCCCCTATCCACATCAATGGGACTGAAGTGGAAAGGGTCAGTAACTTTAAATTCCTTGGTGCCCATATCACCCAGGACCTCACGTGGTCTCTCAACACCACCTGTCTGATCGAGAAAGCGCAACAGCGCCTGTACTTCCTAAAACGGTTGAAGAAGGCTAAGATATGTCCCCAGATCCTCACCAACTTTTACAGATGCACTACAGAAAGCACACTGACAGGCTGCATCACAGTGTGGCTGACCACAAAGCCCTACAGCGGGTGGTGAAAACTGCCCAGTCCATCACTGAGGTTACCCTTCCATCTATCCAGGACATTTATGACAGATGGTGCTTGAGGAAAGCTCTAAGCATAATCAAAGACCCCACACACCCCAGCTACAGACTTTATGATCTGCTACCATCTGGAAAACGGTACCGGAGCATTCGGGCCCGGACTACCAGACTCAGAGACAGTTTTTACCCCCGCACTATCAAACTTCTAAATTCCCAGCCTCTCTCACTCTCACCTCATTGTAATGAAAATAAACTTGAAACTTGAAACTTGAAACTTGAAACTTGAATTGCTGTTCAGGCAATTTTATTCTCTGAAATTATCTACTCAATCTATATGTGCTTCTGAATCCTAATTAACAATGACTTGTGCAAGTGCACAAGTGGTAGCTGGTGACTTCTAAGTTTGTGAGATGACACTACTGTTAAAACTTGTGGAACAAATCATAGAGTTTGAGCAGAGGACAACATTTTTCCATAGAAAAAGCATGTACTTATTCAAAATTCTGGTTACACGTACTGTAAAGTTAAAGCAACAAGTAATCATTTGTTCACTATTTTAAAATATATGATCATTTTTTATCTTTAATACAGTACCTCTCAAATTTTGGTTTATCAAAAACTCTTAATCAACTTGGTGCAGTACACCAACCCTTGTACCATTACAGGGAAGATGGGGATTGATAAAAAGACTAAAGACACACTTAGCAGAGGAATGTACATATTTTGTTTTAAATCTTGTTACCTGGCCAATTGTGTGACACCTCATTTGGAATCATAGTCAGAGGACCTTCAAATTATTTGTTATACTAATTTGTATCATAGTAATTTCTGGGACAGGAATCTGCCAGTAATAAAGTTATTTGTAGATACATCTGTGTTTCTTTAAATTCATTGTGGTAAGATAGTGAAAGAAAAAATATGATCTTTGACAACAGAGGTAAAAAAATGTCTGACTAATGCCAACCCCTTTAATTTGATAATAGACATTCTAGGTGTGCAGAATTACAAAGAAACAAAGACTTGGTATACAGTTGTCACGATCATCATCCCTCCTATAGAGGGCGCTCCGACCCTTTTGTGGTTTAGTTTCATTATCATGTACACCTGTCCCTGCATACACCATATTATTTAAACCTTGTGCTCCGGAACTCAGGGCTAGCATAGCATCAAGTCACCCTACGTCTGCAGCGTGAGGGTTTAGGTTTCTGATTGGCATCCTGACCTAGCTCCAGGGCTTTGAGTGCTAGGCCTCGTCATTCTGTTTTTAACCCCCTGTTCCTGTTCCTGATCCCGTTATGGATTTTAACCTTGTCTCGTCTTGGATGGATCACCCGGTTTTGGGATTTTGGACTGTGCCCGGATTTCCCCCTTGGACAATTTTGGACTTGTTTGCCTGTGCTCCCCCCTTGCACATGATTACTGTCGGCACCACCCACTGTTCGCCATCTCTTCTACTCCTCAACGTGTTTTCCCTGTTGTCCTTCTCCACTTCCGAATTATACCGTCTGCATAGGTTTCCTAACTACGCTTCATGGGAGCCTGGACCGGCTTCTGTTACAACAGTAGTAGTAGTAATTGGGTTGCATGTTCCTTTCTGAGTATATACTGTAGATCCTGCACAGAGAGAGAAATATGAGTTTTCTCACAGATGGTCAGCTCCAAATGTCTGTTTTCTTTCCATCCCCACCAATAATGACCAAAAGACAATGAAAAGACACTACTTTCAAGTAGGACTGCAGCATACTAGCACAAGAGACAAGCTACAGATCCAGCATTTCAGAATGTTTGCCAGATAATGCAGCATCCTGTAAGATGGGTAAGTTGTCATTAATGAAACTATGTCCAGAAATGTCTCTGAATATGAATCTATCCATTAACAACCCATGACTCTCTACTTCTGTCTATAACAAACCAACAGATTCACACATCTACAGTATGTCCTTTACAGCTCAATTCAACCCACACATATTAAAAATTCTCTCCATTTCTCACAGTTCCTCAGGCTCCTGGCCCTACAATCGCATTCCATTGGTGCTTTCCTACAATTAACGCCCTTTCATTAACGCCCCAGGACCATCAACAACTTCCCCATCTTACCGGATGATCCCTCCACTGGTATCCTTTTTTCTGGACGCCCCATCATCTTATATTGCTGACCCCTTAATCTGCGTAACCTTCTTGTTCACAGCTCCCTTAACTACCCTTAGCAATCACCCACAACAGGCATTTTCAGAACTTGCTAAATATATATCCATTACCATTGTAGTGGTAAGGCTTAAGGCCAGTCCTTCTCTCTTTCATCTCAGTGGTGCTGGATACAGAGAGACCATTCCATTTGGTTCACAATTTAGGTGTTTTTCTAGCTGATAGAGTGTCCTGATAAGGAACGACTCCCAAAGCTGAGACACATCAGCCACCCTAATGAATGGTCATCTCTGGTGCCTTACTGTCTGGGAGATTCCAGGGGAGAGTCTCATCCCAAGTTGTTTACAACCCTAAGGTCAGAGAGCATGGTTACTCATCTTCCACCTCAATCGGCCAATCAGGAACAGGTAGGGCAGGGTAAACCCCACGTGGGTCTTGGATGCCCACGAAAATTTCAACCAATGAACGATCGTAGTTCCTCCAGGTAAAACAGGCAGCACAGGGCTCCCTCAGGGTTCCTCCTGGACATCCTCAGACTCAGCTCGGACAATCACGTAACGGCCAGTGTGTCCGAGTGCCAGTACTTTATCTTTGTTCTAAGAGTCAAGAATGGAGGTCGCCATCGCGTAACCAAAGGATCCACCCGAGGTTAACCCAGCAGCAAGCCTCGTGAACCCACCGCAAACACTCACCTGATCAACAAATGAACTACGGTCGGAACTGTGGACAGCTGAATCTCAGGATTCATCAGGAACGAACCGGTCTTCTTCCTGTGTAAAGAGTGTGACCTGTTGGACCCGCAGTCACTTTCCGAGTACAAACTCTTGCTAGTAAAGCCAGAACTAACTAGCCGGTCTTCAGGGAGCCCACTGCTAGAGCATCCCAGCAGAAATCTCTCCCACATCGTATGCTGAACCAGCACAGGCTTGGCCAAAGAGTGCCGATTGGACACAGCAACAGTCTGCCACTGCTTCTTTGTGTCTGCAGGAGATCTGAATCCCCACAGATTGGATGAGTATTCAACCTTCTGCATTACAGCTCGAGAATTAAATTGTTACCTCAACGCCAGTTGATATCAATTTAATTCCTATGAGTCATGTATTTGCTTTTGAGTATCTAGTGTAGAAGTTGTAATCCAGGTTCATTTATGAAACGGTCTAAATGAACAGTATACTGAATGTATGTCCCTCTTGGTTTGTAACTCTTCGTGATTGAAAATATACCTTTTGTATTCTGCTAACCCTCACAATAAGATCTGTTATGTTTATATGCACATTTTATGTATTAATAAATGTATTGTCGTGTGTTAGTATCCGTGTGTGCGTTGCTGTTATCAAGCTGGGTCAGTCTCAAAGAATCATTTTGTGTTTTACTGCTACAATTAATAATTGTCCCAGTAAATGCACAAAACCCCTACATTTACTGGTGTCTCGTGAGAGGGTGCCTACACCATGTACATTCAAGGCCCCTCTGGATTACTCAGATGACATCTTGTACCTCCAGCAACCTTATTTACTGCATCTTTCCAGAAAATGCCCAGCTATCTACATTGGTGAAACAGGAAGGAGACTGGGAGACCATTTCAGGGAACAATTCAGGGCTGTGAGGATCAAAGATCTCTCCAAGCCCATAGTTTCCCATTTCGCCTCTAACGACCATGATCATATTGATCTCTCCATCTGCATTCTCAAAGAGGTGTTTCAGAACTCCTATTTCAGAATGACATCTGAAACCAACATTATTTTAAAACTAGAATAACACCTTCCCCCTTCTCTCAACAACAGACTCATTTCCTTCTATTCCTCTCTATTCATTTGAAAGTTTTGACTTCACAACTATTTTCACCTCTCACGACTTCACACCACCTGAGTTTATATACTTCATGAAAAGCTATAATTTTTTATCCTTTGCTAAGAATATGTAATAAGAACACTGTACATGCTGCTGTTATTGTTGTAAAAAATGTTGTAGTACTGATTTAATACCACTTGATAGGGAATATTAATATGGAATCATGCAACTTAAGAAATGTTGGCGGTTAAAAATTTCACTTGTGGTTATTTTGGAAACATTTTGACATTTGTTTTAATGGGTTTTGCTGTCCTTAAGATTGTAATGGACAATTAAATGCTCATAGACTGTAATGTAGGGCATTGCACCCAAGCAGCAGTTTAGCCCTGCGGTTTAGATGGCTGCCAGCTACCTAGAAGGTGACTAGTTCAATTCCTGAACAGATAATTGCTTTTTTTTTACATAGCCATATACAGTACATAAAAAAGCTTATTATTATAGCTTTTTGTGAATGCATTGTGCCTCTTTAAGGTTTACATCTGCACGTTAGGCATATATTACATATGAGACTGTCTTTAAAGCCACTACAGTACAGTAATGTATGTGTGAAATATATTTTACATAATCAGAATTTTAAGTTAATTGTTTCCTGATTACTCATTGCTGATATTTTCATTAAAACAAATATAGTTCATCTCAATGCAGATTTAAGCCTAAAAGAAGCACAGCACGTTCACAACAAGCTACAGTATAATAATAAACATTTTAAATACAGTATATCCAAATGAATAATTTTGTTTTGTAAAATAACCCTACTTTCTTTTTAAATTAATTTAATATTTAACATACTGTACTACAGTTTAAAATTGATAAAAGTTTAAACAGTATACACCTTAAATTCTATAATTGGAAATAAAATTGTCTTAAGGGGCTCAGCGTTGAATCGGATTCGAAACCAGATATTTTCTGATAAAATGCTTCCACATCCCATGCTAAGCATTCACTACTCTACCTGGCAATTTTACAAAGTAAACTACAGCGTGCACAGTGCAATGTGCCACATTATCCTCCGTGCATTCTGAATGGATGAATCTATATATAGTGATATAGTGATCTCCCCTGCCTCAGTCTTTCCTATCTCTCCAGAACAGTGTGTAGCTATTAATGTTTACAATCTACTCCTTGGGATACCTCCAAATGCTCACCTTGAGCAATATGGGAATCCCAAACCCAAATGCTGCTGAGATCTGACAGAAGCCTGGACAAATCATAGAAACAAGTTCCATCTATGTGGCTACTAGGATCTAGAACAGACTTATAGAACATTTAAATTGTATCACAGTCCTAGAAAGAAAAAACCTTGGACCTGATTACATGACATATATTTCATGAGATCAGATTACATCAGATTCATTAGTATTTGTGTTGAAGTAAATGTCTGCTTTTGTTAATGCTTTAAATATGCTGTAATTTATGTTTTAAATGCTTAAATTGCAGCAAAGAGAAAGACAGATCTTTTTTCAGTATTTCATTTGGAGTTGTTGGCACAAGTCGTAGTTTAAAAGTAACTTCTAAATATTTTCCCATTTAAAAACTTTAAATTCTCTTTAAAAAGGAGCGAAGGCCTATCTGTGAAAAATTAGGAAATTGGTGAAGGTACCAATTCAATTGATGATAACAGTCAGGTAACATGACCTGCTCTTTAATCTACATTGTATTGTGCTCATAATTAGACACTGATAATGAGGGAGACGTTCTAACAGTCTAACTTTTAAAATTTACCTGTGCATTTTATTGGTGTGTGTTTGCTGATTGTCAATATATTAGTTAATGCAGCCATAAGTGATTAGGGTATTATATATACTGTACATAATACATTAATTATGTTTTTTAATATAAGAATAACATATTATAACAATATCCAGTTAATTGAAACTACGGTGCTAATCATCAAGGTGAGTTTTTAAAATGTAATTTTTAATGGTGAGTTTCATTTTATTGTAATAAGATTATTTAACAAACATTGGTCTAAAATGGCCATAGTATGGGGAACATTTTGAAATTAGCCCACCATTTTTTCCTTGCTGCATCTGTTTTGAAGCGTTTAATTTCTGTTTTTGTTTTGGCTTTGTAAAATGGTAATGTGAATAGGCATTATTATTGAAATTTCAAATGTTTGTGAACTTGATTTGTGAACTTGATTTATTAGCACTGTATAAACAGGTCCTTTCAACTTCATTTTGCAGGTTTTTTATGTGTTTATCTTTTACATCTTTAATGTTTAGCAATGACATGCTCTCTCAGTTTTCATGAGCTTAAAATCAGTCAAGAAAATGAGATCTGTTCTTGAATAAATTATTAAAATTACCAAATAGCAAACTTAAAATAAAGGCAGTTATTAGCAAATTGTTATTTTTCTATCTTTTACAATGCTGCCATGGAGACCAAGGTTAATATGAGGAAATAAGTTGTTTTCAATTTTTTTACCCTTGTGATTGATTTTTTTCTTTATTTGAGCACTTTTAAAACTTCAGAAAAAATATTAATTTATTTTATTCATAACTTTAATCATGCTTACACATACTCAGTGCAGTAGTAGAGTAGGTGTGAATCAGTTCAGAGCAGGCTTATTTTCTCTTAGGAAAATAATATATCCACTCACTAAATCCAGGACACAGACAGCATCATCTGCTACTGCTAAAACTGGTTAATAGCAGTCAGTAGTTTACATTGTGAACTTGTATCCCTTGATGGAAAAATAATTATCTTCCTTTCATCACTTAAAAGCTCAGCTACAATTATAGTCTGCCACTATTAATGCTGTGGTTAAAAACAGAAAGGAGACAGGCCACGCTTGATTGGAAAAGTAAATAAATCAGAGACAGTGGTTAGCTGTTGTGTTCTAAGCAGCCCTGATTTCTGTCCAGATGTAAACACTAGAGTTCAGCCTTTTCAGGACAAATTGATGTTGATTGAATTTTTTTACATGTTTTAGAGGCAAGAGGTACTGTCTCTATTTTGCCACTCCAAATGTGTCTCCTCTTGATTATGTTATTTTAAAAAATATAATATATAATGAAAACCTTTGCATTGTGGTATAGTTAATTCTTAATCTACATCCATTGCACCAGTATTTCGAAAACTAGAACTGCCCCCCTACTGCTCTGCTCAACACTGCGAGTACTAAAGGGTGGTTCGGTACAGCTAGTACAAAGACTGAAGTCATTATGTGACTTTTAATGGCAATTTAGTCTTAAGCCCATTGTCTGAACACTTGAACAGTAGAGATCTACTGAGTGAGCACCATTATTATTTGAGCTACTTGGAAGCTCTTACTGCATCTAATTCAGTTAGCTTTCAGGAAGTATTATTAGTAGTATTATTAATTACAATTTGCCTGCCTTTCTGAGTTAGGAAAATATGCTTTCAAGTTCTTGTGAATCAGGTCTTGTCAATCCATTAAACCTATATACAGGTAACATTCAATAAACACAAAAAGGAAAAAAAAATGAAAATCTTTCACAATCTCTCAAAAAGACAATTCAGAATATATTATTTATAAAGGAAAATAAAGGGAAGAAAAACAAGAAATTAATTCTATTTTTGAAAAATGATCATTTTCTGTCAGGGTTAAGCCCCCCATTTCTCACTTGAGTTCTAGCAGAGTGTGTCTGCAAAACTACGGTTGAGGTTCTTATAAATGATAGGAATCAGACTTTTGAAGATGAAGGCTCATAATGGAACTGAAATTGGTTGTTTAGTAACTAAAATGTTACTAAAAATATAATGTACGTAATTTTATGTTTTCAAATCTGATTCTCTTTCCTTATCAATTTGTTGATTATTGCAAATATAGAAGTTGCAATCCAAGATTTTTGGAAAGACTTCATAATGTGATTTTAGATGCTGGTGGATTTCTGATCATGACATAAAATGACAACAATTGTGCATTTCTGGTTGCTAAAACAAAATACAGAAAACTATTTTAAAATATGGAAATGGTTAAAGTAATGATCAATGTACCTTTTTGTGTTTAGAGGTTTAGACTAAAGTCTGTGGGAATATGTGGGAATATACCCTAAAGTCTTGAGTGGCACTTACATCACACCTAATGACAACTCTGGAAAGGCTTGTACTGGACCACCTCAGAACCCTGGTGAGTAAAGTACTGGACCCCCTGCAGTTCGCCTACTGGTCACATTTGGGTGGAGGATGCAGTCATCTATCTGCTACACAGAGCTAACTTTCACCTGGAGAAGACGGGGAGCATTGTGAGAGTTATGTTCTTTGACTTCTCCAGTGCCTTTAACACCATCCATCCACCTTTACTGAGAGATAAGCTAAGGGCTGCGCAGGTGGACACTTCCCTGGTGTCCAGGATTATAGACTATCTGACCTGCAGGCCACAGTATGTACAGCTACAGAGCTGTGTGTCCGAACAGGTTGTTAGCAGTACTGGGGCTCCACAGGGGACTGTCCTTGCTCCATTCCTGTTCACCTTTTACACCTCTGACTTCAGGTACAACTCTGAGACATGTCATCTGCAGAAGTTTTCGGATGACTCTGCAATTGTGGGGTGTATTAGAGAGGGGAGGGAGGAAGAATATAGGAGCTTGATTTCCAGCTTTGTGGAGTGGTGTCATCTTAACCATCTCCAGCTTAACACTAGCAAGACAAAAGAAATTATATTGGACTTTTGAAGGAATAAGTCTCCGCTGAACCCTGTTTCCATCCAGGGTGAGGACATAGAGGGCGTACATTCCTACAAGTATTTAGGGGTACACCTGGATGATAAGATGGAGTGGTCTGGTAACACTGACGCCCTGTACAAGAAAGGTCCGAGACGACTCTATTTTCTTAGCTCAGGTCCTTTGGTGTTTGTGGAACACTGCTACACATTTTTTTATGAATCTGTGGTGGTGGCAGCCATCTTTTACACTGTTGTGTGCTGGGGCAGCAGCATCATGACAAAAGATGCAAATAGGCTCAATAAACTCATCAAGAAGGCTGGCACTGTGCTGGGGATGAGCCTTGACCCCATGGAAGTGGTGGCTGAGAGGAGAATGCTGACCAAGCTCACAGCCATCATGAACAACACCTCTCATCCACTTCATGGGACTTTTACTGGGCAGCGGAGCACTTTTAGCAACAGACTGCTCCAGCTACAGTGTTCAAGGGAACGTTTCCGCAGGTCTTTCCTCCCGGCGGCTGTCAGGCTATATAACACTTCCCTAGGCTAGGACTGTTAGCCCTTCATTTGCTTGTCAATGGACAGTATGTTTGCTCCATTGTACTTTTTGGACAATCAGTCTGTATAAATCTATGCACATTTTGCACATATTTTATTGATTTTACAGTGACTATGGTCATCACATTTTGCACACACCTATGTATTTATTTTTTATTTATTTATTTTTATTTATTTTGTTGTCTTTTGTTTTATAACTATTCTGATGTGTGTTTTTGCTTGTCTTGGGCTGGACTGCTGTAGCACATCAATTTCCCTACGGGATTAATAAAGTATTATCTATCTATCTAGACTATAGATTTGATCCATTATCTCTTCAGCTCATCAGCCAAGTACAGAACCAAATATCTGAACCTGTTTCCTCTCTTATAGTGTTATAATAATGTTTCTTTATTAGCCCTATACAATTTCTTGCATTAGGAATGCGTCTTTTCGCATACCCCAGCTTTTCTCCAGGGAGGCACAGACACAGAGACAGGGAGAGAAGCTTGGGGTCAGAGCACAGAGTCTGCCATTGCACGGCACCCCTGGAGCAGTTGGGGTTAAGGGCCTTGCTCAGGGGCCCAATGGAGTAGGATTCCTCTGCCGGCAGAGGGATTTGAAACAGCAACCTTCCGGTCACAGGTGCAGATCCTTAGCCACAGAGCCACCGCTCCGCCCCTTAACGAGGAGGATTATGATTACAACACAACATTATCAGCAGAGCAGGTGGGTAGCTGCGTCAGCTGCAAAGGAACAAGTAATAGGTTTATTCCATGCTGAAAAGAGAAGAAAGAAAACACCTGAAGAAGGCTCCACAGCCGAAACGTTGTGTTTTCTTTCTTCTCTTTTGAGCATGAAATAAACCTATTACTTGTTCCATCATCAGAAGAGATGTTTTTCATGGCAGTCTTAATCCAGCTCACATTCCATATACACTAGGAATAAAAACATCCAATAAAAAGAATTAAGAAATAGGACTATTGAAAAGGTTTATTGAATGCTTTAGTCAAGTAAAATTGGCTTGATATGGCTGTCAGAGGGCTAACCTCCTAGTCATAGGAGGACCCCATGTGGAATAAGGACTTACCAAAGGGCAGGTGTTAAGGTGGACATGGTTGGCAGAGGGACACAAAAGACAAATGTGAGGCAGAAAAGGGGGGTTATGTATTATGTCCATAATTAATGTCAGTAAATGACATCAGGAATGATGGCAAATTGCTGACAGCTCAGGCTGATTGAAGTTCACTGTTGTCATCCCTCCCAGACTGTCATTATAAACTTTATTTAATTGGTTAACAATCCAATGCTTGATGAATTTTGTGACACAATTAAAGAGAAAGCCAATATCAAAGCAGTAAAACCTTTGTTTTGAAGCAACAGTGTGATAAAAAGTGATTAAATCGGGTGTTTTCTCATTAAGGGACCTATTTATTGTTGAACAAGTTTTTAATTAGCAAAGAGTACATTTCCTGGATGAATTTAATGGGAAAGATCATTTTATTACCATTGATTAAAGATCAAAAGAATAAGAATAATAAGAATGCTTTTCATTATACATCATCTCTAGGTATTTTACAATAAAACAATTAACAAAAAGACCAACTTATACAAAATAATACAGATTTTATAGAATTATTTTTTTAATAGTCTCAATAACAACTAACTGGAAATCATCCTGGGATTAGAACACAGCTCTGTATGTTAGGTTAATACCAATTGCAATGAACATGGCTGCTGAAATTAGTCACCAACTTTGTACCAAAAATATTCCATTGCAATGAACCCGAAGTAGCAACTGTTGCTCTCTAATGGATACTGAAGTATAGGGTTAGTTAGTACAACTGTTGCTATAGACTAAGTAATTTGGTGTGGCTCTAAGCGGAACACTGGATACCGCGATTAAAAAATGTGCTTATTGCATAAATGCTGCTCAACTAGAGGTGTTTAATGGGGCCGTCTCCCTGATATCTGATACTGATCTGATCTGAATGTAAAGTGAATATTTAATTTACTGTGATATATAAAATTAAAAAATGTCAGTTAATGTCATAATAATTGTTGTTATTGTTAGAGAATGAGTGAATTTAAGATTCTAATGATAAAAACAAATGAGACTCTTCAAACTGAAAAGAACATGTTAGATTACAATATTTATTAAATTTAATCACTGTAGCTGATCTAGCAGTCATTTTATTTATAATTGGTTTCATTTGCCATTGCATCACAAAAAATGGTTGCAAGCTGCTCCAAAGCCTTCTTCAGACAAGAACAAGAGAGTGCAAATTCCGATTGTAGCCAGTTCTACATCAGAAAAGTTAAGCTGAAATAAGTACAACTTTTGCAATTTTGTTGTTCTCGTGTATTTCTAACAACTATTTCTAACAACTTTGATTATTAAAACTACTAATGTAATAATACGGTATATAACTGCTATAATTATATGAACTACTAGGAAGAAAAAAATCAGCAATAAAGCAAGTATAAAAACAAGAATTTAGATTTTAAAATGTATAGTGGCATCGAAATTTGTATTTAAAAATGCTGCATACACTTAAAAAACTGCAAATTCTGTCTAAAGAAATGTTTAAATTTTCTTGCTGTTTCATATGAACTTAGAGATTGCTGGTCTGGAGGTTCTGGAGAACCTCTGGAGGTCTGGAGGTTCATTTATGTTATTACTTAATATTCAGAAATGTGAATATACTGTAGTTCACAAATTATTTTACTGTTAGAGAATTGTTTTATTGTTAGTGAATTTTTCTATAACCTTCACCTTATTGTTTATACACCTTTTATTCTAGAGACGATATTTAAATGTCAGTAATTGTGTGAGAAGAAAATGCAGGTCTCATTTCACTCTACGGCTTCAGATGTGAGCAATTATCTGTTTGAAATCTGTGTTCCCAAAAGCTTACAGTATACAATTATCACAACATTTAGAAACATTCCCAATACATACCATGGTAATATATATAGTTCTGTTTATATTGCATACAGTATATTTTATACTAAATATATCTACAGTGTTATTGGACATTTACAGTACATACTGTACATACAATTTTCAATGTCATTGTTCCTCAAGCTGTGGCAGGAGAACACACTGTATTATTTTATTGTTGTTTCGCCCAACAATTCAAGATCTAGACCTTTTCCAAAGAATAGTAAATGTCAACTTTTTTTTTATTCTTGTTCAAATTGTTATTTATATACAAACAGGTCTGACACAACAGGAAATAAAATATTCTGGCATCTATGTGGACAGTTCATTTTTCTCATGAAATTATTATTGTGTAATCAATGTATTTCTCTAAAGGGAGTTACAGTTCTACCCATTTATATACTTGCTCCGGGGTACAACAGTAATATCCCACCCAGAATTTGAACCTACAACCTTTCTGGCTCAAAGTCTAGAGCCCTAACTTAACTATTACTCAAATAACTTTTGTTCTTTGTGTTTGTTAAAGACAAAACTTTTTTTCTCTTTCTCTTTCTTGTCAGAATCATGCTATACATGGGACCGTAAACCCCACAGGATTGCATCTAGTTAACAGTATAGTTACAGTATATGCTATTTGAAACAATGCTGACATTTACTCTCTCTGTATTCTCTAAGGGATTAGGGAATAGTTGGAAAGCAGTTTCGCTTTCTCACAAAATAAAGTACTAATTTAAACTACAGTGTTGGAGACTTCGTATTATATAGTGTCTCCAAGGCAAAAGAGAAAAACCCAGAAAGAACCTGAAATGATGAAAAAGAGATACAGTACAGTGCTGCGAATGTAAAACTAGGTCTCGTCTCCTCTTGCATTAAAGATTTCATGGATTTGCATTTGCAGCACATTCTAGAGGGTAAACCAAACCCTAATTGCAAATGTTCATTCAAATATAAATGTCGTCTTCCCCCCAGCCCACACACACACCCAACAGTGACATACCCTGGTTAGAATTTCAAAACCTACATAAAATCTTGTGAGCTTAGCCATTTAAGCTTACAAATAACTCCTAAAGCATATGGCTCTTTAATGCAATGGAAATTCAGTACAGGTACAGGATTCAAAGGGTATTTTCTAATCGAGTTTTTGTTCTTGTGTTATGATTTGTGTCTGTTTATGCACTGATCATGTTTTATTTGCTCACACGTTTTGATTATAACATGTACCCAAACAGATCCAAGGCTGTAATTCGAGCAAAAGGTGCTTCCACCATGTATTAACTCAGGGGGTGTTCTCTTATCCAATCCAGTTATTCTACTATTTATATTTCTTTAGAAATTTTGCTTTCTTTTTTCACTTGGATGTTGCAAGGTACAATTTCTACATAAACTGGAAAAAGTCTGATTTTATTCGTCTTCTTTTTGGGCTTCAGGGCAAAAAAAAGGTGAACATTTTGAAAGGGGGTGGTGACTTTCTATACCCAATGTAATCCCAGTGTCTGCATGGGTTTGTTCTGGGTACTCCAGCTTCCTCCCACATTTAAAAGATATACTATACTGGTAGGCAAATTTGTTTCTGGGAAAATTGGTCCTGCTGTGAGTATGTTGTGTCTGCGTCTGTGTGTGTCCAACAATGTATTGGCATCCTGTCCAGTGTGTATTCTGCCTTGCACCCATTACTTGCAGTGATAGGCTACGGTTCCCCCACAATCCTACATTGGGTAAAGTAGTTAGAAAATGGATTGATGAATTTACTGTAACTTATCTTACCATTAGGAACAGGTAAACGTTTAGCCGTGGATCCTTCTTCATAGCCAAAATGCTCTGTCTTTTCTTTTCCTTTCAGCATGGAATAAACCTTTATCAGTTCCTTTGCAGCCTACGCATGCTGACACAGCTACCTACTTGACTAACCATTAGGAGTTTTTAGTTTGAGCACGTAGGTTTGGAAAAAAAAAGTTTTTGAAATTCACAAAATAGGACATACTAAGGGTCTGCATATTTTTTCAAGGCATTGTATTTAGTATTTTCACTGTATATCTTTGAGTGAAGGGATGAGCTAATGACTGTCTTGACAAAGCAGAATGACCTGCTCTAGAAAAAAAGAATATATATATACAGATATTGCTCTTAACTGTCTTTTCCCTTGCAAGCTAGATTTTTAGTTTGTCTGAATAAGCTTAACTGTCAATAATTACATTGATTTTGTCTGTCAGAGAAAATTATATTGATTTTCACAGCAGTCCTGCTCCCTTTCTTTTTCTTTACTGTGAAGAGTTTTTTTTTTGCCATTTTTATCTTTTCTTGTCTGCAGATAATGAAGGCATTTCCCCCCAGGTGACTAAACCAATGCACCCTCAACAAAAAAGCTTCCTGTTTTCACAGAAAAATGTTAGTCATCCAAAGGATTAGGTCAAGTATTACTATCAATTTTACATAATTATTTTTATACTTTGAATATGCATATTTTCACATTATAAAGTAGTTCAATAGTTTATGAAAGTTCAGAAGAGCCTCTCTGTAGACTTCCTCTCTTCAGACATATAAAGTATTCTGGGGTTCTGGGGTTTTTAAGTGCTTACTGAAAAAAGCACTTAAAAAGGTGAAAAAGTAAAGCCAGTATATGAATATAATATATAGAGAGGAGCATTAAAAACACACCAAATGAGTTTAGCATATATTTTCCCACAACATATTTATAGTTCCTGTAGCTATTTATTATGTTTGTAATGTATTCTGTACATTGTGTGGTGTTATCGGTTGTACTGTACAGTATGTCTATAGAGTACAGAGCTAATAAGACTTCCAATGTTTATTGCATATGGCAATAAACTCCTCTATTCTACACTTATTACACATTCATCCTCAAGCCCATTAAGAAATCAAAGTTGGATAAATACCAAGAGTATTTGTCAATCCAATTTTGTCAATGCAAACATTTAATAGGTTGTCTTCTCCATTTACTGTTAGCAATGATCATGTGCTTTTTATTATTAACATTACAGGAACATTTATTTCTCTCTAGAAATTGTATTCTACTTAAGTGAAAGTAGAAATTGAAATACAATTTCCAGAGAGAATTCTAGTGAGCTGAGAATGTTTTACAAGGTCATGATTCCCAACAAAATGCACATCACTCTGAGGAGCAGCAGTATAAGGTGCTCACATGGATGTCTCCGTCTATCACAGAACCATGTCTTCGGCTCTCGAGCCAAGATGCATTTTTGCTCTTCTCTTTCAGAGAGATCATATCCTCCCTTGGAACCTCACAAGCTCATGTTAAATAGGATCTTTAATTTCCTCACAATCATCTTCTACAAAATGCTAATAATCAATCCGGTGACACCTACAGCTCTACTCAACCCCCTGCACAGGTCCACCTCCAAACTAGACCACTTGTGCAACACAAAATATATGGCATGCCTCCTGACACCTACATTCTGTGTCTACCGTTATGCCAGAACAGATATAAATATGACCAACCACTGAACACAACATTCTGCACTGTCACTTTGCCTGTTGTTTCTGTTTGTAATCAGGCCAATGTTTATCATAGGTTCTGTGGTTTTCATCCTGAACCTTCCTATTAACGAACAGAATCTGATCTGACCACAGTGATTTATTTGCATGATATAATTAATGTTGATTATTAAACTAGCCTGTAAAAGCATTGGGTGGGTACTCTCAGTGACTTAATGTTTTCAAACAACCAGCAAATGTCATAATTATATGTGCGAAATTATATGAAAATATGTAATACATGGTTTAATTAAAATATTAAGAAAACAATAATAAAGAAGAGAGGGTTCTTCAAACTCACAAAAGAAACCTAGATTCAAATATAGAAAAACCGTATACTGAGTTACAGGTACAGCTAGAAAAATATTAGAATTGTCAAGACAGAGACGGAAAAGAAAATATTGCAATGGAGGCAAAGAAATAATGCAAAGCATTTTTTATTTTTCAGTATTGCAACAGCAAACAGTTTATAAAAACAGTATTAAATGCTTGATGTATTAATAGGAAATTAATACTTAGATACAATAAAGATGTAATAAACATGCAATGGAATATGAATACAGGTATTCATAACAGGAGATGCCAAAAATACTTCACAGAAAGTGAAGTACTGAATACAACATTAGTATTCAGTAATTTTCATATAACCTGCACTAAAATTAGCTAGAGTATTTAAAAATCATCCTGCTAGTATTGAGTATCTCAGACATACTAAATGAAATTAGGAATTTTATGCTAGGATATTTCATCTTTCATTTCAACCTTTAGATTGAAGAATTGCAGATGTAGTACCAATTTGTAGAAAATAACTGATCCAAGAAAATATGTCTGATTAAGTATTACTTGTTTTACTTGTAAAGATTTAGAAATGAGTAGTAATTGCTTCAAAAGAAGCTTAGGGGTGAAAGCCAGTTAAGCTGCCTCTACAATTGCAGTAAATGTTCCATATTCCTGTGTCCTGAGAGGTATCTTGCTTTCTGCTGTCACCATACCACAAAAAAGATATTATACCCTTAGAAAAAGTTCAGAATGAGCCTAAATAGGCTTCTGGCCTAAGAAGAATAACAAGGAACAGTGTTACGGTGCTTGAGGACATTTCTTACACATTTTAATTTTAAATTTTAAATTTCAGTCCTGTTCCAAATAAAGACCTAGTAATTCTATCACAATTTATATTGACTACCATGATTATGCTATCTAACTTCTAGTCCCTGAATATATTTAATCATGAATACACCAATAACAAAGCTGAATGATAATAACTCCTTATTATTCTTCTTCAAATGAGGTGATCAAGTTAATGACAGTCATTTCAAAGGTCAAGATAACTTTTTCCTGAAAGAAAGTTATGGCAGCTGAGTCATTCAGTACAAAGTTAGTAATGCAGGTATTAAGGAAATTAATGCATTAGAGCAGGTTTATGTTTATTTTCTAAAGGTCTCAGAGAATATGCATCTTAAAGGAATTACAACAGAGGCAAATAACAATTGAGAGATTCAGGCTATGACAAGCCATCTTTCTAAAAAAAATGATGGACTAAGTGTATTTATATTTCAGTGAAGAGTGGAAGTCACAGTGTTTTCATAATCAAAGCTAAGCTTTTATTTTTAATGAAAGAGAATATAGGTATGTTTAATATATACACAATACAGCGTGATTTATAAGCTACTGATACCAAATTTTGCTTCAAGATTTACGGTTCATGATTTATGTAACTCCTTGTAAAACATTAATCAAGTCGTTCTTTGAATTAATGTCTTTAATGGTATTTTGTGCTAAAGGTAGTTTCCCTGTTAACTAAATGATTGTACATTAAAAATTAAGGTTTATTAAAAAACACAGTGAGTTACAGTAATTTGTTTTAATGCTTGTAAATCTTATTTATCCCATCCTTAATGAAATATTATTTAAATTTGTAAATATTTAACCTCTCCCTGTGGACATTTACTTAAACCTGAGTATACCACAAGCAATTTCATGCTGCCTTTTTATTTTTTTTCTCAAATAAAATTTGAATTAGTTTAATTCATAGCTTTGTTATCTCAAACTGACAACTTATTTTTTAAGTACATATAGTGTATCCCCTATTATTTCTCTTATGAGGCCAACACAGCCACTCAGAGGATAAAGAAAGGAAGATTAAGCTTATTTATATCTGGAAAAGGGTAAGACAAACCTTACTAAGGTGACTCAGCATTGATTTTATGGTAATCATCCATACTCTTCACACATACTGCTCTGCGACAAGGCTGTATGATATAATTTGCTGTTTATAGGTTTGCTGTTAAATCAATAAGCCTGCACCTCTTATTAGATCTGCAGAACAGCAATGTGCACTCTTTGTCCTATCAGCATGCATATTTACACCTAATTGGTAAAAATGCGATGTCTTCACTTGCAAAAGGACATGATTCAAGTGATAAAGATCTCATGGGTTTCCATCTATCATATTTTTAACTATTCAGTCTGCAAAATAAACAGGAATCAAGTCATTTCAAGAAGGAGATTTGTGACTTGTTTTCAATAATGATGTTTTTGTGACAATTAAGTTAACAGTAAGAATTTGTTGTGTTCTGCCTCCTGTCATAAAAAGTATTGCCATCTAGGGAAGTTATACTGTATATAAGTAAGATCAAATATTTTTTAAACAGAATGCAGATGACTAACTAACAGTCAGATAAAGTCATTTATTTGATCAAATACAATAACTTATATTGTATCTTGTACTTGAAAAAAAAAACAATTTTATTTATTTTTTGTCATAATTCCCTTCACTATCATGCCAAGATACTGTCTGATAGAGAATATGGTGCTGAACTGGCATAAAGTATAAGAGAAAAATTACATTTTACTGCATATGTAAACTGTAATGGGGTCTTCATTTCCATTTAATGTCACCTAAATTAAAGATGGATATCCACTGCAACTGCTAGTTTCCAAAATAGGAATCACGGGAGCCGGTCCTGACTCCCGTGAAATGCGTAGTAAAGACCCTATGTGGATGGTATAATCCGGAAGTGGCTGGAGAAGGACAAAAGGGAAGACATAGCGAGGATCAGGATAGGAGGACAGAAAAGGGGGCGGTGATAGCAGTGAACCGGTGTTCGGGGGGGGGCGTAGCAAACTAGTCCGGAAGTGTGTCCAGAAAGAGGAATTAGGTTGCAGTCCAAGATCCAGGTACCGGGAGATCCGTCCAGATGAACACGGGAAAAAGGGATCCAGGAACATAGAAGGTAAAGCTATAACGGAGCAAGGTGCTCCTAGCCCCGGACTCAGATGGTCAGGACGCCGTTCGAAAGCCTATGCCCTCAAGCCGCAGATGTGGGGCAACTGATATGCCGGCCTGTAGGCCTTCCAATACTGAGCCCAGAATAGCGGAGACGCCAGGCTTAAATAGTGGAAATGGAAATGAGACACAGTTGTAGGAACTTAAAGTAACTGGAATACAAAAGGGTAGGAGCACCCTCTAGAGGAGGGAAGAATATCGTGACGATAGGGATAAAACTATATAATGAATAAATTATCCAAAAGTACAAGATAGAGATATTGGGTATTCATATTGCATTAAACAATTCTTCAATATTCGTCAAGTAAAAATAAATTAATATGCAAATGATTATGTTTTAAGTCATACAAACAACCTATTTTCATGAAAACAATTAGCGCTGTGTACAATTTTAAAAGCTGATTGTCTTGAGACAGTGGAAGAAATAATTACATTTTACATCTGGAAGAATGTATCCTATGAATTATAATATAACTTCCCATAACAACAGGTACTGATTCAAACTAATTCCTGCAATATTTTCTGTCTGGGAAAATTCATCATTTAATTTGATTTAAAAAAAACATGTTTGCATTGCTTTTCCTTTCCTACTCAAATCTATGTTTTCTTCTGTTACTTCTTCTGTTTATGTTGTTTAGAACCTGATTGTTTTTATTGTTATCATGTATATACAGTATATGGAAGCTTATTAGCGCCACAGAGAAAAAAAACTTGTTTATGTGAGATAGTATCTCGTTTATACGAGAAAAGGATCCTGTTTATACGAGATAGGATCTTGTTTATACGAGAAAAGGATCCTGTTTATACGAGATGGGATCAAGAGATATACGTTTATATGTAAATTGCATTGTGCTGTAGTGTATATGCAATAATATTGTCCCGTGTAAAGTACAGGGTAGCATTGATCTTAACAACAGCAGAATATCGTCACACTCCTCTTTTTTGGAAAAAAAATAATCTAAAGGAGTATGTGTTCTGTCTTTTGCACATTGTACATGAAGTACAACACTGTGTCAGCAAGCATTTCCAGGTTAAACGTGTATTGTTTATGAAATGACACAGTTTTCCAAATGTACAGTTTTACTACTGTGCATGGGACAATGTTATTATGCAGTATAATGGAATTTACAGTATTAATATAGTATGCAACATTGTTGACAAATTAACTATTGTGTTTAGACAGAATAATTTTCTCATATAAGCGAGATACTTTTCTCATTTAAAAGTAATAATTCAATAATTTTCTCATATAAATGAGATACTTTTCTCATATAAACAAGTTTTTTTTCTCTCTGGCATTAATAAGCTTTTGTATATATACAGTAGTATAAAACCACTGGTCTTCGATCTTTATGAAAGTACTTTCTCTTTCATTTTTCCTATTGCTGAGACTACACTCGGTTTAATATATAAAGCGGAGCAAAATGAAATGTGACACTACCTCATTCTTTAACAAAAGCTTCAGACTCCAGGACTGTATTAATCAGTTCTCATCATGAGAAATAAAATGAACAAATGTTTGTTTTCAGACTGGTAGTAATATTTAGTCTCTATCTCCCCAATAATAATGTCCAATAATTTATTGTTTTTATCAAAATAATATGTGCCATGTATTTTTTTACGTTTAAATCTTAGATAGATAGATAACACTTTATTGATCCCGAAGGGAAATTGATTTTTTATAGCAGTCCAGCCCAAGACAAGCAAAAAAACAGACATCAGAATAGATTAAAAATTAGAATATGTACAGTAATACAAAATAAATTTAAAATAAATAAAAAAGGTGTATGCAAAATATGATCATAGTCAATGTAAAAACAATAAAATATGTGCAAAATGTGCATAGGTGTATGCAGATTGAGTGTCCAAAAAAAGTACAATGGAGCAACATGCTGTCCAAAGATGAGCAAATGAAGGGCTAACAGTCCTAGCCTATGGCAGCATTATACACCCTGACAGCCGCCGGGGGGAAAGACCTGCGGAAACGTTCTCTTGAACACCGTAGCTGGAGCAGTCTGTTGCTAAAAGTGCTCGGCTGCCCAATAATAGTCCCATGAAGCGAATGAGAGACGTTGTTCATTATGGCTGTGAGCTTGGTCAGCATTCTCCTCTCAGCCACCACCTCCAGGGGGTCAAGGCTCAGCCCCACAGAGCCAGCCTTCTTGATAAGTTTATTGAGCCTATTTTTCATCTCTTGTCATGCTGCTGCTGCCACAGCACACAACAGCGTAGAAGATGCCCGCTGCCACCACTGATTCATAAAAAATGTCTAGCAGTGTTTCACATACACCAAAGGACCTGAGCCTCCTAAGAAAATAGAGTTGTCTCAGACCTTTCTTGTACAGGGTGTCAGTGTTACCAGACCCCTCCAGCTTATCATCCAGGTGTACCCCTAAGTACCTGTAGGACTGCAACCCCTCTACGTCCTCACCCTGGATGGAAACAGGGTTCAGCAGAGACTTATTCCCTCAAAAGTCCATGACCATTTCTTTGGTCTTGCTGGTGTTTAGCTGGAGATGGTTAAGATGACACCACTCCACAAAGTTGGAAATCAAGCTCCTATATTCCTCCTCCCTCCCCTCTCTAATACACCCCACAATTGCAGAGTCATTCGAAAACTTCTGCAGATGACATGCCTCTGTGGAGCCCCAGTACTGCTAACAACCTGTTCGGACACACAGCTCTGTAGCTGTACATACTGTGGCTTGCGGGTCAGATAGTCTATAATCCAGAACACCAGTATAAATGGTAAATAATTATTAGTTTATTAGTTTAATATTTTCTTTGTCTCCAGTTCCACATCCTTACATAAAGTTTTGTTGGAGCTATATTTCACAGTCTGCAAACTTGAATTTGCCTGATGAATGTTTTGCTATGGTGTAAAATTACACAGTTTGAATATTCTCTGATTTCCTGTTTTTTCCCATCTCTTTTTTTCTGCTTCTTTTCTATCCTCTGTGTTACAACCAAAACACATTTTTTTCTAAATTCTGCCTAACCACCAAGTCACAAGGCAGTATCTGTAGTAACCTAGGAAACAGCCCTGGTCTTTGTACTGTTATAGTGGGCTACTGTCAATCTTATTTTGACAGCATATTTAGTTTTTCTTTGGCTTTCGTATATTTTTCTTTATTTTACTTTTTCCAATTTCTGTGTGTGTGCTCAGCAAAATAGTAGGTCCTTAATACCAATGAGATTGAGGTTCATTTTATTCTAATCCTGAGCTATAACTTTTAGATCAAAGAGAAATACAGAAAATACACATCTTAATAAGCTTCTTAAAGTTAGGCATTAACTCTTAGCACCACGGTGACATACCATAAGGATTAAAAATGTCACTGCTTTCTTTTCATTTAAATAAAATAATATACATGAATCTTTGTCCAAATAAAAAAAGTTTTTTTCAGTCTGTTATTTTAATGTAATTTTCAATGTGTGTTTTATTTGCTAAGAATTATTAATGTCTATGTTAATGTATGACCTTTGTTTCTGTATGTTGACTTTTAAAAAGTCTTTACCTTGTAAAAGTCTTTAGCATTTGCTATGTACACCTAATGATTACAAAACCTCTAAACTGATTCAGTCCAATTTTGCAGGCTCACAATCTCCTCAATGAGGGAATTTGCATTATTCACTATGTTAGCCAGGCAGACTGGAGCCTATAGCTATCAAACTTCATGCTATAGGATTACGGGCATAAATAAGACAACTAGTGACTCTACTAAATATGTAGGGAATTCACCAGTAATATTGTAGCACTCTGAGGTGGCAGCTACAACATACCAAAAACAGGTACAGTATTTTCCCAGTATAAAAACTAAAGGATATACTGTAGAATTATGGAGGGATGGCTGGAAGGCCATAAATCTATAAGCACCAAAGCCCTCTAGGAGAATGGAAAAGAGTAAAAAATTAAAAGCATTTAACACACATAGAGAAAAAAATACATACCTTGAGTTTTTGAGGAAGAGAAAGAAAACCACTGTTAATCTTTACATTAAATAACACAAGATAGGCAAGGAGGGTGTTAGTACAGAGTAAACAAATGAAGATGAATTTTTAGGCATGCTACTATGTTGGAAGAGAATCTGGAAGCAATTTTGAACTCGATCTGACGAAGGAACACAATCAGGTTGAATTAAAAGCCTGAACTGGATACAAGTTACAAAATCTCAAATGGATTGGATTTGAACAGATTTTATTGTTACTTAATTGACACATTTGAATTATTTTGTGAAACATGCCTGGAAAACACACCCAGCCACTTAGTGTGTTATAATCTATATAGGAGCACTATATTATTGGCATTTTCAGCAATTTGAGTGATCCATGGATAGTACTTTGCAGAAACACAAACTGTGCTATGTTAACTAGCAGAAACGATGAAAACCGCATTAATAAATGGAGAGGTCATCTCTGTATGCAACTGTATGACTATTTTTTCTTTCACTGGGTATATAACCCCACTTCTGCAATATAATCTTTAATTGTTTTTATGCATTTGAATAAGTATGTTTATAATTTATTATTAATTATAATTTATTGTTTCCAAAGAAATGTGCTCATGCACACTTTGTTATATCAAACTTTAACAATGCAGTTGTACAGTAATTTGTTACCTTCACCATTATGTTTAATCTTTGTATTATATACAAACAAAAACATTAATAGATACCAGTATAAACAAACAACTTCATGCTTACCACTGCAGAGCAAAAGGGCCAAATATTGTTTGATACTTATTTGCAGTATGAATACAGACTGAGGCAGGGCTTTGTGACCCTTGCTTTTAGGTTTTTAAGCAGGAAGAGTCAGAAACGTTACCGTAGAGATAACTGGCTTGTAGTATAAAAGTTTTCACAGCAACATTTATGTCAGGTCTTCCTATTGATGTGAAGCAAACATTTTGCATTCTTCACTACTAAAAGGGAAGAACTAAGTTACAGTAGATAGTGGTGAGACTGTTTAGTTTTATAAGCACATTTTCTAAATCATCGCACAATTAATCCTTTTTTTTCTATTTTTAATCATATGCTGTACAATTGTATTTTAAATGGTGCTTTGCTATTATTAAAAATATTTAGCACTTCTTTACAAGTCATCTCAATCCATGCATAATATAAAACTGAAGCATATTATTGTTGGATGTCTTATTGTATTGTTGTCTTATTCACTTGGGTTTTAAACATTCTGCACACCTGAGCACACTTCCCTTGTACTCTATTGCCCCGATGGCTTACTGCTCTTCACAAAAGAAATAAAAGACAGCAGAACACAAAAGAGCAAATGTTGTCTTTGTGCCAGACTGAGTCAATGGTCTAGACATGTGCATTGTTATGTTTAGAGCTAGGCAGGATTAATGAGGTAATTAAACAAAAATGACCAGCACATCTTTATGTATGAGTTCATGTCTGAATTCTAAGGTGTTAGTGAACTCAGGGAATGGAGCGCTGCAGAAGTGCTGCTTCAGAAACCAGCATAAAAAAACGGTCAGGAAACTGCAGAAGCAGCCATGTTTCCATACTGTCACACATCACAGGGTGTGATGATGGCTATTTGGACTATTGCTTAGCTACTGAAGAGTCAGTCTGATCATCATTCATTTCAAAACAGAATAAAGAGGTGTGAAGTAGTAGAGCAGTAGGCTACATAGATTAAACCAAAATATAGTAATGAAATCACAAACTAAGAGATAAATTACTGATTTCAGTTCCCAGTTCAGTATGTCAGATATTTGACCATCATATTATTTCTCTCTCTACCACCAATAATGAAAAACAAATGATCACAGTGTTAGTGGATTCCATATTTCATAGGCCAGACATGCAGCACTTCCATCTTCTCCATGAAGGATGGAAAACTTACCAGGTAATTGAGATTGGGAGTGATATTAAAGTGCTTGTGTTCTTTTATTTGTAGAAATATTGATTTCCATTTTTGAGGCACTAGGCAAAAGAAACTACATTTTGCTGTATCATAAAGCATTTGATATATGAAGAAAGATGACTTGTAGTTTATCATCAGTTTAGACAGTAGTATTGATGAGGATGAGGCATTTTGTTTTTTTAAGAATAGCTTCACTTTTCCTGTGCTGAATGTGAGTCTATTTTCAATATTATTTGGGTCAAATCACCCATTATTTATCACAGAGAGACTAAGAAGGCTAAATTTTGCTTCAGCTGTGTCCAATATCCTGGTAATACCTCCTTGTTTCACCAAAACTCGAACATTCTCTTCAGTCCCAAGAGTCCCAAACAATATGTTCTATTACACTCTCCCTAACAAACTTTCCACAACAGATACAGGATAGGAGGGGAGGAGGACAGTACCCAAGCCTTTCTCTCTTTAGATCCCTGTCCATGAGCTCTCCTGGCCTTTTCTGTTTATATATTCTCTTTATTGCCAGAACTCCACTGCTTGGATGCGGAGTGAAATTCTATTTGAGGAACTAACTGTATGCAGATGAACAGGTGTCACAGTACATTGTCTATCCTTCCATTGTCCTGTATCTTCTCTGTCTGCCTGTTATACTGTAGATTTGATTCCTGCGCCTGTTAAACACCTCCACACAATCTAATATAGTATGCCACCTCTGACTGTATGGTAACTGTTGGGTATCTAGTCAAATAGTTAATTGTTGAATCAGTGGTGATTTTTGTCTGTTGTGCTATACAGAGAAACAGTAGCAAAGTAGAAAAAAACATCAACGCTGACAAAAAAACTAGACACTATATGCTTTTATAGTTTATAAATCCAACTTTTGTGACCCTGTGACATATGTACTGAAGTTTCAGTGTTCGTTGACTCAGGTTTACTAAGTATAATACAAATATAGTATACTGTATTTTCCAGAAGTTAAGAAACTGGAGGGTTTGGAGGAATAAATGCAACTCACAAAACCCAATGAATACATTTAGCACCAGCTCATGAAATTCCCTATAGGGTTATAATTGCTTTAGTGCAAAGACCCAACTAACTTGTAAATAATGTGCGCAGGTCCACCACCACCTTGCTGCTGGTACAAATTGACCTGCCATACTGTTTCAATATGAAAGTAATATAGTGTACAAATTGAATGTGAACTCATTTACAGTACATTGTTCCTATATTACTAGGAGGTATTACATCAATGAGATTTTTATGATGTATTTGTTGTTCACTTACTATACTTTGTGTCAGAAAATCGGTATTACTTTCTTAATGACAGAGTCTTAATGCAAATTAGGGAAATATATAAATAATTTGAAGATAATGAAAATCAAAATATGTGCAAAAAAGTGTAATAAGTTATTCTAGATGTATTTTTTGATATTGTTCTTTCTTTACTATAAGGTAATACATTTTTATTAAAGACTTAATACTCAGTTTATGAAGTGATTTTCTTCCAGTAGTATTTCAGTTGCCAACACAAACAAATTTCAGTTGCAGCTTCCATGTGATTATTGCTTTAACCATTTTAGGATTAATGTTCATAAACACTGACTTTATACCTTTTATTTTGAGGTTTTGTTTTTTGAAGAACCTGTGAACTGTACAAAATCAGCAGCATTAATGAATAAGACAAGTTGAATACACATTAAATAACATACAGATGCAGCCATTCAAAATGGGTGAGGTATTTCGCGGCATTCCCCGGTGGGCGTCGCGCGGTATCACGCATCATTTGACGCTCTGCCGGAAACTATCCGGCATCACCTTGTAAAACCGCCAGGGGGAGCTTAACCTCTCATGTACAGCATTTGAGCCTTTTATTTTGAACTGTGTATTACAGCATGTTAATCATCAGTCATTAAAATGTTGGTATATTTTATGAAAGCAAGATTGCTCAGTTGGACAAAAGTACACAACCTACCTTTATCAGAAATATTTATGCATCAAAGCCTTTACTGAAGATATTACTAATAGTATTAATAATGGATGGCTTTGGACAAGCTGTATACTCAAAGTATAATTTCTTTAGCACATTTGTACAAGCACTTGGAATCTGTCCAAGCCATATTTTGTCAGGCATTTTGTTTTACTTCAACGGGCATAAAAACTTCCTTGCTTTTAACAGGGTGTTTCATAATTTCTAACTACGAAAATGATTTAAAATGCGACACTTATAATTCAACTAGAGCTCAAAATATCACAAGGATCCTCAAGAGCACAGCAAAGAGTGTATTAAAAGACACTTGTATTTATCAACGCTTTCTTTTCCGTATACAAGATTTTATGGAACCACTTCAGAAGCGTGTCAGCCAGTCAGATTCCAGGAATCGGTACTTTAAAGGAAAAATACACACCGGTATTCCATTTCTCCCTAACGATTTTAAGCATCGAAGTATTTAACTAGCATGTGAAATAGCGTGTGAAAAAGCGGTAGTTTTAAGCTTTTCTGCCAATATAATATGGAATCGCGTATCTAAAGAATTTAATAACGGTATGATTATATTCGTGTACTGTGACAGGGCTATGTAGGGCTGTTTCGCCTCCCCATTCATGCGAGTTGTCTTGTAGCCTACTGGTCTACGTGCGTGAAAGCATACTGTGTTTGATATTTTAATATTTGAAATGAACTTGCCTGGTTGATGAAATGACAGCTTGGCCGTTTGGATGAGGCTGACAAAACTCCCTTCACTTGCTAGGAATTAACCAGGGAGGCTTAAATAGTGAAGATGCACCCTATCTTGCACCTAGAGATTCAAGACAATATGCGCACCAAGTGTATTCAGCAGGCAGGATTAATAAGAGGACGGAAGTGTGAGATTAAAATTCAACCTCTTCCCAAACATCTGTTTAAAAAAATATTTTAGTGTACCTGTCCTTTACAACCACAGCAACTATCTAACCACAGTTTATAATAATAACGATGATGAGTGGTCAGTACCATATAAACTCCAGATCAAATATATGATTTGGGATGTTAAGCCTTGTAGTTGTTTCCATGACTTTGAAGGATTCTGAATGAAAGAAAATCATAAGTCCATATGAAATTATACATAGAAATGACAAAAAAAAGATTTCTGTGAAAGCTGTTTAGGAATTAAAAATAATATTGCATAATCAGTATTTTTGGAGTTAATTGATTTTGCATTTTTGCATAGCATGTTTCATCCCAAAGGATCCCAATGCTTTATATATATAGGAGTGAACCCACTTCATCCACCATTAAAATGCAGCAAACACCCACCTGTGTGACCTGGGTGATTTGATAAGTAAAGTCTGAGAGAAAGACATACCACAATTTCCACAAATCATTGTCTCACCTGGGTATAAATATAAATTTTTATACCATTATTTTCAGCTAGTACCAAGCTGACACCACCAGTGCCTCTGCCAATGTAGCAACAGTTTGACTGCAAGGTAATTTGACTCCATCATCCATATGGCCAAGCAGGTTAAAGTCAAACATATCTATAAAAGCACTTTGTTCATCACAGTCTCAGTATTATTATTTGTGTCTTCTGAATTGCAGTTCAGTTCAGTTACTGCCAAGACATTTTAGCACTAGAATTATAAGTACAGTAAAAGGGTTGAAGAAAGATTTCAGAACCAATACTAATAAAAACAAGAGGCACATGAGCAGGGCAATAAACCGATGGCTCTTTTAAACAGTAAGCTAAGAGCAGTGAGTTAAAATAGCTCCAGGAGAGTTTTGTATTTATCAGCCTCATTACTGATTTCAGTTGATCACAATACCTCTGTCAAATCCCCAGATCTCTAGATTTTATCTAGGTCTATCGCTCTTATTTTCCTCTTTTTCATCTTTGAACTATTGGCTTTTTCCTTGCTGTAAATCCATTAAAACCACATTTATTTTAGCAGATTGGTTCTGGGATTATAGGTCCCACCATTTCATTTTGACTACTTGGTTCAAGTTTGTTCTTGCAATTTGCTACAGTGTTTATACTATATCTCATAGAATTTAGCTGCAAATGTGCAAAAACTGGTTATTTTTGGGGTTCCTTTTGTTGTCACTGAGATATTACATGGGATTTGGTTTTCTTAATCCTTTTTATACCATTTTAGACTTCATACAGTATATCAAGCATTTTAAGGTTAACTATTGGAATCTGCAAGACATCCCATGAAGAATATTGCATATACACTTTTTCACTTTAAAGATGCAGCCATTCAAAGTGCGCGGTACAGACACGTACCGCAGGTAATTGGCTGCGGTGTCGCGTATCATGACGCAAGATGACGCGGTACGTGATTGGTTGACCGACAGGGGCACTCATGGTCCGTTGGTCTGTCATAGAAAGACTTACTGTAAACGTCTTTACTGTGCCCGTTGTAGATATTGAATTTTACCACTGAAGGGAAATCTTAGTAGCTGAGCATAAAAAGAATAGGAGCATACTGTAAAAGTAAAAGCATCTCCTTTTACTTTTAAGTCCCTTAAATACATTGAGCACAGCTTTCTCACCACTTAAGATTGCTTTTGATATGTTTATATGGTTGTTTTTGTTGGTTGTTATTATGGTTATTAATAATATGATCTATAGTTGAAATCTGAGCCTAAATAAAAAGAAAAAGCAAGTGATTAGGTTTATGAGCAATCTAATTACTTATTCGTTTAAAAGGCTATATAAAATAAAGTTTATTATTACTTAAAAGTAAAAGGAGATGCTTCAGATTGCTTGACTAATTTTAAAAACGAAGTTATAAATGCAGACGCTCCCTCGGTGCGCTGCTCTGGTACGCCGGCTCTTACACAGTGCCTGTCGGCCGTAAGCGTTACAATATACATACCCAACACTGCTTGTACCCATCTGTCATGCAAATAAAACACCTTGAATTGAATTGAATTGAGGGGAGAGGGGGGGAATACTAAAGCCAATACTGGCTCAATACCCTCAATGGGCTTTGACGTGCTAATGCGTTGGTTTAACAGTCCGGGTGTGGCAAGCTTCCAATGTCAACTCGACTCGATTGGAAGACAATGAATGTATTTTAGCCCTAAATGAATTAATAGCAAACATGGTTTACATAAAATACATTTTTCCAAGAAAGTTTATAATAATACGATCTATAGTTGAAATTGGAGCCTAAATATAAAGGAAAAGCATTTTCAGAGAGCAATCACGCTGTGTTTATGTAGAAAAAGCGATTAGGTTTATGAGCAATCTAATTACCTATTCACTTAAAATGCTATATAAAACAAAGTTTATTTAGAGATGAATGATCAGTGTCGCAGTTTAAAGAATTTTTGTAGGAGGGCTTGGACAGATTCCAAGTGCATTTGTGCAATTTACGTTGCACTGTCCAATGTTCTGTTGTAATACAGGCTAGAATACAGTTAGTCTAAACTTTATCAGCTTATTTAAAATACATTTTTTGGATCCCCGGCGGAACACACTCCATAGGAATCAGCGCTTTTATACAGTATATCGCCTTTAAACACATATATTTAAACACGCGTTTACGATTTAAATCAAAACGCGATTCAAATCAATATAAATGTATATTTTGTAACGCATAGGTGACTATTCATTGTTATTAAAAAGACTTAAATTCGATCATGTTGTGATATTTAGAAATATAAATGTGTTTGGTGGGAGTGAGGTTTTATTTAATCTCTGACCAAGGGAAACGTTTCATTATTTCAAAGAAATATTTGTTAAAAAATAAAGTCATAGTTCCATGGGATTCAATCACAGACCATGTGACATGGGAGTCAGGAAACTAACACACAGCGCCACCGGATTTAATAATGCAATAAAAACGCTATAAAAAAATTTGTGACTAGGCACAGAAAAAGTTTACAGCACAGTACAATAATAAATGCTGACCATGACTTTAGAAGCATAAATTACCTTACACTCAATTTAAACACAAGCTGTCTTTCTGTATGAACCTCTAAGCTGGTTCATACAGAAAATGTAGAAATGCATTAGCCTGATTATGATTAAAAAACACATAATTAAACACGCGTTTGCGATTTAAATCAGAACACGATTTAAATCAATATAAATGTTTATATTGTAACTGTTGTAACAGAAGAAATAAGGTTCTTGATCCCGAGATGAAGTAAAACAGATGAGTTTATTGCATGCAAGGAACAATAAAGCCGAAGTCTTGTTTCCCGCAAGAAACAACAAAACCGAAGTATTGTTCAACGTACTGTTACAAACTTTTGGGTTATATAGTGTTTTCTTCTCCGTTTCTGATGTCACTCGGTCTGATGGTAAAGAGGGGGGTTCGTGGTATTTGGCCAGTTTACGATGTTCTGGGCAAATGGTCAGTTTAACATTACACCCAGGGGGGTTCCTAGCTTGCATCTGCAATCCTTATCAGTTAACCCCCTTTCCTGCCATAAACCCCAGCTTGTGACTTAGAAGTCTAAACCCCCTACAGAAAGGATTAAATTCAAACCCCCGTCTTCACATCTTTCTTCATTCCCCCCTTATAAAATGTGGCATACGTCAGTGTAGCCTATTTTTATACATTCAATGTCAGGGCAGATCTTTCCTTTCTTGGCGAACAGGTATGTATTGCCATGTCATTGTACGTTCCACGGTTATAGCAAGATGTGATACATGTTTTAATGAATGTGATGATTACAATTATACATATAAACAATACTACTCCTACAGATAAACACTATAAAAAGGTTCCACCCCAGGCCCCAAACACAGACTTTACCCAAGACCCAATTCCCCAATTTTCAGTATAATAGTCCTGATATTTCTGTCCCTCATTGTAAATGTGTTGGGCCAGATCTGAGATGTGCTCAGAATTATCAGGAATATATGTGCAGCATTCAGTGCCAATTACTGCACAAGTTCCTCCTTGGGCCGCCAGTACATAATCTAAAGCTATTCGGTTCTGCATGGCCACTGTTCTGAGGGCTACCATCTAATCATTAACGGCCTTCAGACTAGATGAGGTAGACTTTGCTAATTCTTCTAAAGTCGAGGCCATTTTAATTAACTCTCGACTCAGAAAGTTCATGCCGGCTTGTGGAAATATTATACCTAAATAATATTCCCAATCAGCCAATTTTCTTTGTGGTCTGTGGTTAGGTCCGAAGGGGCTGTGGATTTGAACACGGATATGAGGAACCACATATCCTAAATAACATGAGCCAGACCACTGGGCTGGCAACCATGGGTAGGCTCGTTTTCCACAAATGAAAGATGTTCCGTTTGGCGCTCCCCATGCCTCTGAAAATAAGAAGCTTATATCGAATTGTGGAGTGTGCCGATCCCATCCTGGAATTTGGAAGGTAGAGGTGGATATATTTGCCGCGATGGTAAGGTTGCAACGAATCCATCCAACCAAGTGCAGACCATTAGTGTGCTGAAAACATATGTTTCCCTCACGTTCCTTATTGAGATTCAGGTATGGTGGTGTATGGCTTCTGTTATATTTAGGAGCGTAAGAGCCTGTGAAACTCGTGGGCTCTAAGCCTCGCTCCTGTAGATATTGTAATGTTGTGCAGGTTAAAGTCGTGTTATGGCAACCCCCCATAGTTTGTCATATTAAAATCTCCTTAATTATCCCTCCAAATGATCATGCCTATGACTTCCTCGCGACGCCAAGGAATGGCTCCCATAGGAAGTCCTCCCTGTACATATTTGGGTAATGCGGCACACACCCAGCAGGCACTTTGGTTGGTTTTCTTAGCTGTCAGATAGGAGAGGCCTAAAAAGGAATTAATTCCATGTTCTCCTTTGTGGGAGAGATGATCATTAATCCCTGCGGAACATAGTTCTACAGCAACAATTATCATTATTGACAGAAATGATTTCATTCTGGGTCTGGGGATGAGGCTCGTCGGCAGTGTGACACGTGGATCCAGCGATCTTTTCCTTCCACTCGAACCGCAGACTCGGTTGTCAACAGGATCTGGTAGGGTCCGTCCCACCTGGGCTGGAGAACCTGTGAAGGAAATTTCCTGATCCACACCCACTCTCCTGGGATGAGGTTGTGCCCTCCTTCAGGTGGTGGTCCCCACGCCTCCAGGACCTGCTCGCGGGCTCCTTGGGTGGCCTCTGTCAGCAACTTGCAATAATACAAAGGAATGGTTGATCCATCTGAGGAAACCCCAGTCTCAGCACCTGTAAGAGAACTTGTTTCAAATTATTACAGGTGGCTTTTGCTGCGGGAACCAAGGAAATCTTGTCCTTGTACTGCACTCCCCCCTTAAGCAGATCTGTTAAGAGTTGTGCTCACCCTGTAAAAAACATTGCACCCAGGCCCTGTTAAAATTTCACAATGCTAGACACAAAAGGGCCTTATCATAACTGCTTCTATTAGACACTCTAAAGCTGAAGCAACTCAGACTTGTGGGTTTCCTTGTCAGGGGAAGCACTCAGAATACCATCAACATACTGAGTGATCACAGCCAGTTGAAGCCACGTGATACCCTGTTCTGCATAGTCATTCTTTGTAATGCATAATATTCCAACCCAATAGATCTGGAATAAAACCACCCATTAAAATCTGGTACTCGGCAAGTAAAACTTGCTGTCCCAATACTCCTGTGGCCTCCTGCCATCTTCCCCTATACATTGCTCTATAGTACACTGTTGAACAGAGGAGTGAAACAAGCAGGACAGTAGTGCTCCAGTATCCCCTAACAGAGAAACCAACACTCCATTAACAGTACATTTTTATCCACTGGACTGGGACAGACTTAGGGAGGCTACAAGGGATTTACAGGATCTAATCGTTAGGTAAACAGATTTTCTCACAAGACGTTATTCTCCCCAGTCTCGATTCTAAACCTACAGCGTTTCAGCATGTCTGGTTTCGAGACATTCGAATAAAACCAAATTGTTTCCATTATTGCAACTAATTCTATAAAAAATACAAAAACAGTTTAACTACTTTTACGTCCACCTGTACTGTACTTATACGTTTCAGACGCTCTTATATTTTCCAATCTCCTTAAGTCGATTTTCGTCAAGTCTCTTTAGTTACGTCTCTAGCCAGTCCCGCTGGCTAAACACACTCACACCGTCATTTAGTAGACCAAAACTCACAGTTACACACATACATGCCGGCACACAAATTCATAAAACACACATACACATCGAGAATATATTTTTCTCTTCGTAATACAATGTGCTGTATTCTTGTTTTACGTCTACATGAATCCTTTTAATTCCTGAAGCGCACTCCAGGTTCGCTGCATTTCTAATTTCGGGTGCGGTACCCACCGGTCAATATCTTACGGTTTTGGATTTAATCGTATGGGGGAAATCAGGGAAGGTAGGTGCGATTGCAGACCCCCTCGACGGGGTGCGAGACAGTGTTAGAGTGGCGCTGTCATCAACGGCGCCAGCCCCTGCTACATCAAGTCCTTTCCCACTTCAAGTGAGAGTACAGATCTGCGGGCGCCCTCCCTCTAACAGGGGAGACCCTGATCCATCTTTATCACACTCATACCAAGTGTTATCCCAATCAGACCCCCCTTCTCCATATGGCCACTGAGGGAATTGATCCCAATTATTTTCGTTTCCTGCCTGTTTGTTCCCCTGTGGGAGAGCAGGATATAACTTAGTCGCTGGCTGCAGCACATTAACCAGTGCAGCGTGACCAGGAGTTAATTCCTAATTCGTTTCTCATTCTCCTGTACTGCCTCTTTTAGCTTTTTTTTCCTATACTCTTTCGTAGTGAGTAAAGTATATTTTTTTCCGGGTTTTATTTTCCCCGTAAACACACTTTTAAGTCACATCCCAATTTCTTTCTTTTTCGTCATGTATCTGCCACCACTGGTGCCGGCCGTGCACCAGGGTGGGAGCTACATGCTTGTGCTTTTGCCAATCAATACTCATATATGCTTTCTTTACAGGCGTCTTCGCCCCAAATTCCCTCTGACAAACTCAGCTTTTTCCATATTTTTCTCCTTCTTTTCCGTCAACTTACACTTTTCCGATATTTAAACGGACCCTTCCACCACTTTCTCAAACCATCAGTTAGCTCACATGTTCGGTCTCTTTAAGATTTACTTTTGTCGTGTGTGAGGTAACAGCTCATTCAGTAGGGGGATGTTTTCACTTGGAAAAACCTGTGCATTACTGCACTCATTCAGCCAAGGGCGTCTGTTACCTCCAGATCTAAATGCCTCTCCGAGACTTTAGAGAGGACTTACACCGCACTGTTCACAGGTAAGAAACGAGACCTCGAAAACCCCCTTTCTTGATCAGTAATTCACCATCCCCAGAACGCCAGCATCGCTGCTTTTGCCCCGGGGTGGACTTACGCACTGAGCTCAATCAGGGCGATTCTCGGGTCTCAACGTCCTTTAAATCCTGCTACTTAATGCTTTGCTCTTTTATTATGAGGTGTGTTTATGTTAGTGTCGTGCGTGTGTATATGTATTTCACAAACAAGGAAAACACCAAAAACATACATACATATATCTCTTCTACTCCTGTTTCCTTTAAAACAAAAAAACCACGCCACGCCAGAAACCACGCCACTCCAATCTGTGCACGATCAAGGCGTAGCTAATCTCAGGACCCCGGGCGTAATTAAAGCCCACACCAATCCTGGATTATACGTGCATTTAATGCACCACTCAGCTCCAGAACCCCGGGCGCAATTAAGGTCCACACCGATCCCGAGCCACAGAACTCCGGGTGCAATTAAGACCCAAACCAGTTCTGACCTTCAGAACTCCGGGTGCAATTAAGACCCACACCAGTCCTGAACTACGTGCATTTAATGCACCACTTGCTCTAGAACCCCGGGCGCAATTAAGGCCCACACCGATTCTGAGCCTCAGAACTCCGGGTGCAATTAAGACCCAAACCAGTTCTGACCTTCAGAACTCCGGGTGCAATTAAGACCCACACCAGTCCTGAACTTCACGGTAAGGGTCCAAAACCCGTTCAAAACTCCACGCGCAATTAAGGCATACACCAGCTTCGAACGCCTGTACACAATACCGCGGAACCCCTGCCAGACCAAATTCTGGGCTTACAGCAACCAACCCATTACATACACCGGTGCCTTCCCCGGGCCAGAGGAATTCAGAAACTCACGTTTACTCCGTCATCTCGGGCGATTCTCGCAGGGAGCAGAGATTTCCCAATCGGTCAGAGAGAGTCGGGACTTTTAAATAAAAGAGGAGTCCTTACCTCTTAGTTATGTGCGCGCTGACCGTCTCTCCTGCCGATGGGAAGTTCTGCGCCTTCTGGAGCATCCGCCGACTACGCCAAATTTGTTGTAACAGAAGAAATAAGGTTCTTGATCCCGAGATGAAGTAAAACAGATGAGTTTATTGCATGCAAGGAACAATAAAGCCGAAGTCTTGTTTCCCGCAAGAAACAACAAAACCGAAGTATTGTTCAACGTACTGTTACAAACTTTTGGGTTATATAGTGTTTTCTTCTCCGTTTCTGATGTCACTCGGTCTGATGGTAAAGAGGGGGGTTCGTGGTATTTGGCCAGTTTACGATGTTCTGGGCAAATGGTCAGTTTAACATTACACCCAGGGGGGTTCCTAGCTTGCATCTGCAATCCTTATCAGTTAACCCCCTTTCCTGCCATAAACCCCAGCTTGTGACTTAGAAGTCTAAACTCCCTACAGAAAGGATTAAATTCAAACCCCCGTCTTCACATCTTTCTTCATAACGCATACTGTCCAGCCTCCATTTCTCTATAAAAATGTACTCTGTTGCACACACACACACAATAGAAGCAGGAACCGCTGTCAGAAGGGAAGAAGGTGACTATTCATTGTTATCAAAAATGACTTAGAATCGATCATGTTGCGATATTTTGAAATATAAAAGTCAATTGATTGTCCATTATATCGCTATTCTATTTTTTCGAAGAAATGTTTGTTAAAAAAAGAGTCCAGCACCAGTTGGATTCGAAAACACAACCTGTGCGTTGTTAGTCACGCACGTAGACCAGTAGGCTACAAGACAACTCGCATGAATGGGGAGGCAAAACAGCCCTACACAGCCCTGTCACAGTACACGAATATAATCATACCGTTATTAAATTCTTTAGATACGCGATTCCATATTATATTCCCTATTAATCAAATTCTAAAAGTATTCTTGTTGACTCCGGTATCACGTTAGTTAAAGACTTCGAAGCTTAAAATGTTTAGGGAGAAATGGAATACTGGTGTGTATTTTTTTCTTTAAAGTACCAAGACCAGTTATATACTGTATGTTTATGTTCCAAAATTAATATTGTTTATGGCCTTCACACGCGTTACAGTATGCTCCTATTCTTTTTATGCTCAGCTACTAAGATTTCCCTTCAGTGGTAAAATTCAATATCTACAACGGGCACAGTAAAGACGTTTACAGTAAGTCTTTCTATGACAGACCAACGGACCACGAGTGCCCCTGTCGGTCAACCAATCACGTACCGCGTCATCTTGCGTCATGATACGCGACACCGCAGCCAATTACCTGCGGTACATGTCTGTACCACGCACTTTGAATGGCTGCATCTGTAAGGTGAAAAAGTGTATATGCAATATTCTTCATGGGATGTCTTGCAGATTCCAATAGTTAACCTTAAAATGCTTGATATACTGTATGAAGTCTAAAATGGTATTAAAAGGATTAAGAAAACCAAATCCCATGTAATATCTCAGTGACAACAAAAGGAACCCCAAAAATAACCAGTTTTTGCACATTTGCAGCTAAATTCTATGAGATATAGTATAAACACTGTAGCAAATTGCAAGAACAAACTTGAACCAAGTAGTCAAAATGAAATGGTGGGACCTATAATCCCCGAACCAATCTGCTAAAATAAATGTGGTTTTAATGGATTTACAGCAAGGAAAAAGCCAATAGTTCAAAGAGGAAAAAAGAGGAAAATAAGAGCGATAGACCTAGATAAAATCTAGAGATCCGGGGATTTGACAGAGGTAATGTGATCAATTGAAATCAGTAACGAGGCTGATAAATACAAAACTCTCCTGGAGCTATTTTAACTCACTGCTCTCAGCTTACTGTTTAAAATAATGGTATAAAAATTCATATTTACTGTATACCCTGGTGAGACAATGATTTGTGGAAATTGTGGTATGTCTTTCTCTCAGACTTTACTTATCAAATCACCCAGGTCACACAGGTGGGTGTTTGCTGCATTTTAATGGTTCACTCCTATATATATATAAAGCATTGGGATCCTTTGGGATGAAACATACTATGCAAAAATGCAAAATCAATTAACTCCAAAAATACTGATTATGCAATATTATTTTTAATTCCTAAACAGCTTTCACAGAAATCTTTTTTTTGTCATTTCTATGTATAATTTCATATGGACTTATGATTTTCTTTCATTCAGAATCCTTCAAAGTCATGGAAACAACTACAAGGCTTAACATCCCAAATCATATATTTGATCTGGAGTTTATATGGTACTGACCACTCATCATCGTTATTATTATAAACTGTGGTTAGATAGTTGCTGTGGTTGTAAAGGACAGGTACACTAAAATATTTTTTTAAACAGATGTTTGGGAAGAGCTTGAATTTTAATCTCACACTTACGTCCTCTTATTAATCCTACCTACTGAATACACTTGGTGCGCATCTTGTCTTGAATCTCTAGGTGCAAGATAGGGTGCATCTTCACTATTTAAGCCTCCCTGGTTAATTCCTAGCAAGTGAAGGGAGTTTTGTCAGCCTCATCCAAACGGCCAAGCTGTCATTTCATCAACCAGGCAAGTTCATTTCAAATATTAAAATATCAAATACAGTATGCTTTACATGTATATTTTATTATTTTGTCACATTAATTAGAATTGATAACAACTGCACTGTAAATCCCATCATTCAAATGCCCAATGTCTTCATCTAAGGTTACTGATGAACAAAAGAGCAAAGAACTGTATGATGCTGTATACATTGTGACCCTGCCAACATCCCTCTGATCTGATGTCAGTGACACTTCTCATGATTCATATCAATCTGTTTTAGATTGGTAGGCTTGCGTTCAAAACCACAGTTAACTACACGTTTTATTGTAGATTTAAAAAACAGAAGCTAGTTCATGCATCCTAATGACCTCCTCAAATTCAACTACCCCATTGTCCTCATTTCTTCCCTTTTCCATTTATCTGCAACTAGAAAACATTGACTTCTCATTTTACTCCTATCCTCTTCGGCCTTCTCTAATGATCACAGAACAGGGAAATCACAAGCTCTTTGCAATGCAGAAATATGGAAAGCTTCTGGACCAGACCCGGTCAACCCTGTTACAATGAAGTATTGTGTAGAATTGTTAGCCCCAGCATTCACTGATATATTTAATCAGTCTCAGGATTAGTGTAAGATCCCCACCTGCTTTAAATCTTCCATTATTGGTCCTTTTCTCTACTACAGAATGGAAAAATAGCTTGTCTTAATGTCTGTACAGCGTTGCTCTTACTTCCATCATAATGAAGACATTTGATCTTACAATCTTATGATACTTCATTATCTAAACACTATTACACATTCAAATATTGATCCTCAGCATATAGGGTCAACAGCTCAGTGGATAATGCTGTTAATAGGGGCCTGCGCTACACTGTGCAATTTCTAGAATCCTCGGGTGTCTGTTCAAAATTCTTTTTTGTTTGTGGATTTTGGCTCTGCATTTAATTGTTCCAGAACTAATTTACAATAAATTGTTACAGTTAAATGTTGCACTTTCTATCTGCCAGTGATTTTCAACTTTCTCACAGATAGAAGGCAATGGGTATGGCTAGGCCCTTACTTGTCACGCTGTCTGTTTGTGAATACCAGTGTACCTCAAGGATGTGTGTTTTACCCATTACTCTGTGCCTTGTACACCAGTGATTGCACCTCCAGTGACTCTTCCATCAAACTAATTAATTTTGTGGATGACATCAGCTTTGTAGGTCTCAGCACTAATTATGAATAGACCATGTACAGCAGGGAGGTGAGTCAATTGGTATCATGGTGACCTAACAACCACCTGGAGCTTAATACCCTTAAAAAAGTGGAAATGGTGATTGATGTCCAAAAACACTCTCCAAAACATCTCTCGCTGGTAATCTTGAATATCACCTGTATCACAAAAAAAAAAAAACACAGCAGAAAACAAACTGTACTTTTTGCACCAGCTGAAAAACTTTGGTGTCTATCAACTAATTCTCATCAGTTTAAGAGAGCCATTATTGAGAGCATTCTGACTGCCGCTATAAATGTTTGGTTTGGCAATGTGTTGGCTGTTATCTGCGCTGCATCAATGATTTGTACAATTTCAGATCAAAGAAACAGGCAGGAAAGATTAATGGTGACCACCTGTTTCATAAACAGCTCTCAGGAACACTCTACTGGTCCATTACAACCAGAAACACACAGTATTTGATGAGCTACTTTCCTTTGGCTGTCTTTTTGCTTAAACAATATTCCTAGTCATACAGTATGTGCACGCATCATAATGATGTATATTTGTCTTGTTTGTGTAAGGTATATGTAGAATGTTTTTGCAGCACCAAGAACACCACAATAAATTCCTTGTACATGAAATGTACATGGCGAATAAAGGTGATTCTGATTTAAAAAGTCCAACCGTACGTTTTTAAAACTTAAATCAAACTTTCACAATATGTTTAATAAATCAATTGGTGCCCTTCACCAGACATCATGCAAATTATGTTTGAGGAAAGTTATCTGGGATAAGCAAATAATCATTTTGTCAGAATTGTACCCTTTGATAATAGGCTTTAACCGATTTTCATATTTGAATAACACATGTATTCCTGACAATGTTATCACAAGAAACAAGGCCATTATTTTTTGTTAACAATTGTATTTATTCTATGACTTTACATTCGTAGCTGAGTTGACTATTTTTCCATTTTGCATGCCATATGGTAGATATGTTATTAATAAAAGAGTGAAATATGATATAAATATAATAATTAAAGTTTTTAGAATTATACCTATTATTGCTTTAATAAAGTCTGGAATGATTGGTCATTTTCCGAGATTCCTTCCACTATATACTCACAAAATTATTATTTCATTGAAACTCTGAATTGAAATAATTAAAAGCAATTGTACACATTTTTTTCTAACTTTGTTCAGGAAGAGGAGAACACATTTTACAATGCAGATCACTCCACTGAATGGATAAATAGTATAGTGTAAAAATCATCACAAACTAAGTACATCAAAAACTGGTGTACTGCAATCCATGTACTATATATTACTATATGTTATGTGGTGTGGTGCGTGTCCATTTAAAATAAAACACTGTAACCAAGATACTATTGCTGTTTACCAACGTAAGAACCAAAAAGTACTTATCTTCATGTTTTCTGTTTGGAAAAAGTTCTCAAAGGTATTGTTAACTAAAGGAAGTACAGAATTAATGTATCAATGTACAGGTAGCTGTCATTGGACCACAACAAGCTGAATTGCTCAAAGGCAAGATACAATTATCCACATATAGTTCCAGACATAATTATTACCACCATTATTGTCCAAATGTATAAAACGTATTTTTAAGCATAAACGTTGTCAAACTAAACTTAGTTCAAAATCCTATATCATCTGTGTTTCCTGAACACTCAGATAGGTGATATGGTTTCTACTGAATTACTAAATAGACACAGAGCGTGAATATTTTATTCTACATAAGAACAGTTTGACACAGACTTCTCATTGCATAAAAAGGAGTATTTGATAAAAGTATGAACAAAATAATTAGAAGAAATAGCACTAGAAATACTCACCTTTATATCCCATAGTAGTTCTACTTCATCTAAACTGTTTAGGAAAAGTCACTTAAAATATCTACACATTAAGGAGATTGTGAAAATAACATTTCATTTAATTGTTAAAAAAATAAAAAGAACATTTAGAAATACATTTTGTTTCAAAGTGAGTGACTACAACATTTATAAAGATAAGAATAGCAGTGTGCTTCTTGAAAGAAAAATGCACTTTTATGCTTACAAGAAACAGCCAACTGCGT
Source organism: Lepisosteus oculatus (assembly GCF_040954835.1). Classification (NCBI taxonomy): domain Eukaryota; kingdom Metazoa; phylum Chordata; class Actinopteri; order Semionotiformes; family Lepisosteidae; genus Lepisosteus; species Lepisosteus oculatus. The sequence goes on from NC_090696.1 coordinate 30,356,776, forward strand.
ACAAAGGGACTATCATTATCTGACAGAAATTGATTTTTTTTTTCAAACCACAGGAGTGCAGAATTAGCCATCAGTGTAAATTTTCTTCCTGTGGTGACTTCTGATTACTATAGCAACACAGTTATTATTGTCATGAAGTGTGACATTATAGAAGTAAACCCAGAAGTTGTTAAGAACTCATTATGCACCAAGTAGGAAAATACATATAACGGTTGAGTAAAAATGGATAAATTCATTCCAGTTTTTAACAAGACATGCTATTCCCCTCAATTTAGCAGTGTCAGAAAGAAACAGCCATTGCCATGGCTATATTCTTGGATCTACAGCATCTCTTTGCTCTAACTCACAGAGTTAATGTTTTTCTATAAATAGTATAGCATGACAACCCTGATTATACATTAACATTTGACCAGATGGGTATGTAATAATAAAAACATCTCTTAACTATAGATTCATATTCCTGTTAAATTAATCAAAGCATTAATGTGTTATAAGAGGTGTTATGCCATATTATCCTGAGGAAATTAGTATAATGCCTGATTTTATTCCTGTTTTTTTATTTTATTGAAAGCTCTTTATTCATTAGTTTCTTGTACAGTATATAAGAAAGGGGTAATCCTTCCTGCCACTTCAGGCTCCAGTGTGTCAGATGAGTGTGGGTATTAGTATTGAGTAGCTTTTCCTTACCTACTAAGATAAAGAAACCTTAATCTAGGGAAGACCAAATGCACATCACTAAGCAGATAAGAAATTAAGTAGTAGGTGTTAAAAAAGAGACAGCAGTTATATAGGTGAAATCAGAACCAAGTACTATATTTTCATATTAGTGGACCTGTTTCAGTTTCCTTTCGGAAATCCATTAGGCTGATTTTGTCTGCTATTTTATTGGGTATATGTTAGGGCCCAAAGGCCCATATTTTGTGTGTCTCTTGTTTAGCTCCAGTTTAGAGGGTGGGCTAAACTGTAGAGAATTGATTGGTTTATGAAAATAGCCGTGTTTACCTTTATAAAGACTTTATGTATTCTTCTGAGCGTATAAGAGTGATTAGGATCTAGTAAAAGAAAAGTACAAGGTTTTGGACTCTAGACCACATTGGTGTTGTAAATAATTATACATACTGTAGTCGTAATGTTTATGTTTTGTAGGTTTAGGATTTTCTAATAAATATTTATCCTAAGTACTAGTCTATTTCTACACCACCAAATAGAAGATGAAAATAAATATGTGGCCTGTTTCTCAGACCGCTGGGGTGTGTAGATAACTTTAGAATTATTTTGTATATATTTTCAACACCTTATTTATTACAATTATCTTTGGAGTTCCACTAATTCCACATTAGCTTCCCCTGAATTTCTAATATTTCTACTACTGAAATTTCATCACATATATTCTCACAAAACATGCTGTCATTATGAACTTGCACCTAGAACAGAACACAAAATGTTTAACATAAAATTAGTTTGATACTAGTCTGAGCCATATCACAAAATAACTGCATCCTGCATGAATGCAGACATATCTCTTGAATTTGTATGTATCTCTTGAAAATAATTCCTATGCTCTAAGAATTTTACTGCAAAGCCAGTCCATGCTTAATGTAATAACAGTTGCTTATAATTCACATTTAAAAAATGCATATTTCCATGGACATTAAAGAGAGAGAGGCAAAGTAGTAAATATATATTTGCAACACTCAAACTTTATCTGAGCAGCGCTAGCCAATATTTCTTCTTGTATTCAACTATGTCACCTTACCCCCTGGCATGAAGCATGCATTTGGGATGTGGACCTTGACAACATGCAGCAAAAAAGGACAATATGTATACTGATTTTTCACAGCTTATGACTCATTACTTTTTATGTTACTTTATAACGAGATACTGAAACTTCAGTCTTGACCGCATTCATTTTTATGTGATCTTGTGCTTGATTTATAGCTCTTTCTGTGTATGTACTGCAGTACTAAGCTGCTACAAAGCACAAGAATATCAATTATAGCTGTGAAAGTAAGAGATACAGGTTTAGAAAAAAAACATCTGTCAATTTTAAATGAATTTTTAATGATGCAATCACCAATTTTATTTTTATTCCTCCAGTTTGGTTATTATTAACACATATTCACCAGTGTGACCCTCATACAGTACCAGCACACATTAGGACTCCAGTGTCAAAGCAATCCAGCATTTATCATTATGTATGTATAGTACCAAGCACCCTATAATACACATGGAGTTGGCCACACAGTGGTCTCTGTAAAAACAGTTAAAGTTCATACTCTCCTGGAAAGTTACATGTCAGCCAAATGTGAAAAATGACTCAAATGACCTTTATCTGTTCTTATGTTCAAGCCCACCAAGCTTTGGTGGCAGTTAGCTAGTTGTGCCCTGTTCTCTGGGGTAACATGGTTGCAATATAGCTCAGGCTTCAACCAACAATATCAGGATTATTAGATCCACCCTGCACTCTGAATGATCACATGTTCTGTTTCTGCATTTGAGCATTTGGGAACATAGCAGACTAAATGAACTCATTCATCTAGCTTGTTTAGTAATTAGTAGCTTATTGATCCAAAGATATCATCCAGTCAAGGTATCAACTTCAACATCAACATCATGACTGGGTAGCTTATTCCATTCTCCAAAAACTCTTACCTGTTTTTCTGATGGCAAGTAAGATGTTTAAATTCTTACAAAAAATAGGCAGTTTTAAATGTGCAGCAAGTAAAAGCTTCCTCTCAAATGCAGTTTTAAATGTGCAGCAAGTAGAGCAAACAGCTTCCTCTCAAATGTATTCATTCTGTAAATTGACTTGCAACATGAGCAATGGGACATTCCTGTGAATTAATATGCAACACTTGTCTACAAGTATTGTAATGAGTAATGCATAACTTAAAAAAAAATCAAATCAGAACAAAATATATATCAAGATCAAGTCCAGATACCAGCTTGCAAAGCAAACAAATTAATAAAAGTAAAAAGTATACAACTCCTTTATCCATCAATCAATTTTTTAACCACTTCATTGGATCCATCACATTATCAGCAGAATACTCCCCGAATGGACACCAGTCCATCACAGGGCAGACACAAGCACAAAAACATACATATTAACATACATACAGTAGGCAAGTTATCTCCTGTATAAGTATGTCTTTGGACTATGGAAGATAACCAGAGCAAATGGAGGAAACCTACACAAACACAGAGAACACATACAGACTCCACAAAGATAGTACCCTAGAATTGAACCCTGGACCCCATGGCTATGAGGCAGCAATGCTATCCACCACTTTGTTTTTCTGGAACAGCATGGTTACAAAGTACTAACCAGGCATAAAACTTAGATGATTAATTTTAAAAATATACACCAGCAATGTTTGTTAGTATTTTTAACAGATATTTACATACAATATCTGTGAGTATCAGAATCCTGCCTTTTAAAGACTCGGACAACACAAAACCCTACCCAGCATCTCAGACACAAAATCCACACGAGAAAAAAAAAAGGGAAGGGGAATTTTCTTTCTTGTGTCTTTTCTTTTCTTTTCTACACTATTTTTTGAATGTCTGTTGGTATATCATTTAAGAAGGCTGTCTCATCTATTGGTCTACTAAGACTTAATGACTGACTTAATGTTTGAACAACAATTGGTTTTAGACTGAGTTACACCTGTAACACTTGGCAACTATGACTAAGCAAATGACAAAATAAGATAAGGGAACAGTTTACATACATACAAATTCAGATTCAGCAAGCTTTAATGACATGACTGATTACTTACAATGTTTCCAAAACAATAATAAATATATTATAATAAGAAAAATAAATTAGTCGACATTTATGTCAAAACCTTATTACATATTATTAATGAAATTCATTAACAACAACAACAACAATAACAACAATAATAATAATTTAAGACATATTAAATTAACTTAAACTCTAAAATATAGTGACAAAATGTCAGCTATGTATTTTAAATATCTATTAGGCCAACCAAATACAAATACATGTACAAATACAAATACAATGACACAACACAAACTACTCTACACACAACGGAACACAACAAGACATAATTTACTCCATGTACAGTATTAAGTGACAAGGTGTTTCAGAGGGCTAGCATTCTAACCAACTAGAAAAGCCCCCAGACTTCTACTAAGTATGAAGGCATCTTAATTAGTGCCTACATAGGCCAAATAAGAGATAAGCAGCTTTCTAAAAACATTAAATCTCTCTGCACCCTGGATGCCACAAAATAAATGGGAGAATCTCCCTAATCTAAAGATGCACCCTAAGCCGGAAAGATGTTTTTAATCAATGTTTTTTTTGTACCCTGGAAACCCAAGTTCCCTAAAAATCCAGATTTACAAGCTCTCTCTAACATGGTTCATATACTTAGTTCAAGTCAGGTCGTGTTTGCATGGTCATGAAGTATTGGCTCTCTCCTGGCGCAACCCTCAAGTTCCAACTCCACTGGACTCTTGCCTCTCCTCTCTCTTCATCCCTGCTTCTTCTTGTTTACTCTCCGGGCTCCTAATGCGATCTTATATAGTGTGTTTCTGTACTGTTTATCGACGATCATTAACCCACAACTTACCTAGGTAAACTAAACTGGACTTTAAAATGGTTTCTGATCAAGGGACCCCCACATCTCTATCTCTATCTGTCCTCAAGCTGTGACAGGAGATCAAATACTACAATGCCATCTCTATTTTATCCCCCCTGCCCGTATAGGCTTGGAGTCTGCTTTGATTCTGGCAGGTGTGGGACTCCTGGGATTACGCTCAGTACTTTGGAAAGAAAGTATTTTTGTGATGCTATGTAAGGAGCGTCTCTGGCTCTGCTTCACAAACTGGCAGTGGGAAAATTGAGGGCACACTCTCTCAAGGCATCCAATTGTTGTACAACAAAACTATTGATGGGAAATGTTCATATTTGGAAATGGGCCTTGACATGTAAAGAGTTTCTGATTTTCACACCTTAGATCATCAGGTTGATTAACAAACAATCATCGACATATGTACTGTATATATTGATTCAAACTGTATAGTATCCACTTATGTAGTTTTATTTTTTAAATAGAACTTGATTTGTCAGATAGGTATTCATTTATTTTTATCATCTCTTTTTTTAAAGGCATTCAACTCAAACAGTTGTAATGCAAAAACATCACCCAAGACTTAAGCGTATTGAAAGGTTTCTTGCAGGAGGTTAGCAAAAAACAAAAAATAAAATACGAAAAGGGGAAAAACCAAAAGAAAAATGTGCCGTTTTGCACAGTGTCATCCAGGCTGGACTGTCCGTATTTAGCAGGATCCAGCCTTAAGTAAAAGAACCACTTGGCACAGCGAATGAATCCAGACTGGACTTTCCTTATCTGACAGAATCCTGTCTGGAAGAAAAGGAGTGCAAGGCAAAAACACACAAAAAAACTCATCCTGTCCCAGTGGGACACGGTGGAAAAGGGGAGGAAATGTTTAGCCTGCCTCTGTGGGAGATACATAATGGGACAGGAGAAACGAAAAAGAAAATAAAAAGAGGAATAACAAAGACCTCAATGTTTTCGTCACAGTCCCCTCTGGGACTATCGCTCGCAGGTTCTCCCCTTGTGGGGGTTGCTCGTCCCTCTGGGGAAGAGCTCAGTGTGTCTTAAAGGGCCCCAACAGCTACTGCTCATCCTTAATTAGCCAGGACGCTGTGTTTGCTAAGGTAACACGTTGCCGATAGTCCAGCGCTCCGCCTCCACAATAAACACTCCCCCGTATTACGCCACATATCTACCCCCTCACGAGTGAGGCCACCGGCTGACCGAACACTGGACAATTCCAAATCCACTCCCCCCTCTGACAAACAACAACCAGGGGAAAGAGTGTGTGATGAGAAAAAACAATACCCCTTTTGGAGAAAAATGTTAGACGGAAAAAGGAAAGAAAGAAAAAACAAACAAACATTATCTTACTGCAGGGTTCAGGCCAAAATAATTAAAAAAGAAAGGTAAAAGCTGCTTTTAACAGCCTGTCCAGACTGGACAGAAAAGGGGGAGGCACTTGACAGTGGAAAAAGAGGGGATCACCTTTGACAGAGGGATCCAGACTGGACCAGGAATAAATAAAAAAATCTGAACCCTGAACAGCCAGATTGAGAGGGCTTTTTTGCTGGGTGTGATTGCCATCAGCTGTAGTGCTATTACCACATTCTTCAGTGGCAGTGGAGAGGGAAAATAAACAAAAAATTGTTGGTTTGCTAATGTCTTCAACCTCTGCCCCATGTTGGACACCAAATGTAACAGTCCAAGAGTGTTGACTCCCCATCTAAGAGGGCGGAAGCACTAGTGTGAGGTTTGTGAGGTTAGCGAAAATCGGAAAAACAAAAACACAAAAAGGGGAAAAAGAAAAATGTACTGCTTTGCACAGCAGTATCCAGACTGGTATTTCACTCTCTAATAGGGTCCAGTCTGGAAAAAAAGAAGTGCAAAACCAAAACACAAAATAAACTCAACCTGCCCCGGTGGGAGATACACTGCAGGACAGGAGAAAAGAAAAAGAAAATAAAACTATGCAAAAATGATGTACTTAAGATCACTTTACAATCCCCTCCAGGACTACTCACTGGAAAGTTCTCTCCTTGTGGGGGTTGCTCGTCCCTCTGGGGAAGTGCTCAGTATGTCTTAAAGGGCCCCGACTGCTGAGGCTCACCCTTAATTAACCAGGACAGCTGTGGTTGCTAAGGCAATGCAATGCCCTTAATCCAGGGCTCCGCCTCCACACTGAACATGCCCTGGCATTATGCCACAATCACATATTAAAAAAAGCACCAAGATTTAACAACAAATTAGACAGTGTGACTCTTTTCAGTTTATGTTTATTACTTTTCTTTTCTAAATAACAACATATTTATTTATACACAATATAAAAAAAGGAATGAAAAACAAAGTACACCTGGGTTTCTTTTATAGATACAGAATACATGGCCTTCGGAGACAGACATACACATTATCCAAACATGTTAGGTCATTCCATTGTTTAAATCCTCTTTCTAAATGGCCAGGAGGTCTGGACCAATGTATGCTAAGAATGTTTCCCCACGTTATAAAAGACTAAGTTTTGAATGTAATAGACAAGTTAAGTGATCTAAAGGGACATACTCCTTATTAAACTTCAGTATAATCTTATGCATACTCGCAATATTAGGCATCTCATCGGAGATCCACAGGCCAGAGTCCTTTTTCTTTGCACAGAATGTTAGCATATTGTAGAACCTTTTCTTAGTGTTATTGCTTACAGTATATGGCTACTTGAAGGCCAAGTAAGAGAGACACCAGGTCAATACGAACCTGAATTTCCTAAAAAAAAATATTTCCTGTGAGACATCCCACCTGTACTTTTGTAGCCTGACACAGGCCCATAGGCAATGTGTGAGAATACCAACAATATGTCCTTTTTGCACTATTAGACAAAACTGTTTCAACTGTATTATCTTAAGTTGAATAGTTTTCGCTTGCATTACTCTGTTTTGTGTTTGAATCAGGGGGAAAAGGGAGCAGAGAAAGAAGTGACCAGTCAATGAGCCAATAAACATTATATTGTGAGTTTTCAGAAAAGTTTGTTTAGGGAAAGAGTTTTGTTTTTGGGAAGCTGGTAGGCAGCTTGGCTGCCCTGATATGATGATAGGGAAATATGAAGTGTCAGGCTTTATAAAAGTATGAATATAGCATGAATATAGCCATATCCTATTTACACCTGTGTAGAAGTGGAATATTTTCATGTGCAAAGATACCGGAGGTAGGCTACCAGAATCAGGGATCTTTCACAGCAGCTAAATAATCCAAGTACAGTATTTCATTCAACGTTTTCTTAAAAGGTTGCCAGCTTTGAAAACATGGCTTGTTTTCTCTATGCTTTAGGCTTTTTCTATATTTTCGCAAGTCTAAAGTATAAATACATTATCCCTGTTCTCGGTAGTGGAAATGTGCTGACATTCAGCTTATTTTACCCATAAACATTTTTAGGTTGAGCATTGAAGTTTTGATGAAAAAATATTCACATGTGCATATACATTTTTATATAGTCACTTGTATATATATATATGTACAAAGATGGGACATCATTGGAAGATGAATACTTTTGCAATTTCACTGGTCACATATGAGCTTTAATAAAGGAAATACAACTTTCTTTGTACTGGTACCGGACTTGACTTCATAATAGAAGTCTTTTCACACAGTTCTACTGTTAAGCATTGTGAAATGGTGTCACGCGGGGGCTGACTGCGGAGGATAGGGATCCAATGCAGTGCCTTAGGTTGGGCTGGCGCTAGACGTAAGCCTAGTCGGAGTAAACAGGCAGGGGTCCGAGTCCGGGAAGGCGTAGTAGAGGCATCGGAGTGGATTCAGAAGGCAGAGGCGTAATCAAGGAGACTGGTAGGGCTGGGAGTCCCGGAAGGCGTAGAAGAGGCGTCGGAGTGGATCTCGGAAGGCGGAGGCGTAATCGAAGAGACAGGCAGGGGTCAGGATCAGAGAGAGCATTCTAGAGGCGAAGGTACAAAATCGAGTGGCAAAGAGGTAGTCGGAAAAAGCAGGGTCGAGGTCCAAGGGAGAATCAAGAGTAAGGCGAAGACGTAGATAGAAGGTAAGCTCAGGGAGAGAATCTCAATTGTGAGCACTTACGGGGGACTGATGTGGGTTTAAGTAGAGGACTGATTGACGCGTGCACGTTTGGTACGGGGAGAGCTCGTGGGAATATGGGAGCCCTTGCCTGCGTGAGGAAGATTCGTGACACATGGCAAGAGCTAATTAATAACCAGATATCAATTATCAATTGATATCAATTCTCAGAATCCATTAGATATTTTTGGTTGCTTTAGACAAATATAGGCATAAGAATTTCTACTCAGTTCCATTGTTTAGTTCCTTTGTCTAAAACATTCAGTGTATAGAGTTTTTTTTTCCTTCAGGGAATTAGTATGTTACTATTGTACTTCCATTACAACAAACTGCCAATTCCTTGATTCAGCGGAAGTTGAAATGTCAAAAGAAAAAGAAAACAACACTTCTTAGAACACTAATTACAACACTGAAAGTAAATTCACTGTCGGACTTCTCTATCTTGAGAAATAAAAATCACTTTGTTAGCAGGAGGAAATATACCCTTTCACATAAGTATGTATTCAATTCATTCCACTTTTATTCTACTTTCTTCCATAGCCAAAGATAGTGTGTAGTTTTCTGTTTCTTAAAAAACATTTTTCTAAAAATAATGTTACCCCTAAATGCAGGAACTGGTTTTGTTTTGTATGCCACCTAACATTGATAAGGATACTAGGACCCTTTTTGACCCGTAATAGGTTTATCAATCTACCCATCAAATCTCACAAAAGTATCCCATAACATAATGTTTCTGACTGCCCACAGAACTTGTAGGGCACATGACAAAAAATCTATCACATAGGGAAACGTTTTCCAGATTAGCACCAGAACTCTGATGACACCAGTTACCACAGCAAATATCCCAAAGGAAAGGTCCAGAAGCATTATTCTCCAAGACCAATTTTAGTCAGTGACCTGGTGTGCCTCCACCACAGTGAAGAAATTAGTGAAGAATGTGTACTTTTAGGCACCAGTCCCTCATGTTCCTCCCTCAACCTCTTTGACTCAAAATTAGACTCAAATTTTGGCTGGGAGGGGAGATTAAGAAGGAGCCTTTCTCCACAGCTCTGGGTACCCTCCTGGGTGCAGTGGTACAAATTGTGTTTCCTCCAGTTTCTTTTATCTGTGCGCTCATGAGTTCTCATGACTGCCTCCCTTAACCAGCACTCATGATTCATTCTCAGAGAGGTGAAAATGTTCCATTGAAATCTCGGGCATGGGCAGAAATAACTGCTTGGATATCATTGATCAGCTGGTTGTATGCAGTTGGCCAGGTGTAAAAATGTATTTGGTATTCACACCCTGTTCTATAATCCCCCAGTTTGTTCTGTCTCAAAATCCCTGTTGTCTTCTGATCTGTGTGGTAATTAACTATTGTGCGATTGTGCAAGGACCTTTAATTAGTAGGGGCATAAGTAGTAGTACCAGATCCGACAAAGATGCACCATCCTTATGAAGACACCGACCTTTCTCAGCAAACTTAAAGTCACCATAGCTCCTGACACCTGTTGGCCCATACCTATTTTTTCACTCTGTGACATAACCTCATACAAAAGTGGCAAGATAAAATACATCTAATAAGTAACCTTTCAGAACATTATATTTTACTTTTCTGAAAAGAATTAAATATACATTTGCATAAATTAAAAATGTATCAGGGACAGGATATGCGTAGGCTAGTGCTGCATTATGCAACTTTTTTTCAAACTGCACACCTACAGGGCCCTTTATTGCATAAGTAGAACTGATGAACAAACAACTCAGCTGTTTAATTAAAAGGCTTGTAAAACTGTACCTCAGTACATTGCGGAGGACATGCCTGTTTTCTGCCCTTCTCATATAAAGTACTAAGCTCGATTACAGAGTACATTTTTTCCCCTTCATTTAACATGGTGTTACGTTATGTTCTAAGGAGAGGTTTGACTAATGCTGCCATATCCCCTAAAGCAGTAATTAAATCAGTTAATTAGTGGTTTGAAAGTTAGAACTCTGCTTGTTAACTAGTGGTAATGACTGCTTTGAAGGTTAAAGCTATTATTGTCCTGCTTAAGAGTCCTCTCAACACACTTAACATCCATTTCATGTCTCTTTCTTTCACAAAAGTCTGTAAAGACTGTAAAGACATGGAAATGCCTAAATTAAGAAGTATTGGTTCATCTGAGAAATCAGTCTTGGTTCAATAAAGTAGTGTTTGCTCATGACAGCATCTCACAGATGTAATACTTGGTTCTCTAAATGAAGCCAATTACTCACTAAAAATTCTTATCTCTAGGTAATAAAAATACTCTGCTTTCACTGATTTTAAAAACCCACTGAGACTGCAGTAGCTTTACCTAGATTGCACTGTATTGTGATAAAAATCTGAGTAAAAGACTTTTATTTTAGATTAGTTTTTGAAGGTCATTAAGTAAGTTTAAGATAATGTTCTCTTATTATTTTCTTTATATAATCAGAATCTGTTTATATTAAAAATAACATAAAATAAGAAAGATTAAGAACTAACTGTAATATGTTAATTAAACTTAAGTTTTTTCCAGATAATATTTTTTCTAGAGTATTTATTGATACTAGAATTGACTCATCATACAATAGTTTTAACATCATTAACAACATCAACACCAAGGACCTGTAAAAATAAATCATTATTTATAATACTGCATGAAAGAAGTCATTAAAAGGTGTTTGTACACGATACATACACAGTAAATGTATCTTTTCATATTTTCTAAGCATAAGTCAGATAAATGATTTCTGACATTAAATGGTGATTTCTACTTTACATTACACATTACATTGTCAGATACTTTTCTACTCTGACACTATTTTATTTGGTTAGGAATCAAAGAGTATGGATGTGGGGGTGAATGTTTAAATTGGGGTAACGTAATTAATGGACTATCACAAAGATTTATACAGTATATTGGGATATGTGTATATGTATATCTGATATACTTACTAAACTAGTGAACATTGCAAATGTTTCAAAAGCATATGATTAGTAAACACTGCAAAAGCTGCAGCTAAGGTAGCTGAAGAAGCTTCTTATGGAAACATACTAGGTGTTCATGCAGGTATATCATGTGCAACTTATAAACAGAATGTGGAATAATAAAAATATATAGATAAAAGTATCTTAAAATACTGGTATAGATACACTTTTGGTAAGCATATTACAAAAAGATATTGCTGGTCTGAAATTAATCCAGGCAAGATAAACCAGATAAAATATTTGGCTTAAAGGAATTTCCAGTAACGACAGGCTAAAATAACTAATCCATTTTGAACAAAGAAGACTACAAGGTATTTAAAAGGTTTAAAAACACTATCAAAGTCATACATACCTGGTCCTAGATATACTGTACGGTATATACTGTATGCCTTACATTAAACATTGTATCTACCCTCTATATTTACTCAAGAATGCTTTTTTGTACATACTTGAAATACATTGATTTAGAAACACACTTAATTTTCCATCTTTGATCCTCAAAAGTTTGATTACCAAACCCATTGTAACTAATACACCCAAACTAAATAAATACTGTACCTCCCTTTAGTTGAATTACTGTGGTATATACAGTTTGTTATGTCTGGCTATAAAACAATTTCATGCACTTCTTCAGCATGACCTTTCCTCAATCAGGGAGTATATTCAACTCATACGGTGGCTAACAAGACCAGCTCTTGTGTATAGACCAAAGATTCAAACTGCCATGTCAGGCACCTTCAAGCAGCATCAAAACCAGTACTTCAAAATGTCATTTCCTCATCATATTTTAAAATGCTTGAAATTGACACCACCATAATAATCTCACTTACAGTATTATATGAGACATGTTTAGGCTCAACCATCTAAACTCTCAGCAACTATTTGTAATAATTCTTTCTATGTCTTCTTGGATTTATAAATAGACTTTTATTTGTTCTTGCAATTTATTCTATATGCTTTCTATGAATACAGTCTGTTTTTTAATCATTTTAATATTTACTTTTTTTCCCCGATATATTTTTAATATAATAAACCTTTTGAGACCATTACTTTATGGCATTTAATTTACCCTCTCATTGCACTATGAATCCTATTGCAAATGCTGAAATCTCGGCCCTGGTTCCAGGTCAATAAAAAATATATCTATTTGGACTCCATGGAACAAGGCCTGAATTACTCTTCAGAAATAATTTCAATAATTTCTTATGCTCTTAAGAAAGAAACATTTCATTTAACTACTTTGTTGCAGCTTCACTGCATGTTGTTATATTCTTCTTTGTTTGGGGTATTCTGTTTTAAATTTAAACAAGTGTTTTCTAACTATGGAGAGTACATAAGCATAAAGATTGTCCTCTAAATGAGAAAATGTTATACAGATTTCTTCACACCCATTTGTTACTTTATTTTATTAACTAAATGCTAATACTGCATGCATCATAAACAAAACAAAACATTCAAAATGCAAACTAAGGATGTACCATTTTATTTGAAAGTTCTGATAGAAAAAGCCTACTGTTACTTATGCATGCAAACATTTTTTCCCTTCCATACAGATGTCAGTAACTGCCTTTGTGATCTCTTGCCTGAACTTTTGAAACTCCCTGGTTATCTTGTGAACTTAACATGCTCCTGCTTGAACAGAATGCAAATCTTAGATTATGTGCTCACACTATTCCACTTAGAACCCTTCATTGGTTATGAGTTAATTTTCAGAAATACAGCATGGTTATTTAGCTACTGTATCTTAAAAAAGTTATTAATGAGCTGGGATCTACTTACCTCCAGGCATTTCTGTGTGTTCCTAATTATACAATTTCAAATTATGCTGGTTGTTCCAAGGTTAATTATGTAAGTTGCTTGTGTTTGTGTGTGGGTGGTGGATTCTAAGTAACTACTAAGCTTAATTACTTGTGGAACCCATACCCCTTCCAGGAACCCCACAAATACTGAAAACAATTTATTTAAATCTGAACACACTGTAAATCATTTAGAATGTGCTTTGACACAACTGATTCCAACTAAAGTATACTATTTTAATATTAAGATCCTTTGCAATATAGTAGTTAATGCAGACATATAATGGAAATTTGTGTTCCACAGTTGTACTTTTACCCTGGAATTGGATGAAGCAGTTGGAAGATGGATGGATGTCATACTTTTTGCTCTTTTTTCTTCTGAATGAAAAGATGCATTTTGCAAAATGTATTACAGATGTGTGGATAAATACTATAAGAACTAAAAATTGGCTTTGAATTGAATGTAATAATGTTATATTTTTTATTACCAATCTCTCATAACTTTGCATTCAATTTCTGGTGTCAAAACACTGAACTCAATATTGCTCTCATATTGTATAATTGCCAGCATTGCCAGTACAGAAACTATATAATAAATTCTTCCAAATCCAAAACTTTACACAACTTACTTTCTGGATTTCAAAAAGCATAACCACAGGATACATTTTCACATCACCATTAAACATTACATTAATTTATACAAACTATGGCATTTTACCTGCCATGGTTATACTCCCCATCTCAGTTACAGTATTACTTATGGTCACATATGATTCGCTGTCTGTGGTCTTAAGTTTTGTTGCCTTATACATTTTACAGAGATGTTTGGGAGGTTTCTGTTCATTTGTTATTGAAACAATTACATCATATAAAGCTTAACAGCTCATTCTGAAACATTTTTTTCATTTTTAGACATAATTCCATACACACAAACGTTTTCCTAGATTTATATATATATATGATACTGTATTCATAAAGCAAAACACTTTAAATAAATACTAGAAAATATAAAATACATTCAATATAATCCTAATACTAATCCTAATGCAGTATTTTATTTCTAGTTCTAGTGGCTTCACATGCCTTTTGAAAGAAACAGTGCACTGAAGAGAAAAATATCTTCCTGTCATCATGCATATCATTAATTATAGAGTAGAGAGCATTTGTGTTCACTGTGCTTGAATTAATGTAAAAGGTACATCTGCTGAGGTAATGCTAATTCAGATAAGAGCACAAGGTGAAAGACTAAGAACTCTTCTGTAAGCCCTGGAAGTCTCTTTCATACCTGCATGATACTCTTTATGGTCTCTTAGCATTTAACATTTTGTAATTATACCTCATCATCTAATAAATGTGCCAAATTAATTATAGTCTTATCTGTTATTAATGTTCACATTAACACATCTATCAAAGGAGAAGCTTTCCCCAACGACAGAAAAAGAAGAAAAGGAGGCAATGTTTTGTTAATATAGTGAAATCAATCCTGCCTATCTTGATGCATTACTTATAGATGCAGCCATTCAAAGTGCGCAGCACAGACACGTACCGGGGATAATTGGCTACGTACGGCCTCGTGCATTGTGACGCACGATGAGGCAAAATATCGCGGTACGTGATTGGTTGACCAACAGGGGCACTCATGGTGCGTTGGTCTGTTGTAGAAAGATTTAAATGTCTTTACTATGCCCGTTTTAGTATTGAATATTTATATGGAATTTTACCACTGAAGGGAAATCTTAGTAGCTGAGCATAAAAGAATAGGAGCATACTGTAACACGTGTGAAGGCCATAAACGATATTAATTTTGGAACATAAACATACAGTATATGCCTGGTCTCGGTAATTTAAAGAAAAAATACACACCAGTATTCCATTTCTCCCTAAACATTTTAAGCATCGAAGTCTTTAACTAACATGTGAAATAGCGTGTAAAAAAGTGGTAGTTTTAAGCTTTTCTGTTAATATAATATGGAATCGCATATCTAAAGAAATTAATAATGATATAATTATAGTCGTGTACTGCGACAGGGCTGTGTAGGGCTGTTTCGCCTCTCTTCATGTGACTTCCCCAGTAGCCTGCTGGTTTATGTGCCTGATTAATAACTCCCAGGTTGAGTGTTCAAATCCAGATGATGGTGTGACTTTTCTTTTAACAAACATTTCTTTGAAAAAATAGAATAGCAATATTATGGACAATTAATTGACTTTTTATATTTCTAAATATCACAACATGATCGAATATAAGTCATTTTTAATAACAATAACAATGAATAGTCACCCTCTGTCCTTCTGACTACCGTCCCTGCTTCTGCAACCTGTTTCTATCATGTGTGTGTGTCTGTGTGTATGTCTGTGTCTGTGTGTGTGTGTGGGGGGGATCCCTTTAGATCTCCCTTCAGATTTAAAAGATTATTAATCATATTTTTTAAATTTTTACAGAGAAATGGAGGCTATACAGTATGCGTTACAATATAAACATTTATATTGATTTAAATCACGTTTTGATTTAAATCGCAAATGCGTGTTTAATTATATGTGTTTTTTGATTCACAATCAGACAAATGCAACATAAATTGATATCTTTGTCTTCTAAGTATTTTAATAAATTCCAACATAGCTTTCTCCCCATTTAGATGTATTTTTCTTGGGATTTTGGGATCAAACGTGGAAAGATTAGATTGTAATCATTTTTATTTTTAAATACATTTTAGAAAAGTGTAATCTATACTTAAAAGCTGTACACCACCTGCTATATAGATACATAGTGTAATACTTTCAGGTTCGGATAGGACGGACACAAGAACTCAGACTTGCAGAGTTAAAGCTGCCTTTATTTTTCTTCTGTCACCACCTGCCAGACCGGCTCTCCCGCGCCCCCGACCAGAGACAGACAGCCTCCACCCACCAAGAGCGCAAGCCAACACACCGCCTCTACCCGAGAGAGAGAGAGAGAAGAGAGAGAGAGAGTAACACCCAGGTGTGCAGAAGCAGGGAACTATTTACAAGGAAAACGGATACCTCCCCAGACTGTACGCCCGCTTCACTGTGGGACAGCCGCACTGGTCAGCGGCCTTCCTAAACCCAGCCCTGACCACTTTCACTCCTGTCCTTCCCTTCACCGCGCACCCTAGCCGGGCGCTCTTCAGCCTCTGCCCGGGGCGAATGCGCTGCAATATGTTTAGATATTTAGACCCGGCGCGGTACAGAGAGAGCGTCTGCATTTATAACTTAGTTTTTAAAATTAGTCAAGCAATATGAAGCATCTTTTTTTACTTTTAAGTCCCTTAATTATCATTAAGCACAGCTTTCTCACCACTTAGACTACTTTTTGATACCATCCTTAGACAAAGCAGAAACTTGTTGTATTTTCTAATGACATACAAGTGGAAAGATTACAGATTTATATCGTCTTTCATTTTGTTACGTTATTCATTTTAGAAACGTTTCATCTATACAAACACCACAAAACTATTCTCGACTAAATTTCTGAATGTTATGTTACACTTAGTTCACTGTTTTAAATACATCTAATTAAGAAAGTTAGGTGTTAGCATAAACTATTAGTAATCAATAATATTGAATTTAGCACTGTAATAAGTTGTTGCACTTTCCCCCGCATCTTGTAAAAATATATTTTCATTGTTCAAATATACATTAAATCTGACTATCATATAATAAGTTATATACAAAACTAAAGAACAAATAAGGTAAAATCGAATTCAAAATATTTTGCTAACAGTGTTAACTGTTAATAAATAATAAAATCTATTAACCAAGGAGTAGGATGGCACAGTTGTTAGTATGCATTTTGTTTTGTTCATTTTTCATAAATACAACAGTAGTATCTGATGTCTCAGTGGCTTTCAAAATTAAATTATGCATGCAAACCTGTAAACTGGCCTGTGATACTGGCCATGTAATACTCTGCATTGTGGAATAATAGTTAATTTTAAAGGATAGAGAAAGCACAGAAAACAGGCAATTAGATTGATCAGATTAGTATGAAAAGCCATTTAGCAAAGAGGGAATGAGAAGAGTGACAAAGTAGTATACTTTAGATTTTTTTTCCTGAACCAGGGAAAATCTGATCATGTTTCTCTATAACAATAATAAAAAACTTTATTTTATATATCACCTTTAAAAGTGTCATCTCAAAGCAATACAGTAGATGTAAAAACAGTTAAAAGGACCACAGATTACAAAGAAAATACCCAGACAAACGCAAACGCGTTTTTAATAAAATGCTTTTATTCATTCAGCAGAGAGATAGAGACACACACACCGGTTTTCATTGACAAAAGGTAATTGTTTTTTTTGCATTCCTCTTGTCTAACAGGAATGTTCACAAACATTATCAGACTCACATTCCCGAATGTCTCCCGCCCCGGTCAACAATCCTAGGAAGAATACGAAACAGCCTGTTAATACAATTGTTGCAATTTTGTTCGGTCAGTTCTTCCTCCCAGAATTTATAGATAGCATCGATCGGTTCCTGCTTTGTGATTGGTTTAGCAGTTTTCCAAACATAGTCTTTCAGCGAATGCCAAACCATCTCTATCGGATTTAGATCTGGGGATTCGGCTGGAGTTTTCACCCACTTCACTCCTTCTGCTACAAGCCTCGCCCTTGCTGCTGTGTGTTTCAGATAGTTGTCTTGAAAGAGATGGTGCTTTGATCCCTGATATATGGGGCGGCATGCTGTTTCACCACGACTTCCTCGAAGAATTCACGATCCATTATTCCTTCAAAAATAAGAACTGGTCCTGGGCCTCGTCTAGATATACCCCCCCAGACGTGAACCTTCAGTGGATGTTTGAGCTTTGGCTTGTCCAGATATCTCCCCTTTTTACAAAATTACATTGTTGAAAACTGTTCCAGAGTCACTGTTGTTTCGTCGGTGAAAAGTACATCATGAAATGCCTCCCCCTGTTCAGTCCATTGGAGCACTTGTTTGAGTCTTTCCTCTTTTTTTGTGTTGTTTTTTCTGTATCTCCATCCAAGCCTTCTGCGCACTCTTCTTATCGATGTCAGACTAACGCTCGGACCGAGGTCAGCCCATAGCCGTCTTTGAACTTGCATCGCTGGTAGCACAACATTTTCATCTGTCAGTCTGTCGATGGCTCGCACAATAGGACTTGAAAAAAAAGAGATCAACAGTTATTTTAAAAACAATGTGCGTAGTTGAATTTACAAGCAAGAAAAGTATTTTTGGAAAGTTATTTACCTTTGAATTGTCCTCGGTTTAGATTCTCTTTGCCTCCTCTCCCCTTTATAATGTCGTCTCACTGTGCTTTCACAAACGAAGATGTCCATCGAAGCCAAATGCTGTACAATGTCTCATGTTGACTTCCCGTTTCTTTTCATCTTCATTATTTGGTGTGAGAGAGTCTTCGTGATTTTGGCCATAGTCCGTCTCCTTACCAAAGCGATACAGTGGTGCAGCTTGAAGTCTGTACCTGTATACAGTATGGTACAGATAAAACTTACACCATACTGTTGAGCTAATACCAGGGAAAAACACTCCTATTTTATTTAAAACACAAAACGCCAGGAAATGTGTCTGATGCATTAGCAAGTTAAAAAAAATTTGCATCGAAAACCCAGGCGTAACAATTGTTTCCTTTTTCTGATCACTCACTGTCTGAATACTCGTCTCACCTACCCTGTTCTTTGTTTTCTTGTTATTTGCTGATTATGCCTGCTGCGATCCACTCCTGCCCTCATGCTTAAAGAAGACTATTTTAAATTTCTTTGTGCAGTCCATAGTGCAATTAACCCTTGCTGATACATTTGCGGTCTTTTCAAAGTATGTGCTGTCCTTTGACAAAACAAGGCTCGCCAGATAATGTGAAAAAGACACGAATCAAAACCTGTTTTTCTAGCTTTTAGAGTCGTGTGATGTGTAAGCAGGAAAACATCATTATATCTTACAAATGAAAAATACATAATATACAGTAGCTCCCAAACAAACGCAAATGTGTTTTTAATAAAATGCTTTTATTCACTCATAATCTGACAATTTCAGGAATACTAAGGAAGTTGTCATCTGTTGTTGAAGCTCTGTGAGCTCGGTGACTTTGAGACCACTTGTAATCCCAAGTTGTTTGAATGGCCACAATTCAAATAGAGAAAAGAGAACTGACTGACAAGATTTAAGATGTGACTGTCAATGTTGGATTAAAAAAAACACATTGCCCAACGTTAGTTACATTGCTTGAAAAATAATTTTATTTCGAGAGACTGGATAAGTAATTCATATTGAGATTTTTTGATAATTGGAGGAAGGTTTTGCTTTAATGGTTTGATATATTTGATTTTGTATTGTGGTTGTTATCTATGTTTTTGGTTGGTGTTATGTTCATATGGTTGTTTTTGTTGGTTGTTCATTATTATGGTTATTATGGTTATTGTGTCATTTTTGATTATTGGATGTAAACAGTATCAACTAAACTCCATTAATATAAGTATCGAGTGGTATTAAATAAATACAGCTTTTTAGTATAGATTACACTTTTCTAAAATGTATTTAAAAAATAAAAACAATTACAATCTAATCTTCCCACGTTTGATCCCAAAATCCCAAGAAAAATAAATCTAAACTGGGAGAAAGCTATGCTGAAAGTTTATTAAGATACTTAGAAGACAAAGATAACAATTTATGTTGCATTTGTCTGATTGTGAATCAAAAAATACATTTAATTAACTGCTCTCAGTGACAGCTGACAATCCTCCATACACTCAAGTGAAAAATTAATAATGACAATGTAAACGTCGTATTTACAATTTGTTGATAATAGAAATGTTAAGTTCTCTAAAGCTTTGCGAAGCAACAAAAGGCAGAAAAAGATTCGAACACCCTATATTGTAATGAGCTGCTGAGCTGAGAATGGGTTATGTTCCTGCTGTCAGAGGGGGTGGAAAGTGCCCGCGGTCATTTAATTAGTATTACAATTCGTACTGATTCCCTTGCGAAGATATTAACATAAGAATATTCGTGCGTGGTAAAAAAATGGCATTAAGCACTTAAAATTAATATGGTTAATAATAGTAAACTGAAACATGTTGTAACAAGATCGGCTAAACTGGGATCTATCGCTTACGCCTGAAATTGGAGCTGCTCGCCACGCGGTGAAAAATTAATAACGCCAATGTAAATGTCGTATTTACAATTTGTTTATAATAAAAATGTTAAGTTCTCTAAAGCTTTGTGATAGTTTACCCAGTTTACCCATTGTTATTAAAAATGACTTGGATTCGAACATGTTGTGATATTTAAAAATATAAAAGTCAATTAATTGTCCATTTCTATATTTATGTCTTTATTTAGTGGTTTCATTAGTGACAAAGGCTTTTCTTGGAAAAATGTCTTTGCTGTCTTGCTGATAGGTTAAGTACCCATATCTTTTTCTGTTGTTTTTGTTGATCTCTTGAGGATCCTGCTTCTGGACACCTGGGTGTTACTCTCTCTCTCTCTCTCTCTCTCTCTCTCGAGCGTGCAGGCGGTGTGTTTGCTCACGCTGTTGGTGGACAGGGGCTGCCTGTCTCTGGTCGGGGGCGCGGGAGAGCCGGGCTGGCAGGTGGTGACGGAGAAGAAAAATAAAGGCAGCTTTAACTCCGCAAGTCTGAGTTCTTGTGACCGTCCTATCCGAACTTGAAAGTATTACACTATGTATCTATATAGCAGGTGGTGTACAGCTTTTTGGTATAGATTACACTTTTCTAAAATGCATTTAAAAAATAAAAATGATTACAATCTAATCTTTCCACGTTTGATTCCAAAATCCCAAGAAAAATAAATCTAAACGGGGAGAAAGCTATGCTTAAAATTTATTAAGATACTTAGAAGACAAAGATATCAATTTACCACTTTTTTACACACTATTTCACGTTAGTTAAAGACTTCGATGCTTAAAATGTTTAGGGAGAAATGAAATAGTGGTGTGTATTTGTTCTTTAAAGTACCGATTCCTGGAATCTGACTGGCTGACACCCTTCTGAAGTGCTACCATAATATCTGGTATACAAAAAAGAAAGCGTAGATAAAAAAGCTTGGATTCTCATGTATCTGATACAAGTATCTTTTAATACAGTCTTTGCTGTGCTTTAGAGGATCCTTGTGATATTTTGAGCTCTGGTTGAATGATAAGTGTCGCAGTTTAAATAATTTTCGTAGTTAGAAATTATGAAACGCTCTGTTAAAAGCAAGGGAGTTTTTATGTCTGTTACAGTAAAAGAAAATGCCTGACAAAGTAGGGTTTGGACAGATTCCAAGTGCTTGTACAAATGTGCTAAAGAAACTAGCAAAAAAAGTTAATCCTTTATCGTATTGGCTAGCTAATTTCCTGTCCTCGTTATTGAGATCAACGAAATTCTGTGGTGTTTGTCAAAGAAAAAAATAAAAGTATTTTCGTTTAAAATGAGGGTTAGAAAGAATGTGGACCAGCATAATACTTTGCGTTTACAGCTTGTCCAAAGTCATTCATTATTAATACTATTAGTAATATCTTCGGTAAAGGCTTTGATGCATAAAATATTTCTGCATAATTAAAATATTTATGATAAAGGTAGGTTGTGTACTTTTGTCCAACTGAGCAATCTTGCTTTCATAAAATATACTAACTTTTTAATGATTGATGATTAACATGCTGTAATACACAGTTTAAATTTAAAAGCTCAATTGCTGTCCATGAGAGGTTAAGCTTTATTGGCTCCTCCTGGCGGGTTTACAAGGTGATTCCGGCATGACGGCAAATAACACGATACACCGCGTGATACTGCATTTTGATGCGACATGCCCACCGTAGTAAACCGCGAAATACCCCACCCTTTTTGAATGGCTGCATCTGTACAAACAAAATAAATGTTTCCATCCTTGTACCATGTAAGCAACCCCCCATAAATAACTTTCAAACACAAATGATAACTCACAAAACATTTACATATTACAAAACATATTAATAAGGAATAATAACACCTAATAATAAAATGTCTTTAGCAATATTAATTGAGAACCTAAGCTTAACCTGTTTGGCTGAGCGCCAACCAACTGTCCATAGAATGAAGACCTGTCACGATTATAGTTCCCCCTCCTTAAGGGTGCTCCAGCCCTTTCACTAAAGACTTTATTCTGTGCACCTGTTTCCCATTCCCAGCCCACCTTAAAAGCCAGGCGCTGACGCTCATCCGGGCTCTGCATCTGATTTCCATATCGTGCGAGTCCGGGACCTGGAAGTGCCTGGTCCCGTTAAGGTTTTAACCTCTGTTCCCATTCCTGTTCCCCGTCCGCCGGTTCCGATCCGGCCTTCGTGGTTTTTAATTCTTTGTTCTGATGGATCTCCTGGTTTTGGACTTACCCTTGTGTTTTGGATATTCCCTAAGGACTACTCTTTTGGATTGTTCGCCTCAGCCACACCTTCCCCGTGCACCAGCGCACCTTGGACACGCCCCCCTGTCTTCAGCCCCGTTTTCCTGCATGACGTTTCCCTAGTGTTTCCCCACTCCGTCGGACTGTGTCGTCCACATAGGGTCCGGAAAGAACTGTTCGTTACAGAATGCAGAGCCAACACCTGGACCCCGCGGACGGCACCCTGGCAGCCTGGATTCCTTCGTTTTTTTTTCTCCCCTTTTTTTTTCTTAGGGCTTAGGAGCCGCCCTGAAAAGGAGGGGCGTACTGTCACGATTATAGTTCCCCCTCCTTAAGGGTGCTCCAGCCCTTTCATTAAAGACTTTATTCTGTGCACCTGTTTCCCATTCCCAGCCCACCTTAAAAGCCAGGTGCTGACGCTCATCCGGGCTCTGCATCTGATTTCCATATCGTGCGAGTCTGGGACCTGGAAGCGCCTCATCCCGTTAAGGTTTTAACCTCTGTTCCCGTTCCTGTTCCCCGTCCGCCGGTTCCGATCTGGCCTTCGTGGTTTTTAATTCTTTGTTCTGATGGATCTCCTAGTTTTGGACTTACCCTTGTGTTTTGGATATTCCCTAAGGACTACTCTTTTGGATTGTTCGCCTCGGCCACACCTTTCCCGTGCACCAGCGCACCTTGGACACGCCCCCCTGTCTTCAGCCCCGTTTTCCTGCATGACGTTTCCCTAGTGTTTCCCCACTCCGTCGGACTGTGTCGTCCGCATAGGGTCCGGAAAGAACTGTTCGTTACAAGACCCTCATGCAGAGTGAAGAACTAATGACGTCTCAAGGGGTAACTGAAATGGGGAGATGGGACACTGAGAAATTAAATCAGAATGAGACAGAAGACAGAATGGGGCCTTATTGCAGTATTTCTAGCTTTTTGGAAAAGGACATAATGGAGAGCTACAAGTTAATTTTAACTGGTCAAATATAGAACCCAAGTAAGGCATCTCAGAAGGTTCAAAAAGTATGGATCTGTCAATCTTGTCGTTGACATTTTTTGCAGGACAAACAGTGATAACAATATGATACAGTTCTAGAAATTTTGGGAAGGAATAGTATTTTATTACAGTATGTTCATCTCCAAGACCACATGGAATGGGCAAGTACAGTACATCCCAGCAAAAGCTAAAAAGGTGAAGAAAGTGAGTTTAATCTTCTGCTCTGATAGAGTTAAAGTTTTTTTTTTAAGAATTTGACACTCTACTGCAAAGATGAAGGAGACAATGAACTTTGGACCTCTTACCTAGAGGGGACTACGGTCAGGGAAGGAGAAGGAATAGAGAAGCATAAATAAAGATTAAACCTTTATGTAAAATAAAAAAGTAAATATCACCTTCAATTCTCTGAGTATGAGTCACAACAGTTTAACTTACAAACCTTACAAACCCAAAAATAACTAGTTAAACAAATGCTTAAAAGCAGTTTGTAGGTTTCAGACATTATCATATCATATCTCTCTTTTACTTATAAAAATGTATTTTGTTATTTCTCATTTCAATCATGAGCTGTTAACCACCCTTTAGGAATGCATCATAATTTAAGATTCCTTGAAGGAATTATAGTACAGATATGGTGTTGAACAAAACATTAATTTTCTTTATGATTATTTGATTTAATTTAATCAAATAATTTTGATCACAGCACACATGCATTATTGCCTCTTTCATAAATGCTGAAATTTTTAAATCACAAGTGAATACATTGTTGTGCTGTACTTCAGGATTTGCCAATATCTAAATGTAAAAAGTGAGTAATGTTACAGCAAATCAGTCAATGTGGCAGACCATGTTACAAAAGAGCAGAAGTTACTAGAGACCTATTATTAAACCTAACACGCAGCCTCTAGTTCTTGTAAATATGCACACTGGGTGTTGATTAGGGTGTTGACGTTTTACGTTATTTTACTTTTATTATATCAGTGAAGGGTGTTTCAGTACATTCTCACATGAATGTAATTAAGCTTTGTGTTGCTTTGAGATGCTTTGAGATGCTTTGAGTGCATCTTGCTAGTGGCAGGGGTGGTTGTTTTTTTTTCTTATGAATGTTTTGTTTTGTTGTAAAACCTTAAATATAAACAATGAAGTCCCTTCGATCTTACTACATAGGCAATCATATTTATTTAGGCATGCAGACCCTTGGGACCTGGATCAGGTCGAGGGTAGGATGTCTGTCACAGCATAAAATGCATATTGATAAAACAATAAACAGCTATAGGAACATGTTAAGGTTAATTCAACACCTCTCTCACACACCTCTTTGTTCCTATCTCTCCCTTACACCTGAGAAGTCCAAGCAACCAAAAAATTGTGTTGCTTCTTTTTAGTTTTCAGTATGTCATTAAACTTTACTTGTTCATGTTAGCTATTGTGTTATATTTATAACTAAAACAACCTTTTAGAGGTATATGAGATGATAGTGGAAAAACACCATGAAACATTAAAAAAATAGAATCCAATCCGAATCCAATAGAATCTTGTAGGAATTTAATGATCAATCTACTCAGTCCTGATCTTTTCAAAATGTGTTAAAATGGGGAAATACTATATGTTGCACTGACCAATCTTATCTTTGACTGGATAACAATTATATTTTTAACAGGTTTAATTTTTAGTAGCAGTACATTACTAAGGAATGCATGCTCTTGCAAAATAATAATATAATTCTTATGTCTATTTACTCTTAAGTTATTTACTTAATGTCTGTTTGTTGTGCCTAATTTGAAAAACTTTGCTTTGAGGCATCCTTGAATATTTTTCTAAAGTAAGATCTGAATACTAAATTCCATTGATCATTTGGCATAAATCCCTAACAGCATGTTAATATGTGTCCCATTCCATTTAAAAAATAATACTCAATTAACATATTTATCTTTCTATTGTTCTACTCTGCAATAGTAGTAATATCTTTCTTGTTCATACAATGGAATCAAAACTTAGGACTGAGTTATGTTGAACTTGAAATAAATGAAAGAAAAATAAGGACATCTTTATGATTGATACATTATTATATTAGTATTGAATAATCTAGAATAAATGCTTTTAACAATTTATCTCCTAAAGGTTAAGCTTCATATTCTTTGCCTGTCAGCAGAAAACGCATAGCGAGTGCTGTCTGTTCATGATTTCACATAACATCTATGCGGAACTTGTAACATCCTGTTTTGTAAATGCTGAGTTGAAGTGCCAAATAAGGAGGTCTTTTCTGTTGGACCAGCATAAGAACGAAAAGAACTTAATCAACAGTTAGCAAGTCATATGATGTATGTGCTAATACTTTGTTTGTTACACTGTATAAAAAGACTAACTTTATAACCGTTCATGGAGACTGGCCTTGGTAAGCTACTCTCCCACTTGCAAGGGTAATAAACAGCTCTTCTTTCACCAACATCCAAATTCTGTTATTTTAATGTTTCTTCAATTGGCACTGTGAGGGTCCTCCTAGCTGAGGGGAACTTGGTCGGTGGAGAGAAAAAGTTAGGCGCTACTACTAAATGAGGTAAAGACTCCTCTTTTCTAAAAAGTCCCTTCTCCTCTCCACACCACTGAATGCGTTTTCTCAATGCTGTAGCGAGGACCGCAAATGATTGGATGTTGGAGACAGGGGTCTGTTTGAAGTACCTGTGTGACTGTGCAGTAAAGCCAGGACTCCGCTGGTTTGTGCAGTGTTTTGCAGTGCGCAGTAAAGCCAGACATGGTCTGCGTATCAGGGACAGGCGGGTTGAGATAGAGGGGTTTGGATAATACCCCACCCATCTGTAGGGTGCACAGTAAAGCCTGACGTGGTTTGTGTATCAGGGCCAGCTGGGTTGAGATAGAGGGGTTTTGGATAATACCCCAACTGTCTGTAGGGTGCACAGTAAAACCCAATGTGGTTTGCGTATCAGGGCTAGGCGTGTTGAGATAGAGGGGTTTCAGATAATACCCCACCCGTCTGAAGACGGAAACACACAGTAAAGCCAAACAGGATTGCATGGGTCTGGGAAAATAAGTTTTGGTGTAAAGACAAGTTAATGAAGGTTTCTGACTCGGTGTCAGAGAAAAAGAAGTAAAAAAAAATATGGTCTGTCTGATGGAACGTGGACAGAACAAGGATGAATCAATCAAATAGAATCGGGCACAGAAGTTCAACAAATAATTAACTGAAACAAAACAAAGTTATGTATGCAGAAAAAAAGAAAAGAAATAGAATGCCTTAAGAGAGAATCTGGGAGAAGGGTGGGAATTAGTGTGATTTTTGAAAGAGCATTACTCACCAAAAACAGATTGGAGAAAAGTAACAGCTTGTCAGCAGAAGGAAAGTGAGGATGTTTCAGATTTCAGATATAACTTTATGGATAATATCCTCAGGGTTAGCCAATGAAAAGGAAGCAAATGAAGATACTTCCACAGTAATTAAACAAATTTACTTGAGTGGGTTAAAATCTGATGTTGCCAAGAATGTACAACTATGCTTTCCTGATATTATGGAGAGTGGAGACAGACTTGATTTAATAACTGGTGAAGCATGTATGCAAAAATGCAAGCGCTGCAAATGGGAAGTAAAAAGATTCCCAAGGAGGAGAAAAAGGAGTCACCAGTTTGTCGCAATTATAGTGCACCCCCAAAATTATACCCAGATACAAGACCCCTTCAAGGAAATAATTAGGACTGGGATAAATATCCTGATTGGGCATATCCAGATGGGGGGGGGGTGTTAACTAGCCCTGTGGGGAAAGGGGGTCAATACCCCAAGATAAAACTACTAATAAGCTGGTGTGCAGTTACTGTAAAAAAACAGGGCATTTTGGAGAAATTGTAAGAACGAGGCTGGATTTCATAGTTAAAGAATATGTCAGAAGCTGAAACAAGAGCCTTGCGTGAAATTATAGATTTAAACTAGGAAGCCCCTTTGTAGACTCCCTAAATTTATTTCAGGATTTAAATAAAAAAGTAATAATCTTACAGTGTAAGATTACAGGAGCACAGGTGTCCTGTTTATCGAATAAAACAGCAAAATGATGTGATATAAAGTTTTCTAACAGATGGCAGGGGGCTACAGGAGTAGGGGGGCAAGGGTTATGTTTATAGGAGATACAAGCTGTCACAATATGCTTGGGAAAAAATGTACAGTTTCAACTACAGATGTGGGTGGGGGACACACCAGACCTATTGGGCTGGGATGCCCTGCGGCATTTATAAGGAATTACTGTATGAGACAGCATTTATGTGAGCTACCTCAATAGAGCTCTGAAGTATTGTGATTGTTTTCCTGATGAGGGAATCCATAAAGCCGGGTTAATCCAAATATTATATCTTCTGAAGGGGAAAAAAGGTATATGACCAACTACATAGTAAAGCCAGCGTGAATTCCTTCTCAGAATGAGCTTGCCTGGTGACGAATTGGCTTAAGGAGGGTAGTACAGTCTAAAGACAAAATTGCCTTGATCCCTGCAAAGGAAACCATTTTCAATAATTTGAAACAAGCTTTCTTGCAGGCACTGGCCCTGGGCTGGATTCCCTCAGACAGATAATCTGTATGTAAGTAAATGAAATGGGTTGTGAGCTGCTGTGCTGGTGTAGGAGCATGGGGATAGGCATCTTCTGGTGGGTTATTATTCAGGACCCCTCAATGTGGTGGCCAAGGGGCCATGATTATATGTTGTGCAGGCTACCTGCCTGGCAGTATAAACTGTAAATAATCTGGTGTTGAACCAGCAGATCGAATTAAAAGATTTAATTGAAACTTGTAAATATGCTAAATGGTCAAACTGTTACAATTTATATGGCTTCTGTAACGAAGGCTGGGTTGTGATGAAAAGGATCCGATGCAGATGCAGGATTCCTGGGGCGGTGAGTAGGCGGACAGAGCTATCCAGGAGCTGGGTCGTAATCCGAAGGCGAAAGGTAGGTCGAGATCAGTAAACGGCACTGGTGGCGAACAATCCAGAACGAGAGACAGATACGTGGTCGGGACAAGAACAACAGGGTCGATACCAAAAATAATCACAGGTAGCAAACAATCCACGGGGAAAGACGAGAAAAGTAGTCCGAAGGCAAAACGATGAGGTCAGAAAATCCAGTAAGGCAAAGTGAAAGAAACGCTAGGTAGAGCCACAGGTAGGGAACTCAATACCGAGCATTGATATGCGAGTAAGAGCGGCTTAAATAATGCAGCCTGCCGCAAGGTAAGACGTCTGAAGAGAATTAACACGTGCGGCGGCGTTTGTAATTATCACCCAGCTGCTGGGACTGATTAGACCTCTTCGGAGCTGGTCTGGGCCGGATAGTGGTCGTTACAGATTCACAGTATGCATTTGGGGTATGCCATGATTTTGGGAGATTGTGGAGAAACAGGGATTTTATCACAGTTACAGGAACTCCAGTAAAAAACACTGGGTTGGTAGCAGAATTGTAAGATGATCAGGCCCTCCCAAAACAGATAGCAGTAGTCACCTATGTGGTACAGATGCAGCCATTCAAAATGCACGGGCGATACTGCATTATTTTCCGGTACGCTGTACGCAGTCTACCGCAAGCTACCGGTAAATACCGCGAGTTACTGGTAACTACCGCTAGTTACCGTAAATTCTCCTATAATACGACAAGCAAAATAATAGTATCCGGAATTTCCGCAAGGTGGAGCTAATAAAGCTCAACCTCTCATGTTTGAGCTGTGGCCATCAGTCTTTAACGAAAATATTACTAATAGTATTAATAATGAATGACCTTGGACAAGCTGTAAGTGTAAACTCAAAGTATCGCCCTGGTCAACATTCTTTTTTTCATTGACTGTCTTTGTAAAAGTAACACCACAGCATTTCGCAATCACACATTTGTTTCCAATCATGCAAAGTACAGTGATTCACCATGCCTTTCACATGCTCATAAAAGAGATTGATTTAGGAACATAAACATATTACCGTATGCAAACTGTACTGTATACAGTATGTATATGTATATTTAATGTCTTAACTGTGCCCGTTTAAGTATTGAATATTCATATCTAATTTTACCACTGAAGGGAAATCTTAGTAGACAGCTTGTGTTTAAATTGAGTGTAAGGTAATTTTACTTACACTCAATTCCCTTACACAAAGCAGAAGGGAAATCTTCTTCCCCTTATGCAAAACCTTTATGCAAAACCAAACCTTGTGATATTTCGAGCTCTGGTTGAATGATAAGTGTCGCAGTTTAAATCATTTTCGTAGTTAGAAATTATGGAACGTTCTGTTAAAAGCAAGGGAGTTTTTATGTCCGTTGCAGTTCTTTTGCAACATGAATATAATTATATCGTTATTAATTTCTTGAGATACGCGATTCCATATTATATTCCCTTTTAATCAAATTCTAAAAGTATTCTTGTTGACTCCGGTATCACGTTAGTTAAAGACTTCGATGCTTAAAATGTTTAGGGAGAAATGGAATACTGGTGTGTATGTTTTCTTTAAAGTACCGAGACCAGCCATATACTGTATTTTAAGTTCCAAAATTAATATCGTTTATGGACTTCACACGCGTTGCAGTATGCTCCTATTCTTTTTATGCTCAGGCACTAAGATTTCCCTTCTGCTTTGTGTAAGGATGGTATCAAAAGCAATCTTAAGTGGTGAGAAAGCTGTGCTCCATGTAATTAAGGGACTTTCGAAACTCTGCCCCAAAGTCATGTGACTGTTTTTTCGCCCTGTTTCGTTGGTTAAACTCAATGATCACAAGCACCACCATGGTAACTGGGATGTGTAGTTTTTAATTCCGTTTGAATTATAACTGTACGTACTGTCTTCATATTTGGCCAGGGCTTTAAAGAGAAGCCGCGCCAAAAAATTTCGGTGCCGTCGTCTCCGCTTTAAAGGTACCCCTGTGCTGGAAGAATTTGACCTCGGAACGTTTGTTCAGTGTACTGTTAAACCAACGCATTAGCATGTTAAAGCGATTCTATTGAGGGAGTAGCCCAGCTACCACTTAACACTGTACTTCCTACTTTGAATACCTTTGAAACCGGTTTAATTCGTCACAGCCAGCACTCCGGGAGAGAGGGGGTTGAGTAGTGGAGGCAGGCGAGATTTCCAGCGAAAGACACCTCCCCCACAAAAACCCAGTAAGCAGTAATGCTTTAAGTTGAAAATTGAGGTAGATTTTGAGGATGATAAATTGGGTAAACTGGGATGGGAGGAGTGTTTGGTTTTGCATAAGGGTTTTGCATAAGGGGCAGAAGATTTCCCTTCTGCTTTGTGTAAGGGAATTGAGTGTAAGTAAAATTACCTTACACTCAATTTAAACACAAGCTGTCTTTCTGTATGAACCTCTAAGCTGGTTCATACAGAAAATGTAGAAATGCATTAGCCTGATTATGATTAAAAAACACATAATTAAACACGCGTTTGCGATTTAAATCAGAACATGATTTAAATCAATATAAATGTTTATATTGTAATGCATACTGTCCAGCCTCCATTTCTCTATAAAAATTTACTCTGTTGCACACACACAATAGAAGCAGGAACCGGAAGAAGGTGACTATTCATTGTTATCAAAAATGACTTAGAATCGATCATGTTGCGATATTTTGAAATATAAAAGTCAATTGATTGTCCATTATATCGCTATTCTATTTTTTCGAAGAAATGTTTGTTAAAAGACAAATCCAGCACCAGCTGGATTCGAACACACAACCTGTGCGTTGTTAGTCACGCACCTAGACCAGTAGGCTACAAGACAACTTGCATGAACAGGGAGGCGAAACAGCCTTACACAGCCCTGTCGCAGTACACGAATATAATCATACCGTTATTAAATTCTTTAGATACGCGATTCCATATTATATTCCCTTTTAATCAAATTCTAAAAGTATGCTTGTTGACTCCGGTATCACATTAGTTAAAGACTTCGAAGCTTAAAATGTTTAGGGAGAAATGGAATACTGGTGTGTATTTTTTTCTTTAAAGTAAAAAAGACCAGCTATATACTGTATGTTTATGTTCCAAAATTAATATCGTTTATGGCC
The DNA here is from genome assembly GCF_040954835.1 of Lepisosteus oculatus. NCBI lineage: Eukaryota > Metazoa > Chordata > Actinopteri > Semionotiformes > Lepisosteidae > Lepisosteus > Lepisosteus oculatus. Next base: position 30,388,599 of record NC_090696.1, read on the forward strand.
TTCACACGCATTGCAGTATGCTCCTATTCTTTTTATACTCAGCTACTAAGATTTCCCTTCAGTGGTAAAATTCAATATCTACAACGGGCACAGTAAAGATGTTTACAGTAAGTCTTTCTACGACAGACCAACGGACCACGAGTGCCCCTGTCGATCAACCAATCACATACCGCGTCATCTTGCGTCATGATACGCGATACCACAGCCAATTACCTGTGGTACGTGTCTGTACCGCTCACTTTGAATGGCTGCATCTGTATCTTGATTTGATGCTTGTCAAAGGTATAGGTGCTACAGCTCCAAAGGCCTGCTCCTAAGGGACCTTACATGCACTGGTGTTACGTCCCAGTGTGTGTTCTGTGTGTGTTTTTTCTGTTATGTTCACACTGCTGACCCTTGATTGTTCTCCCTTTCCCATTGGCTAACCATTACACCACATTTTGAGTTGATGTCATCATCAATTAGCTCTCAGCCAATCAGAACACATCTTATTCAGCATATAACATAGAGGTTTTCAGCAAGGAGAGGCCTTTCATTTGACTTCTGTCCCGTTTGGTTTTGGTTATTGCTTCGCTTCTGGTTATTGCTTCGGCTTCGTTTGTTGGTTTGTTTTGTTTTGCTTTGTGTGTGTGTATTTTCATATAGCTTCGGCTTTGTTGTTTTGTTGTTTTTTTGTTAGTTTCTTTTCGTTACTTTCGTTTGTTTGTATGTTCATCCTTGTTTTGCCATTACCTTGCCCCAGTGTTACATGTTCAACTTTTGTGTTCTTTTGTACTCTGCTCCTGTTGATTACTCTTGTTTTCCCTTATTTGTATTCCTGGTTCACTTGTGTTTTGTGTGAACTTTTGTATATAAGGTTAGTTTAGGTTGTTGGGTACACTTTACACACTTAGTTGATTTTGTATTAGTACACTAGTTTAGTACTGGTGAGTGCCGTTTGTCTTGTATGGTTTTGGGTAGTCAGTGCAGGTTAGCTAGGGTGTTGAAGACGCCGAAGACTGTGTGTTTCGGGTTTTCTTTTGTAGTCAGATTAGCTTTCCCTCACTGTCCTAGCCAGCTCCATTTTGTTTATTTTGTTTTCTTTGGCACCACTCTAGTTTCTTACCCTTATCACGCTTCCTAGTCCCTCACCAAAACCCACCTGCTTCCAAAAGAATTATCCTAAATGTTACACCCCTTTACCGCTAGACACTTGGGGTCGTAACATTATTGGGGGCTTGTCCGGGATATCAAATTCCCGTCCTAAAGATTTTTGTTTGGTTGCAGAACTTTTGTGTATTTTAGGACTGGTACAGGATTTAGATTTGTGTATTGTGTTTTGGCAAGGTACTGTAGTTATGGCTACTTTTGATTTGCGAAAGTTTGTTGAGGAACCTTCCTTTGAGCACCTGGATAGGAAGGACGAATTGTTCCAAATTGCAGATCACTTCCAGATTCAGGTTTCGACGCAAGCTCTTAAAAGTACATCAAAAGAGCTGTGATGGAAAGGTTGGTGGAGTTAGAGATCTTTGCACTAGCGAGCAAGGACGCCGGTTCTCCTGGGGCTGGTGCTAAACCTGCTATGGTTGTAGAAGAACAGGACAAGGTGCAGGGGGAGGCTGAGGTCAAGGCCACCCTGCCTCCCTTTGAACCGTTCTCTCCAGTCTCCACTGGGTCAAAAAGCAATACTCGTCTGAAAGTTTGTTTGGCCCGCTTGCACATGGAGGCGCAGGAAAAAGCCAAAGTACACCAGGCAGAATTTGAATTGCGCCTTGCAATTCCTAAGATGGAGATTGAGGCGGAGAAAGAGGTAAAGCTCCGTCAGCTTGAATTTGAAGCAAAAAGGATGCTCCTGTTGCGCAGCTGACCCACTCCGAGGCCTCTAGTGTGTCTCCTTTGCAAGATCCACTCTCTACAACCTTTGATGTAAGTAAGCACATTGCTTTAGTTCCCCTGTTTAGGGAGACGGAAGTTGATTCGTACTTTGGTCCATTCGAACGAATTGCCACATTACTTCGTTGGCCTAAGGAGGTCTTGTCACTGCTTTTGCAGTGTAGATTAGTGGGCAAAGCTCAGGAAGTTTGTTCTACACTTTCTTTAGAAGAAAGTTTGAATTCCAATACTGTGAAAGCTGCTATCTTACGGGCTTACGAATTAGTTCCTGAGGCTTATAGACAACGCTTCCGAAATCATCGTAAAGTGTCAGACCAGACATTTGTTGAATTTGCGAGAGAGAAGGGTTTATCTTTATCTGCCCTTTATCTTTGATAAATGGGTTGTAGCCAGTAAAGTGAGTGACTTTAACTCATTGCGTGAGTTAATGCTCATAGAAGAATTTAAGAACTGTTTGCCTGAACCCATTGTTGTGTATTTGAATGAGCAAAACGTAACTTCTTTAGTGCAAGCTGCTGTTTTGGCAGATGAGTTTGTGCTCACGCACAAGAACGTTTTCATGTCTGCACGTGCGGAGAGGACTTTGTCTACTCCCAGTTCCCAGTCTCAGTCTCCCCAAATAAAAACTAGTTCCTCACGACCTAAGGAGGAGTGTGAATGTTTCTATTGTCACAATAGAGGTCATATAATTGCAGATTGTTTGGCCCTAAAAGTGAAGCAGCAGCAGCAGCAACAGCAACATCCTAAGAGTGCTGGGTTTGTTAAGACTGTTTCCCGTTCTGCTATTCCTTGTCTAGCGAAAACAATTTCCCTGACCTTAGTTATGAACCATTTATTATGGAAGGATTCAAGGATTCAACGGGTAAACAAATAGATCAGAAACCAATACAAATATTAAGAGATATTGGAGCAGCCCAGTCGTTTATTGTTGCGGATGCGCTGCCCTTGTCTGATCAATCTTTTTGTGGTTTTGGGTGTATTAGTTCAAGGCATCGAAATGGGTTTTATGAAAGTGCCTTTACACCATGTACATCTACAATGTGGTTTGGTTACTGGATTTGTTAGAGTTGAGGTACGTCCTTCGCTACCCTTTAAAGGGGTAAGCTTTATACTGGGAAATGACTTGGCTGGTGGAAAGGTTAAGCCAGTGTTAGAAATAATGGAAGAATCGGAAGCTCACGCTCGCGATGAACTAGTAGAAACATGTCCTGATGAATTTCCCGCGTGTGTAGGTACTCGTGCTCAATCAAAGAAACTAAGTCACTTAGATTTGTCTGAATCTTTTTTAGTACATGAGGACAAGAAACAGTCCCCAGCAAAAAGACTAGATGTAGGATTGCGTGTTCTGAATAATGAAATAAAGAGGAAATTCTCGGGAACTGTTAGTAGCTGCTCAGAAAGTGGATCCTTCTTTAGCTAAATGTTTCTCTTCTGTACTTAGCCTTGAGGAGGCTAAAGAGAAGAAAACTGCTTATTTAATGGAAGACGGGTTGCTTATGCGAAAATGGTGTCCCAATACTACAGTAGACCTGGACTGGAATGTAGTATTTCAGAAAGTGATATCATTAGGCTATCGTAAACAAATACTTGCTCTCGCCCATGATCACCAATTATCGGGTCATTTGGGAATCAAGAAAACATACAATCGAATCCTTAGACATTTCTTTTGCCTGGTTTGAAGTCTGACGTTGTTCAGTTTTGTGAAAACCAAATCAGGTGATTCCACCTGCTCCGTTGTACCCAATTCCAGTTATTGGTGAACCTTTTGAACATGTCATTGTTGATTGTGTTGGACCACTACCGAAATCTAAATATGGAAATCAAGTTTTGTTAACTATCATGTGTGTTGCTAAAAGGTTCCAAGAAGCAATTCCACTTAGAAAAATTACTGCTTCTAGTGTTTAGGCACTCATTAAATTCTTTTCAACGATTGGCTTACCAAAAATAGTACAGTCTGATCGAGGCACAAATTTTTTATCTAGACTTTTTGCACAAGTATTACAGTCTTTAGATATCATACATCGGGTGTC